>NC_057938.1:39423145-40690645 GCF_018555375.3 Anguilla rostrata
ATGGAAATAGACCGCGAGTATAAGGTTAAAGAGGGAAGGAGCCCTCATGGGATATAGAATACTTTAAGTTATTAGCTATTATAGTTTATTTTTGCTTGAATAAATAACAAAGTGTATGTTGAGTCACATATGGTCAGATTCATGTATAGCCTACTGTTGATACTGTAGAATTTAAAGAGGGTGTACTTTCTTATTCATATGAATTATGTCAATGTATATACTTCCAAGAAGCATTGGAATAACATCATATTTCTTTGCTTTTATTTGCTTTTCTCATCTTTGAACATTTTCCCATCGTGCAGTCTGTCTGCTCCATGGAATCCTGGCATCTGTCTAGCCTGACATCCATCTACTCTGTCACAAGAGATTCTTCCTGTTAAATATGCTCCCTTTAACAAAGTGTGCAAATACACCCCAGGATTCTTAGGATGTAGTGCCAAGAAGATGGGCTTTGCAATCGCAGAATTCCCTGCTAATGTATGATGTTTTTACAAATTCTTGTTAAATTGTTATTTCTTTGTTCCTGGGTATGGTAATGTAACTTTATGTAATTTGTGGGAGCTCAAGTACCTATTTGGGGGGCCACTAACCCCCAATCCCCCACCCCCCCCCCCCACTGGTACCACTCAGTAGTGCTGTGGTTGGAGCTGATCAGCTTCAGTAGAGTCAACACTGAGGGGGAGTCTCTTTAATAAGAGAGGCTCTGTTGGCCTGTCTCCTGGTTCATTTTTGGCTGTAGTGTTGAAGGCACACTGTGATCTTGGCATGTGTGATGAGGGAGGGCCGGAAAGCAAAGGTCAGTCTTCTCAACCAATTAAAGTGAGCGGATCTTTCTTTCTTTCCCCGGATGACCCCAATGAAGCGGGCCAATGCCTGCGTCACATCGCGCTTTTGCGTCAATCACAGCAGTGGGAAGGTAAACCCAGGTCGGGAAGCCAATTAAAGCAAAACAAAAGACAAGTCATATGTCAAATGCACTACCTTTCCCATGCATTGCATGGGATCTCAAACACACACACACAAACGTGGACACTTACAGACACAGACACACACACAACAGGCAGTATGAGGGAACACACATGCAGAAACATGCACACTGTCTCTCACATTGACATAATTCACGCGCATTCTCACACACACATGCTAAGGGGAACAGGCTCATTAGCAGTGCAGAGTCTGCTGGAAGGCTTTGAGGGAAACCCTGGTTGATTATAAGCTACCGCTCTGGTTCTTTCTGAGTTTGTGAGTTTATGCGTCTGCCTTCTGGCTTCTGAGAAACAACCGTGTATTTGGTTCAAAAGGTGAAGTGGAGGGCAGCAGTAGATTATGGCAGTTAAATCAATGAGCTTGCTAGTTCCTATGCGAATCTCTGATGTTTTCCTGCTGAATGAGATACTTAAGATAAATATTGTAGTGTATGTTACCATGGAAAAAAGGCATCAGCCAAGCAAATCAAATCAATACAATGTAAGATCCCAGTGTCCCTTCAGAAACAGGGACCGCAGGTCATCTTGGGGTGTAACGCTTCTGACGGAATTTAGGGAGCACACGTGTCTCCCGCATTCAGGGTTTGGCACATTCAGTCACTGGTGTGTTCTGCAGGATGTGCACCCATTTTCTGGCGTGTTAAGTTTTCACTGTGTTCAGGGTGACCTAGTGAGTGAAGGTAAAATAGAATGGGAAGCGTTGCTGGCTTTACTGATGAGCAACAAAATTGTAATTTCACAATAAAGGCATTCCAAAAACGACTCAAAAATGCAAATAATATAGCTGTTTAGCTCCATTCTGAACTAGAATTACTAGAATCACAAATTGTATCATTTTAACTATTTATTTTATTTATGTACTATTACGTCTCCTCGGTAGGCCTAATATAGCCTATACTTTATAGTAACATTAGGCCTTTTGCTATTTGTAATATTCAAATTAAACCTTCCAACTGTCAGCTAGAAGCCATCTGTCAGTAATGTCTCCTGTGACAAAGCAGTGACACAAATCAGAGTTGCTCCAAATGTAGCGTTGTAGTTGTGTGTGCTCCCTGGGCATTTTATGACAAATATCCATTCATGTATTAATATGTAATATATAAGTACATATTAAGAATATACTTGAAATATACTTAAAATAAACTTAATGTAGCTAATAATGTAAAAAAAATGTCTATGTACTACATTTTGCAACAGAACACTTTAAAGTGTTTTATATCTTTCAAGAAAATCTTCTTAGTTAGCTGAAGGATGGGTGTGATCACAGAAGATTTTTTTGGAGTGCGCCTCAGTCTCTTCACAATCAACACAAACACTGAGTTTGCAAGGAAATATTTGCGTGTACAAACGGCCTGTAGTCGTTGCTCTTTTATATGCGATTTACAAGCAATGGATTTTTGTGAAAGACGTTTTTGCGAGATATTGTCATCTGCAAGTGAAAATCCCCGCAAATCGCTTTTTTGAAAAGAGGCCCGGTCCTCCTACTCTGAGGCACTGTATGAATGTAGGCCTTGGTCTTTAAATCCAGGGAGTAAGTTGTATTTTCAGCTTCAAAGACCTGAAGTGAATTCCACAGGGCATGTAACTCCGAACTAATTAAAACTGAAGTTTTGGAGGGCACATTTATTTTTTAATTAATTGATACACAATACGAGGCATCACACACCAGTGTCAAGTACAAGCAGAGGGCATGGCAGCTTTGTTGCATCCAAAATGCCATGCACAGTCTTTCTCTTTGGCGGGAAGTCTTGGCTGTTTTCTCAGGCTGTCACTACGCATTGTCAGATCATGTCGGGAAAATCCCAGACAGTTCGGATTGTGCCACCAGCTGGATATTGCTCTGCTGGGGAGGGAGGGGGGCACTGCCAAATTTCACTGGGCCCAACAACCAGGAGGCTTATATCTAGCACTGTGGCTAAAGGACTCCAGCTGGCCGATTTTACCCATGCTGCATCAATAGAGATCTCTTGGTTTGTATTGAGTAAAATGTTAATTCAATTCAATTATGCTTTTACTGATAGGAGTTCCTGTGCCTGTTTACCAACACTTACGGGGCGTGGGGACTTCATTAGCTGATTTTATTGTGCATTTGTCTGTGGAGGTGCTTTAAAGTTGTGTTTTCTACTGTACTCTGCAAGTGATTTAACAAGTGCATTATTGGCATAAATGTACTTGTTAAATCACTTGTTAAATGTGTTTTGGAGTAAAAATGTCCAAATTCATCAAATTAGTCCATTATCTCGTAGTATTCTACAATTTTCCCCTTTTCATTTTAGCACTGAATCCTTTGATATTCAACATTAGGCTTTTAAAAATGAGCTAGCCAACCAACTGTCTAGCAGCTATAGAAAAAGCAGGATTTGAGGCACGTTGCCATGTCTGAGACGCATAAGGTCATTTTCCCACATGCTCTCTTTCATCCCTCCTGCAGGTGAAGGTGATGGTGCGGGTGTGTCCCTCCCACGTGTCCCACGACGGCCCCAAATCCGCTTCCTTCCTGAAGGCGGACCCCCGAAAAAAGCAGCTGACCCTGTCCGATCCGTATCGCCTGGGTCCTGACCACGCCCGGTCCAGCGCCCCTAAAACCTTCACCTTCGATACTGTCTTTACCCAGGATGCCTCACAGGTAGGGTAGCGGAGCAAGGAAGACATTAATAGAAGACTGACTTGCTATTGGAATTACTGTTATTTTTAAAAGCATCATCACTGCAATTTCAGTCCATCGTTGCAATAAATGCAGAGCATATAATGCACACCTTAAGAGCTACTTGGGAATGGGTGCAGAATATCAAGTAATTCATCAGTGAGAGCATCAAACTGTAAAATGGGGAACATGAGAGAAGATAAGCATAATCATGTGTAAGTGTATGCATAGTGCTTAAAATTTTGAAGTGGGAAAGTTTTCTAATCGTGTGAAATAGCTTTAAAAAAGCAGACAGAAAGTGGAAAATAGGAGCTGCATTGACTTGCCCATCCACCATTGTGCAAACGCTTTGTGTGTGTGTAAGAGTGTGTGTGTGTGTGTGTGAGAGAGAGAGAGAGAGAGAGAGGGAAAGGGAGAGGGAAGAGTGTGGGGATACGTGGAGGAAATAAAATAAGAGAGGGAGGGAGACAATCAGAATGAAACAGAGAGTGGTAGCGAGGCAAAATGCAGGAAGAGAAGGAGAATGAGGGAGAGACAGATGAAAACAAAGGAAGAGAGATGAGCGTGTCAGAGATATCAGTGGAGGAGAGCAGATTGTTATCAAAATTATGGGAGGGAGAAAAGGAAGGCAGGGTAGGTGCGAGGTGAGTCCCTTTGATGCCTCGGGATTTTCATTGACATTGTTCTGTTTCATACTAAAGCCTGTGCTTGTTTACCTGGTAGTGGGGGTTCTTCGCCTGCTACATCACACCAGATCAGAGAGTGCCAGTCCCTGAGAGTAAGAATTATGATTATGAAAGAAGGTGCGCATAACATGTCTGCTGAAGCTTGCTTTGGAGTTCACAGTTCCCGCTCAAGGTGCCATGTCCAAGTTCTGGCTACTTCCCCTCAGGTGTAGGACTAATCTGACTAAATAGTCTCTCAAACCATCGGTGTTTGGAGATGGGCATCTCGGGCTCTGCCTTTACATGGCTTGCCTCATCTTGCTGAGTAATCCTGCCACTTGGCTTTGAGGGCATCTGTCGCCCCCCACCTCATCTTGACTGGTGTCCCACTGGGTTCGGTACTTGGTCCTACACAAAATCACTTGGTCCAGTTTGCTCATGACATGTCATATAATTGCTATAATGATGACACTGGACTCTGCCCCTGCCTTACTTAAGAGGCTGCATAGTTACTTGTGCAAGTCTTTGTAATCTTTTGTCTTGAACAACTGCAATGCCTTGCTAGCCTGCTTTCCAGTATGTGCCATTAGGCAACTGTAACTTGTACAGTATGCTGTTTTCCGCCTTCTCTTCCACCTGCCTAAATTCACACATGCCTCAGACCTTTACAACACCACTCTCTGTCTTCTGCCTTCAGTTCAAATCACTAGCGTACCAAACTGTGAATGGTACTTACACCAAACTCTCAAACCCGACCTCTCCATTCAGCATCATTTTGGCAGTTACAGTTGCTATCCCATGGCTTAAAGCACCTGGCAGCCTCCTCTTGCAGTCACAGTTCTTCTCTGCTCTTGTCCTTCGATGGTGGAACGACCTTCCCCGATCATTCAGGAAGGCAGATTCAGTGGCTGTTTTCTGCAAATTCCTGAAAACCCAACTTTTGGGTCTTCAGCCACGATGGCTCACTTATTTTATTGTAACTTTGTCTATCTGTAACTCTAATAGTGTTTGCTTACCATGTGAAATGCATTTTAATTGCATCTGCTAAATTAAATTAGATATTAAATAATAAATTATAGATTAAATCATATATTCTCCCTCTCCTCTGCCACACATAACCATGCTGTTGCAATGCATGCTGGGACAGGCCTGAGGTGCCATGTGCTTTGTGTCTGCAGGCTGAAGTTTGCGCCGGGACGGTGGCGGAGGTCCTCCAGTCGGTGGTGAACGGTGCAGACGGCTGCGTCTTCTGCTTCGGCCATGTTGGTCTTGGTAAGCACCCTGTACCAAACATTTACTGAGTAAGGAACTAAGTCACTGAGCACATGAGAGCCCAAAAACACTTAGTAAACATGGCAGAGCATAAAGGAACACATCCTGTAGGCTTCTGTGTCTGCTGAAGTATCAGGATGTGTTTCCTCAGCAGAGTTGGAGTCATTTCAGTTCAAGTAATTTAGGAAATTAAATTCAGTAACTGAAAACTCCTCATAGAGCATCAAAGCATTTTTAATTAATTAGTTGAATTTTAACTAATTTCATGAACTGAACTGAAGTGGAATTCCTCCAAACCCTGCAGGGAAATTAAACACCTGCTGATACCTGGACCATGCACCCTATTTCAACAGAATGTTTTCTTTAGGTAGTGTCTTCACCTTCTTTGACATTTTGTTTTTATCTTAACATGCATAATGCCAGCCTCTCCCTAAACCAGTAGTATCCAGTAATATCCAAGAAGGACCAGTGTGGGTGTCAGTTTTTGATTTAGCCCAGTACTAAAACATCTGATTCAGTGAATCATCTAATCATGATCTTCAATCCGGTGTTATATCTGCACCCAGTGTTGGGAAATCACGGATAGCATTGGACACCCCTAAACCATCTACCTGCATTCCCTTCTCTGACCCCCTGCAGGTAAGACCTACACCATGATGGGCAGCGACGGCTCCACCCAAAGCTTGGGCGTGGTGCCCTGTGCCATCTCCTGGCTCTACCGGCTGGTGGAGGAGCGTCAGGAGCGGACGGGTGCTCGCTTTTCGCTCGGCGTGTCGGCCGTGGAGATCAGCGGCAGGGACGAGACGCTCCGGGACCTGCTGGGAGGGGTCAGCGGGGACGGTCCGCGGGACGGCCGGACCCCCGCCCTCTACCTGCACGAGGACCCCATCTGCGGCTCTCAGGTAGGCTGAGGGGACGGGGTGTAGGTGCCTGTCTGCCCGCCTGCGATTGGGTCAGTGCTGCACGCGCTCAGTGCGTCTCCATCTCGGTGTCTCTCTCTCCAGGGGAGTCGGTGTGGAATGGGATTTAATGAATGGGGTGTCTCGACCTGTCCCTCTCTGAAAGTGAACTGTCCCTCTACACCGCCACCCCTGGCCCTTTTCTCTCTATCAGAGCTTCAACCTCGATCTTCCTGCCTCTGTGTGTGTGTGACACCGGGCTCATAATTCCTATCCCTCTGTGCGTATCTCTTTCTCTGCTAGCCCAGGAGACTTGGGCTAATGGAAAAGAAATGGACCTTCTCCTCTATCCCTCACTCCCATCATCCTCACCGCTGACACTCTCATCTCTCTTATTTCCCTTTGTTTTCATCTGTCTCTCTCCCTCATTCGCCTTCTCTACCTGCATCTCCTATTCTCTCTTGCCTCAATAACCCTCTCTCTCTCTAGTTCTGATTGTCTCTCTCCTTGCAACTCTCTTACTTTATTTCTCTTTCTCTCCCCCTATATCCCCACACTCTCCCTTTCCCTTTTTCTGTGTCCCTGACTCCACCTGTTTGGTCTCTCCCTCCCCCCTCTCCCTCTCTCCCCCCTCTCTCTCTCTCTCTGTCTCTCTCCCTCCCTCCGCTCCTCCCCCAGCTGCGTAACCAGAGTGAGCTGGGGGCCCCCTCCCCTGAGCACGCTGCCTCTCTCCTGGATGAGGCCCTGGCCGCGCGGAGCTCCAGCAGGGACAGTGAGGAGGAGGAGCGGCGTCACTCACACATGCTCTTCACCCTGCATCTGTACCAGCAGCACCTGGACCACAGCCAGGCAACACGTAAGAGCCAGTGTGTGTGTGTGTGTGTGTGTGTGTGTGCATGCATATGTGTGTGTGTGTGCATGTATATTTGTGTGTGTGTGTGTAGGTGTGTGCGTGCTTGTTTGCGTGTGTGTATGTGTGTGCATGCCTGTGTGTGTGTGTATGTGTATGTCTACCAGCACCATTACAGAGCATGCAAGGGGCAGTGTGTGTTTGTGCATAGCTTAGTATGAATATTTTTTTTTTTAAATATATTTTTACATTTTTATTTAACACATACGTGCATTTACCCTCCCTTCCACATAACAAGAAAAAAAAGAAGTGGAAATATTTATATTTTTAAATAGATCAGATACCTCCAACTACATACAGTACATACATGGATATGACCGAGTAAACATTCAATACATGGACATCCAGTTTTTTCATCCTGTATATTTGTATAAATCACCTTCTCATATTAAGCAGTTTTTACTAGTAGATTTAACCAGTGATAAACCTATATTGGTTTTTACGCCTTATATTGATATGTTTTTAGTTCCTACCCATTTAATTTAAAAAAAATGACTACAAAAAAATATTCTTATATTTTTGAGTACCTCTGCCCAAAATGTTTGATGTACTTGGCATTCTCAGATCATGAGATAATGTAATGAGATAACAGGTCCCCTCTACAGTCTTACATGTCCAGCATATAACTGATTCCAGGAGTCCAAACCTGTGCATTTTGCTGGGGGTCCAGTGGAAGCGGTGTAGGGTTTAAAATTGGCATACTTTTAAGGGATACGTCTTTAGATATGGTACAGTCATTGTGCCTGTGTCTGTCTCCCATAAGGTCTTAATTGATTGTGGAGTGGGGGATCCTTTGCTCAGTGGGAATTTATGTATTACAATGCAGCTCCTTAATTGTAAATTGTAAATATCTCCACCACTGTGTGACTTGTGGAGACATAATATTGGTAATTGAGGCAAATAAGAGAAATCCATTTGCATCGTAAATCTGGAAATGTGGTTACAATCGCACATTTCTGCCACTAATGCCATTTGATTGAGGTTTTACCAATCTTTATAAATGGGTTTCCCCATATAGGCATCCCAGGAGAATTACATTTTCTGTTTTGTAATTTTATGAATTTTCTTCCAAATTAAATGTATCAAGTTTAAATGTGAACGTCTATGCCTTTAGGGTTAGATGTCATAATATCATACAGGTCATGTTCTCAATATCAGTTGGGAAGACTAATGTGGATCCACTGTAGTCACAGCACAACTATAGATAGATCCTTTTTTTCCCTTTGCAATACAATATGCAGCTGTGAAATGTTAATAAAAATGTAAAAAAATGCTATGATTCATAAAATACTGAATTAAAGGGCATCAACACAGTGTAGCTGAAAACATAGTTTGTACTTTGACAGGTCTTCACATTTCAGACTCAGCGGACCTCGGTCCAATTTGAAATGGATTATAGCTGTTCATTAAAAACCAATTAAATAACACCTTCACAAGAATTTACAAGGGTAGTTTTTTTCTTTCTTTCAACACTAGCAGATTTAACATGACACCCTGCTACAGTATGTGTCACTGAAGTACCTTTACATTAGCTTTGTCATTAGCCCTACAGTCCCAGTGCCAGAACGGTGGGGGATGTCGGGTGGTATTTGAATAAATCTGAATACGTAATCAGGCTGAACTCATCTTCAGTGGAATGCTGATGAAGGCTAGTTTGAAGGCTAGTCTGCATCACTATATCGAGAGTGCTGTTGAAGGCTTTGCTTGCATCTGTATGCCGGGAATGTTTCAGGTTCTGTGGCCGATTCCCGAATATTGTTGCTTTAAAGTCTGCGCTCCTATCAGTGAGTTGCATTAATGCGCTTCTCTCGCGGAATTTACTTTTCTCTCCCGGTCTGTCTGATTTTCTCCACCTCATGTAAGTAAAAGAAATGGGGAAGAGGCAACACTCAAAGATGGTGGTTTGGATGGACAAAACCCTTGTTTGATATTTTTGCCATCAAAAATATTTAAAAACCAGAGGCTTGTTTCACAAAAGTGATTTTTCACTTGACAATTTTCACTGACAGATCGCAACATCTGGTAAAAATGTGTTTCGTGAAAATGATTGCCTTGTAAATCATGAAAAAATATGTGACAACTACTGGACTCTTGAACATCCAATTCTTTCCTCACAAGTAGCTTTTTCCTTTGATTGTGCAGAGACATCTTTTTTTGGGCTATTTAAGCTAGCTATTTTGATCTTTAAAAATTCCACTTAGCTGCATCCATAGTCAAAATTGTAATTGATGCACTGTCCATTGTTTGTAAACAGGATACTCATCAATGAGATTCATGCTAATATGTTTTAGCTCAGCTAACCTCCATCTGAGCATGTGCAAATCTTTATCATTTTATTCAGTATCAAATTACATATCTGCAGTCTATCAACATGCAGTTGCCTCAACAAGACATTTCACAGTAAGCAAAAGTATTCATGTATGCTAAATGTTGACAATTAGTGTTAATGTGTGCACTGTGTGCACTGTACCACTTAATGCTAAAATGTGATTCACATGTCCTCCCCGCCCCTCCCACAGTGTCTGGGGGGAGGTGCCGCCTGCACTTCATTGACCTGGGGAGCTGTGACCCAATCACAAGTGAGGGCCACAACAGGGGTGGCGGCCACTGCCTGACTCTGCCCATCCTGGGAAATGTCATCCTGGCCCTGACCAGTGGCGCCAAGCATGTACCGTACAGGTGAGTCTTGTATAGGGAAAGAAAAAAGGTCTCTCTAGCTTTTCAGTCAACTTCCTGCCAAAAAAAATTATTGCTTAAAACAAATACAGAAACCCCCATTTAAGAATGTTCCATTTTATTGCAAGTAAACCAGGCTAGGTCATTTTTCTAAACAGACACAAACAAAACTCTCTTAAACACAGGTATAGAGTATGAAGGATTACACTGTGAAGGCTGTGCACCATCTTGTCCTTTTGCACATCAACATCAAGGGCTGTTTTTACATATGGTAATGCTGATGCAGGGACAGCAAGCTTACGATGCTGCTGAGGGAGTCCCTGGGGAACATCAACTGCAGAACCACCATGATCGCTCATGTCTCCGACTCTGCAACCAATTATGCTGAGACACTAAACACCATCCAGCTGGCCTCCCGCATTCACCGTACGAGGAAGAAGAAATCTAAGGTCAGTGTGTGTGTATGTGTGTGTGTAAGGGATGGTGTTTCCATAAAAACAGCCACGAATGATATTCTGTGCAGTTAGTCAGACTTTAAATGTTTGTAATTTCTTTCTTGTAATACGCTCTGCTGCTAGTCATGGGATTGTTCAATTAAACCTTTATAAATGAGTAGTTGTTTTTAATAGTTCTTTTAAACTAGGGTGTATAAAAAATGGCCATTGTGCAGAAATCTGGCCCTATCATTAACTGTTCTGCTTTGAATAGAATGTCTTGCTATAAGTTGCATGAAATTTGAACCTTTTTCCTGTTCAGTTTTAAATTGTAAACACATTGACCTATAGGTTCAAAGGGACTGAATTTTTACTAATTGCACTCTTATCTCTGTTCCTTTAATGTGCTAGCTATAATTGAAGCAATGATTTGTGTTGAGAGAATTAAGGGAGAGTGTGCATGTGTGTTCATTTTTGTATATTCTTACACATGTGCGTGTGTGTACAAATGTGTGCTTATGTGTATGTATGTATTTATATGTTCATATGTGTGTGTGTATGTGTTCTGTCCACAGTGTTCATCAGGCTCCTCTGGTGGGGACACTCTTTGGGAAAGTCAAAGTCAAGGGCTATCAGACCTGAAGTTTTCCCATCCTCAAGCTCTTAGCCTATCACTGCCCAGCTTGCGCTATGGTGACAGAGGCTGCTCTTCCAGCAGAGTGCAGCCTAGAGATACAGTTGTCTATGTGGGACTGGGAGGAACAGCTGTCTGTGAGCGTGAGTTGTGTGTCACTGAGGCCCCGCCTACCTCTGTGCCCATCATCCCCTCACTGAACAGGAAGCGAGTGCAAGAGGGCCACCCTGGAGATGGGGATCACATAAAGTGCAACACCTTTGCAGAGCTACAGGAGTGGCTGGATTGTGTGGGGGATAACGAAGGAGGCAGGGGGTGTCCATTGGCTCCTGGGACAGGACGTGGGGTGGCCAAACTAACAGAGCGGTCCCAGTTTCCCTCCAGAAATCCCACGCTCTCTTACAAGCTTAGTAATTCTCACGAATGCCTTTCCAGCTGCATGTCACCCTCCCACTTGGCCAGCAGCGCCTCCTCAGAGTCTGAGAAGGGCCATTATAAGTGGCCAGAACCAACCCCAGATAGTTTTGGTGGGATGGGTGTGGACCGGCAGAAGGCCTTTTACTCTGGTGCATTTAATAAGAGTGCGTCTCTGAACAGAAGACATCAATCAAAACCTGCACATCCCGTTACAGAGCAGGTGATGTCACAGAGGCTCCCGCTGTTGACAGAGGACAGCTCGACCTGCAGGGCACCTCCAGTGGGAATGAGCCAGAAAGCAGAGCCCAGGAGGTCCCCTATCCCAGGAACCCGTAGCCCCAGCGAGGCCCCCTCGGAGATGAGACCCTTGCGCTCAACCCCGAGAGGCAGATCCTTCGACCGGGATGCCCTGATGACCACCGTCACCCTGCGGCGGCCTGTGGAGCTAAACGGGGAGGACGAGCTGGTGTTCACCCGGGTGGAGGAGCTGTCTATTGGAGGGCTTGTGGAGAACTCCATGCCATCAGGCATGACTCGCTTCCATGGTGACCACCGCTCTTCTCAGACTCTGCCTGCTGGGTTCCACCGGGTTGCCATTGTCAGCAGCATCAATGACGAGTTTGATGCCTACACATCTCAGGTGGACGTGTCAGGACTGAGAAAGGGGAAGGTACACACAAAGGGCATTGGTTCAGAGAGCACCCTCTGCTCAGATTTCCCTGGAATGCCCCGTGAGGAATCTTACTTCAAAAAGGACACCAGAACTTTGACAACTGATGGCACCACTGCTGCCTCCAGCAAATTTCTCCCTAGCAAGTACTTGCCTACCCTTGAGTCCACAAAAACACCTTCCAGGGATTATAAAACAAGAGTCAATGCTGTCGGTACCTTTCCACACCCACATGTTTACTCGACTCTTCCAAGGAATATCAAACCTACCTCGCCTATAGCACAAAGTAACATCAACTATGAACAGCAGAAGCTGAAGGGAAAGCTGGATGACCCTTGGTTGCACTTTGACAGACACTTCGATCCTAGAGCTGCTGAGATGGATTCCCCCAGCAGGCATTCAAGAAACAGCACAAAAAGGCCTGTTGGAAATAGCAACAGTGTACCCCGACCACCAAAGCAACAGGGACATTGTTCACCCAAAAGGGTAGTAGACGGATGCGAGAGGTCCAACAATAGCAAAGGTGAGGCTTCCCACAGGGTTCCAGTGCTCAGACGAGAGGCGACCACACTTGGCATAATGCCTGTTATTCACAGTTCCTCATTCATTAAACCAAATGAAGACAGTATATTGGCAACTGGCAGCCTGAAGTTTTTGTCCTTAAGAAAAAAGACCAGTGGACTAAATGGCGCATCTTCCAAGCCTCAGTGCAGCTCACCTCCCATCCAACCTGTCCAAAGATACAACCTAGATCCGAAGTCCAGGAACAATTTGTCCTCAAGGTCTACTGAATCCAAGTTATCCGTATTGGAAGTGGAGTTTGACATGCGATTCAAAGGTTACTCAAGTGGCCACAAAACTTCTAGCCTTAAGGCTGACTACACCTCAGCCAAACCAAAATCGAGTCAGAAGGCCCGAAAGCAGAAAGGCAGTACTGGACATAGTCATGGAAGTCTTACGTCCTTGGAAAGGTGTGACAGCCTGACATCGATGGGCTCCAAACCGGGGCTTTCCAGAGAAAACAGTGATGCCAGCTTGGGTAGCAGGGGCAGGTCTGGCAGGTCGGGGGCTCAGCAGGGATCTCCAGGCTCTGCTTCTACTTCCCCACCTCCTTCTGCCCCACCCAGAACCTCTGGCAAGCTAGAGCACATGCAAGGAAGCACAGTCACCGCAGCTGTGGCTATGAATGGAAACCAGGCCCACAGCATGTTTTCCGGGAACTCTCAGCCACAGTGTTCCACTAGCATATGCAGTGTCGCTCCATTCACTTGGAATGTAAACCTACCTCCGAATGGCAAGAGCACACCTTTTTCTGCACCAGAGGGCAATGGCAAATTGGGGAGAGACGCCGCCATGAGTACTAAGCAAGTCATCCGTGCCGCCAACAGCAGGGTCAGCGAGCTGGCGTCCGGGAGCTCTGTCAGGCACCTCGGGGGCTCAGGGGACACGGAGAGGGGAAGAAACCTCGGCGACAGTGACCACCTCACCACAGTGCCGCCGTCGCCTTACAGCAAGATGACGGCCCCGAGAATGCCGTCGCGCTACAGTAGCGGGCACTGCAGCGACAACAGCAGCGTGCTGAGCGGGGAGCTGCCCCCGGCCATGGGCCGCACCGCCATCTTCTACCACAGCGGGGGCAGCAGCGGCTACGAGAGCATGATCCGCGACAGCGAGGCCACGGGCAGCACCTCGTCCGCCCATGATTCCCTGAGCGAGAGCGGCGCCTCCTCCTTGGGCCGAATCCGAACGCCCAGGTCCCCCAAGAAGCGCTCAAATGGTGAGTGCTGCTGTTTGCAGGGAATTCTGGGACTCCACAGCATGAAAACAGCTCTGACAAAGATGAAGTTCGGCATTCTTTGTTCTTTAATAGTCATGTCTTGCATGTTCAGAAGCCTGACACTATTTTAACAGGGTAAATGAGAGAGAAAGAATTCAAAATCATTGCTATCAAAGCAAATACACACACACACATACACACACATATATATATTTATATTTTATTTTATTAACTACAGCTACAAAAATAATGAAGATCAATATGGGTATGGAGCTGACAAATCATAGGATGCATTCTCACCATTAGCTCATAACCTCACTCATCACATTTGTCTATTAGAATAAACCTTCAATTCTGTATTCTCTTTCCTAAGGTGCAACCAAATTGACAAACATTTAAAATAACATGGGTTTTACGAAGCAGATTATTCTGTATTCCCCAATGATTTTAAGTTAAACTGACACAATCCTTAAAATGATTTGCTGTGCTCCAAGAGGGAAGTCTTTCTATTTACAACATAAGCACTATTTTTAAAGGGCTAATAATCTGGAGTTAATCCTGAACATCACTCTTATCGAGACTCAAATGAAATGGCGTAGGTAATGGAGGTGGTTGCTCTAAGCAGCTTTAGTACCTGTCTATAAAATGCTTTCATTTAAGCCATTGAGCGAATTCTGTAAATACTCCCGGATTGAGGGGCAGCTCTGAGACCATCTGAGAGCACAAAGGTCAATCAGCGGTTTATGGGAGTGCCTGCAAGGGAAATTAGCCCTGACTGGTCCTTCTTTCTTTGTCTAGCTGGTTTGCATTCTAATAGCTCGCTGGGTTGTGGCTTTGCCTCAATTTCTTCTATGGTTTTCTTAGCACGGGCTGAATCTGATTTGAGTCTGAAATGTGAGTGTGCAAATCAATGATGATTGCTCTAAAAAAATTGTATCCCTCTCTCTGTAAAAGGAATTACAGCACATCCACATCCTTGAGGAGTCTGTCTGAGTGGATCACAGTTCGTAATAGATGGAGAGAGAGAGAGAGAGAGAGAGAGAGAGAGAGAGTGAGAGAGAGAGAAGAGTAGGGGGAACATGGCAGGTTGACTCAAGAGCAGACGGATTCCCTATTGTTATCATTACTTATTTCTTTTGTGAATTCAATTATTTTTATATCGCCCCTTTTTTATACCTCCCTCCCAGTTGCCAGCCTGACTATATCAATCCTTTACATGGTAAAAATTTTAATGTCTTCATACCTTGCATCAATGAAACTGACAGCGATTGCTCTGAAAGTCTGAAGTTGCTGTATTTATAAAACATGCACAGTATGCTCAAGTGGGCAGTGATCTCTGAAATGTCTCAATCCTTTTTCAGAAAATTCACCTCAGAAAAACCAGATACTATTCATTGCAATTTTCATTTGATGAAAAACAGACGTCAACCTTAAACACAGAACAGGACTGAGAACCTGTAGCCTACGCATTACCAAGAGACCTAGCCTTCAATTATATAGTAACAAGGGCATTGGGGAATTGAAGATCAAGGGTTATTCTGTAAGAACATTCAAAAAATTCATCAACAAGATTTTTAAGAATTAGAAATTACTCCGAATTACTCTCAGAATTCTGAAATACTCGTGAAACTCACATTAATTCTGTAAAGTGTCTATAGTATGCTACTTGTGCTGGTGATAAGGGTCTGTCGATGGTTTTGCTTTGTTTTTGTAGTTTTTTTGTTTATACGGGGGGGTTGTTGTCTTTTTTTGTCGTTGCGTTTTTCTTCTTGTGCTGTGACCGCCTCCCCCAGGCTACCAGCGGAGACGCCTGATCCCGGCCCCCCTGCCGGACGCCCCGCCCTCGGGGAGGAAGGCCGGCGCCGCGGGCCAGTGGGTGGACCTGCTGCCCCTGCCCGGCCCGCTGAAGGAGCCCTTCGAGATCAAGGTGTACGAGATCGATGGCGCGGCCCACCTGCAGCGGCAGTGCCCGGGCGGCGCGGCGGAGGCGAGCACGCGGTTTTGTCGTCCATTTCATCCCGCATGATAATGGCGCCCGTGTTCGTCCCATTGGTTTGATGGTGTCGTTTCATCATCAGCAGCGGCGGTTCCGGGTTCATGCCTGAGAGCTGAACCATGGAAACAAGAATTTGAAACATTCCGATTTTTCAATCTGATAGTAACATGATTTTTGGTACTACTCCCAAAAAATTAAGGAGTACGCATACCCAGTTGGTGCAGTTCTCAGTTCTGTTCATGGTTGATGTAATATTAAAACCAGCACAGTTCTCTTTAATGTAATCTTCAAACCTACGCAATTCCCATTAATATTATGATAAAACCCAGCCCAATCTCATTAATGCAGAGATCAGACCAGGTCACTTCTTATGAATATAGTATTTCAACCTGCTTCGTTCTTATTAACTGTAGAATCTCTCAGTCTGTGTCTGGATTTAATGCTTCATTCGTCACCGGTGCTCACGGCTGCGAATACAAAGCAGAGCTGAAAAACAGCTGGCTGACAGTGGAGAAACGCCCAAGTTCATGGTTCTGCAATTAATCAGGTCCCTTGTTAATGCCTGACGTGTTGTTGATTGGCTAATTAACCTTTCACCCATGTGGGAGAGTGTTCTTAATTGGCCTAGTTCCTGCTATACTACAGCATCGCGGTGCAGGCCCTGCCAGGAATGGAAGGGAGGAGAGCGGTCATGTGATGCCTGTGGCTAATTGGTTTAACCGATGGTAAAGCACTGACCCAAGCAGGCTTGAGGAAACATGGAGCTAGACTGGGTGGGGAGAGAAAAGTTGATGAATGAAGGTTCTGGCCACGATTCTGAAGTGGTCCTTCTGGTGTTCCCTTTTCTGATTCCATGGGTCATTAACCATTCCTGTGCCTTTTATTCAGTCCAGATTGGGGCTTGTGGAGGCTACATCATAAATTTTTTTGATTTGATAATGAAATTTGGAATAAATATCCTGTGTGTGTTTGTCTGTGTGTCTGCATGCCTGTGTGTGTGCGCGTGTCCGTGCGTGTATGTCTGCATGTCATAAGCTCATTCTTACCGTTTTCTCTTCTGTCATGTTTCCAGCAGCCATTTCAGGATGTTAAGAAAGGTACATAGAATGGGTAGGACAGATGCAACTGAACTTCATGCAGAAACCATAAAGGATATTAGTTTGAGGCATTATAATGTAAATCCAATGGAGTCTGGACGACCGTAGTAAGTAATGTGAAATGTAATACTTTGCAAACATGCCGAACTGGGTAAAGGCCTGTGGTTCTTCAGTAGCAACTGAAAAGCCCTGTCAGAAGGATAGGAGCAAGAATAACCCGCATCATGGTTCTACTTTTCAATAACGTGTTCCTCTTGACTAGGTCTATGCTTAATCCTCCTGCAAACAGGTCTCCTGTAGATTAAGAAAATGCTGGGATTGGGGGGGGGGGGGGGTAGAGTGTGGCGGGGATGCTGATTTATTTGGAGCTCTGCTCTAATTAATCCATCCGACAGGAAGTGGGGAAGGTAAGTCTGCAGGTTAGAGTCCTGATTTAATTTACCATAATCTCTCCCTGTATAAAGCCGGCTTTGGTGTCAGCGATGCAGGTCTTTTCATCCGGGAGGGCTCAGTAGAGACGCCGTGTCACATGAACGGGTGCTGTGCAGTGGCGACGGCTGATGCAGGCTCTCTCTCTCTCTCTCTGCCCTCCCGTTCTCTCTCTCTCCCTCTCTCTGTCCTCCCATCGCAGGGCCTGCCGTACTTCAATGCCAGGCTCAAGATGCTGGAGAGGCGGCAGCAGCAGATCCGGGACCTGCGGGTCAAGCACGAGAAGCTAAAGGGGGAGCTGGAGGACGTCAAAAACAAGCTGATGCTGGACCCTCAAAAATGGATAGGAGAGTGTGAGTACCTTTGGATCCTCTAATAAAAACCATGTAGTTTGAAGCCGTATTAGATCTTTATTACTGTCCCAATTGTATTTTTTTCCCGTGTGGTGGGCTGTGTTTAAGGGGATTCTTTTATTAGCTTTCATATTGTAGGACACATTGTATTAGCAGTTTGCCCTCACTTTTTTTCAGCTAGCTCCAGCATTTGTCAGGCTGGATTGTGTTACTTCATTTGGGAGCTTTGGCTTGGTAAAGAGGATGTTGTTCCTGTTGGCCGTAGTTCTTCAGCTACTGAGCTATCCCTTGTTGTTGTTGTTTTGACAGTGCGAAGCACATGATTATTTGGTAAATGGTAAATGGACTGCATTTATAGCTTTACCCAGCGTTAATGATGCCTCTATGCAGGCTTAGGGTAGGTTAGTGTTGGTGTCTTGCTAGAACTTGCAGCAGGCGGTTTAACGTAACCTGATGCAGACAATCAGTCTACCTCCTGAGCACCTATGATTATTTCCTCAAGTCTATTTATAGAGGTTATTTCCTCTAAAGACAATCTGCCATGAATGGGCCCTCTGCTTGCTTTTCCCACAGGCCCACCTGGTTTCTTACCCATCCAGGGTTCCAGAACTATGGAAGTGGGCAGTACCATAAGAAAACCAATTGGTGATTGATTCCAATCCTAATGGGGCTTACTGGTGACTCAGGAAGCAATGTTAGAGATTTATAAGGCTGTTGTTGAAAGTGTACCCACTTTTTTAATGACTTTTTGGTATGGCTGTACAACAGCTCAGGAGAAGAAACATTTAGAGAGAGCTACATGCACAGGACTTAAAATCATTGGCTGTAAACTTCCCTCTGTTTCCTCCATATGTGTCATCCGTATCCAACGGAAAGCTAAGAAACTGTCCACTGACTCATACCATCCAGCCAGCTTTTTCTTTACAGCCCTTCCTTCAGGAAAGAGATACCAGTCTATTAGCTGCAGAACCTCTTGCCTTCCTAATAGCACCTATCTGTTTCCCATCTGAACTCAATGAAATGCACAAGAGTGTCCATTTCTTACTGTTGGCTTAATGTACGTGCTTTTTAGAGTGAGCATTCTTTTATTCAGGTTTTATTTTAGGGAGTTTACATCCATAATTAATTCACTTATAGCATTTTGTATTGCATTTGTAGTTGTTTTTAATTGGGTGATCTGTGTGTTTTAGGTGTTATGTGTAAAATGTCAGTTTTGTGAAGCCTCTGTCTAAATGTATTATGATTATTGGTATAAAGCATTATTTTTGAATGTTTATAACTATAATTATACTGTATTATGAGCATATTATGAGACATTATAAGTATGTTGCAATGTACTTGGACATAGGCTTCATGGAAAGTGTTACCGGAACTTTCTATATGAAAAAATAAATGTTAGCGTCACGTCTCATGCATAGAAAGTGTAAGAAGTGGGCAGAGAAATCAATCTCCCGATATGGAAATTAAACACCTTTCCTTTTCTTTTGACACCCCTTTCATAAGAAAAGGTCGCATGTTGAAAAATGAATTCATGCAGCACCCATCTGTCGGTTAGTGAAAGCCTTGCCTTTGTGTACATACTCTGTATGTGGAGAAATCAATAAGCCTCCATTTCTCCCAAAACCTTGACCAGCAGCGTCTGCTATTCATCCATGACTCCTGGAATGAACACTGCGGTGCTATATTAATTACATTTCCCTCATGAAGAGAGTGGTACTGCTGTGTATAGTGGAGTCAATGGCTGTTTCATCCAAACACCTCACTATTCTTATTTGTATCAGGTGAACATTCCGTAGGGTTTTTTAAGGCGTTCTGAATAATCCTTCTGCTACGCACAAACCTTACCTGTAAATGGATGGTTGCTACAAATTCAATGTGTCTTTCCCCCATTTAATACATCTGTTACCCTTTTGAGGGTGCTCTTTGTCCTCTTTTTTAAAATAAATGTATCTAAAACGCATGTATTTTCTTGTTTGTTAAAATACATGTTTTTCTTCCTAAATACTATTTGAGTTTCCTTCAGGAACAGTACTGGACTGTGCACATTATATAGCTTTGTATATATATTTATGAAAATATTTAGCAGTGTATGCAATTTCATGTATAATATATAATAAATATATTCTACATCCTTTTCTTAATGTGGTATGTAGAAGTAGCAGAAATAGAAATGTTGTCTGATATATGCAGCCTATATTCAATAATACTCCAGGCTTTCATATTATATTTTTACATATAGCCAACCACTTATACTCATATTTTACTCTTTGTCTGTGGTGACTTGTCTCAGACTCCTCTTTCATCCCTTGCTCTCTTTCTTCTTTCTCTCTCAAACTCTTTCCCTCTCCCTTTCTCCACTTGTTTGCTCCCCAGTTGAGGTTGAACCGGACCTGGACGAGGAGTCGCAGGAGTACCTGGAGGCCCTGGCGCAGGTGACCGGCGAGCTGGAGTACTGCGTCAACCTGTGCAAGTCGCGCGTGATGATGGAGACCTGCTTCGACGTCGAGGCGACGTCCCTGGCGCACGGCGGACCCCGGGAGCTGCAGGTGTGAGCTCGGACCCCAGGGGAACTGGCCTAAACTGGCCCAAACTGGCCGAACACTGGCCGAACTCTGAGTGATCGCCAGAGAAGCCGTGACGAGCTGCCACAGCGCTGATGACAAGCATGCGTCTCATTGCCAGGCTGCCGCATCCATGCGTTATGGCCTGCGGCGCAGTTAGCACAGTCCCGCGGAAGACAAACCAAGGCCTGGATTCAGTTTAACTGCAACATATCTTACGCTCACCTCTGAATAGCTGCATTTCCATTGTAGTGAATTTCTATTACTTTATTTGCCTTTCTTTGCAACAGAAATGTAAGGGCGACTTTTTAAAAACCCTAACTTAGTCATAAGATGTAAAATGACTGTTCCTAAATGTGCATTAAATGCTAAAGGGAATGGACACTAAGCTAGTAATTGATTGAGTCATCACTGACTACATCGATGTAGCTTAAACAAATCACATGAAACCACTTTCCCTGACAAAAAAAAACAATGGAAACAGGTTTCTTTTGCATGCAAGTGAAGGCGACTGTTTGTATAGTGCCCCATTTTCTCTGTGACTTCCCAAAGGATATGTAGCTACAGTACAAACTCATTTGGGGGTTTCTGTCCTCATTAAATTATTATGCATTTGGTGGTGTTGTGCAAGTATTTAAAGAAAGTGTCTCCGGGCAAATATTTATAATGGTTAAATTGAATCCTGGGTCAAGATTTCTGGAAGTGCCTTTTCTGATTGTTTTCATGTGAATATTATTTTCTATGGTGCTAGTATTAACTGCAGCATACCGAAGACAAATCCTCAACATATTCCTTTAAGGGAAAAAAAAACTTTTATATTGTGTTCTATAGTGCATTTATATGATTTTACTTCATGTACAAATGTAATTTTAGCTAAGAAATAAAAGCTGACAAAAGAAAAGCAACAAGTTGGTTATTACTTTGTCTTCAACATCAAACCACTATGACCCGACCAAAACATTAATGACACCAAGTAGCCCTGCCCCACGCTCCTATTGCCTCTGTAAGTAGGAGAATCCACCATTGCAGCTGGGGTGTCACTGTAATGCTTAATAGTCTCTGATAGGGTTCCCAGTGTGGTATGCTGCTCAGGCCCTCATTGTTTTTGGATGGAAGTGTGGTGACGTTTGCTTATTAGCTTTTCCTGATAGGTCACCGCGACATGATCAGCTGACATAAGACCACCCCCATAACATTCTCCCGGCATGCACCTCACAACAGTAGGTATACTGTCAGGTTATACCAACATGACAAACGCCCATCATTACCACCTGTGACTCAGGGGCTTAAATTGGGATTAAGTTTAAGGTGGAAGGTTGTGTAATGTGCTCCTCAGATCAACAGGGGGCGCTGTCCCTGCTGGACACTTTTTCTACATTTACATCCTGGCTAGCCTTCATAGCTCATTACATGCAATGGTGTTAGGAGTCAGTGAATACGTTAGCCAATGAATTGTAGTTAAACTCTCTCTGAGAGCATTGAAGTTGAAAAGGACAGCCTCTCAGAATGGCGACAACGCAGCTATCTGGCTGTATATTCCTCTGTAGTTACTTTAGGCAAGTCATATGTACAGTGTTCTATACGGGGCTGTGCAGTTGGACACCTGCGGAAGAAAAATAGCGGAAATGATTGAAAATCATCCACACATCACGGCTGAAAAAATCCAACTCTCCCACCTGCAGATGGTGGGCTAGGTGGCCATCAAGCCAGTCCTCTGTGCAGCGAGTGTGATCTGTCCTCTGATTGGAGGCTGTAGGGCATGGAGTTCTTTTCCAGTTGCAAAGCTTCTTCTCCTCAATTGGATGCCAGCTTTAATAAAGATCAAATCTTCAATGTAATTGACTTCCTGTTGTTCTAGTCAAAGAGTTGGCATGGTAATGCAGTGCGTGTTTGGAATTGAGAGGAGCATGTATGCAGGTTTTCTGGACCGTGCTTTTATCTATATTTATATGCAGGCATAATCTGTCTCTATCATTCAGTGGTGAGGATGTCATTTTCATGCAAATAGTGCAATCTATATTTCACACTATATTTAATGTGCACACTTCCACAGTGGCTTCAAGAAAGAGTGTCATTACTGAACATATATTCTTTTTATAATATTTGGATTTAATCTTATGTGTGTTTAAAGCAGATTCAATGTCATTCATATTTCATCACATTATCAATTAAAAAATTAGATAATATATCATGAGGGGGAGATTGCATTGGATGATATTTTACACACTTGTTAACCCTACCTTTTTCTTGTGCTTTTTAATGATTATGTGCTTACTCACAGTAATCATTTAATTTTATTCAGTCATTTAAACATGCCCTCGTGCACACATACACACACACACACACACACACACACACATGTTACTAATTCATTTATCAATTATTTTACCTTAGTTGATATCTAGTTGATATTTCTTGAGATTATTTTGTACAAAGGGCAGTAAACATACTCAGCACTGAGCACATATTGTTCACTGGTTGAGGGAAAAAACATCTGGCTAATTAACTGCCACACGTTCATAACTTGACCTCTCACTGGTTTTACAATCATTTCAAACAACATTGTGGTAATGAAAATAAATTAGATTTGTTAAGTGCTTGGGAAACATTGCTTTTCAGTCCTTTGGTACAGTTACCACTCATAGAACAGGAGAAAGCTGGATGCTCAGCCATTCAAGTGGAAAAACAAACTTGGCCAGATGTCACCATTAGAGTAATTACAGCCAGCTGGGGCGGGAAATAAATTATCAGGTTGAGGGGAGATTCAGTGGCCATATATGTCTCCTTCATGCAATTATTATTAAAAAAAATACCTTCAAGCATTTTATTTAAAATTTTATGGTTCAAAAGGTTAACCTCCAAAGTTAGGCCCGACAGACTGGCATTGCGATAAACATGAACCTCAGCTCCCAAATCCACTCAGAGCAATTCATTTTCAAAGACATGAATTAGCCTTCTGCAGCTTGATGACAGGTTCATACAGAGATGATTCAGTTTAGGGGCCTGAGAGTTAATGACTGTTCAGTAAGGATGTGATCTATGTAAGATGGTACCACCACAGAGCAGGTGGAACATGTGTAGAACCCAGATATGAGTGGTAAAGGAGGAAGAACAACCTGTGAGGTTAAGGCTTTTTTACTTGATTTGCATATTATGTGTAAACAATGTGAATATATTGGTTTGTTTGTATATTGGAGTGAAAGGGTTTTATAATGCTTTTTATAAGGCTTTCATAATGTCTCTGCTGTTCCATTTTGGCCACAAAAGTCTCAATTGAAAAAATGTCAAGCAAAATACTCATGTGATATAGCATAATGTTAGGCTACAGTGTACAGGAAGTTTTTTTCAGTGGTCCAAAGAAACAGGAGAAGGAAAACTCCTTATGTGATTGGCCCACCACAACTCGTCTGATGTTTTGTTTTCATGGATCTGCTTTCTGTACTTAGTTTAAATTCATTTGAAAGTTAGATTAACATTTTAAAGTGAACTTGGGCCTTATTAACTGCAATTGGGAACAAAGTTCAAAAGATAATTTTAAAATTGGTTGAATGTTTTAATTGTTCTTTTATAATTATTATCATGACCTCAGACTAGTAAGGAGTACCTATTTTAACAGAACGGGACTTTTCAAATTTACTTTCAATATTATAATACTGTATAAAGAACATGTATCAAAGCTTCATTGGGAAGAAACTGCATTTTAGATGAGCTATGATTTGAGCTGAAATAAAATTGTTTTATCCCCAATATATCAGGTTTCCCGAACAAAGATTAGGGTTAGGAGATTTCAGACAGCTGCCAATTACCTGAAAAAAGCAGGAAACACCTGCTGCCATTTAAACCCCACACACATGCTCTCTTTCATGTCTGGTGTTTTTACCCCTCCCCCACCCCACACGTCTGTGCCCTTGTGCCTTTGCCTTGTGGTGGGGAGGGGCCAGGGCTCACGAGAGGAAGCTAACGAGGATGGGTGCCGCTCCTGAACTGTACCTTGATCTCATTACAATCGATCGGTTCTGTTTTTGTAGGTTTAGCCGACTTTGGCTCTGGCACCAGGATAGGGGTGATGTCATTGCTCATGTGGTAAGTAGCAGTCATGATACAGCCCTGGGCTATGCCCAGGCAACCAGAGGAGCCGACAGTGGAGTAGATCATGTGACCACAGTCTGGAGACCGCTGCAGCTCGGCTCAAACCCATACAATGCAGAATGTAAATTAGCAATTAAAAGGGCTTTCATAATGCTGTCTCCTGCAATTGCAGCAACGTATGTCACTCAAAGAAGGGAATCTCAGGGACATTTTTTCAATTAGCAGAATCAATTAAATGCCCTGTAGTGAATGCAATTAACAAGAGTGCTCATGAATGTAAATCATTGCTTTCCACTAACTGTTTGAATTCATCTTGCCTGAATGACTATGCCACAAAGTGGCAGTGCTTTAGGCATAAGCCTGTTTCTGAATGCCCTCTAATAATTGAACAGCAAACACAGCTGGAGGGCTGTAAATGTATGTCTGTCTGTATGTATATATGTTTGTGTGTATGTATGCATTCTTTCTTTCTTTATTTTTTCTTTCTTTCTTTCAACGTTTCAACCTTTCAACAAGGACAGTGCACAGCCACTTAGCTGTTCTGGAATTATCAATCAAGCTAAATTCCATATATCGTCTCTGGGCAGGTAACACTAAAAAACAGGATGTATGTGGACATGCACAGTCATTAGTACATCTCAGACATCCATCCATCCGTCCATCCATTATTTATACCCGCTTATCCTGGGCAGGGTCACGGGGGGTGCTGGAGCCTATCCCAGCATGCATTGGGTGAGAGGCAGGAATACACCCTGGACAAGCCGCCAATCTATCGCAGACGTCTCAGAAATATAGCCTCATACCATTAATGTACAAAATTATATGCAATAATGTCCCTCATGTCTCCACGGATAAGGAAAAAGAAAAGAGGAACGAGAGTTACATTAATAGTTGCATAGTGGTCCAATGATTGATTGTTTTCAGGCATGGTTTCATGATTTATATAGCTAAAACTTTAAACAGATGTATTGTCTTGTATTGCTAGGCTTCGCATTTCAAATATTTGTTGCCCTGATCAAAATGGCTGATCATACAAATTTAGTAATGCACTGTAATACACCAGTAGTGCACTGCAATGCAATATATATAACCCTCTTGGTCATAAGCTCTTTTCACAGCATTTTCTGAACATGCTGATATGGATTATTTTACTGGAGGAGGGGCAAGATCATGTTACCTTATTCATGAGTTACTTTGTCCATCAAGTGTGCTCCACAAATGAGATTTTGAAGTGTTTTTCCCTTGAAATGTCCTCCAGAAAAATGTATTTCCTGGCTCCTACAAATATACACATTGTGGTTACTGTAGGTATTCATAACAGCTAAGATGAAATTGGTTGGGTATTAGGGAAAATGACTGAATCTCTTCATGTAGGAAGTCACAGGTAATTAGATTTGTGTGGCTATTGCTTAAATTAATTATAACCTAAGTAACATTGCAAAAGGATCCATGTAAAATAACCAGGAGCTGTATTGTGGCACGTCTTGTTGGCTACCGGGAAAATCTACTACTCCTTCGACAAAGTTGCTTATTTATGACTTAATGAAAATGAAAGTTGCTAAATGTATTCATGACTCATGTTTTCTGTGAAAATGTTGTGTGATTACTACATTATGTGTATACTTTATATCAGGAGTGTCCAGGTTTATCCCAAAAGGGCCAATCTGGGTGCAAGTTTTTGTTTTAGCCCAGCACTACAACGCCTGATTTAACTAATTAACAAATTGTGGTCTTCAATTAAGACCTTGATAAGCAGAATCGGGTGTAAAATAAAGACCTGCAGCCACATCAGCCTTTTTTGGAAAAGATTGGACACCCCTGCTTTCTATAAATTAATGACACTATCTGCAGATACATATTAGCATGTATCATAGAATATATGTTTCATTCCATTATGTATTGTGTATGCATGTTTACATATATTGTATACTGTACATGCATCCATAAAGATAGAGAGATCTAATGTGGAAACTAGTGAGTATTACAATAGGCATGAATATCTTCAGTGATTGCCCAGCGTCAGGTGATTTTAGAGCATAGATAAACAGAAATGAGCGGTGATTCTTTGGGGATGTGTGTGATGGCTGTTCTTTGGGGATGTGTGTGATGGTGTTCATGTTGCCCAACTTTTATACATTTATTCTAAGACAGTCTTCTCTTTCATGCTTTGTCAGCCCAAATTCTGGAAGCTCCAATTGAGAGCAGTGTGTACATTAGTTAAGCAAAGTAATTCTGGAATATGGCGGTAGATGACAATGCACGGAACTACAATGCTAAGTTTTTCTAGGTTTTCTCATCAGAGGGTGAAGAGATAATGCATTGTGCTTTTCCACAAGTAACTTTGGAGTGGTCAGTCAATGTACACTCTGTTCTTCCATCTGTCTACAGTAACTAATAGCCCTAACAGATCTGTGTCAGGAATGATGACTCACATTTAATGATAAATGCAGGAAGCATACAGAGAAAATGCATTACAGCAACTTACAAGCTAATTGCTGCCATAAATTTACTGTAAATTCTGCAGTATTCCATTGACAGTATAACTAACTCTGAAGCACACTTACTATACTCTGGATTTATCCACACAAAAAAATCTGTCAATACAAAAGATATCTTACATTACTCCATCACAGAAGAAGACCTTGTAAATTCAGGTTCAGGCTGTGTTGCTAAATACGATTTTATGTTTGCTGTAGTTAGTTGAGGGATGAGAAATATGCCAACATTGAAAAAGTACAGTTGATGTTGTATGCCCAACATAGCCTTGAATCATCCGGGACATGGGAAGTCAAACAGATGACCTCAATTTGGAAATGGAGTGCTGGAACCAGGAGGGCCAGACCAGAGTAAAAGATACCACTTGCCAGACTGATCAAGTGGCACTTAACATCTCTACGCAGGTCAATAAGAAGCCTGAAAGGAGAGGTAAGGGTATGTGTGGTGCCCAGAATTTGTGCAGTTTCATCGTATTGTTATATGTGCATGCCCTCTTATGGAACAGTACTGTGCACAACCAGTTTACAAGTAGCTTTTTATAAGTTAGACTTTGGAGTTTCTGGAAGCTAAAGTTTTACTAAAGAAATTCAGGTCTTTCTTCTAGGGTACAATTGCAGTGCAATGCCTAAGAATCAAGCTCATGACCTGAATGCAACCAATCCTATGTTGTGCTAGCTTGGATAGCCTTCATTTTTAATTGCCAAATTTGTCATCATTTAATTTGCATTATTAAAAAGTTTTCATGTTAACACCCTTGTTTGACGTCCGGCACTCTGAATACCCAACGCAAGTACACCAACAGTTAAAACACCTCACTTATCCAACATGTAAAATATATTTGTTTCATTTAATTTGGTAACTACTATCCAAGATCAATCAATTATCAGTTAAATCACCAAATTTGTTCTACACCTCCCCAAAGCTTCTGGAAGACATGGAGAAGATTAGCTTGAAATACCAGACCTCCACAATATAAGCTCTCCGCAGCCTGATCCCAAGAATATTGCATACTGCTGTCTGGGGTTGTTGATTCGGTGTGTTATCATTCTATCACTATTACACTATTTTTGTGTTTTCCACTTAAAAACCATGTGCTTGCATTCATTGTCCCATTTTTATTGTAGATTGCAAGTGGCTGTGATGTACTACAAAGAGAACAGCAAGAGACTTCATGCGTTCACAAAGGATGGACACCTGCAGCACAGCATCTTGTATCCAAAAAACAAGTGTGGTGAATATGTTGTACGGCCCCCTTAAGATGAGTCCTACCTTCGCTGATAATTGTTTTGGTCTTGGGACAATTTTTGCTCTGACTGTTGCTCGTAGAGTACTTGAATATTTGAATTATGAAGTTCTTACATACTTTTTTCACATCTTCCGACCAATGAACGCTATGTTGACAGTTTTATTGAGCAGCTTTTTGAGCATGTACTGAAAGACCCAGGGGTGTATCAGGAGCTGTTACGGGATAAATATATCCCTGAGGACCTATGTACTCAATTTCAGAGAGTGGACATAGAGGGGGCAGTGTTGAGGCATCAATCTCGCTTCTGGCAGCCACATTACAAGGAGGAAAATGATTAGGTAAATTGATTTCCTGCTCTATAACATTTTTCATGTCATATTATTTACAGATTAAATTATGACTCTGGTGTCAACTTTAATGGGCTACAGCATTAAATCAGTGTGACACTAAATCATCTGAGCGTGTTGGTTCTCCTTTTTCTTATGTCACCCTTCTACATAGGTTCTTGGCCCTCTTGGAAAATGGGTTCTCAAGCAACCTTGTGTGTCAGTGAAGAAAAATAATAATAAGAAACCTATCAAGAAAAATATGGTTCTAAAGCTTTGTTCCAAGCTTTGCTGCTTGGACTCCTAATAACAATAGCAATAGTGAAAAAATCTGACAATTAGAATATGTGCCTATGGACGGTTGGAGCTTGGCCCCTATTAGTCCAAATTTTAAGGACATTGATATTTACGGCAAGAATAAATTTGCAGAACATTTCTGCTTCCATCAAATTTTGACCCAAATGCTTTGCAGATCTACAGCTACATACTGTATACAAAATCTACAGTAAGGATTTGTTCATTATACAATAATATTTCAAAAACTACAGAGAAAACTACAGAAATCATTTATAGTGTACTGCAGGATGTCAGGGACAATTTAGGGCTGCATTGGGGAAAATTGATATCTGATTCAAAAGTCTGACAGTATCTGAGAGATATAGACTTCATATAGCAGGAATGTAACAGGATTGACACATATACATATAGATCAATATCCAATTTTGATCTATATGCCTCTTCTTCACTCACTTTGGGATCATGTGTCAACAAATGAGCCATTGTCTGATTAAGAAGTAACAAGGTTGTTTGTTGAAGAACAGATTTATTTTTCATAAAATGAATTCACATTTATTTAGCTCAAATAATGATGAAGACTTCAAATCCACTACAATTCAGATTTCACCAAAAAACTGTGTGTGTGTGTGCTTATCTTTGAAAGCAGTATTTTGGGATCTATATATAAATCCACTAGTTTTATGGACAATTTGACGGACATATTAACATAAAACAATTTCCTGTTCTAACATTGCCAATTGGCACGTTTGAAAGAACAAATAAAATAGCATTGAAGGGTATTCGTATAATTGCATGGAAAACCACACAACTGATTAACACTTCAAAGACTGTATTCAATAAATGCTCAAAATTTGCCAGAATGGCAGAATAGAATTTATCATAAACCCCCAGCTGACCTAGCCACAAATGTAATTAAGTATGTGAAGAAACAGTCTTCTTTCAAAGAAGCTTAAAACCGACACATAACAAATTCTTTCTTGTTGGAATATACGTACACACACACACACACACACACACACACCACACACACCACCAATCGCAACCACACACACATGCACACACACACACACACACACACACACACACACCACGCAACACACACGCACAACACACACACACACATGCACACACACACACACACACACACACACGCACACACACACACACACACGCACACACACACACACACACACACACACACGCACACACACACACACACATGCACACACACACACACACACACACACGCACACACACACACACACACAGACACGCATAATATATACTGTATATAATCTTTGTCAATATATATGTACAAGCTTTTTTCTCAAGCAAGATGCAATAGTTGAATATAATGCTGCAATCTCTGCATAAGAGTGTATATTATCTATGCTGCACATAAACTTTTTATCAATAAAAAAAGAGACACAATAAAAAAGAAATTTCCAAGTACAGCAACGTTATTTTTCAGTCAAGCAAGTCATTTTGGTTTTATCACCAGGGATTTTGAAACAGCCTTTGTGATTTTCTTGTTGTTGAGTTATGAGACATCTACAGCCCGTAGCTTGCAGGACATGTTTTTGGAGGTTCTGCAAGAACTTATTATTTGTGTTTTACGTAATACACTACTGCATATGCAATAAACACAGATGGGTAGGACACTATTAAAGGTGAATGCAGAATACAACAAAGAATACAATACAGTCTATAAGTATTTTACCTGCCCAAATTATCTGCTTGTGTTTTACATATTATTGTTGTATATACTTATTATACTCATGGCTGTTTATGTGGACTCTCTTATCAGTTATTTTTAGTTATTTTCCGCTGTGCAGAAACTCTTTGACACTCTCTGCAATATGTGATAATGACTAATCAATCACTGTCCATGTAATTTAATTTACAGCGAATGGCATTTATTGATTTGTTGGTTGTTCCAGCTCACACAACACTGCAACAGCACGGTAACAGCAAGAAAAGTGCTTCCCATTGACTGTCCTGGAACATGACAACCATTTCTAAACATGTGGGCTGTGTGTAAGGCTTAGAGTGGCATGACTGTGTGCATGAGCACTTCAGAACCTTACTTTTATTTGGACCCTGATACCCTGTTTCAAATAAAGGCTTCAAACAGAGAGTAACACTGTACATTAGAAGTAGACTGGCTCTGTGACCTCATTCCCAGGAGATGGGTTTTCACCACCGTCTGTTCAAACTCAAATTACACTACACCGTTCATGATGTCAGGATAGCAAATACAACCTGATACACAACTGAAAGTAAGCCTTTCCTTCATGAAGGGAACAATAGCAGTGCCCAGGGTTACAACCTGTAGGTTATAAATCTGCTTCTCCTACCACTACACCGCACTGCCACCTGTACAGTATGTCCTGTAGAATTAAAAAGAAATTTAAAAAACTTGTTAATAGTCCAATATTGACCATTTGTATAGATTGTTTTCTACCATTGATGTTGGGATAGTGTCATTGACATCTAGTTGAAATGCTGAAATTATAGAGTGGACTGTAGACGCAATGTACTGTATATGGATCTGGTGAAGAAACAAGCTGAAAATGAATAGCATGTAATGTTCACTCACTGTAATAAGCTGTGTCGTTTGAAAATGTTTCATGGTAATTGATAAAAACTCTCTATCCCCTTTGGTATTTATGTGAAAAATTAAAATGAATTCCAGTTACCAAAAGATTTAACCTGTTTTCACAGCTCTGTATTATTTTAGCAAGAATAATAATAATAAAATTCATTTCAGAGTACTCACAGGTTCTCTCTCTCGAGTAAATTGTGGATACCAAGCACATTGTTCGATGCTCTGAGACAGGTGACGCCGTGGCCACTGTACTAAACAGGCAGCATGGTGCATGTTTGAGGCCCGTTCGAGCTCCCGAAACTGACAGGCAGAGGGGGTTCACAACAAAGCCACGGCGTTGCGGCGAAGGACATTGTCTGCATGCCTGAAGTAACCTGTACTTATTCAAATCAATCCTATAGTCTAATGGACAGCGGGTTATGAAGTTCAATGGAGATACTTTCAAAGGGAACAACTGGCTCTTCACCCTGAGAGAGAGAAGCATTTCTAGAAGTGAGAAGAAAATAAATGAGGGAAAATGAAGTCACTTCATTGGTTCACTTCAGGAGCACTAGTCACATCTGATTTGATTTTTTTTTCTCTCTTTTGTTTTTTTTTGGTTTAAGGAAGGTTTAATCTCGCTCAAAGGCTCTTTCACCCATTCCAAAAACTCTCTAGAAAGTTTTTAGATGGCACAGCAGAGAAAGGATGTCCATGGCCTTGATTGCATTCAACTTCCTGAGACCCAACAGAAAAAAAAATAAAATAAAAAAGTTGTATTATATTTATTGTATTTATATATTAACATAATACATAAAACGTCTTGGCTGACAAAAACATGCTGCAATGAAATTATGTTCAAAAATATTTTGAAAATTTTTATTTTTAAAAACTTTAACTTTTATTGAATGCGTACGTTTCAGCATAGTAGAATAAATAGTCCTACGGCAGACAAAAAAAAAAATTCTGGGCCTTTGAAGCTATAGAACGAGGTCATTTGATATTTCTGTAGGCTATTGCTGTAATAACAGGGTGGCCAGCCTATGCAAATTTTGAAATCAGCACATCTTAGAATAAAGGGTTCATTTATAGTTAGCAATTACATACAATACATGCTTGCGTTTGTTTGTATTCTTTGCAAAGCTCATGCCATAGAGGCACAATTGAATTGAATGTGAACTGTAAATAGAAAACAAAAGAAAATGTGGGCCTAAGTTTGCATTGAATGTATGTCATTTGATTGACAGCACACTCATTCGTAATTCCTTCAGATTAATAATAGATGTCCCCTTATGCTTAGTCTTGTTCATGGAAACTACATCATCAGTTCACGTGGCTCTCTGGATCATGAATCAGTTTTAAAAACATTCTCAAAGTCAAGAAGGACTTGGCATGGGCTATGTTGACTCACTGATGAAGTCATATCGTCCAGAAAGATTTAACCATTTAAATACCTAACAATTTAAAGGGTAGGTTAAGGTAGGGTTAATCTTTCTCAAAGATATAATGGCATGGGGATTTGCACACGCAGCCTTATCATGGTATTCAATGTTCCTACACTGCATTGATTAATCCAATGAGCAACACGACATGAAATGCAACAAGGGCTTGTTCAAGAACTAGAGTCAACTTTGGCATTGCTTTTCATTTGTGTGAAAAAAAGTTTATATTTGCATGTTTGCTTTTAAACAGAGGCACTCACTAACGGAACAATGGAGACTATAGCCATTCTTTTTTGTGATTGACAACCTAATAACCTATCATTTCATAGAGTATGTAGGGTGGCACCCCTGGTGGCCAATAAAATTTCTCTAGGGCTGAGTGCCACCACATGCCCCTCCCTGCACATGCGCCTGAGGTGAATGCTTTAACAGATTACACATTGAATAATTTATCCTGAACAATCGAGATGATTATTTTACCTAATCCGTTGCCTTTTCAGAGAGAATTACCATAAAAAAAACATCGCCAATTGTAATTGCTGCTCTAATGCAGTGATGGAGTTGTGAATAGATAGGGGGTGAGGAATAATAATTAGACAATTGTTTACAGAATTATGTGCTGCTAGTAATATGTAAAATGTATCTTTGTCAGAAGTTCTGATAGCTCCATTGGAAGCATAATAATACAGTATTCATGCAGAGCAAAGTATACAACCTACATTTTCTGTTCTTTGCTTGTTTGAATAAGGATTAAAATTGGCTATAATAATGTATCTCTTAATAATAATCAATAGACTAATCCAATAATCCCTTGATCAATTTATTTTGATATTTATTGTCACATTTTCTGTGAGTAGTTGTCAAGCTATGTCCCCATATACATACACTATATGGCCGAATGTCTGTGGACAGCTGACATCCAACATCTCATCCAAAAGTATGGGCATTAATATGAATTTGGTCCACCCTTTGCTGCTGTAATAACCTCCACTCTTCTGGGAAGGCTTTATGCAACAATTAGAGCATTGTTGCAGGGATATTGAGCCTGGCCCACAGTTGGCTTTCCAATTGATCCCAAAGGTGTTGGATGGGGTTGAGGTCAGGGCTCTTTGCAGGCCAGTCAAGTTCTTCCACACTATTTTCGACAAAATCATGTCTGCATGTGCCCAGAGACATTATCATGCTAAAGCAGGCACATCATATAGTCATGGTCACCTACAGCAAGAACAGCAGAGAGGAGTTTGTTACGTGCAATGAAATTCATTTTCTCAGAGGGAAAGTGACTCAGCTGAACTCCATAGTGAGTGGTCACATACTGAGAGTGCCCCTTCGACATCATCAGGGATGTCTCATCTAACAGCATTGTGAGCTCTGGCCTCCATCAGAGCTGAAGTTATAAAGACACAAGAGAGAACCTTTACATGTCACCAGCATCCAAACAGTTACGTTTGTACTACCAATATCATCTTTTATAAGCATATTACAGAAGAAAATATATTATCAAGTAAATACAATGCTTTTAATGACTTAATGAATACATTCAAGTAAATCGTAAAAGAAATGTGCTTGTAAATTAATGTAGTGGTAATACTTTGATGATTTTGATGTTTTCTCTACTACCTATAAAACATATACAATGTACATAATAGGGGCGACATAGCTCAGGAGGTAAGAGCAGTTGTCTGGAAGTCGGAGGGCTGCCAGTTCGATCTCCACTCTGGGCGTGTCGAAGTGTCCCTGAGCAAGACACCTAACCCCTAACTGCTCTGGTGAATGAGAGGCCTCAATTGTAAAGAGCTTTGGATAAAAGCGCTATATAAATGCAGTCCATTTACCATTTACATAAGTTCTCCTTGAATCTTGTTCATCTCTGCAAGCATTCAGACATCTTCCTAGATAAGGAGGTCATGTAAACTTTGTATGTTTGCAAGTCATATGTGGTTACATCACAGGCATCTAAAACAGGTAATAGTAATTTGTTCACCTCATGGTTATTGTAACACTTTCAATGGTGGGAGTTCAGATGATAGCCCATTAGAAACATTATATACATTCTTATTTTTAAAATCAAATTCAAATTCAATAACTAAAATGAAAAAATTTACCTTGAATGTATGAAAATTTATTTTAAAATGCACCAGTTAGCGCTTTAGTTTTAATTTGTGTAATGCTATTCAAATAACAGAACAAACTTTTAAGAATATGTCCAAATTTACAACTGGTTTTGTCCAAATGTAAAAAGAAATAATGAATGAGAATAATTGCTGTTTTTTTCCTTATCCGTACAGCATATTTTCATAAACAAATAAATTTACTAGTTTCTACTAGGCTTTCACATGTGTAACTTATTTGTATGGGCCATTTCTAATTAAATCTCATAACGTCTGCAATCAGGAAAAGTGAAACGATTGATGATCCATTAAGGAGCATCCATTCGAAATGAAATGACATCATCATCTCAGATCAAAGTGCACGGTGGCTGGATACTGGCCGCTCGGGTCTCTCCCAGGGGAAGTGTGTTCAAACACAAGATGGCCGGGAAATGATGCATGTCCCCATTTTTTTTTTTTTTTCTCCAAATAAATGCCTCAATGCTTTATCGGATTTGAGCTCCGACCAGAAAGCCGGCGAGTGTGTAGCATTGCGGACGTGCGTATGCCTCGCTTCCAATAAACATTAATATTTCACGATAATGAAGGCATCGCCCTGCCACTTTCATCATTCACCGCCTGTTGAGATCGACAGCGCGTGGTCATCTCCCCCAGAGACCGTCTGTTCTCTTTCACGGATTATAATTAGCGGAATGAAGCCGCGTGCAAGGTGTACTGTGCGGTAATATTCATATAAAGACTGTGAGCAAGCAGCAATCTGTAATTTTCTTAATTTCATAATGGCACAATGACGTATCTCTTACGTAGTGCTTTTCTCACACTCAACGCCCTTCAATGGAATATGCCATTATGCCGTAAAATTTGAGTAAGTACAATGTAAATCAGATGTAAAAACAGAGTACACAAACTGCAATGAGAGAAAATGTTATTAGATTGGCAACATTAAAGTATTTTGTAAAATCAGATGTTAAATGGAATACTGTACTGGCATTAAAATGTTGTTTTGAAGAAACATATTCAACACATGATAGATAATAACCATGTGATCTCACCATAGATTATGCTCTAATGTCGCCTTACTGAAGTTCTGACCCTCTGCACCAGCGGGACAGATCTACCCTCAGTTAAGCCTCGATCCCTTGATGCTTATAGAGCCATCGATGTGTCACACTGGCTGTGCCAATGTGTTTACATTTTTTATAATTACTATTGATTTAGTGGCTGGCCCTTGAATGTCAGTCTTGTTGGCTTCACAATTTTGTGAATATGTCTCTTCAGACTGGCTCTTCCTGTATGATTACATCATATACCTCAACTAGACCTCTCTGTTCAGTATCCTCTAACCAGAAGGCCACCGCATTTCTTTGGGCAGCCACTGCTCACGTCTCCGTTTTTTTCTCCACTGATGATGGTAGAAACGACCATCCCCAATCAGTAGTGATGGGCATTCCGAGTGTTGTTGAGAATCTTTTGGCACCATTCACTAAAAAGAGCTGTTCGTTTGGCTTTCGTGTGGTTCTTCGTTCACTTATACTTCCGAGTTTCACGATTTCCTGTCAGATCAGTGCAGAGACACACATCATCCTGGTGTAAAGGAGAACATACACCATCTTGAGGCACCAGTGCTACAGTTAAGCCAGGAACTAAAGGATGTGAACCACGACTTCAGAGCTGGAATCAAAGCCAGGTTATGGTTGGGGTTAGGAATGGTAAACACAAGGGATTATGGGATAGATAAGTAGCTATTGTAGCTTAGCTGTAAGGCTGTTTACAGAGGTACACAGCGTTTTTGGACTGATGGTTGGGGGCTTGTATCTCATAGAAGCACACACTGCATCCATATCCCCTTAACTTGGAAGGTCTAGTCAGTAGAAATGTTAAAATATGCCTGGAAAAGTATGAGCTACTTTATAAAGGGTGCCCCAAGTGAATGCCCAAATACAGAAGATGACTACGGCCTAATACGGTTGAAGTCTGGTGGACATACAGGATTTTTTTGTTTTATGTGTCCACTGAGCTGGGACTACAGTCCCCAGCCTTGTTAGCTCCAGAATAATTTTGACTTTGGACGAGGTGCATAGGTCTCTCTTGGGCAGGTGTGTGTCTGGCAGAGCCGCTAAAGCAAAAAAAAAGAAAAAAAAACCCACTGTGATCATAACTCATTCTGTCACGGTTAAAATGCCAACTCCTGAATCCTACTCTGAGTGTCCCAAAAAAAAAAAAAAATGCTCCTCGAACAGAAAGTGGGGCAAGAAAGTTGTAGGCAGAAAGGAATGAGACATGCTGGGAATACCATCATGCGGTACCTGCAATGCCAATGTGCAGCCACCAGGTGGTTCTAGGTCAGACAGGTCTTTCTTAGGGTGCTGGATTTCAGACTGAGTAGTTCAAGTCCGTTCCTTCCTTCTGTCACTTGAGCTGACAGTAACTGGGAAACCCTAACAGTGGCTTCACCCTGCAAGATTATTTTGGCCAGGACTCTTCAATTTATCTCCATATTAGTTCCACCCACTTGTTGACCACAGACAACTAGTTGATGTCAGATCCTTGTGTTTCTTCCAATAGGCAGTCCCGAGTGGACTGTATACTGTAAAAGAGTCACTTGTACAAGGAAGAATACATTAGAAAAGTGCATGAAAAGGGTTGTAGCTGAAGACATATGAGGAACCCGAGAAGCTAAAATAGTTTGTCATTTTATTTTATTATTTTCATTTTTTTATTTCATCAGAACAGTGCCATTGCAGCTCATTTGTTTTATATTTCCGGATATTTTTGGTTTTGTTGATTGCTATCAAAATGACTGCTATTCTATTTTATCATGTATTTAGCTGTCTTGCCAATTATTTATTTTTCATTGTGTCTCTGTGTGTCTATTCATATTCATCAGCTGTTTCTGTCTTAGATGTGCCCAATTACATATTAGCCTGCTATATATTAGCCTACCATATCTCAGTAACTATGTGTTATATTTCATTGCTAAGTCACTTTCAGTGTTGTACAAAGCAATGAGAAACAATTTCCATTGGCAACAGATATATACAAAAATGAAATTGAATTTGCATTAATATATGCCCCACAATGAACAGATTAACCAGGATTTTGCATAAAATCCAAAATTAAACCCAGCTTGAATCCATTCACTCAGTTGCACAGTTCCATGAATGCATGTCATTACCTACAATTAATTTAATGTATGCATAGTTTAGGAGTGTGGAAATGTCCCATTATATTATGTGTGTCTGTGTTGTTATTGCGTGTGTCTGTGTGTGTGTGTGCATGTGAATTTGTATGTGCATGTGTGCACATTCATGCTTGTGTGTGGATGAATGAATGTATGTGTGGGTGTGTGAGAGAGTGGTGTGTGTGTGTGTGTGTGTGTGTGTGCTTCTGTGCAAGTGTGTATGTGCGCATATGTACATAATTACACCAGTCCCCTGAGGATGCTTGTGTAATTGAGTGACAGCTGCTTGTCATAAGAACCCTGCTGTAATATGTGCTCCTGAACCACTGAATCTGCTGACAATGTGATTGGCATGCTAATCAGAGGCCCCCTCAACACCTCTCCCAACCCTGCCCCCCCACACACACACACACACACACTCCCATCCTATGTGGCACAGCTTGTTCAGAAATGATCCCCAGCCAAACTCTCGAATGTCCCCCATACACTGTAATTAAATTTGTCCTGAGTACACAAGAGTGGCAGATGGTTCACATGCAGTACTCTATGATGCTTCCCTGTACTGGAACAAAACCCAAATTATAGTAAGGGAATAAGATCTACATTAGCCAATTTAAAACAGTTATGAGGAGCCAGAATTCAGGCCAAGTATTTTGTTGATTGCACCAAGTGTATTTAAATAAGGACTGTCCAAGACTGGATTTCAAGCTTCAAGTTAACTTTCTTGGCAGCCCCAGGTGTCCTTTAACTCCACATGCGACAGCTATGGTGTTCCAATTATTAGTATTCTATGAGTTAATGTATTTATTTCAAGGGAAACTTGAGTGAGACTGAATCACTTAAGCAGCACAACGCAGCAAAGAAATAATAACATATGTAGAGGAAAAGATGAGAATCACAATAAGATCTATATAATGACCATTACAGTATATGTATATACTTTCACTATTTAGGCCTTGGTTGATTACAGTATGTCTCTGTATATTTATATTCACTTTTTTTCTTGCCAAATATAGCTAGATTCGTGAATTAGATCTCAAAGATCTCAAAATGGAGTGGCTAAGTATGTATTACTTGGAATATTCTGTCAGCAATTTAGCTAGCAGAACTCCTCCATGATGAACCCTTTGGCCATATGATTAGACCATTAGGAGTTTCTTGCCACTCATAGCATAAGAGTCCACTGTGAATCCTTAACTAGCACAGAATGGGCTCTTTTCAATTCATTCGTAAGGCAAAAATGAAGTGTCTCTTTGTTCGGTGCAGTTCTCTTACATTTGATAATGATCAGTCTGGATGATAGGTGGTTCTTATAATCAGTCTTCCATAGAATCGAGCTGAATGGGAACGGTGTGAATTAAGAGGCCTAGTTAACAGGGGGTATTAGAAGTTAAGTCGAGGGAGGGGAGAGGAAGCTGGCCACAGATTTTCTTGGTTTCTCTGGAAATGGTTAGAAACAGACAAGACGGTGACCCTGAAAGAACGTCCATTTCAGGCAAATATGCGCAACGGTGCAGCTAAGTGGACATTGTGTAACTCGAAGCATATAAGATGGCAGGCATAGGCAAGGTTATTGATATTTATATACAGGTATGTCCAATACATAATACTCAATAGTTGTGATGGGGGCCAAACTCATTAATTTCTGTAAACATATATGTCAACAAGTGGACATGTGAGAGGACTGGCCAGGTGCTGATGTTGAGAGGCCAAAAGACAAAGACATGACTAATGACAGACTGGTGCTACTGGGAAGGTATTCAGTATTTACAGTGGAGTCCAGAAGACAACATTTTTTTAAAAATGCTTAAAAATAACAGTATAAATATAACTGACTTTCTGGCTTTGCAATTATAGCCATTTAAATTCAGATATCACCTGGCTTTTGAGCTGCTCTTACATATATCCATTCAACAAACCAATTCCAATGACAATCAGAGGCCCCCTTTTATGCTGAGCAGTAGGTGGATGAAACCATTTCTCCCATAAACTTCAATTAAATATGCATTTTATTCCTAGGCTCAAACTCTGCACGGCACTAAAATGTAAGTGAATTATTACTACTGCCTCTCATCAAAGATGCCACTCAACATCAATAATAAAACTGACTTCCACAATAGAAATAATAACATAAATATGTCGAATGCAAGCTTAACAAATTTTTTTTTTTTTCAAACTGTAATGCGGCTGAATAAGAATCGAGTTATGTAAGTGAAGGATTGCCGAATGTTCTTTTCCAAAGTATGCATGTGTCTCACTGGTATTATCCACAGGTTTATTATTGTGTGCTGTCTGTTAAATCTCTGGTCGCTAATGATAGCTAACCTAGCTAACTAACAAAGTTATAAAACTTAGCATAATTTAGCAGTTGTTGCTAGCTAAGAGTTACAGTGGCAGCCATTACACTGTGTAAAAGGAACAAAATGACCACGGTCATGTGGCATGTAATGTTGGCCAATCAGCAAAAAAATGATGGGCCATGGAAAAAGCACCATTTTAAGAAGGCAGTTCTTTACATGTACATTTCTTATACAGTTATGTGACATAAACAGAGCACAAACTGTTTATATGGGTACTCTATAGACCTCACACTGACAGTAGCTGGCCACACTATTGACAATTAAAGTTTTCATGAACTAACAGTCCTAAACTTTGTTATATTCTTTTTGTTATAGAGATGCGCTACACTCCAGGTGTAATCTGCAGCCTCATTCCCCGAAATAAGCAGCATCCCATAAAACCATTCTGTACTGAATAAAGATTTTAAAAGTTCATGTGGCAATGGGCAATTAGCTCTGTTACAGGGAAATATAGGAACATTTTTAAAAAATTAAAATTATAATGCTCAGAATTTATTGCATAATATTTAGAGAATGCATAATTTGATTCATACGTGCTAGTGGTAGGTCGCCGGGTGTTCAACAGGCAACTGTAGAGCTGTTGGTTTGATCCCCTGGTGGGAATATAGGGGTACTGACTTGTATCAGGGGAGATGAAGCTGGGTCATTACATGAAAAGAAATAACTCTGCCATTGGGCCTTTGAGCAAAAAAACTGCCCTTGGGTGTTCTCTCTCTCCCCACTTGCAACAGTTCTCTCTGGTCTTTCTCCCAGGGCATCCTTAAAAAAGAGAAGCATGCTCTCAATGGACCTTCCCTGGTTAAATAAAGAATATAAAAATGATCCACTGCTTCATTTTGTACAGGGAATGCCTAACATCTTCTAACAAAAGGGAACGCGACGCTGGCAAGTACAATATTCTGGAAATAAGCACCAGACCATTTGACATAACCTAGAATATGACTTTTTATTTTGTAGATTTCATATCACATGACATATGTATTTTCACAAAGGCAAATCTGTGTGCTGGGAGCACACAATGCATTCTGTTTTTTGCATAACAGGATTTCACTGTCACGGTGGGGTTAGCCAGTTCATCACAGAGACCCCTAGCACCTGCCAAATCTTTCCCGATTTCATGGAAAAAATATGGCAAATCATGTGCCAAAGAGAGATAACTGCAAATAACTGTGGCTGTTCAAATATTCACCAGCACACATCAAGGAGGTAATTGTTTTTCAAGCTCCACCATGAAAAAAAGGGGGGGGGCATTCTATTGAAGCAGCATGGCTATGTAATTATTGCTTTTTACTTGCAGGAATCATGAAAAGGATCATTAAAGGTCACCCAAGGAAATGAGCATAGCATTCAAAATGGAGCAAGCCAATATTGACAATAAATAAATATTCAAGACTGAACCAAGTAATTTGCAATATGGTTTAGTTTTCACTTCAGAGACGAATCCATTCAGTCAACATCTTTCTTGCAAATGCATTCGTCAATATTTAGCTTGGTAGGTTCTAGATTGATTCAAACTGGTTCCCCAAGCATTTTGATTGAATTCTGCTGCTTTTCGGATTGACTCAGACACTGCATTTCCAAAAGTGTGTGGACACCTGAACATCACACCCATGCTGCCTGTACTTGTTGAACATCTCATTCCAAAACCACGGGCATTAATATGGAGTTGGACCCTGCTCTGTCCGTGGCAGCCTCTACTCTTCTGGGAAGGTTTGGAACATGGCTGCAGGGATTCACTTCCATTCAGCCACAAGAGCATTAGTGAGGTTGGGCACTGATGATGGGCGTAAAGCCTGGCTCGCAGTCAGCATTCCAATACATCCCAAAGGTGTTTGATAAGGTAGTGGTCAGGGCTCTGTGCAGCCCAGTCAAATTCTTCTTTGTAGACAGGGGCATTGTTATGCTGAAACAGGAAAAAGGCCTTCCTCAAACTGATGCCACAAAATTCGATTCCACAATTCTCTAGATTGTCAGTGTATGCTGATGAATTAAGACTTCCCTTCACAGGAACTAGCCCAAACCATGACAAACAGCCCCACATCATTATTCCTCCTCCATCAAACTTTACATTGGGGGTGACATAGCTCAGGAAGTAAGAGCGGTTGTCTGGCAGTCGGAGGGTTGCCGGTTCGATCCCCCGTCCTGGCCGTGTCAAAGTGTCCCTGAGCAAGACACCTAACCCCTAATTGCTCACAATGAGCTGACTGGTACCTTCTATGGCAGCCTTTCATTGTTGGTGTGTGTGAATGGGTGAATGAGAGGCATCAATTGTAAAGTGCTTTGAATAAAAGCGCTATATAAATGCAGTCCATTTACCATTTACAGTTGACACTATTTGGGCCTGTACAGTTGGCAATATGCATTCCACCAAAAACCCGGATTCCTCTGTCAGACTTCCAGATGGTGAAGCATGATTCATGACTCCAGAGAACACGTTGTCATTGCTCTAGAATCCAATGGTGGTATGCTTTACACCACTCCAGCCAACGCTTGGCATTGCACATGGTGATCTTAAGCTTGCGTATGGCTGCTCTGCCATGAAAACCCATTTTGTGAAACTCTTGACGATCAGTTCTTCTGCTGATGTTGTTTCCAGAGGTAGTTTGGGAAATCTGTAGTGAGTTTTGCAACTGAGGACAGATTATTTTTATGCACTCATGTATTCAGGGGATAGTATGAGGAGGCCACTGTCAAGTTATTTTTACCACTTTACTACTACTTTAATATCGAAATTCCACCTGGCCCAAAATAAATTGTGTCTGCTGTAACTTTGGATCTTCATTACAAACAATGTTTTTACAAGGCCTCAGAGGTCTTCCTACTGTGTAAACTCTCTAGAAGAATTAGCTATGTATTAACATTTAAATTAACTTTTCCCTTTTTACAGAGCTAATGTAATCAAGGTAGATGTAGGACCTCTAATCTAAATGTCTTAAATGGATTAAATTAACTTTTATGTTTCGTTAATGCCTAATAAAATCCACTGTTTTCATTTACAATTAATGAGATACTCCACCTTGTTGGCCTATAAACCTTTCATTTTCGCCACAGATCACATGAATTAGGCCCCACAGAGACACAGTGATTGCCGTTCCCTGTTGAGAAATTTATGACAGCTGTTTTCTATTGTGTTCCGTTTCTCTATTTTAATTTCTTTCACTGGTCCTTTGTCAGTGTTAATTCACTCACCGTAACTGCATGGTCAATGATTCTGACCTGGGAGGAAAATGAATGGTGGCTCAGATATTCTAGTTAATTTGTTTTTTGTTCACAATACATCTTGATATCCTCTTACTTTCCCCATTTATATTTAATCAGAACTGACCCTCAACTTAAAAATGATTTGAATAGATGAAATACAATAATTCAATCTTTTGATTTGATTCAAATCTAACATTTAAATGAGGCGAGATTGGATAAAATAGCCTCTTATTTAATTGAATATTTACTTTAAATGTTCTTTAAAACATAAACAAGCAATCTGTTCCAGAGTGGTATTACTACCTGGTTTCCATTCTGTCTCTGCTACAGTTTCAAATGGAAGACGTTATTAGAACAGCAAGCCAGGTCGCCTGGTGTGCCAGGTACCAGAGACCTGCTGCGTTCTGAAGGCCCGATGTAACGTTTCGATGTTTCCACCGTCTTGACTTAATGCCTTAAATCCCTTTGGCTTTCTTTCTTTTTTTAACCTCGGCCATTCAGAAGGCTGGAGCACATGCAAAAAAGAGCTCCAGGAAATCCATTTACCCTGCCAACCCGGCTTTGTTGTCTGAATCCGGCTCTGGGGAGCCCGGGCATAATGGGGAAATAAAAGGCCCGCGAGCGGACTGGTGACACGCCCGCTGGTCGTCACCTTTTAGCCGGCACAGCGTGGCGTGGGGTGGCACGGTGCCACGCGGCGTATCGCTGGAAAGAGCAGGGCTTTCGCTATTTCTGTACTGGGGCGTCTCATTCTTCAATCCCGCATTTTACACAAAGCCAGAAACAATAACCAAGCCTCTGTTTATTTTCCAATAAGAGTACTCAAGAGTTGCGGAAAATATAAGAACATGGGTGGTTTGTACAGCACTATTGTATGATTGCTACTTTGCACATGTGTCTTATTATGGGTTATAGGTTTTAGGAATAGAGTCAATAAGCATTTTAAAATAAACTGGTGAACACCAAGCATACACACAGTCAAAGCTTCCTACTGTCAAAGGCAGAATTACTTGTGTGGGGCGCATCCGACAATTCCATTTCCCTGCATTTTATTTTCTTATAAGGGAGCTGCATGTGGTTTATGAGTTCTGAATTCTGTAATTCGTTTGTCTGTATTTTATTGTGCCTGCATATGCGCGCATGCGAGTGAGTGATTCTGACACTCAGTGTGCATGCGCTTAAAGTATTTGGTTATTTTATTTTTCTGCTATGTTCATGGAAATGACTTAACCATACAGAATGCATTCATCATTTTATGGACGGAATGAATTTCTTGTCTTGTTTTGGCACATGGCCAAAAGTGGCTTATGAAACAACAAACACTTTTCTGGAAGAGTAAATGGAGGGTGTACTTCATCCGTTTTATATACTGTAAAACTGCTGCCACATACATCGTAGTGTCCCCACTGTGTTTGAGTGATATGCCATATCCCAGTCAATAGACAAGCGGACCCTGACATGAAAGCAGTTTGAAAATACATGCTTGTGGCTCATCTGTGAAATTACTGGGCTGGAATATTTAATTACTTTCCCCTCCTCATCCGGTTCCAAATTCAATTTTAAGTTCCTTTGAAAAAAGGAATTCCACCATCAAAACCAAAAGGGAATAAATCACTCCTGAAAGTGAGGCAGTTTCTCCAGATTGCATTTTGTTTGCCCCCAAGGGGTAGTTTTGCCGACCGTGGAGCGCCAGTGCTGTGAAGCATATGGATGCGTGCTGTCAGCATCTCCAATTTTAGCCTCCCAGCCATATTAGAAGCAGCAAAATCTTGTAATGGAAAACAAATGTGCTGAGCATTTGCCATGCTACGTTGTCCTCCGCATGCAAATGCATTACCTTTGTTTAGGGCAGTTTTGGGAGTGGGCAAAAGGACCTTCCTATAACCAATAGAAATATAGTATAGAAATGAAATGAATCAGATTATGTTACTGATGCTCCTGAGATGGACTAAGTAATTGACTTGATTTTCTTCCATTTGGTCTTTTTAAGAATACATAATAACCAGGGCTATGGCTCTCTCTCTCTCTCTCTCACACACACACACACACAAACTCTCTCTCTCTCTCTCTCTCTCTCTCTCTCTCTCTCTCTCTCTAGCTCTCTCTAGTTCTCTCTCTCTCTCTCTCTTATCCACCTTATCAAACTGATCTACTGCACTCAGTGCCAGTTACCATACTGTTTAATGTAGGCAATATTGCATTTGTCCATGAAAATGGAGTGCTTTCTGGCCATACTGACCTGTTTTAGTATGAGAGCTGACAGTGTACATTGAGTTGATCAGACGGGCTTTTAAGTGAAATTGGACATGACAGACTTACAGAAACAGAAGAATCCGAGTTTAAAAAGAAAAAGGCATAAAGGCTGATTTACATTACATTACAGGCATTTAGCAGACGCTCTTATCCAGAGCGACTTACACAACTTTTTACATTGTATCCATTTATACAGCTGGATATATACTGAAGCAATTTCGGTGAAGTACCTTGCTCAAGGGTACAACGGCAGTGTCCTACCTGGGAATCGAACCTGCGACTTTTTTATTACAAGCCCAGTTCCTTACCCACTGTGCTACACTCCGTCCCTATTTAACAAGGATCGGTTAAACTTCCAGTCTCCGCCCACATCACTTTCATTGATGCAAATTGGGTTGAGAGTGCACAGCACAGAGCACAGAGAGGAGGGGAGAGAAGGGAGGAGATATATTTGTGGGGAGGAGTGATAGATCCAGTCGTTAATGTGTCATGGGCACGTAGGCAAAGTCAGAGAGGGGGAAAATACCCCTGCCGTCTGGGTAAATGGTTCTCGCTTGTCCCTACCACGGAGCTTCTCCACCCTAACTCCCCAGTGGTGAAACAAACTCCCCGTTACTCTACGAACCACTCCCTCATCAATTACATTATGATCCATGAAAAGCTGACTAATACAGTCAAGCTGACCATAATCATATGGTTTCACTTTGAACATTTGATTGCAGAAGCAATCTTAGCAATGTGAGTAACTTAGTGGTCCTCTGTCAGCCACGGATGCAACAAATGAAACCCATGCCTACAATCTCAGCTAAAATGAGAAAACAGCTAGACTTAACCTACTTGCTGAAATTTTAAAAAGAAATACAAAAATTGAAAAACACTATAGTTATACAAGACTAAGGTTACAATTGGAAAAGCCATGTACAATTATAAAAACTAGTCTACCTTAATCTTACATACTATACAAAATCTTACAAACAAACTATAAAGTACCTACTACTTCTAGCCTACTACGAATGAACTACTAAAGCACCAAATATGAAGCTAAAGAACAATATAGAAAATGAAACTAGATGAAAGAATAAAAAGGACTTCTAGCTATGCTAGTCTAAAGAGCAAAATATGACTGTCCAGGCTGTCACAACTTGACCGCAGGGGGGTTTGATATGAGTACGCTAATTTGAGCAGTCGGATTAGATCAATCTGAATACAAAATACTTACCCATCAATCAAGAAGAGGAGAAAAGACAGGGTGCTGACTTCCTTATGTAGAGGCAGGTTTTCTAGGGCCAGTCTCCAGGCAAAACCAAGCTTAAACTTTTCACCTTTAGGTGGCAGTGCATGGCTCCCTTTTTGCACAAAATGCAGTGGAACGGCTTAATTAGATTTTAGGGGGTTTTTTTTAGGAATAGGACTTGCGATTTAACAAATGGAGACAGGATACTCAGCTTTAGAAAATGTGATTTTTTTTATTACTCCTTTTAGGAAATCTAACTTCTGAAAACTGGAGCATAGTACATTTATATCTTGCACAACATTTTTTGCCCCTAAGCTTCACCAGTTGGATTGAAAACTCCAGTGAAACCTAATTTAGGAGCGAAAGCCTTAGCCTTTATATGCACTCCTAATCCTGTATTTAGTACCTTAGCAGTAATGTGGATGTGCATATGGTTACTAATAATCCTCTACGTGATGAAAATTGAGAAGAATATTTGAACACATTCTTTCTTATACTGTAGTAGATGCAGAAATGTCCAGTTTTATTGTAGCATTATGTTATGCCTATACATTTTTTCAAAAAATAAGTTCTGAAGATGCATTTGTCACAGTTGTAGAGTTACTTAATTAAAAGAGATTTGTATTCATAAAGCAATCCCACTGCTGAAGTCTTTTCAAGCCCTCTGGAGTTTGTTTAACATTTGTCTTTCATTTTGAATTACCACAGTTAATTATCAGAGTTATACCATGTCTGCACAAGCAAATTTAAGTTTATTTGTAACTCAGTGGTAAAGGACAGATGAAGATTGAAATGCAAGAGTCAATGCAAGAGTAATATAACTGTATGGACACTATGGCCAGCATAGCCCTAATCTTGCTTTTGTTTTCCTTTTTGGCCTTTTCATAATCTTGTTCATTTAAGGTTCAGAGAAAAAATTGTTCTTTTCAACAGCTCATTTCAATCATTGCAACGCAAACATTGCATTGCAACGTAACTCCCTGTCTAATTGCAAATGTGGTAATAAGAGGATATGTTGCTGTCCAGCTTGATTTTTGGTGAATAAAAACACACAGGAACATCTATAGATTTTGCTAAATTTAAAATGTGTTCATAAATGTGATGGAAGTAAATTAGCATCCATTTCCAGGTCAATCTATAAATACTGTACCATACAGCCATGGAAATCATGTCAATGCTCTGAAGCAAAACTACAGTAAGTACAGAGTTTGTGTGTCACTCAACAACTCCCCCAGGGAATGGTTGCCAGTATTATATTGAAACTGTTCACAATCAGAGTGATAGAACAGCCACTGTGCAGTGCAAATAGAGCCTCTGGAGATTTTTGAGAACATATTTCATTTAAGGTGTTATAAGCACATCTTTAAGCAACAGTGTTAGGAACAGGTTTTTATGTAACGGTGTTTGGAGTTGGTCTATCAGTATTCATTATGTCTAATGAGGCATTCATTGAAGAGCAATGGAGCGCTTCTCTTCAGGCAGGGTAGCTACCGCAGACTGAGTAAGTGGATGAAATATATGTGAAACAGCTTTGCGTATCTATCTGAATTCATCAAATTAGATTAGATTAGATTCAACTTTATTGTCATTGCACAGAGTACACGTATTGAGACAACAAAATACAGTGAACGAAATGCAACAAAATGATTAGCAACAAATACAAAAAGGAGAGTTTTAAAAAAATGTGTGTTTGTGTGTGTGTGTGTGTTATAAGGGAATCAGAAACCCAGAGGACTGTGGTCAGTGCTCGTTGTACTTCGAAGCAAATTTGCTATATTAAATTTCAAATTCCTATTTTCACTAATGCAATTCTCAATGAATGACAATGAAAGCTTTTTTTCCTCACACAAGCCAAGTGATTTTTAACTGGTTGAAAGCACCCACCCCCTCTCCTCCCTTTAAGCTAAGCCTTCTCTCTTCATGGTTTGCGTTATAACAAGAATCATGCAAGGCATCACAAACGAACAATTGTGTCTAATTGTGTCCATGGTGTGTCCATGGTGATAAGGTGCCTTTGGCTTTGTCAAGAATTAAAAAAAATGATTTCTCATTACAGGACAGCAAGACAAGCCTTTCATTACAGTACACTGCAAATTTTTAATCAACTCCCAGTTTCCAATGTAAGCTGTGGTGTGCAGGGTGGAGGAGGGGAGGGAGGTTTCTAGAAACGCACTTTTTGCATTAATGTGGATTGGAGTGACTGTACTTGCCAGTGGTCTCATATCTCATAATTGCAGGAAGGTATTTATCTATGTAAGAGAAATATGTGAGTTTAGACTGATTCCTTGACAGATGAATGTATATCCAGTGAATGTCTGCCTTTGTGTTACTCTTGGGTACAAACACAAAATACCATTGGACTATTTTGCCTCAAGGGAACCATGCTTTTATATTTATTTATTGTAGTATTGATATGATCGTACTGTTGTTTAATGACAAGGCAGATACTTTATTTCCCATGGGTGTCATTAAGGAAAATGAAGCATGTGCTGTACCATTGTTCATTAATAAAGAATCAATTATCTTCCATTGGAGTTGTGCTTTTTGACTTTCACTGTTTTTATCTGGGGAGGGGATTTCAATGTCAGGAGACAAAGGTCACCGTTCAAGCTAGGAACTGCATTCTGAAGCAATATAGCCATTTACAGTGCAGTCCAAAGTGGACAGTCCTAGTTGGACCGAGGCATGATTTTTGTTGTTTTGGCTCAGTACTCTAATACATTGGATTTGAAATGAAGCAATGAATATGCGATTAAAGTGCCGACTGTCAGTTTAAATTGAGGGCATTTACATCCATACTGGGTGATCCATGTAGGAATTACAACCATTTTTATACCCTCCATTTTAGGGGGCTGAAAGTAACTGGATAATTGGCTACACAGCTGTTTCTTGGACAGATGTGTGTCATTGCATCATTAGTTCATCCAAAAGAAAGCTGACAATAGGCCTGGAGTTCATTCTAGGTGTGGTATTTGCATTTGCAGTCTGTTGTGAACTGCAATGTATATCATATTGCATGAGGTGTTATGTCACTTCATGAAGCGTGACATTTGCTTATGTATGATTTCTGAAGTCATTCTGTCATGTTTATTAAGGCATTATATATGCTGTATAAAGTCTTTTTGAGAAACACTTCATTTTAAAGTGTGACCAAGGGCGTTTTTAGTCTTCGAGTTGCCAGTGAGTCTTATTGTATAACCAGCTAACTTATTGTAAAACAAGCAGTGTTTAGTTAACACACTAAGCAGTGAGGTCATGATTGTAGAAGGATACCATCAGAATAATTCTGATAATCATAATGATATTTCCTCATGTGTTGTATCCTTTTTAATTGTGATTATGGCATCAGTGGTGGTGAGTTTTTCTGCCAGAAGGCATAATAACAGAGCCACCTGACAGAGCATATGAAATGCATGTGGGTGGCCTGACCAGTGCAATTCAGCTACGATTAGTATATCTTCACTATTTTATTTAGTCTCACGCCCATTGAAGTGTTGAGGAATGTGCAGATTTAATCATTATCTTATACTCATTCATACATAATCATTATTGATATATGTTGGCATAATCATCATTGATATATGTTTTATAATACCGTTTTATTCATTACACTCTGTGCAGAGGGCCTTTGGAAAGTGCAAGATATAATGGTCTCAGTGTTGCGTGAGCTGTGCCTGCCTTCAAGGCTGGTACACAGGCTGATACTGTTTACCTTATCAGTGGTTACCAGAACAGTGGGAAGACGTAGCTGAATTATCTGTTAGAAAGTTTGAGGACGTGGAAGGGAAGGTGGTGACGAAAGCAAAAGGTAAGGTTTTTACATTATAAAAGGTATGGATCCATCTTGGTATAATGAGCTCACTGATGAGATGGGGAATCCCTGTCAACTCTCTAGGTGATCTCCTCCAGACTCATAATAAAAAAATAAACTGGTTAAGAAATTTGAGTACTTCTTTGATTTCGGCGTTAAGTTTGTTTTGATCTAACATATATAGAATTCATCACGCTCGACCGATTACGAAGCGGAGGTGTTTCCCTCAACAGTGTGCAGTAGGTTAAGAAACATCTTTCATTATAGAAGAAGATAGAAGATATACTTTAGTGAACCCTGTGGGGTAATTTGTCCTCTGCATTTGACCCATCCTAGTTACTAAGGAGCAGTGGGCAGTTGCCTCTCTTGTGCTGCGCCCGGGAACCAACTCCAGTTTTGAGGCAAGTGCCGTGGTCAAGGGCACCTGCGGGAGTGCACCTAACATGCATGTCTTTGAGTAACGATGCAAGGTAAATCATTAAGAACATAATTCAAGAGAGAGTTTTGCATGTCCCCACGTTCATAAAACTGTATTCGCAAAGGCTTGGACAGAAAGACACCATTTCAATTTAGGTTCATAAACGCATCACACCATGAGCCTTCATTTGCCAAATTCCCCATACATTTTAAAGGCCTCTCATGTAAACACCGAGCAGGGAGGACGTGATGTCTTAATTTGACAACAAACAAAAAAAAAAGAAAGAAAAGCTGGCCAGCAGGCACCCTGATGCCATTCAACTGCCTGAGGTAATTTTCACACACCCCCTATCCGTGCTGACAACAGAGATTTCAGTCATCATTGATGTTATCATAATCAAGCCTAGTTTCATATCCCTGTATGACAAGAAATTGGTATGTTATAACTGTTTTGTTTTTGTTGTTTGTTTTTTTGTCATGTCTTTGAGTAGTTTTAGTGATATGAATTTAGGGATACCTTTATGAAGTAATCATAACTGTCCCAGAAATGAGAAGTCTAGCGGTTTTCCTCTTTTTTTTTTGTCCTGATGGTTGAATTTCTTTCTAGCTACAAATGACAGTTTATTTTTGTAGCATTTCATTGAATCTCTAAACTGCATTGTAAACAGTAACAGCCTGGATTTTAATTATTCTACATTTTAATTTGTGTGAAGCTTTCAAGCTAACCGTTCCCCAGGGGTCTGTCATAATTACACGTGTAAATTAATGGCGAGTTCCTCAAAGGCTGAGATGGAGGCATGTAGTTAAGTGGTTTCAGTCGTATAATAAAACAGTATAGATATGCTTCCAGTATTAATGCTTCTGCTGAGCTTGTTTTTTTGTTTTTTTTTTGCAATATTCCGTTGGATTGAACAGGTTTTCATCATAACCACTGTTGCTTGTTTTTGATGGCGCCATAGAATGTGTGACTTTAGAGCACCTGGGTTGAATGTCACTATATTTTTTGGCCTAAAAGGTATAGCACACGCTGAGGTAAAAACAATAAAAAAACATTTTTTTTTAAATAAAAATAAAAAAACAATGTATGAACAGTACAAGTACTTCAGTTGCCTTAATGCCACTCAATCTTAGTAGTGGCTCATATTTTCCCTCACTTCTCAGCACTCCAGTCATCCGTGGACAATGACTGAATTTGAAGTTGTCTGGTCGCTAAGAGCCAGGTGCGCACACCGTATCCATAGCAATGCAATGCATTACTGCCACAAGCGGTATGCTGTAGCAACTGTCCCAGCCGCATTACAACAAGTCTGTCATGGTCTGGCACAGAATAAATTTAGCTTGGGAAGCTCTGAATGGCAGAGAAAATTGGATTTCTAACTTGTGTGATCTGACTGTGGACAAGAGGCACAGTCCTGATATATGATAATGACACTTATCATATATTAGGACTGTAAGACATCTTGTCAATGGAAGTGACATATTTTACCCAAAAACTGACACTAACTAACTCTAACCACATCCTAACACCAACCCTAACTTCTGTTAAGGGGTTCAACAAACTGAATGGCCAGTGTGAATGCCCTTTTCCTAAGAGACTTGCATAGTTAGAGGCAGCTAGAGAAAGAATAGGAAACCTTCTTTCCTTATCCAAGCCTAACCAACCTCAACCCGATCCTAACCATAACCTAAGATATATCTTATTTTCAACCTTTTTTTGAAAAGCCCAATGTCTACCATCTACCCATATTACATCAGGTATCCTGATTTAGTTTGAAATGACAATATGGGAGTAGCAACATTCAAGTGGGTCAGTTGAATGGCAATTAGCTACCTTAAGTAAATTTTTTGAATGAATGGGGTACAATAGATACATTACTGCTGGCAAGCATTGCAAATAACCAAATGATCATTTTGTGAGCAAACTGAAAATAAGCCAATAAACAACTTTTCAGCCTTTATTTATTTATTCATTTATTTATTTATTTATTTAGTCTTTTTTCCAATTAAGTAATTAAATGAAACCCCAGAATGTTTATTCTGAGGGTAATAAAAATAGGGCAGGCAATGTCCATCTGAGCCAGAGGGTTTCAGCCAGGCGATTCACTGTCTCCAGTTGCCAAAATCTTGAAAGCAAATTCATTGAGCTCCTTCGTCATCTCTTCCAGACAATGAAAATGTGCATTAATATTGAAGAGCATTAGCTCTGTCTGGCCTATTTAACAGATCCACTTTTTATTCCAAGTTCTTTGATTCAAGAACCGAATGATGTGAGGACGCTTTCCTTAATTTGTAATCACAAGAGGTCTGAACAACTTACTCCAGCCCTGATCTAGTGGATAATTCGGGGCTACTTTACTCAATCCAGCTTGCTTTAAAACCACTAGCTGCCACTGTCCAAAATTGTAGGAAGTCGAATTGATTAATTTATTCTGATGACCGTAAGGTATTAATTCAGCTGTGTCATTACATTTTGTCAGAAATTCCAAGTATTTTGTTCTTCTTCTTTTCTTCTTCTTCTTCCTTTTCTTCTTCTTCCTCTTCCTCTTCTTCTTCAATGACTGTTCTGTTTTGCAGTTTTAGCAATCACCACTTTCTTGTTCGCATGAAGGAAATGTAAAATCTATGTAAATCACGGCAAAGGACAAAGGGTGAACTGATGCTGTTCTAGACAATGTCAGGCTACAATACACTTGGAAACACTATGGCCCTCCTGAACTGAAAATAATTGTCAATTATTAACAACTTTCCACACTTGACAGGTAAAATGTTCAGTGTAAATACAAATTGTATCCTTTGTATATTTAACTTCCTTAGGCAGTGATGTTTCAGTTAATGCATGTTCTTACAGTATAATAACTCCCTCAGAGTTATTATACTGTCTCAGTGAATCTCATAATTTAAAGGTTCATTTTACCAACTGAACTTCAAAGTAATATGGACAAGGGAAAACTATTTCTGTAAATAGTTAGAGCTAGAGCTAAGTGTGAGCTCCTCTGTGACATCTTTTATTGTGTGCAAATGGCTTCTGTAATGAAATCAATTAATATTCTCTGCTAGAATAGAGTATGGAGAGGGGGCTTCTGTACTGTTGAACAAGCCAGAATAATTACGCATTTAATGCTTCTGAAGTGGTTACCATGCCTGCGTAAAAGGACGTATTCCTGCATAAATATATTACGACACATAAAATGAGGAACAGCGTGCATCTGTCAGGTACGTGTTTACCTCCATAGCACGCCTGTCATATCCGCGTTGGCCACCCCATCTACCTGAATATTACCGTAATTGCCAGGTTGGAAGAGCGTTCATTCAATTGACAATGCAAAATGCAAGGCTTGTCTTTCAGTGTTGTCATTCGTTACAGTCTGTCTCATTAGGTACAGTTATATACTGTACAATAGCTTCCAGCTTTCAATGCTCTTAACACAATAAGCCAAGCTGAGTGTCAAACCTTATGACCCACACTGTGTTAACATGTTAGAAGCTGTAAATCATTTCCTCAACTTTTAAAGAACTATTTAAAATTTCCCATTTAAAATTCTAGTGCCAATTTGCGAGGGCATGTCATTAATGTCATGTCATCTGGTAACAGACTAGTGACACTGTTTCCATGTGTGAATACATGGCAGCAGATTATAAAATTAAATCATCACTACACATTTTTAGCAAGTTAAATAAAATGAGTCAACATCAAGCAACTGGACAAATATTCTTGTCGATGTTGCGTTCATGGTCATAATCGTGTGCATGTCTGTGTTAAGAAGGAAGATGCATGTCTGTGCCAAATCTTCCTGAGCATTGTGATCTGATTATTCTTGGCCAGCATGCCACAGCAGTTGTGTTATGGCTGAATGGGAATAAAACAATCCAAGCAGTAATTTCAGGACATGAAGTTGTAGTGTAATATCTTATGATTCCTGAACATTTCTAGATAATATATATTGAAGTAATAGCAAAGTTATAGCCATAGTCAAGCTGTCATTTTGAAATGTCTGAAATATTCACTGAGAGCATTAATTGATTTTACGGCATTCCAGGAAAACATTTTAAAGCACCAATTCTGGCTGGAAGGCAGAGGAAATAAATTAGCATGATAGTTTTTTTATATTTGAGTATTTGGTCAGTTATTGAATGACTTAACTACACTGTACAAATGCAAAATGCTTGGGGGTGCCACGACTACAACCCAGCAGCCTACATATCTGAGCTTTTCAGTTGTCTCCATATCCCAGCTAACAGAAAATGTAATGGAAATTTAAAACATTGACAATACCTTCCAGCAATACTGTGAGAATGTTTTGTGTTGGGATCTTTCTGAATAGAGGGAGCAAACTACATTCTTTTAAATATGGTTAACAGCAAATTATCTGTGCTCTGAAGGCCTCTTATCAAGAGCATATTTGAGGGACTGGTGTTACAGACTTGCAGTTCATTGGCGCTGGTTTATATTCGAAGATTACGGAATTAAATTATGTAGATTGGAATCCCAGCATGCAATGTGGCATGTGCAGAGGTCAATAAGAAACCCCATTGTTTGTACTAGATCTTAAGAATGGGTGGAATAATGGGGTGAGCATTTATAGAGCTTCATTTATTATTTCAGCGCAAGCCTTCCTTTTATAAAAATGATAACCTCATGAGCCCATTTTCCTCCTGTCTCTTGTTTTGCATTGTAGACACTGTTGGATAAGACACATTAAACCTGCAGAAGAAAATTCATTTATTTTAACCTGCATAGTGAACATACCACATATACAGCATTCAGGGACAAAAATTATGCTGACCAAACTGAACATTAGCTCTTTAAACTTTTTGGAAATGGTGCTCTACAACTGTGAGTAACAGTAATGTAACTTGATGTTGTCTGCTGATTACAAAGAATGCTATACATTACATGCAATATTTCATTGAAACATCAAAAATCCGGTTTCTGCTGCAATTATTTTCATTAAATTGAAGTTAGAATGATTCAGTGTACAGCAGGTTTGCATTTTAACCGCAAAGAATTATAAATAGACTTTCTGCACAGATAAAGCTTAGTCTGGAATCTAATTAACACATAACCATCTGTGTCAGAAATTAGTACTCTGCCTGCTAATGAGAGAACTACCCTTACTAAAACTCACGTGTTCAAAAACTCACGTGTCCAAAACCACATGTGAACACGCAAATGTGTGAAGAACATACAGAAAACTATAAAAATGACCCCACTTATAAGATGAGAGCAGGAGATAGTATCCTATGCTGCTTCAGCTCTTATGTTTTGTTTTCACTTGTGACAATTGTAGTTCACACAATGATGTTGTGGTGTCACATGATTTCAGGTAGTGTTTTGTTTTCACATGTGGATATTTTCCTTTAAATGTGAAAAAAAGCCATTCACATGTGAAGATGTTAAATTTTCACGTGATCATTTCATAAGGGTAAACAGAGCATGCAATAACATGTCAGCCCTATTGAGCACACCATGTAAATCACAGCTACTTTATTTCACATTTAGTCAGCATGGGAACTTCAAATTAAATTATCAACCAAGTAAAATTTACATTTTCTTCATCTTCCGAAGCATGTGTATCAAAGGACACTGACAAAAGGACTATTTCATGAAGAAGGAAGAAATTAGAAGTTTGTTACACTTGCTATGTAAAGCATGTCAGCGGACGCACAATGCAAACAGGCCTGCGAGGAAAGTTTTCACCATTTTGGCCACAAAAAATACTTATTCATGATGGTTTTATTCTGTTTGTATGTTTTAACTGTTAAATGTGTCATTTATTATCCATCCAGTATCCTTCCAGTGAATTTAATGCATTTTAATTGCTTACAGTTTCCATTTCAGTTTCAGTCCAGAAGTCACAGTCCTCTTGAAACACCAGCAACTAGCCAGAAACTGGTCTTTTTTGGATTTCCATATACACACCTTAAGGACAATGGCCAATTTTATTTCCATTATTATTTATTTTATGACACAAACCCACTAATTACAGAGCCATCTTTTTCACACCACAGTCAAAAGGAAAGGAAAATTTGAAAAGTTTAATTTAAAATCAAGACGGTGGAGTCCATGTCTATTATCACCCAAATAGAATCACATATTTGTATTGTAGTTGCTGACATTCCTATTCAATGTGCTGGTAATAAGGTATTACGTCTGTTGTATTTGGTCTTGGAAATGAGGCATTCGCCCGGGAAGCCATATTGGAAAACATTTTTTAGTTCCTCCAAAAACCCAAATCAGTCATTTAGGACATATTTAATTCCACTTACAAAGGACCATATCATCCATCCATCCATTATGTATACATGCTTATCCTGAGCAAGGTTGCAGGGGGTGCTGGAGCCTATCCCAGTGTGCATTGGGCGAGATGCAGGAAAATACCCTGTGCAGGCCGCCAATCTATCGCAGGGCACACACACCATTCAGTCACACACGCTCATACCTATGGGCAATTAGCCTACCTACATATCTTTTGACTGGACTGTGGGAGGAAACCTGGAGGAAATCCATGCGGACACAGGGAGAACATACAAACTCCACACAGAAAGGCCCTAAGCTGAAACTCGAACCCACGAACATCTTGTTGTGAGGCAACGCTGCTACCCACTGCACCACCGTGCCCCCAGGACCATGCGACTCTGGGCACAATATGGGATTATACATTCCAGGAGTATACATCTTTGGAGGAAAATGAAATACATACTCTTGGGGTTAATCAGAACAGATACACCTTTAGATCTAGCCATTCTTATTTTCGATGATGACTAGAAAGGGCTAAATCTGGCTTGCCCGTTAACTGCAGCTAAAAAAAAATATTCAGAAAACATCCAGATAATATTATTCAATTTGGGTTACCCTCACATGACCTTCACAGTCAAAAATGGTTGTCTCTTTAGGATATCACCATGATGAAACCAGACTTGGATTACCAATGCTAAAATTGCCACATTACAGCTTTAGAAGATCACTGTTTTGGAATAATATCAATACATTTCTGATACAGCATATTGAAAGCCACAAACAAAATGTCTAGCTATATGACTATTAATGTTTTTCCAATGTTTTTTTTTTTACAGTACTTTAATCGTGTGACTTTGTATAATGAAATATTATAATGAGATTTGGAAAGGGTGGGGGCCCTTTTTTGGGGGAAAGGGGAGGAAGATGTGGAGAGGGGCTGTACAAAATCTTGTACTGCTCTTTATTCAAATAAAGTAAAAATAAAAAGTTTTTTTTTTAAGTTTACCTCCCTTACCTTCATACATCAGATATACCTTCCTTACCTTCATACATATGAACACAAATAAAGCATTTTTTCCCTATATGTGCACCAGAGATAGGATACATTTTTTTCAGATTTCTTTGGGAAATGTTGGTTCATCCGATGGAGACACCAGACTGGCAGCTGTTGGCCCTGAGGTTCCACAGTCCTCTAAGATTAGAAGGTAAAATATTCATAGACTCGCTGACATCTGGATTTCACACAGGAGACACCCTGTCTGAGCTCCTGCGTGACTCATCACATGTGTGGCAAAAATATCAAGGATGCATACATAACACAATTTCAATGCCAACATCCTATTATGTAGGATATATTGTTACATAAGTACATTACATATGTATACTCAAGCAATAACTAATAATTATAACATTGCTAATATAATATACAGTATATTAATTCAATTTGCTATAATGATACTGTAAATCACTGTTTCTCTTTGAAAAAGTATGTTGTAGTCTGTTTTCCGGTCACTTGTCTCCCCAGTACTGTCTCTGTGTCTGTGTTCCCTGAGCTGCTTCACTCCCCTGTACTTGTGTGATTTCACTATTCGGGTGGTTCCGGGTTTTCGTGGTTTCCCCCCTTCTTTCCAGTCTCGCTTTACTTTCTTCCTGCTGATTTCTAGTTTTACTAATTTCTACTAATCCCTACTAACTTATAGATTGTAAAGTACTAACCTCACTAATATACTAACATGTGAATATTACTAATGGACTAACACACACTAGTTTTGGGTTTTTGATAGTTTAGATCACTATACTAATACATTAACCAGTCTCCCCTTTTCCATGCTGCGCTGTAGCTCCGCCCCTTTTCTTTCTAGCCTGCTCTAACGCTGAGTTCTGCAATTGCCTGCACCTGTCTCTTGCTCTAACTGCACCTCTCTCTCTCTGCACGTGTTTTACCTGCTAAACCCAGGCCGTCTGTTATCATTGTTGTCTATGTGATTCCAGTCCGCGTTTTGTCAGTCCCCTGTCATTTAATTAGTTATCCTAATGTTCTTCACCTGGATGTTGTTTGTTACTCCGCCCTCACTCACTTAACCCCTCCTTGATTGTTATCTTCCCCAGTGTATAAATGTCAGTCTTTTCCACTTGTTTCTTGTCAGAACGTTGATCAGATTCATTGTGCCGATTATTTGTAAGCCTTTGTATTTTGAGATTCCTGCGACACCCCTTTGCCCGACTTCGAGTTTGCCTGCCCCTTTTGGTTTTGTTTGATCTGGTTCGACCTTCGCTTTTCTTTGACTTCTCTTTTGCCTGCCCCTTTGTACCTTCGCTATCTCTGATCTCCTGGTTTTTGACTTTTTGCCTGTCTTTTTACTTTTCTTCTGGAAACTCGATTCTGTACCGCACTATCTCTGATCACCTGGCTTCGAACTTCGCACGGAATAAAGACAACGTTTTCTTGGATTTCCCTGGTCTGCGTGTGGGTCCTTACTCTGAACGTAACAGTACGTTCTGACCAGGATGGACCCAGCGGACCCTGCCCAGGTACAATTTGTACTTGGGCAGCAGGGAGCCATGTTGGGACGCCACCAGTCCCACTTGGAGTCGGTCTCTCACCAGCTGCAGACTCTAACCTCCTGCGTGGCAGAGCTGACATCTGCACTCCGGGCCTCCTCGCCTGGCTTCGCTCCCCAGCAACCTGCGGCTCCCGCTACGCCTGACATCCCACCTGCACGTGCTCGTGAACCCCACCTTCCTCCTCCGGAGAAGTACGACGGAGAACCTGGTGGCTGCCGCCCATTCCTTATCCAGTGCCGGCTGATCTTCCAGCTACAGCCAGCTACCTTCCCCACTGAGCAGGCCCGAGTTGCCTACATAATCACGCAGCTCACCGGGCGAGCTAGGAAGTGGGGAACGGCTGCCTGGGAGGAGGGGCTTCCCTGCGTGCAGACCTCCACGCTGCTCGCAGAAGAGATGAAACGGGTCTTTGACCGCTCCAAGCACGGCCACGATGCGGCGCAAGAACTCCTGCACATGCGCCAAGGTGGTATGACGGTGTCGGACTTCGCCATCGATTTTCGTACTCTGGCTACCGCCAGTGGCTGGGAGAAGAAGGCTCAATACGACACCTTCCTCAATGGCCTGTCTGAGCGCGTGAAGGACGAGCTGCTGACCCGGGACCTACCCGAGGACTTCAACGATCTCATTGCCCTGGCTATCCGTGTGGATTCACGCATCCAGGAGCGCCAACGGGCTCGCAGTCAAGGTGTCTACAACCGAGCAGTCACTGAGAGGTCCAGGACCACTGCTGCATCCCCTACCAACCCCAAACCTCCTCCAGTCATGATGCCGGACCCGGAACCCATGCAAGTCAACCGTGCTCGCCTGACCCAGGAGGAGAGGGATAGAAGGATGCACACCAGGTCCTGCCTCTACTGTGGGAAACCAGGTCACTATGTCGCAGCCTGCCCGTTAAAAGACAACGCCCGCTAGTGTATCGAGGAGCACTAGTGGGCATGATTCCGACTGAATCCTCCTCAAAACACCGGACTTGCCTGCCTGTCACCATTGAGTGGGGGGGACGAACCAAAGGGACCACCGCTCTCATCGACTCCGGGGCCGAGGAGAACTTCCTGGACGCTGGGGCCGCCGAGAGATGGGGAATCCCCTTGGAGAAGGTATCATGCCCCCTAGTGGCCAACTCGCTCAATGGTCAGAAGTTGGCAAACATCACCCACACCAGCGTTCCACTCAAGGTTCGGCTCTCCGGTAACCATCAAGAAGAGCTTCGGCTCCACATCATTGAATCTCCCCACTCACCCATCATTCTCGGGCACCCCTGGCTTGAGAAGCACAACCCCACCTTGGAATGGAACTCGCACAAGATTTTGGGCTGGAGCCCATTCTGTTTAGCATCTTGTCTGCGAGAGGCCCATTCTTCTGTTCCCGAGTCACCTCATCCCGAGAAGCCGACGGATCTGTCGGCGGTTCCTCCCGAGTACCTGGACCTTAAAGAGGTCTTCAGCAAATCCCGAGCCACCTCTCTGCCTCCTCACCGCCCCTACGACTGCGCCATTGACCTGAAGCCCGGCACCACTCCCACCAGAGGTCGATTGTTCTCCCTGTCTCGGCCGGAGACGGAAGCAATGAACAAATACCTCCAGGAGTCCGTGACTGCCGGCATCATCCGTCCTTCATCCTCACCAGCGGGGCCGGATTCTTCTTCGTGGGAAGAAGGATGGCTCACTCCGGCCGTGCGTCGACTACCGTGCCCTCAATGACATTACGGTCAAGAACCGTTACCCACTTCCCCTCATGGCTTCCGCCTTCGAACTCCTGCAAGGAGCCATGATATTCACCAAGCTGGACCTGCGCAACGCCTATCACCTGGTGCGCATTCGAGAGGGCGACGAATGGAAGACAGCCTTCAACACCCCTACCGGACACTGGGAGTATCTGGTGATGCCCTTCGGGCTCACAAACGCACCAGCTGTTTTCCAGACACTGGTCAATGATGTTCTGAGGGATTGGATAAATAAGTTTGTTTTCGTATACCTGGATGATATCCTGATCTTTTCCAAAACTAAGGAGGAACATATCATCCAGGTCCGCAAGGTGCTCCAGAGACTTTTGGAGAACCGCTTATTCGTCAAGGCGGAGAAATGTGAGTTTAGCTGTAACACCACTTCTTTCCTGGGGTACATCATCTCCGCCGGCAGCATTCAGATGGACCCCAGAAGATCCGGGCGGTTGTGGAATGGCCTCAGCCAGACTGTCGTCGGGAACTGCAACGTTTCCTGGGCTTCGCCAATTTCTACCGTCGTTTCATCCGTAATTACAGTTCTCTGGCAGCCCCACTCACCGCCCTCACATCCATTAAGACCCGATTCCAGTGGAACGCCCAGGCTGAAACAGCCTTCCGAGCCCTCAAGAACCACTTCACCTCTGCACCCATCCTTGTTCATCCTGACTCTGCTGCCCAGTTCATCGTAGAGGTTGATGCCTCCAACATTGGGGTGGGAGCCGTTCTTTCTCAGCGTTCACCCAGAGACAATAAGATCAATAACACAATTTCAATTCCAACATCCTATTTGTAGATATATTGTTACATAGGTACACATTACTATGTACTATCCGCAATAAACTATATATATAACATTCTAATATAATATACATATATTAAGTTCATTGCTATAATGATGCTGTAACTCACTGTTCCTCTTTGAAAAAGTATTGTTGTGTCTTTCATTTTTCCGGTCCCCTTGTCTCCCCAGCTGTCTCTGTGTCTGTGTTCCCTGACTGCTTCATCTCCCCTGTACTTGTTGATTTCAATATTCGTGGATTCGGGTTTTCGTGGTTTCCCCCCTTCTTTCCAGTCTCAGCTTAGCTTTCTTCCTGACTTATTTCTAGTTTTCCTAATTTCTATCTAATTCCTCTAACTAACTTATAGTTGTAAAGTACTTAACCTCCTAATATCTAATGTGAATATTACTTATGGACTAACACACACAAGTTTTGGTTTTTGATAGTTTAGATCACTATACTACTGCATTAACCAGTCTCCCCTTTTCCATGCTGCGCTGTAGCTCCGCCCCTTTTCTTTCTAGCCTGCTCTAACGCTGAGTTCTGCAATTGCCTGCACCTGCTCTTGCTCTAACTGCACCTTCTCTCTCTGCACGTGTTTTACTGCTAAACCCAGGCCGTTGTTATCATTGTTGTCTATGTGATTCCAGTCCGCGTTTTGTCAGTCCCCTGTCATTTAATTAGTTATCTAATGTTCTTCACCTGGATGTTGTTTGTTACTCCGCCCTCACTCACTTAACCCCTCCTTGATTGTTATCTTCCCCAGTGTATAAATGTCAGTTCTTTTTCCACTTGTTTCTTGTCAGAACGTTGATCAGATTCATTGTGCCGATTATTTGTAAGCCTTTGTATTTTGAGATTCCTGCGACACCCTTTGCCCGACTTCGAGTTTGCCTGCCCCTTTTGGTTTTGTTTGATCTGGTTCGACCTTCGCTTTTCTTTGACTTTCTTTTGCCTGCCCCTTTGTACCTTCGCTATCTCTGATCTCCTGGTTTTTGACTTTTTGCCTGTCTTTTTACTTTTCTTCTGGAAACTCGATTCTGTACCGCACTATCTCTGATCACCTGGCTTCGAACTTCGCACGGAATAAAGACAACGTTTTCTTGGATTTCCTGGTCTGCGTGTGGGTCTTACTCTGAACGTAACAGTACGTTTGACCAGGATGGACCCAGCGGACCCTGCCCAGGTACAATTTGTACTTGGGCAGCAGGGAGCCATGTTGGGACGCCACCAGTCCCACTTGGAGTCGGTCTCTCACCAGCTGCAGACTCTAACCTCCTGCGTGGCAGAGCTGACATCTGCACTCCGGGCCCTCCTCGCCTGGCTTCGCTCCCCAGCAACCTGCGGCTCCCGCTACGCCTGACATCCCACCTGCACGTGCTCGTGAACCCCACCTTCCTCCTCCGGAGAAGTACGACGGAGAACCTGGTGGCTGCCGCCCATTCCTTATCCAGTGCCGGCTGATCTTTCCAGCTACAGCCAGCTACCTTCCCCCACTGAGCAGGCCCGAGTTGCCTACATAATCACGCAGCTCACCGGGCGAGCTAGGAAGTGGGGAACGGCTGCCTGGGAGGAGGGGCTTCCCTGCGTGCAGACCTCCACGCTGCTCGCAGAAGAGATGAAACGGGTCTTTGACCGCTCCAAGCACGGCCACGATGCGGCGCAAGAACTCCTGCACATGCGCCAAGGTGGTATGACGGTGTCGGACTTCGCCATCGATTTTCGTACTCTGGCTACCGCCAGTGGCTGGGAGAAGAAGGCTCAATACGACACCTTCCTCAATGGCCTGTCTGAGCGCGTGAAGGACGAGCTGCTGACCCGGGACCTACCCGAGGACTTCAACGATCTCATTGCCCTGGCTATCCGCGTGGATTCACGCATCCAGGAGCGCCAACAGTCAGACAGCAGTCAAGGTGTCTACAACCGAGCAGTCACTGAGAGGTCCAGGACCACTGCTGCATCCCCTACCAACCCCAAACCTCCTCCAGTCATGATGCCGGACCCGGAACCCATGCAAGTCAACCGTGCTCGCCTGACCCAGGAGGAGAGGGATAGAAGGATGCACACCAGGTCCTGCCTCTACTGTGGGAAACCAGGTCACTATGTCGCAAACCTGCCCGTTAAAAGACAACGCCCGCTAGTGTATCGAGGAGCACTAGTGGGCATGATTCCGACTGAATCCTCCTCAAAACACCGGACTTGCCTGCCTGTCACCATTGAGTGGGGGGGACGAACCAAAGGGACCACCGCTCTCATCGACTCCGGGGCCGAGGAGAACTTCCTGGACGCTGGGGCCGCGAGAGATGGGGAATCCCCTGGAGAAGGTATCATGCCCCCTAGTGGCCAACTCGCCAATGGTCAGAAGTTGGCAAACATCACCCACACCAGCGTTCCACTCAAGGTTCGGCTCTCCGTAACCATCAAGAAGAGCTTCGGCTCCACATCATTGAATCTCCCCACTCACCCATCATTCTCGGGCACCCCTGGCTTGAGAAGCACAACCCCACCTTGGAATGGAACTCGCACAAGATTTTGGGCTGGAGCCCATTCTGTTTAGCATCTTGTCTGCGAGAGGCCCATTCTTCTGTTCCCGAGTCACCTCATCCCGAGAAGCCGACGGATCTGTCGGCGGTTCCTCCCGAGTACCTGGACCTTAAAGAGGTCTTCAGCAAATCCCGAGCCACCTCTCTGCCTCCTCACCGCCCCTACGACTGCGCCATTGACCTGAAGCCCGGCACCACTCCCACCAGAGGTCGATTGTTCTCCCTGTCTCGGCCGGAGACGGAAGCAATGAACAAATACCTCCAGGAGTCCGTGACTGCCGGCATCATCCGTCCTTCATCCTCACCAGCGGGGCCGGATTCTTCTTCGTGGGGAAGAAGATGGCTCACTCCGGCCGTGCGTCGACTACCGTGCCCTCAATGACATTACGGTCAAGAACCGTTACCCACTTCCCCTCATGGCTTCCGCCTTCGAACTCCTGCAAGGAGCCATGATATTCACCAAGCTGGACCTGCGCAACGCCTATCACCTGGTGCGCATTCGAGAGGGCGACGAATGGAAGACAGCCTTCAACACCCCTACCGGACACTGGGAGTATCTGGTGATGCCCTTCGGGCTCACAAACGCACCAGCTGTTTTCCAGACACTGGTCAATGATGTTCTGAGGGATTGGATAAATAAGTTTGTTTTCGTATACCTGGATGATATCCTGATCTTTTCCAAAACTAAGGAGGAACATATCATCCAGGTCCGCAAGGTGCTCCAGAGACTTTTGGAGAACCGCTTATTCGTCAAGGCGGAGAAATGTGAGTTTAGCTGTAACACCACTTCTTTCCTGGGGTACATCATCTCCGCCGGCAGCATTCAGATGGACCCCCAGAAGATCCGGGCGGTTGTGGAATGGCCTCAGCCAGACTGTCGTCGGGAACTGCAACGTTTCCTGGGCTTCGCCAATTTCTACCGTCGTTTCATCCGTAATTACAGTTCTCTGGCAGCCCCACTCACCGCCCTCACATCCATTAAGACCCGATTCCAGTGGAACGCCCAGGCTGAAACAGCCTTCCGAGCCCTCAAGAACCACTTCACCTCTGCACCCATCCTTGTTCATCCTGACTCTGCTGCCCAGTTCATCGTAGAGGTTGATGCCTCCAACATTGGGGTGGGAGCCGTTCTTTCTCAGCGTTCACCCAGAGACAATAAGATCCATCCCTGTGCCTACTTTTCTCACCGCCTGACACCCACGGAACAGAACTACGACATTGGGAACCGTGAGCTGTTGGCGGTGAGGATGGCTTTGGGAGAGTGGCGCCACTGGCTGGAGGGCTCTCAAACACCTTTTCTGGTGTGGACTGATCACAAGAACCTGGAGTACCTTCACACAGCCAAACGCCTCAACTCTCGCCAGGCCCGATGGGCACTCTTCTTCTCCAGATTTGACTTTACCCTTGCTTACCGCCCTGGGTCGAAGAATACCAAACCTGACGCCCTCTCCCGCCGGTTTGAACCACCCACCAAGGATCCCTCACCTGACACCATCCTCCCGCGGAGCTGTTTCATCAATGCCATCCACTTGGACATCAAGGAGAGGGTTCGTAAGGCCCAGGAGGATGAGGCTGGTCCTAGTAATTGCCCAGCGGATCGTCTCTACGTTCCTGCCCAAGTCCGCTCTCAAGTTCTCCTTTGGGGCCACGCTTCGCAACTTTCATGCCACCCGGGGGCCACCAGAACCAGGACCTTTATTCAGAGACGCTTTTGGTGGCCCTCCATGAAACAAGAGATCTTGGACTTTGTGGCTGCCTGCTTGGTCTGTGCCCAGAACAAACCCTCTCACCACCCACCCTCAGGTCTGTTACAACCCCTCCCCATCCCACACCGCCCCTGGTCTCACATAGCGTTAGATTTCATCACAGGCCTACCCCCATCCAACACTTTCACCACTATCCTCACCATAGTTGATAGGTTCTCTAAAGCTGTTCACTTCGTTCCCCTCACCAAGCTTCCCTCTGCTAAAGAAACCGCCAACTTACTCATTCATCACGTTATTAGACTACACGGCATCCCCACTAACATAGTTTCCGATAGAGGCCCCCAGTTCACTGCACGTTTCTGGAAAGCTTTCTGCTCACTGTTGGGTTCCTCCATTAGTCTATCCTCAGGATTTCACCCCCAGACCAATGGCCAGACCGAGCGGGCCAATCAAGTTATTGAAACCGTCCTTAGATGCCTCTGCTCCAAGAATCCCTCCTCATGGTTTTATCAGCTACCCTGGGCAGAGTATGCCATAAACTCTCACACCTCCTCTTCCAAACTTTCTCCATTCGAGTGCTGCCTAGGGTACCAGCCGCCTCTGTTCCCTAGTCAGGAGGAGGAGGTGGGGGTCCCCTCAGCGGAAGCCTTCATCCGGCGCTGCAGAAGGACATGGAAGACCGCTCGCTTCAACTTGCTTCGCGCCAGCGCCAGGATGAAGGTGACGGCCGATCGCCGCCGCTCTAAAGCCCCCTCCTACAGAGTTGGACAGCGTGTTTGGCTCACCACCAGAGACATTCCCCTACATGTTGAGTCCCAGAAATTAGCTCCTCGTTTTATTGGCCCCTTTCCTATTGTTAAAATCCTCAGCCCCACTGCTGTTATATTAAAGTTACCCTCCACCATGCGCAGAATTCACCCCACTTTTCATGTTTCCCGCTTAAAACCCGTTGTTACCCATCCCCTCTGCCCTGCCCCTGAGCCCCCCCCTCCCCCCCGACTCATTGATGGTGGTGATGCCTACACCGTGAACAAACTGCTGGATGTTCGTCGTCGGGGTCGCGGCCTTCAGTACCTGGTGGACTGGGAAGGCTACGGCCCCGAGGAAAGAAGCTGGATCCCCTCTCGCTTCATTTTGGATAAGCAGATTGTTAAGGACTTTCATGTTAAACACCCTGTGCCACCGGTGAAAACGCCAAGAGGCGTTTCCTAGGGGGGGGGGTACTGTTGTAGTCTGTATTTTCCGGTCACTTGTCTCCCCAGTACTGTCTCTGTGTCTGTGTTCCCTGAGCTGCTTCACTCCCCTGTACTTGTGTGATTTCACTATTCGGGTGGTTCCGGGTTTTCGTGGTTTCCCCCCTTCTTTCCAGTCTCGCTTTACTTTCTTCCTGCTGATTTCTAGTTTTACTAATTTCTACTAATCCCTACTAACTTATAGATTGTAAAGTACTAACCTCACTAATATACTAACATGTGAATATTACTAATGGACTAACACACACTAGTTTTGGGTTTTTGATAGTTTAGATCACTATACTAATACATTAACCAGTCTCCCCTTTTCCATGCTGCGCTGTAGCTCCGCCCCTTTTCTTTCTAGCCTGCTCTAACGCTGAGTTCTGCAATTGCCTGCACCTGTCTCTTGCTCTAACTGCACCTCTCTCTCTCTGCACGTGTTTTACCTGCTAAACCCAGGCCGTCTGTTATCATTGTTGTCTATGTGATTCCAGTCCGCGTTTTGTCAGTCCCCTGTCATTTAATTAGTTATCCTAATGTTCTTCACCTGGATGTTGTTTGTTACTCCGCCCTCACTCACTTAACCCCTCCTTGATTGTTATCTTCCCCAGTGTATAAATGTCAGTCTTTTCCACTTGTTTCTTGTCAGAACGTTGATCAGATTCATTGTGCCGATTATTTGTAAGCCTTTGTATTTTGAGATTCCTGCGACACCCCTTTGCCCGACTTCGAGTTTGCCTGCCCCTTTTGGTTTTGTTTGATCTGGTTCGACCTTCGCTTTTCTTTGACTTCTCTTTTGCCTGCCCCTTTGTACCTTCGCTATCTCTGATCTCCTGGTTTTTGACTTTTTGCCTGTCTTTTTACTTTTCTTCTGGAAACTCGATTCTGTACCGCACTATCTCTGATCACCTGGCTTCGAACTTCGCACGGAATAAAGACAACGTTTTCTTGGATTTCCCTGGTCTGCGTGTGGGTCCTTACTCTGAACGTAACAAAGTATATACCTGTGTCATAATAACAGCACATAACACAAGTGGTTCAATTCAACCTGCTTAAGTCATTGATGTTTGAATGCAGCTTTTTTATGAAGTATAGATATATTGCGTTTGTTCCCTGATTAAATATGTTCAAATGCCCATGAGGCCTTACATTTAAAAATCACAATCCACTGAACTGATCTTTGCTTTCCTGGACTTTATATGAAATATTTCTCACTTGTAATCACACGACTGACATGTCATGTCACATGTCATCCTCTGATATTCCCTCTCTATTTTTGCTTTTCCCCCTGTAAAATAAAATAATAAATAAAAAATATTTGCCTATATTTCTTACATAAGTGATGTTTCTGTCATAACACTGTTCCTGCAGCGTGACATACTTAAGGTTTAAAAATTGTCACAAAGAGAGATGAGCATGATTATTGCCTGGGTGTCAACAGTGGCTTTCAGGGACTAAGGAGAGATCTTGCCTTTGTTCAGAAAACATTGAGGTTCACTGCACTGATCAAAACCTCTTCCACTGCCTCAGCCTTGAGGGAAAACGAAAAAACATTGAAGACTGTCAAGCATTGGATGTCAAAAACCAGGCTGCATACCACTTTATTGCTGCCCCAGAGCTCCTCCAGTTGAGACATTATAACAGTGCATTTGCAGTGTATTGTTTTATTTGGTTTAACTTTGAAAGTGCAATGGGATTCCAAGTCTCTATTAATTTCCTTGCCCTACGAACAATAATAATTTTTAATATCTCAGATATGATCACAGTACCCCTATAATTGGCACATAGTAAATGCTTCCAGTGTAAAACAAACTCCTATATACCACTTACGTGTCAGTGTATCTCCCCAAATCCTTCAAGAAGCATACTGTATACATAGCCTTAATTACAACATGTGACATGAGCTATGCCACATTTGTGGAGCATCTTATATAGCTGGTGTATATCCAAGTTATATATCCTATTAGAAAATGCACAGATAATGTGTTGCTTACAGATTAATTTTTCTCTTGTGGAAACTGGAGGACTGAGTGCATACGTGTGCAGGGCTGTTCAAATCTACCAGCTTAGTTACAGTGATATATTTGGCAAGGGTTAGCAACTGGTCTGTAGTTTTGCAGTTTTGCTGTCTATTGTTTACTTGAACCATCCACGTCCAGCAACAATTATCATCTGTGGAAGGGAACACGTGAGGGAAACTAGCATTGGTAGCTACATAGCAGTGATCTGGTAGCTAGGTAGCAACAGCCCGATATTATGGTAGAGACTGGTAGAGATTTGACAAAGCGGCTTCCTCTACAACACCTGGAGAGTCTGGTGTGGCTAGAGTGAGCACTATGCTCAGACAGAGGTTATGATAAAATGTAGTTGTATGTAGTTACTTAATTTAGAGCATCTAGGTTAGTGCTGTTTGTAAAATAGAGCTTCACATTTTATAAATGATCTGTTTTTATAAATTTAATGGTTAATTATGTGGCTGTGCTATCATGACTTTGGTGCTTTAAAAGAACATGCCAAAGTGCATTATGCTAGAAAATGTCCTTTTCTCTAATTCCAATTTAAGCCACACCCATTTCTGGTTTTCTTTGTTCTTACAGATATACTGACAGATTGGGGGGGGGGGGGGTGTAAACTGTACACACTGTGCCATTTATTCAGGGCACACAGTGTATATAGTTTACAGGCTTTGTTTCATCCTGTATGTAACAATGTGTATTGTGCAGTACAGTCTGTAAGTATTTGGACAGGGACACAATTTTTGTTATTTTAGCTCTGAACTCATTGAATTTGAAATGAAACCATGAATATGAAGTTAAATTGCTCAAATTTCATGGTATTTATGTTCATACTGGTCAATCTGTGTATTAATTACAGCCTTTTTATATGTAATTAATATGTAATATGTAGACGTTTACAAGTATTTTTATGGCAGGAGCAGGACACTCTAGTTGCTCAAAGTATAATAAAGTAATAGTATTTCTCTCTAATGCCACCCTCTGCTCTGAAAAGACTAACAAGAACCAAAGAACACAACTTCATATTATGAATTAATTATTTTTTAAAAACCACTTTTCCAAGTATTTCTCCACATGTTCAAACTCTAAAGAATGGCTGAATGCACGCAAGAGGGCAGCACAGTGGAATAGCTGTCCAAAAAAAGGGACTAGCCATACATCACCGTCAATCACTTTCAATCAGATATTAAGCAACAGGAACTTTGAAAGCAGAGGTAAAAAGATTTTGCATATTTTCCTGTGTACGTTTGCAACCAAGTAAACGATTTTATTTGTTATTTTTTATGATTGGCTAAGTCCTCCAGATCAGAGAGAAGGAGGCTTCTCCAGATCATTTTATTAGTTGAACAGATGCAGATAAATAAAGAGAGCATCATTTCTGCACACCCCTATTACATCGTATGTGTCATATTGTCTTTCACAAAGCACATAATTCCCTGGTGAAAGATTAATAAACGTGTTGTTTCATGATGATGGTGCTGTTATACATGTTTCATGAAGACATTAGGATAATACACTTTCTGTAAAGTGTAACCTGGGCCAATCAATGCATGATTGGAGGTAGGGAGCTTTGGTCACGTATTCTGAGTAACCTGAGAAAAGCACCTGCTGTTATAAATCTTATCCATTCACACTGTCACTCTTTAAATGGCTAAGCAACTCCCTGACAACTTAGCACTCTGACATCGCATTGCACCATTAAACAACTTGATTGGATGTAGAGTAGAGCACCGACAAGCTAGCGTGGGGCGGAGCTTGGATGAATCAGGCTCAAGAGAGCTAGCAGACACTGCCTCACACAGGTGCATTCACTCCTTGCTTCAAACACAGCTCCTGTTAACACTGAAGAGTGCCTGTCCGAAACATTATGTCAGCATAATAAACTAGTCTCTTTGCTAGCTAATGCCTGTTCTCTACATTAAATATTGTTCTGGATTTAACTGATATCAGCAACTTAGCTCTAGTGTATTCATTGTTCAGTTAAAATGGCGTGTATGGTTGGCGAATCCGTACAACTTAATATGGTGACAGTAATATCCAGGAATTATTGTTATGGCTTCCGCTTTCTTTCAGACTTCAGAATGGTTTGTGGATTGTGCGAACCTCCAAAAAACATTAAGAGCACATTCACCAGCTGGGGAAAGAGAGAAGCTTTTGCCTATACCACAGAAGAGCTCTGGTCCTTGATTTCCTTTGGGTTTCTCCTTATTTCATTGGATCTGTGAAACAAACACAGATGCCATGTGGGTGGCAGCAGTATAGAGCCATGATTACCTCTGACATGGTAAAGCTGTTCTTTTAAAGGATGCACTTGCTCTATGTAAATTTGTGTGCCAGGTCAGTGATTGACAGAGGGGCAGAATGGAGCCAAAATAAACTGAAGAATATGTATTTTAAAGCATGGCACTGGGTAGCCAGTGAAATGTGGGATATAATGGAATCTGGATTATTCAGTTAACGCCCCTACTCTTTCAAAACCTTGTGAAGACCTTGGTTTTATTTAAACAAAGAAACCTTTAGCCGCATTGAATATACTTTTTTCATTTGGTTCAGAGGGAAAGGTGCCCCATATTGGTCCACCAACACTGAGAACGTCATGTCCTCAAGAGGTCTACCATCCACATGCTCAATAACCCCAGATATTTAACATGAGAAGCCTGAGCTATTTAAGAGGAGAAGACTAACGGAAGGCAGTTTCAGCCATCAGGTTTCCAAAGGAGGGATAGTTCACTGCACCACTACCTAGTGAAAACATCATCGGCTGGTTTCATAAATACTTCATTAGGTCTTCCTTACAGGCTAACAGCATAAAGCAACGGAGTTTACACACAGGCCCCTCTAATCTGTTCCCTCAGCTTAGCCTGATTTACGGCCTAAACCATTTAGCTGCGTCTCAAACGTGATGAAGTTTTATGCTTCCAGATGGAGTTCCTTTCTCCACAGAAGGTCTTCTATCTGAGACCATATATACATCAGAGTCAGGAATGGCCCCCCAAGGACCTTTGCTCTCTCATGATTGCTTTAGTACACTTTAAATGGAAATTAATATGGCAGTTTCATCTGAGGTAGAGGGAAAGTCAGCACGTTAGAATCCTGCTGACGTTTTAGGATGGGGTGCCGACAGAACAGGGAGAGGGTGTAACAGTATGGCCTCTGTGTTTTCCTTTCCCAGTTCATTTTGTAAAATGTTAAAGGCTTTCACGATGTGGAGCTTTCATATAGACTGTGAACTTTCAAATGTGTGGTTGAAGTTTTACCTTTTCTAGCCCTAGCAGACAATTACACATGGTCTGTGACCAAGGGATCATCACTGGAACAAGCATAATGAACACCCTCGAGCCTACAACCATTACAGTTATCGTTCATATTAATTGGTATATCTTGTGCCCATATTCAGGAAGAGGCTTTCATTTATCATTTTACCCATTGATACAGCATCATATTTACTTCTTGCTATACTATCTTTACTATCTTGCATAAAGGTCTCACAGTGCTGTACCTTGTTGGAAACCGCAGGTCTGAGGTTTTAGCCTGGAGGTTTGAGTTCAAGCCCCCTAACCACTAAACTGCACTGTTATCCGCTGCTGTGGTTTTCTATGGTTGACTTTTAACCCATCATACCTTCCACTGGAATGATCTCTCAGCCGCAGAGCACCAGGGGAGGTGGCCTGGAACGCTGCAGACATAATGCAATAACCATCATCAATAACCACAAATATGCATATGTATGCATACTACACGTCACCACTGACCCAGCGAATTACAATATGTATATAGTGTAGAGTGACACTCACAGCTGATGCATGGACAACAAACATGGATGAACTTTCAAGACATGAGAAAGAGAAAGCAGTGTTTACTAGGTACTCAAGCTACCAGGCAGGGAAAATATTTTTTGAAATGCTAATGAGTATGGGGTGCCAAAGGTAAAGTATTTAGGCTAAATATGGCACGCCTCATAAAATGTGTGCTAAACATGAATCGTTTTTATTAGATTTAACTAACATGCTATAAAGTATTAAAATATCAAAATATGCTAAGGCTAAATATATAACTTAAATGTTAAATCTGAAGAGTAAAAAGTAAATATTTAATTTAATCTGTTTCAGAGGCAAATATTTATCATTATATAAATATTTAATTTAAATCTTAAGCCTTTGTTTAAAAAATATTTATTTAAAAATATACTTTTAACCAATATCTCAAATTGTTTTAAACCTATATCTAAAAGTTTTAAGATTTAGCTTTGTTTTCTCAAACTGTTTAAATAGTTGGCCAAAACTAAATATGTATTTATATCACAAATCTTCAGTTCCAAATGAAACCCCTGAGGGCTACCTCGTCACCGGCAATGAAAAATGGGGATGTTATTCAATGTTTATTAAATTTGCTTTCGTTTCACGTAGAAACTTATTATATAGCGCTATGAAGCTAAGCTCTGTGGCTCCAAGAACAGTCCTGCTTTGTTGCTAAAACAGACTGAGATTTCTCTATCAGCAAGCTATTGGAGGGAAGTGCTTTTTGTTTGATGCAAACTATCTTGGTACCACTCATTTACAACACAAATGAGCCATCTACGTTCATCTCACACTTTTGGTTTTTGCTGGCGGCATATCTGCTGAGCACTATGGGAAAAGGATAGGCAAGTAATGTCACACAGACACCCAGTCGCATTTTCTCAATCACCCTCTCTTATCCAGGAAATGCGCGATGCGGACACACACACAAGCAAGGCATTTTCTTTCCTATTCTTTTACTGTTTTTTCATTTTATTATATTATTCCTTTGCTTCTTCGATGGCGACCAAGAAAATTACTACCCAGCAGGCGCTGGACACGTGTTTGGAGAGGAGGTGTGTTTGGAGCGCTATGCTAAATGCAAATCGGAGAAGCTTTATTTCGGTACTGGTCTACCTGGGTGCCCTGGCGTCTCTCAATTTCAGCCTTACTGAAATTCATCTTCAGCATTGGGTCTCAGAAAATTGCCCAGATTTAGCTAGATTTTTTTTTTTACCATCACTTGATGATTTCCCTTCTACTAGCATAGAAATTAATCCTTTTTTATACATTTACCAACTGGTCCCCCACCTTAAAATTGTTTGTCACATATGTATAGACATACAATGCTGCATATGCAGGCAACATTAATAATAGAATCGCATACCATGTAAATTGGGAGCTTTGGTCTGGGAGCTGTGTCACAGGTGTTTGCCTTTAGTGGATTAACTCCTGGCTGGTAACTAGTCTCACCGCCATTGATAACCTACTAATTGCTCCTGACAGTGAGATGGGCAACCAGTGGCTCAGTGTGTACCATCTGCTGCAGGTTACTATAGATGCAAGCCACGAGTTTTTAAGCCCACTGCTGGGGCCATAGGGGTTAATGTGCCAGACTGCCGACAGCACTGGCCTTGTTTCAGTGTCTGTGTGCGAGCAAGCGGCTCTATAAACCAGAGGCACAGGACACGTCACTCAAACAAGCAAACAAAGAAACGAATGTACTGTAAGTGGGACAGGCACGGGCCGGAGGCTAATCCCACTGCTGACGCCAGGAGTGCCCGAGCCTTCACGCTGCAAAGCCACTGTAAACTCCCACACAGCACATAGAAACCAGGAAACACTGCTGGCTGACTGGATACTGGACACACTAACAGAACAGGGAGCCGAAGAAAGAGAACGCACTTTTCTTTCTCTTTCACTCTGTTTTCTACACCTGGTTTTTCTGTAGAATACAGCTACAAGGTACGTGATCTAATCTTGCAATTTATGACATGCGATATGTGATGTTTTAGTTTGTTTTGTCTTTTATTTTGAAACCATTTCGCTTACATTTCACGTGGAATTTAATCATAGGCTCTCACGCCTCATTTCCACCATGATGCTACTGCTACACAACATTGTTTGTCACTTGAACTTTTATATTAGCCATTCCCTGACCAAGGGGAAGCCATTGAAATGTCACATAGAAAATAAATTCCGCTCCTTTTTTTCTATGTTTTGTTCTGCTGTTCAGGCAACAGAAGTCACAGACAAGGTGTTTGTGAAGGATCAGCTGGTTCTTCCCTAGAGCCTGGAGGTGCTGGAATTGGCCTCTGCAGAGATGGGAAAGGCTGAGCTCTCAGGTAAACAACTGTGCCGTGTGGTTCTGGTAAATATTTGCCCTTGTAATTGCACTTACCTTGAAGGGCTCACACAGAGTAAGCACCTGCCCTTCCTGAGGAGCACAGACAGCTACTGGAGAGATAAAGGCTCAGCTGCATGTAGCTTGTGGTTTTAGATCTTTCTCTACTTCACCATGGGCAATACGGAAAAATCTGGAAAAAGGAACGGTTTAGGTTTGTCAGGCCATATCTCTTTTGTCTCTGTAGGAGGTAAGTACCCGTCTGATCTTTCAAATGACAGCGGTTGTGCTGCTTGCTCCTGAATAAACGCTTGTGATGAACATTTTTAATGATGTTAATGTTTAGAATTTCAAAATGAAACCACCATGTTTAGTTCACTGGCCTTGCTCAGGCGCATTGGATGAGTGCATGTACTTAAGATCCAGTGTTTGCATGGGAGGCGGGCCGAGCAGTGCTGCTTTTGGAGGGAAAGTGGGAAATCGCAAACCAAGAAGAAGATACGAGGGAAAGAGTCTTGAAAGTATGATTTCAGGTTCAGGATAGGTTTTAGGCTGCCTTTTTTTTACGAAAACACTGGTCTACCGGCAGTAGTCCAATGCAAGCATTGATATTTGAGATGTCATTGCTAATTGGCTTCCCTCATGCTTACCGTCAGTGTTAAAACAAACAGATGTTCTGGGGGCGTATGGAGGTGGAAGCTCAGTGGCTACAGGTGGCTTGGAGATTAAGGTTAATTCTGAACTATGCAGGTCTAGTGTGAGTGTTTATTTCTCATGACAGTCCTTGTTACGATAGCATTCACTTATGTGATAGATATCAGAAAATGCACGAAAATCCATTTTTGTCCATGACTGGTAGGGCAGCCTTTATGTGAATTATGTAAATGCTTGTTTTCTTTTTGTTTTCTTTGGATTGACAAATTTTTTATAAATGGTTTCTTCCTGTTTTGTGATAATCAGTGATGATCATGGTATAAATGGCTATTTGTATTTATCTTTTGTAACCACATTAAGGTTCCAAGTGTGCGTTGAAGTTCTTCTGCTCTGATTAAAGGCTCTTTAAAAATGGAAGTGACCATTGCTAATGGTTCAGTGCCTTTTGAAAGGTGGTCACTTCACAGTATACTCCATTGCCATTCCAATGTCTGATGTCTCAAAAATTCTGCACAATCCACTTTCCCCCCCTCCCCCCCTGCATATGTTCTAATGGCATCGGCTGCTTTACAGTATGAACCACTCTGCCCACAGTCCTTTTACGTCAGTGCGTGTCCGCAATGTCCAACCGGTTCTCCTCTGAATCCATCTGTGACCCTCTCTATGGAAACGCCACCAGCCACAGAGAACCCTGGCCCCTGGGTGTCTCACCTCACACTTTGCCAGACCTGGACCATCTCCACCCTTCCCACGAAGACCCTGAACACAAGGTGCTACACCTCTTCCTCCCATGTCCAAAACATAATGGAGCCAGTTATATCAGATAGGCTGGGCGTCAGTGTAGAATAATGGGTAAGGAACTGGTCTTGTAACCTAAAGTTCACAGGTTCGATTCCTGGGTAGGACACTGCCATTGTACCCTTGAGCAAGGTACTTAACCTGCATTGCTTCAGTGTATATCCAGCTGTATAAATGGATGCAATGTAAATGCTATGTAAAACGTTGTGTAAGTCGTTTTGGATAAGAGCATCTGCTAAATTCCTGTAATGTAATGTAAGATAGAAAATGGTAAAAAACCGTGTACCTGCTGACGTATGTGTCTATGGACCATGGGGCCAAGCTGCTACATGCAAATTCCAAACCTGCTGTGAAAGTATTAGTACATAGTTCAGTGGAAAAGGTAGAAAGGTGAACACCAACCAAATAGCTGTAAATTATATTGCCATTGACACTTACACTTTGGCTTGTATCCCATTTCCCAACATTTAGCATATTGTCGCTCATCCCCTTTCTGTGCAGGTCCACCCATGCAAAGTTCCCACCTCCATCCTGAGGAGAAAGTCCAACCTGATTGGCTTGAGCCCAGAGCTGTCCCATAGCCCGAAATCAGGCCGGAGGGTTCACTTCAGCAACCCCGAGTTCACCGTTTACAGTAAGAACTGACAGAGATAACAGTAAGAGCTGACAGGACATAGAGTAACAGTTGAAACTTTTTAGAGGTCAAAGGTTATGGCTGAACTCCACATTACAGAAGGTCGACAGTTCAGATCTGAGTAACAGTTCAACCTGCTTGAGTTTCTTAAGTTCTGTTCAGATTTGAGACCCATGATGAAAGTGTTTGCAGTGAAAACAGGTCAACCCATCATCCCACTCAAAATGTGGCTGCAAAACCTTTTTTAGCTTTTACAGAAAAGGCTTGAGTTTAGGTGAGTTATCATCGTAGATGGTGCAGTGAATGAACTTGCATGGCATTCATTCCCAACATGAAATATAACACAAGATAAAAGAACGTTATTCTCAAATTTTATTGTGGGACATATGTTCTGCTCGCTTTTACAAATGAGCACAACTGAACTCTTATATGATATACCTGATAGCATAATGCATGATGAACCATGACTTACTGTAAACAGGATTACAATTCCTGGTCCATCACATCTTTCTCATCCTGAGCCACTGCCCTGGGATTCTATGTATCCAAGCTTTAAGGTTCTTGTTCATTGAGTTGTATTTTAGAGCTCAATGGCTCCCTGAAGTTACCTAATTATTACATTCACACTATAATCCAGGACAAACCAGCGAGCATTGGGTCGGTGTATGAACAAATACAGAAGCACATTAAATCATATTTATTTACCATGATTCCACTGGATTATGGCTTTAACAAGCTCAATAGGACATATAATCGATATGAGTGTGGGTCAATAATGTACTGCTGCACTGCAACATTGATTGCCCTTGACTCACTGCGTTTGATGGCATTGAGTGTTCACTCTCAAAAACTTCTGGCCTATATAATCTGTGGTCTCTGGTACTACAGACATCTTTAAAAAAGACAGATTCAAGGTGGCTTGTAATCCAAAACAAAGACTTCAAAAAGCCTCTCTGTACCTCAGACGGAAAGAAAGGAAAGGAAGTGGTACTGTAAAGGTTCTCTGGGGTTTCGTAGTATAGCAATGTAAGTTCTCTGAAGTACAGTTCATGGCTATATAATAGGAGGAGACTTCCCAACATTAACCACCGAGAACACATTTACCTAGTCATAACTCCTCATTAGGCGTAGCTTGCTGTTCTACTCTGTGTAGTCGAATGTAGTCTACTGCTTATGATTAGGGTGGTTTTGTTCTTTTGTTTGTCAAGTCGTCAATCTTTTATAGCTTTTATCGCTACTTCCTGTATCTCTTAGGGCTATTAAGCACACGCTAGGCTAGGGGGTTGATTCCTGATCTTTGGAATTGTGTTTGTTAGTTACTCTGGATAAGTGTCTGCTAAATATCAGTAAAATAAAATACACTCCCCTCTTTTTGAATTTCAGCATACTGTGCCCCTGGGCGTCCATACCTGCCCTTCCTGTCCTGGCTGGTCCTCCTGTTGTCTGTCCTCCTGGTGCTGTTGTTCTGTACAAGCTGGCACCAGTCCCAGAGACCAAGTGAAGTCCTCCAGGCTGTGATGGGGAAGGTGGTGTGGGGCTCCTGGTTCTGGCTCACCATGCAATGACAGGCATATGCCAGAGAGGGAGCTCTGTAGCTCTGGGATTGCTCTCGACCAATTAAAAAAAAGTTCTGGCACCTTGCCCAACAGGCTCTTAACAGCCAATGTCTGGTCATGATGGTAAGACGTGCACACATTAGACCAAGGCTGCACAACCTATTGTCATTTTTCAGTCCAGCGACAGAAAGCATGCATTTAAATGCCTACTTTATTCTGTCTTTAACCTGATTTTAATTGAGGATGGGCTCGGTGCCATTTGTCTTCGTGGTTATCAAGCAATTGGGAGTTTTAGCATTTATAACCTCCAGTGTGATTTCCTACTGCAATAAATCACTCTAAGCAATCTAAAGATAAAGGATGAAGACAAGGTTTTTGCAGCTGAGCATTAAACAATGGTAAAATGGCATCTACCTTAAAACAAAAAAAGGTTTACTTTTGAACGATGTACCTCTTTACAATGTAAATACAGTATTTGGGATATGGCTATGAACTGTGTAATGCAGAAGTGTGAAACTCACTGTGTGTGGATTCTGTATATGAAATACCTGTATATCTACATGTTAAACCCGCAGTGTGAACAGATTTCTGGAAATCTGCTTTGTGCCAGGCCGAACAGTTATCTCAGAATCAGTGTATTTGCTGCCACCTCATGGACTGTACAGTACATTGCTGACTTTCCTGTACATGCAGAATGCTAAGCCTGCAGCCTACAGATGAGCAAGGGATTTATGTTTTATTACATGTTGTACCAGGAGTCGTATAATAGAGTGCTTTTCTCTGGTTTCCTTGGGACATGTATAAGCATCATGGTTTTCATTCACTCCAGTCCTCTGAATTGGTTAGTTCAGTTTAATAAACCATAGATCATTAAGCTGTGCATGTCTTTGTAAAATACTTCTAGTACAATACAGGGTAGGAAATTCATACTAACACAGGATGTATCCTTGCAAAACCATGAATGATGTACTGACAAGGCCTCTAAAGATACTTAGAGAAGGCAATGCAGTAAAAACTAGAATACAAAGCAGTAGGGTCTGTCTGGAGACCTTATTTAATTTTGCTGTTGTCACTTTTTTTGTTTTTTGTTTTTCTATTTTGGTATAACATGGAAGATATTGAGTCTGGTATATAAAAAATAAAAAACTCAGGAAATTGAAATATGTCACTTTTTATTCAATAGAAATATGGCACACTGATAAGAAATACAATTTCCACAAGAGGTTTCAGGGAAATACGGTAGGTGGAAGGTTTCAAGCTTAAATGCAATTAAACACTTTCAAGCTTAAATGCAATGCAATATAATACAACAAGTGAGCAAGAGATTCTACTCAAGTGTACAAACATTTACAATAATTGGCACCTGTTCTCAATTCTGAACTAGACTATAACAGCTGTAACATAAAGATAAGTGTTCCCACTCAAATATTTATGATTGTTTTCCACAACCTTTCAATGGCTTTTTAAGACTGCAAGTGAGATTTTCTATAATTGTTTTGAGTGCAATTCACACCAAATTGGCCTGTTTTGAAAATGAATTTGTAAGTGGGAAATTCTTTGAAAGATGTATTCCTATCAAAATGTTGTGTTTTAGGCACGTACACGCGTGTACTATCAAAGACATCAAGTTTGCCAGAATGTTAACGATGTCAGCACACTGTATTGATGGTCAATCAAGTGATGTGATTTAGCAAAAAAAAGAAGGTGTTTTGTTAGCCGTAAATACAAAGAAGATACAAATTTTAGCTGTTTAAATTTTTGGATTTTGGCAGGTTTTCATGATTCTAAAAAGCTTCTTCCAAAGATTTTCAAAGGGTAATGGAACCTCTTTAAAAAGGAACTTCACACATTTTCAAGAGCACTGTAGGAGTTTACCTCATAACTCCACAAAGTGACGTTCCCTCAGCATTTAGCCAAAATATTTTGACTGGGGTTTGACATAACACTGCGAAAAGCCCCCATAACACTTGAAACACAGGCCCCATAATCAATCAGAGCAGCCCCAACCTGGGAATGTGGCATTGTTTACAACGTTTCACTTTCACCACTACCAGACAAGGTAGAATATGGAGAACCACACTTTGATACTCTCAGACTCTACTGTTGTGAATGTTGAGCCAAGTAAGTATAGAATGCAGCTAACCTTCATGCTTGACAGTCTATATAACAGGAGAGGGGCTTAATGAATCACATTATGTATACCATTTCTGTGTGAAAGTCAGAGTTGTGAAACACACAGAAAAAAGAGTGTGTTTTAGAATGAATTTGGTTTGCGGTTCACCATCTTTCCATACTCTCACAACCAGAATAAAGAATGCTAAAAAGACACTGATTTTTTTTCCTTAATTCAATTTCAACAGTTGAATGAATGAGTGATCAGCCTCATAGCAATGAGCTGGTCTTTTGTGTCACGGTACCAACTGCTTATTGGAGTGTTAGACTACTGCAAGCAGAAGTTTAGTGTTCATTCACACAGCTTTTGTCATAAGGGTAAGAGGCTTTTCTACAAAAGAATAGAAGTACATTGTATGAAAACCACATTAATCAGGCTTAGTTGAATTAGCAACACATCAAGCCCTCTTTTACTCCTGTGCAGAATTCTTCGAACTGAACCATGGAAAAAACAGGAAAATTGGCTATTCATGCTTTTACTTGCATTTTTTGTCCTTTTTAGCCCCAGCATATCCAGCCTCCTCCCCTCAGATGCCCACCGTTCATGAACACTCTTTAAACTTCATAACTGAATATAACTGATGACCTGAACTTAACCCAGACCTATGGTGGTAAGGGACATTTGTGAGTGACGCATGCTCAGGCTTGTGGGGGGGAAGGGGAGGGACAAGGAAGGAGGAGGGGCAGGATTTAGATCACGCCGCTCCTCGAGTCCACGTTTGACTCTTGTCGGGGTGTGTGGTCCAGCAGCAGCTCCTTCTCGTGGACCAGGCTGTCGAGCAGATCCTGCTGCCGGTAGTTGCGGTAGACCTTGAGGAAGGCCAGTGCCGTGAGCCCCAGCCATGTCAGCCAGGCTGCCCACAGGCCAAACTGCAAGTGAGTCAGAATGGCAACCAACCAATCACATTAGGCGTCTGCCAGTACAGCCATCTTATTAGTAGACATGCTGATGGTGATATTTTTATTAGTAGTAGTACTATAGCTGTAGTAGCATTGTATGCAGCAGTAGCAGTCAAGTAGGTGGTGTGCATATTATGCGTTCACCTGTTTATTAGGAGTATGGAACCCCAAATGAAGTGTGCAGTTTGATGTTTGAGACATATCAGTGGCCCTTACAAGTAGTGATTCATCAACACTTAGTATATCCAACCCACGACATCTCCTGAGACACACACACACACACACACGCATACACACACACATACAGTCTGTTCCAGTTGTTTCCCAAAGTTACACTGCATACCTGTGCAATAGCAAGCTGGTCGTAGAAAGAGGAGTTGTCCAAGCCAAGCTCAAGGTCAGTGTCCTGCATCTCCTCACAACTGTAAGCAAAGAAATCCATAAAATATAGCTGCAAGCAGCAATTACAGGGTTCCAGGCACACATTGTCAATTTATCTGACTAACTGCAGCTGGACATTTTGGTCATTTTGGTCTAATGTATTCCCAGTTTTCAGTATATCATCATACTTTTTGTATATTTGCTAATGAATGAACGAGGACATCTTTTTAAAAATGTGGTTTTTATCTGTAACCTATGGTTTAAGAGGACAACACTGTGGGATCACAGTCAGTGTTAAAGTGGTATAGCTCCACCATCTGGCCGATATATGTATGACACTTTCACTAAGTAGAAGGTTGCCATAGCAGCCTAGCTGCCAAATATGGGTACTCAAGGACTTATGGTTTCTGAGCTACACACGCTGTTATCAGAGAAAAAGAAAGAAAGAATTCAGAAAAAACAACAGGATTCCAAATCTACATGCTTGGAGCCCTAATTATTGTAAATTATCATTAGTAATACAGATTTGATAAACTGGTTATCCCATGGAAACTGGACTATTATGGTATTATTACTCATTGTTCAAAAACCATCCTTTGTAACAGGACCTAGTGAGACAGTTCTCACACTTTCAAAACAAAACCCCACTCTAACACCAGTATTTCACACAATGAGCCGTTTAACCACAGTGCCCCCTTGTGGGTCACAAACAAATGACTATCAACATATTATTTAATCATACATTCATTTCAATATTTCCCCTTTCAGTTTGGCACTTACACTTGCAGTATTTTGAAATGCTCTTACCCAGAGCAACTTGTTAGTGTTTATATGACTCCATGCATTGTGTTGCAAGTCGCTCTAGGTAAGAGCATTTCAAAATACTGTAAACGGTCCCACCCACCTGCTGGGCATAGTCCCGCCCTCTGTAACTGCATCACACCACAGGTTGAATCCTACGCTGGTGATGGTGCTGGCCACAAATACCAAGAAGAGCAGGAAGGAGCTAGCCAGCAGGTTTACAAAGGCATGGAAGAAGGAGCTGAGAGAGAGAGTGTGGGAGAGAGAGAGGGAGGGGGGAGAGAGAGAGAGAGAGAGAGAGATGCTATGGTTACATAAGCAATGCACACCACCCAATAATAAGAGCATGAAAATGTCACGTGATGAGAAAAGGACAGCCTGTCAAAATTCTGACTATTATGAGCATCTAGCACTGTGTCCTGTCTGCTGGTCTTGATAGTCTCAACATCACCCCAAGGTTCACCGGACACCCCAATGGCATGTCACTGCAATATTAGCCCAGAGAACGAACACCACTGACCTCTCTAGTCGTTCTGTCCACACTGCACACAGACAAGCAGGGAAATTATTCAGTGACATGCCCAACAACTAAGAGAAAATGAAACAGAGTGCCATCAAGTCTACAGTATTACTTCGTTTTGTATTTCAGAGTTGCCATGGAGAAATAGCACCACATAACCTCACATTCTACCATGTCAGATTCATCACGAATCTAATCAAGCTCAAGTTAATTATGCAGCACCTTCAGCACACGCACAAATATAAAAATGTCAGCACTACATTTACGGTAGCCACTCTTATCCAGAGCAACTGACACAGATTACATTTCTATATGACTGGATATGTGTATTGAAGTAATTCAAGTTAAAACGCCTGACTCAAGGAAACAACAACATCACCCCAGCTGGGAATTAAACGCATAACCTTTTCCAGTCCAGTTTCCTTACCATTCTACTTCTACGTTAAGGTTTGACCTATGTCTCTGACTGTTTATTTTCACAACTCTGGTCCTCATACTGACAAACGTCAAAAACAGACTCCAAAGGCAATCAAAAGCTTAGAACCAAGACTAGATACAGAAAGCTCTCTAATACCTGCACTAAGGAAGCAATTGAGCACACCTGACAAATCAGAAACATCTGTGAAGCCATTTGTCCCAAACATTATGATGCCCTTAATGGGGGCACTATGCATAAAAACAGCGTATCATACATATTGGTTACTCGCTAAGGGACATTGGCTACTCATAATAAAGAAAATTTAATCATAATAAGAGACGCAAATTTAGATGGCGGACACAGATTCCCCACTCACTCGTCGTGGCCTTTGTACAGGAGGAAGAATATCCGCCATGCCTGTACTGCGGACAGGATGAGCGAAACTATCCCTACGAATGTGACAAAGCGACAGGAAGATTCCGGTCCCCACTCCTCCACTATGAAACGTTGCTTTCCTACGGTCATATTCTCATTCTGCCACATCCCACGCGTGAAAAGCAGGCATTTCCCATGGAAGTCATCATCGCTCTCGGAGAACGGCACCAAAGCGACAAAACCAAAAAGAAAGCATAAAAAATAGAGGATGCACTGTCCAAAAAGGAAATTATCGAGGGCCATCTCTTTTCTTTAAAGCACTGTTCCGCCGTGCTTTGCGAAATCGCGATTGCGCAGTTGCATGCACGAAACACAATCATTGCCCGCGACAGCGGGGTGAGAGGCTCCATCATGATGCGTCAGTTCATACAGCCCGGAACCCATGCTCGCGCGCTGCCGAAACGTAAATAAATACAGACATATTCATGTACAAAGCCATACATTCCCAAAATTGACATAAATAAAATTACCGAATTTGTTTTGGGAACTGGTGGTATTTTCCTCTAAAATCCAACAAGGTAATATCATTTGAAATCCTTCAGAGAGCTAATGGGTTCAGTTGAGAGATGGTATTTGGGGAAAAGTAAGAAAAGTAAGAAAATCCCCAAAATAGCTGATAATGAAGGTATTTTAATGAGTACATTTTGCAGCAGAATTCTATTTATTTATTTATTTATTTATTTTTGTATTGTTGTTAGAGATGGGAAGATGACGGTCAATAATTCCCTTTGAGAAGTGACTATGGACTTGATCTGAATGGCGGAATTATATATTATATATCCTTCCACGGGTCAGAATTTCCTTTTAATTCATGGTGCCCTATTTGAATATCGTCAAAAGTCTTGGACTAAAAAGTGCTTTGGGAAGGGGGCCCACAGAGACTGCATCTACACAGGGCCCAGAATTCCGTGCTACATCCCTGTCTATGAATCTCGGAGTGATGATGGACAACAGGCTGTCCCTCTCCAACAACATTTCAGCAGTAACCCGGGCATGCAGATTTTTCCTATACAACATCCGCAGAATCCGCCCCTTTCTCACCACCTACTCAACCCAGCTCCTGGTCCAAGCAATGGTTCTATCCCGCCTGGACTACTGCAACTCTCTTCTGGCTGGACTACCGGCATCTGCCACCAGACCCCTGCAGCTCATTCAGAATGCTGCGGCTCGTCTGGTCTTCAACCTCCCCAGACACTCCCACGTAACTCCCCTGCTCACTACCCTCCACTGGCTGCCTGTTATAGCTCGCATCAAATTCAAAACATTGGTTCTAGCATACCAGGCAGTCAAGGGATCAGCCCAGCATACCTTCACAAGATTTTCAAACCCTACATGCCAGCCAGATCCCTCCGTTCTGCTACCTCAGGACGCCTAGCACCTCCCCCTCTTCGCACCTGCACTTCCAGAACACGTCTCCTGTCTGTTCTGGCCCCACGATGGTGGAATGACCTCCCTGTGGAGGTCAGAACAGCTGAGACTGTGACCCATTTCAAACAACGACTGAAGACCCACCTCTTCAGGCTGCATCTCTCCCCATCCCTCCCTTCCCCCCCTGTAAATGACTAAACTTAGGGGTGTAACTAGGCAGCTGTTTAATAGGTGACTTAGTTGATGCGCCAGTCTTAACGACTACTTGTATTTTTATTTATTTTTATTTTTCCATAGATTGCGTTGTTGCCGTTCTCGTTGTTAGTGTTAATCAGTTTAACCACCAGGGTCCAAGTTGAACTATGCGGTTGTTCCCTGTACTTGGACCGGTACTTCTCTCTAGGGGTTTCGTCATACTTGTTCCTGGTTATGGTTATACACTTTGTTGTACGTCGCTCTGGATAAGAGCGTCTGCCAAATGCCTGCAATGTAATGTAATGTAATGTATGATAATACACACAGACAAACAGGAAATACAAGAAAACAGAAGCCACGAGGGCATCTTAGGCGTGTGTAAGTGGCAGGTGCAGTCAGAATAAATCCTGCAGGGCTTATGAGCAATAAGGGGATTACACAGGTCAAGAATCAATGGAGAGGAAGCAACTTTGACAGGGCCACTGTCTACTCCACTGGAACAATTCCACGTCTGATTTGCTTCACAGTTTAGAAGGTGGCATTTCTTAAATCGCAAACCAAATGTAACAAAGACCAATGTGAAGTCTATGTGTGCAACAAAGGATGTAACTTCTCCCAAAAAGGTAAATGCAATTTCTGTCAGTAACTTGTAGATAATAATAGGCAGATAGAGTCTGTATATCATACAGAATCTTATTTTATTTGTTCAGACAACTGAGTCCAGTTGACAGACTTTTGCTCTTTAACAGATCTTTAACAAATAATGTAATGTTATGTGTGAGTTCTTGACAAAATTGATCAGTCAGTAATCTTCAGCACTTGTTGGGTACAGTTTGGTATTCAGTCTGATAGCAGTAACATGATAAAGCAGTAACATGATAAATTCACCATTGGCTTCTCTAACCTGTTAGGAAATGTCATGATTCATAGACATTTTTTGTTTTGTATTTCTGTTTGTATGAGCCACACTACTAAAAAGTGCACAAAGGAAGCAATGACTTGTTAAAAATAACATATATATTTAATTTCAGCATTGAATAACTCCACTTGTGTTGGTAGTCTGTGCCCTGTGCATGAAGCTGTGCATTATCTTTATGTTGGGGGAGACATTCAGCATGATTGTGCTCTTATTCTTTTTCAGGAGTCTTTCAGGAGTGCTGTCCTCCATTGCTCAGGCCATGTCCAGGAATAAAAATACCTCCACTAAGCTGCTTATGAGGACCATTAGAAAATATCTGCCCGCCCCTCTTGTCTCCTTCCCTGCCCTCCCCTCCACCTAGGCTCCGCCCTGAACTGTCTCATCCTTTCCTCAACTCCTCCTCCTCCTCCCTGCTTTCTTTGCCTTCCCACTAACAGTCGAGGGGTAATTAACCCGGCTCAAGACAAGCCTAGCGGGAATGGCGGTCCTGAAAGTGACTTTCACCAAGACCAAGCGGGGCAAGCTGGCCCAGGCGCTCTGGCTCCTGAACTGGGTCTCCGTGGTAACGGGCTTCCTCCTCATCAGCCTGGGCCTCTTCCTGAAGGCGGAGATCCAGAAGCGGTGGGAGCTGATGTCCGAGCGGGAGGTCCACGCCGTGCCGAGCGTGCTGATCGCGGTGGGCCTGGCTGCCTGCTGCATCAACTTCCTGGGCGGGAAGATGTGCGTGGAGGGCGCGGACGCGGCCGCCTTCCTGCGCTGGAAGCTTTTGATGCCGCCCTACATCGCGGGCACCTTCTGCTTCACCTTCTGCCTCCTGGCGGGGGCGCTGCTGTGCCACGCCGTGCGCGGGCAGCTGGAGGAGTCGCTGTCGCAGGGGCTGCGCGACGCCATGCGCTACTACAAGGACACGGACGCGCCGGGCCGCTGCTTCCTCAAGCACTCCGTCGACGTGCTCCAGATGCAGTTCCAGTGCTGCGGCAACGCCGGCTTCCGGGACTGGTTCCAGGTCCAGTGGATCAGCAACCGCTTCCTGGACTTGTCTCGCGCCGAGGTTAAAGAGTAAGTCCACTCTCCCTGTTGCAGGAAGGAAATGCTACTTATCCACTGGTACATCTCAGAAACATAGAATAATTCTGCAGTGTTGTTCAGTTGGAGCTCTCATGAGGATATGATGGTATTGAAAACAAAAAGGAATAGGATGTGGCATGGAAATCGTGCTGATGTGGGTGAGCTAGCTCATTCATCATCATTGTTGGGTATCTGTCAACTGTCCAGACAACTGGTGCGTCCTAGGAGAATGCTGATTCTATCATTTCCTGCTGCTGGATTTTGGACAGGGGGTTTTGCGACCAGGATGATGAACAGACAAATTAGAGAATAGGCCGGGAGAATTTGAATGGAAATGGTCCAGGCAGTCAGACAGGCTAGGACAACTTGTAGGTTTACTCAAATGCATGCCCATGTATGTCCAAGACAATATATTTATCCAAGATGTCCCTGCTCACCTCAGACACACCAGTGGCAACAAACTGTATCAATGTGCACTGTGTAATGTGTTACTGTCTATCAAATGGCTTTGATTAAGTGTTCAGTAATGCATCCAATAATGCATTACCGTAGCTGAACTTGGGATATCCATCTACTGAGTAGGAATGGGAGGAGGTTGTGCTTTGAAATATATTTGGGCTATATATTTATAGACCATAAGAATATCTCTCATAAGAGATTCATTTTGGGCTGCTTTCACACATTTAACCTTTAGTCTTTAAAGAACTATAAGCATCGGTACACAATTTCTTCATTATTATTAAAGAGTACACTTTTTCAGTTACCGTGCATTCCCTCCTAATCCCTCCCTCAAACTTTAGAGGTCACTAAGGCATATCATCTGAAATATTATAATTTATTATTTTATCTATTTATTCAAGCATCTCATTAGAGCTTGAAATAAAGTATTTATGGAACGTATGTCTGCATTTTGAAATGAACCCCAGGGAAACTGTTCAGTTGGACGTGGGAATGTTATGCTTCCAATGTGGTCTGGGCTTACCGTTTGTTTTGTTGTTGTCACTCACAGAGGTTACACCAAAGTATGATATACAGTATGAAGAAATGCCCCTCTCACCCATCTTCACCGTTACCTCCACCCCTGTCCCACCCCACCTCCACCTCCACCCCTTCAATCAAACCTTACCGGCAGCCGACTGAGGAGTAACGTGGAGGGGAAGTACCTGATGGATGGAGTGCCTTTCAGCTGCTGCAATCTGAACTCCCCTCGGCCCTGCATCCAGCACCAGATCACCAACAACTCCGCCCACTTCAACTACGACCACCGCACTGACGAGCTCAATTTGTGGAGACGGGGTTGTCGGCAGGCCCTGCTGGACTACTACACCCAGATCATGCGCTCCATCGGCTCCATCGTGCTCCTCATCTGGCTCTTTGAGGTGGGGGTGATGGGTGGAGGCTGCATGGAGTATTCCAGTATTCCAGTTCGCAGGCTTAGAAACAGAATGAGATCTAAGGCTCAGGAAGCTAGACATGGTAACCAGAAAGCTTATGGTTCACATACTGGGTTGGCAACTGCCATTGTATTCTTACAGAACCTAGCCAGTAATTATTCTGATAATATTTAATCTAGTATATATGGAGATTAATGACCAGATGTGTGATGTTAATGCCTAATAGCCTTGCTTACTGCCAAGACATGAAAAACATGCTTTATAGACATGTGAACAGTGGTCATTGTGGCAAAAGGTGTGGGTGTAAAAACTGACTTCACACCATTTCCTAAGAGCAACCTCGGTGATTTGAGTCAATGTGCATACATTCTATCATTGCATGTCGAGACTCCAGTCTGGACACCAAGGGGTAGATAATTCAGACAAAATAGTCAACATGACAATATATACATCAGAAATTTTACTTCCTCTATGAAGTATATTTTGTGTTGTACTTGTCTATTATGGCACATAATTATCGAAAGAGATCATTTGAATTTAATTAATCCCTCTGGCCGTGCTTCCCTCTCCCTCTACAGCTGTCTGTGCTTACCGGGGTACGCTACCTGCAGACCTCCATGGAGAACGTCCTCCGCCAGGGGGACCCAGAGTCCGAGTCCGATGGCTGGCTGCTGGAGAACAGCTTCGCAGAGACGGCCCGCTACAACTTCAACATCATCAAGAACCTGGGCAAATGTTACCAGGGTGATGAGGAGGATGATCCCAACATCAATGTTCCCACCTCTGCTCAAAGCAGGCCTGAAGATGTGTCTTCCAAACAGATGAACCTGCCTATTTAAGCCCCCTCCTCAAAGAACATGACACAGCAAACCTTCTCCCAGGTGGATATATCTGAGGCCTTACAAGTGTGACAGCTGGAACAGGAGGAGAATCTGCTCTGAGAAATTTGGAGACACAAGGTGTCGGAAAGCAAGGCTGAACCACTAACGTGCTATGAAACAGCCACACTAATGTGTGAAAGCCCCATCACAACATTGTCTTTGTGCTACGCATGAATCCTGCCTAAGCTCTACTAAAAAGCTACGCACAGAAACATTTCTAGGGAAAGGGTCTCAGATGGTGACTACAAGAACCAGGTTTTACGTAACTGCTGGGTTTTCCCTGGAGAGATCAGTGGCACAATACAGTGACACCATCACTCCAGTTGACCCAACAAAGGCAGGAGAAAGTGAACAGCAGATGAAACATGGTCCATTTTCCCAAAAGGTTTTATAAAATGTCCAGCTATCTGAAGCCTTGTGATTTTTGGGGATTTCTTTCTTAATTTTACTGACAGTGAAATTTGCTGTACCATAGGCCTCCTTGATACGGCAACTGTGAGCGTGACCATTAAGAGAAATCATACCATGTTCATAGTACGATGTGCCTCTGCCCACTCTAGATTCATAGGAACATGTTTCCAGAATCATACCAGTAAAAGGTGTTGCTTGGCCGCTATGTGTATGGCTAGGAAAATAAGTAAATACTGTTTTTCCCTGCTTGGTAAAGTAACAGCAGTGTATTATGCATTTTGTAGACAACAAAGAAGGCACGGCTATACCTTAAAAGGTACACAACTTCAGTCCTGGAGGGCTGGGCTGCATGCTGGTTTTTGTTCCAACCAATTACATTTGTTTTAGCTTTCTGACAGTTCTATAAACTACTGTACATCCCTGTACTTGTGCACAGTAAAATCTTTAGGATATACTTGCAGTTTGCAGCTGTAGCTGGTACTTATACAAATGTATGTTGTGCCCCGTTGCCTGGCTGTGATATATTTGTCCAATACCATTTTATTTTGCTTAATTAATTAACCATCTGACACTTAATAACTATCAGCTCTTAAATGATTTTAAATAATGTGTTAAGACTACACTATTATGACAAGGCCTTCTGTGATTAACAATATTGTTCAAGTGAGAGGATGAAGAAGAGACAGTAAGTCCTCATGTCACACTGGATACTTTTTGAAGGGCTTGCATGTCAAAACTGATGTGTTAATGCCAGCATGAAGCCATCCAGTGTTCTACTTTTTTCTATGCAATGAAAAAAAATGCTAATTATTTTATTTATTCTACCAGAGAATAATAAACACTGTTATTTCCTTCTGTGTGTTCAATGCCAAAAACAGAAAAATGACTGGATAAAATTAAGTATTTTCAGTTTATCACTGCATCTTATTAGAGAAACACTTTCCTCAGTCACCTTATGCCCAGGACTCAGATCCAGGATCAATTTATGGATTTTATGACTAGGATCAAACGGTCAATCCCTTATCAGAAATAGGTCGAGTAAACAGAGCTCCAAATCAGGTATTAGACCTGTAACAGACTATTAGTTTCAAATGAGGAATTTGACCTGTAGTGGAATATCCAAAGCCCTGCAATAGATTGGCAGCCTGTCCTGGGTGTATTCTTGCCTCTCGCCCAATGCACGCTGGGATAGGCTTCAGCACCCCCCCACGACCCTGCCCAGGATAAGAGGGTATAGATCATGGATGGATGTATGGATGGAATATCCAAGTACCAGAATCTGGAGTTGGAGAGCATTTTGTTCTGGTAAGGTAGGTAATAGGGAATGGAACAGGTTAGGAGTTCTGCACCATTGGGTTTCTCACATTTCTCTCCTCTCTTCCTCACCTCTAGCACTAGTATCTGTTCTGCAGTGATTTGGAGCAACACCTAATGACAGTGGGTCCAGTCACTCAGAATTTCTAATGTTAGAACTAATGGGATTTCTCTTGCACAGTTCAACTGCAATCTGTCACAGTCCACAAATCTGATTACAGGCCAGTGGCTCTGCCCAGACTGTAGGACTGATGCATGTAGTTTCTTCTCCCAGACTTTGCAAATATATGTGGAATTTATATACATATCATTCCCATGATCCGGCTTGCTGTAAATAAGTGATCTGGCTGGGACATGTAGTGTCCCTTGTGTTGTGGCTCACATTAGTTCTCTCTCTCTATCTCTCTCTCTCTCTCACTCTCTCTCTCCTGTATATGCACTCTCATAACAACATGGGACACTCTTTGGCAAATCACGATATTAGACTATCAAAATCCATTGTGAAATCATGTTTATTTAAATATAGTTTTATTTACATTTTATCATTTTACTGGTGAAATAAAGTCATCATTTCGCAGACTGCTACATCTGTTCGAACACCATCTGACAGCCTCCTTATTTTAAAGAATTCATCTGAAATTGTCTACCGTATCATGTTTTTTTTTTTTTTTTTAATTTTTAAGTAGGCTACTAGGTCAGTAATGGACTGTTGTGGTGACGTCTTGTTTTTAGTTTTATTTGAACAAAAATGCTTCACGAATATTTATTTAGCAATAAATAGGACAGTGTTCAGATTAATGTCGTAGGAACGCGGACGCTCCCACCCCACCCACTACAACCATGTTTATTCTGCTGTAAACGGGTCAACGATACGTCCCAGCTATCAAAAACCAAAAACATAGTTAAATACATCGGTCATTAATGTGACTTTCACTAATCACAATACAACGCGTTTTCGTTGCCGTCGTGGTAATTTGTGAAAGTGACTCGGGTTCTATTTTCTGACGTAGTCAAGCTCTTATTCTGCTGTTTCAAGGCGAACCAACACCCCGTTAAACATAATTCAGACAGTACACATGCACTTTGTCCCTCCAAACATCGTGGGACCGTTTTTGAATCAGAGAGAATACTGATTCTGAACGCTCGATCGGAAGACGAGGAGCAGTGAACAGTAAGTATGGTTTTAAATGTGTTTTAGATGTCGGCGGCGGAGCCTCAGTTTGTTTGAAGGAATGAGGATTATTTCAATGGCTGCTTGCAGATCGGCTGCTGGACAGCGCTCTGAATGACAGCGACATCAAACTTCTCCATTTTCTGTTGTTTTGCATTCCCAACACGTCCGGGCGTTTGGTTTTGTTTGCGAGAAATGTTGTAAATAAAAATACGAAATTGTGGATGAAATATGATTTCACAGTTATTGCATGGGCTAGGCCTGTACTTGTTTGTACAATTACTGTAGCCTGTGAAATACCATGGTTATTTATGTGATATAGGCATATTTATTATATTGAAGCTGAATTGATTTTATCTTGGATTTGAAAGTTAAAATGTATAATGTTCCCAATTTACCGCTACTTCTTTTGTTGTATTTATGTGTTCGTTTTTTTCTGTCGATATCTAGCCATCAACGTTGTTTATGCAAGCAGGCAACTGTGCCTGTGATGTAGGCTAACAGCAAATATTGAGCAAGAACTCAAGGGGAGAAAGGGGAGAAAAATCAATTCAGTAATGTTTAGCAAAATACGCTTGTGGTGAGCGCAGAATCGTGCTCTGGACCTAAAAATATTGGTACCAAAGTAATGCAACATATTATGCAGTTAGCTGCAGTTCCCTTTGTTTATTAGAGCAGTTAACGGGAAAGCAATGTTCCTCCCTGTAATGAAGCAGTGACCGTGCATAGGTAAATACACTAGTGGTCTGTTGATTGACTGAATGAGACAAGTCGAAACTTGCACCAGATATTTTCACAGGCCTTCCCTGATGAAGAATAGAGAGAGATATCATTACTGATGTAAACGCAGCTGTAGGCTAGGTATTGTGCAGACGAGGCCGAGCATTATGGATTTTATTAATTGTAATATTTATTATTAAATCTGCTTTCAACAGTAGACTATGGATGCTCAAATCTGGACGTCAAATCCAAATTCAGCCCTGGTTTTCTTTCCCCCAGGTAATTAACTGTACAATTAGTGCTATTCATCGAACAGACTGTCTTCAGGCCTGTCTCCCAGGTAAAGGGAGGGTAGAAAACCAATATTTTCAAGGGCCTTGATTTGAGTAACAGGGATATAGACCGAAGTGGCATAAGTAGCACTGGTCTCCATTTGTTTTATTGTAATGCATTATGACAACTTAATTGGTCTAACAGAGTTTATTATGGAAGGTGAAACTTGCAGAAAGATCGTACAGCTTTTTTTTACAGAGGCTTGTATGACTGTCTTCACAGGGTAGACAGCGGGAAAAGCAGTGACTGAGACCATGAAGACGGCAGTTCACTTCCTCCTGGTGCTTGGCTCGCTCCTCCATGTCACCATCCGAGCCCAGGAGCTGAGCTCTGATGTCACGGAGCTGGCCCTCAAGAACGCGGAGTTCGCCATGAGCCTGTACCGCGAGATCGCCAGCGCCAGCGACGACAACGTCTTCTTCTCGCCCCTGTGCGTGTCGTCGGCCCTCGCCGCTCTGTCGACGGGCGCCCAGGGGGCCACCCGCGAGAAGATCCTCCAGGGGCTCGGCGTCGCCCCCCTGGAGCAGGACGGCCAGCCGGAGCGGATCCCGGACCTCTTCCAGAAGCTTCAGGAGGCGGTGACCAAGAACGAGGCGCTGCAGTTCGACCAGGCCGCCGCCCTCTTCGTCCGCCAGCAGCTGGAGGTGGAGACGGCCTTCAGCGACCTGATCAAGAAGTACTTTGGCGCCGACGTCAACAAGGTGGACTTCGCCAACGCGCAGGCCAGCAAGACCGCCATCAACGATTACGTCAAAAGCAAGACGGGGGGCAAGGTGATGGAGGTGGTCGGCACCGTGGACCCCCAAACCGCGCTAATGCTCATTAGCTCCGTCTTCTTTCAAGGTGAGGGGGCCTTTGATCAAAGTTCAGCGGGAGCTGGGGCTGTTCACGATTCACACTGAGGAATGCAAGGAAAAATGGGAGATTTAGTTAATGGCTTGTTCAGGAGCAATTTGTATCAATTGTAATTTAATTTTATGTATGTTTATTACTTGATTTTTGGGCATTTTAAAGCTTATGAATATGGTTTTGGAATATATTATTATGGAATATGTGTTTTTGTTAGTTATTTAATCACTGCAACAACATTTATGAAAATTGGGTTAATTTTTCAAGTATGTAAAGTCAAAGAAAATTAATAGTATGTTGGCAGCATAGAAAGTTACAGATTTTGAAAACTACCCTGGATCTTAAGAGTATCTTGGGCTTATGAAATCTTTCTTTCATTCTTTCATTTTTAACATAAATATGATTTTGTCTTTACTGTCTGGAATCTCTGCATCTTATGTAATGTTGCATGGCAGCTTAATTGACTGAGACAGATGTGTGACTTAATAGAATTACTGAAGTGAATAAAGGATAACACGTGTGGTTTGTCTTCTTGTACCCAGGGAACTGGGCGCTTCCATTCAGCACCAGCTCCTCGCCAGAGGAGCGTTTCTTCATCAACAAGTACAAAATCATCCAGGTCCCCATGATGTTCAACAGTGACAAGTACTACCTGGCCTACGACCCCGCCGTGAAGATGGGCGCTCTGAAGCTGCCGTACCAGGGGGGCGTGGCCATGCTCGTCCTCCTGCCCGACAAGGACGTAGACTACACCTCCGTCGACGAGGTGCTCACCGGAGAACGCTTCCTCGGCTGGATAAAGAGGCTGAAGAAAACGTAATAGCATGTGCGCCGCTTTCTCGCTGCGTTCCGTCACACGCCCACATAGGGGCAGCATAGCTCAGGAGGTAAGAGCGGTTGTCTGGCAGTCGGAGGGTTGCCGGTTCGATCCCCCGCCCTGGGCGTGTCGAAGTGTCCCGGAGCAAGACTCCTAACCCCTAATTGCTCCCAACGAGCTGATTGGTACCTTGCATGGCAGCCTTTCACCGTTGGCGTGTGAGTGTGAGTGTGAGTGTGAGTGTGAGTGTGTGTGTGTGTGTGTGAATGGGTGAATGAGAGGCATCAATTGTAGAGCGCTTTGGATAAAAGCGCTATATAAATGCAGTCCATTTACCATTACCATTTATGTTAACACTGGTGCCCAATCCAATGATAGCTTCCAATACGGACTAGCTGACTGACGAACCAGAACAGTGGGTTGGTTGCTGAAAGTTTGAATTCAGTGCCAGGTACAGTACATGACCACAGCAAGAATTCAGACAGACAAACAGGCTGAAAATACACTTCAAGTAACTTCAAAGTAGCCTGTACAGCTCTGCTATACCCCCTGTGGTTTAATGTGTGTATATTGCCTGATTTATGATATGTTTAATCTTATCTTTGGTTGAAATATCTTATTTTCGATAAGTACAGGCACAATATAAAAAGTGATATTTAAGTCTGCTTGTGAATAAATGCTATAAGAATGATATGTTCCTATGTGTAGCCTCTGGAAAAGTAGGGTCATTGTACATGCTACTTAAGAAATGCTTGATGCGCATTTTCTTGCTTTAGTCCACATACTCTGAATGCCCCTATACCACCCATTCTAAAGCTGGCTGGTCATTATATTTAAGTATCTAAAATATACTTCATTGCACAAAAAGGTGTCGGCCAGTTGAATCATGCAACAAAACTGAAATAGTATAATAGTATTTCAAAAACCCAGAAAGGTAACTAATCCTTAAATGTCATCTTAAATAATAAAGCACCTTTGAAAATGCTTGTCTAAGCTGGTGTCATAAGGACAGACACCATAAACATGTCTGCATAATCACATTAAGTATTACATAACATTACGTAACATTAATGAAACATGATATTTTGAGTGCATTGCATGCTGAAAAATATTACATGGTGAGTACCTTCTTGCCAAAGCATTACCCATAATTTTACAATAATTACATTACAGTGACTAAATGCATTTGTATTGCATAACCCTCCTATGCTAACATTACATTTTCATGATATCGCAGCATACTGGAGGTGCAGCTGCCCAGGTTCTCACTGGAGCAGTCGTACGCTTTGAAGGCGGTCCTGTCTGACCTGGGCATTTACAACGTGTCCGAGAGTGCAGACCTCTCCGGAGTGAGCAAGGAGCCTAATCTGAGCCTGTCAGAGGTCAGTATCAGGACCTGAGACACCATTACTGTCCTTAACTGTCTCCTGACAGTCCTGGGTGTATAATGTAGTATTATGGGTAGGGAATGGGGCTTGTAACCCGAAGGTTGCGGGTTTGATTCCAAGGTACAACACTACTGTTGTACTGTTGAGCAAGGTACTTAACTTCAGTATATATCCAGCCATGTTAAATGCTAAAATTTGTGTAAATTGCCATGGATTAGAGTGTCTGCTAAATGTCAGAAATGTAAAAAAAATGTGAAGTACTGTGGAGTACTAATTCACTGTGTGTGAGACAGTGTGTCTTGTCTTGTAATGCCTTCATTTCACTCTCTGCACAAGACCTTGCATTACATATATGCTGATGCACATAGTGTACACAGTATGAATTAAATGGTTGATTTTAGCTTGTCTTCATGGAGCGCTGCTGACAAATTGGCTTTAATTGTGCTGTGATTTCACTGTAAAGGCAGTGTGATTTCAGCATCAATTTCAGTTTCACTTAATGCCGCTGTGATTTCAAAGTTAAACTGTAGGATGCTGTTATTTCAGCGTGACTTCATGATGCTGTGATTTCCGTGAAACTCAATGGTGCGAGTTGTGAGTTGAGTGTGAATTAATGTTGCAGTGTCTCAGCTAATTTAAATAATATTTTATAACGTCTTTACTATGCAGTGCTTTCAATGTGTCTTTAGGGCAGTGTTATAAGTCTGTCACAGTTGAACTGTGCTTTATGTGCGTGTTTATTCCACACTAGTCACTGAAATTTAGCTGTGCAGTGCTTTCACTGTCTTAACTGTGCAGTTCTATCAATGTGACTTAACTGTGCCTCGGTTTCAGTGTGTCTTGACTATAGATTGTTTAATTGCATTCATAATACTGTGGTTTTCAGATGATTCACAAGGCCAAGATTGAGGTTAAGGAGTCTGGCACCGCTACCGCGGAAACCGGTCTCAACACACTCTCCGCACCCCCCCGCCTCATCTTCAACAGGCCCTTCCTCTTTGTCATCTACCATGAGGCCACCAACAGCCCTCTGTTCATGGGCAGGGTCATAGATCCCACCAAGAAGTAACTATTCCAATGGGCAGACTGCTGAACAAGACTCTCCATTATCCCACTTTAAACTTGCTTACTTTACATCTGTTTCAGCTAAACGTAGCGTTTGCTTTTGTCTGCCGTGCACTTATGAATAGAATAATGTGTATTCATCTGTGACATCCATAACTCATCAAAAGCAGACAAAGCTAATGTAATTGCAGAGAAATGGATGGTCATCCACAGGACACTCACATAGTAGAGATACACAAATTAAGGATGTTTGCTGTGTTTTTAAAGACCCTGTCTGTCACTTTTTAATAGTCACATCATATGAAAATGACAAAGTTCTTATACTGCCTATTTGTTATTGGTCTTCTGAAGACCAAACTGCTTGCATTGCATTATAGGAAATTACATTTTAGCCAATCGTAGTCATCGTATCTGTTTAGTGGGCTGCCAATCAAAAGTGATCTTGTAGTGAATATTCATTATAGGCCATTATACACATCTTGTAAGTTTTCCAGGCTCTCATACTTTTCCTCAAAGGAGATATTATTTTTCCGTTTATAAATTTGGAGACCTTTTTTTCATAATGTGGCTTAATGAATGAACTTTAAATGTTGAAAAAGTGATATACAGGGTAGCAGAACACACATGCATTAACGCAGTTATTATTTATGCGCTGCTAAATGTTAGAGTAGAAAAATCACGTCACTGAATTCCAGGTGTGTTTTTCTATCAGTAGATTATCAGATTTTAGAGCACATGAAGTTTTTAAAGAGGTGTAATAATTAGCATTCCCTTACTATGTCTCAGTTGGAAACAAGGGAACAAATGTAAGATGCTATGTTACCTGAAATGCTAAATAAATGACCTTCCGTTCTACAAATCTGTTTTGGTCGTTCAGATTTTGAAATACCATGGGTATAACGTGGCAGTGCAGCTACAGCTTGTGTGTGTGTGTGTGTGTGTGTGTGTGCCTGTTTGCATGTGTGCGTGCATGCATACATTAATGTGCGTGTGTCTTTGTGGATTTGCTCTTGCAGTTATCCCAGGTGACCTACTTATGACTGTCTCTGCCTGAAGTCGCCAACACGCCATTTACATATATGAACAAAATACTGTTGTATTTCTCTCATTAAATCCTTGCTTCAAGCACACCAGCACAATGTTGTTTGTTTTCTCCTTATATATCATTGTGATGGTTTCAAATTTCACCTGGGATTTCACATACGTCCTATTTGTCATTGCAGATTAGGGCCAGTAGAGAGCAGCAAAAGCATATTGTACAAAATGTAAATTCATCATGTACGCTGTACGCAGATCCATAAATAAAATGGACCATGGGGAAGACTTTAATCACAATTCTGCAACTAGCAGTGATTAATGTCTTGCTTGCAGATGATTTCAATAAAAAAGTTAAAAATAAAAATTGAATTAATTTTATTCCGTTGCATATTATAACCATAATATTAAATAAAATAGAAAGTACTATTTAAAATTAATTTTCCCTGAAAGGACCATAATCCTGTGGGTGCAATTGTTTGCTTACATTCTCAACAATTAGTCTGCTGAGCTACACTCAAATTGCAAGTGACTATATACTATGCACAACACATTACACAAGCTTCGGAAAAGTGACAACAAGATTGTCAGTTTACATAGCTTTTCAGATGATTTACCTCATGGGCCAAGTATCTTGACAGTCTTGTGACCTGAAGCGGTGACACTTATCTTTGCTTTTGGCCTTAGGGCAGGTCTGTATCCTGATACCAGAAGTGGCCTGATCCCTGACCCCTCCAGCTGCCCTGTTTCACATGTAGGGTCACCATGTATTGGCTCCTCTCTGCTCTACAGCCTAACACCTGCTGCTAAAAATACTTTTTCTAGCTCTTAGACACCAGGCAGTCCTCAAGTCCATTATCAAACTTTCACCTAGGCTCGATATGAGTGCACAGACTATGTAGTCTGTAGATAGTCAGAGCACTAATTTAGTCTGGAAAATGGCAAGCATGTTGGGCTGAACGGCCTGTTCTCGTCGCTGTGTTGTGCTGTGCTGTGCTACGCTACGCTATGCTATGCTATGCATGTTATGTTATGTTATGTTATGTTATGTTATGTTATGTTATGTTATGTTACAGACATTACCCAGGGAAGAAAAGAAAAATTAAGCAGCATATCTGAGGTATGCATCTTGGAATAATGTCTAGAAAATCGCATAGCAAGGGCATGGTTTTCAGGCTCACCATATATCTATCCTCTCTGTCATATGCCAGAGCACTTCTAAGTGACCTCCTAAGACCCGTAAATTCATTTTTGTTCGCTGTAGGGCACATGAGCAGGGCCGGCCCGTGGCATAAACACTCTCTGTGGTCGTTTAGGGCCACAACCGCCAGGGGGGCCCACACGACCGCCAGGGGGGCCACACGATCCAATGTTTATCTAAGGTAAATTAAGTCATTTTCGTAATAACGTTATTCATTCCCTATCGCGGAACTAGCGGTCTAAATTTAAAATGTAATGGCAACAGAACATTTCATAACAACGTAATGCAAGAAGGATGTTACCAAGAGAATGCCCCCCCCGCCCCTCGACAGAATCCAACAGCATTACTCCCCCCCCTCCTTTGTTGAACGCATTCCACGGAATTGTTTAGGGCCATCAAAATCCTAGGGCCGGCCCTGCACGAGTCTTTGGTTTTAATCTCAAGAACCCTATATTCTACTATACTGAAACATACACTAGGTTTGTCCAATAAGGGACATTCAATAAAAATGAAATAATATTTTTTTAAACATTTCAACATTGCAACATGTTTCTGTCACCCATGACCCTCGTAATTGTATTAGGTAAAAAAAAATGTGAAGTTTTTGTCTAGATTTCAGGAGAATAGGGAAACTATTGTTAACCCTACACAGTCAACCCTACTTCCATAATTTCCTCACTGAGTCCGGCATGTCAACTTTTTTAAATATATAACTGAAGGGTCAGCCCCTTCCTCAATAACTATTGTACAGAACTCCTGGTCCAGTCCCTGCTGGTCTCACGTCTAGACTCTTGCAGTTCCCTTCTTGCTGGTCCCCCTGTTTGCACTGCCAAATCCCTGCAGCTAACACAGAATGCGGCTAGACAACTTGTCTAGAATCTTCCCGAGTGTGCGATGTCGCAATCGTCCTCATTTCGTGTTGGCTGCCTGATATTTCCATTGGCTGCCTTATTACGATTAAAACCTTGGTCTTTGCCTACAGGGCAGTTAAAGGAAATATCTCCACCATACCTCCAATCAATCTTTAAACCGTAGGCCAGATTAATCTGCTCCACAGCTCCTGAGAGGGTGACTATCCATTCCCTCCATGGTCTCAAAATCTCAAAGCAGAATCTTTTCCTCGCTTCAGATGCATTTCATTACATTACATTACAGGCATTTGGCAGACGCTCTTATCCAGAGCGACGTACAACAAAGTGTATAATACAGACTGAGACCCATCTTCCTTAGTGATCACGGTTAACACAGCTGATACCCCTTCGGATCAAGGTATGCCAATAACAGATTGGAAAAGTTCCAAACGATCAAAGCGTTCATTGAACTTTCCTTTCATTCAAACCATGGTAGGTTTGTTTACAGGACAGAGCACTGCCATCACAACCATGACTGAACACTTGGTTTTCTGCAGCAATTTTAGCAGACTAAGCTGCATGAGTCAATACTGCTACCTAAATGGGTAATCTCACATTTTTCCTGAAAAGGGTTTTCTTGAGAGCGGACGAAAATGTATTTTCCATGAAGAGTTGGGATATTTAGCACGGCAGCACAGACAAACGTGCGTGCTGATTTCATATGGTTTCTGTGTCCCCCCCTGAAAGCAGGTCACGGTCTATAATTAGAATGCGCACCCAAGCAAAATGTTTTGTAAAAGAAACCTGTAAAATAATCTAATGTCTGCCGTGAGATATGGGACACGTGGCCGTCTGCAGGCAAACGCATTTCACATGTGGGATATGTTGCTGACAATATTGGTGAAGTAAAAGGTCAGAGTGCATTTGTTGCATCATAGGTTTTACAAGGTTAAATAAATGAATAAATATATTCTGTAGAATTCATTCATCCTGTTTCTCTTTCATGATTTTAACTGTTTCTTTTGGCAATTCCTATTGTAAAAATTCCACAGAAATAATGACGTAAAAATTTAAGTTATCAGATGAAATATTATTATTGTTATCTGTTCCTAAAAGATTATAGGTGGCCTCTGAAGACTTGGCATTTAACAAATGTAACCATTTGTTTTATGCATTTAAATTTGCAATTGCCAAAATGCTCTGCATGTGTGTCATGTAGAGCAGGGAAAAATACCTGTATCACATGTTTGGAAATGGAGATTGGTGCTGGAATTCCTCCTGAAATTTACAGGCAATGGAGCCCTGTCATTTCTGATCATGTCATAGATTGTAACTAATCCAATGTGTGTCATATACAACCAGTCAAACCAACCCAAAGTCAAACCAGTCAAACCAACCCAAACCAACTCGCATCAAATTTAAGTCCTTGGTGCTTGCATACCAGGCAGCTAAGGGGTCAGCACCAGGGTACATTCAGAGGATCATCAGACCCTACACACCAGCCAGACCTCTCCGTTCTGCCACCTCTGGACGCTTGGCACCTCCCCCTCTTCGCGTCTGCACTTCCCGCTCCCGTCTGCTGTCTGTCCTGGCCCCTCGCTGGTGGAATGACCTCCCGTGATGGTCAGAACAGCAGAGAATCTCCACTTTCAAACGCAGACTGAAGACTCATCTCTTCAGGCTGCACCTCTCCACCCTCCCTAGCCTATAGTTCAGCTCATTGTACTAGCTAGGGTAATTTGATTATGTTAGTGTATCTGGTAGGATTGTTTTTGTATGATTAGGTGTGATTCCAGTGCTAGTTTGTACTTTGTACTTGGTAGGATTCTTGCTGCTGAACAAGCTTACTCTACAGGGTTGGAGTCCTGATCGATGTGGTCACTTCTGGCACTACGATCCTTACTTCACTCTAGTGTTTCTTTTGCGCCTCTACATCTTGAAACCTATGCACTTGTTGTACGTCGCTCTGGATAAGAGCGTCTGCTAAATGCCTATAATGTAATGTAATGTAACCCAAGACCAGACCTCATCTTCAGTCACTCCACAATAACTTGTGTGTTGTTAAAAGGGGATAAAGGGGACTGTTAAATGATATATTCACATTCTGTAAGTATTTGGATTCTCAAACGCATGTATTTTAAGTGGAGAGTGCCTGCTATGCTGACTGTTGGTCTGAAATATGTTGATCCGGAACCAGGTTTTTTTTAATGCATGTTAACATTTTTCCTTTCAAAAGTGGGTACTGTCAGGTGGATATGGATGTTTTTGCCCTCAGTCTGATTTCGTTTTCCATATAATTTCAATTTAGTTTTATGCTGTTTTACTGGAAGTTTTCAATGTTCCATGAATCTGGTTCTGAAAGGTTTATGACAGATTTCTTTGTAATTTAAAAAAGTAACCTGCACATTATACAGTAAATTCCTCAGTTGGTGCTAGAGGTAGGCAGTGATCAGGAAGATTTTCCTGTCTTTGAGTGGTGTTCTTCTTATGTTGTTCTATTCTTCTAATGGGGGTGAATGTAGGCAATCACTGTCAACAGACAACACTTTTCTACTCTTTTCTGTTCCTCGCTCTCTCGCTCTCTCTCTCTCTCTCTTTTCCTCTCGCTCTCCTCTTTCTCTCACACACACACGCATGCACACACAGGCACATACACACGAACACACACACACACACAGGCACACACAGGCACACACACATGTGCGTGGACACACACACGCACACACACACACACACACACACACACACACTCAGACACATACAGTACACGCACACACACATTCACTTTCACACTCTGTTCTGTCATATACAAATTATCCAGGTATGGCTATTGTAAACTTGTGTAGATATACCTAATAATATGTATAGTCACACATGTAGTTTTAGAACACTTTCATAAGATGAAAAAAAAGCTCCAGGCCACAAACATTTTAGGATACTGTTACTAAGAGCAGCCAACTTTACTCTTGACTGTCTGTTAAAAGAGTCATGGAATGATTGTTCCCCAAAGTGCCAGCACAGAGGAATCTAACCTATGGGGAATATGACCTTCCCTCTCCTGTACATAGAAAAGAAGCAATAAGCCTGTCAAACATGAATGCACAAGGAAATCAACAAATGTCGACAATGATGCTAACACAGCAGCTGCAGGTTTACGTCCTTGGTCACAAACTTGAACTTGCCAGGCGGACTTGTTTGTCTGTAAAGTGGGAGTAAACACAGACACCGCCTGCCAGACGCACCGTGGTTTCCCCTTGCATGTGCACCACCGATACAGAGATCCACAACCTCAGAGCAAAAACATTTAATTCAAAGAAAGCAAGTCACTCTTCAGCACATTCTCAGTAGATCTCAAGCGCATCTCCAAAACACATCTGGAAATAAAAACAGTTAACTGTTTGTTGAGAAATTACATTTAGGTCTGCTGTTTTTTCATGTGCTCTTTGTCTGAGCTTACTTCTGTCTGCGGAAATTACAGTGTGGTGAGTTTTGATTTGTGCCAGTGGCTGGCGCATTAAAAGTAGGGCATGTTCCTCGCAAGCAACCCGAGCTATGAAAAAAAAAAAAAAAAAAAAAGTTGGGTCATCATATCAAGTGAACATTCCAGAAATACACCATAAACATCGGCTGGAGGGACGCAGAGCAGCAGAAGTCTCCGAGCAGAGGATTGTCAACAGAGGAGTCACGGTCAGCAAGAGTGTTAACAGCTCCTTCTACTGATGAAAATATTTCAACGAGTCTCTTCAGTCCTTAGCACGTTTAACAAGGAGGGAGGTAAGCAACCTTCAGAAAGTATTTTCAGTAGCATAGCACTGCCTCAAAACAGTTTTTTTTTTTTTTTTTTTACATTGAAATACCCTTATAGTCTTTATTTAACTGCATTAATATTCCTCCCACATCTATAAAATGGAATACTAATATAAACTTGAATGTAGTAATAGGATTCCAGTCTCATCCATTCAAAGTTAACATACTGGCAAATTGTTACTAGCTATTTTTATTAAACGTCATGGAGAATGACATTTAATAAAATTACTTATTTAAGAAAACTAAAGTACTGTGAGGAAAAATTTTTTATTTAAATCGGTAAATGCCTTCTGTTTCTTTAAGCTGAAAAACCAGATAGACCGACAGCCCAGCAGGCTAGGCTTTGTCCTTCACGTGCTGCTATTAGTATCAGCAGTGATATTAAAGGCATAGAAAAATTTAAAGAGGTGTGTGCACCCTTGAGTATCCCTGGGACTGTGATTGGTGGAAATCTATTTATATACATAGTGTGATCTTTATATGCACTGTGTATACCAGCACACATGAGGGGCAGTGCCAAGTCAGCTAGGCAGCTGGGTGACACGCTACCCGACTCATGACTTGCAGAACGTATATTGTAAAATGCCATGCTCACCGTCCTTCAGCTTGTTTTTTCCCCAGCAGAATCCTTTCTAAATCTGACTGTATAAGATAACATAAGCATGGATAAGACTGGGTAAAACACAAGGTTTACAGAGAACAGCCCAATAGTAATGATGACTAGATAACGATTGTTACCAAAAATAGCATTTAGCATTGCAAAGCAGGTAACTTAACTGCAAAGGAAATACATTTATAGTGCTGTATAAAAAATGACTTCCTGACTGCATTTATCATGAATAAAATATAAGATAGATGTGTGCAGATCCATGTAAAGGAAAAGATGCTTTAAGCACTAAATATAAATAAAACTGCATGCCACTATACAGTAGTTGTGATGTCATCACTATGGATGAGAAAATAATAACTGATGTTGTAAGCAGTTGGCTGTATTTATGCTGGTGGATTTGTTCATACTGGTTGTTTAACTCTGGTATAGTCTCCTCTCTGATAGGGTCTGTCTGCACCTACAACCAGAAGATAGAACAATCAAATCCCAGAGGCTGCTGTTGAGCTCTTCAGAAAGGTACTGAACTTTAATTAAATATATATGGAAAACATTTAGCCAAAATATATTAACAATATCATATAATGCATTTTAAAATTCAACACTGTATTTCACATATTCAAATAATAACATATGAACTCTTATATATGTCCTGACATATATTGAAAATGCATGTCTTGAACATCATTTTTTAAATTAATCTGATCGTGCCAATATGTGGATGCAAATCTTGATCTTGGTTACTAATCACTGTGCAGTGCACAGTTTCCTCTGTGATTGCAGAGCAGAGGCCTTAAGAGAGAATATATTTTACAGAAGATCCCCAAACACTATTTCTATGAATAGGACCATGCATTTGCTAACATGGTGGGAAATTCTTAGGGGTCCTCCATGACATCAGTTTACGGCTTAGCCTGAGTACTCTTTTGTTGCTCTACCTTGTTATAAATAGTGGTCATACATTTGTGTCTCTCTGTTGCTATGGTAATTGCCAGAAGAACAACAAAAAACAATGAGATTCAGGTTACAATTCAGTATTCAGTGAGGCATCCTTGCAGACGTGTGAGAAAGACAAGTTACGTCGACCTCTGACATTTTGTGGTAATGATCTAGATGTAAAGTTTATGGAGAGGAAGACTGGGTATCAGGGATTTCATTGATATTTAAATGTATTTAAACCATCTCCTTGTTTACTGCGGCAGTTAATTCTGTTAGTTTTGGTCTTACCCGTTATACTTTCCATTGCTGTATCATGCCTTTCTGAAAACTGACCGTTCTTACTTACAAGACCCAGACAAAGATATGAATAATCAATTCTGTAGAAAACATAAGCTATGGTGGCTGTATCTAATATAAATTCTACCAACATACTAAAGACCCAGTTCAGGATACCTATTACAGATTTTGTAATAGTAACTGACATGTTGTTGAGCCAATGGCAAGTCAGGAACCTGGCTTTTGAATTGTGAATAGCGATGACAATGCTGATGTTTTTTCATTGCTTCATCAGGCTACTACAGTCAATCGAACAACTGACCCCACGCAGTCGCTGTCCCGTTCGGTGCTGGGGCCAACATGGCGGCCTCCAGTGTGACCATGTCCAGTTCGAGAGCCCCGACCCTCGGCTTTGAGGACTACAGCCTTTACAGCGGCCTGTCGGAGGACGAGCTGATCGCGATGGCCATCGAGCACAGCCTGGCCGAAGCCCACGCATCCGGCGCTCAGTCCGCGGCCGCGAAGGCGCCCGCCCTGCAGGTCCGTCAGAATCCGGCCGCCCAGAACCCGGGGCGTCAGAATCCGGTCCGTCAGAATTTGTTCGCCCGGCGCACGTTCCCTCCACGCGAGCAGAACGTGCCCCCACCGGCCAACCCGCCCAGGTGAGTTTGGGTCACAGCTGTGCAGCGTAGGACAGAGGGTCCGCTGGATGCATCCGCAAAGAGTTATTGTCCGTCTTTATTTATATCGTTGAGTGTGAGGTCCGTAGAGGATTGATATGAATAGCCTGAGACTTTCCAATAATTTGGCAACGGAATTACACCTGCTGAACCACTCAACAGGCTAACCATCAACTCTAGCTCAAAATCAGATCATTGAGAAAATGGTTCATATAAAAAGTTTTATCCTATTTTAGACTGTAGAATAGAAAATATAACAGAATAAATGTATTCCAGAATGTATTAAGGAATACCTCTAACGGAAATTTGTATTTTATTGGTATTGAAAAGTGTATTAGTCATAGTCACTTTCATAACTATATAGCTTTTAAAAATAAATGTAAAATACATGTATGAAAGTGTTAACAATTCATACATTTAGACACAGCAATACTATATTTCACATATGCTATTTCATATGTTTTAGACTTTCAGGCGTTAAGTTATGTTGTACTTTTCCTTTTGCCTAAGCATGCTCATTTTGACGCGATGATTTTGTTGTCCCTGCGATCAGACAGTTGATGCAAGAGGTTAGTTTGTGAAAACAGGGTCAGCCGAGAATAGCTGCGCTCACATTAGCGGTTCGAGGGGCTTATCGTCACCGGCGGAGGGGAACGATGAAAGCAGGGCACCGAGGAGACTCCGTGAAAATGCCCAGGGGTCACAGGGAAGCAGGTCTCTCTTTGAACCCCGAAAGCAGGGTCAGATAGCGCGAAGTTCGTAAAGACAATCGCGCTCTTTCACACGTCTGCGTCGCATACGTACGCATTCGCCTGCCGCTGTGTTTCTGACACCTCTATAATAACATCCAGCCGGTAAACAACGTGGAGGCAGCCTTCACTTCTCATACCAGCTAACTGCCAGCTGGCAAGACAGGCTGGCGAGATCGCCGACTGCCCGCTGACCTCAGTTAGACGCCCCTGCATAAGGGCACCGAGGAGGACCGTGCGCGCGGGGCGGCGGGTCCGCACGGCACCTGTCTCCTCGACGTCAGTGTCCGCAGCTGGAGGTCACCCAAGTGGGACTGGCCTAGAGGTGTGCATGACCCTGAGGGACAAGCAAACACACTGAAGAACAGGAGGGGGAAAATCACCTTGAAATTTCAGCTTCCAAAAGCAAGATTTCTGAATATACAAACAGGCAGCAACCCTGTGCTTTCAACTGGATGTTAAATGGACTGCATTTATATAGCGCTTTTATCCAAAGCGCTTTACAATTGATGCCTCTCATTCGCCAGAGCAGTTAGGGGTTAGGTGTCTTGCTCAAGGACACTTCGACACGCCCAGGGCGGGGTTTGAACAGGCAACCCTCCGACTGCCAGACAATCGGTCTTACCTCCTGAGCTATGTCGCCCAATATGGATGCTTTTTTCTAGGATATTCTCAGATCACTGATTCTATTATCACTGACGTTTTTTTTAAATAAATGATAAATTACAGTAAACTTGAGATTATAGTTAAATTTGATCTCAGTTTTTCATTGTTTTCATTGCATTTATTCAAGCAGAAACCTACACTGCTAAAATGTCAGGATGAAAGGTAACATGTGCCAGTGACAACAAGAGTTGAACAATGGCAGATTTTAACAGCACTGCGTGTATGTCCATTCTCTCCTTCCAGTGAGAAGGCGTATGATAAAATGGGTACCATCGAGGCCCACTTCGTCACTGGCAGTGGGAAGCGCATGGTCCGGTGGCGAAAATATGATGGAAGTCTACACGTTTCACCAGAACCTGTGGAGTGAGTGTCTACAGAATATTTACAGTACATGATGTCCAAATTGCAATTGCTAATCGCAATCTCAAGAGAATATATATATAGCTATAATACATACAACTATTCTATACACTGAGAAAAGCCCAAAACCAAAATGTTTTTCGAATATTTTTTGCTGCTTTTGCGCAAGTTTGTATAAAATCTAATGAAAGCTAATTCTTGCACTGGAAATTCATCCCTGCAAGTAACAAAGCTGTTATTTATGAATGATGAGTGAAGTGAACAACTTCTTCTTAAAATGGAGGCATTAATCAAAGTACATATATAACTGTGTGCCATTCCCAGAGCTTCTTTTTCATACAGATGAAATGATCTTACAACTGTACGTGAATTCTGTACAGTTTCAATCATGTTTGTGTATGGGACCACAAAAAGACGACGGAAACATTAATTTAATTAATGTACACATTTCTTTTAAAGAGAAATAAACCCTTTGTGCCGCGCCGTCTGGGAGGGCAATGTGAAGGTGGTGAGAGAACTGGTGAAGAAGTCCCCAAAAAGTATAACCGAGCCCTACAGAGAAGGGTGGATAGCCTTGCATGAAGCAGCGTACTACGGCCAAGAGGAGTGCCTCCAGATCCTGCTGAGGGGTGAGTTCAGATAAAAACTGGAGAGAATAAAAAACAGAAATTACCTTTATATCAGAAAAAACAATTCCTCAGCATGGTTTTAAAGTTGCAAACACCAGGCTAGTTCACAATTTAAATGTGCTCCCTCCTGCTCATGCTGTGTGTATCTCCTCCCCTGTCTATCATCTACATAACTCCTCCCTTCTCTGTGTGTGCTCATGTGTAACTTCTCCCCTCTGTGTGTGCTCATGTGTAACTTCTCCCCTCTGTGTGTGCTCATGTGTAACTTCTCCCCTCTGTGTGTGCTCTGTGTAACTCCTCCCCTCTGTGTGTGCTCTGTGTAACTCCACCCCTCTGTGTGTGCTCTGTGTAACTCCTTGCCTCTGTGTGTGCTCTGTGTAACTCCTCCTCTCTCTGTGTGTGCTCTGTGTAACTCCTCCCCTCTCTGTGCTCTGTGTAACTCCTCCCCTCTGTGTGTGCTCTGTGTAACTCCTCCCCTCTCTGTGCTCTGTGTAACTCCTCCCCTCTGTGTGTGCTCTGTGTAACTCCTCCCCTCTCTGTGTGTGCTCTTTGTAACTCCTCCCCTCTCTGTGCTCTGTGTAACTCCTCCCCTCTTTGTGTGCTCTGTGTAACTCCTCCCCTCTCTGTGTGTGCTCTGTGTAACTCCTCCTCTCTCTGTGTGTTTTCTGTGTAACTCCTCCCCTCTCTGTGTGTGCTCTGTGTAACTCCTCCACTCTCTGTGCTCTGTGTAACTCCTCCCCTCTCTGTGTGTGCTCTGTGTAACTCCTCCCCTCTCTGTGTGCTCTGTGTAACTCCTCACCTCTGTGTGTGCTCTGTGTAACTCCTCCCCTCTCTGTGCTCTGTGTAACTCCTCCCCTCTGTGTGTGCTCTGTGTAACTCCTCCCCTCACTGTGTGTGCTCTGTGTAACTCCTCCTTCAGCCCGCCCAGAGATGATAAACATACGCAGTGACAAAAACCACACTCCCCTATTCCTGGCTGTGAGCCGCAGCCAAGTGGCCTGTGTTCAGTTCCTGCTGGAAAATGGAGGGGACCCTAACATACCCAGCTCTGCCAAAGAAACTCCCCTCCTTAAAGGTAACATCACCATGTATGGAAATTTGTCACATCCCAAACTTTGCAGGAACTGAGTAAATAGATACAGAGTATCAGTGGCTTCATGAGTACATGTTCAGCTGGACAAAAATAATGTTTTGACAAGACAAAACAAAAGCAAAACAGGCTTCTGGGGTTAAAATTTCTATGTTCACTGCATACTGTGGGGATCATCAAACAGTATGCAGTTACTTAATTCAGGGTATCATCCTAGGGATGAGGTATTGTATTTCCCTAGAATTTGAATTGTAACTAGAAGGGCTAGAATTCTAGGATTTAAGTAATACATTTCCCTAGATTCTAGAATTTTACCAGAATTTTGACTGTCAAAACCCAGCTTTGTCAACAGGCATGAGTCTTCAGGAAAGGAAAGTGCCTATGCTCTAATTGAATGAGAAATAATTAGTAAACCAGCTCGTAGTATCTGTGTAAGGGCTGCATCTCTCAGTTATGGTAGGATCCCTTCCCGATTCACCTCTTTCCAGCTTGTGAGCGAGAGAACGCGGCAATTGTGGCAGCGCTCCTTAACCATGGAGCCCAGGCGAATAAGATCTGCGTCCAGGGCTGGACAGCCCTGCACGAGGCCGTGTGCCGCAACAACGTGGAGATCTGCGAGATGCTGGTGAGAGCTGGCGCCAAGATCAACGCCCGCAACATGTACGGCATTAGCCCGCTCTTCTCGGCGGCCCAAAGTGGACAAGTGGACACCCTGCGCTTCTTAATCAAAAACGGTGAGCTTCTCGTGGTTGTGCATCCTATATATATATATATATATACTCGAAAGCCCTGCTACTCAGTTGATAAACTTTGAATTTTCATTAATAACACCTGACCACAAATCATAAGGGAGTATGAAGCAGTGGGAGTTGTTGCCAGGATCTGAGGAGGCAGAAAAAATCCATGAGCCAAACAAGGGTGTAAGGTAAACAACAAAGGAGAACTTATGATGTATAGTGTATATACTTATACTGTAGATGACATTAAGTAAGAGAAATCATTAGTACAACTAAGTTGTGAGATAGCCAACTCTCTTACGAGAGGCATAATGGGTTCTTTGGTTAATTTTATAATTCTGTACATTTAGGTCTACATTCAGATACATTAGACTTAACCAATGTTTGAAATATTTCCAGTTTATTTGTGTAATTCTGTGTACATTTTGTGGAGATTATTTGTGGCTGCTATCTACATTACTGTACTATACATTCCATTTTCAAGCAAGTTACTGTTTCTTTATTAAAGTTATTTAATATTTAACACAATAGTTCAACTGAAACCCGGTGACATCCTCTGGAAACAAAGGGTAGAAGATAAAAAGAACAATGTGGTCATTCAGATCCAGGAAGATGAAAGAGGCAATTTTTTGTGGCAGGACCACAGTGACTCAGGAACTTAGTATGAAGTCTCATCTGAAAAACAGAATCTTCCACAGTGCACTGTTCCTATCACTGTGCTAGAGCATTGGCTTTCTGCTTGGTCAGGAGGGAAGACCACCCACTAACAACACTTCTGGCAGCAGCATAGTTTTCTCAGAATGTCTCCCAATAAAATCCTATTATACCCAGCCTTGCGTAGCGTCAGCTGTTTCAACATGAGAAGTTTGACACTAGAAGGCTGAGTTGTTGTTCGTTGCAGGTATAGATGCATAAGAAGCTTCCATGTAGCTTCTGTGTATTTTATTTATGTGCACGTTACTTTTAGTTTCCAGGTTGCAAGTGTAGTTTTGCTCTGTTTATTCCAGATGCGGATATAAACAGCCAGGCCAATGACGGGGCTACAGCTCTGTACGAGGCCAGTAAGAATGGCCATGAAGAGATTGTGGAGCTCCTTCTGTCTCAGAACGCCGACGCCAACAGAGCAGCTAAATCTGGGTTCCTGCCCCTGCACATCGCAGCCCAGCGTGGAAATGAGGGGTATGTACCATTACATTGCCCATTTTTATTTGGGGCTAACCTAATTGCTTGATATGTTCTGGTTTCCTTATGTAATTCCTAATTCTATTCATTAGTTTCAGTATTCTTCTCCTCATGTGAAAGCTATACATTCTGGTAAAATCACCAAGTTGAGACCTTAATCGAGAATATAATACTATTTATTCAAAGTGTGAATTTTAAAAATAATAATGGTGTAAAGCTTTCAAAAACCTGAACAATTTAATCAGTCACAGATAAGACAGCTTAAAACAGATTAAAAGGCAGGTTACGATATAAACAAACCATGAACTGTGATTTAGGGTTTAAAAAACTTAACAAAATGGAAGTACTGGAAAAGGGGCACAGTAGTTCTTTCATTTTGTAGTTCTTCAAAGCAGACCTGGTGAGGACTACTGTACATACGTCCTAATGAAGAAGCATTTTGGGCAACTCAAAGCACTGTCTGCTAGCTGTGATGGAGGTGGTTGTATGAGTGGTATGCTTCATTATCTTGCATTGTTTTCAGAAAAAGGCTCCTCTACAAAATGACCGACCCCTACAATTATGAGAGTTCAGTTAAGTAAGTCTGTGTGGAAGGTAGTGTCAAGAGCTGCAATTTATGTTGTACCGGAGAAGCGCTCCTTTAACAAGTGGCTTTAACCTTAGCTTCGCGAGAGTGGCAGCTGATAGCACATGCTCCTTTTCCACTGTCACGCCAGAACCAGGCCTGCCGGCCCGGAGAAGGCTCTGTCTACTTTTTACGCTTTAGTCTGTGCTTAGCCGAGCTGTGCAACTCTGGTCCCTCCACATGTGTGGTGTTGGCATGGTAGCAAGCACGCCAGGGTGGTGAAATACACAATGAAATTTTCTCCGTCTGTATGACAGCTGTCAAAGAAATAAATAATGGCAAAGGAGACACTAGCCAACGTTTGGCTAATTGTAGCTGGCCAAAAATTGCACCAGTTACAATTCTACTCATGGAATGTTAATTCTTATCTTCCCTATGACAAGTATGGCATGGTAGCTATGGCTGATCACCTACTGTTCTATGCCAAAACTAGATCAATCATTCTATAAGTACAAATCACTGCATGTATGTTACACTGCTATTCACAATGTTTGCTATACAATATTCTGGCACAACAAATAAAATTTTATTTTCTTTGCAAGTTCGACAACCGGTGGTCTTGCAAACCATAAGCTCGGCTCTGCACTGTTCCATCAGTGGATAGGGGATAATAAGGGTTCTTGTAAACACTGGCTCATGATTGCATGTTTTCAAGCTACCTAAATAATGTAAAAATATTTTTAAAAATGTTTTCCTGTACGCATAAAGTGAGGTTTGCTTTTAATGACACTAATGCTGAGTAATTTGCAACTGATAACACTGACTCCTATAGATTCGCGACCAGTGGTAACTGTTACTGTATGTTAAAACCATGTTTCAGCCAGTAATCTATTGTACCACATACAACCCCAAACGGAAATATTAATACACTCTATATCCTCCTGAGAAGGGCATTTCATTTTTGTCCCCTGTGGGGGATATGAGTCTCTGGTCTTCATCTCAAGAACCATATAGTCTACTATTCTGGGAGCTTACATGACAAGGGACATTCAATAAACATATAAATAAATACAAATTTTTACTGCAACATGTTTAGTCATCCAAGAAACATGTATTATGTCAAAAAAATGTAAATACTTTTTTTCCTGCTGGGTTCCAGGAGGATATGGACATACATATTGGAGATTTCCATATATGGCATATATGGACATGAGAGGGAAGGCCATATATGTCCATATTAAATCCCCATATATTAATCCTATTAAATATTGGAAAACTTTCATCTATGGTCATATATGTCTGACATAGATATATTACATATACATATTCAAGCCAACTAAAAACATATGGTAGATCTATGTCATTTGTAACTCATCTATACCACATACATGTTGTTTGCATACATGTGACATATATGAATTGCTAATATATTGAAATATATGGTGCATACAGTATATTTCCATATAGAAAAAGTACAATTTTTTTTTTGTTTTCATATATGTACATATACATATTACACATATGTAACATATATGGGGTGCACACACACCTCCATATATCCAGAGTCATATATGTTTGGTATCATATATGACTATATATATATAACATATATGATAACCTTCCCATTACTTTTCTGTATCTGACATTAACGGGTTTGGTCTCTAGTCAAATTCCCTTGGGGTTCAAAGGTAAGTAAATATAGTAGCTATTGCAAAGCTTCTGAATGAGAAATGTATGGACTAGAAACATAGTGTTAGGGTCCTGAGAGCTTCCACTGACCCTGACTTATGTTGTTCCCTTCCAGAATTGTGTCCCTGCTCATCCCCGTCACCAGCAAAGCCCGCGTACGCCGCAGTGGCATCAGCCCCCTCCACCTGGCCGCTGAACGCAATAAGAACGACGTCCTGGAGGTCCTGATCGATGCCGGCTATGATGTCAACGCCACGCTGTCACTTGACCACTCCAAGATGTATGAAGACCGCCGGAGCACGAGCCTCTACTTTGCGGTCTTGAACAACAACATCGACGCCACCACCATGCTCCTGGACGCAGGCGCTAACCCCAACCTGGACACCTTCAGCCCGCTGCTCGTGGCGCTGAGGCAGGGCTGCATCCAGACCGTCACCCTCCTGGTGGACCATGGCGCCAATGTCAACGCCAGTGTCTCCACCCACCCCACTTCTTTCCCTGGCACCGTCATGTTCTGCATGAAGTACCTCTCCCTGCTCAAGTACCTGATGGACAATGGTTGTGATGCCCTGTCCTGCTTTCAGTGTTATTATGGCAGCAACCCCCACCCACCCATCAAGACAACACGCAGGAGGGACAGCCTGGATGACAGAAGTGAAGAGGCTCCCAAAATACCTGTCCAGGTAGAGGGTGGTGGGGCTTGATGATGTTCGTAGTGGTGGAAATGGTAGTAGTGATGGGTATTGGTTTGCTTTGGCTTCTCTAATTTTCCCTTCCATTGCTGTCCTTCCTGAAACTCTCAGTTCTGCGAGATGATTTCAGCAGAGCGGAACTCTCGCTGGGCGGGACCTATTATTGACGTACTGCTTGACTACGTTGGGAATGTGCAGCTCTGTGCCAGACTCATCGAACATCTGGACAGCTACGAGGACTGGGCAGGCATCAAGGAGAAATCCGGTAAGCACGCTCTATACACGAAATGGCTCAAGAATTCTGCCTGTTCAAACAGGGCAATTTTACTTGCTTTGCGCAATTGGAGTAATTATGTACAGGTGTAGACCTTAAACATCCTTCAGTTTCATCCAGTTCAGTCAAACTCTGAGAATAATGAGGCAAGAGAACACAAACAATAATAACACATTAAAGGAGCATTACTGTAGGTTATTTGAAATCTACTGTCCACAAGGAAGAATTGCATTCCCAACCCAAGGCAATCCACCTCCTCGCTAGTTGCTCTCGATTGAAATTCCACCCCCACGAGTGGTTGCCAAATTTTCTCACAACCTGTGTATTTGTGTGCGGTGGTGGTACAGTACTGAATATAGTGTGATGGGATGCTGGCTATTGTAGCATCCAAAATGTCAAGCAATGTGTTTTATGTTGAACAAGTAATCCACTTTACTATATATTATAGCAATGCAACGTTGACTCTTGTGTTTCCATGACTTTTATCAGTTAAGTTTTGAGATGGGGAGTAGGGTTTCTTTGGTCTAGTGCTGGTTGGGCTTTGCTGGCTGTCTGGTGGAGCAGCAGCAATGTCTTCATTGTAACTCTAACCCTGCATTCACACAGTGAGCAACTCAGTTTCTGGGTTGCTCAAGTTTACTAGGCTGAGGGAGGGGCAGGAGCTACTTAATATTATTGAAGAGAAATAACAGCATCATCAAAGACGTATTTTTGTCATATAGCCACATCATTGCCTTTTGTTTCTATAGGTATGTCAGGACACTGATAAATATTTGTTTTTTCTATCTCGTTAGCCATATATCTCTCTATATCTCTCTCACTACTTAGCCACCTAGCTAGCGACCTCTTCATCCCTCTCACTAGCTGGCTAGCGATCTCTCCATATCTCTCTCACTAGTTAGCTGCCTAGCTAGCAATCTCTCTATCTCCCTCACTAGCTAGCTAGCAAGCAAGTTGAAACTGCCGTCCAAGCGTCATTTTCAGACACTTATTACTGTACTCTTTTTACAAACGTTGTATAACACCGGGTGTAATTGTACCATAATGATGAAGAAGTTTGTCCATTTTTCCTCACTGAGCGGGACAATAATTTGCGAAATGGTATCATATTGGTTGGAGAAATTGGAAGCCTGAAACTGTGATTGGCTGTTGACGGGTGATGCCCGCGAAAATTTTAAATGTGGGCAACTTTTTTCGGGCAACTTTGGTTTCTCGCTTTCCCAGTTGCTTGTGTTGGTGGGTGCTCAGCTACATAGAGAATGAATGGACTTCCGGAAACTTGGTTGACGAATTGCTCGCTGTGTGAACGCATCGTAATTGGCGACTGGCTGCGCATTTTATTCGTGAGAACAAGATGTCCGTGCTGCTGACTAAGGAGAATTGTTGGAGGCGATATCTGATGGGTCAGGCAGACATAAACACAACACGGCTTACGAATAATAAAATATTTTTGAAATTACAAATTCATAGTATATATATATATATATTTATTTTTTAGGAAAAGCTGTACTTTTACTGAATACGTTCACTTTTTTTGTATCTTTATGCAAGCTCTATGGATGTCTGTTTTTATTATTTGTCCGTTAAAAAGTTAGATATAGCACCTTTAACATGTACAATAATATGCAAAACCCATTGTGCGACACCAGTAGAGAGTTTTAGTTTCTGAAATGAGAATCATAACCTTTAATCCAATGTGACATTTCAGTGCCACCCCGTCCGCTAATGCAGCTGTGCAGAATTAGGATCTGCAGTCTGGTGGGAAGAACGAGACTGAGGCGTCTGAACACTCTGCCGCTCCCAGGACGACTAATCAAGTACCTGAAACACGAAGAGCGAATACGAGAAGTTGACCTTTGACCTGTGGCTTGTCTGTTTAATTGTCTGGGCTCATTTTGCACAAATGTCTTGGTATGTATTCCTGACATCACACAAAGCCCAGTGACGTATATGTGATGGCAAATATCTTTGCCTTGACAAGATTTCTGAACACATCCTTTTTGATAAATTTTGTGGTGCGCCCATACAGATGCAAATGCAGGCGAACACACACGCAGACACGCAAGCACACACACACGCGCACGCACACATGCTTAATAAAATGACAAAAAATGTGCTCCTTTTGATAGCATGCATGATACGACCATCATGAATAATGTCAAATGAAACTTCACTGTGAAAATCTTTGTAGTGCAAGTCAGGATTTATATGATTTTAGTTTTTGACCATTTTCTCTGGGAACATTGATATAAGGAGAAATTTGTAAAACTGAGTGGATTTTGTGAATTTAATATTTCTTTAGCCAAAGAAGGTTCTTGAACCTCCCATGGTCAAACCTACTTCTGAAAAGAGCATAGATGCGATGCACAGATTTATATTCTAAACACCTTCCATCACTCATAAATAACACATAGTGTATCAATTCCTGTAATAGTATATGAACACTATATTCACAAACAGATCTTGCTTCACTAGACTGGGGACATAAGGTACCTGACCGTAAAGGTACTTGCATTTCGTTTTGCACATAATTATTATCCAAATAATTACAGTGCATGGTGTGCTATTATTAAAAAAAGTAAAATAAATAAATAAACTATTATGCTTTGTAGGGAATATACCTCTACTAATTATAGAATAGTGAGGATAGATAATTAAAATATGTACGTTTTAACAATCCTCACCTTTTGCTTCAGTTTGCACCAATTGTGTAGGTGTAGCAGTATAACCGCAATAAGTAATCAGTCTCATGAAATTACTACTGTCTAAAATATCTAACCATAAATTTTGAATTTTAATTATTGATTAAAATTGCCAATATTAATGATCAAGTAATTAAAATTTAAGATTTAATAGATAACCTAAAGGAAGGAAAGAGTTCTTGGAAATGTTCATGTAACATCAAAACAGACACCAGGTTTAATAATATCATTAGTTCAACAAACATACAAAAATGCAGAACACACACAGACTTATCTAATCGGGAAAGTTAAGTTGAAGAAGGTAGGAGAGTTTGTATTTGAGCTTGCATGCGTGTGTGCACGTGCACACATACCCTTTGTCTGAATAGAAGAGAGAGACGAATTTGAGAGAGGCGTGGCTGAATAACTTCATTTAACAACAAAAGAGTTTCACTCCTGGTAGTGCCAAAGCGGAACTCATAAGTAATATGTGCACCTAGGCTGGTTATTCGCCCACTGCCGACTATACTGAGATTGTTAGCTTGTCAGTCAAAGAGTTCAAGTAAAACGAGTTGGCCAAGAGAAAATAGCGATCACGTGTGGATCTATCTATCGAACCGATTCACGTAATGACACAGCTGAAAGAACTCATTCAAATTATCAGAGAGAATAAAGAAAAGACAAATTTAAACACACCGAATTAGATTAATGTCAGTTAAGGCTAAGCTAAACTCTAGCTACTGCCTGGGATGTGTAGTCAGTCTTACTGAGGTCCCTCCACGTGCGTTGTTGTCTCCAGTGGACACTGTTGAGTCCTGGGAGAGTATGATGGTGGAATCAAGACTGTGGAGGTTAGTCTGAGGTCCTTTTCCTTATGTAGGACAATGTCTTGTCCAGTCGGTCTAAAGATTTTGGCTTGAACAGTTTGTTTGCTACTTTTTATAAAGTTTGTTTTCCCGTGGGTTTCACACAAGGTTCCACGCGGGTTGAACTACCTACACTGTAAAGTGAGCTAAATCGGCAGTACCTATTTACTGTGGAGAACGACCTTATCTGTTTTGTTCAGATAAGTCTCTGTATCGATAACAGAAAATCTAGGCATTCTGCGAGCCTTGGAATTTTGCAGAGTTTCACAGAATTGTGAAATCCCTGGAGATAGTTAGGTCCTTGGAAGCTTCACAATGTGAGAGCTCCAAGGACAATGTTCGAGCGCCTGTCCTGAGAGGGCAGGAAGAAGACCAATAGGAGTGGCCGCTTACTTTTATAGGTTTTATGACCAGTCACATGTTTGTGGCGTTACGGGATTGGTTCACTCTAACCAGATGCCATGCAGATGTCATGGTATTGTTGACATCACTTGTGTTTCCTGTAGATATGTTGTTTCTACAGCTTTCATAAAAATAGAAAAGAGAACTAATCAAGCTATTTAAAAAGAATTGTGAAAGTTAACCATCTTTTAAAAATTTTAGTCATCAGAAAGGCTGTGAGGTGAATTCATTACATACGATACCCACAGCTGTATCATGAAAAAAATAAGCCTGCCTGTCGTTGCTTGCTCCGTAGTTCCTCCCAACAGAGGACACAAGGAAATGGTGCAAGGAAAAAATGGGCAGAGGAATGACACAAACATTGGAAAAGTGGAACATTCTTGCCCTTTCAAGCGTCAGTTTGAAGCCACATCAGTTACAGATGTGGCAGAAGTGGAGTGGTGGATCCACCGGTCGATCACGTGTACCAAAAAATACTTCTGCAAAAGATGCGCTTGTGTATCCTTGCTGAAGCATCCTCCGGTAGCCTCCTTGCTCCTCCAAGGAGCAATTACCAAATTGGAATGTCCTTACCAGTAGTGATCTTACTTTTAAACTGATCATTAGTCTCCCAAAGTCAGGATACCCAAGAGATCAGATTGTCCCTGTTGCCACACTGTTCAAGAGAAGAGCACTCTGGTTAAAACTGTAGAATGTATGTGATTATAGTTCTCTGAGAGGAATCACAGAGCTTTTGCAAACCTGTTTTCCAGGGTATTTGTTATATTGGTGCTTTACACGATGGTCCTCCAAGATTCATGTATCTTCAAGTTTACTTGTTAGATGCTAGACTTCTTAAGTGAATACTGTATGGGAAACCAGGCAGGTTACACTGTTGCTGCTGGAAATCATAATCGGGGATGTTAAATTGTAATATTTTTTAAATATGGAATAAAACACTTGCGATATTTTAAAATGCATAAACAAAAATATTTTGTAAATGCTGCTGCCTCTCTGGCATGTTAATGTATGTTTTATATAAATATATTTTCTATTGGTTGTGGGAAGTGTGATATTTCTTGCGGAACTACTGTACACTTTAGATTTTAATTTTATGTTATAATTTTTGATTAGTGCATTCTGTTTAATGTTTTTCTTTTTTGGAAATGCTGATAAAACATGGTTACAGAAAATGTAAATCCCAATAAGATTTGCAAGGCAGGGCAGTTTATACAAGTTTCACTCTTTCTGGGTCCCATTCATTTCTTACCTCTCCTCCCCAGATTCAACAGGGGACGGCGTGTAGCACAGTGGGTAAGGAACTGGACTTGTAACCGAAAGGTCGCAGGTTCGATTCCCAGGTAGGACACTGCCGTTGTACCCTTGAGCAAGGTACTTAACCAAAATTGCTTCAGTATATTTCCAGCTGTATATATGGATGCTACGTAAAAGTTGTGTAAGTCGCTCTGGATAAGAGTGTCTGCTAAATGCCTGTAATGTAACAGAGTTTGCTCCATTTGTATCCCTGTACGGCTAGGCCAAGTGTAATTGGATGCCTTAAATTTGTATGTCAAAATCAACTCCATGACATTTTCAGTGCTATCAATATCTGTCTTTTGCCCTTTTCTCCCTCTTTCATTCATTTATTTACTTTCTTTTATTAATTAATCTTTTTTCACTCCAGGGGGGAGGAGGATGGAAACATAAGGGTGGGTAGGTGGGTCTGGATAGGTTGATGTTATATTTATCAGCTGCAAGTCAGTTTCTTTCTTCCTCTTTTTATTTATTTATTTATTTATTTTTTGTTGTTTTTTTTTTTTTTGGTGCTCTGTGCATTTTGTGAAGCTCCATGAAATGTGCTGTATTTCTGTAAAGAATACACATGGAAATAAATAAATAAATGAATAAATGAATAAATAAATAAATAAATAAATAAATAAATAAATAAATAAATAAATAAATAAATAAATGACAAGCCAGTAACAGGGTGACACTGCTGATTCCACCCTGCTTCACCTTAATGCAGTTAACCCGTTGTAATATCTGTTGTGCTCTGCAGGTAATGAAATAACAAGCTAAAGGTGCAATGATGTAAAGCAAATTAATACACATTATTATTATTATATTATTATATATAATGTAATAATGAATATGCCTTATGAGGCCTGACAGGTTATTCAACAGATGTAGGGAAGTAAGGGAGATTGGTTTGGTAAATATCACAGGCAGAACATAGTGAGTGTTACATCAGTGAGTGTTAAATATGCATTTATTTGTTTTATTTCTCTTTGAGTGCTTGTGAGAGTGTTTATTGTGGCACCCATGGGGGGTCAAGTTAAAACTTTGAACAAAACACCACATTTTGTCCTGGTTCTAATATACTGTACTCCGGCTGGATTAGGTCATGCTTATTAGACCCCGGCCTAATGCTCACCAGAGATATGCTCATCCCCGCTGCCACACATTTCACATGTTTGTTATGCTGCAGAATGCAGGACTTGGCAAGTGGACATTTCCCAGTCAACACAACACCTGTGCACAAAAGACAACACACACACACGCACATACACACACACACACAAATGCGCGCACACACACACACACACACACACACACACACACACACACACACATTAGCACACATTAGCCAGCTGGGGACAAAGGGCATAAATGGCCAGAACTTGGCACCTCGTAAAAATACCGCTCTCACTTAGGGACTTCGCCTCTTAAACATTGCCAACATCCAAAACCCACAGCAATGCCTCCCTGCTGTTGGTGGGCATAGGCCATTACAGCAGGGTGATTGGTTGCAATATATACTATATCAAAACATTAACAATAACTAACTACAACCTACATAGTATATACAATCCAAAATATACAAAGGCAGTCATACCTTGTTGCTACTTAAGATGCAATTCATGAGATAAACCATAACAAAATAATATATAGTTCACAGAGAACATCAATTCTGTAACATTTTTAAAAAACCAAGAAAGTGATCCCTTTAAATGTATTATCGGCAATGATGCTGGTTTGTCAGTTTCTTTCCAAGATGATAAACATAAATTTGAAACCATATTTTTAATAGACATAACACAATGTCTTTGTGTTAACCAGTTATCAAAATAATAGTGGATGCGCTGATTGACAGCATTCCCTGTAATTAGTCACAAGCTCAATTTAGTCCATGCTATCCGGGACATCCTTAATCCATCCCTGATAATATTTTTTCTTGAGATGTTGACTTAATAAGTCAAGGTCAGGAGATATTGTGTACAATGTGACAAACTTCAGAAAATGATCATCTGGCAGCATTGAAAGTGCTTTATGTGAATCTTCTTGTTAATGATGTCAGAAACAAAGTCTTCAATGGCCAATAACAAATCCTCTAGTGGGCACTGTAAGAATGTCTTTGCTTTCAGGATAAAAAAAAAATCTCCAAAAAACAACAAATTTATTTTGATGGTACTTTATTTATAACTATTTAAAAAGAAATATTATTTGAATTGCATGTGTCTATACCATTTTATGAAATTGTTATAAAATGGTATAGACCAGAATGGCATAGACCAATAGATCTTACTGACATGTGTAATAGCTGGTTACTATGCAGAAATTGCCCACACTATGCTCGCTCTGGAAATAGCATGACCAATAAGTATTGCAGCCCTGTACCAGTGACATTTAATCAGTGTTGCCAGGTCTGTGTTTTCTGCCAAATTAGGCAACTTTGAAGATACAAATAATGGGTGAAAAAGTCACAGGTGTTATTTTTTGTCCCTCTAGTTTTAAAATACTGTTGGTACGGGTTACGCAGTACATGTATGGTGCAGGAAACTGAGTATCTACCTGTACAACCGGAAAGGTTTTGAGATCACTGTCAAGATCCCCACCTCTGACTATCTTTGTGTGAGTTCTGAGAGACAAATATTTCTCTAACCTGGCAACACTGAATTCTGTAATTTGTTCATTTATTTATTTATTTTTGCTATTAAAACCTCTCACTCTGCAAATAGGCTAACTCAGATTGTGATTTTGCAGTGGGTCTCGTGTTGCTTCCAGTGAGATAAAGGTCCTTGCTTCTCACTCACAGCAGGGTCTGTGAACAGAGGCAAGGTGAAATTGCCAGCAGGGTTTCTTCCCCACTTTGGCCTCAACCCACAGCACATTTAAAAATAAATAAATAAATGAACCTTGGACACAATCCTCGATCTGGACCTGATGACAAACTTGAGTCATCGGTCAGGTCACATGGGAATGCTCACTTTTCATATGGATAGAGCAACCACACAAGTGGCTGCTGTCAATCAAAAAATAAATTAAATTACATTCTCTGGGATAGCAAGGCTGTTACCTTAAACGCCCCACGCCAGTCCAAGAAACTGTGGCAGCATGATTTCTTGCAATAACATTTCAATTTATCCCAGAACAAATGGGCTCTGCCTTTTGTGCATTGCAATGCAATTCTGCTTAAACCACAAAAAATAACGCAAAATATAACATGACACTCAATAACAGATCTGTAATCCAAAACACCTTGGCCAGATCCTTTAAATTATTTGAAAGCAAAGCTAGCTCAAATGTCCCCCTGGAACAATGCGTGAACCTGCCACTCAGGAAGGGTGCCACATAGTGTGTGGGGGAAGGCAATTTCCCTTCCCAGTCTCTAACACGACTTTGTGTGTACATTATTATGACCTCCACCCACAGCCGATGGCAAAGTCACCACATTGTGCTAATGACCTGTTAGCTGTAGCTGCTCCCTCTAATTCCAGGGCATAATGTCATATTGCTCCTGGCTCGTCATTACAGAATGAGTCGTCATAGACATTACAGAGTCGTCATAGACATCGCCATTGAAGTGCAGAGTATGGATAGAGTACCTCCTCGCTCCAGTTTTGATTCATGTAATTTATTCATGAGAAACACGACTCAACATGATGTGTACTGGCCTTTTTGCTGCTCTATCCGATTCTACTCCTTTCATTATGGGTAATTCATTGGTTAGAGTCCCTCTACAATCTCAGAGAATTTAACCTCTTCAGCGTAGCTGCCTCAGAACAAGTCAAACTGAATTTGGTTTTCACCATGTGATGTAATTACTGCACTGTTTCAGATAAGTTCAGTTACATAACAATCACCAGCAGTCTCCCCAAACACAGAGAAAGTGTTAATGCATTCAGTAGAGAAACTTAGCACTTCCTGTTAAGCGGCCTTAAAATACTCTCTTGAGCAGGTGATGTGCTATACTTACTGCCCCCAGCTAAGATAAAAGTGTTTGGGAAGCTATTTCTAATGTGAGATGTGAAAGTACACTATAGGGGTTGTTAGGGGGTCAATGTTCAGGAATGAGGTGTTAATGAGTTTCCATGGATGCGGAATGTATTGTGAGTTGAATCACAGGAACAACATGGGAGCTGCTGATTGTACAATAGAGTTACTGATAACCTAACACCGGTAATTGTCATTGCATCCAAATCATGGACTACAGCCTCACATTTGTGTAGTGTGGATAGGCTAGGCTAAATAGCAGCTTCAGTACTGTATAAAATACAGAATGACAAGATGGCCGTATGCAAATGTTCTGTAGGATATCTTTCTGGCTCCCCCCTGAACTTCACTTATATTCTTTTGGATCATTTGGACAGGATATGTGCTTCTATAATTTATGTATAATCCACCCTACATATTACTCAGGAAATGCTTCCACAGCTATGAACAACTTCATCCTGACCATATAAGAGACCCAGTCCTAAGTAGATTATTAACATATTCAAGAAAGTGCTTTTCACTTATTTCAGGATAATTGATAATGTATGAAAAGTAATACACTGTACTACAACATTTATATTGACATTGAGATCACAATTAATGCCATTCTGGTTGTTCAATTAATTTATCTTGCATTGCCTTTAAATGGGTCTCAGTGATTTGCTTTCTCAGCTCAAGAAAAAAAAGAGACAATTCAAGTTGGCTCTCACGTCTGCGTGTATGCATCACATGTGATCTCTTGAAATATACCTCCCACCACAGAGCAAGTGTCTAGTTGCAGGGAGGTAAGGAACCTGCAAGGGCAAAAGGATTGTAACCCTGATATCATTGGCAGTGAAAGTTAGCTGCTCTTCCACAACACATTCACTGAGGTAGGAATCACATATTTTGATTTACTTATAAGGTTATAATGAAATTAGCTTGTATTTATGATTGTTTTCTTTAACAGTGCTTTGGATCATATATTTTGCAATGTTAGAAAACATTAAGGAAGCAGTGAAAGTAGTGAAGTTAGGACACTTCTGCCTGTGAGACTGGTTATTTCATTAAATAATAGGTCATAGGTTTGGGACAAAAATATTGTCCCAACAAATAGCAAGGCATTTTAAATTGATTGGTGAATTTGTTAGATGGGTTGGTTGGGGGGATTTCTGCAGAAGCAGATGAATCTATCTGGCTGTGATATATATGTATATATGTATATAAATATATATATATATATAATACAGTATATATGTATATTATAAATATGTTCCTGCTTCTCAGTTTCTCCCGCTGTTACCAAAATGTTTCAAAGTCAAGTGTCTAAAGTAACTCCTCAGTAAGTCAGCACCTATTGGACTGCCATCAGTGCCATCTGTCAGTCTAGCAGCATTTCGCAAATTGCTACCACAGCAGCTGGCTAGCGACAAGTCCTCATCCTAGCGACCTCATCTCAACTGTCCTCTCATGGACCTCTGTAGTGCCAATCTGTAAAAACCTGGTGGACTGCCAAGGGTGGGCTGCTAGAAGGCAGCTAGTGGACAATGTGTGTTTGTCTGGATGGAGGGAGTCAAGGTCATGATGGATCTTTAAGATTACATCATGGAGAGTTGCCTTCACTACAAATGAACTGTTGCCATATAAATAACTATCGCTTTGTAAATTGTTGCATATACTTGGCGCGTTTATTTGATTACTTCAGTGCAGTTTTCAGAATCTGCGATGTTACAGCATTCATGTTTTGGACAGACAGACTGAAATCCTAAATGATCATCTGTTTATGGAGAATACATTTCTTGGAGTCAATATCAAAATTGATATTTCAGCATAGTGGCTGCTAAATTGTGACTTTGCGGACAGCAAATAGATTCAGTTCTAGCAGCACCTGTTAAATTGTCCTCCACTTGGTTTCTAATGGCAAAGGGACCATGGTAGGCCCCACTGCTGAAAATTTGCCACTTAAAGGTGTGAGTGTGATTAACCTCCAAGGCAGGAGCAACGATATCAAAATCTTAAGTCAGCTAAAGTCATCTCATTGGTCATTTGGTAAACATCTGTAATCTGGCACAAACTAAAACATTTTTGCAAGTCAGCCTCTGCCCACTATGTTATTCTCAAAGTGTTTTTCAAAAATTGATCAGGAACACATTTATGAGTTTTAAATAGTCTTTGACAGGACATGGTAATTTCACTTGTGGCAACACTTAACATGAAAAAACCAATTAAGCCAGACTGTTATTCATGATAATAACAACTTTTTTTATTGATTCAAAGGAAGAACCAACACAGGAAGTTGCTATCGTCTCTTCATCAACGACAAAATGGCGACCGCCAGCTTGTCCGTGTCTGGTTCGAGGAGTCCGATGCTTGGGTCCGACGACTACAGTCTTTACAGTGGCTTGTCAGAAGATGAGCTAATTGAGCTGGCTGTCGAGCAGAGCTTGGCTGATGCCTACGTATCTGTCGCCAGAGCAGTCTCCACCAAAACGCCTGCTTTTCAGAATGGGCCTGCATGGAACCAGCCAAACTCAAACCCAGCCTTCACACAAAGCGCACCTCTGTGCCAACGCAACACCTCAGTGTCAATCACCTTCGCTGCTATGCAACCCAAAGATGACTGGTGAGTGCGAGTGTAAATCTAGTCAGCACCTGACATGTACAGGACACAGATTTATCTGATAAGTGAGTCACAGTTGTTCTGTGCCATTGGTATTGTGTAATCGGATTGATTTTTTTTTTTCAACTTTACATCACTGCATTGCTTGTTGAAAATTAGAGTGTTTATTTCTGTTCCCCAAAGTAAAAACGATGAACAAGATAGTTTAGTTCAAACTCGTTATAGCCTTATTTTTGGACAATTTAAAAGGCTGGTTAGTAAATGTGATTAGTATTTTAGGTAAATATAATGTACATGGGAATTGGCAAGGGGTTAGGAGAAGGAAAGCTAAAAGCCCTGTCCATACCATAACTGACACTGGAGGAAAGAGTTCAGAGATTTGTGAATTTTTTTTAAAATTTCATTTCCATAAAGGGAGTCACTGTGCTAAATGCTCCACCTCTCCTCTTACTTGATTTGACTTAACTACTTTCTGTCTTGTTTTGAATGCTGTAAGTGTTTACCCACTATAACTGGGTCAGTTGCAGTAATTATCGTTATTTGTAATGTCAGCTAATTCTCAGCTGGCCTTTCTTTCAGTCACTTGACAGCTGTATGAGATTGAGCTGCAATCCCATTGGACTCAAAATATGTTGCAAGGTTTGGCAGCTTCTTTTTCATGTATTATGACTTGGGCTCCATAAGTAAGATAGGCTCTCATCCAATGTAAAACGTCTGGTCTTGCTGTTGCCCATGTTGTGGAAGGATGACCCAATTTTTTGTGCTTAGTCACAGAGTCTGACACTCCAGCCCAGTGATACCAAACCCCACATCATCATCTCACTGGGCTGCTGGCCAGTGTCTAATTGGTACCAGCAGACATTGCTGTGTCACACTTGGCCTATTAACATCAGAGTAGTTGTTAACCTCAGAGAGGGAGTTAAGAAACTTTGTCCAGTTAGGATCTTACCTGCCTTTTTGCCAGGTTATAGCCAAGCTAAGCATTTACATACATGTAAAGCCTATAACTTAGTTCGCCTACCTTCCAAAGATGGTATTTCCTAGATAATGAAATGGCACACAAATTTGTTGAAGCTGAACTTCCTATGAGTGCAAAAATAATTATAAATTGATTTTTTTTTCCCATCTTTTCCTTTTTCATCTAGAACATAGGAGTGTGTCCAACAGCAGTTAAGCTACATTCCCTTTCATGTCTTTCAGAGTAGCCTCTGGTAGTCCTCTTAATCACAGACAGTTGATTATTGACATCCTTATTTTAGGCCAGATCGATGCACCAGGAATGACACTGTTCAGCTGCTCAAAGCACATTCATGCAAATTCATTCTTGTAGCGAGACAACGACTGGAGACCAGCAAAGTGAATTAATGACTGAAGCCACCAGGAGCCATTCCTCCATCACAGACAAAGGGCAACGATGCGTGGCATGGAGGAGATACAACGGCTCAATGTATTTCACGCCAGAATCTGCGGAGTGAGTGTTCTCTTTACTGCTGGTGTGCTCACTCATCCAACATCAATTCCGGGAGCTTCAGCTAATGAAATCTGTTCACTCTTCCAAAAAGGAGACGTGAGACTTAAACAAACATAAGTCAAAAATGAAAGCCTTAGCTAGGTCATACATTTTTAAAGGTGAAATGGTATCATAATTGTAAACGTTAGGTTTGCCCAGGTTTTACCAGTATATCCGGTATTTTATTTTATATCAGGACAGTTAAAATGGCAAGAACTCTTTTCTTTTCAGAAATTGAATCGTGGGGTAGATTTGTTTGAAACAAAGTTGCCATACAAATATTGAAGTATTCAGAGGATAAATGCACAAATGGCCACGTCACGCATTGCTTTCGCAGGCTTTTGGACCCTGTTGCCGAAGCAATCCAGAATGGTGCTGTAGACAGACTGATTAGATTGTCATGGATGGGGGAAAGTCTGACGACGCCAAACAAGCAGGGCTGGGCCCCCATTCACGAAGCGGCCTTCTACGGACAAGAGAAATGCCTCAAGGTCATACTGAAGGGTGAGCGGAGCACACTCGGTCATACTGAAGGGTGAGCGGAGCACACTCGTTGCTTAGGCCTATAGTCCCTGCTCTCTTACAAAATAAATCATTTGTTTAATTACTTTTACTTTTTGAGCACCTTTGCCACCTGAACCACATAGGAACCTGGTGTACTTGTGGTTTACTTTATTTTTTGTTGGACATTGTCAGCCATACACCCTAATTAAGCTTGCCAAGCACAGACTAATTCTCTGGCTCTTACCAGGCAGATATAAAAAAACATTTCTATGTCCAACCCAATGCTTTCTCTGCTTTATTTTTATAGAACCACAGCACAGGGTGTGCTTAGCAAAGTTCATTGCTCCTGGTATGCGTTCATGTCTGGTTTTTTCCTGGCATGGTGGCTTACCTGTATCCTGTGTGTGCTTCTGCTGCAGCCCACCCTGAGGTGATTGACAGCCGCACCCTTCGGCAGCAGACACCACTGCTCCTGGCCGCGTCAGCAGATCACGTGGGGTGTGCGCAGAAACTGCTGGAGAGCGGGGCGGACCCCAACATCCCCAACAAGGACGGAGAGACCCCGCTCTACAAAGGTAACACTCCTGTGTGCTGGATGTCCACGTTATCGGGAGGATTCTGGGTAAATTCGTGAGGGGGAGGTGCTTTCAGTGAAATTCATATACCTTAGAGTGTGTCCATTTAAAAAAATGAAAAGTTGTGATTGTGTAGCCATTCTTCGGCATCAGAGGAGCACACCTATGTAATATGCAGCCATTATATCTGTGGAGTAGTTGGTACATCAGATTGTGACCAGGGTCATAGGCACATTGTTATCCGTATTTACACCTGTTGCACCATCTAAAAATATGACTTGGCACAGCTAAGTCCAGCGTAGACGATGTGAGTTGACACCTTCTATAGTGCAAATGTTTCCAGCCAGTGCGCATTGCTGGACTACAATACTACTACTGCTTGATTAGTTAGCATCAATCTTATGCCATAAAAGTATTCTGTAAAGCGCCATAAAATCTTAGGGCTAGTGGTATTAGCAACTGCAATGCAGAGACAGCGCACCATTCTGGTCAGAGGTAAGAGCTCGTCAATTAATTCAAACAGCTCAGCCCTGCCGAAACAAAAGCGCTCAATAAACTCACTATCCCCATATATATGCAGAGGATTTGTTTCGATCTTGCATTATTCTATCGCATCTGAAAGCGCACTGGTTGGGCCGTCTACAGATGAGATGCGCCATATTCAGAGGTCATTGTTTTTAATTTTGCAAAGAGTGTCACCAAGGAGAATAGTCCAAATGTTTCACTAACGCCTACCCCGTAGTAGGCATAGAATTTACACCCATGTGTAGTGCTACACCTAATTGGTGCAACAGGTGTATTTTATACATCTGACCTTTATATGCACTATGCACTTCTATGCATTTTCTATGTTGAATGTAAGCATCAGGCCAGGCATACAGGTATGTGCAGCTGGTGAAACCGACCCCTGAGGATTGCACAATAAGACTAGAACAATCCTGTTGACTGAAACGTCTCCTTCTCTGGGTGATGCTATGGCCAATAATTCAGCATCCACACATCAGCATGCTGAATCCCAATGTGTTTGTAGGATTAGCCAATCAACAGCTGCCATTGTGCAGGCATCCTTGATAAGGGCTTCAGTAAAAATGTTGATGGATTGACGACACAGTAATGGGAAGGGAGGCCTTCTGTTTGTGTCTGTGTGAGGATGGCATTTCTCAGTATGACATTGCCCCCCTCACTGTTGCCCTCTCTCTCAGCTTGTGAGCAAGAGAATGTGGAAAGCGTGGAGCTGCTCTTGAGCAATGGAGCCCAGGTGAACAAAACATGCCTCCAGGGCTGGACAGCCCTTCACGAGGCCGTGAGCCGCAACAACGTGGAGATCTGCAAGATGCTGGTGAGAGCTGGCGCCAACATCAACGCCCGCAACATGTACGGCATTACCCCGCTCTTCATCGCAGCCCAGAGCGGACGAGCGGAAGCTCTCCTCTTCCTCGTGAAGAAAGGTGGGCAGCGTTAAATGTTTGGTCTGATACCCTAAGATATTTGTAACTTGTCAATGTCAACCACTATTAGGTTATATTGATCCAGCAAGAGACGATAAGACCTGCTTCACACAGGATAAGGGGCCATGACATGTATATGTTCAATGTAGGTTATTTGTATGGTCTATCTAGGTTCCTTGTGGGTTCTGTGTTGCCAGTAAAGTCGATATTGCTCTCTGTTTGATCCAGGTGTGGATATAAACAGCCAGGTGAATGATGGGGCTACAGCTCTGTACGAGGCCAGTAAGAATGGCCATGAAGAGATTGTGGAGCTCCTTCTGTCTCTGAACGCTGATGCCAACAGAGCAGCTAAATCTGGGTTTCTGCCCCTGCACATCGCTGCCCAGCGTGGAAATGAGGAGTACGCACTATTCCATTGATAAACACATTAAAAAGAAAACATTGGGCATGTCAATGGTTGGGGTTGACATGGCCAAAATGGACTCTCGGTACAACAAAAAGAGTTTCAGATGAGAACAGGAATATCATTAATAATCAGGTCACTAGGTTCATTTGTCACATTGGTAATAATCAGGCCACTAGGTTCATTTGTCACATTATACCCATATCAATTCTAATTTTAGCTTTAAAATGTTATAGCTATGATCCCTGTACAGTACGTTACCTTATCATGATGCATGATCTGTCATTAACATTTTGGTAGAATTGGCTAATGTGACAAATCGCCTCGTCGTACCTGTCACACTACAAGAGCAACAACGAAAATATTAAACATGTTTGAAAGCGATTGGCTGGTCCCAGAATGGATCGGCAGAAGGGGGCAGAAATTGACTGGAGCATGACGACCCTCTCACACTATGTGAGCTTAACTGAACTGAACTACTAGTACTACTACTACTAAGAAGAGGAAGGAGAATTATTTATTATTATTATTTATTATTTACTACTCAGTATTACATTTTTGTTTTTGTGGCAGACTTAGTATTTAGTATTTAATTGTAAATAGGGTGCTGATGAAGGGCACACAAAAATTCAACAATTATTAATACAGTGCAGTGTTCATTAGTAAAGTGTAGTTTTACAGGAACTATTAGGACAGTATGGTTTACTAACATTAGTATATGAGTCATCTAAATTCTCAGCAAACATTCATTTGGGCTCTGTGAGCTTCCAGTGACCCCTTCCCATGCTGTTGCCTTCCAGAGTTGTGTCCCTGCTCATCCCTGTCACCAGGAGGGCCCGTGTACAGCGCAGTGGAATCAGCCCCCTCCACCTGGCCGCTGAACGCAATAGGGACGACGTCCTGGAGGTCCTGATCGATGCCGGCTACGATGTCAATGCCATGCTGTCACCTGACCGCTCCAAGATGTATGAAGACCGCCGGAGCACGGCCCTCTACCTTGCGGTCATGAACAACAACATCAGCGCCACCACCATGCTCCTGGATGCAGGCGCTAACCCCAACCTGGACATGTTCAGCCCACTGCTAGTGGCACTGAGGCAGGGCTGCATCCAGACCGTCACCCTCCTGGTGGACCATGGTGCCAATATCAACGCCTGTGTTCCCACCCACCCAACTTCTTTCCCTGGCACCGTCATGTTCTGCATGAAGTACCTCTCCCTGCTCAAGTATCTGATGGACAATGGTTGTGATGCCCTGTCCTGCTTTCAGTGTCATTACGGCTGCAACCCCCACCCACCCATCAAAGCAACACGTGACAGGAGCAGCCTGGATGACGAGACAGATGAGGATACTCCCAAAATGCCTGTGCAGGTAGAGGATTATGGGGCTCGATGATGGTCACAGTGGGAACTGGTGGAGATGGTGATGGTGATGGTGATGATTATTGGTTTGCTTTGGATAATTTTCTCTTTGATTGCTGTCCTCAGTTCTGCGAGATCATTTCTGCACCACAGATCTCTCGCTGGGCGGGACCCATTATCGACGTACTGCTTGACTACGTTGGCAACGTGCAGCTCTGTGCCAGACTCATCGAACATCTGGACAGCTACGAGGACTGGGCAGTCATCAAGGAGAAAAACGGTAAACATCACACATACTCACAGACGAACACAGACACACACACACACGCACACACACACACACACACACAAGCATACAGTAAAAAAATGTTATGACAAACCCTTCCCTAATAAAATAACTAGTATCTCATTATACATTTTCCAATATTTTCCCATGTCCTGCACAGACCAGAGTTAAAAAAAGGTTTATGGAAGTAAAGTAGGAAACATCTATATACATATTTTTATTGCAATAATAAAGACATAGAAAAAGAATTCGAAAGAGGGCGATAATATTTAGTACCATGTCAATAGCTCATTTAAAATGCCATGTGTTATTTGTACGCTCAATCCAACAAGCTTATTCAACGTGTAAAGGATTGTTAGAGACTATCTTTGGGCAGAAATAACAGTGGCAGTGATCCAACAAACAGGGGAGCAGGCTGTTCTTCAGGCATTCCATTGGCAGTGTGAAGGCCTTGTACTGCAATGCCCTCTTTGTTGTAACACAAGCTACAGTGGTTTGGGTTGTGCCACCAACTGTGTCCAAATTCTACAGTCTAAATTCTTCTGCCAACCCCTGCCCGATTCTGGGCGACTAGCCATGTGTGACACTTGCAGAGGGTGGAAAAGAGCAAGTGACACAAAGGGCAAACTTGGATGATTTATTTTTTTTGCTTTGGTGGAGCTTTTTTGTTAATTGACAGGTAGTATCAGAACCCTGGTGGTCACAAAGGAGATCTCAGAACAGTCTTGCCATGCCATTAATGAACAGCACTTACTGTTATAGCGATAGGCATGCCAGGACCATGCCAGCCTGGACACAGGTCAGATTCTCAGAGGGCTCATAGAAGTGTGACTTACTGGCCACGTGCAGCTCGCTATTGAACCACTTCCTTGTGTCTCATAGTTCATATCTGAACTGCCTGTTTAAATCCCCTAATTCACCTCAGCCAGTCTTCACAAAGTTGTTGTGATAGGTTAGAACATATTGTTATGTACCGAAAGTGCGGGCTTGTCTGAACTGCACAGCATTCATCACAAATGTCCTGTTTAATATAAGACTTATGTCTCTCATTTTCATTGCTATAACAAGACAGAAAAGCTTGCAACAAAATGGTTATTCTCAAATTCCACAATATATTTTGATTGTTTTATAACTGAGAATAAAAGTAATAAAAAAAGAATTGAAGCAATCTTTTTATTATTAATTGTGAGTTCTGGCTTTTCTGTATTGTGATATTTCTAAACACAGGTTCAGCACATAATGCACTGTGCTGACGATGAACTTGAGGGCTTATTCTCTTTTATCAGCTCTTCCACGCTCCCTGATGCACGTGTGCAGACTGACGATTCGCAAACAAGTGGGAACAGAGAGACTCAACCACCTGAACGCCCTGCCCCTCCCAGAACGATTAATCAAGTACCTATCCGTGGACCGCTCCCAAGCCTATTAAAGACACCAGCTGCTGTCTAGCCAAAAAGTGGTGCCATAACAGTCTGCAGGTTGCAGTCCCATTTTGTGTGCTATAGGACAGTCAGCCTAATTAAAACATTTACTTTTCTTCATTATATTTGCGTGAAAATGGTGGCTGTGAAGTATTGATTTTACATGCAGTTGGCAGCAAACAAAAACAAAGCATGCAACAACAAATTTTTAAAAAGCATGTTTTAGTGTTTAACTACCAATTATTCAGGTACAGTCTTTATTCATATTGTAAATGTTGCTCAGGTTTATCGGCAGATATGTTTTACTCATGCTAGCTAGACACTGTACGTTTATATATGCAGTTGTGCAAACCGTTATATATTATGAAGGATACGTCTTAACAGACAGTTTGGATTGATGACCTTATTTCATCTGAGCAGCTGTGTGAACATTGTGAATTTTGCTCCACAGTTTGGTTAAAGTTAACAGAATGTTTTGTATTGGGAGAAAAGATTCTTTTGCAACACATCAAATTCAACCTTGAAAATAGTTTTATAAATGTGTTGTTCATATACAAAATAATGTCTCATTTTTTACTATTATTATTGAACCACCCATGTGAATAGTACATGAATTAATCTAAATGTATTGTATGTAAAGATGTTGAACAATAGATCACTGTATATTTGGGGTTGGCAGATTATTCAAGTCATTAACAGAAAAAATAACAGGTTTGTGTCACTTTTAAGCTGACAAATGTGTAGCGCAGAAGTCAATGTCTTGTGACAATCTTATCAAATTGTATTAGCAAGTTATTTTCTAGGCGTTCTTTTTCTGAAACTAAAAGAACGGACGGAGTGTAGCACAGTGGTTAAGGAACTGGACTTGTAACCGAAAGGTCGCAGGTTCAATTCCCGGGTAGGACACTGCCGTTGTACCCTTGAGCAAGGTACTTAACCTGCATTGCTTCAGTATATATCCAGCTGTATAAATGGATACAATGTAAAATGCTATGTAAAAAAAAAAAGTTGTGTAAGTCGCTCTGGATAAGAGCGTCTGCTAAATGCCTGTAATGTAATGTAATGTTACTGAGTGTAAGTTCTAATAAAACATGTACTGTATAACTGCAATTTTTTTTATTTTTCCATAAAAATATAATTTTGGGAAAGCATAATTAATATTAAATATATCATTTCAAACATTATGAATGTAGGAAAACAGTAACACTTTTAGATTAAATCTAGGGGACTATGTTGCATTTGGCAACCCATACTTTAAATGTTTTTCATACTTTTTCTGTCATGGGTTGGATACACTCATACACTAAGAAGGCAATGTCACTGTCAATCATTGCTCAAGATACACTCCCATACCCAAATTTCAACAACCCTGTCACATTCCACATGCACACACGTGCAGGGCATTCTCAGAGTAACTCACTGGCCCTTCCTGATGACAGGCAGCTCTTTCCAGCCCTAGCAGCTTGTGACCCCGCCTCCTTCTCCGAAGGTCACACACACGACCAGCACCATCCAGTGGCCGAGGCCTAGCTGGCGGATGCTCTGTCTTTGCAGGCTATTGTGTTCCCTCCGCAACGGTTAAAAAAAGTCCCTGCACCTGCCGCAGGGCAGAGCCAGGGGGCATTGAGTTTCCCAGAGCGGGAAACCCACATGCACTCAGCCGCAGGGGAAGCTGAAAAACATGTTTTGCTCTTCACCCTGAGCTCTTGGCCCCGTTGTCCTTCCGCGTGCTGCTAAGGTGCATGCTCTGTGTGGCAGGCATATCGGTCAATAAAAGGTAAAGTCTGCTCAGTAAACATTTCACAGCATGAGAGCTGTGTCCCATGTCATAGTCAATCCAAGGGGTGCACATAGACACTCTGTATTCGTACTGTAAACAGGTTTTGGATTTGAACCCCAGGCCAGGCTAGGCCAGTTTAAATAGTACCTATTTAATGACTTAGAGTGGTTGTCTATGTAACATTAAATAAATATGAAAAGATTTTTATTTAAAAAAGAGATTTCAGAAAAATAAAGGCAATTAAAACAGGACATCAAAACAAGATGAATAGGACTAAAAGTTATTTAAAAAATAGTGCAATAACAATAATAAACAGTGCTGCTATAACCGTATTCCCTCATCTGGCTTAAGTCATTAAAAGGAAAACTGAAGTTAAAACTAAGTGGCAAGTTTCACCAGAGCTGTGCTATGTTCATCTGCCCAAGTTCAGCACATGGAGAACTAGCACTACATCTCCACCTGTTGTTCTGCGTCAACTGAAGGACCCAGACAGTCATCTAATTAGGGACTGGGCCTCTGCCAAATAGTGGGCTTGTTTTTCATAAGCAGCTACTGCAATGCAGTTCTGTCTTTTCCCCAGCCAGAACCCACCGCATAAAAAATATGTCTGTAGAGTTTCAGCTGAAGGTCAGTGAACTGAGAATTACGGCCAATTTTCTTTTGTTTACAGGAACATGAGTAATCACAGAATTCTAATTCATTGTACATTTACATCTTGAGTCAAGAGGCGTCCATTTTACTGATGTAATATGATTTACAGCCACTAGGTGGAAATGCAGCTCTACAGGAATAATCGCACATTCGCTGCAAACAGATGATGGTTAGAATGACCACACTCCCGAGAAGACTGTGTGCATAATGCACTGACAATATACAATAATGAATTGCAGTCAAAAAGCTCATTGAAATATGTTTCAATGGATCAAGGTTTTCTCATAATAAGTAAGAATAAGTAAGGACACATGAAAGGGGGTTGAAATGTGGGAAGTCCCAGTAAAACTGGGTCACCCAAACTATATTTCCGTTGTTATGGTATTTTAGTTGCATAGCCCAACCTGTCAGAATTAATAGGCTGGTGCGGTCAAGGTGTAAAAGTTGATGAGCTCTGAAATAATTAATCTGGTTAAAAGTAACACTTGGTAAAACCATTGGGTGTGGCAGTGTTTAAGTGCGACAAATACAGACTGTTTAGCTATTTGAATTGAATTGAAATCAAAATGCTGCTTGACTGTAAATGTTCTGAAAACACAGGCCTGGTACCAGCCTAGGGTTACCAATACGTCCACACCTTCTCCTTCAAGAACCCCCCTCAAATGGGTATTGTTTTGGGCTCTCAGCCAAAGAAGTCTTATCTATGCCTACAGGTTATTTACTTCTAATTAAGAAATTACTTTCATTCTAATGAAACCTAGAAATAAAAAAGTTATTATGTGAAAAGAATCACAAAGTCTGATACATGGCAAGCCACTGAGAAACATTGTGGAATCAGCTAATCCAATATAGGGCCTTCTTGAGGTTGTACTGTCAGACTCTGGCCCTGGAAAGTAGTCTGATGCAAAGCTGCACTTTAGCTTGTGCTGTGCAGGGCTCTGACATCCTGTTCCATGGAAACTCCCCAACAAATCGATTAATAGTATTAATTGCACCAGCCTGGTGACCTGTGAAGCCATTTCACCAAACGGGGTGAGCCACAGCAAGGGGGTACGAACACCACACACCCCAAAGGCATTGATAATTTACCCTGTCAATTAAAATGCCTGAAATAATTTCCATTGAGCTTTTATTATTACACAAAAAACTTTAAGAGACTTTAAAGACACGGGGTGGCAAAATGAAACAGAGGATGGCACAGGGAAATGGAGGACGATTGTTGTTAACGAATATAGATCTCTCCACCCTCCTTGGCGCATTGGATTTTCCCACGCCAGGGAGAATGGCGAGACGTCCACAGAGGAGAGCCCTCACAGGAAACGTGCAGGGTGACGCGATGCCATCTGTCATGTCATACCAAGAACAGACTTCACTCAGGCAACTGAGCTTTTTGGCTGGACCGCAACAGCGGGGCCAGTCCTACAAACAGGAATGTCTGCGACTGAGTGATGAAGTTACACCATTGGTCGGCCGAGTTATGAAGTTACACCATTGGTCAGCCGGTCCAGCCATATACTAGGTTTTGACCTGGTCTTGTTATAAAGGTGAAAGAATACGAGGCCTGTGATGTGATTATCTTTGAAAAAGGAAGATGGTGATCATTGTCATGATCAGAAACTGCATTGGCAACTCCAAACTAGGGATGGAAGAAAGAAATGCTCGAGCAAGGTCACCCTTCTCCACCACCACCACATGTCTCCCCTGACACCCACTCACGCACACACTGTTTACAACTGAGTACCGCAGGGCACTAATGGACCAGGCATGGGGTGACAGTGCGTTATCTGTCACTGTTAGCAGAGATGAGGAGTCTAAGCAGCCACCTCACCTCCCCTGTGTTTATGCCCCTCCTTTCTGTTTATGTGGTCACAAAATGGCTCAGCGAGTCAATAAACTGCATCCATTACAGTTTAGCCGAAGATGTGAGCAGTGATTGCAGCAGTTTGTTTTTTCTTGGGTGAAATAAATGTATTTTTTGTCTGGCCTCTCAGTCACTCTCACTTCAGGGTGCAACTGCAGTGCGACAAGCCTGGCTCCCGCCGGGAAGAGCAGCTCTCTGAGGGGTTACAACTCATTTATCTCACAATTAGGATTTAACTCCTAATTTAACACTCTCTTAACTCTCTCTTTAATGCCTAATTTATCTTTCTCTCTCTCTCTCTCTCTCTCTCTCACACACACACACACACACACACACAGAATCCAAGTGGTGCTAAAATGACTCGCTCGTTGGGATGTTAACAATGTTAGGAAATAGCATTTATGAATGAATTGACGAGGGATGGAATTGATGAGAGTTGTGGATGACTGTATGTAATTGTGAATAGCTGGTTTTGCAGTACTATAGGTTAGTAAAGCAGCTTCTAGCTTGTACTGTATGTGTATGAGCTGCTCAGCCACCTAGTGTCTTAAGCAAAGGTATCGTAACATATTCTATGGTTTGGCAATTTTCTCTACTGATCAAGGAATACAGACATTTGTTTTCGTTCTCCGATGTTTTGGCTGTTTCAAATATATTGGTGTGTGCGTGTGTGTGTGTGCGTGCGTGCGTGCGTGCGTGCGTGCTTGTGTCTGTGGGCCGACAATACATCATTTTTAGACAAAGAGCTCAGGCGCCAGACTTTCCCCCATAAATGCACAGGAGACGGTCTGCTCTTTGGCCAGCCAGTAAACTATCAGTGAATCACCAGACAAAACGGAGGGTTTCGCCCCAGAGCAAGAGGTGGGAACATTAACGCGGATCACTTTCATCTTTAAATGTCAGCCATGTGCATAAAAAAGGCTTCACTGAGACTGAGTGTCAAAGGCCCAAAGACAATAGGCAAACAAAACAGGAAGGGTTTTTTTTTCATCGGAATAGCCTTACCAAACCTGAATATAAATCTCAGTGCTGCATACAGTAACTATATGGTTATGCTCACTGATGCTCATGGACACAACTGTTCAGGGCAGACTGTACCAGCAGTTTGTCAAAAAACGACAAAATTATGACAATACAGATCAGGTAGCAATGATGGATATGTTTGAATGGAAGTCTTACAAGTCTTACAATGTGTGCTTACGAGAGCCTTAACTGAGTGGGCCTTTCCAGTTCAGAGATACTTTTTCCAGAGATTCAGCCTAATTTCATGGCTGTCACAAGAGATATCAGTGTAACCTAGTTTTAGAAAATAGGACAGGGTGAAATTTTGATACTGATAAATTTGTAAACAAATTTAATACATTAAAATGCAATTCAACGCGCTTAATAGATACACAGTGGGCGCCTTGTCTCCTGCAGTTGCCATATCACATATTAAAATATTATTTAACAGAAACTATATTTGTACTTTTTTTATTGTATTTTTAAAAATTATTGCTTCTTAAAAATGGAGCAATTGAAATAGTATAGGTAACATAATCTAATAACTTTTTTCTGAGCATAAAAAATTACCCATGTAGTATTTCTTATTAACTGCATTTTTAATCTTTATAAAGACTACCAATACTTTTTGAAGATTCTGTGTCAGACTCATCAGACATAAAGGTAGTGTCTTTCTACCACAAAAAGAACACTGTTGTGGTGGAAACCAGATGCTGAAATTTCCCTGTGTAACATTTAGTCATGGTCAGGTGAAAGGTAGAATTGCTCCTAAAATTATCTGTATGAATGTAAGCAATTCAATGGGGGAGAGCTAGCCGCTGGGTCTCATTCAAAGCTTTCGTCCCTGTCCCATAGCCCAGCAAGACCCTGGCAACGAGAGACAGGCTTGCAGCATTCCCATGATGACACAGCCCCACAATCCCCTGCTACAATGCAATTCAGTTTTCTGCTGCCGACTTACTCATTTATAAAGCAGTGAAATGTAAACAAGTTAAAGGGCTTGGTGAAGGGTGCAGGAAGGAATTCCAAACAGAAAAGGGAAAAAGCACCTTCAAGTTTACAAAGATATACCATCAAGTCCAGCTTAATTTTATGCCTTTAATATTTAATGCATAAAAAGGGCTGATATGATGATTTGTACTGTGGAACATGTGCCTCTTACACAAACCACTTTCAGCACTGAAGCACTTTACGATGTTGTGGAGGTAAAACAACTCATGGTGTTGCCTGGACAGTGAGAGTCACTCTTTTGACAAACTGCACCAATGACTCAAACATTAGTTTGACTACGAGAGTCTGAAGTAATGGGTAATGGCATGCTTCTACCCTCTCTAGCACTAAAAGCTTTTGAAGATGTATTGTGCACCATTGGTCAAAATGAGTTATAATTCTCATTCCACTTCAAGGTAGGAGGGTGTTCTGCAGCAACGTTTAAACCCATTTCATACCTACAGTGTGTATGCATTACAAGTGACCTAGTGTCACTGAAATCAGATATTCTACTGCCACCATGGTCCAACCTCCAGACACTTGGCTGGACTGCTGAAACGATGGTTTGACTGAAAGCATGATGTTTCACGACCTCTAGAGAAATGAATATGATTTGCACAAAAGTTCAGATGCAGTGGGAAACCAAGAATGACCTGAACACAAAGCGCAACCACCTGGCATTTTACTCTTGCGCCAGCTTCTGTCATAAATAAAGGTTAATATTTGAATTTTGCATTCCCTATTTGGAATTGCCAGTTTTAACACGAGTCGTTGTTTTGCAGCTGCAGCTGAAGCACGAGCATCCTTCTGAAGCACTTTCTCTGTAGCCAATCTAAAGGCCATGAATACAGGCGAGGGGTAACACTGACTGCAGCCAAATTACCTGCCACAGGGGGAAAATAGTAGCCTGTGGGCACCCTGCAAGTTGCTAGAAATAAGTAATGCATTAGTAAACCAAGAAGTCCCAGCCAAATTGAGCCCACTCTATACTTCATGAAAATTAATGAACACATAGAGTATACTGTAATTTACCCCACTGTTTTTTGCTTTGTTTCTATGTGTGTGTGTGTGTGGGTGTGTGTATGTATCCATGTTTGTGTATTTACGTATATGTATATACCAGTGTATATGTATAACTGTTATGAAAGAAGTTATATTTCTTAGGCCATCTAGGGCTAATGATATTTGCCTGTGTACACGCCATAGTATTGTGGCATGCTTTTGAATAAAATGAAGTTGTTGCTCCAACAGCTTTGCAGCTTTGACATATTGAAGTTGAGGTCTTCCACCCACCGACTGCACAAACTCTTCTGTGGCCTCTGGGGGCCCTCTATTTCAGCTGGTGCCAGAAATGGAACTCTGTCATGTGTAGTGTTGTGACATCCACTAATTTGGAATGTGTGGTAAAGTCAGCAGAAGTGGCAGAGGGATATTGAGCCTTGGTTCTCGATCTTTAGGTGAGCTTAAATGGGGAGAGAGGGGCAGTACAAGAGGCTGCCAAATCACAATATGTTTCAGGGTATATCTCAGCACAGATGCCTATATGATTACAGAATTGGTCAAGAAACGTCCTGTGATATGGAATGAATACACCACCACACTACCAACCTGTTTCCCCTTAGATAACTCTGCAGTGAAACTTCCTGATTTGAGCACTGGGTTACAATCCCTTAGTCACTTTCACCAAATGACAGAGCAGCAATACTTGGAAAAAGAAAGTCCAAATCCAAATTTTCCAGGGAGTTTAAAAAGTTTGATATGATAAATGTTCTACTGTGACATAAAACATAATAGCATTCTATTCTAATCCTTCCAAGACTCCTAAGACCAGCTTTAATTATATTCCATTAATAAAAAAACAAGCACTTTTTGTACTGTAAGTCTTGCATGGGTGCCCAACTCAATTGAGTAATTTGGGCGATAACAAATGCAATTTGTAGTCACTGCTGTATTGGATGGTACCCTTTATTCACTGACAGAAGAGCAAACACACCTTTACAAATATAACGTACCTATAATAATAACTTGAATTAAAAATAGGTTTACTGTTAAATAAATCTTCCAGATATTGCAAAGCAGCATGTTTCATGACTAAAATGGTTTTAATTTCTGCTTTCATTAAGAGTATTTATACCAAGGGAATGAATGAAACATATTGATCAGCTGATGTGCTAACCTTACTTTAATAGTCTGTAGTCAGATTTGTTGACTTTGCCAGACCTGTTGACAGGGACACATTCTAACATGGTGTTCCCATGTCAAGGTCTGGGGGCATTTGGGTGTTTTCAAAGGTACTTATCAAAATGCAAATATATATATTTTCTATTTCAACAATATATCTTGCTTATATCACAATGTTGACTAAATTCAACTTGTTAGACGTTGAGAAAAAATTTACCTTCTCTGGTCTACACATCTTTGGTAATAATCTAATCATTGAACATTTCAAATGTGTAGGCTGTACTAAACAGGTGTTTGTATTACATAGATCCATGATACAATGATGACAGCCTTGCAGACTGCAATTAATGTTGGGTGAAGCTGTCAAATCCTACCAAAATGACTATTGTATCAAACTGGGGGATTCCAGCAATTGGGTTGTTTTGAGGGGCCTTAAGTTTAAAGGGGTTAGTATTCTGTCTTTTTATGTGACATTTTTGGGTGAGAGAGACAGAGAAAGAAAGAACAGAGAGAGGAAATAAGAAAGAAGGAGGGAGTTAAGGAAGAGGTTGACTGAACGGCAGACTGAACCTCAGGGGTCATCTGCATTAACTACCAGTCAATTCTATCAAACCCAGGCCCATACATCATTATTTAATTAGATGACATCACTTCTCCAGCTCAGGCAGCAGATAGAGGGTTGCCCTTCACTACAGGACAAGTGATTCCGAGCTGTTGGCTCCCTATCACACATACTGCTTTGCTCCGGGTATCTTTCAATCTCAACAGTAGCACCTTATATCTTCTGGTGTCTTGTAATCGATTGGCTTGACTGACTCAGCATTAAAGGGCTTCGATAATGGCAGATTTTAATTCGCTTTGGTGAGTGTTACTGGCTTTACGGTCACTACAAGGAATAAAATGATTACAGTGCCATCCAAAGATATTCTGCATGTTATTTTTCTTGAACTTGTTCTGTTTGAAATTTCATGCTGTTTTTTTGTAGATTACCAGGGTCGTGTTAGGTGGCTCTTCTCTAATTTTTTTAACTTTACAGAATTGGTGGTTTTATGCTTACCATGCAACTCATACCAAAATTTTAGATTAATAATCAAACAATTCACACATGGTTAAAGATTCTTGGGTTTATTAAAGGGTGTTTTTATACTTTTTTTGTTTCACCATGTAGAATTTACAACACATTGTCCCTCCATTTCATGGCACCATAATGTTTGAGACAAATGGCTTCACAGGTATTTCCAATTAGTCAGGTGTGCTCGATTGCTTCCTTAGTGCAGGTATAAGACAGCTTTCAGTACCTAGTCTTGATTCTAGGCTTTTGATTGTATTTGGAGTCTGTTATTGTCGTTTGTCAACATGAGGACCGGAGTTGCCAGTGAAAGTCAAGGAAGCCCTTTACGCACGTGCAGCTGATTAGCTAACACAACCCAGGTGCGTGTGCTCTCTCCACCAGTAGGCGTAACCTAGACAAATCAGGTTCTCCGCTGGACCGAATTCTACATGTATATAAAGTGCCGTAATTTCTCCATGGTGAAACCAAAATATATTTAAAAATACCTTTCAATAAAGCTAAGAATCTGCACTTTTAACCACATGTGAATTTTTAAATTAGCAATCTAAAATTGTGGAGTTCAGCTCCAAAACAAAACATTATGGAGCTCACTGTACAGTCATAATTAGCATAATGGGTAAAAAAAAACATATTGAAGGCCATTCAGAATATCCAAGACTGTACCTTTCCCCAAGCCTCCAAAAAGGAAAAAAGTTCCATAAATTAAGATCTCATTCGGACCGGGCAGAATTTTCAAGCCCCCAGATAAAAATCAACTAACCTCATCAGGATTAATCAGTCCACAGGGATATATGCGTTCCATTTAATTAAAATGGGGGTAAACATTTTCTTTTACTGTGCCAAATAAAATAGCTGCTCTGGATGGATGATTCTGTTGTCCGGGGGAGGGATGTGGCTCTGGCCAAGAGTAATGTATTTCCTCCTGGAAGGGCTCATAAATTTAATGTCTGAAAACAGCTGTGGCTTCCCTAATCTTTCTGTTTTTCTCAGAGGAGTTTATTGATCTGTTGACTGGCTCGTACATTCTTGTATGAATTTGACTGATCTCCCGCCTTCCAGAACACTAATGACTCTGGCTTCAGGACAGACCAGAGCAGTAAATACCGTGCGGAGGAGGCATCAAATGGGCACGATCTGACAGCACAGCTGAAAAACATCTGGGTGGGTGGCACCCACTGCTGCCACTGATTTGTGTCCACGTTGTAGTGCTTCAGAACCCAACGCTGAGTAGAAAGGTGGTTTAGAATTCTCTCAGTCACAGAGTAGCCATTTTAGGACTCCCTGAGAGAAAGAGGTTTGGGAGCCCCTGACCTCCTTTCCCTGCTGCTCTGCAAATCCAACTCCGCCCAGAATCAAGGAAGTGTTGAATGCTTACCCTCAATTCATTGAGTCCTCCGTGCAGGAAGTATCCCAATGAAGGGATGAAACAGCCTCAAAGATTCTGATTTCCTTAGTGGTGGGTATGTGTGTGCGAGAGTGTGCGTGCATGCGTGTGTGTGTGTGTGCGTACGCGTGCGTGCGTGTGCGTGTGTGTGTGTGTGTCAAATGGTGGGTCATTTAGCATTTGTTTAAACCCTTTGGCCATGATTTTCTGTAAGCATTTGAGCAGCATTGCATTTCAGGTTGCTCAAAACAGTGCGGCCTCTGCTTTGCTTTGTTCGTTTAAAACTGGTGCAGCATGACCTACAACTTTATTTAAGCAAAATAAAGCAGACACATACAAAATAACAGCACCCCACAGAATGTGGGGGTCCAGCAGAACTCGGATTGGTATTCCAAAAAATGCTAACTCAGCCCTGTGTCCAATTGTAGTTGCACAGTACTTTTACCTTGAACAGCAGTTACATGAGTTTATGTTTTGCTTCACTGCTGCACAGCTTTAAAAGTGCATTTGTGAAATGTTTACTGGACCTGTTTGGATGCAACCCACAGGTTAGAATTAAAGTTAAATCGAGGTGAACAACCCATTCAGCTCATCAAGATAATGCTGTGTTACCTGCTGCTCCTGTCAGGTTCCTGGAGCATTACCTTTGGGCAATATTTCTTTACCATTAAAGTTATTTTCAGTCAACACTTTCTTTCTTTTTTGGTGCATCTACTTTGGCCACTTCTTCATTATCATTTGCGCACACATTATAGAATTATAATCTACAAATTATTGATTTATAATGTTAACAAGGACATTGATGGCCATGTCATAGATTCATGTAGCTCAGATGGTCAACAAAACTAGTCAGGTTTTGAAACGGCATAACTTAGACTTCAGTCACTGGCATTTCTTCAGCCTTTTCTGATGACGACTCAAAAAACTAAGCAGGGCTGACGGTCAGCGGTCTCTTCTTACTTGCGGACGAATGCTGACTGTTATGCAACTCTCTGAATATTTACTACTCGGCTAAATATTTGCTGAAGTTTTACGCGCTCCAAAATATTTGTGTTTCAACGGGAACCATGCCATAGCACTCATAAACCAGCAGAGCAACACGGTTTTACAAGACTATTTTCTGAATGGGACCGAAGATGACATGTAACCGCTGCTGAGAGGTGCAGTGGTTTCTGTGGTACAAATGTGCTGTTTTCAACACAAGGAACGGCGGAAAATCCACGAATATCCCACGCAATACCTGCGTGCTAGTAATCCACGACAAAAGCGCCTTCATTACCCCCAACCCCCCCTCCTCCTCTCTCTCTCTCTCTCTCTCTCTACTTTTTACTTCCACATCGAGCACAGTTTCACTGTGCCTTTGCTTATGAGCTCTTTCCGACGCGCCCAGTGTTCCCTTACGGACGTTGTGACGTAGCCTACTCCGACCGAAGTGTTATTTGCAAACATCGTGGAAATAATACTCGGCTCAGATAGTGATTCATTTTATCAAGTCCTTACAGCATATGCGCCCGGTGTACTTTTCTGATAGGGTAATTCGCCAGTTTTTCTGAAATTTGAGGTCAGCTCTTCACCTACGGGATTTCTTCCAACGAGGGGAATTAAATTTGAAGCAGGATTTCCTGGGGCGCGTTTTACCAAGTGTGTTAACTGTAAAGAGGAACGCATCGTGTTATTGGAGACTTTACTCTCTATTCAGAGTTATAAGCATACCTAAAATGTTTTAATCAGTTGGGAACCAAGTGGGGGGTCGTCATTTAAATGGCATTAAATTACATAATAATCTGACATTGTTCAGATGCTGCAACACATGTTCTAATGGCTGAGTAAGGAGGGAATTTCTCTCTCTCTCTCTCTCTCTCTCTCTCTCTCTCTCTCTCTCTCTCTCTCTCATTTTTACCTTACCTGCCGACTTTTCTACCGGAGAACTTCGACCTTAAACATCGTTTTGGATACTCACCTGATCAGCGCGCAGGAGCACAGCTGACTCAACTTTGAAGTCATGAAACTGACAGTATCAGTCAGAGCGCGGCGAATGTTCTTCCAATCTCTCTCATGCCATCTATAACGAAGACTCGAGGACAAGAATGTGACAGAAACGGCAATCATTTTATCGCGATTTCGTTGTCGAATTGTGGAGATTGGATTAGGTTATTAACAGCAGACACTGCACGTGCTCAGTGACTGTTTGCTTGTTTTAAGGGCTGTGAGAAGAGCGAAGTAGGAATGCTGACCCGATATACATTGCCGCTGAGTTTAAGTTTTCGGCCTTCTCTGTTTGGTCATTGTCTTCTCACATCATTTTTCATTTTATTTCAGGTAGGACTTCTTACTCTTCTTTTTTCGAATGTAAAATAACGAAAAGTTTTTAAAATGTTATCTTTATTACATAGCATCAGCATGATATTTCATGATATCACCACTCGAATTTAGAGTTTACATTAGTATCAAGAAACAGTTACTCTGTATTAAATGAGAAAGGATGTGATAGAGAATGTTTCTAATGTGAATCATTTAGCATTTTGTGTTGGTTTCTATGTTCTATGAATTATACGACTTTTGACATTTGAAATATCACAATCGGATCGACCTGTGTGTACTAAACAGAACTGGAAAACGCTCTGGGCATGCTGATTTTTGTCAGGTCGGAAGGGTTGATTTTGGCCACTTAAATACTTTCCTCGACGAACGACCTTTGAGTGTTTCGTCTTTTAAAGGGGCTATTCTCAACACCAGATCGTTTTTTAAATTATTTAATGTAACTGGAAATGGTCCAGTAACGACATTATGAGAAAATAAGTAACAAGAAAAGCCTTTACTTCACAACGTATGAACAAAGTAAGTAATTACATACAGTCTCGCGTGTTAATTTACTGAGGTGTCCAGTGGAAAGAATATAAACAGATGATACATAGCCTCTTTAATCGCGTGAAACTAATTTTGGGGACAGTGTGAATTGGGGCTAACTAAAAAACAAGCATCTGGTATCAATCCAGGACACTCAGACTCTATTTCTGCACTTCAAACTTGAAGGCGCTCCCGCCACCAAGCGAGTAGCGCTCATTCTTTACCGCGGAGTGGGGAATGGGGATGCCATGGGGTTCATTGATCCAAGCAGACTGCTCCATCCAAATGCGCGTGAGACAAGTGTTTGTCAACAAAGTTGTGTAATTTGCGATATGCTTTTAGTCGAGGCTGATGGTGGTTTCCGTGCATCACGATTCTGAAGCATGGATGCAACACGCAACCCGCCCGAGAAAAAAACTTAAAATACAGAAGTCCGTATTTATATCTATGTACAGCAACGAGTATCGTAAAATATTGAAAATAGCTCAGACACAAAGTATATGTAGAACAATACAAACTGTATGTACTTTGTTTAAAAAATGTTCGTTTAAATTGTCCAATATTAACATTAAATTATATAAAATATTTTATAAACTCATGAATAGAATGGCATTCGAAGTTTTTTTATTGTAATGTTCACATTTTGCTAGTAGTATTACTGCATCTTTCATCCGCAGCGTTATAATAATTGTTGGCGTAAATTAAGCAATCTAGTTGAAATATCGCGCTTGAGGCTGCAGCCGTAGTCTCCCCATATGGTACTTGAAACAACAACAACAGCACCGCCACTAAAGATCTCGAGCCACACATTTAATATTACAAAGCCTACTATGGCCACGGGCAGGGTCAGTTGTTGCGCACATTGCAACAGCTATCAGATGGACAAGGACAGTGTGTTAATATGCAACTGCGCAGTAGTCCATGCCGCAATAGACAACCTAAACTGGCTCTTCAACTGGTGGGAGTTATATCAGAGTAGAAGTCGCCTTTGGACTTTTTTTGTTGTACGTAGGTGGAAACTCCTCGTTTGGTACAGCACAAAAGCCGCACAAAAGCGCATGCGAGTTTGTGGGAAGTGAATGAGCGCCCTGCAGGGGAATTATTACGCTCTACCTCTCTCGTATCTCTCTTGTATGAGAGATCAGAGCCAGCCTACTGCGTGCTTCTGCGTGGATCATTTACATTTATATGTAACAATTTAGCAGATGCTCTTACCATAACGTGACACTATTTCACAATACCGTAGAACCTTTTCGATATTTATTCGTTTCTCCTTGCCGCCTCCCCCTGTCTGCAGTTTGCTCAAGGTGAGCTGCAGAAGTCGTGCATGCGAACCGCAACGAACAAGGTGAGCGAGAGCTGTCGGCTGGCGTGCCAGTGTAGACCCTACCCTCCTTTACCTCCCCCGCCTCCGCCGCCACCGCTCCCCAGGCTTATCGTCCACCATGGTAAGTGCTCATGCTCCGTTTCACTCAGGACTGGGCCAAATTTGGGTCCCTCACGGCCCCTCAAGGGAGTCCCTTTTGGGCTATGGCTAAATATAAGGGAGCCATTACAAAGCAGCCATGTAGGTTGAACAGAGGTCTAATTCCCCTTAATATGAAATGCTTTTCTTCTGGAGGTCAAATGTTCCATCACTGTTCAAAATGAGGGTGGTGCATGGACCAAAGTGTGTGTCTCAATGTGTTTGCAATAGAAAAAAACAACGAAGAACAACAATGAATTGCATTTATATAACATTAATTTCATGATCTCAAAGCACATCACAGTGAAACGCACTTCAACCAATATCAATGTCTAGCGCCCACTTGGGGGATCCACAGTAGCCATTTTGTGCCATACATTACCTTGACCTTGGGGGTTACGTGGCAAGGTTGAGAAAGGCAGTTTGGGAATTCTTTTAATGACCACTGTCAGTTAGGACCTTGGTTTAACATTTAAATGATTGGAATGAGGGGGTAGTATATGTGTCTGTGTCACCCTGTTGTGCTCAACCCAAGCTGCACTGCAACAGGAAAGGGAAGATCAGTTAAAGAGTGGCCTGGGCTGTCGGTGAGGACTGAGGGAAAGACGAGGCTGTGTTTGGCTTTGTGGAGCGTGGGTTGATTTGTAAAGTGTTTTGGCCCTGGGGAAAACTGGGAGAAGATCCTGGAACTCAGCCTGCTTCCCCCCCCCCAGCACAAGGACCCAGATGAGTTCATTAAATTATAGTCTGGATAAGACAGAAGCTAATGAACTGAAACTGAATGCTTTTGAGAGCTGGGGGAGGGGGTGGGCAAGGTTTTTAATATCTCAACAGGACATATATCCCCTCTTTACACCATCCTCCACCACACACATGCGGACACACACATACACACGCACACACATACACACGCCCCAAGGGTAAAAAAAAAAAAGCACTTCAGTACACTATCATGAGTCGGTGGTGCTAATTTTTACGCAGTAGACCTAGCTGTGCTGCTTTATGTAAACCCATTAATGTAGGCAGAGTATTTATGTTTGAAGCACAGAGTAGAGGTTGCGTGTGGAGTGTCTGCCCAGCCTGATTGAAACTAGCACTGTGTGATGTGTTCGTAAGACCGCAGTAAATATGCAGCTGCGATTAGATCACTGCATGGCTCCCCTAAGGATTAATATAATTCTGGGAACAAATATGTGAAATTAGTGATGTACGCAATTGGTGAAAGGCAAGGGTGTGTTTGCAGCCCTTTTAAGCAGTCCTGAAACTGTCTGGTGGCATTAGTGTGAGTCTTCCAGGATATACTGTATACGTCCCACTGTAAAACCCGATTATTATGCCTGACATGGTGCTTATCTGGGTTTGTTTCTGCTCCTTTTTTAAAAGCATCTTCTGATGGAGGTTGTATATTTTCCCAAAAGCTGAGTGGACAGACACTAAATACATGCTTTACGTTTGCTTTAGTGTTGAGGATCTGACTGTGAAAAGGAGTTTTTAGTGATGTTTAGTCAGTTTATAAACTTTGCTTTCTCTCAACGGTGCTCTGACCAATTTCCAAGTACTTTTTCTTAGTTAATAAGCTGATTGAATAGTACCTCTCACTCCCCTTAATTTTGTGTTGGTTAATCACTCAAAATGAATCATTAATCATTAATCACAAGGCCACATTTCTTTGTATAGGATATACATGCTCAGGCTTGCTGAGCATGTCCTATAATTTAGAAGAAAAAAATTAAGGGGTTAAATATTCTTTTAAATGACAAACCTTTGACAGAGGTAGTTTAAACTACTTAACTTTTTAGTTAATATTGAAAAGCGCCATTCCCAGATTTTTGTCAATATACCGCAAGACCTTAGAAACTGGTCCTGGATCATAATAGTATGGAGCCAAAATAACTGAATCTGGGACAGTATTCATTTTCAATATTCATATTTTTGAATTACTTTATTGATGGTCTACAGAACTTATGATATAGTCTAATGTACAGATTTATGGGTCCTTAAATTTGGGGGACTGAAACTTGAAAGGACCTGAAAAATTGATTTGTAACAACACTATTTCAAATAGCTCCCAGGGCAATAATGACTGTGTGTTTTTACCTAATGAGTTCTCTTTTTGCCAGCACCTCAGTTATAGCCATTCAAAATTGGAAGCACTTCATTCATTTTTAACCGCATGAATACATATTAGCATATTAGTCTGAAACCCTCCAAAGCTTCAAACAAAATGTGCAGTGGGTTGACTTGTAGATGTGGGGCACAGCATGGATATCTGGGTAATTACAGTTAAAACTGCTGAGGATTTGACTTGGCAGATTTTTATGAGTTGCGACTTAAAGCCAGAGTATTGGTTTTACATGGGCAGCATGCCTAGCTATTGTGCCTCAGTTGTACTTAGAATACAATTTAAAGGAAATTATGATGACTATGCAACCTAAAATCAGGGGCAAATATGACTCAAAGCACATTCCTGCCCCAGGAGAGTGGTAAAAGTTTTAAAATGGAAAAGTATTCTTGGATGAAGGACTAAAAAAGTAAGTTCAAGAAAAATAAAGGGATACTTTGCCTGACTGTATTAAATCCTACAGTGTATTCAATTCTATAGTGGATCTGAGAAAATGTGCTATGTCATTCACAGTCTTAACTGTGAAGGACTCTTTTCCCACATCACTTGACACTGAATGTCCATAGATATATGTGTGCACACATATAATGTATGTACATATTGAATATGTACCTTCACCAATGTAGGTCTATTTGAAAATATTTAAATGTGAAATAATTCCGTTTACAGTGTGATGTTGTACAAAGTGCGTAAATGCACATGGCAATGATCAATATATTTTATAAAATAATATTTACTTTTGGCACATTCAAAACATATGATGTACTGTATATATTGGATCCTGGAGTGTGTGTGGCTATTTAAGTTTCAGTGCAGGCTGTGGTAAAAGGAATGCACATTTGTGCATCAAATATGTATGGTTCATCCTTAAATCCACCCTGCACGATGAATATGGAATGAAAATGCACTAACACTGCAGGGCAGAAGCAGTTTGTTATTTTATCAGTCTATTCCAAAATAGCTGGAACCACACCAAAATAGAACACGCATTATTATTAGATTCCTGCAAGGTCTATTTTCGGCAGCTGGTCTAAAGGTCAGGGGAGGGGGTTTCTCTGGCTTGCACTGATCTTCCGGCAGACGTTTGCGGTGGTGTGAATCGGGCCACCGGCCAGCCCGGGTGGCTGGATGTGAAGCACAACAATAAGGGCCCCGCGGTCAGGCGGTGGCCGCGGCTAGCGGCTTTGTCCAGCTCCGGGCTGCTCGCGGGCCAGTGCTTTTCATCTGAGCTCAGCTCCAGGGAGGTGGAAAGAGGTCAGAGTGAGACCGTGGTGAAAAATGGATATGCTGGTTCTCACATTCATGCTCTTCTAGTTTATGTAATAGCAAGAGGCTTTGAGATGCCTTTTACTAATACATTCCTGTCTTGCCATCACTTCCATTAAAAATTGTATCTCTTCCATTTAAAATAAACATTTTTCCCCCTTTTTCTAATATTAGTAAATTTAGTAATATTAGTTTAGTAAAGTTTTATTGTGTCACAGGATATCCCCCCCCCCCCCTCAGGGTTTGTGGTGTACCATAGATTGTCAGAAGTTGGGTGGTTGTTCAGCCATCAGGCAGTACTTTTCTGCAGGGTTTGATCTCCTCCTCTGTCATTATACAATAAATGCTTTTCACAGACAAGTGCGCACTTGACAAAAAACACACGTTGGGTGTAGACAGCCATGATATTTGATGACTATTTACTGATTGTGTGAGGTTTTCTATAATCTACAGTGTTATTTGCAGGTTGGCATGATAAAGGTGAAGCATTTCCATATTTCCAAAAATCTTCACTGTAAAGTACAGAAGGACTTGGAGTTTATGTCTAAAGCTGCTCAAGGCAAATTTTTCTCATTAGAAAATACACAAGGTAATGGAAACTGGTAGATAAAATATGTATTGCTGTTTTTTTTTCTCATGATATTATCAGTTATTGGCTTTGATTATGTTAACTGTATCAGTCCATGTGGTGTAGCAGAAGGACTGTATCAATCCTTTCTGTGGCTGTGCTGACAGCGACTCCCATGGGGAAATGTATTATTGGCCACATCATTGCCCAGGGAGTTGGAGTTTCAATAAGCAGATTCCTCTGGTCCAGCAGACGCTGGCAGTCTACATTAGCCAGCTACATTAGCTGTGCGGAATCTGCAACATCACAGCTACAGGACTACAGAGTCAAAAGTGAACACTCTCACTCTCAGAGAGTTGAATGCACTCTCAAACATGGAGAGCGGAGGATTTTATAGTGCTGGGATGGCCTACGCTTGCAATTCAGGAATTCCAAATTGGGAGGAAAAATGGAGAGGTATGAAAAAAACACAGGCATAATTCCTGTTATTCTCAGCAAATTCCCTGTCCATCTTAGCACCCCTATGGTGGGATGTTGATCATTAATAGGATTATAAATATGACGTAAATAGGATTATGAATATGTGGGACATTTTTAGATTGCTTCATGTAGCCCAGGTGTACTTATGAAAATAGCTTTCATATTTCCTTCAGGGAATCAGTGATTAGAGGTTCAGTTGTTCGACACACTGTCATCCCCCCCTTTTTGTGACTGCTTCATGTTTAAAATTATTTCTGTTTTATTATTTACCCTGCAGATGCTTGCCATTAATTGCAGGTATGCTAGAAAGGTTAAATCATCGGTTGGTTGATAAACATGGAAATATGAATCCAAAAATATGTATGAAAGCAGTGTCACATAGCATTTTCAGAAATTTCCACTGTACTTGCCTTCTTCCTCCCCAAAGACCAGTCAGTTTGAGTCCGCCTCCCATCAATTAAATGCAGGGTGCATCTGAAGCAGAAACCTGTTTTTTGTCTTGCAGCAAATTATTTGTTTCATTTTTGTCAGGACATTTTAACAGTTTTATCCCTTATTTTTCTTTTACACATTAGCATACCCAATAATATTCGAGCAAGCTGCTTCTTTTCACTCCACAGTTCAATAGCTGAGCTACACTGTCATTCTATGCGAGTACAATGATCTGCATGCCACTGGTGCAGGTAGAATGCAGACGCCCATTTGACCGGAAGGTTCTCTCCCTTCCAAGATGACATCACAGTCATTTATGGGAAATTGCCGGGGGTTCTGACAGCCACAGTCATAGTTACTGGTTAGCACACTTGTTTGTAATGTTACAGTGTGTGAGTGGCCTTAATTGACACTTTAACCTCTGTGACATACAAATATATGCAAACATTCTAAAATAAATTAACACAATTTGGGAAGTTCTGCACTCATCAAAATTAGCTCTCCAAAAAAAAAAAACAACACTCACATTTTTGTTAGAGGTCAAATTTAAGGGCAAAGATTTACTGAAAGTTTATTAGCCACATAAACCCCTGAGAAAATCAGGGACAAATGGCAGTCCTCCAGCAGACCCCTTACTGACCCCCAGTACTACTTCAGTACCCCATGAGCCTCCATTGCCCAACACCTCCAAAGCACCGTCATCTGGTGTCATTTTAGCAAGGCCTGGGGGACGGTCAAGCCAATTTGTCAACCAGCCCATCTGCTGGTGTGACAAGGATCAATCGAACCAGGCCAGGTATTTCCGGAAAAGGCAGCATTAATGGATCGGCATTAGGAGATTGGTTAAGTGCTGTGGGATTGCATTAAGGGGGTGAGGAACGCATACGCTTGTTGACCACTAATGGAACCTCCGGGCGTGGTCGTGGACTGACAGCAGGTGATGTCCAAATCCCATTTGGTTGCGTGTGTGTCTTTATTTAGAAGGACCCTGCCGTGTGCTATTTTCAAGGTCATAAAATTATCATGTATTTCTGTGCCAACACCTTAATGGTTCAGCAAAATGATTCTGGAATACCCATATTTAATTGTCTATTACATAGAGTAGTTCAAAGCCTTAATACTTAACCCTTGGGAATATGATGTACAACAGTACATTAAGGGCTGGTTTCCCATGAATTAAGCTTAGTTCTAGACTAAAAGAAAAATTCAATAAATATGTCCATTAAAAAATGTTTTTAGTCTAGGGCTATAGGTTTAATCCATGTTTGGGAAACCCTAAACTGGACTTGTTTAGTCTAGGATACAAGAATTACTGTAAACGAACAGCATTTTAGCTAAATGAGCATGTGTGCATCTGAAGTACAGATTGATGATGGTGTTGGTGCTAGCCTTTTTCCCTCTACTTTCACATCATCATGTAATAGGACCCAAAAAACGTTTCACCATACCCCTTGTCTACAATTCGACTTAATGTGCCTGGCTTTCCATTTCAGCTTCAACTTAGTTTTTGCTGGTCAAATTGTATTGGAAGTCAGCGAGAGACCTCTAGAAGAACTTACATAACGCACCGGCAAGTCGGTGTAAACAAGTATATTTGCTCTTGTGCAAATTCGTAGAGAACGCAAGCCAAGTCGAGCTCTTGTAAACCGCTGAAGTGGGCAGTTGTTTGCATGGCTGTGTATGAGTCTGAAACGTCTCCCTCTTACACTAACAACATTGCGTGCACGACGAAACATTTTCCACTCACGTAGACGTTTTGTTCCTTTTCAAGCAGCTGTTCGGCTGCTTAAGCGGTCTTTGCCTGCGTGCGATGGCTTATTGTATAACCGGCATGTCCGTATTGAACTCATGCTGCCTGATAAACTGGGAGATTTAAATGAAAGGCTCCAGAGATTTTAAAAATAAAAAGTACTTCAATAAACTGAAAGGGCCATCTGGTGAATGAATCTGAAACAAATATATTTCACAATTTCTACAAGTGTATGGAGGTCTTCTAATTATTTGTGGTCATTCAGTAATTCTGTTAGAAATACTTGATTCCTTGAAATATACAAATACACACAAGTCTCTGTGTATATTTGTATATGAAAAAGTTGACATCTCCTTTATTTTTATTGACTGATGCTCAGAGGGGCAATAGCCAGATAGCAGAAGTCAAAGTGATGACACTGACACATAATGTTTTAAATGTATGATGTCATATCCCCTGGGTTGTGCTGTTAGTGGTCATTGTTAGCTAAATCTCAGTAAATGACCAGGACTCAGTTTCTTTCACTCAGTCTGAGGAACTCCTCAACCGTCTCTTGAACTAATTCAAGGGTAAATGGGAGACTACTCATTATTTTCTGGAGGTTACATCATGATGTTGGAAAGTGGATGTCCCACCTTATACTCCATTCCTTCAAGCAGTCACCACAGAGTAATATTTATATTATATTAACTTACATATAGCATGGAACATTTAACACATAGGTAATGCTAAAATGTATTTTACAGAGAACTTACATTTTACACATGGTCCATTTACATTTACGGTCCAGGTTAAATTGATTTCTGAGACCCACAGCATTAGCTTAACAACCTTGAAAGCCCTTTATTTACAACGGCCTTTTTCCTGATTTATTGCAATTTCCTCAAGACATGCAAGGCTCCCTCTCCCCCATAATCCCTGACCCGATTGAATCCCTGATTTATTTTGGTTTGATCAACCTCAGCATTCCGGTGCCTCGATTTCCTGTACTACTAAAATCTACAGCATCTGTAGATTTTCTCAGATTTACTCTAAGCGAACCCATTTGTTGAGAACTGGTCCTGTGACAGCTGAGCTGAGTCATGTGAAAGCGCTCTCTCTCTCTCGCTCTCTCTCTCTCTGTCTCGCTCTCTCTCTCTCTCTCTCTCTCTCTCTCCCCGCATTCATACTGTCCAGTTAACAGAGAATGAGATGGGATCCCCCCATCACTTCATTGGGATCCTGCCCCCTGTAAATCTTTTCATCGGCAGAGCAATGCAGAGCAATCTGGCTGAAAGCATGCTGCAGCCCTGGCAATTTGTCATGCCTACCCGTAGTCTCAGAGGTCAGGCAGTCACATGACCCTGGTTCTGGCAGGGTGACGGCTGAGGCCATTCTGGCTCCACCATGGCAGAAGTTTAGCATGGCAGAGCATAGTGCTTACGTCTGTGCCAGGACTTGCCACGGTATGCAGAACAGGAGTGATGCAGGACCATGGACAGCTCAGATTTCACCCACAGGGGTGCTGTGGGACTACTGATAGCCCACACTCTGAGTTACAGGACATTGGACAGCTCAGACCTTGCACAAGGAGTACTGCAGGTCCATGTACGATGCCGCTCCTTATCATAGGCATGGCACAGCTGCAGCTCATCGTTAGTCAGCACAGCTGGGGTTGATTGCCTCATCAGTGGTCCTGAAGAAGGCATAGAGTTCCAAAGTTACCCATAAGCCCTTATGTTTGGATACAGCAAACAGACAGCCCTCAGAATAAAGGGCTGTTTCACTCTATTAATTTTGGTGTGGCTGCGCATATTAGCCCAGTAATGAACCCTAAAGGAAAGGGAAATGATTTATGTATCCAAGAAACCACCAAAAATGACCATGTCCGACCAGCTGCCAGCTGGGCCAGGCTAATAATCTACTTATCCTCTGGAGCAGATAGAAAGATATTCTGATCTAATAGCCTTGGCCTTACTTAATGAGGTTCCCTCTCTACAAGGACACAGACGAAGCAAATAAAGGACATATATTTAGTCATTTAATTAAATGAAAAAGCACGTCAACAAGAACTGCTCGTCATTTATGGTTTGCCATATCTTTTCAGGTTTGCCATATCTTTTTAACTGCCGTTTTATGGATGAACAGAGGCATTGAGAGTCCCAAAGACTAGCACACTAACACTCCACACAGCCTCCTAAAACAGCATATGCAGTGTGTGCACTGCGTAATCGTTGCGCTGCCAAATGCCTAAGATGTTAATGGGCACTCTCAGTTTCCAGCTCACACGTGCCATAATTACGATCTCCCAAGCTGTCATTTCCGTCATTCTTCAGGCTATGGAATGATAGGCAATAGATGCTGCAGTTTTATGTTGCTTTTTGTGCTTCTGCTGGTAATCCTTGTTGATTTTGGCCTGTGGAAGGATGTATTTATTTAGGCTATTTCTCACTGTTGGGTTTTTTTTTTGTTGTTGTTTTTTGAGTCTTGTTCAAAGGGTTCTGTTAGCATTAGTGTTATATTAACACTGTAAGCAGATCTGGCACTGTATGACTGGACCATTTGCTAACTGTGTTTACAGGAGGTCCAACCAAGTGTTATCAATGGCATTTTATCCGCACTTGTGATCTACGGTTTACAAGAGCTTTGCTAGAATATGAAAGAGTAGATTGTGAGCTGTAATGTATTGTACATTATTGTATGTGTTTGGTAGTTTTCTAATGCAAATGTTGAATTTAAATTCCAGGCTACCTCTGGGGTGCATTATACTGATTTGGAACTATGACTGGGAAAGTTGATAATATGGCTCTCACCTTCAATTATTGTTTTTTTCCCCTCTTTTGAGTTATGGGAACCCCTCATTTTACATGTTTAAAAGAAAAAAAAATTCCAACAGCAGCATCATTTGTAAGTGTGGCTCACTTTAACATTCAGCACTCTGCACCAAAGCCCATCTTGCATGCTGACTGATTCTTTTTTTTTTTTTTTTTTGGAGCAGTGTAGAAATGTTTCCAGAACTGTCTTCTGTAAGGCTTGGATCTGGTGTACTGCGGGGCACACATTTCCTTTTGGAACATGGCCAGTGAGTGGGGAGCTGGGAGGGTAGGCAGCCATGTTGGAGGCTGTGCGATGACCTCTGACCTCTGCTTTTCTATGCTGTGATGAGCCACCCACTGGAGCCCATGTTTTCCTGGTAGTGCTGGACGAAGCACAGTGATTGGCTGCGCGGATGCAAGCAGGTCCGTTTTCACAGGTCCTGTAGCTAGAATTGGGAGGGACTTCACATGCAGTTTAACAGGGGTCATCACATTTTCAAGGTCCCCGAAAATGGCCACCCCTGGCTTTGGTACCTAACTCCACATAGTATGTGATGCCTATCCTTTGGGTCTATAGCAGATGTTTCTTCACTACAGTATAACTATGCATGTAGAAACATGCTCCAAGAATAATTAAATAATTAGTCCAAGTATTGTATATTTGTAACAAGAACTTTTCTGTTTATGTCAGAACTGTTTGTTATTATCTTCTGTGTCATCAGTCCTCTCATTACTGCAATCCATTTGGACAAGCAATCCCAAGACCAGTAATTGCATTAGAATTAGATTGCAGTACAAAAATAGCCTTGTTTTGCTCCCTGAGGTCAGTGGTGTGGTTTCCCTGCAGCTTGATACTCCAGCTGTGCAGGAAAGAGAATCTTAGACACGCCCCCATATAGTCCCAGCATGCCTCTCTCTGCTGGGTCCCCATAAGAGTAATTCATGTTCCTGTATCCGATATCTGTAACATATGTTGGCTTGTACTGCTTGTATTAAACACTACATCAGTTATTCCTACTTGCGTATGCTGGAAGCTTTCCAAACTGTAACTTGGCATGATTTTATTACTTAGCAGACACCCTTACCCATAGCAACTTCCACAGCTCTCATTTAGAATATAGTACATTTGGCATGTGTGTAGCTGAAGCTAAACCAAGTCCAGGTAAGGGTTTAACTAATGTGTACAACAGAAGTGTCCCATTCTGGAAATGCAAAAATATCACAATGAGGTGTTGAGAACTATCATTTTTACCTTGCATTCACATTATACTATCAGTTTTGCTCCACCCACTGCACCAATGACCCTTACACTTTGCAGACAGGAAGTGACGCTGTGTTCAGTCTCCATCATGAGTACTGTGTTGCTTCTTGCCTCACCATTTGTCTTTTGGCCTTTTGGTGCAATTCCATCCCCCATGGACAGCCCCATCATTGTGTTTATTCGAGCCAGACCGCTATTCAGCCCTGGAAGGCTGCGTGCCGATTGGCTGTATTTTAGGCAGGGACTGAGAAGCTGCTGAGTGGGCGGTGCAGCTGAGGCCGAGCGGTTTTTTAAGGACACGCCCACAACTTTTCGCAAGTCAAGACCAGAGGGCCAGCTGCTCTTCTTATTAAACATAATGTGGTTTTTTTCCACCCTGGCAGTTCTACAGTACGGAGGTAACATATGCGCACGTCACTCAAGATGAACCTGCAGTCTCAGCACACTCCAATCGAGCTGACAGATTTATTAGTTTTTTGTTGGCACTTTTGCGCATTTGCAGATCGGGTGTTGTGGGATGCGATGGGGCGCAGCGTAGGACGAGATGGGCGGTGGCGGCTCCGCCGCATCACGACAGCTGCGCTGGCCCCTTGCGCTCCCTCACATTCAGTAATGCACACGCAGATACGCGTGCCTGCCGCAAACCTATGTTAACTGTACTAAGCATTGATATTTATTATAAACATCCTCGAAGCTTCTGTTTTTAGAGCGGGCGAGAGAGAGAGCTAATTGTGTGTGCTCGTGTGTGTGTGTGTGTGTGTATGTGTGTGTTATTGTTTGCGTATGCATGTGTGTGCATATGTGTGTGTGAGTGTTTGCATATGTGCCTGTGCATGTGTGTGTGTGCATGTATGCGTGTGTGTGTGTGTGCATGTGTGCGTGTGTTAGTGCATGTGTGTGTGTGTGTGTGCAGTCGTTTCCGTGTTTTTGTTTGGGAACCAATGGGGAATACAGATTCCAGAGCCCATCTGGTGAACACCTCCATAAGGACAGAGAGAGGGATGTGCATGTAGAGAGAGTGGGCGAGGGGGCGAGGGGGCACACTAGACAAGTGGCCTGTCGTGATGCGAGCCCAAGCCTCCGTACAGTCCCAGCAGCCATTGCACTCAAAATACAGCACACGTACCATCCCCCTAGAGTCAAAACCATATCATTCTGCACAGGGAGAATATTGTTCATATTAACACTGTTATGTAGGCCAACTAACTGAGATAACACATGAACAGAGAGAGCTCTATTTCCTGTAAAACTGAGATTGTTTTTATTTAAAAAAATCTACATTAAATACATTTTTATTAACTGATTGAATCTATGAAGACTTACACTTACAGCCACAAAGTGAAAACTTATCCTGGAATAAGTAAACTTTCCTCTGGTTTGAGGCGATTGTTGTTCAATTAGAAGTCCATTTTCCAGAAGAAATGATTATCACTGAACAGTGACTAGAGTGTTTTAATAGGAAAAAGAGATGAACCGTGAATTCCCCAAATTGCATTGAAAGAACAATAATAACTATGAAAGTACAATTGCTGTACACCATTACTTTTCAGAAATCACTCGATCAATAGTACCCCAGACAACCCCAGCAGTTTCCTGCTTCTCCAAGGAGGCCAAGGGCAGGTCAAGTCTGATCTGATTCAGCGTGTCAGAAAAACAGGAAAATTTGTCATTTTGCTGTTGAATTTCTGATTTGTGGTTTTGAACGAGGTGCAGTTTCCTTTTTTATCTGAGAAGTACCACTAAAGGTGTGTCGTGGGATTCTTTGTCTATTTGGAAATAGCCAAATAAGTGAAGGTCACATACTTTGGTTAATCTTAGTTTGTTTTTACTCCACTCATTCCAGCTTTTGGTTATTGCTGCATGCCAGCCGTACCTTACATTTATCCCATGCACTCTTTTCCTCGGGATCGATTTCTGCCCTGGAGAATAGTTTTGCCTTCAATTCTCCTCTTGCTTTTTCCTCAGATTATCAGCAAATTTTGTGTTTGAGTCTGTTAATCGATTCCTATTATTCAAAGCAAATGTTGGCTTTCAGATCCATCAAGATGATTAAAAAAATGGATAAAATCTGCTGCTGCTGTATTGGCCAACCAAAGTAATTATTTTGGTATTGAATTTTGTGTGGTTTGAGTAATGCTATGGTATTGTATAATCAGCATATTGTAATTATCTAGGCCTGGATTCTGGGGAATTTCAATATAAGAGCACTAAAGGGACCTACCAACATGAGAACTGTATGGTATCCACCCACATAATTTGGTCTTGTAGTAAAGCCTGCAGATTCCTCCACACTCTACAGTATAGAGTAATTTTTGCTGGGCATTTAGTACGAACTATAATTATTACACTTGCTGTTACTTGAGGCGTTTATTATACATATATTTTTAAGCCCTGACCAGTGCTAGACTTACTTATGACCTGGTTTTATTGTATTCTAGATACAAATTTGTTTGCCTTATGTTATAAATAGGGATGTTATGGATTATAACAGACCCTGCTGAGTTATCTACTCAATGTATTTATAAAAAAATGACTGCTTGGTTTCCTCTCATCCTCTTGACATGTGCATATGTGTGTGTACGTGCGTGTGTGTGGGTGTCTTTGTGTGTGTGTGTGTGGGGGGGGTATCTTAGATCAGCAGTTATCCTGGGAATCTTCCATCTCTCACAAAGGAGACTGAGATAAAGATAGATGCTGTACATTATTCATCGTAAGTGGTTCTCATTACGGGACCGTTGAGTGTTTTCAGGAATCAGTTCTGTCCAACCTTGAGCTAATTGCATTATTCCTCAGGGATTTATTTTCCAATACAACATGGTGTGATACAGTATTGTGCAGCTTAAGTACACGTACAAATTATTTGAATGGTGAAACATTATGGTTATTTGCAGAGGTAGTGGTCTTCTAAGTAACTGATAGTTCTTTCAAAGGCATCTTACAAATTGTTTAACACATTTACACCTACTATCTAATCTGGCAAATAAGCATTGTTATGGGGTTGGTCAATGTCAAAGGCTCATATTTATTAATCACAGTATCCCTGTGAAATTGCACTCATGTTTCTTTGCTGTTGGATTTTTTCCAATGCACTGATATTTATAGAAGTTTACTGTTTTGGCTTTCACCTCAGTCCAATGTGTGTAAGGCACAGTGCATCTGTGTAAGCATGCCATAGGTAATACTAATGCCTATTTCATAACTGCTGAGATTTGTCTCATTCTGTAGAATGTGTCATAATTCCCAACATTGAAGTTTGTGCACTTTGTGTCATTTTTTTAAATATTGGTTGTTGAATGTTTCACAGTATTGCTGGAAGGATTTTAGGCTGGACTCTAACCACCCCCTTCCTGCAGATCCACTCGTGCCCCCTGTGGAGTCATGGTGGAAGGAGACGGTGGTGCTGGGGACGGTGGGGTGCGCCTCTGTGGTATTCCTTCTCCTAACGGCTATCATCGGCTATAAAGTCATAAAGAGGTAGGCCTCGCTGCTCTTATACTCACTCACCTTGTTCCCCACCCACTCCACCACACATGCACCACAGTGCACCACACCACACTGCACCATACTAATCCACACTGAATCATACTGAACTGCACTGGACCACACTGCACCACAGTGGACCACACTCCACCACTATGAACCATACTGAACCGTACTCAACCGTAGTGAACTACAATAACCTAAACCACAGCACACGTCGTGGCGTCTCTCTCAAATTTGCAAAAATCTGTACGCCCTTTCCTTGTTCCTGTTCCTGTATTGGGAGTGAGATGCACGCCAGACCAGGTAACAGGTGGATGTCAGCATAAAAGTGACTGAGACGCATCAGAGAACAGATGTGTCTCAGTCTAGAAAACAGGTGTATGTCAGTCCAAAGCCTAGACAAGCACCTCAGCGTGGCGCTTTGTGAGGTCAAGCACGACACGATGAGATCCCTATGCGTGCTGGCGGTTAGGTAATGCTGCCAGGGGAGCAGACATACAGGCTGTCTGACAAAGGCCTCGAAGTGAAATGGCTCCAGACAGACAGCTGAATTCAGCCAATTAAGCAGACGCTAAAATGGAAGAAGGCCCCTGGGTAACGCAGCGCCCCCAGGGGGTTGTAGGGCACATTAACGTGCTCGCATGCGTGGGCGGTTGGAAGAGGGGGAGTGATCCAGAGCTTGAGACAGACACATTTACCAGCTTCCTACAAATGCATCTTCTCATGACTTTGTTAATCAGTTTGCCATTTGTTTCGCAAATGAAATTTGAGCAATTTATGTGCACTTTTTGAGGTTATGTGAATCTCTTGTCAGTTACCTGTACCAGCTGAGGAATGTCTGTCTATCTATCTGTCTGCAGAATTTCAGTGTGGCATGTCAGAGAGCAGTTAGATTATTTGACCTACAACCAGAAAGGCACAGGTTTCAATCCCAGGTGGAGTACTGCAGCGGATCATGAAGAATCGTGCTTTCCCCACAGAATTCCCTCTAGATGTCTTTCCCTCTAAATGTACACACCCGGAAGCCACCTCCCACCAAATGACTAAAGTTTGCTGGGAAGAAGGGCTGGTGTGGTCACTGGAGTCACTGAATGGCTGACTCACAGACCAGTTTCTTTGGGTCTGTTACAGGAAGTGAAATGCCATATTTAGGCTTGAACCGTTCACAGACCGCTGAGTGGGATTTATTCAGTGTTTTAACCTATGAGACCTAGCCATTTCATTTTTGTCCAGTGTAAGGGACACGAGTCTCTGGTCTTAATCTCAAGAACCATATACTGTACTATGCTGATACCTCATGACAAGGGACATTCAATAAAAAATAAAAGTGTCAGGAAGTCAGCCTGAGTCTCCGTTGTGTTCCTGTTTCTTTATTGTTTATTTCATTTTTTATCGGTTTATTTTGTTACTTTTTGCGTTTTTTTGTGTGTGTGAGTGCATGGGGTGTGCTTTGGTTTTTTTTCCTTAGGTTCCTGGTTCCCACCCACGCTCCGCCCTAGTCCCACCCGCTCACCTCATCATTCAGTCAAGCCTCGGCAGCCATCTTCACCTGCGTCTCATCGTCCACTTAGTTCTGTTGCTATATATTTTCTGTTAGCCCATTAGTCTTTGCCAGATCGTGCCTCTGTTTTTGTCAGTTGCCGTTCAAGCCGTTACTCCGTATCTCTGTGACTTCCCGGTTTTTGAATTTTGCCTGTTTTTCGACTATGTATTTAGCCTGCCTGCTCTGTTATCCTAGCTTCTGGTTTTTGACTTCCGCCTGTTTCCCTTGACCTGGTCTCTGCTCCCGATTCTGTACCTTTGCCTGTTTGCGTTTGGATTTCTGGATTTTCGACCTGCGCCTGTATTTCTGACTACGAGACTGTTGCTGATTCTGTACCCTGTTTTGGAAATAAATCGCCACGTTCTTACTGGACTTTTTGGTCTGCTTTTGAGTCCCACCCCGGAGCCTGACAAAAAGAAACAATATTTTTGAAAATATTTTCATCCCAACCCATTTTTTGTCATCCAAGGCACTTGTATTATATCAAAATAATAAAATGCTTAACCTTTTTTTATGTCACGTTTAAGGAGGTTGAGGGAGCCCATTTTGTGCCTCCTGTGGAAGACATCAGTGTGGAGAAGCAGGAAAACAAGGCTTTCACAAAGTCTTTTTTCATTTAATGCTTTTAGCAAAGCCTCATCTGAGAGCCCAGTCATAACAATGTGTCAAGAGCACTGACTTCCTTTAATGTTGTGTATGCAGCGGTGCCAAAGTTCCACTCGTAGGAGTACCGTAGAAATTTGTACCGTACCATAGAAACTTCTGGTTTTTTTGGTGGTACCAATCAAAATCCGGGTGTGCCTAGGACACCCAGTACACAGTGCACCACTGTCAGTGGTATGTAAATGACACTCATTTACAAATCCATGGCTACCATGAATGAACCCCTTTGTGCAGATGCAAAATCTGGCCAATCCTTGCCCATTTTGGTAGTGTTCTATTTAAGGCTTTATAACTCCATATGTGAGCATCACAGAGACTTGTAAAATGGCTTAGGTTTACTGTAAGTTGGCAAAATGTTATAGGGTCAGGGCATGGTCTTTCTTAACCATCTTTTTCTGCCTGGAATGAGTTCTGCATTTATTACATAAGTTTTATTTCTATTCATGAATATTTGAATGTGCTTTATTAGAGCTTTTATAGATTTGCTTAGCCGAGCAATACCATCCCAACTGCCTAATTAGCTCAAGATCAACCAACCAAACCCAAAAACAGATTCAGCAACATTCTTCAGTTGTACTTTTGCCATTATAATTAACATTTTTTTCTGGCAAAAGTCAACAACCCATGTAAAGGTAATAAGAAAATGGTTGATAAACCTCATGCTCATATCAAATATGCCTAGATAGTTTTTTATTGTTTTTCAACGGTTTATGTTTTCTTGAATAGGGTCTTTGTTGGTTAGTTGTTGGAAAGAACCTTTTTTTCATGTGATCCTGTAAAGAAGTGTATTTTTTTAAATAGGGTTGGATGCAGTTTTACAGTTTTAAGAAAGATATATTTTTCTGGGAAGTAGTCCATACAAAAGGTTTTGACTGTGTTGGAGAAAGGGTCAGTCATACAGTCATGTCAGGTATCTCATCAGCCTAGTTCTGTCTTGGCTTTTGTCCTAAATGTAACATGACCATAACCATTGTTAAGTTTCCCTTTTCTACACACTGAACATGTATTGCTTTTGTTATGGTCATAAATGTGCCCCAAATAACTTTTCTGGTTAACCGTGCTCACATTTGAAAGGAAAATCAGATTCCTGTTGTAGATTAACTAGAAAACCCTGGGAAAATGTTTAGTTATATGCAAACCAAACACAAAATTATGGTAGCTAGGTCACACTTAGAAGGTGACATCCAACTAAACAAATTATGTGTGGTTTATCTTCAATTCATATGAAATTATTGTACTTTAGTTTTTGTGCTTTTTGCTGGAAAACTGCTCAATAAATAAAGTTATTATTTATTATTATTTTTCCATAAAACATTTTTTTTGAATAATATTTGCTGTACAATGTTAAATGGTAGCTGTGCAGTAGACTACCTACCAGTGATTTATATGGGGGTTAGCTGGTTAGAATAATTTGATTTTATATGGTGTACTGTATGCTGTATATTCAAGGACATTGTTGTGATGTTTGTATGGCCAGTTCTGGTTCAAGTTTGATGGGAACATTTTAATTGATATTGAATGCTGATGTCTTACCACCATTTGTATTTACTAATGGCTGAAATATAATCTGTCTAATAATCAATGATTCATACCAGTAGCCAAGTGCACCCAAAATTCAACATTCAGACAGCATTCTCGTGGAAGCCTTCACCTGCTTTTCACAATTTAGGCTGCAGACCTGTCCATGATCAGTGACCCCCGTTTACCCCCCGAAGCAGGTTGAATCGTTGCCATTCAGGATATTGTAGTGCTCACATCTAAGACAAAATTTGTTGTCCTGGTGGTCTCTCCGTCCTCAGTATCAGGCTCTTAATAATGCGTTTGTTTGTGGAAAAAGTTTGGACCAGATTTAGGAATAAGCTTCTGTCAGCAGTAGGTGAGGTGGCCTCCGTTTTAAATCAATGTCCAACAGTATGTATTTCTCATGTGGTAAATTAAGTTTGGAAAACATGTTTTATGCACTGTAATCAAAATGTCTCAGTCAGTCTCCATCAAAGCTGGCTAGCAGAAATTGTGCGTCCGCATGGATACGCTTAGTCAATATCAAAGTGCCAAAGGTTTGTCAGAGGAAAATAGCCAGTGTTATTAATAGCTGTAAAATACCATGGGAATGGGCTTTCCCAGTGAAAATAAGACTGGCGGTCCCCAGAGAGGGGCTGTAGCGTGTTAGATGCCAGAAAAAGGGGATGGGAGAGATTGGGGGGGGGGGGGGCATGGGTGTTGTAGTCCCCAATGGGTCTGATATCCCAGTAAGTATGCCTATAGAAGTTTTCATTTTTCTCAGTCTTGTCTTTTCTCCATGTTATCTGTCAGAGACAGAGAGGGGATGAGGGGATAAATCCTCATCCATGCTTCTGGCATCAAAGAGAAATGATAGGACTCCAAATAGGATCTCTGAAAACAGCCATTACTGAACAGCTAACAGAGGACAGATGATGGAGATAATGTATACAAACTGATGTCGGTGCCATTTTCAGCTTGCTGTAGTGGCAGAGGGACAAGGACTACATTATTATTATTATTATTATTATTATTATTATTATTAGGTACGTTGAGCCAGGAACGGCTACTTAACCTTTTTAAAGCTGCTGTGAATGAAGATTTCCATACCTCATATCAAAACAGGGCAGACAAGCTTTAGGACAAAATAAGCACCGACTCAAATTTACTCCTGCTTAAATATTCTTTCATGTCCTTGAGCAGTACATGTCAGTTTTCTTTGCATTTATTTAGTAATCTCAGTATACATTCATTGGTGCCTCTTCATTAGAATACCCTTCAAAATGACTTTTCACTTTTTGGTACCAAAGTAGTGATCCTTTAGTTAAATGTCCCATTTTACTGAATTTGTCTTAAAAATATAACCAACGTAGACCGCCCGGTTTCTAGCAGAGACGCTGTACAGAGCCGCTGTATGAAATATTCATCTGTACCTGCAAAGTGTTGTGCAGCCACCTGGCATGTTTGCATTGCACTCCATTCATTATTGAAGGCCTGGTCTGAGAACCACCGGGGATTATTTTGAGGCCTTTCTGTTGAATGAAGAGGCCCGGAATGGCGTATAGAGCCAGGAAAGCACTCCTCTGCTCTGTAGTTTCACTGGAATGGCAGTAGGGGGATTTCATTAGCCGCAAAAGTGCCTATAAATAGAAGGTAGGCGTAAGCACAACACTTTTCGGAACCAACTTATTTTTGTGTGTGTGCGTGTGTCCATGCTTGTGTGGATGTGTGTGTCCATGTGTGTGTGTGTATGTGTGTGTGTGTCCGTGTGTGTGTGTGTGTGAGAGAGAGATTGTGGGAGTCTGCTTCATACAAGCTTATTTTTGTGTTTATCTGAGCCAGTGCTCACAGTCCCACTCCTGACAATCATGTTGAATGCAGTTTTTGAACGTCACTGGTCTTAACAGTCTGGTAAAAACTCATCTTTCCCAGTAGGTGTTTGAGTCTGACATATCTGCTTAATGGAGATAAACTGGAACTAAGCAGCTCCATGTGTTTACATCAATCAACTTCTGGTTTGATCCCACTGAATGGATACCTCACAATCTGTCTTAAGCCTTTCTTAATAACCATGCTTACTACCAGGCTCAGCAGCTCACTTCCTGTTTAATACCAACAGCCATACTACCCTTTGAATTTCTTGTTTCCTTCATAGCTTACGTTTCAGGCTTTTAGCAGAAGTTTTAATCCAGGACAGTTTATATTTACACTTGTACCTGGTGGCTGAAGTTGTACAGGACTTGGCTTACTTGGAGACTTTGGAAAACAAAGCTACTTCTGGAAGTGGTGTTAGTGGCCCACCCTCTGGACCAAGAAGAAAAAAAAAAGACATGAGATGTTATCTTGTGGTTGGGAAGAGCTTTCCCTTTTAACAGTAAACCACTTTGAGATTTCCAAAGCCAAAAGCATTATATCAATGTAATCCATTATCAGTCCAACACCAAAAGTGTCATATTACTAGTATCACCAGATGGCTTGGCTACCTGTAATGCGCTTATTTATTAATCTCCTGAAGGTTACTGGTTAAAGAATTTCAATTTCAGTATCATACTAAGTCAGAGGAAGACCTGGAAGTTTGTACTTTTAATTTGAAAGCCATGATTTCAATGCTGTTAAATGGGGGCCAGCTTGACGCTGCTGGCTGAGTTACTCATAGCGTTGAGTCGGGATCATCCAATTATATAAACAGCTCCTATTATGGTATGGACTTCTTGTGTTAATTTGCATTTTCAGGCCCTAGAAGCTCAACCACTACCATGGAACATGGAACCACTACCATGGATTTTTTGGATCAGAATAACAAATCATTTATAATGTCTTCAAAACGGATAGTTTAAAGGGGTTATATTTTGATCAGGTCTGTTTCAGAGCTGAGATTAAATATTAAATATTACTTTTTTTGTTACAAATACTAGGGAATTCCTCATGCATTTGTGGGAGTGATGCTGTTTATCATTATCTGTTCTTTATAAGCCCAAATATAAACAGTTGCCGAATGACCGATGTCATGAGCTTGTGAGTGTTTACTCAGTCAGCACCATGTTTATGTGAGTTTTGAGGCCCTCAGACAATGATCCTGCCAGCAGCCCTGGCACAAAGCCAAGCTTGGCCAGGACCCAGAGCCAACCCAAACGCCACTGTCCTTCAGGGCTTCAGGGCATTGCATGCGCTCATTGAAGGACCTTGACTGAAAAAGGAGACTGCTAGGTAGGGCAGCCCACCAGGTTATGCCAGGAGAAGTCCACCTGGCAATTTGACTTCCGAATTAAACTGATACTACATAGTTTTGAGTCAAAGTTAAGGTCAAATGTTGATTGAATATAAGCCTTGTGAGGTTTCATTAGCTTCATAGAACCATCTAGAACTTGACAGATGCAGGTGGACAATATGTCATGCTTACAGAATCAGTGTCCACCAATCTGCTGTAATGAGACCCCCACCACAAGGCACATTTTGCACATTTAAGCTTCATAAACCTGTTCTGATTCATCTCACAACTCTTATTTGTAGCAAAAAAAAAAATCAATCTCCTTTTGTGGAAAATACCTTGGTCATTCTGTCAGCCAAGAAGCAGCTTTCCCTTTAAAGGATGGAATGGGAGGTTAAGTAAATTTATTACAGATACGCCTTCTCAGTCAGCTTGGAACACACAATGCGTTCTCTAGTCATCCTCTGTTTGAAAGCTGTTTTTTGCACTGTTCCTGTTCTGTCACAGGATATACAGGACATAGAGCTAAATGCTCCACATGCTGGTGCCCCCACAGCCAGGTATCAATTGGTATGCATTGTCAGGGCTAAAGGGTCATGGTTCCTGTTCCACGTGTGACATAATTTGTGTTCCTGTGAGCAGCACCCATCTGTGATATCACTCATATTCCTATGAGCAGCATTCATCGATGAAATTACATCACTCATCATGAGCAGCATCCATCCATGATGTCATTGGTCTTCCTTCCATCTGTGGCATTATGGGTTGTCCATGAATACCAGCTGTCTATGACATGACTGGTCTTCCTTTGAGCAGCATTCATCAATGTCTTTAGACAGCTTGATTTACTGACGCCACTGAAAATTTATCTGGGAAAACAGATAAATTAGTTGACTTTTAGCTGAATAAGTGGTTACCAGGACACAGACTCAAGGCTTCTTGTCTGACTCACTTGAAATGCTGTGTGTTGCAGGAAACCAATGCGGAAGGAGGAGAATGGGACAAGGGAACTTGCCATGAGCTCCCGCAGCGTGAAGTTGGTGGACACCAATAGCACCGGAGTGTAGGAGGCCTACGGACAGGAAGGGGAAGTGATGCAAGCTACTCCAGTCAAAAAAAGAACACCTCCTTCCCACAGTGCAGTCAGGAACGGGGAGTTATGAACTCTGGGTACACTTGTAATTCATGCTCTCGCAAAACAGAAACGAGTGAACAATGGGAGAAAGGGAAAGAAAAAATGTGAGTTAATTTTGGAGGAAGACAAAGCGAGCTTTACCTGTAGGCCAGGCACCTCCGTGCTGCATGAGGCTCCAGGTGTTCCGTGGACCAGCTGACAGCTACCAGCCCCAAGGAGGAAGCTGTGGCCCTTGTGACTTTACTGTGACACTGCAGAGCACAGGAACAATAAATCACAACAAGCAGTCGCATGCACTTTTTAATTCCCAGTGAAACTTATTTCCACCCCCCTCTCTCTCTCTCAATCCCCCCCTCTCCTCCCACCGCTTTTCTTCCTCCCTCTCTATGTCTCTCGGTACAATTATGTTCTCTCCTCATCCGCAATGTGTCTGAAATTGAGGCACACGAAGGAGGAATCGGCTGGAAGTCAGGTACAATGTTGGAGCTTCTAGGTTCTGTAAAACATCTCCTTCCAACAAGTAAGCTTAAATTTCAGAAAAAAGTTAACTAAACGTATGCATGACCAGGTTGTTCGGACTGGACTGCTGTTGTCCTCTATGCAATCTGACCAGTGAAATGAGAAGGAAATCCCAGTTGTGGTAAAACAAAAGCATACATATTTATGCACTCCTGGAAGGATGAAGGTTAGTCTGACAGGTGCAGTCTGGTCATGCGTTTATTTAATAATATTTTATGCCCCCCCCCAAGACACAGGCACATGGGTGATTAATGGCTGTTATTGTCAAGAAATGCAGCTCAAATAAAACTAAACTTTGAATTGATCTTAATTTCTGAATGATATTATTTAGTTGTTTATCTGGAAGTCTGGTCTGGTTGCCCGCCTGGTTTAGTGGCAAGGTGCCATGCTGGTTCAAAACAGAGGGATAGATTACCTTGTCACAACAGGTGCATGGTTGTTTTTTATTCATTCAAGGTTGTGATGATGATGATGATGATGATTATGATAAAGATGAAGATGATAGGTACTAGGGAACTGCAAGCTTGTTTAATCCTGGTCCAAAGCTATAGTTGGAGATGTACTGAAATGTCCTTAATTGCATCCAAGCAGAAGCGTTATTATTCATTTCCAGTACAGTCTGTTTCTCTGTGTTTTAAAATGGAGATGGGGTGAAAGGCTGAGACTGTCCATCTGTTTCATTGTATTTACATGTTTGAGCCTAATGAGGAGCTGGTTTGAAACACCCCCGACAGTCTCACTTTGGTGTCTCTTACCACACTATAGATGAAGAAACAGCACTTAAATATTCATATTAAAGCTGATAAAGTAATTAATTACTGTAATTAAAACGTTCCCTGCAGTTAATGCATGTGCAATAAAAAAAAATACTGGCTTTGGTTTCAGTAAATTATATGAGATCAATGTGCCATCAGTGCCAAATAACAGTTTTTGTAAAATGAATACTATTGTTTGCTGGACATTCATGGAGGTTTGGGGAGAGACAAATGTCATTTACGTGTTAGATGTCCTGAATTGTATCTTCAAAAGGTGGGGTGTATTAATGATGCATTTTTGCTTGGAAAACATGCAACCCTAGTCGCACGTTGGGTCTATAAACTGGTGGTTAAAATGAATCAAGAGAATACAGTGAAGGGACTTCATATTCTCCTCAGACTAAGCAAAGTTTATCTACCATCCAGCCCAATATACCCCCATCTGCCTCACTTACAGAAACAGGGAATCTTTCTGACTGGTTTCTCAACTCTTGGCTGAAATGACAAGCGTAGACCTTGCATTGTGGCATTCAACTGACATATGCATGCCTGTCAAGTAACCTATCGCACATCTGTAATATAATGTACAAAGGATTAGACTGAAATGTAACAAATAATGCATGAATGTAAATATAAATAGTTAATTATTTGCCTTCTTTATCACCTATTCCATGTACAGAATAAAGAAATATGTTTATAGGGAAATATATTTAAAAGGTTGAGATGCTATCAAGCGGCAATGAATAAATGTCATGTTGTTGGGAAGAAGCCATTCATGTATATTGGGTAATTAAAGTTGTTGCACAATGTATGCGTTGCATATAAAAATGGAAAGCATATATATATTATATATACTGTGCATTGTAATAATTTAATTTCAATATGCTGACTTTTTTATTTTTAAATAAAATTGTACTGTTAAAAAATGATCGGTTCTTGTGCCAAACATGATGAAATTTGGGACTTTCATGATCTTGGAACTTCAGGTCGTCCAATGCTGCTAGGACATATATTACCAGTGACAACTTAAAAGAACGAGAGCTTTTTTTAAATGTGTTTTTATTTAGCATAATTGCAAATGTGCTGCCAGAGAAGCGCTTTGCTCCGAGGTTACCGATGCATCTGTTATACGGCGCGTTTGATGTTTCTTTATGTTTATGTTTTTTAACCGTTGTCAGCAGCTCACAGTGTGAGTCAGGGCTGAGGGCGGCGAAAGCGTTTCCTGTCGCTGGCCGTTAAATATTAACGAGCAGCCAATGACAGAACGCGCTTGGCTCGCCATGGTCCGACAGCAGGGCTGGGGGGGCAGTAAATAAAAAGCTTCAGTCCCCTTTTTGCCCTGTTCTACCCCCCTTGCTTGCTGGAATCTCAGGTGTATATTCGGGTGGGGAAGTAATGGGAGTTCCTGAATCCTTGTGAAGGGTCGAAGACATCAGAAGAAGTTATAGCACGTCAACAAAAAATTGAGTTTGGCCAAAACTCACACACAACACACTGCATAATCAAAAAAGTACACTCTATCCACAGCATGCATTATGTATAGATGATGGTAAGATCCATTATTCCATCCATCCGTTCAATCCATTATCTATACCCGCTTATCCTGAGCAGGGTTGCTGGAGCCTGGGAGGCAGGAATACACCCTGGACAGGCCGCCAATCTATCGCAGGACACACACACCATTCACTCACACGCTCATACCTATGGGCAATTTAGGGTCTCCAATCGGCCTACCTGCATATCTTTGGACTGTGGAAGGAAACCGGAGTACCCGGAGGAAACCCACACGGACACGCGGAGAACATGCAAACTCCACACAGCTAAGGCCCCAAGCCAAGATTCGAACCTGCAACCTCCTTGCTGTGAGGTGACAGTGCTACCCGCTGCACCACCATGCCGCCCATGATGGTAAGATAATGTATTTTAAAAATACTTCATGAATATTCAATTAATAATGATAGGGCAGAACTCATAATGTTGTATAAGAAAAACAAAATAAATAATAAATACTTATTATTTGAGAACATGAGAACATTCATTGAAGATAACTCTCTTACCAAGGCCAATGGGAATATCCAATGCATTCTAAAGTTCCAATGACAATATCTTTTGGTCTGTGATTGCATCCCAATGCCGTTTTGTGCACTCAAGAGAACCAAGCAGGGGTGATAGCATTGTATCTGTATGGCGATGAAACATGAGCTGACAGCTATAACACTTTGGCCCTTGGCGAAGCAAAGAGGTGGCCTATTTATAACCACACAGGTCTATTTGTGGCAGAAACACAAATCCTGGTTACTGAAGACCAAAGGAAAACCCAAAGGAAAACCCCATGACCCCTATATCCCAAAGTATATTATAACATATATGTATATAACAGTATATGAGCACAGGTTAATCACACATCTCTCTAAAAGTCATAATATTGCAACAACAAAAAAAGAGAAAAGCACAGCTCTCACTTAAATATGCACAAACTGCATTGGTCTTACCTTGAATCCGTCCTCTTCTGTGTCTCCATGCTGGAGGGATGAGTTTAGGTGCATTGCATTAAGACTGAACCTGTCCTTTTTGGTCCCTACAGGCTCTGGTAGCTCAGTGCAGGCCTCAGCTGTGATTCTGCATGCTTCAGCAGCAGCAGCAGCAAAGAGGGAGATAACCCAATCAGACCCATCTGGATGAATGCAGATGGACTGAGGGGATCAGTACTGTGCTTAAAAATGGACTGTGCCATAAAAATGGTGCCACTAACCCATTTATCAGTGAGTTGAAAACAACATCTGTGTGTATGGGTGTGTGTGCGTGCTTGTGTCTGTGTGTTTGCGTGTGTGTGTGTGTGTATGTGTATCTGTGGCTGTGTGTGTCTGTGTGTGTGTGTGTGAATGTCCGTGTGATTTACTTCCATTTTGACTGACAGTGCAGATGCAATCCACCATTAGTCTGGGTCAATAAAGAAGACAGATGGGCATCCATACGTATTGAGTAATATGCTATTCCACATAACAGGGCCCTTCACTGTTCGATCATATGCCATAAATCTCAATAGGCACGAGTCCCTCTTCTCGATTTTACAGTCCTGCAGTTTACGGGGAAGAAACCGAGGGTTATTCCTGCCTTCCATCTAATCGCTAACATGCTAACAATGCGGATAGGCCAAATTTGCATCAGTCCATTCTCGGCTTGGAATATGTCCTCCACTCCTCCACTTCTTCCCTTTATCCCAGTGTTTTTTTGTTTTTTTTTTAATTAAAGGTAATCAAAGTTGCATTCATGTGTCCTTCATATAATCATTCTAGTCATATACTCATCTCAATATTTCTAATATCAATTTAATGTCTTCGCAATGTCATTTCTAATACAATTTTGTCGCAAATCATAATTTGCTGCTCTAGATGTTATTTATGCCTCCTGCTCTGAAATCCCAATGCAATTTATCCTGGGCAATGTATACGTGAAACTGTACATGGCTAATTAGTTAACTGGAGCAATTAAGCCAGCGGAATTAGCTTGAAAGGGAAATAGCACGCACGCAGCCCTTCAGGATTGATTTTGACGGCCCTGGTCTAAATGAACATCGCTTAATGTCCTTGGTGAGCATTCAATGAGAGCCAGCTGCCCCTGGCTCAGACCAACTGGGGCGAAGAACAGGAGGGAGGAGCCCTGGGCACCTGTGTGATGCCGATTGCATAAGCCGTGCGTCGAGGGGCTTTAAAAGCGAAAGCCAATCAAACAGCTGCAGTGGCTGGCAGATGATACCTGGGACACAACGTGCAGAACGCCCAGCTAAGTGTTGACAGTGTTATATTCAGGACGAACTGTTGAATGGACAAACACAGGCAGCCATGCCAAGTGCCGGTAACTTTGATAAAAGGGATTGGCTCATGAAATGCAGTTTGCAGTGTGTGGCAGGGCTCGGTTTGCGGGAGGAATTCAGGACAATTAGAGGACCACGCCTTCTGGTCAAGTTGGCACACACCGCATCTCCCTGTGTCCAGCTCTTCTGTCCCTTCCAGGGTAGTCACGGCGTGTGACACAGTGAAAAGACTTTATGTGCTGAATGAGTGAAATATGCATTCATCACACCTGGTATCCATTGCGCAGCGTTCTAATTTTCTCATTATTTTTTCAGACAGTGCGAAGGTTACACGTATAATTTGTATTGCTGATTAGTAGTTGTCTTGGTGTGGCACCGAGGCTGCTGACTGTGTGCAGTGTTCTCCCATATTAGTTTGGCAGGGGGAGGAGATAGCCATCCAGAGATCGCATTACACCAGGGGAGGCAGAAAAGCAAGACCAGTAGACTGAAAGGCCGGCATGTGGGTCGGTCGAAAATGACTCCAGACCCCAGACAGCTGCGCCGACACATCACACACAGACACTTATCCATGCAAACACACACACACACACACACACACACACACACACCCACCTCCAGACCACCTTCATGTGTACCTTCATGTGTACCTCAGCACCATGCTGTAATATTGGAACATTCTGTATATATACATATCTATGGTGCTGCAGTACACAAAGTAGCTGTATCACATAACAGGTAGCACAGGAGTCAGCATGTGCCTCCTATATCAGCAGAGACGGGAGAGTTCACCATAAACACAACAGAATTTATGGATCGATCAGAGACAGCCACTGTGATGGATAGCCATGGCAGAGGCTGTAACTCTTGAGGTAATCTGATGACTCTGTGATAAAGCCCAAACAATTACAGTTTTCCCATTTGCAAGTCTCCATTTTAAAAAAACTTTAGAAGAAAGCGTGGAAAACAAGCTGTAAAATTCACCAGTGCAGACATTTTTCAAATCCCTTGTGAATTGAGTAATGTAATGCAAAAGTTACATTTTTTATATTTATTGAATAATATGCCCAACACACTATGCAGTAGAATATCAATTAATCAAAACCATTGCTTTTTATGAGACTCTTCTCAATATATGAGATTTGTAAATTTTATCTGTTCACACATATGCATATACAATATGTCATGTCTTTGAACTTTCCTGTGTTAAAAATCAAAACTGAAGAGGTAATTTGGAGAAATAATTCCAGATGCTGTTGATTGCTGTATGTCGTGCATCATTATGAAAATAGCTGCAGAAAATGTGAATGGGTCAATATCAAGATGCTCAAGACAGAGAATGTAACCATGTATAACACAAGAGAAATACATCCTGACTCATCCCTGTTATAAAAAAGCAACAGGTGAGCCAGCCACAATGCCAGAAGCAAAAACCCCAACCTGATCAATTTAGCTAAACTGCAGCAATGGTGAAAAGCCTCTTTATAAAGCCAGACCACAGGATCTTCCTAAAGCAACTGAGATTGCCAGTTTCTCAAGTGACACATTTCTCATTTCCTGAGTGATGTCATCTGTGCATATGGCAGGAAATGGCGAAAGCAGCACTTAAAATAGAAAAAGAAGACTTTATGAAAAATAGATTACTTTGGGCTGCTATCTGGTATCAGAAGTTTCAGATTGTGTTTTACTGTGTCAAAATGTTAAACTAACTATAATAATAATAATAATAATAATGATAATAATAATAATATTAAATGAAATAATAAGAACAATTAAATGAATTACAGTCAATTACTCACTCGAAGACTAAGAGTACAGGCAAGTATACACTCTAAGAGTAAGAGTATTATTTTGTATTACCAGCATTTAGCAGACGATCTAATCCAGAGTGATTTACGCAACTTTTTACATAGCACTGACATTGTATCCATTTATGCAGCTGGATATATACTGAAGCAATGCAAGCTAGTACAGCAGCAGTGTCTGACCCAAGAATTGAGCATTTAGGCTACATGAGCAGCGCCTTACCCATTAAACCACGCTGCCGCCCACACGCTCTAAGAGTAAGAGTGCAGGCAAGTACACACTCTGTGTGAAGACTATTCAGGAGACAGGAGAGGACACGTTAGTACAAAGACAGGATTAAAATAAATAGACCAACAGTCTTTACATTTTTCCTCAGGAAGCCATACCTTGTTTCAGTGACTGTGACACATGATGGTGGTGAGTGCTCATGGGACTGTGGCAGCGGGCGGGGAGGAGGCACAGCGAATCCGTCGCTTTGTCCTTGTTAGGCTCTCACCGGGGCCCAATCGATGACCTGTCAGGGCCGAGTTGCCGTCGCCACGGTGATGGATCATAAGCACACCCTCGTTTCTCTCCATATTTCACGGGCCTCGAACCATCAGGGTCGACTGGCCTAATGCAAGGATCCATCATCAGACTCCCGATCTCTTTCTTTCTCATCTTCTTTCTCTTTATCTTTTACTTTTTCTCTATCTCTGTCTCTCTCTCACTCAGTCATTAAAAACCCTTGGAGTATGGGCTTCACATAAGAAGTAAGAGGGAGACAGAAATGGAGAGAGTGTAGGAAGTATGTTGGATCTTTAAAAAATCAGGCTGTGAAAATATTTCTTGAAAACACTCTGATATCCACTGCCTGCTAAATAGGTCATTTCGTATAAACTTCTAAGCATAACCCCACAGAATAAGCATAGAATTACACTAGTTGTGAATTAATAAAAAATGGTTTCAGTAGTGCAGGGCTCCAATTTCTACAATCATCTCCATGGTGGTTCTGCATTTACACCATGTCCCTTCAAATATGTGTACCTGTTTACTCTGCCCTCAACAACCATGGGAATACTAGCCTCTGTTCTGCCTGTAGCATTCCAATTTGCTTGCACTGTCATGAAATAAACTATAGAAACTATAATATACTTGAGTGAATGGTGTGTGTGCCCTGCGATAGATTGGCGGCCTGTCCAGGGTGTATTCCCGCCTCTTACCCAATGCACACCGGGATAGGATCCAGCACCCCCCTCGACCCTGCTCAGGATAAGCAGGTATAGATAATGGACGGATAGAGTAATATACTACTAGGCCACAAAACGCAATGGTTAATTTGGGTGGTGTGCTAGCGCACATCTGACAGAGTCCCATAGACAGAGCCATAAAGCACGGTGGGGTGGGTGCGCCCGGGTGACGGGGGCGGTGATGCAGAGCGCCGCGCTGCCGGCTCCCGGTGACAGGGGCTCGACCGCGGCGGCTGATGTAATGGAGAGGGGCCCTCCAGCCGGCCGCCGTGAATCTTCTGCCCCCAAAATATGGAAATCGATACGACCTGATCGGGTGCTCCGTCAGGCGGACGGAGCTGCCCCGCGGGCGTCTTCTCTCTGTGACGGAGGGGGAGGGTAAGGGGGAGGCCGTGTCTGTCTGGAGGCTAGGTACAGTACCTCTGCCTGCTCCGCGGCGCCGGACGGAGGAGGGCGAGGGGACTGCGCTGAGTCAGAGTGAACGCGGTTCCGTCCTCCAGATCCACCGTCTCTGCTTTACACTTTCTCCCCCGCTTCCGTTGATTCTGCCGTCCCTTCCCACCTCTGTACCATTTCTCTCCCCCCCCCACCCACCACTCCATTCCTCCTTCCTTCCTCTGTACGGCTCCTTTCCTCTGCTCTGTCGTTCGTTTTCTCCTTCTCTCCGTTGTACCCATTCCCAGTCCGAATCCATTCTGCGCCGAGTGTATTCTGGGACTTACCCTCGCAGAACCTTCGGGAGGGGATTTATAACAGCCAAATAATGATGCCTAAGCCAAAATCCATGATACGTTGTGGGAGGAGAGCCATCAAAGGCTTATGAAAGTCTCCATTAGGAGCCTCAATAAGCACCCAATTTACACCCAGGCACCTGGAAATAGAACATAAAAATAGTTTTTTTTTTATTTGTACGAGTATTAACGTTCGAAATTTTATCTGGGTGGTTCTCCCTCCTGCCGTCGATAGGCACAACGCCACATAGTCAGCGGTAGCTCATTTGCCGGTTTAGTCAGAGAGCTTCAATCCCAGCCCCTGATGGTAGTCTGCAGATTGCCGGGGGAGTGCGAGGCCTCCATGAAGTATGTTACCAGGGAGGTGACGTGAGATGCCGCCTACCAGAACAACCTCGAGCGGTTCATGTTCCGGCTGCATGATGTCTGATATTTACTCTCGCAAACTCATTACCCTCCCACACAAAGGGATGAGCACCTATTTTCACCAACGATTTGTGACCTAAACTTTGTGATTCATTGGAAGCCTCTGCAGAGTGTGTCAGTAGAGAACGTTGGAGGCAGGAGATAACTGGAAAGTGTCTTTTCTCACTGTACATTTGATCAGGAAGGAAATCCAATGAGGATCAGTGGCATTAATAAGCTAATGACAAGCGGGGCCTTGAGAACTGCCACCAGCTACGGAACACAACGTTCCAGAGAAACAGCTGAGGTGTGGAAATGAAAGTTGAAGCTAAGCAAAAGCCTGGTAAATTGACAACTTCGACCTTCAAAGTATACCCCATAAAGTTCATATAGGCACAATCATGATGTGTGAGCTTTACAAACATGGTGCGCCAGTGGAAATCTTTTCTTGTGGAAAGGCTCTACCTGCTGGCAGAGAATGAAATAACACTATGGGGTGTTGCGAAAAGGCACAGAGAAACATTTAAAGACTTTCAGTGGCTACTGTGGGATCGAACTCTTAAGTCTTCAGTTACTAGGGAGCTCTTCAGGTGTTAAAACTCCCAGTCTCTGCTGTGGGTCAGACCGCTTCCTGAAGCAACAATGATAAGACTGACTGTACGACTGACCACTCCTTTCTGACTTGCCCATCATGTTGACCAATGAAGGGTTAGAGTTAGCATGCTGAGCATATCAATAAAAGAGGACAAGAGTACTAGACAGTGGACATATGAACATTCTTCTTATTATTATTCTGCTCATTATAATTATTATTGTTATTATTATCCATCCGTTATCTATACCTCCTTGTTCAGAGCAATATTATTATTATTTATTATTATTATTGTTGTTGTTGTTGTTATTATTATTATTATTATTAGATGCTGGGCATAGTATTATGAAAAATAAATAGCCTACATGAAATGATTATAATCATAAGAAGCCCTTTTTATTAATAAACATGAGTCAGGGCTGACCCAGGGGGGATAGATGGCGTATTAAAAATTCATAACTTTGCCACATTTCTTCAAATGCCACCAAATGAAGTGAAATGTCAGTTAACCTGTTAAAGGAGAAGACGGTGTGCCCAGCCTTTTCACAGCCCTTTCATCCCATCAGAGGGTGGATATGATTTTAATTCTGACCACTCTTTCTTCTGTGAGCAGACACAGGTGACTCTGACGCTGCCCCTAGTCACCACAGCCCACAAGCTTGAAAAGAAAATTGACATTCAATAACTGTACGCAATCCACAGGATTGTTTCATAAATGGAATTTGACTGAGAAAATGTGATCTCTTTTTTGTTTAATTGTCAGTGGACACAGGTCGATATGTTACGTTAAGCACCTTTAAAATGCATTTATTACTAAAACAAGCTTTCGTAATGAATAATATGTTTTTTATCGAAAGTGGAATACTTCTGTGAAAAGGTCAGTCATTTTAGAGCAGACATTTTGCAGGCACATTTGGCATTGTCACAGATAGTGAGATAAAGACAATAGAAAGAGAGAGAAAATGGCTGATGGGCTAGCAAAATCTCAAATGCACTGTCATTGTAGGTTCAAAGTCATAAGTGGAAATTGTGGAAACATTTCGAGCCATTTTCACCAGAGAAGTATTCCAGTTAAAGAACCATCTGAGCTCATCGTCTGTGATTTAAAACTTTTACAGGATTATTATTTTTAGAATGTATATTTAGAACAGAGCCCTGAGCTGTTCTTAATCTTGTTTTATTCAGGTTTCTAATTTCATTAATAAAACAGCACCGAGTCTTAGAGCTGGTAAGGACTTGTTAAGGAAAACTAACCGAGTGAAACATGCTTACAGAAGACAGACAGATAGGCTAGCCAACAGACAAGAATACAGGCAATACAGGTAGACATTTGAAAAGAGACACAAGGGTGTGGGGTGAGCATGGGGTGTGTGACATTAATCATACTCGTGTTTGAAATATTACCATGACTGTTTTGTTAATATTTAAAATGTATCAGGGTGAAATAATAATCAAAGTTGTCCTTCATAGAGGAGAGAGAAAAATAACCCCAGTGCAATCTAGCAGAGCGTAGTTTTGATCGATTCAGAAGAAAGTGCTATAGTCATACTGCGATAGGTATACAGATGTGGAATGAAAATGACTGCAAATTACATGAATAATTATTGTCACTGACTTGGACATTATTGATTTGGGAATTAGGCTTGTTACTCTGACTTCATATTTTTATGTCTGCCCCAACCTATTGCCTCATATAAAAAATAACTAATCATGTAAAATGATCAGCAGTAGCCTAGCTCATCCAGAGCAACTTGTAAGTAAGAGTGGCGTCCTATTTTTTGATTATTTCCTCTGTGTTATCAGTGACTGAGACACATTCCAAGGTCAATAACACTGTCTAGATGTGTTAAAAACCAAGTGCTGCAAATTTGATAGTTTCATCTATATAAAATATAATGGCGGAATAATGCCAGAACAACGTGCTTGGAGGAACTGCAGTGCTGCTACTGCTAGTGCTCATTGGCCACTAGATGGAAGCACAGCCACGAGATTATGAGTTCCAGGACTTTGATCTTTGCCGTTTTTCTGGGGAGCTGGCAATCATTAATGCTCTCATGTGCACATACACATGCACATACACACATGCACACACACACACACACGCACACACACACACACACACACGCACACACACGCACGCACACACACAATACAAATTGCTCATTTTTTATGGGCCCCTAGGAGAGGATAAGAGAACGGGACTGGTGTTGGACCCCTCAGCAATAACCCTGGTCACATACCATGCACGTCACCATCCACATAATAGCAAGATCTCTTTATAATTTGTCACTTTTCTCCAATACTAACACTACAGTACATCTTTCTGAAGCACACCTCCCTGAGATTTCAGGATTCAGCATCCCCTGAGAGGAAGCCGTTCAGTCGAGAGGGGATATGGACCGTTCACTCTTAAACAGAGGCCTCCTTGGTGATGTCACAATTTCTATATTTGAACAACCTATAAGGAAGCAGTTTGGTTAGGTGGTATCAGATTTGATGATAGGTCCTGGAAAAGACTGGAAAAACTCCATCGGGCAGCTCTGCTTGACATGATTTCCCTTTGCCCTTTCTGATGAGACTGTGGCCTTCCAGGACCCCTCATCTCCTGAAGGGTCACATGCCCTGGCTTCACTCTTATTGGCCAGCCATTTTAAGCCAACCCCATTTGGTATCATCATCATCCACAGAGCAGTGCTATAATGTCTTGAGAGCGCCTACCAGTGGTGAGTGTAAGTAAGAACAGACAGATATACAGTACTCTAAAAATCAATGCTGTGAACAGCGAATGAAGAAATTGCCCTTCTTTTACTCAGTTTCAGTTATTCTTTAATTCCAGTGGTAGCTTGTGAGGTTAAAGCCTTACATCTTATCTTATCACTAAATTTTTCTGTCATCATTGGTATTTACACTCGTAAGAACATACACACGTCCAAACTAAAAAGCAGAAAGCCGTGCAAACACTATTAAAAAAATGAATTTCAAACAGCACTCCTCCGTCTTCAAGCAGATCTCATTAAAAATGAACAGGAAAGGACACAGGGGGAGAAAAAAGAGGTCAATCGGCAGTCACGTCATCAAGAAAGTAACCTCTTGAAACAAATGTGGCTTCAGGCTTTCTTCCACAAACACTAGTCCTATAAAAACAAACCTCTGCCACCTACTGGCTCTATGGGAGAAGAGCCTAAATAAACAGGTGTAAGAAGTGCAGTGTGGGAAAACAGGGCCTTTCCAACTGCAGTCCACAGCTGGAATCGGGCTAACTTGGTGAGTTTAGGTTCCAGGTGGGGATCAGTCAGACCACAAATATCCATGTCACCTCTTCTCTCTTGCTAAATAATGGGCAGTAACCTCAGCTGTGATTAAAGCAGATTGGTATATTTCTAAAGTATGTTTCATACTTATACCCCATGCCAAAATGTTGTTATTACCATAATTTTAAGAAGGGAATGTCATTCCTCATATTTTTTTTTTCCTGGGGTCAAACTTCGGGCAGAACACTAGAAGGCTCGGTCACAGAAAGTCCGTTTGCCACTGATTCACCTCCAGCAGATTCTCTTGAGGCCGGGGGTATCGCGTTACGGACTTAAAAGCCGCACTCATAAGAAATAATTATTGTTTCTGCTTCACGGAAGCAGCAACACAAACATGCCCCCGCCCTGTGGTGGTTCAGCAATGGTGGTCTCACGGCTGAGTCATGGAAACAGAGTCCTCAGTTCTCTAGCTTCTGCACCGCTGTACTCACTCAGCATTGATGTTACTTTTTATGACGTTTGCAAATTCACTTTTTGTCCAAGACCACCACTCCTGGGAAAGCCTTTTGGAAATGCTGAGATAACTTCATATCCAGGTATCCTTTAATCTGTATCACAACGTAAATGGTAAATGGACTGCATTTATATAGCGCTTTTATCTAAAAAAGTGTTAAATAAGCACCCATTCACACTCCAATGGTGAAAGGCTGCCATGCAATGTACCAATCAACTCATTGGGAGCAATTAGGGGTTAGGTGTCTTGCTCAGGGATACTTCAACATACCCAGGGCGGGGGATCGAACCGGCAACCCTCCGACTGCCAGACAACTGCTCTTACGTCTTGAGCTATGTCGCCCCTACATGTAATGTAATACAGCACGTCAAATAATATAGGGAGCATTAGATGTTCCTGAAAGATCCTTTTTGGCTTGTCTTGATACTATATTGGCTATAGTGAACATTTAGATGAAATTAGTGTGGTGTAATAGTGCTTCATGAAGTCTATAACCTCCATTTAGTTAGGGCTAAAGCCAACCTCAAAAAATAAATAAAGCCAACCTCAATGGAAAAAATAAAGCAAGTCAAACAAATGTATATCAACTTGCAGTGGATTTCACCTCTTTTAACATCTTTGCTAAAATGCTTGCATTGCTGGTTTTGGGTTTTGTTCTGTGGCTTAATTTCAATGTGGAAATTAATCCTTGCTTGTCTCAGTTCCCTTCACAGATAAAGAATAAAAAACCTGCCCATTGCTGAGAGGGTGAGTTGGAGCGTCACCCTTATTTTTTTATTTTTCAGGGGGACAATCCTCTGAGTTTTTTTTTCTCTCTCTTTTTTATGGTTTTTTTTTTCACCAGTCTTAAAAAATGTGTATTTTATCAAAGACATCTAGTTCCCAGGAAGTGGAAGTTTCACCCCCGCCTTAATCTGACAAACAAACAAGTTTTTCTCTATTCTGAAGTAAGCAAATAGCATGCCTTCCACTGACCCTCATTTCATGGTTGAACATATAATGTATCTAGATCCACTGTTCCCATCACTCATTAGGCAGGACCCCCTCCCCACAACCACCACCACACCACCTCACCGCGCACATCTGTCCCTGGAGTCTGGTCATGGCTCCGCCCACCTGCGCCTTATCACTGCTACAGTTTAAAGAGGCCTGGTGGAGTTTCCTCAGCTTCGCCGGCTGAGATTTAAACACACAGTTAGATGCGAGCATTCCACAAGCCTGCTATCGCAGGACATCAGACGTTGTCTTAATTTCCCCCTTAAGGCACGTCAAATGGACCACCCAACCGAAGACTGGACGCTGCAGAGGCAAGTTCTGCTGTGACTCATTCCTGAAACGGCTTGTCTCGGTTCCGCCCTGTGAGATATTACTTCTTTTTTTTTAAGATATGAAGCGTATAAAGAGACAGAGGGCATTTCTGTTAATACATCAAGGATTGTATTTAGCTTAACTTCAGAACCTAATAAACATGAGAAAATATATGGAACAGAGCGTTGTTATCCCCAGCAATTTCACAGGCAAGAGAATGTCACAGGTTACAGACTGGGGACTACAATATACAGCAGCAAAATTACAACATGCATTGAGCAAAGTGGTGGAATAGTGTACATTGAGGATTGTATAGCATTTACATATACTGTATAGCATAGCGTATAGCATATCCTATATTAAACAGAAAAAAACAACATACTGGGTTCTATTTTTTTTTTTCAAGCTAACTTTCAAATGGTAGTCAAGACAATAGTCAATAGACTGTTTTGATTGTTTTTATCTCTGTAGTTCAAACTGTTATTTTGTTTGGAAATGCAATCAAAACATGAAAAAACAAAACAAAATATTTTTAAAGTTATATTCTTTCTTTCTTTCTTTCTTTCTTTCTTCCTTTCACTTTTGCTATATGAAGTACATTATGGTCTGGTGGGCAATGCTTTTGAGTCAACTGCTTAGTGATGGTGGACAGCGCCACAGTGGAAGCGCCGGGTCCTCATTTGGGAGGGGGGGGTGGCCTCTGACGATATTCTGGGATGTGATGCATTATCCACCCAGCCGGGGCCAACAGTGAGATGGTAAACACTGACATGATGAGGAAGCTTTGCTGCAGAGAAGAAGAATGGAGAGTGAAAAACCAGCCTCCTTGCTCTTTGAAGCAAGAAAAAAACATACATTTGCCATGGTGTTTTCTGCCACTGTTGCTGCCAGGGCTCTTTTCAAAAAGAATGGCAACCATGAGGCCAGTGGCCTCGTGGATGAACAGATAAGCATATTCGGTGTGGATTATTCATTGTTCTTGTCTTCTGTAAGGCAGTCTGATCACCTCATTAAACAATGTTCTGATGATAGCTCTGATGAAGATAAATGTTAAAATGAACGTGTAATATTTATGCCATTATCTTGTCCTGAGTTTAATAAAACAACTCTTCCAATTTACTCACTGCTGAACTAAAGGTTCTGACATAAATAGGCACAATTTGTCCAACGTTCCAAGGGTTTAGAGTCTAGGTTTTAGTGGTATTTTTCATCCTCAGTTCTGCCGATATTTCAAATGAAACAATTTTGTTGTCTTCACCCTGGTCTGATGACATTTCATCTTATATTTCCTGTTCTCTGGACGGCAACAGAAAAAAAGCCATTATCACTGAGCAGGAACTTTACACCTTTGTCTTGTGTCAGCTGTATAATGTTTCAGTGTTGTAGCATGTATCACTAAGTCTGGGTGCTTGACACGGAAAATATTGGCTGAAGTCATGGAGGAGTCAAGTCAAAGTTGTTGAAAATCATAGAAAACAGGAAAAAATCTGAAGAAATCAGAGAGTTATTTCTTCATTAAATTAATTAATAGATCTCATGCACAGCAGTGGGAATTAAGTGAATGATCATTAAGTGAATTAACATGCGCAAATGCAGTGACAGTAACAAGTGCTTGAGGTTTCATAAAATTAACAGGCAGTAACCGACAGCTATGAACAAATAGCCCATGAGTGAAATATATTGATAGGCTGGTGCATTTAAAAGCGAATTCCATCCATTATGGAACATAGTTTTTATGTTGTAGATTTTTTTCTCCTTTACAGCAGTTTCAAAATCTTCACAGTAAAAAGGTCATAATGTAAAAAGCTATGAAAACTATTTCACAAATTGCTGCCGCACTTTGTATTAGAATGAACTCTCTAACAGAACAAGAACAAGCAACACATCACTCTGCCACAGGTAATATTGCTCATCCTTGCCTGAGCTGAATTTGCATTATCTTCAGCTTTGCAGGCACCAAAGGTTTTTTTTGTTTTGTTTTTGTTTTTTTTGTTTTTTGTTTTTTGTTTTTTGCCTCTGTACAAAATATATTCCGATTATTATTATTATTTTATTTTTTTTTTTTTTTTTTTTGGTCATACAACCATTTGTCAACTTGTGCTTTCACACTTCTCAATACATGCTGATCAATACATTTGCCCATCTCATTTTTAAATGTATAGCACTGATTTCAGGTGCATGTGCTACATGACCAATGATTTAGGTTTAGAAACATCATACACTGTAGAACTGTAATGTGTGTGGCTGTGGAGAGCCACCAATCACACAAATAAGTCTAAACGGATCAGGACTGGTCTGAACCACAAGTTGTGTGTGTCTGTGAACTGTGCCCTGATGAAGATTCAAAGTGTAATGGTTAGTTAGGGACTACAGCACTCACCCCTGGTCCAATCTTCTGCTTGGGTGGTTTGCTGTAGATCTGTGGTCTCTGTTGGAGCAGGACAGTCCTGGACTGGACCAATGGCTTGGTCCGTATGGCACTGCTCAGGACTGCAAACATCCCTGGGGCAGATACGAACTGCTCTGAACTCCCGTCTTCAGAGAGAGCTCTGGAGAAGATCCCAGCTCGTCTCCTGTGGGGACAGAGAGCCCGGCCTAAGACCGCATCCCCACACCTCCCCATCAGACTGGGAGGAGTCAGAACTATTATGTCACTCAAATTAATCAAAAAAAGCTCCCTCCCCTGCTCATTGCTGAATGGATTGGATCAAAACTCTTATTGGGATAGGAGAAAATTCGCTCAAAGAAAGCTTGGATGGTTGACTGCGCTATGATGTGATTTGTTGTCAGGACTTTTTTTCTGGTTCTAATCAAAAATTAATAAATTCTGAAACAATATCAAGGAAGCTTTTAACTTGTATTTCATAAACCTATCCTAGATGCCTACAAGTCCCATTAAGAGTTGATGAATTGATTCTGAACTCATTGTTAGGAGGAAAGTATGGAACATTCAATATAATACCAGTTTGGTCCCTGGTAAATCTTAGAGCATATTTTAACCTGCATGAAGGCTGTCATATAAGGCCTTTACTCATCACAGAGCAATTAAGCCATACACTCTCTGTGTGCTTTTTGCTTCCTAACAGGAAGCCACCTGCTTCCCTTGGTTGTGTTTGTTTGATTTATTGAGTTATCCCAATGCTGCTGCATTCAATATGAGTGATCTGATACAAGGATAAGATAAAAAAATGAAGAGAAATCTGCAATAGCAAGCAATCAGCTTTTGTTAGCTGTCGCAAACAAGCAAGAGGCCACAGGTAGAGCTGCAGCAGATGTCTTGCAAGGCATTAGATTTCAAAGGGTACACGTGGACCTGGTTCCAGTAAATTCCATTATCTTTGGTCAATCTGTCACCGCAAGGCAGCTGTTCAGAGCAGAAGCCTATCAGATCAGATCGTGTTTAAGCACTGTTTTGTTTTCATGCCGTTATTTCCGATCAACAGGCACTTGGTCGCCAAAAACAAGCTAACGCAGATAAAATCATTTAGATGGTTCCTCTTACATGATGTTGCAAATCGGGCTTGATAAAAAATGCTTGTCTAATCAGCAATGTACCATGTGAAAAGTGCATATGACCTTATATTGTTTAATGAAACAAAAACCTCATGAATAAATAAAACTTAAGACTAAATCAATTGTGTATCAATATTTTTTAAAGGGACACTAGTGTGGGTCTGAAAAGCAAGCAGTATTTACTGGACAAGATAAGTAAGTACAAGAAAAATCCATTTCTCTGGCTAGATATATCTCCTGCACCTTTTAAAGCTGCTTTGCTGAATGTGGAAACTCAAGAATGTATTTTAAGTTACTCTCCTCTAGTCTTGTCCGCAATCTCTCGAGCTTATTATGGTGAAATAGCACTGGGTCTAAAAACCTGGAATTCTTTCTGTAACTTCAATTTCGAAAACCAGTTAAGTGGCGCAGAAAATGGGTTCTCATTTTGTTAGGAACTGCTGGATTGATTATATTTTATATTGCTGGCTGGTGCTCGACAGCAGCTAAATGGACTACCCCACAGAAGCTGGCATCGCTGATTGGCTTCAGCACACGATGTGAAGGTCAGACAATGGTCAGCGGAAGAGCCAGAGACGTGTACACTTTGTTCTTCCTCACACCGACTCATCTGGAGATGTGCCTTTGATCTACAACGCAGTGTCTGTCTCGTCTGCACTGAGTCACCGAAGAGCCAGTAACTCACCGCGACAGTCACTTTCTATGCATAATGTCATTAACTGTCAGGCCGTGAACAAAAAAATGAAAATACAACAGTAAAGGGTTCTGGTGATTCCATAATGGCGTGGGGTCCAGTGCCTGGTGTGGATTGGGCATGCTAATGTACTTAGAAGGTAAGGCTGATGTCAGACTTTGTTCCATACTGCAAAAGGATCACTGCACCCCATTTTAAGTATTTCTATCCCGTAGAGAGGGGCCCAATACAAGATTGCCTCAAGAATTAATAGAGTAAAAAATTACTTTTTCATGAAATAAATAGTTTGAGATGAGTGAGTATTATGTATTAGCTTTAAATGAGGATTATGCTGTTAAATAAAATGATGACAATGATTTTAATGATGATGATGATGATAATGATGATGATGATGATGATGATGATGATGATGATGAAGAAGAAAAAAGCGCAGATGACCAGCTATAATGAAGGAGTAGAGGATGATGATGATGATGATGAAGGTGTTGGTGGTGGCAGTGTGGATGCTGTTCATGATAATGATCATGGTGATAACTGTTGCTCATGGTTGCTGATATACAGTAACAGGATGAGCCCAGTGTAGACTATGGTGCTACAACATACAGTGTATTACAACTTTAAGATGCCTGTGCACAAATGGTAGTTTAAGCATTAGTGCAATCAATTGATTACATGGCTGTACTTCTGAGCGCTCAGTGGATACATAAATTGTGTAAGACACAATACATGATGACATTCAAATAACATGTGAGACATGATTACATTACATATATTACATTACATTCATTTAACAGACACTCTTATCCAGAATGACTTACAGTGTTAGAGAACATAAGTGCATTCACTTGATTAATTATGCCAGGCCAGGCTAACAGCATTTCCAGACCAGCGTGTTCATATGCAACACAGCTTAATGCACATAACTCCATAAATGAAAATTTACGATACAAAGCAAGAACAAAAATCTAACTTTAGGGCCATTCTGTTGCGTGTCCTCTGTCATAAAGGTGAATCCTGGATATACACTACATTTTTAAAAGTATGTTGACACTTGAACATCACACCCATATGTTCTTGTTGAACATCTCATTCCAAAACCATGGGCATTAATATGAGGTTGGACCCTCCTTTGCTGCTGTAACAGCCTCCACTGTACTGGGAAGGCTTTTGATGGGGTAGAGGTCAGGGCTCTCTGCAGGCCAGTCAAGTTCTTTCCCACCAAACTCTGCAACCTTGCTTTGTACACGGGAGGATTGTCATGCTGAAACAGGAAAGGGCCTTCCCCAAACTATTGCCACAAAGTTGGAAGCACACATTTATCTAGAATGTCATTGTATGCTGCAGCGTTCAGATTTCCCTTCCCTGGAACTAAGGGGCTGAGCCCAAACCACAAAAAACAGACCCAGACCATTATTCCTCCTCCACCAAACTTTACAGTTGGCGCTATTCGGGCCAGTACAGTTGGCACTATGCATTCTGCCAAAACCTGATTCTTCTGTCAGACTTCCAGATTGTGAAGCATGATTCATCACTCCAGAGAACACGTTGTCATTGCTCCAGAGTCCAACGGTGGCGTGCTTTAAATCACTCCAGCCAGCGCTTGGCATTGCATATGGTGATCTTAGGCTTGTGTACGGCTGCTCAGCCATGGAAACCCATTTTGACAAATCGTTCTCGTGCTGACGTTATTTCCAGAGGTAATTTGGAACTCTGCAGTGTGTGTTGCAACCGAGGACAGATTATTTTTACACGCTACAATCTTCAGCCCTCGGCAGTCCCGTTCTGTGAGCATGTGTGGACTACCGTTTTGTGGTTGAGTTGTTGTTGCTCTTATACGTTTCCACTTTCCAATAACAGCACCATTGACTGCTGCAGCTCTAGCAGGGCAGAAATTTGAAAAACTGACTTGTTGGAAAGGTGGCATCCTGTGACAGTGCCACGCTGAAAGTCACTGACCTCTTCAGTATGATCCATTCTACTGGCAATGTTTGTAAATGAGATTGCATGACTGCATGCCTGATTTCAGGTACCTGTTAACAATGGGCGTCGCTGAAATAGCTGAAACCACTCTGTTTTATCTTATTGGGTCAACTAAACCTTGATAAGGTCACCACAGTGCATTACTCAACATGGGATGTGTGTGCTCAAAGGCAACCTTGAATTTCATAGGTGCAGAACATCAAATATGCAAATAGAGGCATTGCATGGAAATATACTGCCTCCCAAAATTATTCACACCCTTGATAAAGATGAGCAAAGAAGGCTATATAAAACAACATTACATCTTGAAAATGGAGGAATGGTGAAAGCCCCCACCCCCAAATATGTTCACTAATCTCATAAAATACTAAAGAAGATGACTCAGAGGAGTTATTCTTGCAAATGGTATTGAAAAGGGAGGTAGGTATTATTGCAATATATTTTTTGGTGGAAAATATTACTTTCCTCTGAGGAATTGTATTAATGTACAATAATATCATTTCCCCATTTTCAGTATACAATTTAGCGCATTACATGCTGTATATTGTCTATTTTTTATCATCTTCTTCGCTCATCTTTTTCAAGCGTGACAGTAATTCTGGAAGGCACTGTAAATATATGTGCCTCCAAAGCCGCAGTTGAAAGCTATACTTTCAAGACTTTTGTATACACAGTATTTTGTAGTTTTTTTGCTGTGAATAATCAATGATAAGGCCATCTAGACTGTAAAAAAAATGTTTTACAAGATTAAATATGTTCAGCTTGCCCCACAATCCGGACTGGTTTATGAAACAAAAACAAAGGACAATGATTAATTGAGGGAAACATTAAAGCTGAAAATGCATTCTGTTCCGCCCAAATGTTGTAATCAATATGTTTATGGTACATGTGTAGTGAACAACAAAAATACAAACATTTTTTCCTGTTAATCTCATTTAACTTAACGGTGAGCTTTGCCTGTGCTGCATAACTGACCTCTCTAAGAATGAACCTGAATAACCATAAATTTGAGAGGGTAAGTGAAGTCAATACATTTGCAGCACCTTCTAATGAAAATCCAGTAAGGAGTAGGGATTGAAACAGCTTCATCGCGATACAATAGTGATAGTGATACTCTGAACAACGATACGATGCGATTTCCATTCATTTCTAACAATATGATATGCAATAACAACCAATCATGAAAGAATACGATGCAATTAGCTGTGATGTGAATGTAACCATTAGATCTGACAGACTCCCCCCACCCCATTGACACTCAAGAGATCATTGAAATAAGATACATTACGCTATAACTTTCAAAGATGACAAATGCTTTAACTTCAGTGCCTCAGACGTGCCCGAATAAAAGTTTGCCATGTAAATTAACGATTCAACGTGATACGAATTACATACGAAGTTACGCCGTGCCGGGGTGGCATGCCCCATACCAATACAGCACCGAGAGTTTGGCAGTTCTCTGGGTCGATTTATACATTTCATATCGATGCAACTGCGGAAACAGTGATGCATCGACGTTTCAGTATGAGTGGCTTTTGAGAGTTAGCAATACGACCTACTTTCCATTAGGTGGAGCCCGAAACCGAGATCGGCTGTTATAAAAATCAAACGCACCAACCCGGAATTTTTCCGCCTTGTTACTTTCATGAAAGTCGCGAACCGTCCAGTAAACCGCGCCCGGATAGGCCATGAGAGCGACCAACCAGGCGCTTCAACAAAGACAATGTAACGAAGCAAAGGGGAAGGACCGCCTCCGAGTTTCTCTTTCCAAGAAAAAACGGAGGGGATATGAAAAAGTCAAATTAAAGTGGAATTAAAGAATGTCTCCTTCTCACAAGCTTGTTGGTAAACTGCCAGAGACGTCCGCCAGGGTTAGAAGCCTGTTTTTGTGGATTTGTGCGTTTTTCTGAAGGGTTTCAAAACTTGTCTGCTAGCGGAGAGCCAGCGAGAAATTGTGAGCTTGTGCGAGACCTGACGGAGTCTTCTTACTGAGAAGGGACAACAAATCCCGAAGCCATCAAACTCAAGGTAGCTTGGTAGCTGGTTGGCTATCATTTAACATCATGGAGGGTGTGCACTGCATGTTTAAGCACCCTACGGGTCGATTTTATTTGTTTGTTTGTTTTTTATTTATCTGCTATTGTAGGCTAACATGCATGCAATTGTAAACTGAAACTTGTGCTCTGCGTTGACTCATGAATGAGAAACATTCCAAGCGGGTGTAGCAACCAGTATACGCTACTAGATTTATAAATTAATTAAATTAACTGTATGGGACAGCTAGATACCTTTCTCTAACAAGCGACTGTGACTTGCTACTTTAGCAGAGCAGCTAATTTCCATCGCATTTTCTTAAGACCACAGATTGTCTTATTGTCAAAGTTAACATCATTTCTAATTACTGCGGTCGATAGCATAATTTTCCCCCAATTTGGCCAATTATTTTCCATAAATCGAGTATTTCCAGTTCGCTCCCGGGGAAACAAGCTAACGTTAGCTAGGTAGCTAGCCTACTTGACAGATTCCATGTATAAATAACTTGGCAATAGCTAGCAATGCGAAAATCACTGTAGATGCTAGCACATAGCAATAGATGGGTAACGTCGGCTAGTTTGCTAACATATTGCTGCTTTGCACTTTAGGTTTCCAGTTACCAATGCTAGTCGGATAGTTTTTGACTGGATATCTAGCTAGATATGTCTAGCAAAAAATAGCCAATCATTATTTTCTAACTAGCTACAGTTTATATCGCATACAACAGTATTTTTCCTAGCTAGCTAACTTTTCATTTCCCTGTCTCAGATTAATCGTTTAGTGTAAAGTAAGTCGGTTTACAGGCTTGAGTGAATTAACGTAAGCTAGCTAGCTAACTCCAGCTAATGTCCAACTAGTTGGCTAGCTAGTTTCAGTTTGAGGGGAAATCGGGGGGTCTGTCCGAAGTTAAGCTAGCTAGCGCTAAGGATGCTTTTTCCAAAGTAGTTTTTGTTCGGCCAGCATTCGATTTTCTTTTTTTTTTTTGCTGCTGATATCTCTTTTTGGAATGACAAGGTATACATCAGTGTTGGTAATTCTGGCAGCCAGGTGCGATGGCTTCACATCATTCCCGTCTTCATTTGATTAACGTTACGTATTGCTGATTGTAGTCGCCAGTGTACTGCAAATCGAGTTGGGCAATTTAGTGTACATTTCAAACTTGCTCCGAATACCCAGCTATATTAAACTGTACTGCGCTTGCAAGACAGCCTGTTTCGTGGATATCTGCAAATCGGCTGGCATTTCGATCTACTTGACTGCGTCACTGTTGGGACTCGAACCCATAACCCCTGCGTCCTGTCATTACTTCAAAATAGGTGTTGCCTTGGTTTTTAGGTTCACTTCCCTTTTAACATTTTCTTCTAGAATTGCAATACTGCTGTGAAGGAATTGCGATGCACTATTTATTTACACTTGCAAAATAGGGGATATGTTAATTTGAGTGTTTCTACCGGTTAAAATAGTATGACTATATTGAGGTGTTGCAACATTGCTTATATATTTTCAAAAAAAAAAAAAAATTAGGTAAACAAAGTCTTTGCTGACTTGTTTTGAAATGTTTTTTTTTTCTATTCCCTTCCATTTATAGTGCTCAAATCCACCCACGAGCCACCAGAGTAATCCACCATCTGTCTCTTGTTTTGTGCGAATTCCACGGTTGATTGGCACCTCTACTGTATTTTGGAATGGCTCGCCATCGTGGGCGAGGCCAACCTGCACGTTGCAAAGTACCTCGAGTCATCTGTAGATCCGCTACACCCAGGTCTTCCTCAGTGGTGTCTAAAACCATACCTGAGACGTAAACGACCACGTGGTGCGTGACTTTGAGTAAAGCCTACGAGTTTATCCGCCTCTTCTTTTGTCAACTGGTCTTGTTGATTCCGCCTGCCTGTCTCCTCAGTGTTCCCAGAGCTTATCCCCCGCAGTGTGCACATTTGATCTGAAATAAACAATGCCATGTAGTAATTACAATCGGGATGATGGCGGTCTTATGTAACTGGCTGACATTAAAAGCCCTGGGATATGAGGCGGATTCCAACGCGGTAGTACTGGCGAGGGGCGGTTAGCGCCCTGCAGAAATCCCGCACGCTTGTCAAAAAGAATTACATGCGAATTGGAAAAGGTTTCGCGTGACAATCTGAATCATGGGCTCGGCACTGAAGCCATCGGACTTTGGGAAACATTACAAAATCAGTAATGCCGGGCATGTGAATATTAAAAGGCTTCATTAGGAGTGCGTTCAAGCCTGCACTCCATCATTAATCAAGCACATTGTTGGCCGCTGGAAGCCAGGCTGCATAACAAATATGGATGTACTTAGAATTTTCCTGTTGGTGTTTTTTTTTTAATTTTTATTGTACACTGTGCCGTATCATGCATTCCTTTTAGGCCTAATTGAGCCCGCATGCTAAAGACAATGGTTCCATCTGAACTTGATTGTCAATAAAGCTTTTTTTGAAATCCACAAAACACTGACACCTGTATGTTAAGCACCAACGTAATGGCTGTTTGGCCTAGCATGTATCCTATTTCAAAAGGCCCAACAGACAGTGGTCCAATTGTAGTCCATCCACTGTGTCATCTCTGAACTGGCTTCCCCCCCCACTAAGAATATTGGTGTTTAGGATGCTTCATGTTATGTTGTCATGGCTAATCTTGTCCATCCATTTGTAATGTGGTTGAATCAGTTCTTTCACTTCAAAACATTTTTTTAGTGGAATAATTTAAGTTTGTCATTATAGGGTTTGATGGCATAAATTGTCTTTGAAAGACCGCATAACCTTACATGAATTTTAAAATGATTTTATCCAGTGAACATCCTGAGATTGTAGAACAGAACGCTCCGTTCCATGAGCGTGGCCTGATTGTGTGCAGATATGATTTCCTGAATATTAAATACATGAGATTATGTGAATTTAAATTTTGTGAGATTATATGAATTTAATTATATGAGAGATAAAATAACTTTGTTCCCATGAACTTTGAAACTTCCCTTGGTTGAACAATGTATACATGTAGCAGCTGCATTCCTGTACTCTGGAAAGATCCTGACAGTATACAGCTTAAATTAAGTGACTTTTTGGGCTGAAACTGTAATCTGTATTAATTTACGTGCTTAACGTGATTTCACTATATCTGATAGATACCTAGATATCACATGAAGAAACCAGTTTCCCAAATAAAATGTTACTTTTGCGAACATTCTTAAATTGAAGGGGACAAAAGCGCTTTGTGTGTGAAGATATAGAATCCAAAGACATTACATGGACACCCAGGTTTGTGGCATTGTGAATCGTTTGCCCTACATATTCAAAATGTGCGACACTCCAAGTGCCTCCCCTTATTATTAATCACAATTATCACATTTAAAAGGCCTTGAAAGTTGCCTGATTTGATAAATGTAAAACCCTTTCCTAGTTATTGCTCCCTCCATGTAATTCAGTGAATACATCGGACCAGTAGCACATTAATTATATTTTTATGGAGTGTCCTTGGAGAACACATTGGCTTGTAGGGGGAAGTTAATTTAGTATCTATAAAAATGTCAGAAATCCATTGGTGCTTTAATAATTGAACACTTTTGCACGGTAGTTGTACAAAGACTTCCATCTCTGCGCGTCGCCATTTAGAAAATAGTTAGACGTGCTGACCTTTCATGGCTTAATAAGAATAAGTTCATCATCCTCTGAACACCTACATGGATAGTCGTCCACAGTCATTTCTGCTAAATCACAATAAGATGTAAACTTGATGCAAATCCTTATAAAGGCTGTTATTCGGTGGCAACGGGTGTGTATTGTTACCTTTCATTCAGGAGTTTTGTTACCGGCTTAATATCAAGTAATTTCTAGAGTTTGTCTGAAGCCAGTATTTTCACCCAGTTTCATTTAAGCCTGTCCACAGTTTTCTCCAGTGACCCTATTCGTAGGCAGCAGACACACACAGGGGTGACTGCAGTAACCAGGATAGGGAAAAAAAAAGGAGGAGAAAGGACCTTGAGTTCCAGAATAGGAGCTTAAAGTCTCATCAATCATGTGCAAAAAAAAAAAATATAGAAATGAGATCGCTCTTTCCAAAATGGAGCTGTCAGAAATGTTTTGAAAGGATTGCCGTGCCATTGATCTAGTCCTCTGGTCCAACCAGCCATTTTTTTTGAGCCAGTCGGCCTCTAGAATTATTCCCAGAAAGCGCGTCAACAGCAATCGTCTCAAGTTTTTATCTAACGCGCCTTTTGTGCGGTTTACGGCCAAATCCATACGGTGATTTATTGAGTGATCACTGATTTTTAAACGCGTTGGGAGCAGAAGTTGGTGAGAACAAATGTGTGCGGCTCTGAAGGTGACACGAAAATGGAATCTTGTTCTTGCCTTATGGTTGCCTTAATAAAAACGAAAACGAAAAAGGCCACTGTCATTGTGTAGCCTAGATTTTTAATTTTAGTTTATTGGCCTGTAATTAAACCAACAGTAATTTGGATGTCGTCTGAACTTTCATGGTTTTTTTTTTTCCACGTTGCCTTGTCAGTGATTGCATCATTTCCTCTTTCCCAGTCGCATGCATCTTTAGAGCTGTGTCTCACGCCCTCTCCTACTTCAGCATTCCAACTCCGAATGACATCCATTCCGTATGAGCCTGTAACTCGTAGGGTTTGGCTGCAGTCATGATTTTGGTTTAACATGTCAAAGGCAATTGGCACACAGGAAGCATTTCCTGAGTAAAGTCGTCGACCTCACGCGGGCTATACCGATGGTCTGCCCGGGTGGTGAAGACCTGGCTCGCTGGGGGCTGGACGACTGTCGAGCTGAACGAGGAAATGGCAGTTATTACGGGCCGTTTATTCTCCTGGTAACGCCCGCTAATTCCGTTGCGGCCTTGACCAAATTGCTGACCCCCCGCCTCCAATCGCACGGTGTGGCTCCTTAGCCGGCGTTGTGGTATTTAACCCACAACCTCCTGCCCAGCGTTGCCTGAGTCATTGTCGCAGTAGTCATTCAGTCATTCATTCAAGCTAGGCGACAGAAAACCTTTATCTTGCATTCAGTTGACCTCCGAGGTGTCCGTTGTTGGTTCTCTCCTTTATCATGTACCAAGTCTTGTCTCATACCTGGTAGGACTTTGTCTTGTGGAATGAGTGTTCAAGGACAAGTGTAGTTTTCTCCATCAATCGTTGCTACACAAAGAACTCACTGAAAAAAAGCCCGCATTTGGTCAATCACAATTACCCCCAAGTTTGTAATATTGAATGTATCATTATTTTGCTTTATTTTGGTAAATGAGGCCTTGGCTTTTATTTGTCGTCTTAATTACACATCATATAAAATTTATGTTATGTTTTGGTACTGTAGCAAAGTTTAATGGAGGAACTAAAGACTATTTGCCTCTGGTAAGAATGGAAGAATGGAGGCCTATTTTCTGTTGACTCAAGCAGACTTGCAAAAACTATCCACTGACCACTTTGATGTGACCCGAACATCTGGTTGTGAAATGTTTTTGCAGTGCCCTTTCGATTTCAATACAGTAGGCCCACCAATTGCGCAATGTACTTACATTAAAGGTTGTCAGGCTATTCACGTACTAACCTGTGTTTGGGTGTACTTCAAGGGTCTGTTCCGGAGCCTTTCAGAATTTGATGAACAGTGCCTCGCAGCTACAAATAAGAGGTCAGATGGGTTTTTTGTTCCAGTGAACAAAAGCCACCCAGCCGTGTACGGGTGTGAAGATTTGTTCATTGTTGTGTTCCAGCCCTTTGCTCTTTGTGCGAGCGGCCCCGTCAGTAGTCATCTCTATTGTGCTTCTCTACCTTTTCTGGCAGGAGCTGTGCTTTCACGCTTGGGAAACAGATGGGCAAATCTCTCTACGGATTGCTCCCAATTTGTGACCTTGTGTTTTATTTTTTTATTTCCGGACACAGCCCGGCCATTTTATTCGAGGAAAATAAAATTGCTTGGTTTTGGGCTGTCATTCATTCGTTTAGCCTTTGATGCTAAAATGGCTGTCGCTCGACAAGAGGTTTATTTTATTGTTTGTGTGGAAATACGGAAAGCGATTGCTAGAAGTTTTGAAGTGGTGTGCGAGTGGTTATACCACTGTTGTGAGAAAATGGCCTGTTTGGACGGAGTTTCTTTGTGGGGGGGGGGGGGGGGAGGAGGGGTTTGGGAAGTGAGCGCTACCAGATCAGACTGAAGTAGGCCAGACAGCTCCTACTTAATTATTCCCTGTAAAACAAGAGTTCATTGTCGGGGCCAGTCGGTTGGTCTAAAGCAGCAGATGGGAGAACCACATGGAAATCTTACTTTGAAATTGGCTCAGCTCGCCCTTATTGTCGATGGGGAACGCTTGTCTGAAATGCTGGTCTTTGAAGACGTGGAGTTTGCGGCGTGCCTGCAACCTGCAGTCTAGGTTTGTTCACTTCTAGCAAATATTCAGAGTCTTACCCTAAGCCAGAGTAAATTCTTAACATAAAATGTCCAAATCAAAATAACCATTTCTGAATAGCGGCTGAACCAAACATGACAGAGTAATTTGGTCAGACCACATCATCACAAGCTTAATTTAATATATTTTTGAAGTCATTGTGAGATTAATATTGTGAATTTGAACACTTTGAACTTATGAAAAGAAAACCAGGAGCCTATATACTATTGACATCTGTTTAAAATACCCCAAAGCAAGGGTGCCACTGTTCTACATTCATCAATGCTTAATTGTGTTTATGTATTTCTGTATTTTTTGTTACCCCAAATGCTCTAATGGTCCAGTTAGTATTTGCCCTATCAGAACACTCAGGACTTAAAGATATAAATGTGCAATCATTGTCACCCTGAACTGAAAGGGTTTTTTTTTAAAGAAAAAATAATTGCAGACTTTCTTCTTTGCTGTTTTTTGGCTGGACCTCAGCAGTGGGGCCAGCCGTACAAACGCGAATGTCTGTGACTGACTGACTGACTGAGTGATGAAGTTACACCATTGGCCGGCCGGATCACGTGTGTTAGGTCCAGCCATATACTAGGTTTTAACCTGGTCTTGTTTTTACCCTTCTATTTGTAACTGGGAATGGCTCATGCAGTTGGCTCAAATGCCAGGTTGTGCTTCCAGGCAAGTGGCTGGAAGCCTGCGGTTTGGAAGGCGTCAGAGCGTCCCCAGCGGGCTCCATTAATCGCCACAGCGGCGATGAGAGGGGCATAGAGTAGAGTCTGTTTGATTTTTCCCACCCCTCCTCGCCCTCCTAATCAATAAAGAGGTCTTTCAAAGGCCGCTTTACACTACACAATGTGTTTGGCCTAATGCTGCTCTGGCAAAGGAGCGCATGCTACATTTCCCTTCGCCGCTTCCAACGACAAGACATTCCACTGATCTTTGGCTACACATGCGTGCACACACACACACACACACACACACACACACACACACACACACTCACACACAGAGGGATGATTTATAAACATTTAGCAATAACTATAACTGCTTCCAATTATCAGAATATAAACCATTGGCAAATGCAGTGTTATTTTTGGTTTCACACTGTAGCATTCTTCTTGTTCTGGAAAATACAGTTGTGTGAAAGACAAAATGGAGCCAAATTAAATTAATCGGTCAAATCGATTCATCGTATAGGCTATGCTTAGAGGTAAATCTCTTTATCTGTAAAGTGTGTTGCACTCAAAGCCAACAAACAAACTTGATTTCTCATGATATGCAGAACAGATTAAGGGATCCTAATGCCATGGTAATACTTAAATTCAGGCATGGAGAGCAAAGCTTTGTCTAAAAGTAAAAAAAAAAAAAAAAAAAAAAAACCTCTGAAAGTTTAGCAATAATTGAAATATTTGGAAAGATGTTTCAATGTAGTGCAACTATGTGAATTCATGTTAATGGTTCCAATCACTGTAAATCATGCATCCAATGTAAATATGTTTGTTCATGGCAATTGAATAATGGAGGAAACTGACAAGTAGCCTATATTACAAGTGTGCAAGGTCTGGAAGTAGCTAAATGCAGCAAACTTTACAACATGAGTTTTACAGCAAAAAGAGAGAGGTGGCTGTGGCAAAAAAAGGGTACTCAAATCAGTTTTTTTTATCAAACACAGTTAAATCCGAACTGTTCAACCAACAAAATGCACAAAATGGCCCAGTGTCCCAGCACATGGCCCTGTACTGGCCTGTCCACTGGCCCCATATATACAGGCAATGGAAGAAAAAAAACAACACAAAGCCACTTAGCCAGGTGCTGGGGCATATTCCACTCCTAGAACAGCCCAGTTATTCATTAGCATTAAAGCCCTGTTGATTTTACAGCCATTTTTGTTCAAAACTGAAGGGGAAAAATTAAATAGTTAGCTAATTCATGGTAGTGGCAACCCATTGGGTACTTGTGTTTGGCCCTCAAATACCTGGTTTTCTTTTCTCCCAGGTAATTAAATGAACAATTAGTGTTACTGGTTGGCCAGACTATCTTCAGGCCCAACTCCCTGATAAAGGGAGTGGGAGTGGCTGGGCCATGGGGAATATGTATGTGTTGGTCGCTGCATAAACCTCACAATCTCTGCAAAGTTACAGTGATTGTAAGTGAATATTTCTCAATACTTGGGACACAGTGAGCCTGTGTTTTGATTGGGCTAATGCCATAGGTCTGGAGAGTTGGTGTGGTTGTCAGTGTGAATATCAAGTTGTCTTATGTCAAACCATTTGTGATCTCATATTTTTTGTAAAAATTCACACCCACTGAAAGTTCATTGGCTTACTGTGGCCTGCTTTTTTTAGCATAGCAACATTTTTTGGATAACATTTCAAGAGGATAGTCCAGTTAGCTAATGAAAGTCCAAGTTTGGTATATCAAACAGATCTAGCAAATTATCTGAAAGGGTGGGGAATTTAATATGGTGGACTTTATATATAAAAGCTGATTTGTTCCTTGTAAGGAGATTGGTCACTGCATCATGTTTGGTGTCTTTACTTCATATGCTTCAGGAGTTAATCTTTTTGAAGTTTGCACATTCAGCTGCCCGTTATAGCTCAACTGTGAGGCCGGTTGGCGCCATATTAGCATAGCTTGCACTTATGCCAAGTTTAATGAGTTTTTCTCAGTCCCTGTTGACTGTGCAGCCATTTGTTCCTAACTGGCAGAATAAAAATAACCAGTACATGTACAATACTCTTTCAGCAGCTGTTCGGCTCGGACCCCTAAGTATTGGCACATTTGGCAATGACAGTCGTCAGTAACTGCCCCAGGACGACCTACCTCCGACCTCTGGTGTAATTGCTTGCCATCCGACTTAGCCGAATCCAGATTCAACAAAATATATTTGTGCACAGCGTGAAGATTCCCAAATTTAGTATCTGCTCATGGTTGGCCTCATTCAACAATGAATCTATTCACGAGTTTCTGCACGTAAACAGGATTATTTTTCCTCATCTGCTCAATAATGTTCAGTGAAGTGTGCCAGTGAACCCCTAAAATATTCCAGAATTTTAGCTGCCTGTGTAATTTTTTTCCCATCACTGTCCTCAAATGACAGAATTATAGGGAGCAGTTTTGACTGCAGGAAAGTATTAAGCCATCAAATCAATAACCGGGACCTATTCATCAGTAGGCTGCAAATGGCGGTCAGTTGAGGTAAGCCTATCCGTACATAAATAATTCAAGAGGTTTTGCCTCACTTTTGGTCATATAAGAAGCCAAAATCGTGTTTTTGGGAACAGTACAGTTGACGGTAAAACCGTGCTTTCTAGGAACTGTCCAATAGGCTTTCTCAGATTTGCATCTGGTTGATGATGTATGAGTAATTCCAGCATTGATTCGGCCTGAGGTCTTCAAATGGCCCGGGCCAGATCAATATTCCGATTACATGCCCAGCAAAAGCCCCGGAGGCCAGATCATTTGCTTCAGGGAAAAAAGATGAGAATTAGGCTAAAGGAAGGCCTCTCTTAGGACGAAAAATAAATAAATAAGACTTTCTGCTGCCTCTGCAGCGGTGCTCCCATTCCTTCTGTCCTTAACTGAGAGGCTAAAACGAGGGTCTCCAACAGAAAAGCCTGCCGAAAGGCAAGCCGTTATGCCTCACATTGCGGCAGTAACGTGTGGTATGACAAGTGTATATTTGCACCCCACCTTCGAGGTGCAATATGGTTATCCCTGGCCATTGAGCAAATGTTCCTCATGGGTTTGCTGGTTGAACTCTGGCAGACAGATTTTAAAAGGAAGATTTTGTTTTTCTCTATTCCTGCATCATTCCCATAATCCCCAGTTTCTATCCATGCCGAGTCAGTGGTTGGCGGGTTACGGCAATGGCATGAGCTGGTCTGACGGCTTCACGTTCACATTGCTTCTGAAGTTCTGTGTTCTTCCAATGAAGATGACCGAAACTCTAATTCGTTTGAGTGACTGACAGTTTGCATTAAAACGCAATTGCAGAGAAGTGAAAGTGGCTACAACACACACTCACATTCCAGTGTATAGGGCTTTAGGATTGAGCAGCATCCGGTTCATAGGGTGTCCAGCTCTCATAGAGAGCTACAGTAATCAGTTGATTGTAAATCGATGCCATCACCTTAAAAACCGATCTTGGATATAGGCTATGTAGAGTTTGAAGGGAAAATAAAAACAACTTCATAGAGTGCACATATTCCCCTATAAAACAGAAATTACGATTTCTCTGGACGATCTACATTATTATTACTGTCATATGGGACATGGTCTACTGGGGGCTAAGCTATTTGTTATTTGTGTCGCAATGTTCTGAAATGGCATTAATTGCTATAGGCTACCAATTAGTGTTTTGGCTGAGTGGTTGTTATTTTACGATGTCTGTACAGTGCTATTTATGAGCCAACTTCCATGTTGGTTATAAATCATTAAAACCAAGTTGAAGAATATGCATAAATAGTTTTGAGTTGATTTAAAGGGTCAATATTGAAATATTTTGGGGCGAAGCACAACATGATTCACAGGATAGGACCAGGTGGAAGCAGATAGTCGCAGCCTTATGTTCCACAGGGAACGAAGAGGAGTAAGTAAGTATTCAAATATTTTAAATTATTTACAAATGGTATTTATTATTGATAATATTGATTTAATAAATACCTTTCAGTGTTTCAATCATATTTATTTGATATTCCTATATTCCGTTACCTCTGCAATTTTCTATTTAGATAATTGAACCTCAGTGACTACTAAAACACACACTACCCTGGTGGGGTGGGGCCAGGTATGCCCCAGTAATAACTGGCTGATAACAAAGCAGGGATCTGTGATTATAGGTGCCAGGCAGCATTAGCATGACAATTTTATAAAGAACCTGTGCTAGTTAATGAGGAGCCATACAGCTTGAATCCACAAAGATGACAGCAGGGGTCCTGGACAGAGCCCTGGGGTACACCTTAAGAATGATGGGGTGGGGGAGGTGGGGCGTAGAGAAAGGAAACCTCCTTCTGGCACCTGATAGGTACAGTCTCCGGGGAGGGAAAGCCTTTGGCTATGCAGAATAATTCCTTCTCCCATGGCTTTAATTGCTTTAAATCTGGCTCAATTTGAATGTATGAGCTACTCTTCTCCAATGATTGAGCTTGTGCTGAAAGGAACCGGAAAGAAAGCCCCCTTGAGGCGTGAGCCTCCTCCCGACTAGGGTCAAAGATCAAAGTAAACGTCAGACTACAGCTGTGGACTGGCTAATTTATTTTTTCCTCATAAGAACTGCTTGTCGCGGGCGTGGGCGGATAAAAAGGAGAAGTGTTGTAGTTTTTTTTTTGCAAAGCAGAAGGATTTGAAGAAGAATGCGCAAGATCAAATGATGATGCTTTGACCTGTTTCAATTCCTTCACACCACCCATCCCTCCCCACTTCCCCAGAGGACCTGACATAATGGGCATCAAGCACCGTGTCTGGCCCTTCATCCTTTACCGACAAGCTCACTGGTTGTATTTTATTAAGGTTTGTTTATAAAGGCAAGATGCTAAGTGTGAGAGATGCATAAACAAGGCAGATGCTCTTACTCATACTGCAGGTGGGTGAGCAAATGCCTCGTGCCATGCTGCCTCATGGTAGCTAGGTAGTTGTGGTGGGATTCCATAAGCTGGGAGCTGTGTACTGTCATTTTATTTTTGGAGTGAGGTCGGAGCAAAGGCAGGGAATCATGAGGCTTGTCTGATAGCCATTGTGTTGTATCGGCTTCCACAAAATGCAAAATTCACCTGTCTGGACTGTTAAATTTCATAATGTGGAAAATGTATTAATTTTTATTTCAAAATGTTTCATAATTCAGTTCAAAGAGTTCAGTCATTGGGCTGCTGGGTGGCTCATCCTGTTAAGGCACTGTTCTAGTTTCTGGGACTGGTTTCAAATCTGGGTGTGGTCCGCAGCCCCGTAGGGAGATTCAGAATATAGGCATTTGTGGCACCCTAGGTAGGGAGGGTTTCAGTTGTCCTGGATGATACAGTGTACTCCACCCGCCCCCCCATCCCCTCCCGATCGATGGGTCACCCGTGTTCTGCTTGTTGGGCTGCGTGTGAAAAGTCTTCCTCCTACTCATGTTTGTGTAATCCACACTTGTGGACTGCGGAGTGGTAAGAATTTGCCATTGCGTGTTTCTCTCCTCAGTCGAAAGGGTAGTTTGCAGCAATGAGATAATGAATGCGACACTGATGATGAATATGATTGGGCATTCCGAATTAGGAGAAGAAAGGGAAAGCCTTTTCTAAAAAGTTTAATCACTGGGTATTGAACTAGTTTTTATGTCACAAAGCCTCAGATTTCTCAGTTCCGTAGTACTCTAACGACCCTCACTTGATATTTCAAACGTTTTACTGACACAGTGCTAATATATATCGGGGTTCAATTTAAATGACTTAAAGCCTACTCTTTCTTTCCATCTCCCCTTCTTTCTTACTCCTTGTTTTTTTTTCTTTCTTTTCTTTCTTGGCAGCATTACCCTATTTCACTGAAATCGGGCACACTTATTAGTCGGCCATTAATTTGCACGCACGACATCGCAGACAGATTAGCCTCGTACATTTTTAATGTCTTTTGAACACAGCGCTGGCAGTGGAGCATTCATCACGGTGGCTGCACGGGCCCAGCCGAGCGAGCGCACTGACAGCCTGTTAATTTGCTCGACAAATCAAGGGAACCCCAATAAAGAGTCCCGTTAACACCGACTCAGGGCTCGACAACAAGGTCACTAACTTTTTTTCACACAAAAATAACCGCTTTTTTTCCCCCAACAATTTAGAGTGCTTCTCGCATTGTGTGGCACTGCGTTTTTATTTTATCGTTGTTAATGTCAAATTACAGCGACCTTTGACAAGCATTGCCTTTGCCTTTAAGGCTCAGAACAGGTAGAGGTTAAAGCAGCGGCATTAACATATACGGTTATGATGTGTGAAGTTAATTAATGGTGCTAATTTAATTCCTGCCAACCTTCCTGTATTTCTTGTGAGTTACGTATTTCACACTTTTTAAAAATATATTTCTATTTGACGTATTATCGTATATTTATATTTCAGACCGTCCTGGAAAAAAAAAGGTGCTGTTTGCAATTTGCTTGTTTGACATCAGGTCTCCGAAATTATATCACTGTCATTAATGTTTTATAAAAAATCTGATGAAACGTTGATACTTTTCTTAAAGGCTCCATCAATAATTAAATTTGTTTTGCCGGAGCAGATTTTGATTGATGTTGACTTGCTCTTCAGAAGCATGCCTCGCGCTCGAAGTGCGAGGGCTATACATAGCGGATCTCGGAAGGGCTTGCTTGCCCTATCAAGTATCAAACCTCTTATCTGCCGAAATCGAACTGACGCATCCCTGCGATATGCTGTCTGCACGCATTACGATGATGTCGAATGTCTGTGACTCATTCGCGACTCGCGTACACAACTTATTTCTCTGGGTGGATGGAGCCTTGGGAGCCATTGATCTGCATTGTATCATGACAACATAGGGAGGCCATATATCCTCATATGCGTTTTACAAGGACCCTCACTCTTTAATAACACCCTGTCTCCACGCAATTTCCTGATAGTGCCTTTAAGTGCTTTTATACAAACTGTGCTTTCCGTTGTTTTGTGTACTGTCCTCTGTGCCCAGTGACCAATAAAATTTTCTTTTAAGGGATGATAAAGCTGATTGTGCTGTTTAAATGTAACTAACCAATCAAACACCCTTCAGTAGCGAGGCATTTGAAAATGCCAAAAAATGTTACTAGGGGATTTTCTGTAAACTCTGGCAACCGTTCGAACAGTGCTTTTCTTTGAGGTTACAAAGGAACCGAAAGTGTCCTTTTGAGAACAGTCTTTTTAAATAACAAAGCAGGTGTTTTAACAAGAATCGTTGTTTTAATTAACAAGTATATGGTTCACACAGCCAAAGGTAAGACGGCCATAAATATTCTTCGCCTAAGATTAACAAAAACCTGAATTCATTTGGACCTTACTAGGTGGGTGACATAGAACTAGATGACTAATTAGTTAAGAAATGGTTATCCAGCTAATTAATCTATCAACAGTAGTCATGGCTTGGAATGTGTATGTGATGGGTTTTTTTCTTTTTGACAGTCAACCTGAAAAGCTTCATGTCCATATTTTAAATCACACAAGTTTTACCTTTAGGAACATCCTGTTTCAGAATCTGCCGCCTACTCAAAATGGTCTTTGGGGTGGGAATGGATATTGGAGGCTTTTTACATATTTTATGGACAGCGTGCAACGATCTGTGACATAACAGTTTTCATGAGTCCATCAATTTAGGAAAGTGGGTCCTTCAAAGGATTTGGAAGGTCCTTTGCTTCTTCCACAGACAAGCGTCCCTTTCCTTTATAAGTTTGGATTTATAACGGCGCGGTTTGAGGATTCAGTCGCTTCAGTTAAAACGGCGTTCCGCCCCGCGGTTTGAGCTCGTGACCCCCCTAGTGGGTCTCCCGGTTCCAGCGCTCCGACCGCTACGGCCGAACGCCCACGAGGCCCGCGGCGTCAGCAGCCGGATCGGCTTACGGACGCGCGAAAGCAATATTTCTGCCGCGTCGAGATCCGGAAATTAGAAACGGCGAGCCCGTTCCCGGCATCCAGCCCCCGCGTACCTGCGGAGTCGTCTGCGGAGAGGACAGAGAGGGAGCTGACAGGCCAGGAGAAGGCGATATGCTTCGTATCAAACTTTCAATCTGGGAAACACTAGGCGTAAGCTTTGCCATTTGCGTTTGCAATCGTGCTTTCTGATCTCGGATGTCGCGTGCAAAGGCGCGTGTCATTTATTCAGCAGACGGTTCTCATCTTTATGATTTTGTGTTGTGTTTTATTATTTGGTGTTTTGCTGTAATGCAGTTTGTTGTCTTTGATGGACAGAGGTTCTCTCACTTGGTCCCTTTAAGTGAAAACAAATGTGTCTGCCTTGTTGAAAAATGCCACATTGTCATTCATTGGCTTCCCCCATAGGGGGGGATGATGGAGGTCGCTGTCCAATTAAAAAAATATCACCCCAGCAGCTGTTTTTGCTAATGAGCCCGGAATACAGCGATGAGACCTAACAAACAGTACATTTTGTATTATACAAGAGCTGCATGTAAGCTTTGGGGAAAAAAAAATATATATATATATATATATATAGTCCAAGGCTGAGTGCTAGTCTGCTCCACTGGTTAATAATCTGAGCAAATATTACATATGGAACATGTTTATTCTCCTGACATAGGGTTACATGGAGAATGCCTTTAGATGGCTTATGGTCAGAGCCCTTAATTGTTAATGGCTGCTCAGGACAGATTTTGAATAATGAGCATCGACCACATTCACGCAAAAACCTTCACCTGCCGCCACCCCTCGAAGCCACACGACCCGGGACGCTGGTCAGGAGAGAGACTCGTTTAACGTCTGACAGGTCCCGTTGTTGTTTTTCGACTCCGGCGCGTTTGGGCGCGCGTGCTCCTGCATCGTTTTTGGCGGTTCTCCGATTCGCTCTAAATTAGCATTCAGAGTTGAATTGTGTCAGTCGAAGATTTGTGTGCGTTTTTGCTGTGTTTTGTTTTTTTTTTTCTGTGGTTGTTTTAAAAAATATTTAACTATATTTAAGAGTGTACTTTCGGCGCAGAAGTGAAATTGCCGTCTGCGATTGCGTGCCAGCGCAGCTGTGCTCTCCGATGTCGGGGGGGGATGGACACAGTTGTCAGAAACTTTGGCCTGCCCGCTGTGTTTATGACAGATTTTCGGCTTCACAGGCAATTATCTGCTGGCGTGAGCGTTGGCGGGTGCGCGTTTGTGCCTTGTGTTTTGCGCGTGGCCGTGAGTAAGGGTTTGTCCGTGGCTGAGTGTGACTGTGGTCATGTGCGGCTATGGTCATGGGAGAGTTTGGCTGTGTGTCTGTGTGTGTGCGAGTGTGTGCGTATGTTTGTGTTGGTGTGTTTTTGTGTGTGTGTGTGTGCGTGTCTCTCTGTGTGTGCGTCTCTGTGTGTCACTGTGGTGTATCTGTGTGTCTTTGTGTCTCTGTGTCTGTGTGTATGTGTGTGTATCTGTGTGTGTCTTGTCTCTGTGTGTGTGTGTATCTGTGTGTGTCTGTCTCTATATCTGTGTGTGTGTGTGTGTCCCTATGTGTCTCTGTGTCTGTGTCTGTGTCTCTCCCTGTGTGCACTCATTGTCGTAATGAGAGAAACGCGTGCTCACTGCGTTGTGTGTGAAACGGCATCAGGAGCGTTCTCAGCCGTGTTCGGTCCTGGGAGATCTTCCCCCGTGGGCCTGGCAGCAGGCAGCAGGCAGCAGGCAGCAGGCCGGCGTGATTACATCAAAGAGATGGAGCTCTTATGACTCCGAGGGCTTTCTTATGACGGGCTACCGCCAGATAAACCGGTCGAAGAAAAACAAAGAGCCCGCTAAGAAACGCGGCGTTGAATTCCGGCGCGTCACGTGACTGTCTATGCCCCCCTCCCCCCTCGTCGCCGCTGTGATGCAGCCCGAGCATCGGTGGCTACGTTAATGACGCTCGGTTTCCGTCCCGCAAATTTAACACCGGAAAAGCTGCCACAGAAATGGCCGCCGTTGAAGGGGTGGCGCGGTTGAAGGGGTAGCGCGGTAGCGTCGCGGCGGCTCCTTCGGTCCGCCCGTGACCTCTTTGCCGTCGTCTCCGGTAGCCCCCCCCCGCAGTGGCACTCCCCCCGGCTGTGGCGGCCTTCCAGCCATGCGTAAACGAGCTGGCTCTCGCCGGCGGCGGCGGCGTCTGAAGTGATTTAGCCGCCGCGGCCGTCGGCGAGGGAGCCAGAACGCATTCGGGATAATGAGGCGATCAGAACCCCATTTGCAGCGACTTTACTCCCCGGTCTGGCAACCCAGCGGACGCCCGCGGCCCAGCTTAGCGACCCAGCGGACCCCAGCACTTAGGGAACTGGGCTTGTAACCTGAAGGTTGCAGGTTCAATTCCCATGTAGCAGACGACCGTTTTGCCCATTAAAGAAGGTCAATTGCTTCAGTAATATATCCAGCAGTATAGATGTAGACTATATTAAAATGAGAAGGTCGCTTCACCTGAATTGGCTCTAGATAAGAGCATCTGCTAAATTACAGTAATGTAATTTAGCCTAATGAATGGATGGCAGAGGGAAACCAGAAACCAGGACATGAGCAAGTAGTGGCTTGTAAAGATGAATTCATAAATAAAAACCAAAAATGAACATTGTGAAAATGCACAATGTGGAAGCGGAAACGTCGATTCACAGAAAACAAGCCTGTTGCACAGAAAGGCACTTTACTGTTTCACAATAGGCAGTTTGCTTTAAAAATAAGCGTGTTGAGAAGCGGAGTATATTTTATAGCGCTATGGATCATATCCTGTCCACTTCAGCGAAGCAATGCGGAGCTCTATGAACTGCAGCCACACCTGGCTAATTCAGTCTCGCTCCCATGCAACTTAAAATGGGAAGACATAAATTATCTTTTAAAAACTTCAAAATGCTTCAGGGGATTTTGAATTAAAGTGGGGACAAGTGCAACGGCCAAATTTCTTTCTTTTTTTTTAACCGACCTACTATTTTTACATACTAAAATTATTTTGGAATGGCCTATTTCTGTAATAATCCAAGCCATTTTCAAGTGGGAATGTGTAGGGAATTAATATTCTGTTCTCTCAGAGGGAGAAGTAGCTACATTGTTTTTCTTCTAAGCCAAACCAACAGTTACAGCCGGACACTAAGCCAAGGTTGTTCTAATAGTAATACGCATCGAGGTTGATGAGGACAGGGGTGGAGAGAAGTACATACGTTCCTTCATGAAGAAATTTCTTCATTAGATATGCCTCAGTTGTGTTGTGGTCTAGACGTAGGCTGTTCTGTCAGGCTGTCCAGCCTTATAAGTAGTCTCCTCAGTATCAGGACTAGGGATGTATTCAAATAGTAAAACTCCTTCCTACTAGGACCCCAGTACAGGAAATGTAGGAAGAAGCCTGAAGTCACTGTTACTCAGACAACTCATGTGAAAGCACAGTATGTTCTCTCTCATTGTAAGTCACTCTGCTTAATTCTTATAAATGAATGATGTATAATCTCATAAAGCTGAAGAGACGGAGGGAGAAAGACAAACCGAGGGAGAGAGAGAGAGATGGAGGGAGAGAAAGCGAGATTGAGTGAGAAAGAGTAAGCTGAAGCTCAGAGGGGACCGCGCCTTCGCTGTTGCAGCTCCAACACTATGGAACGACCTGCCTCAGCACATCAGACAGGCCTCCTCTCTGTCTGTTTTTAAATCCCTCGTCAAAACCCACCTCTTCTCCTTGGCTTTTGACTCCTAGTAAGACAGTGACTTTATTTTATTTTATTTTATTATTTTATTTTATCCTTTATTTTATTCCTCATTTTATCCTATTTATTTTATTTTATTTTTTCCTATTTATTTCTCCGATTGTATGACTGTTACCTATATGACTATAGCTATGATGTGTTTCAGAAAGCTATGATGTGTTTATTTTGCAATGTATTTATTTTTCTGTACAGCACTTTGGTCAGCCATGGCTGTTTTAAAGTGCTTAACAAATAAAATTGGATTTGATAGTAGCATGGGGGATGGTGGGAGAGGGAGAGACATGGAAGGACAGGCCTAGATGGGAAGGAGAAAGAACGAGAGAGGCTATAACGGTTAGATTTAGACGTGCGAACAGGAGAAGCAGGTTCAGTGAAGAGTCCCGCCCGTTAAGGACCCCGTGCTCACGGCCCTCACGGTCACTGCGTCTCCCAAAGGAACGACCGCGAACGCAACCGTGACCTCGAGGAGCCTGCCCGCGCGCCCTCTAATTACACGAGGACGACGCGGCGGAACATTACGATCGACGCGCTTACGCCGCCGATTTAATAGACCCCCTCCCCCCTCCACCATCGACACCTTAATGCACTGAGGATTAAGTGCTCCATCTCGCCCGGCACATGATTGATGAAGTGACTGATGGCTGCTTAGCGATTCGCTGGCACGGCTCGGCTCTCCCCCCCCCCCCCGCACGGCGGTGCCTTCTTAGCGGCTCTCCCGCACATGACCGTTTTCATAACCGCCTCGTTAACATCGTGCCTCCCGGCGAGCGGGCATATATTTAACGCGTGGCCCCGGGCACTTTTTATGATCCCGCTCAACCGTCCGCGGCGATCGGGCCGAACCGCGGCCCCAGAGGACCCGGCCTCTCCGGAACTCTCCGGAACTTTCTCTCGGACGCGCTGCCGGGGTTTCGTGTTGAGCTGGGGGGGGGGGGGGGCGGGGAATTGTCAGCGTGTAGGTTCTTCGGGCTGTCACGGGGGAACGTCGTGGTGAAAGTCCTCTGCTGGCGACTCGTCGCGGTCTCGAATAAAACCCCAGACGATGTCGGCGCTAACTGGACGGCAGCTCTGCGGGGAGGTGCGTAATTGGCCGAGGTGCTGCCAGTGGTCGGTAGGGCTCTTCTAACCACGTTGCGCAACATCCCTTCTGGCTAACTCGGTGCCTGTAGCCTGCCTGCACCGGCTGCACGTGAAGTTTGTTCCTCTGATGCCATGACTCCGCAACTCAGCCAGAGGACTACGGTATGAAAACGGGACCGGCAGCATTTCTCCCCTAACACCACGGTAGAGTTTTGCTTGCAAGGCGCTACTCCCGCCAGCGAACACTGAAACACAGCCTGCGTTGTGTAGCTGAGTCACATTTACCAACTGATGCAGCTCTCTTTGAGAGAAATGTATCGAGGAGCGTTGCACCTGACCATCTATTTTTGACGGCCAGGTTCCTGATGCCTCATACTAACGGTGAGCTCCTTCCAGCTTTTCAGGGTTGTTTTCACGAAAGAAGCCCAGCCTGCCATTGAAAGACGCCTCTTTCTCCGGCGGGTGCTTAGTTGAATTTGGGCAAGTGTGTTTTTCCACATGAAGCGCCTGTGTGGAATGGGGGTGTCCTCTGCACAAGCTCATAGCCTATGCAGTTAGCCTAGCCTCCTCTCAGCTGTCTGCGGTCACTGCAAGGCCCATAAAAAAAAGTCCTCCTCCGCCATCTTGTTCTCCTTTTTATTTTCCCTCCTTTCAGCCGGCTCCTTAGTGCCGCGTGAACCCTGCGAGCCGCCTCTGTGGCCGTCTCTTTACGCGCCGTGTGTGGTCCCGTCGTTTGTTTGTGGTTTTTTTTTTCCCCCCCCCTTCAATTTCGTCTTCCCACTGAGACTTTGTAAAGAGTGTCACTCTGACAGGAATGCAGGCAAAAATATGCAAATGAACATGAATGGGAATCTTTCCTGATACGTATCTACAGCTCTGCGACCCCCCCCCCCCCAGGTGCCTTCGGGGTCCTGATTAAATCTGAAGACCGGTGGCACCGGTCACTGTGGCCACACCCAGCACCAGTGGCAGATTGTCCTCAGAAGACAATGGGACAGATAGGGCAATCCCCCAGGGGATTTTTTCCCTGGGGCAGCCCAAGAACCCCCCTCCTTCCCAGAGGAGCCGGGTGACTGCTGTCGGCTCTGGTTTTCTCCTGCAAAATCAGGCCCCCAGTTGCCTGTTGAATGGAACGTGTGCACACCAGTGTTGCTTGCATGCAATGCATACCTTAAACCTGGCCCGGTTAGCCTTGAGTGCTGTGAGTGCTGTGAGCACTGGCTATCCAGCACAAGCATTCACAAGTCCAGCCGAAAGGCCTGGACCACCCCAGCTCTATGAACTGCTTCCAGCCTGAATGGGCACGGGGAGGGCACCCAACCGCCAGACTGTTGTTCAGTGAGGGAAGAGATCCAATGGGTAATTATGTGCCACCTTAAAGCCCTTAGTTTGATTTTACTCCAGTTTATTGGTTTACTCTTTTGGTCCAAATCTGGTAAGTGTTGGAACTTTCCGGAACAGTCAGCGGAAAGTCTGGAGCGAGGGAAGCGACTGCTGGGCTTAATGAATTGATGTAAAAGAGGCAGCGCTGTGTATTGTTTTTTTTTTTTCCGCCCCATAATCAGTCTGGTTGTGCGCCGGCCTTTGCGTAACAGACCAATCAGCACCCTCAAAACGGAACACCTCGGAAGACGTCCTGCCTGCCTACAGCCATAAAGATGGGATGAATGCATCCCCACCTCTACAAAGCGCTCCACTGCTGCTTTATAAGTGAATCTGCCCCTCCATTGGAAGCTCGTAAAGTCTGAAGTTTTGACGAGGACCCTTACCGACAGTATCTACCCTCTCCCTTTCCGTTCTTTCTCTGAACTGCGGCGTGTGTGTGCCGCTTCAGGGAGTGGAATCATTAATCTCTTCCTTTCCCTTCAGAAGTCGCCTCTCTCAGCAGTGTGTGGGCTCCAAACTGAATTACAGGCCCTTCCGTCGCCTCAGTTTTCTCAGCATAACCATTATCTCTTGGTCAGTTAGTGACCTTGCTTCACCTCCCTGGCTACCATGAATCCAAACACGCTTCCCCCCCACCCCCCACCCCCTATCCTCCATTGTCTCTGAGGTTATGATGGACAGGCCTGTGTATCAAGCACAGAAATAAGGATGGCTCTTGTTGGTATGCTGGCGTACCTGTCTATGTATAACCGTTGCTGGACTACACACTGGTTCTTGCTAAAAAATGGGGATTCTTTTCATTTCCTGTAAGTCGACTTGCAGAAATCTTGCAGTATTGGGTGAATTTTCCCTTTTTTAAAAAAAAAAACTTTTGGTGTGGGGAGGTTGCCTTCATTTGAAGCTAGAATTTCATGCTAATAAAACTCATGAAGTCAAGTCTTCCAGGCAATTCTACAACCTACCGTCTGGGACCGTGCCTACAGAGAGTCCTGTCTTACAGTTATTTAGACAAGTTTACGTCTAAAGTCTTACGTCTTTGTGTTGCTACAAAAACACATGCGGTAGAGAAGACCTCCACAAAGTGGAGTTCTTCTCACTGTAAGTTGGTGGGCGGTCAGCTAATACAATGTGTCTCTTTCCAGTATTATGCGTGCCTGAGTTTTGGAAATGACGTTTCAGAACTCGTGAGAATCAATATTAATTAAGTGCCTATTCCCACCGTCTGCGGGGGTCTGTGAAATCGTCAGATTGACAGTGTAATTCTGTGTATGTTGGGACCTAACTAGGGCTGCTCTCATCGGCCCTCTGTTGCGTGTAACAATATCTTGCAGTGATAATAGTGTCAAGGCCCTTGTAGGAACATGAAGTCACTGACATTTCTGGAAAATTAATCCGCAGATATCCGTAAAAGAAAAGAGGAACTGTTCAGCTGAAGGTTACCCACAGATAGTGTCCGTTATTAACCATCTCATGTTCCTTGAGTGTCAGTGTCTTCTAAAAATATGAGTGATGCATGTGATGGTGGAATCTTTCTTGCTTCCTCATATCAGCTCAGTCAGGGGAAGCTGTTCCCAGTGGCTCAGCATATGAGAGCACAAGTGACTGTGTCTGGCTCTGAAGATCCAGAGGTGAGCTCTGGTTTAGAGGAAGTGAGCTCTGGGTTAGAGGAGTTGACCTCTGGTGTAGAGGAGGTGACTGGTTTGGAGGAAGTGACCTCTGGTTTGGAGGAGGTGAGCTGTGGCTTGGAGGAGGTGAGCTCTGGTTTAGTGGAGGTGAGCTGTGGCTTGGAGGAGGTGAGCTGTGGTTTAGAGGGGGTGAGCTGTGGTTTAGAGGGGGTGAGCTGTGGTTTAGAGGGGGTGAGCTGTGGTTTAGAGGAGGTGAGCTGTGGTTTAGAGGGGGTGAGCTGTGGTTTAGAGGGGGTGAGCTGTGGTTTAGAGGGGGTGAGCTGTGGTTTAAGAGGCTCTTCTGGATGTCCTGATGGGTGACTTTTCAAAACCCAAACCCCAAAAAGTTTACAATGAGATAAGTTTATCATCTCATCCCTGCATTTTTTTCCTTTCGTTTTTTTAACCTTTTTGCTTTCCCTTTCCCCAATTGCAAGAATTCCTATTTTTTGGGAGGATTGAAATATCGGCTGATGGAAAACAGTGTGTGATAATCCTGTTTGAGTGCCGGTCTGGCCTGAGCAAAGCCGATAAACAGTTTTGCCTCCCTGCAGGTTTCACGCACCACCTCTCTGCCCCCCCCACGCCCCCACCCTAGCCCCCACCCTAGCCACTGCACAGACCGTACTGTACATTCCCATCAGTGGCAGACGCTAAGCCCTTAAGGCCTACATTCAGGAGAAACTGGAAACCGCTCTAAATTGGGGGGGAAAAAGATCAAAACAAACATGCGGGTGCCAACAGAACTTGCGACCGCGCCGTGTTCGAGCGCAACCCCCCCCCCCATCCCTTTTTTTTTTGTTTTGTCTGTCGCCTTGCCAACCTCACAACAAAGCAGTGAGGTCACCCGGCACGGGGTCCCGAGACTTGCGCTTGAGTTTCAGGTGCTCGCTGGCCAACGTTTCCTCGGAAAGGCGTCGAGACGAATCTCGCATCCTTGTTAGCGGACATTCAAAGTACATACTCGCTCCCTTGCAGAACGAAACCGGGAAGGATTCCCAAGTAGACTGACTCAGTATGCGAGCCCTCGGCACACTGCCGTGTGAGAACGTTCTGGCTTTTTGGGGTTCCCTGGCAGCTCTCAGTACTTAATGCACTGTGCTGCTGACTGTTCCAGCTGGGTAATGCTGGACTGGGGAATAAAAAGCTTGAGACTGATCTTGCACGTGCTCCTTGCGATAGAATTTGCTGTTGGGTGATGGGATTTGCAGTTTTCGTTTCTTGTTGCAGCCGTAAAAAGGTACAGCCATATTCTCGATGTCGAGGTGGACGGAACTATGAAACTAAACCTACGTGTGGGGGAGTCCACAAATTCTGTGGCATTCTTCCTGCTTGAGAATTTCTCCCTTTACTTCTTTCTCGTAAAGTGGGAATAACGTTAATTATTAAATTGGTTAAATATAATCTCTAGGCGGAAGTTTGAGTGAAAGCCATCTTATCCAGCTCTCTCACCCCACCCCCAGAAGAGTTCACCCAGTCCGGCTTGTGACAGTTTAACGAGAGGAACATTTACAGACTGACTGCATTGACGGAGGGACGTGGAAATAAAAAGATGGCGAGCTGCTCATGCGCTTGTTTCGTGGTGACGGCAGTTCGGTAATGATTTGCGGATCCGGAGTGGATAAAGCTGCTCGGAAACGAGGAAGACGTGTCGGGGCCTGCTCCCATCCCGATCCGATCGGGGCCTGTGGTGAGCGGCGCTGAGGTCTCCGCAGAGCCTCTGGATTGTTATCACAGGCAGGGGGTTTCAGGAAGCCGGGGGGTGGTCCACGTGCAGATGAATTGAGTGTTCCCACGATGCCCCTGTGTTGCTCACCCTCCCCCCTCTTCCCGTGCCGTTCTTCTTTTTCACAGGAATGGCTCGCGGGCTCCGGGGGTCCGCCGCGTCGACGTCCGAGGCCCGGTCCCAGAGAGGCGGAGCCGAGAGCTGAAAGGCGGGGGCTCGCGCGAGCCGTCGGCGTGGCGATGCGTCAGGGACGGCCCCCGCACGCGAAGTGAAAGCAGCCGCCGCCGCCGCCGCCGTCACCGCGTCACCATGGGCGTCAGCGCTTCCGGCTACCCGAACTCCTGCTCCCCTCGCTTCGGGGGGAGTTCCCAATCGCAGCACACCCTCATAGGTAGGCCCTGACCTCTCAACCTTTCACCTTTCGCCTGTGACCTCTGAACTCCTCTAAAAAAAAAAGGGACTCCTTCCATCTTGAGATGTCATTAATTCAGCGAAGCCCTTATGGCAACGGCCGTTGACCCATTTCCTTGAACCTAAGGAACCGGGTCAAGTGAGTTAACTGTGTAACCGACTACTTTAATTTATCAATGAAATGCTTGGTGACAGTGAGAATCAATGAGGGGAATGAGACCCCGTGGCACTCCAGGACCAGAGCTGGGTCCCCCTGACTTGAGGAATTCCATGTTTAGCTGAAACTCAGATTTTGTTGGTTCACTTGTTCACTCACTCAATTTTTGAGATCCGCATTAAGGAGAGACACCAGCCAGTATATACTGTATCTGTATATAAGCAGTGGTATCTGAATCAGTATTAAAAAAAGTGAACGTGGAGACTGAACATGACAGCGATATCGTGAGATGTCTTACTGTTGCGATACTAGAAGACTGGAGATTGACTTGCGTAACAAATTAAGCTCAAGGCCGCTGAGGACGACGGAAACCTAAACTGGGAACCAAGGGTTTCCTGTCATCTCTGGAGGCCGTTAGTATCTTTTTTAAGGCATGTGTCACAATGATAGACAGTAGTGTTTCGTAGTACTTTGTCCCAAATTCATCATCTTTTTTTTTGTGTGAGGGTAGGATCAACCCAAAAATATAACATTTTTACAGATGAGGTCCTTGAAAAGTATTGTCTTTTTGGAAGTACTGCTGGTACATTTGAAAGTTTCTCTGCTCTGAAACTGTTTTGATCAATGAACTAGGTACATCTTCTTGGTTAGAGGCACGTGTATAAACCCCGCAGAGCTATTACAGCCTAACAGCGAGGTCCGTATAGTTAAGGCTATCGCCGGAACGCCAGAAAGAGGTATTTACACATTTAACAACAGACAGTTTTTCCCCAGTGTTAAACTAATGAGTCAGTCATTGGTTTTGATTTCGTCATGGTTTTAAAAATAAGTCTGTTTCAAAATGTATGGTTTCGAAACGTTTAAGAATATTCCCTTTTTACATATTTAGTATTGCATATTTAATAATGGTGCATATCAAATAATAACAAACCTTCAAAAAAATTTGAGGGGTCTACTATTTAAATCTGGAATGGAAAAAGGGACAGAAGGCTACAAAGTTGATTTAAGGGCAATATCTACCAGAGACATTTACCCGGAATTGAATAAGCTAAAATGGAAGGATGCTGGGCTGCGTCTGTAGGTGTGCTGATGATGGCTGGTCCCTCAAACCACCCCGGCGTTCTCCTTCCATTACATTACAGGCATTTAGCAGACGCTCTTATCCAGAGCGACTTACACAACTTTTTACATAGCACTTTACATTGTATCCATTTATACAGCTGGATATATACTGAAGCAATTTCGGTTAAGTATCTTGCTCACGGGTACAACGGCAGTGTCCTTACCCGGGAATCGAACCTGCGACCTTTCGGTTACAAGCCCAGTTCCTTACCCACTGTGCTACACTCCTTCCCCCTGCAGGGACGGCTCCCTACGGCCAGCAAGGCTACGGGTGCGAGCCCAAACTCTACAGCCCGGAGCCCCAGGGGCCCGACCGGCCCGCGGAGCGGAGGAAGAAGACCTCGGGCCTGGCCACGCTCCGGAGGAGGTTCATCAAGCGGCGCAAGGCCGGCCGCTCCGCCGACCACGGCCGGCAGATGAGGGAGCTCCTGTCGGGCTGGGAGGTGCGCGACGTCGCCGCCCTGGTGGAGGAGTACGAGGGCACGGCCGCCCTCAAGGAGCTGAGCCTCCGGGCGGACCTGGCCCGGCCCGAGGCGCGGGGCCTGCGCCGCGACCTGGCCGCCCTCTACGAGCGCCGCCACTGCGCCGACGTGGACCTGGTGTTCCGGGGGGCGCGCTTCCCCGCGCACCGCGCCATCCTGGCCGCCCGCTGCCCGCTGTTCCGGAAGCTCCTGCCCCCCTCCCCGTCCCCCGAGCGCGACGGCCCGGTCCCGGTGGACGCGGCGCTGGGCGGCGTGGACGCGCCCACCTTCCAGGCGCTGCTCCGCTACCTGTACACGGGCGAGCTGGGCGGCGGCGGCGGCGACGCCCGGGCCAGGAGCGCCGACGTGCTGCTGAGGCTGAGCGAGGAGTTCGGCGCGCCCAGCCCGCTGGAGGCGGACATGCGCGGGCTGTGCGACCGCATGTGCTACTACGACTCGCTCCTGAGCTTCTCCGCCGAGGCGGGGCCCGGCGAGGGCGAGGGGGCGGCGGCGGCGGCGGCGGCGGGGGGCGCTGGCGGAGGAGGGGGGGAGGAGCTCCGGGCCCACAAGGCCCTGCTCTCGGCCCGCTCGCCCTTCTTCCGGAACCTCCTGCAGCGGCGCACGCGCTCCGGGGAGGAGGCGGGCGACCGGGCCCCGCCGGGCCCCGCCCGCATCGTGCTGGACGAGTCCATCATACCCAAGAAGTACGCGCGGGTGATCCTGCACTGCATGTACACGGACGCGGTGGACCTCTCCCTGGTGCTGCGCAGCAGCCCCTCGGCCGGGAGCCTCGGGGAGGTGCAGGCCCTGGTGGCCGGGCGGGGGGGAATGACCCGGACCGAGGAGGCCATGGAGCTCTACCACATCGCCCTCTTCCTGGAGTTCAGCATGCTGGCCCAAGGTATGCCTGACCCCCGAGCTCCACACTCACCTTCTACCGGCCAACCACCACCCTACCCTGCTCTATACTCATCTGCTACTGTCCAGCCTTACCCACCACCCCTACCTCCTGCTCTATACCTCCTATCTGCTACTGTCCAGCCTGTACCCACCACCCCTACCTCCTGCTCTATACCTCCTATCTGCTACTGTCCAGCCTGTACCCACCACCCCTACCCCCTGCTCTATACCTCCTATCTGCTACTGTCCAACCTGTACCCACCACCCCTACCTCCTGCTCATACCCCCTATCGCTACTGTCCACCTGTATCCACCACCCCTACCCCCCACTCTACATCCAGTACCTGCCACCGTCCGACCTGCACCCACCACCCCTACCCATGCGCCCCATTCTACACCCCCTGCCTGCTACTGTCTGATCTGCACCCACCACCCCTAACTCTACACCAGCCCTACTCTTACCACCACCCCTCTTGTAACCTCCACCCTTCCAATATTTTTTATTTATTGACCTTTCAGCATTATTACAGGTTCATAAAGACAGTTGTCATTAAAAACACTGAATTATTTTGCTGTTGCAATAAAACATCAATACTAAGCAGACTAAAAATTTAAAATATTGAAATTATCTAAGCCGAGATCTAATCTCGTATCCCAAATTTAAATTTAAAATCTGCTGTCATTTAGGAGTCAGTATTGTTCACCAGCTTGTTCACGTGCGAGCTGTCAGACTTGAGGGATTCAGACTGGGGGGGTGTGTCACAGCGCATTTGGCTCATCTTGTGTTGAATGCTACAGGGAAACCCTCAACACCCAGACAGTGCAGAAAATCCATTCCCTTCCTCACCTCCAGTTATGTTTTTAGCCGTTCTTGCTGATGAAACAAATACGTTGCTAATTGCTTGCTAATGTTGCGAGATTGTACTCTACGGTATGCGAACTGGTTACAGTCGCCAAGCTAGCGTAGGCTAGCGAAGGCTTTGTGCATAATGGTTTTCTGCATTATTCTCGAGATGGAAACTGTTTGTGTCCAGAGAAAATGCAATGCAATAAGCACGCATGCAAGAATTCTCAGTGTTTCACAAACCGCGGTTCTTAAGAGGAAAGCAATAACACCGTCAGCTTAAATAAGGATTTCTCCAAAGTAATTTTATATATCAATAATCATGAAATATGCAGGCTATTATTTTATGTTAAAATATCTTCTATTAAAATGTGGGGATTCTGAATTGGAATGTAATTGGCTGAAGGAGGCCATTTTGATCACGCCCAGCTCATTGTGAAGGTACAGCACACACAATATAAGCCCATCGAGAAGTAGCGTGATACACCCTTGGAGGATTGATTATTGGATCTCGGGCCTTTTTGTCCAATCGTGTTCTCCATTTATTCAGAGTAAGCGATTGCTCCAGGGTATGAGAAATGGATTTTCTCAGTCTCAGTGCTCACCCTTCATAAAATGGATTATTGACTGTTTACCCCCTCCCCCGCTCCCCTTTTAGTGAAGATGAGACACTGTTCACTGGGGAGTTCTTGCAAACTGGGATTCGTATGGCGTTCAGCACTGAAGTGTTGTTAGCGTGTAGACAATGGAGTCCCTGTCCTTATGACGTCCGCCCGGGTTGAGTTTAGAGCGGCGTGAGAGATCGCGTTGAGGTCGGCTCGGCAGCCGTACGGCCGTACGCTCCGCGCGCCCCGAACGTCATGGTTTCGAGTTCGAGAGTCGGGGGGGTTCTCCCGAAGCTGCGTTGTCGTCGACAGCTGTCGCGAGACGCCAGCGCGTCCCGGGACCGGCCGCGTAACGGCGGGTGAACCGCGCTCGCTCGGCGTGGTAGAACGAGGCGACGTTCGCCGGCCGTCGCGCTCTGTTCAGAAGCGACGCTTGCGAAGGGGGGGATTTCGAGGCCGGCTCGTTTCATGGGCGCGGGAAACCGCGTGGGCGGTGGGGGGGGGGGGTCGCGTCTTCGAGGAGCACCGGGCGGAGTCTGGCGTGACCTCAGCGGACGCTGCAGCTGACGGAGATGGCTTACCGCCCTTCGACCGCTCGCATCCGCCATTCTGATGTCGCGCGTCTAGTGTTTTGAAACTGTTTACTAAGGCCAGAGTTCAACTATGCCTCTCGGAAGGACATTAAAAGATGAAAAACACAGCGTTTTGCATGTGGACGGAGTGTAGCACAGTGGGTAAGGAACTGGGTTTGTAACCGAAAGGTCGCAGGTTCGATTCCCGGGTAAGGACACTGCCGTTGTACCCTTGAGCAAGGTACTTAACCTGCATTGCTTCAGTATATATCCAGCTGTATAAATGGATACAATGTAAAACGCTATGTAAAAAGTTGTGTAAGTCGCTCTGGATAAGAGCGTCTGCTAAATGCCTGTAATGTAATGTAATGTCTAAGGTCGCATGGCAGCTGGAGGTGCAAAAATGAGACGCTGAAAGAGAAGTCAGGAGACTGTGAACTGCTCTCCTGCTTCCATGGATATTTTTTTCTCGTTCGCACATTAAAAGGACATTCCTGGCCTTAAGGAGCTGTTCTTGTTAAAGCTTGCGCGAACGTAAGCCATCCTATGAAAACGTAAGCGTTTCTTTGAGCGGTGAAACTGGCCTGCGACCCTTCTGACGTAGCGCGTTAGCATCGACTTCCACTTCCACTCGCAGAACGTCGTTCCGTCAAGTCAGGGGTGTCCAATCTTATCCAAAAAAAAGCCCTGTGTGGGTGTTTTGCCTTGGCCCAGCGGTAAGGCACCTGGTTCTTGATTGAAGACCGTGATTAGTTAATTCGTTGCATCAGCTGAGGCGGGGTTGGGCTGTAACAAAAAACCTGCACTCCTTGTTCAGTTGAGTTTGGACACCCTCGGATTACATGATTTCAGGAGGAGCCCTGGTTAAGTGAAAGTCAGCTGGGGCGGGGGGGGGCATATCTCCTCAGTCGACATTCCCATGCACAGGCTATGAGAGAAGCGTTGAGCAGCGTTGAGTAAAGCTGCTCAGGAACAAATTTCTCAGAGCAGGTACCTTGACACCGAAGCTCTGTATTACGTGTGTGCGCACGTAGCTCGATTCATTTTCATGTATTACGTGTGTGCGCACGCAGCTCGATTCATTTTCATACGTTTTAAATTGTACGTTCGTGCGATTCGTTCCCGCTTTGGCGAAGCCAGTTTCCCCAATTCGGCATTGTAATGCGATCGCCGTCGAGCGTTTCAACAGCATCTCACCGAAAAAGAACTTGGCAATGAATTGTGGGAGCTTGAGGCGAGGGAAAAAGGGGAAAATTGTTGGGCGCGGTGACTTTCAATTTAAACTTTAAAAGGTAGGAACACCGGTATACCGATGTGGGCATGACTGGTTTTGAAATCTGTTGCTGGGAGCAGAAATGCATGTTTACATATTCTTGCCCAATTAAACCGGACTGGAGGACTTCCCAACTACATTATCGGGAGTAATTTGCTTAGCTTTTAGGAGCACTATCTTATAATTGAGAAGCAGGACATTATGAATGTTGTGCTCTGGGTGTTTGTGTTGTCGTACGTGTATGTGTATTGTGGACAATCTCCACCCTACATAGCCACTACATTTACAAATCAATTTCCATTAGTTTTTGTTTTTCTTACCCTGGTTGCTTTCATTTTTTTTTAAAGCATTTTTACACGATGTATGAATTTCAGATTTCATTTCAATAAGAAAGTTAAAGCATTGTTTCACAATTTTCCATAATGGAGGTGGAAGGAAACGGTAGTTAATCAGCATATAACCACTGTTTGGGCGTAAGCTTTTTTTTTTTTAAGTCCTTTAAGAAGTCAAGGGTACAATTTCTGCAAATGGCCCAATCACTTCCTCTTGCCGTGGTCAAAGCCGTCTGCCGTCCTGCAAACGAAAGACAAACGAAAGAATTTCACGAGCCTGTTTTCATACAACAGCACAGTAATCGCATCAGTGGAAAGGCTGAACGCCGAGCAGACCACAGGCCCGGCCAATTAACATCCGCTTCCTGTGCAGCGCAGCTAAATATTAATCGACGTGCACACACCCCCTTTTCCTTCCCTTTTTACGAAACGAGCGTTTCATAATCCGTTTCCCGTTTGACTCTTTACGCTTGTTACAGTGCAATGTGTAGCTGTGAGAACCCGTTTTGAAATGTTCAGGTTATTTATTTTATTTATTTATTTTCCAAAAGTAGAAATTCCATTCTAGTGTTGGTATCTTTAACTCTTGATTCTGTAGCTATGGGAGGGCAGGGGACTCGCCTTTCCTGTGCTGTCCGTGCTCTTTCTCCATCTCCTGTCCCCAGCAGGGATGACTCGGCAAAAATGTCCACAATCCCCAGTTACAGATAACCGGCTCTACGTGCTCTCGTTTTGTCCTGCTGCATCTCTCTCTCTCTCTCTCTCTCTCTCTCTTTGTCTGTCTCTGTCTCTCTCTCTCTCTCTCTGTCTGTCTCTCTCTCTCTCTCTCTCTGTCTCTGTCTCTGTCTCTCTCTCTCTGCTCTCTCTCCCCCCCCTCTCCTCTCTCCCTCTCCCTCTCTCCCTCTCCCTTCTCTCCTCTCTTTTCCTCCCTCTCTCTCCTCTCTCTCTCTCTCTCTCTCTCCCCCCCCCCCACCAATCTCATTCTCTTATCCTTCTATTCGATCTGCGCTCATCTCTCCTCTCTTGCCCTTCGTTAGCTGGACCTTCCCCCTTTTCAGCGTTCGCTTCGGGGGTTAATTTACTCCGAAGGGCCGTGCCGCCCCCCCCCCCCCCCAAACTAGACAGATCCTTGCGGACGGCGTATTAATATTCGCCCCTGCCCCCTCTGCGCTGGCGCTGAAAACGATTAGTATCTTATTATATCCCCTCGGTGAGAGCGTGAGAATTTCAACCAACGGCCCCCCTGCCAAGCAGGGTCAGGAACTGCAAACGATTTCATCACCCGAAAGAAGAAAAAGAAAAATCGATCGTTTATGTCTGACTGCTGGTAAAAAAAAGACCTTTAGAGCAGCAATAAGGCGCTATAAATCTGACCTGAATGTTTTGGTCGTGTGCCCTATAGCCTCCCGTGCACACGGGGGTGACAATTAGTGACATACGTGGCTGCTTCAGGCCCTGCGACCACCGGGGGGGCCCCTAAAATATATATTAAATATATAAAATGTATATTGTTTATTGTGTTGGTTTAGGGGGGGCCCTCAAATCAAATCCTGCTTGGGGCCCCTCAAAGCTAGGACGGGCACTGCTTACCGACCTCTGCTTAAGTCACAGCCTTTATGTTTAGTACCTTTTTATCTTAATAAAGGAAAGAGATACGTGTTCGCTGTACTAAGTGCTCCCAAACAAGATTAATGGTGCAAGGTTTTGACCTTCCAGGGTCTTTGTCAGTTGTAGCTGTTAGGAAACACTTAGTGCAGTGTATGCAGGCATCTCTTTCCTTCACCAATATATTTTGTATCCCTGGCAGCTGTGAAATTTTTTAGATGGCCAGTTTCTCATTTTTTCGGCGCAGAATTTGTGGATGCGTGGTTTTTGGGCATCTGTGAACCTCTTCATCCTATCCCCGAGCTTTACGAAACCAGCGGAACTAGAAGAGAAATCTCGCATGGTCATCTGGTCGTACGGAGGAGTGTGAAATGGTTTGACCTTGGCGTTGCACGCAGCTGACTAGGGAAGGGTCAGACGAAGATGGAGGGAAGTCCGCTGGGACGCGGCCGTCCTCAGGAAGACGCGGAGCCTTCCCCGCGGCCAGCGGTCCGGGGTTCGAGTCAGGATCCCAACGGGAAGGCGCCGCTCGCTAGACCACGCGGCTGAACGCATTTCGTTTTCTTTTTTTCTTCTCGTATTTGCTGTTTCGTTTTAAACAAGGCCTCCAGCGACGCATGCTCAAAACGCGATTTAAGCATCGATCGCGGAGGAAGCTGGACCCGAAGGCGCGATCGAGCGCCGCGGACGTGAATACCGATATTTCAGGGGGAATTGATTCACACGTCTACCGGCACTGTACATAAAAAAATGAAGCGGGAATGTTGTAGCATTGTAGTTGAGGGAGAGGGGGAAAAAAAACAGCAATAGCTGTTATGTTTCCAAATGCTTTTAAACCCCCTCTGGTACGTTTCACTAAAAGGAAAAACAAAAAAAAATGAAGTCCCCGCAGATTGTAATCGTGCGTGTTTATGAAGGAAAACGCTTTCAGGTATGTGCATTGTTGAAAAAAATGGCTAATGGGTACCAAACCGAACTTTATTAGACTATCGGTCTCATGCTAAGCCGTGGGAAAGAAAGTTTTTTTTTCTGGTATATGAGGAAAGCGACCGTGATATTTCACCAGTTCATATGCCGGTAGACAAAACGCATCCCATGTTTCAGTTCGGTCCTCGGCTCGGATGCATTTCGAATCGGCTCGTAATTGTTTTCCGTGGGTGACGCTAGCCCCCCAGATTCCCCCGAGCTGGTTATCGAGAGCGGCTCGGAAGTTAGAGAGCCGTCTTTGATGTTTCGAGAGCGGCTCTCAAGTCCGCTCCCCGCGTCCCCTCTGCTCTCGCGGCTTCCTCCTTAGCGCCAAATTGCTATTTTTAAACTCATTAATATTAATGAACTGCTTATTATGCATTATTCAATATACATGGATTGCGCTCGTATTATGCCTCGCAGCTAAAGAAACACAGAGGTGCATAGATTAAGAAGTAAAATCGGAGCGGTTCACGAAAAAAAATATCCACGCCCAATTTTCTCCCCGAATATTATGGTGAGAGGCGGCTCCTATGTAACTGCGTACTTATGATTTTGGAGGTACATCCAGCACGAGCGTGGTGACGCGCCCTAGGCTCCGGATAAAACCGCGGCCATGCCAGTGCCCACAGACTGGCGGTCCGACCTGGCAGTGCAAAGCGGGCGACGGCAGGCTATCGCTTCAGTTGCCTGGGTAAGCCCAGCCTCATCGCGCGGCTAGCGTCCTAGCTCGGCTAATCGGGCGCTCGCGGTCCGCCTGCGCTCGCAGTGCTAACGACGCGGCCGTACGCAGTGTCGCCAATTTGTCGCTAGATTTCGTCGACTTTTTGACGTTCCTAGCGACGGAAAATCTTATCCATCGACTAGCGAGAAATTTGGCGACTTCTCGCAACTGTGGCCACCTCCATTCTCGTTGTCGAGCTAACGCTAACACGCTAGCACCCCCCCCCCCCCTCCACCCTCCCGCGCTTTAATTGAGGGATTTGACGGGAGCGGAGATTCGACGGGAGCGGGGTCGGAACGAAATGAGCTCCAGGTTAATTGAGGAGCCGTCCCGAATCCTCTCGCCTGTCTGTCACTGTGCGCAGGTGGTGTTGACCGCTCTCTCTCTCCGGCTGCCTTCATTGCTGTTGCAGTTGGTTTGAATTTGAAATCCTTTCAGGAATTCTGTTGACATTTAAATGTCACAAATAAAAAGGCCCCCCAAGAACAGGAAGGCCTGGATGACCTGAGCGTGAGAGACCGCCGTCTCTCTCCCCTACCCTCTGCCTCTCAGAGGTGCAGTATTCCATCCCTCAGTGCTTCCGCGCGCTATGTCCGTGCATAGCAATTTGGTTCTTGCAGCACTGTGCTTTCAGACAATGGCTCGCACTGTTACGTCGTCAGTTTTTGTGTCTCTTCCGATGCTATCCGGTGGCCATTATTGCGCGTGCAGCGTGTTGCAAGTCGCCCTGGACAAAAGCACCTTCGAAATAAACGAATGTAAACGCGCAGTGTTCTCCCCGGCCTTTCGGCGGCGCTGTCTTCCTCGCGTAGCGCGAGAAAAACGGCGAAATCTGCGCTCCCCGACGTTCCCCGACCTGCGAGCCGCGTTACGGCCTTTTTTCCCGCGCGATCGATCGACGGCGGCGCTCTTTCCCTCGGCGCGAGCTGCGGCCCCCCTCAGCCAGCGTTCGTCTTCGGCCCGTTCCAGTCGCCCGGGCTCCGAGGCGGCAGCGGCGGCGGCTCGGCTAACGGGCTCCCGTCCCCTCCGTCCGATCGAGTTAAACCTGCGAGTTAATCAAGGGCCCGAGTGTGTGTGAGAGCGTGTGAGTGTGTGTGTGTGTGAGAGCGTGCGGGAGTGTGTGTGTGTGTGTGAGAGTGTGCGGGTGTGTGTGTGTGAGAGTGTGCGGGTGTGTGTGTGTGAGAGTGTGCGGGTGTGTGTGTGTGTGAGAGCGTGCGGGAGTGTGTGAGAGTGTGCGGGTGTGTGTGTGTGAGAGCGTGCGGGAGTGTGTGTGTGTGTGAGAGTGTGCGGGTGTGTGTGTGTGTGTGTGTGTGTAAGAGTGTGCGGGTGTGTGTGTGTGAGAGCGTGCGGGAGTGTGTGTGTGTGTGAGAGTGTGCGGGTGTGTGTGTGTGTGAGAGCGTGCGGGAGTGTGTGTGTGTGAGAGTGTGCGGGTGTATGTGTGTGTGTGTGTAAGAGTGTGCGGGTGTGTGTATGTGAGAGCATGCGGGTGTGTGTATGCGAGAGTGCACACCTGTGTGTGTGTTTGTCTGTGTGCATACATGGGAGAGTGTGTGAATGTGAACACGCGTTGGCATATGTGTGTGTGTGTGCATTGCGTGTGTGTACGCATGCGTACTCAACGTTTTCTAACGGCTCCGAGAAAAAACGCGGGCGGCGGCGAGGGTCGGCGGACGACGCGGCGAAATCGCCGCGGCCCGATCGAGCGAGGGAGGCGGCCCGCGGTGTTAAAGCCGCCCTCGTCCGCGGTCGCCGAGTGTGCCGGCCTCGCCCTCCTCCCGCGGCACGAATATATCTATATATATCTTAGTGTAGTTGCGTTTACCAAGAGCATTTCCTCTGCACGTGCACGTCGATTAGCAAAACCAAAAGAGAAAACCTTAAATACTTTACGTACACTTGTCACAATAAGTAATTTACCCAGCCCCTTTAATCATGAAATACTACGGTATTACATCCAACTCCCTCCATTGAAAACCTCAAATCCGGGCCTGGTTTTCTTTGCTCCCAGGTAATTCGCTGAACAATTAGTGCTACTCTTTGGCCAGGCCGTCTTTAAGCCTGACTCCCAGGTAAAGGGAGGGTGGAAAACCAGCAGTTCCTGGACCTGGAGGGCCGTTATTCGAGTAACAGGGCTCTAGGGTTTTTGAGCACTGTTGTTAATGACCTGGCCCTGCCCCCCCCCCCGTCTCCCCAGGGTGCGAGGACATCGTGGCGGAGAGCATCTCGCTGGACTCCATAGTGGCCATCCTGAGGTGGAGCTCCCAGCCCTACGGCTCCAAGTGGGTGCACCGGCAGGCCCTGCACTTCCTGTGCGAGGAGTTCAGCCAGGTGATGGCCTCGGACACCCTGTACGAGCTGGCCCAGGAGCACCTGCTGGACGCCATCCAGTCCGACTATCTGCAGGTGAGGCGTCTACATGGGGTTACCCATTGGATAGGATAAGGCGAGTACGTTATTTTGAATAGAATTGAATCTGCTGAGCGCATTGGTTTCGCACCCCGAGCCGTTTCCCGTCTGATGGTTTAGATTTCCTACACGGAACGCCCCGGTTTTTTTGGGCAGGTAATCCCTCAGCGAAACTACGCCGTCCTGTTGTTTTTTTTTTTTTTCCGAGGCTTTGCGGAACACCTCTGCTGATCCGTCGAACCTTTTTTTAAATCTGCTCTAATCTGCCTCTGAGCGATAACGCGGAAGCCCAAATCCCGGGGATTGTGGTATTTATTTATTTTTTTTTCTGGGTCAGACAAAGAAAACTAACTTTTTTGGGTTTTTTTTTTTTTTGTTTTTTTTTAAACCAAATTTGGTTAATTTTTTCCCGCACGTTGAAACATCGCACTGTGTCGAAAACGCACCGGAGCGGAGGTTTATGGGCGCTCTCGAGACCCGCGCCGTTCGATGTGAGGGTGAGGGTGAGGGTGTGTGGTGTGTGGCAGCCGCATAATAAACGAGGGGCTCTGCAGGGACCGGGTGAGGAAAGGCTCTGGGCTCTGAGGCTGAGGCCCGGCCCTGGCCCTGGCCGCCGCGGGGCTCGGGTGGACCCGCGTAATGGGAGCTGACACGGCGGACCCACACGGGCCCTGGGGGGGGAATGGGGGGGGCAGGGGGGAATGGGGGGCGGGGGGGGGATGAAGGAAATGCAGTTAACCTCCCGATCGACCCGTTTGTTTCCGGTCTCGCAGTCTTTTACCGAGGTCCCTGTGGACCCGAGAGTGCATCTGTACGTGCTTGCGCACACACGCACGTGCAGGCATACACACACACGTGCACATGCATACATGAACACACGCAGACAAGCACACTCGCATGCGCTCTCTAGCACATGTGCACACACACATGCACAAACATGCTTACACACACACACACACACACACACATGCGAACAAGCACACTCTCACACATGCTCTCTAGCACATGTGCACATACACACACACATGCAAGTGCACACTCCCACACGCACACTTTCACACGTGTACGCACGCATACGTACACATACGCGCACACACACACACACACATATGCCAACGCGTGTTCACATTCACACACTCTCCCATGTATGCACACGGACAAACACACACACACACACACACACACACAGGTGCGCACTCTCTCACACACACACACACACACAGGTGCGCACTCTCACACACACACCCGCACGCTCTCACACACACACACACACCCGCACGCTCTCACACACACACACACCCGCACACTCTCACATACACACACCCGCACTCTCTCACACACACACACTCCCGCACACACACACACACACACACACACACACGCTCTCGCTGACTCCGGCCAGCCGTAATCACACCTGCCCTCATTTCACAGGCCAGCGAGCAGGACGTCCTCAAGTACGTGGTGAAGTGGGGAGAGCACCAGCTGATCAGGAGAATGGCAGACAGAGGTGAACCGGCAGACCGGCAGATTTTTCATCGTGCATAAATCTTGTTGTGTTGTCAGACCTGTGTGATTTCCTTTTGCATCAGCAATAAATGGCAACATTCTGCTTGTTATCAGTGTCAGTACTGAGGTAGTTATGCAGTATCAGTGTCAGTACTGAATAGTTATGCAGTATCAGTGTCAGTACTGAGTAGTTATGCAGTATGAGTGTCAGTACTGAGTTAGTTATGCAGTATGAGTGTCAGTACTGAGTTAGTTATGCAGTATGGGTGTCAGTACTGAGGTAGTTATGCAGTATGAGTGTCAGTACTGAGTTAGTTATGCAGTATGAGTGTCAGTACTGAGTTAGTTATGCAGTATGAGTGTCAGTACTGAGTTAGTTATGCAGTATGAGTGTCAGTACTGAGTTAGTTATGCAGTATCAGTGTCAGTACTGAGTAGTTATGCAGTATGAGTGTCAGTACTGAGTTATGCAGTATGAGTGTCAGTACTGAGTTAGTTATGCAGTATGAGTGTCAGTACTGAGTTAGTTATGCAGTATGAGTGTCAGTACTGAGTTAGTTATGCAGTATGAGTGTCAGTACTGAGGTAGTTATGCAGTATGAGTGTCAGTACTGAGTTAGTTATGCAGTATCAGTGTCAGTACTGAGTAGTTATGCAGTATGAGTGTCAGTACTGAGTTATGCAGTATGAGTGTCAGTACTGAGTTAGTTATGCAGTATGAGTGTCAGTACTGAGTTAGTTATGCAGTATGAGTGTCAGTACTGAGTTATGCAGTATGAGTGTCAGTACTGAGTTAGTTATGCAGTATGAGTGTCAGTACTGAGTAGTTATGCAGTATGAGTGTCAGTACTGAGTTAGTTATGCAGTATCAGTGTCAGTACTGAGTAGTTATGCAGTATGAGTGTCAGTACTGAGTAGTTATGCAGTATGAGTGTCAGTACTGAGGTAGTTATGCAGTATGAGTGTCAGTACTGAGTTAGTTATGCAGTATGAGTGTCAGTACTGAGTAGTTATGCAGTATGAGTGTCAGTACTGAGTTAGTTATGCAGTATGAGTGTCAGTACTGAGGCAGTTATGCAGTATGAGTGTCAGTACTGAGGTAGTTATGCAGTATCAGTGTCAGTACTGAGGTAGTTATGCAGTATCAGTGTCAGTACTGAGTAGTTATGCAGTATGAGTGTCAGTACTGAGTTAGTTATGCAGTATGAGTGTCAGTACTGAGGTAGTTATGCAGTATGAGTATCAGTACTGAGTTAGTTATGCAGTACCAGTGTCAGTACTGAGTTAGTTATGCAGTATGAGTATCAGTACTGAGTTAGTTGTGCAGTATGAGTGTCAGTACTGAGTTAGTTATGCAGTATGGGTGTCAGTACTGAGTGATCATGCAGCGTTGGTGCAGAGCAGCTGTGCTCTTTCTGTCTCAGAGCCCAACCTGCTGAGCGGCACAGCCCACAGTGTGAACAAGCGCGGCGTGAAGAGGAGGGACCTGGACCCGGAGGAGCTGAAGGAGATCCTGTCCCCGCTGCTGCCCTGCGTCCGCGTGGACCACATCCTGCCCGCGCACAGCGAGGTCCTCTCGGACGCGGTGAGAGTGTGTGCGTGTGTGCGTGTGTGCGTGTGTGCGTGTGTGCGTGCGCTTGTGTGTGCGTGTGTGTGTGTGTGCTTGTGTACGTGCGCTTGTGTGTGTGAGTGCGTGTGTGTGTGTGTGTGTGTGTGTGTGTGCGTGTGTACGTGTGTGCTTGTGTGCATGCGTGCGTTTTTAGCTGCTGACACCCATACCAGAGGAAATGTGCAGACTGTATGGATCATTTTATCAGTGATTTTATTTTATTTTTGTGTGTTTTTATTTTGATATTTGTTGTCCTATCTGTGATTTAAAAAAAGAATTGTACTCATGTTACATATGCTTTTAATTTCTTGTCCTTCTTTTTCTACTGTATCTGTGAGAAAACAAAAAGGATGAAATTGAAAACTTACTCGCACTCTGTGGAAGATAGTCGGTCGTGCTTTGTGATTGACACATGACTCACCTGGAGCCCTGCCTGCCTTGCGTAAACCATGTGATGGATGGAGACTCCTCCCCCCTCCTCTGTCCCACAGCTGAAGAGGGGTCTGGTCAGCACCCCTCCCTCGGACATGCTGCCCACGGCCGAGGGGGGCAGGGCCAACGCCTGGCTGCGGCTGAAGAGCGGCGGGATCTACCTGAGGCCCCGCCTCTTCTCCCCCTACGTGGAGGAGGCCAAGGTACGACAGGGCGTAGGCCCCGCCCACCGGTGCCCCGCTCACTTCTGCCACAGTCACAGTCAATCTGAGAAAGGCGCCTGCTGATTGGCTGAAAACCAGTAGAGGGAATGACAGGCGGATGGTGTCCATGGAGACCAGGAAGGAATGCGGATAACTGCAGTGACAGTTATATCTGTCACTAACAATTTGAGACTTCATATTATTAAAAATAGTTTTTATATACCTGTTTTTTTTCCTGTTAAAGACTTCCTGCCTATTATGTGTGCATGTTTGCATGTATCACTTGTATGGAATGGCGTAACTGACATGATTGACACTTGATTGAGCCAGTCTGAGGGATCGGTGGGCACAGTATGGAATGGGCTGGTGGGCGGAACCTCTGACTCTCCCCGCCCCCTCCCTCTCCAAAAACGGCAGGCTGCGCTGGACGAGCTGATGGTGGAGCAGGCGGACCTGGTGCGTCTGCGCATGGTGCGCATGTCCAACGTGCCCGACACCCTCTACATGGTCAACAACGCCGCCCCCCAGTGCTGCCACATGATCAACCACCAGCAAACCCCGGGCGGCCAGACCGTAACCCCGCCCTCCGTGGTGGCCAATGAGATACCAGGTGGGCATCAGAATGACCTGTTCCAGGAAGCCTTCACTGATGGGGCGAGAAGAACGTACTGCCCTGTGTTTGTGTTCAGGGATTGCCTTCAGGACCCTGTGTTTGTGTTCAGGGATTGCCTCGTGATTGGGTTCATGCTGTATTATATTTAGGCCTTCTATTTGTGGATTAATTATCGCTGACTCGCTTAATGGACAGTTTCAAAGCAATTCAATTAACCGTGTGGCGTTTTTTCCAGAAAATAATATTTTTTGTTGCTCTTCACTTTGCAAAATGTCTCCTTTCCCTCCTTTCCTCCCTCAATCCCCAATAACTGCTTTCCCATCTTCTCTCCCTTTGCGTTTTCTCTCTCGTGCTCTCCGTCTCTCTGCTGCCGCTTTTCTCTCCCTTTCTATTCCCTCCATCCCTGATTGCTTCTCTTTGCTGCGGTCTCTCTTTCTGCTTCACTCCATTTGTCTTTTCCTCATCTCTCAATCTTATTCTTCCGCTATCTGCTTCTCCCTCCATCTCTGCCTCTCCTCTTTTCCTCAACTTCACTCCCTGTCCTACCCCCTCCTCTTCCCTCTCCCCTCTCTCTCTTCCCCTTATCCTCTTTCTCTCTCCCTCTCTTCCCCCTCTCTTCCTGTCTTCCCTCTCTCTTTTCCCCTCACCTTCTTCCCCCTCTCTTACCCCTTTCTTCCCTCTGTCTCTCTCTCTCATCCTCTCATCCCCCTCACTCTTTCCTCTCTCTTACTTTCCCCATTCCTCTTCTCTTTCTCCCTTCATCCCCCTCTTTGTCTCCCTCTCCCCCCTCCTCTTCTCTCTTTGTCTCCCTCCCTCTTCTCTCTCTCTCTTTTCCCCCTTCTCTCTCCTCTCTTCCCCCTCTCCCTCTCTCTCTCTCTCTCTCCCCCTCACTCTTCTCTTTGTCTCCCTCCTCTCTCTCTCTCTCCTCTCCCCTCTCCCCCCCTCCTCTTCTCTCTTTCTCTCCCTCTCTCTCTCTCTCTCCTCCCTCTCTTTTTCCCCTTTTCTCCTCTCTCCCTCTCCCTCTCTCTCCCCCCTCACTCTTCTCTCTTTGTCTCCCTCTCTCTCTCTCTCTCCCTCCCCCTCCCACTCTTCTCTCTTTGTCTCCTCCTCTCTCTCTCTCTCTCTCTCTCCCTCTCTCTCTCTCTCTCTCTCTTCCCCCCCTCTCTCCCCCTCTCCTCTTCTCTTTCTCCCCCTCTCTTCTCTCCCTCTCTCGCCCTCACTATTCTCTCTTTATCTCCCTGTCTCCCCCTCTCTCTCTCTCTCTCTCTTTTCCCCCTTTTCTCTCCCTCTCTCGCCCCTCTCAGTGCCCCGGCTGGCGGTGGTGAAGCAGATGACGTCGCGCCTGCAGGAGCTGCGTCGCGCGGAGCCGGCGCAGCGGGCGTACGCCCTCAACTGCGGCGAGGGGGCGAGCGTCAGCCGCGCCCTGCAGCTGCGCGTGCTGCGCCAGTTCGGCCTGCCCGACGGGGCGGCCGAGCTGCTGCAGGTGAGAGGGGGAGGGGGAGGGGGAGGGGCCGAGGGGCTGAGACCCGCCCCCGTTCCGCGCAAAAAACCCGCCCCCTTTTAAATCCGTGGTTCCGCCTTCTGAGGAATCAATGAGCGATTGATTGGCGATCTGCCATTGATTGATTGGCGATCTGCCATTCCCAACAAGTTATTACGAATATTTTACATTCGGTGTGATCACGTTTACACAGAGAGCATTATAGCTAGCGTACAACAACCAGAAGAAACTGATGCGTTGGCACGCAGCTTTCTATTACCCTTCTTGGTAAATGGTAAATGGACTGCATTTATATAGCGCTTTTATCCAAAGCGCTTTACAATCGGTGCCTCTCATTCGCCAGAGCAGTTAGGGGTTAGGCGTCCTGCTTGAGGACACTTCGACACGCCCAGGGCGGGGGTTTGAACCGGCAACCCCTCCGACTGCCAGACAAATCGCTCTTACCCTCCTGAGCTATGTCGCCTTCAAGCCGATGGAATTCAGTACGATTCAGAACGTCGCGGAGAAGAGCAGGTTTGAAGAGCAGCTTGTCCAGTGTTGAGTACGGAGTGAAGGGACGGAGTGTAGCACAGTGGGTAATGAACTGGGCTCGTAACCGAAAGGTCGCAGGTTCGATTCCCGGGTAAGGACACTGCCGTTGAACCCTTGAGCAAGGTACTTAACCGAAATTGCTTCAGTATATATCCAGCTGTATAAATGGATACAATGTAAAAATGCTATGTAAAAGTTGTGTAAGTCGCTCTGGATAAGAGCGTCTGCTAAATGCCTGTAATGTAATGTAATGGGATGGGATGTAATGTAATGTAATGGGATGTAATGTAATGTAATGGGATGTAATGTAATGTAATGTAATGGGATGTAATGTAATGTAATGTAATGTAACGGGATGTAATGTAATGTAATGTAATGAGCACGAGGCCCGTTCGTATTTGTCGGTCTCCCGGGTCAGGAGTGACCGAGAGGGGAGTATGCGAACGGGCTCGGCGAGGCCGTCCTCGGCTGCCCATCCGTGTGCGTCAGGCCGGCGCTGTCCGAGGTCCTGGAAGCCTCTCGGGCTCAGGCGGTGGCCTTCTCCTGCCCCGCCCCGCCCCGCCCCGCCTCTCCCATTGACGCAGCCTATTTGAGACGCATTTAATGGCTGTCGTTTAAAAACGTGACGTTTTAAATTACGATTTGTCCATTAAAGTGGACATCTTTTACGCTGAGAGCGTTAAAGAAATTGCCTAAATACACTACATTTCCAAAAGTACGTGGACGCCAGAACATCCACACCCGTACGTGCTTGTCGAATATCTCATACCAAAACCATGGGCGTTAATATGGAATCGGTCCTCCCCTTTGCTGTTGTAACGGCCTTCACTCTAGATTTTGGAACATGGCTGTGGGCATTCGCTTCCATTTGGCCACAAGAGCATCGCTAGCTCACTAGCATAACAAAGGGAGCCTAGCCCAAACCATGAAAAACAGCCCCAGACCATTATTCCTCCTCCACCAGATTTTACAATTTGCAGTATGCATTCCACCAAAACCCAGATTCATCCGTTGGACTGCCTGATGGTGAAGCGTGATTCATCGCTCGAGAGAACGCGTTTCCACTGGTCCGGAGTCCAACGGCAGCGTGCTTTAGGGGGGCGACATAGCTCAGGAGGGTAAGACCGATTGTCTGGCAGTCGGAGGGTTGCCGGTTCAAACCCCCGCCCTGGGCGTGTCGAAGTGTCCTTGAGCAAGACACCTAACCCCTAACTGCTCTGGCGAATGAGAGGCATCAATTGTAAAGCGCTTTGGATAAAAGCGCTATATAAATGCAGTCCATTTACCATTTACATGCTGGATGGTTATATGCGTTATATGGATAGTGCCTGATTTACTAAGACTTTTAGCATGTGCAAAACCAGTAACGTAACCCAGTGATTGGTCACGGTATTTGTTTTGCATTGGTTGTGTTACTGTTTTTGTGTGCGCTGAAGGTCTTAGCCAATCAGGCCCCCCTAGTGTGATATGAGTCACCAGAGCCTCCACACAGGAAGGAGATATCTCAGGGGTTTTGGCAGATTGTCGTCAGAGGATTTCAGTTTTAGTCCAGTCATAATTTTAGTCTAGTTATCATGAATTAGCTGATAAGCACAAGACGCTTATTTCCTCTCTCGTGCCCCTTTCACCTCTCTTTCATTAGCCTGTGGTGATGTGGCCCGACGTGCTAATGTGCCAGACAGCCTTATTACGGGGAGTCTGGATCGGGGGGGAGTTCGCGCGGGCATCCGTTTGTCGTTTACGCGTCTGTTTTTCCTCTTCTCCTCCGCCCCTCAGAACCCGCACAAGTTTTTCCCGGAGGAGTGCTTCGGGGACGAGAGCCCGGTGCTGGCTCTCCGGCCGCTCCCCGGGGCCGCGACGGCCGGGGAGGGGCCGCCCGGCTTCCGCCCCCCTCTGCCCCCTCCGCCGCCGCCCTACCACCCGCCCGCCGCGCCCGGCCACGCCCAGCTGGCGGCCTGGAGGACCCGCGCTCGCGCCCACCCCCAGCCCCCGCCCCCGCCCCCGTCCCGCTCCTTCTCGTACCCCTGCAGCCGAGCCGCCCCCCTTCCCTGGCGCCCCGCCCCCAAACAGGGAGGCCCCGCCCACCCGCCCAACTGCGCCGACCTGCTGGGCCCGGCCCACCCCTCGTACCCTGGCCAGCAGGGGCTGAACGTGAGTGGGGGGCGCGGGGGAAGTGGGAGGGGGCAACGGTGACCTGTACTTTGTGTGGTTAGGAGAGAAGGCGTGCAGCTCGTATGTTAACAGTACTGCTCCATAATGCGTCATATACACACTGAGAGGCATTGATCATTCAGCATTCACTTTGGGCCCCATGTTTCTCACACATCGCACCTGGGCGCTGAGGCATTTCAGCAAGGGCTGACTAAACACAGCCCGGTCCTGCATCGCACCGAGTTCTGCTGAAATGTCCTCACGCCCAAATGCAAGGTGCCTCCCGATGCATACTTGTAGAGATTCTCTACAGTATCTAAATGGTCAGCTCCCACTTTCCATCCTTCTATCCTTCTGAGTATCCTGAGCTGTATTGCAGTGCATTAAAATTCATGCAATTCATGCTTTTTATTGAGTGTTCATGCCCAGAGCATCCGCGGCTACTAGTATCAGTCACAGACGTCCATAAACATTCCCACGATGGGCAAAATCGGTGCATTTCCCCCAGGAGACCAAATGTTCAGTGTTAGGAAGACGGAGCTGAACATCTGCTTTGTCTGTAGTCTGTGGCGATGGCGAGCGGTTCTGATTGGTCCGTTGTCCTTTCTCCAGCAGCACGCGGAGCCGGCGGTCAACGAGCTGATGCCGGACGTGGCGGCGGGCGTGGCGTCCCTGAGCCTGAGGGGCCCCCAGGGGGGGCCGGACTGCGAGGGCCACGACCCGCCCCCCCACATCTCCTCCGCCGCGCCTCACCACCCCCCCGGGTTCTGCCACGCCGGCCGGCACGGCGCCGCCCCCCACAAGAAGCACGGCGCCGACGCCGAGGGCCGGGCGGGGCACCCCGACCTGTACGCGCCCCCCCGCCACGCCCCCCACCCGCAGGCCCGCTACGTCGCGGGGCCCGACCTCTACGTCCACGCCCGCCCCGCCCCGGACCCGCACCCGCACCGCCTCAGGCTCCCCCCGCGCCCGGACCTGGCCCCCCCCGGGGACCCCCAGCCCCCCCTCGCCAGGGGGCGGTCCCAGACGGAGCCGGACGCGGCGCGCGCGTCGGGCCAGGCGCGACCCCCGGCCGTCGCCGTGGAGACGCAGAGGCCGGGGGCCCCCGAGGGGCCGGGGGGCTGCGTGGACGATACAACGGCCGGCAGAGACCGCAGGTCCCCGGGCAAACCGGAGTACCCTTACAGGAAGTCTGCACTTTAACCGCAGAGAGAGAGAGAGAGAGATGCAGGAAGCAGCTCAGGGTAAACGAAGAGGATGTGGGGCCCAGGCCTTGTCGGCCACCTAGTGGCCGAGAGACGGTATCGCCGGGCGCGAACGCACCGCTCGCTCACGAGAGCGCCAACTTTAGCCCCCCGTCCCGCCAGCGGGAAGCTGCGCCGTGCGCTCGTCCGCGGCGCCATAGCGACGGGGCTAGTGTGGCTGACAGCCGCACCGCTGACTACGGCGGCGCACACTATCACCAGAGAGGAGAGGCTCTTCCCGGTCTCAGCCACACCTCCCCCTGCACGCTCACCAGCGGAGCCAGAGAGTCAGTCCTCCCCCTTGATCGGACCATCGACCTTCTCCACGGACCCTTCCCTTCCCTCAGTCCTCTCCCAAGTCCCGCGCCGTCCCCTGCCTTCCGCGGTTTTAAGTCGCCTCCGTAGCCCGTAAGCGGAAGTCGTGCCAGTGAGACGTGGAGCTTCAGTCATACCAGCCGACTGCTGGCATGACTGACCGACGCGGCGCCGTGTCGCGCGGGGGATGTTTACCCCGGAGCATCGCGGCTCACGGCTACGTATCGACCGCCCGGATTATTAGCATAGGCTAATCGTCGGTCAGCGAGCTAATAGCCGGCGGATTTAATGGACCCCGATTTAATAGCCTCCATTTATCATCGCTAGGTTATGACTGAGCAGCGACTGTGGGGCCACGTTGTCGATTATATTGCGGCCAGTCCTCCTTCCTTAGGAATAAATCTGCTTTTGTAGCTCTTTGTCCTGCTGGCGTTTTATGTTAAATGGCCTGTAGCGACTGGGCTCCTGAGGGTATGTGGGTTGGCCACCGGGTGGTTCCCTGGCCCCGGTCGCGCTGTTGTCGGTACCAGTGCGTGTCACTTCCTGTTCCCCGAGTCCTCCTGAGCCCTATACTTAGCCCACGTTTCTCTGTGTTCCTCTGGTAAACACAGTTAGGGGGGGGGTGCTAACGTTTATAGCAAAGCTAGCAGAAGGCCACACGTGAATAAATAAAAACTATTAACAAATGAAATTAATCGATTAATGGCCGAATCGGAGAACTAGGAGTAGTCGAGCGGCCTCTGCGAGCGGCACAGGGAAGGACGGGCGGGCTTCCCAGCATTTCGTACGTCTTTCCCAGCTCATTTGAACTTGTGGGAGTGCCATGTTGCCGGGTTAGGTGTCGTGTAATTTCGTTTTTTTGAGTTTCCCCCGTCTGCGGCGCCACGGGACGGCGTGCCGAATATGGGGCTCAAGGCCCCTCCGGTTTTTCCGTTTCCTCCGCCGCTCGTCTCCCGGCCGCTCTCGTTTGCAGGGCGAAGCCGTTATTTACTACGATAAGCATTCCGTTTATTTTTTTTTTTTTTTTTTTATTTGATCAGTGCATTTCTTCGGAAATTTCGCCTGCGGTTTTTTTACCACGCAGAAGTCGCGGCCTGTGAGCTGTTGGGTACAGAGTCGCGCGTGTGGTATATGTGTCGTATAGTGCAGCCCGCCTCGGTCATACCACGTCGTCCTTGAAGCAAGGGCGCGGCGTTCCGTTCTATTGGTTCCCGCTTATGGGAGGCATCGGAGAAGCGTCCGTTCTGTTTCGCGGCTGGGCCAGACCGTAGTAGTTTTGGGGTGGGGGGGGGGGAGGGGAGTCATATGATCTTGGCTCTCCATGTCTGATTTGCGATGTCGCCAGGGGCAACCGGGCAAAGGCAGCGGAAACTGTACTTCCTTGTTCCAGAAAGGACATTGACATTGACATAAGTGCAGTATTGGGTCATCAGTCAGAAAAGGGCACATGAGTACACTCAAGAAGTACAGGAGGCTGCCTTGGCCGGGTGTTCGAGTGCATGTGAAGAGCATTCTAGAAGAGCAAGACGTCCCAGTATTTATTGCCCATCACATTTCCAGACTGGCGAATGTTGAATTAGCCTCATAGTGTTTTTTGGTATCAAACCAGTTTGGGACCAGCTCCTGGTCAAGTGTTGTTAAACATAATTTAATCTCTTACGGGCTGGCCGCCCTTCCTCTCCTGTATCCAAATTTCACACTAAATCTGCTTCATCACACTTTCTTTCTCACATCCCGGCACCTCAACAGCTCCACCTTGTGGTTGTACTGTGATACAGCAAGGCCTCTGTTCTCACAAGGTTCTACCTCTTTCCCACCCGCTTAAGTTCTTAAACTTACGCCATCAGTACTTTACCAGTGTTGTCAGCAATTGTTCCGTTTCATATGCAAATGCCACACTACCTGTATCATTATGATGTAAAGGGATGCAATTTTTCAGAACCGTACCAGCATTTGACATCCAGCAACCAATGAGGACTATAAACCGTGGTTCTGCACAGCCAGAAGCTGATCCAACTCAAATTTGTCATAATAATAATAATAATAATTTTATTTATATACCTTCCTCTCCAAATCCCAAGGGCACTACCAATCCAAAGGAAAGCATCTACATAGGCAAAGACAACATCCTGAGAAATAAGATATTGGACAGGCATCAACATATGTCAATAAGATGTACATCTTAAATGTGCCCGCACAAGCATTCCATCCAGAACCGACTGCTGCTACGCACACACTCCCAGCGCGGCTGAGTCCCCCCGCTTGCAGACAACCCTTCATGTTCCACAGTGACCTTCAAGTGTAGGACCCAGCCTGAGACCCTCCATCCCGCCACCAGGGTCCTGGACAGCAGGGCTGCCCAAAAATGAACCGTCGCAGGTTATGTTCGGTAGTGCGTGGGCAGAGGGAACCCAAAATAGATCCAGTTCCAGACAGAGGCAAGACACAGACTAGCCCGCCCCCCCCCCCCACACACACACACACACAAAAAAACTGACCCACATAAGATGGGATGCTGATATGTTCTGACAAACAGAACTCTTTTCCTTCACTCAACATTATCTGCAAATGACAAGTGACATACTAATGGCAGTTTGTGGTATGCAAGACCACTTAAGACCCAGGCTACACTACAGTCCACCAAAGTCCACACAACCTGCTGTGGACTCCTGGCCACAGTCTGTATTGGCATGGCCAGTACTACATCTGAACATTGGGCATCGTCAGACAAAGAACAAATGCCTCAGCAGGATGCACAGGCTGGAGGCTCCTGGCACGCACGGTTCACGATCTCAACCAATCTGAAAATTCTACTGTGGAGAGATGAGCTGTTTTATTGGCTAATTTGAGTTGGTGATTGATGGCAGATGATGGCTTCACCCATTATATGGTTCATGAAAACCATTATTAATGGAGACCACCTAGTCTTGCTGAAATGCGATATCAGAACCAGTAATGCAACAATCAAAAAACTAGTGGGACTTAATTGAAGCCTCCTATTGGCCCGGCTTCTTCTGAATAGATAATGAGTGAGTGTCACCTCCCCTTCTGTGTTATACATCTCTCGCTCTGTGGAGTGATAGGAGAAATTCCAGTTCTGCGGTTGCCCTCCCACCGCGTTCAGCAACGGTCTTTTATTTTATTGTGTGGGGTCAAGAGAAGCCGTGTGAAATTACGCAGCGGTAAAGGCCATTTCTAATCACGCTGTCAGTGTTCATTCCGTTCGGAAAGGCGGCGAATCGAAACCTAAGGAGAAGATCCTTCCTTCCTTCCTTGGAAAAGCGCGGGCCTTTTCTTTAGAGACCAGTTGATTGTTACAGATCTTAGATGTTTATTTTATTGTTGGCTCGCTGTGCTGCGCTGACACAGACGTCCTCATTTCCATACTGCTTTTCCGTATTTCTTCTGACTTTGCCTTCGACGGCAATGCACGTGTTCAGTATTTTCATGGAGATGTGTAGCTAACACTTTGTTTGTAAACCCCAAAGTGTTGCACTGAAATGCTGGTAGAGCATTAACTTTAATCATCCATAGAGGGTTGACATGGCTGTGCGTATGCTGTATTTTGTGGGGGCTTTCCTGAAGCCGTTCGCTGTGGTTATTCGGGCCTTGGACCTGGTGGAGTGCTTTCGTTCCTCTTCGGAAATTGAACCTTCAGATGCAACCGATCCACCTCCTCAGGCCACCCTCGATATGGCTGCCAGCCCATTTATAGACACTTCCTACATTTCCTACTCCTGACCCTGTTAAGAAGGTTCCTGGTTGAAATCAACAGTATATCACCATCATTAATGCAAGGCAGAAACACAGCAGGGTTTCCATGTACAGCATCTGAACCCAGTTTTTTTTTTTAAATGGTGTGAGCACCCCACTGTTCTGGCTTGTACAGATCTCCCAGCATTTCCCAGTATTGCTCAAAATTTCTTATGCCTTTTGGTCATGGTCCACAAATGGTACACATACATGGCAGCCATTTTGTGTCTGGGGAATATACAGTGCTGTAATCATATGCTGTGCATTTCTCCAGTTTTGTTTTTGATGTACTTTTGGATTCCACAGATATGTTCACAGTAAAGCTGATCCTGAACGCCAGGTCAGAATTGGCCTGTGCTGGCACACGGGAGTGACTGCCATATTGTATAAGGCACAGGTGTCAAACTCCTGTCCTGGAGGGCAGTAGAGTCTGCTGGTTCTCAGGGTGTTCTCGGCACCAGTGCTTCATTCAAATCATCGATTGGCTAAAGAATCCACACACCATGTTCGGAAGGCCTTAATTGGCGGGCAAAGGGAAACCACAAAACCCGTAGACACTGCAGCCCCCTAGGAATTTTGTCTGCCTGCATTTTGATGAGTTGAGCCATTTTAAATACTACATGACCAAAAGTATCTGGACACCACTTGGTCTGGGGCTGTTTTTTGCTTGGCTTCTTAGTTCCAGTGAAGGCAAATCTTAACGCTACAGCCTACATTCACATGCTACACGATTCTTTGCTTCCCCAACAGTTGGTGGATGACTCTTTCCTGTTTCAGTATAACAGTGCCCATGGGCACCCAGTGCAGTCCTTACAGAAATGGTTTTGTCAAGAACGGTGCAGATGAACAGCACAGAGCCCTGACCTCAACCCCAGTCCCATGTCAGGTGTCCGTATACCTTTGGCCATGTAGCGTATTTCAAACCTGTCCCTGACATTACCTTCGTATTACAGCACACGCATCCTCGAAGTGACATTTGTGTAAGGAAAAAAAAGAAGTGCTTCGACAGCCATTTTGCGTAAAAATGAAGTCCCGATACCCAGCGTACATTCGGGTTTGGAAGCCGAGCGTTATCGTTTCTCATCTCCTCCGCGGAAACACGCCCGTGCCTTCGCTGCTATCGGCCGGCCATTTTGTTTTTCCAGAAATGGACTTCCTTCCTATGCAAACATTTTCTACCAACCCCGCATAAACCAGTCCTTTGTTTAAAAAAAAAAAGAAGAAAAAAAAACTGCTTTGTGTACATTTTTTTGAAAGATAATATTTTTCCATTTTTAGCTACCTGAAAAGAAACCTCCAGGTATTTGTGGAAACGGTTTGTTAAATATCTCGAAAAACGTGCAACAGATGTGATTTGTACTTGCTGTATATAATGAGGTCAGAAGCCCTTTTTCTCGTAGACTCTGTGCAAAGTTTTCTCTAGCTCTATTTTTCTACTGTTATCTCAGTGGGGAGCGTGGTACAGCGATGGCACCTGTCGGCAAAATAAACTGTTTTAACAGACGTCCTCGTGGTCCCTCCTTTCTAAGCAAAGCGCTTTCCTCTCTGGTCTTCCATGCGCTTATCTATGAAAGAAGCAATGCTGTTAGTGATACCAATGTTTACTGAATAACTTAAGTGAATGGTCCTACATATACCCTTCATAAGCATTTCTGTGTATGTACTGCTTATGACAACCGTAATAGTTTATGCCACCACTAATGCAGCAATACATTACCATTACCATGATAAAAGTGGCATGTGCTTCTTTGAGTTACTGACATAAGCATTTATTCATGTCTATGTATTGTTTATGAAGGAGTTGTAGAACACTTATGAAAGGCCATTCATAGGAAGTGGATCCAAAGCCAGTTTTACAGTCTACATAAAGAGAAGTTCACCTTTTTATTAAATGCTCCTGCTGTCACAGACGATTATCGTAGCAAGAGAAAACTGCTAGAGTTTCCCCATTCACGGAATTAGAGAAGTAGACCTCAACTTCAGGAAAAACATTTTAACTTGCTTACTTCTAGGCAGACAGCATGAGTCTAGAGAGCTACCGACTCGTACAGCTTTGCTTGAGAGTTGATAAAAATGATTCATGGTTCACACAACTATGATTAGGTGACTAAGCCTGACATTTCCGCTTTACAGCAGTGCACCAATCGCATCGTCTCTCGCATTACGTCATCACATCAGCCGTAAGCTGACGTTTCCCTTTGCTTTTTGAAATGACGACACACGGCAACATCCTTTATCAACGGTTTTATTTCTCAGAAACATTCAACATTTAAAAAGGAAACGAAGACTATACATAGTGGACGCGAGACGAATCTGACGTTCGGAACTTGGTCGCTGACGCCCAGTCACTGCGCACCCCGCAAGCTGTTCTCCGGTCGAACGATCCGACGGAGCGACGGAAGAACCCGGAAGGTTCCGCCGTCTGAAGTTCTGTAAATGTTCCCACGAAAAAACTAGTGTCCCTGAAAAGTACCCTGCCACGCCACGGCAGCGCGTGATGCAATGACACCTCCCCCTTGCTCGACCAATGGTATTAAGGCGCAAGCACACCGTTGTGTGTGTGTGTGTGTGTGTGTGTATGGCTACAGAAAGGACATGAAGCAGACCCCCACAGAAATATGGAATACGAACGGTTGTGCCTTCAACGTAGGGCATTATGCGTACTAGTATGCGCTTCTGAAAAGTAAAAAATAAACTATCCACTGCCTATGGGTCTAAAATGAATAGCCATACTATTGTTCTGACATTTGATGGGCAGCCAGACACACTTTTCAGGGGTGGCATCAATCGATTCTGAATTGGAAAATGGTTTCTTAACGACCAAAGTAAGACCCAGACAAGGCCCATGCTCGGTTTCAAAGGCTTTAGAGGCCGCCTCGTCCGATTGCGTCAACGTAGATGCGCCGCAACGGCCGTGGTCCAGAGCCAAACCGAGGTGCTGAGAACTGAGTAACGCTACGGAACGCGCTGCTCGACCTTCGGCCAAAGACTCTGGCATGCGAAGCGAAGAAAAAGAAAAAGAAAGAAAAACACTTTCGTTTGATCAGCCTCAACCCGGCCAGACAATGCAATTACCGTAATGACTCGCGCAGCGTCCAACCGGTCGCCTCGTCTGCTCTGACGCCCCGCCCCCCAAAAGAAAAGGAAAAAAGGAAAGACCGGGCTTCTGTCTCAAAGCTTTTTGGAAGGAGTTTGCCTCCAGGACACGCAAGCTGAACGATTTTTATTTCCGGGTTTCCGCCAGCGGCCCGGCAGTTCCGCCGCGAAACAACGGAGCAGGTGACTGCAGGGACGGGACGGTCGGCTGCCCTGAGAACGGCGTGTTTCCCGGGAGCTGTCAGATAGCCCCGGGGGGGGCTGGCCCACTAAATCTTCAGCTTACTCTGGCTTTTTACAACAGGAAGAAAACGACTACAAACGCAAAACACGCTAACGTAACGTAAAATACACGTACCGCTTCGAAACGATGACCTCAAATACTGTCACCAAGAGGGGGGGCGTGGGGAACGAAAAGTCTTTTACCTGCGTATATGAATTTAAAAGCAATTGAGTCTGTAGGGGTGGGTGGACTGTACGGCACGGAGCGGGTTGACGATCGGTGATGAAGGAAAGCAAAAGAACGGGGACCGGGCGTACAGACGGGGGCGTGGGGGTCGGGTTGGGCGGGGGGGGGCAGAGGGGGTCGGGTGGGGGGCGCTCAGCTGCAGTAGTACTGTCCTGCGTTGGCCCGCCTCCTCTTGCGACTCTGCTGCTCCTCGAAGAAGCGCTGGATGTCCTCGGGGGTCACCACCTGGAAGGAGGAAGAGGAGGAGGACGTGCGGTCACACCCGAGCCCGCTCCACTTCTGTGGCACTGCCGTTCGGGTCATGTGACACAGCTAGGCCAATCGTGCATAAGTTCAGATACTTGTGTAGCCTCTATTATTCCAATCGGTGACATTTATCGTGAAGTGATAACTTCAAAAAGTCATATTAAAAACAAATAAAAAAACCATTTACAATATAATCATGACAGGCAGGATTATTATGCTACGTCAAAGTAGATTGCAGCACTGAGAAATGAGCCACTGGACAACCGCAAAATTAATAGCGTGGACCAAGCAACAAGAACACAGTACTAGCGAGAATTAAGCGATGTACGCCACCAGCAGGAAGAAACCCCTTTAAAGGAAGCATATCCCAGTGGAGATGAGAGAAAGTCCTATTCTTTAAAGCAACCGGTAATCCAATACTGTCCAGCAGTCTGAGTTTCTAACCTTGCCCTCCGCTGCAAATCTCTGGAGGTAATCCTTCAGCTCAGTCTTCATGTCGTTGTACTCTGAAACGAGAAAGGCAGCAAGTCAACAACTTCTTACTGACCGAAGCAGACACTTTTATCTATAGCAACTTGCATTTTTAACACGCTATTCATTTATACAGATAGATGTGTCACTGAAGCAGTTCAGGCAACGTAGCTTCTAAAATTTATAAGCCACTACACCTGCCCTGGCCCCGCCCATGGCCCCGCCCCCTCCTCACCATAGATGATCTCCAGCTGCTGCACGCGGTTGAGTGTGTTCAGGGCCGACATGAGCGGGTCCCGGCCCTGCGAGGCGCTCCCCTCCTCCTCCTCCGTGGTCTTCCCCTTGTTCTCGTACGCCAGGACCGTGTCCGACTCGTCCAGCAGGAAGTCCACGCCCGCCTCCGCGTAGGCGCTCTGGAACGGCAGGGCCCCGAAGGCGGTTAGACGTTAGCGTCCGGTTTCTCCGGATCCGCGGCGGGAACGGGGCAAAGGGACTATACCAACTATCTTCATGACGGGGGGGGGGGGGGGGGGGTGTCCGTACCTTGCAGGAGGCGCAGGCGCACAGTTTGGTGCGCCACGGCGAGGGCCAGAACACGGCCCCCTCCCGGGGTCTCTCGGGGCCCCGGGCCTTCAGCGCCGCCAGCTTGCACTCCGCCCCCTCGGCCCCGCCCTCCATCTCCCGCCGGCTCCGCTTGCAGCCTGCCGCTCCGTTCACCAGCACCTAGGAAAAGGGCCGCGGTTACCGTGGACAACGGACGCTTTCGCCTTCAAAAAGCCATACAGCCACCATCAGACTAGAAAAGATTTATGGGTGATACGGGCTAAGGATGAGGTTGGTTCCCATACACAGAGCCAGACAGCTTATCTAGGTACAAGTGCTTTAAAATCAGAAACGATGTGTAGATTCAGGACGTTTGAACATGAGGCAGACAAAATGGCGCTTGTACACTGTGAGCAACAATGCAAAGCCCCGGCAAACTGGATTCAGTAACTCTGGCCCTTCTATTTTTCTCCTCTCTTCCCCCCCCATGTATCATTTGTCTGCTAGACCAGTTGAGACCAGGGATCCAGCTCCGGCTGTCCAATAATTATAGCACAGCACCCTCTGCTGGCAAATGGCGGTACTTGCCTGTTGGGGCTCTGGGAAAGGGGAATTTCAGTTCTGATACAATGGGAACACACCACTGTTTTGACCCTCACCGCACAACACTGAGTGTCTGGCTGTGTGAAGACTGTGTTTGCGTGTGAGCCAGTGCACTTCCGCTACCTTCTCCTCTCCCTGACTGCCCAGGCTGGTGGACGGCTCCTCCCCCTGAGCCCTGTCGCCGCCGTCGCCATTCTCCTCCTTGGCCTTCTTCTCCTCCTCGGGCTTCTTCTCCTCCTTCACCTCCTGCTTCTGCTCCTCTTCCACTTCCACCTTGCAGGGACTGTCTTTGGCCACCGGGGGCACTGGCGAGACATCACATTTATAACCATTCGCCCCTCACACCTCGAACACAGCGCTCAACGTCCTTATACGTGCGCCGTTTCGCTCTACATTAACAGTGTCAGACACTGGCCCCTCCCACCCAGGCTTCAGCCAATGAGGAGCGGGTACCTGCCAGGTGGGCGGCGTAGGTCCAGAGGAAGGCCGCCTTGTTCATGCAGGACTCGCACACCATCTCCTGCAGCTCCACGCCCTCTGCGACCGCACAGCCCAAATGCTGCAGGGGATCGATACCGCACCCTCAGGCTTCTGCTGCCTCACACCTACTACACATCCACTACCCCCCGCACCCCCACCGCCTACACAGCCCACTACCCCCGCATCCCCTATACACCCACTATCCCAGCCATGCTTACCCTCCCATGGAACCAGTCCTCACACACCACACACTGGATCATTTCATCTGGGACCTATAAAGCAGAGAAGATGATTAGAAAGAGCACTTCCTGTTTCACTGAACAAAAACAACACCATTACCCATGAGCCTTTACCAACATATACAAATTCATAGGGGCAAGCCGCACCTCATCTTCTGGGTCTGGGTATGGTCTGTTACAGGTGCAGTAGAGACCAAAGAAGTTGTGGCTGTATTTGTTATCGGCGTTCAGGTTTTCTTTTTCCTTTAGGAAAACAAAGAGCGAGAAGCAGTTTGTTTAGAACCCTGCTGTTTGCACTGCATCCAGGTGTGCAGCGATACACACCAGGAAATAAGAACATTTCCACCCGCTCAATTCATCAATACTCGTGACTGTGAGACCAAGTCAGAGGAAATTTGTGTGACTTACGGGATACAGTTTGCACTCAAATTCTCCAAATTTTCCATTTCCACAATCGCAACGAAAATTCCTGCAAAAAGAAAAAAAGGAATCTCATCAATACATTTTTTTCCGTTGATTACAGTGCGGTTCAATGATCAGCAGAGGGAGCTGTTGCATATCCAGTCTGAACCAATATATCCAAAAACACAGAAAATGCAGACTTATAACAAAAAATGTTTTCACTCCTATGCACTACAGGGTTGAAATCCAGCTAAAGGGTATAATTAATTCCACAGCACCTCTTTACATATCTCAAGGCTTAAAACTGCATTTTTTTTTTTTTTTAAGTAACAATTATCAGGTGAAATCTTGCATGATTTGCTTGCTTTAGAGTAGTAAACCATAGCCACAGGGCTTGCTCAATGGCTTTATTCAAAAGCAAAATTTTATGTGACATTTCAAATGCTCCATCTGTTGATGGAGTCTCAAGTTTACTCCAAAAAGCTTGCTACATTTTGCAACACCACTCAGGAGGACATGTTATAGAGGTGGAAATGATGTCTCCACTAGGTTGTTGGTTGGGTAACACATTTCAATTAAAGTAAGAGTTAAAGTATGTAACTGGCCAGTGGCCACAGTATAAAGACTTGGCACAGTCATCTTATCTGCAGTTCTGTAAGGGGAAGTTCTTTTCAGTCCTGTTAGCTGTAAAACATTTACATAATATATTACATAACATTCATTAAATAGAGCTCTCCTGATCCGATTGTTCACTCTGCGCGATATAGCGCCATTGGCTGAGCATTACGCATTGATATGGAGGTCCAATTAACATGATATTAGATTTAAAATTCATGTTAAAAATGACAACAACAACAACAACAAAAAACAGGTCCTGGAGGTTCTTCAGGTTTGCCAGGTTTTTAATTCCACCTTAAAAATCCACAACCAATTCACACCCAAGACTCCAGGTGAAATCAGCTAATTGCATAATCAAATGCTTTGATTCACAGTCCGAGTAACGATGAAAAGTCAGGTCTGCAGGACCAGCGTTGGCCACCGCTGTCCCAGAAGGCCCAGGCTCCGCCCACCTTTTGGTGTAGAGCTCGAAGAGGTCGTGTCCTTCGTGGCATTTGTAGGAGCAGGCCAGGCAGATCCCAGCTGGCTCGCCGCCTCTCGGTGTGCATGTGTTACAGGCGTACAGAGCCTGCCGCTTCACGTAGCCCTGCATCCCATCAACATTAAAAACAAGGCAGGCTAAGGAACTAAAGCCAATGGAACACGTCAAGAAACAATTATAAAGTCTTACTGCGGCTAATGTGCACATGCTAGCATAATAATTACTGCTAAGCTACTTTGCAAACATCTTCAAACACCTGCCATTGATACATATGCTGTAACAAAAATATGTACAAATAAGGAGTATCTAGATCAGGGGTGGCCAACCCTGGTCCTGGAGAGCCGCAGGGTCTGCTGGTTTTTGTTTTCACCTTAAATACAGCAACCACTTAGACTGAAGCAACCAGGTGAGGTGAGTTAACTGTGTAATCAACTGCTATAATTGATCAATTAAGTGCAGAGTAAAAACAAAAACCAGCAGACCCTGTGGCTCTCCAGGACCTGGGTTGGCCACCCCTGATCTAGATGATCTAATACTGAATATAATGCAACAGTAGACTAGACACCTTAATAAAACAACCCTAACAAAGTACCTATATAATAAAAACATTTGTCAGGAGAATTGTATACAGGAATGAGTCCAGTCTTTCCAACATAGGACAGTTACTACTACAGAAGCACACTACTCAATAAATGCAACCAAACTTAGCGTGAGCGCCAGGCACAAACTTAATTACCACATGGAACTACTTGTAAGCACAATGTACAGAAACTGACAAGACTAGCACTAAGCTCCACTGGATGTAGTTTTCAGTGCTGTGCAAACATACTTTGTTATTCAGTGCTCATTCACTGTGTGCACAACAAGAAAAATTCAACAAAGAATTGTATGTCATGCTCCACACAGCTGGTCTTTGAGGATTGGCTAATTGGCAACTGTCAGTCCCTTTAAAGCATCTCCTCTTCAACGCACAAAGGTTCCATACTCCCTACAGGTGGTGGAATCCACGTCAAAGCATCTTTCTTTCTTACCTCCAGGCTAACCAAGCAGCTCCTCTATTGCCGGACATCCCCTCATACATTCCCCTTCCTCCCCAAAAATAATACACTGGCTAACGATCTTTGCTCTTCTTTTTCTAAATCCATCCTTGTTCTGTCCCCAAACAAGAGTGGAATGGATTGCCCTGTCAATATTGCAACTCATTCGTATTGTTCTTTGAGAAACACAGTAACTCCGCATTCAATTTCCTGCCAATTCATTTTCGATTATTGACGCAAACTTATACCACATCTTTCTTTCATTTCCCACAATTTTCCATTATCAAGTATGTTTGACAACCGCAAACTGAAACATAGTTGATAGGATACACGTATAGCTCAGCTAATATATAATATTGTAATGACATGCTGTATTTGATTACATTTAATTCTTTTCAAGTTATGCATGTCTATGTAGCTCATATGCGTCTCAAAATTATTTTGTTCATCCCAAGCTTAGCCTTCTCGTGCTTTGTGCTTTGTAACGTCAGCTAAACAACCAACACTATGGGAGTGTCAACGAAACATTATCATATAGGCTAGATGATGTCAATCTTCATCATCTGTAATGGAATTATAATTATACTGCTTACGCGCTATTGTTCAACAAAAGGGCAGTAACGATAGATGGCTGAAAATACATGGCTGGAAAAACTATTAAAAAATAACAAAATACGAAAAAAAACGGACCGCACTAAATATGTCGTGCGAATGGTAGCGAGGATGTGTGTAGGTACATCGTATCACAACCAGACATAGACGAACAATTCAGATAAAGGTTAGCAAGCGAGCAGTAACTAGCTTGCTCGCTGTGGTCATAATTTCTGTAAACACGGCTAAGATAGCTATATTAGCTAGCTAGCTAACCTGGAGCCACAGCAGTTCCGTGACTGTTTCGCATCTGCAAGGTGCAATTACTTACCTCAGGATATGAGCATTTCTCTGAATCGCTACCGCCTAAAACGGCAGATGCTTCATTTTCTAACTCCTCATCCTCTTCCAAAACATCCACAAGAGATACAGTGGCCTCGTCCCCTTCGTTTACCGCCATCCTTGAAAAGATAGAGAAGCAATATATGTCATTTCCGGTTCCTGCGGAAATATTTGAAATATCCCTTGTTGTGCTTGTTGTACTCTACTCACTATAATTGGGACGTCTTATTACCAGAACTTCTTGACACACAGCGTCCAAACACGCAAACCGGAACTTTTTAGCCAACATTAGAAAGAACTGTTAAATGGATAATATCCCTGATAATCGATTTTTACGATTTACCCGGGAAAGTGGCACGTTGTAGTTTTGTCCTCTCAACGAAATAACGAAATAAGGTGTTCATGATTTGTAGTTAATGTACGACGTGTGTGTAGCATAGTCAAATTCTCAGTTGACAGAAGCAAAACGCGAATTAAACCGAAACCAGACACAATATTTCACAAATGAATTGTTAGCTATTGCTCGCTAGCTGTTTTCCTTATTTTAAAACCGGGTCAGAGTTCAGATAGTTCAACATGGCAGCGTGTGAGTTGCGAGGCGAGTTAAAATACAGAGATGGAGAGAAGAAAGAGTTTGTGATTAAGACAGAAAACAACTTGAAGAACGTTTTAGCAGGGGTTCAGAAGATGAATGCGGACGTGTCCGCGGTACTCACAGAACTTGTTCTACGAGAAAAGGGGTCTGTGAAAAATGGCAAAGGGGACGTTCACGTCGATGGTAAGTAGAAAGATGTCTCGATCTAATTGGATACAGTTCAATGTGTGAGTAGCTCGCTGGTTTTACAACTGTTTAGCTATATTTCGGCCTGTAGTGTTTCGGGTGACATTCAAAACGTGAGATACAGTACGTTAGATTTATCATTACTTACCATCATAAATCAATTTAGCTAGTAAGTTTTTTTTTTTAATTCTGCTGACTGATTTAAACTGATTTAAAGGAATTGTTCGTTGCACGCTTGACATAAATATATAGTTGTGCTGGTTAGGGCTAGCAAAGTTGTAGATGATTTCAATGTGTTGTTGGCTGGCTGATGTAATCACGGAACTTTGTGTCGTCTTGTAATTTTCAACCCGGTCTGATTTCGGGGGGCGACACTGGGTCTAGAGTGTGCAGTGGTACACTCAGAAATGAATTGGATGTACTTAATAAAATCATGGATAGTGCAGTATTTCCCACAGGTTGAGAATGTAATTGTTGTGGTCTACTTCCTGTGTGTGTGTGTGTGTGCGCGTGCGTTTTGTTTTTGTTTTTTTAGGGGGGAGGGGGGTGCTCCAAAAATGGACTTCTGAAGATCGTTTTACTGTTAATTAAATTGTATGGTAACTAATGACAGGTTATTAAATTTTGCTGTCCAGGCACAGTTCACATTATTGGCTGGCAATTGTGCTGTGTAAGAAAACCCTCACCAGCTTCTGGAAGTGGCACAGTTGAGCCCGCAAGCTCTTCCACTACACACCCTTTCGTTCTCCCCTCACTCACAGCTGGGCCTGCTGCTTCTCAGCTCTCTCACATGTTGCCTTTCACTATGCACACTAAAAAATGACGAATACAAATATGTAGTGTGTCTTGTATGGGAAACAGTGGCTACATGCAGTATAAAGTAGGCTATACATGACTTCAACTGATAAGTACAACGTGCTTAACCTCAATTGCTTCCATGATAATATCCAACTGTTTTGATGGGTTTTTTGTAAAAATTTAATTATATTTGGGTTTGTCGCTCTGGATGAACACAGACTTCATTTCACCTTTACAAACAACCCATTTAAATAGCTTGGTATTTTCACAGGATCAATTGAGGTTAAGTCACTTCCTTAAGGGTTCACCTCTGTTGACACCTATATGGCCTATATCGTTACCTAACTAATGCATATAGCACCGTGAACCAATCTTGCATAGAATGTCAAACTTGTCAAACTTTGAAACTTGAGATAATACTGTTTCTGGAAGTTTCCTGCCTCTCACAGGAAGGTGGTGGAATGGTTTGAGGTGTCTTGAATATGTGGTCACTGGGTATTCTTTTGTATTGAGATCACAAATTGAACTCACTAAGACAAAAATATTTACTGCATGTAGCTTTAAACTTGCCTCATTTTTGCCTTCCTTGCTCTTCGGTGACAGACGAGGAAGAGGATGACAGCGATGAAGAGGATGAAAAAGAAATTCAAGACAGGACAAAGGCTACCAGTTCAGAACCTCCTGCCAAACGCACAAAGTCATTAAGAGCTTGACTGTCTCAAGCCACAGAGACCAACTGATGGGAACATTTACCCTTAAAGACGGCAATGCTGTTCTGGGGAGGTCATTGGATTTTTACAAATATAATGGGAATGCCTTTTTCTACTTTAAACCTACTTTCATCCAAACTACAATTTGCCCTGCTTACCTATTGGTCAGAAAAAGTGAGTTTAAAAAATGAGGATTTGATGAAACGTGCACTGTAAAATTTGACCAGTGACACCTAGGTTTTGCTTTCATATGTATGAATTTGATTTGTGGGTGTTGGAATTGCAGCATTGTCTTTGAAATGCAGTGATTAATGAAACATGAAGAACCTGTGCTATTATTTTAAGGAAAACATTTTTTTCAAATTCACCCTCACCCTCGAACCAGCCCACCTCCTTACCCAGATGTCAGTCATCCACATCAGCGGACACCCCACTATATCCCATAGTCCCTTCCCCACTTAATTCCAACCAATACAGAGGAAAGAAAAAAAAAAGTAAGTTAAACCAGAATAAAAATGTAAATGTGCCTATGGTTCCAGGGTTCTTACATAGCACCACTACATAGCACCATTCACTAATGTAGTTCACCTGCCATATTCTGTAAAATTTGCCAGAGGATTCTCTCAACAAAGGGCAGCACGGTGGTTCAGTGGGTAGCACTGTTGCCTCACAGCAAGAAGGCTGTGGGTTCAAATCTCATCTTGGGCCTTTCTGCATCTTTTGCATGTTTTCCCCGGGTTTGTGTCAGTTTCCTCCCACAGTCCAAAGACATGCAGGTAGGCTCATTGAAGACTCTAAATTTCCCATAAGTGTGAGTGAATCGTGTGTGTGCCTCATTCTCTCATCGAGTATTAGGTTTTCTAATCTAAGATACTGCATGTCTTTTCCAATGGTTATGTGAAAGTGGAGGCAAGTTCAGCAACACTAGTTGATAAACCAACAATAAGGCAAGGGCCAGAGAGCCCCTTGCTAGCTGTGGCTTGGGTAAGGCCTATTTGTTCAGTTCTTAACAGTGCTGAAAGTGTGGGTTCAAAAAACCGAGTGGGTTCAATAGGACGTTTCATTATCTTTGAATGTTTTGTATCCTGAACTCCACAATTCTGTTAACTCAGGGTGTGGCCAGATTGAATGGAAAAGTGCCTGGACAGTCTTTCATCTACAGCATCACAGATAGGATCTAGCTGTGGTTTAATTTTATGCTGGACATTAAACCTGTATTTCTACATTATGAAATGCATTAACGGGATGTTGGAGGGTAACACAATTCCTTTTTATGAAAAATAAAGGAAATCCATTCAGCCTTTTCCCACCACTTGTTTAACAAACACACATTAACTTTTTGTTTTCCAAAAATTTTATTTTCTGAAAATCTGGAGTTTTTCGTAAATCACAGTACATGTTTCGATTTAAAAGGCAAAGACAGTACCAAAACATAAACACTCATTCATCGATTGGGGGGAAAAATTACTCGAAAGCACTTTTAGACTAAAAAAGAACATTTGGACAGTCATTAAAGTATTTTTTTGAAAACCTGACTGCAATCGCCTCAAAATATGATGGATCACAGCCAACAGATTAATTATTGGCAAAAGCTGTAGCCTACTTCTTTCTTTGGTTAGACAACTGCAGTCGTCCCAGTAGCGTTGTGCTTTATATTCTAGGACTGAGTAATTTCTTTCCCCAATTTCATGAACATTCATATATGGATAAGTCCTGAAAACATGAAAATGTCACAATTCAAAGTGTTGGTGCGGAGTTGTATGTAAAATGACAACATTGCAGCCTCTTTATGTTGCAAATTGAACAGTGTTAAACATGAGGTTTCCAAAACTAACCTTGCTTGTTAATTTAGTATACCCGGCAGACAAAGTTTATCTAATATTTAATATAGCAAGACCAAAGGCCAAAGTTTATCCACTTTTTGTTATGTCTTCTTATGCATCCTCTATACAATTGCAATGTTACCCTCACTTTCCTCCCTTATTTAACCACAAAGCTGGGATTTTGCCAGTGATACGACAGACCTTTTCCTCCCCGAATAAGACAGTTCTGCACATCGCTTTTGTTCAGATATGAGTATTAATTACCAGACAGATCAACAATCGCAAACTTGCCCTCAGGGGACAAGGCCACAACAAGAATCGGACACCAATACAAAAGAGAAGTCATTTACAGATGCAGGTGAAGAAGGTCTTGTCCTCTCTTTTACAGTGCAAAGCAAAAATTTAACTCGTGTTTCACAAAATAAGAGATTCACAAAGGTGTTTTGTCTGATCCAAAAAGCATAATTTAAAATAAAATTAAACCAGTTTTTAAAAAGTTTTTTTTTTTAAAAACACTATTAGGAGTTATTTTTAAACAGTGCAGTAAAGTTTAAAAAAGAAGAATGATTCAACACTGAGAAAGGTCCCACTCAAAATATTTCCAGTGTTCTCTATATAGTTAAGGATCATTTATTTTTCTCAGAATGGTGTTAAAACTCTTAGGTGTACAAAGCATGGCACTCTATATTTGGCATTTATTCAAACTCATACATTGGCTAATGTTTCCAACATAAAACATGCAGGTGTCTGACACTGTAGTGACTGCACATTGGCCTAGTACTGTAAGAACAGTTTGGACTGAGAAAAAACAATGCATGACAACAGAGAAATGAGTGGCCATTTCTAATAACAAGAAACAATCATTTAGAGAAAATTTTATGAAACATGAAAGTAGAAATTTTTTGTATTTCAAAAAACCCACTATGGAGAACAAAAATGCTGACCAGGCTGTCCATCATTGAAACGCATAACTGCACCAAGCAGTTGGTCACATGGTTTCCAGTTGTTTAACTCTTAAAAGCCTTCATAGATCAGAGATTTAAAGACTTAGTTCCATTAGAACTTAAATAGCATACATCTTGTTTATATATCCACTGACACAGGTGGACATATACTGTACCTTGATATGCTCTGTCGGGGATTTTCACCTTGAGTCCAGCTCCTTAATTATATGCTGCTGCATTATCAATCTGGTCCTGGCTGTTTGTGCATTAGCTGTTTCTCCTTCCTTCCACATGACTTACATGGACAATTATCACAGAAATCTATCTTTTGCGTACAATCCTGCCACGTTCATCACAATGCGCCACAAATGAGGTAAATTTTGAGAGATGTTGGCTTATGGAGTTAACTTTTATGGCAAGCCATTTGCACTTTAAAAAGACCTGTAGAACCTGAATCTTGATGAAAAGTAAAACCGAGACAAACATGGATAGAATGGCTTTTTAAAATTATTTTAGGTGGCAATACTGGCTCTTGGGCCATTTTTCTGAAAGCTCTGGCTCAGTAGGAGCAATTAAATGCCGAAAGGTGTGGAATAGCACACTGTCAGTAATCCCGTTCCTCATCAATATCACCAATAAAAGGTCACATGGGTTGTCCGTAAAGGTATCAACAGATGACTGGGGTGTGGGACAATCTGAATTCCAGATTCCAAAAGTGTTGTTCCCAAGCCCAGTATTATGTGCTTTTGTAGTACTGCGTTCGAGTTTCTCATCTAATGACAAGGAATCTTAAACTGCAGTCCTGGAGAGCCACCGTGTCGGCAGCCAATTTAGTTCTTGGAAACAAAGGTCTTATTAAACAGGCAAAACGGTCCTTTATATTCAGAATGTTCGTCTACTGAACAGGAAATTCACCCCAAACCTGTTCCTAAGTTTAGCAATAGCCTACTCCCCGGGAGATGTTCTTTGGGTATGTCATGAGGCTAGGAACATAACCTCTGCTGGACTGGTGGTGGAATAAGGTATTGCTGCAATTTAAGGTACGCAACTATCTTATTTGCCATACCTGCAATATCCTGCAAAGATTCAATCAAGACATGTTTCTAAAACATTAACAATGCGACACTCCACGATCTGAATTTGATATCCGCGATGTAAGCATCTGACATGGCTACACCAATCTCAACAGCTTTTTAGGTATCAATCAGTTGGAGTCTGCTTATCTGATTGGAAGCCTTGGCAAAGCTCTGATGTCTGTCACAGAGCATGGCCAGGAAAATTGGCAGGATGCAGTAGCCTACTGTTCTGGGGTCCGGGCGGGTGCAGGAATACAGAAAAAGGAAGACCTGTAGGTACGGAATGAGAAAAATGATCATCCACAACCAGAACGGGAAAGTGAGAAGCCGCGTCTTTAAACTGTGGTGCCAAGATACAGACGATGAGGATGGAGCTGCGGGATCCGCAAGCGCTGGTGGTTCTTTGGCTGCCTCTTCCACGTAATTCAGAGTCAGCCGGTTGTACGTCTGGTTGATCTCGAAGACGTAGTAGAAGGCGGCCACGCTCGCTAACAGGTACAGTCCCATACCTATCCATCCAATCCTCTGACGGAAGTTCATCATTCTCCATTCCCCTCACTGCAACAGAAAAAAACGCGTTTCCACGGAGCAACCACAATTGGATCTTGTGACAGTGGCAAAAATGACAAAATAGAATTTCCGCCTGCGTGAGGCTGAGTAGGTCTGTCGACATAATTTCGTGAGAGGTTCATAAAGTTACACGCATTTTAATTCGGAGCTACTGGAAGCACGCGTATAGTAGTATGAACCCTACCGTTCGATTATTTTTCATGTACCTCGATTCTCGAATGATAGTAATAGCTGGTGTTAACCAGATTAGCTGTAAACGTTCACCACCGAATCGGAGGACACATGTTTCATGGTCTAGTATGAAGAGAAAAAGATTATTAAATTTGATTGCATGTATTTGCCACAAAATAACACATTTTGAAGAATCGCCTGACCAATTTTTTTTTAATTAACAGAGTGCCAGCTATTCTGATTTACGATCCTTAACGTTCCGGAATGTGTTCACACTGTGTAAGGAGGAACTAGCCTGACAGAAAGCTAGGTAACTTGACTTATTACCATCATAATAATCTGAGCGACTAGTTGAATATCGAGGATTCTTACCTTTATTAACGAACCATTAATTCCGCAAGCGATAGCTTGCGTCAGCCAGATCACAACAACCCATATTACCATGCATTTCTCGTATAATCTTCCGGCATTCACTTCGCACAAAGAACGCCGATTTTCCTTCCCATTTTGCCTGTGCTTGTTGTCATCTGACTCCCCAAACTTCCTCGAAGAGACGAGTTTGCTATCTGAATTTAACCATTCGCTGTGACGTTTCAATGACCAGGACACGACAGTGTTAAACTGCAGCGCCCCTTTGCGTTGTGGTGAGAATAAAAACGTTATGAGACCCACGTGCAATTTAGCAGTCCGTAATGTCTTAATTTAATCCTGTTAACAAGTAAATATAATGTAAATAAGGTTTTGCATTAAATACCGTGACAGGGGAGTAGCCTATGATATGAACATGAGGGACTTTCAAGGGGGGAAAAAATACACGATTTCACTGACACTGTAGCTAATATTTACATTGAGTTAGCCTATAGTTTCTTTTCTTCTTGGGGGAAGTAGCCTATTTGGTCAAGGTGAATATACTGTATCGGCTAGATTTTATCACAGACATGGTCGCTTGTATTGTTACATGTGTGTTTGTAAAATATTTGATAACATTGAAATATCTCATATTAAACTGCATGTTTATTTTTACGGAATATGAATTAGACAACTGAATACATAAGTGGGAACTGGGTTTAATCGAGGATTCAAACATTTGAGCGGTTCACTTCAATAGTTTTAGTAAACAGTAAAACTGTAAAATGACGTACCGTCGTTAGCCTGGAAAAGAGCATCTAAGCAGGTAAATGGGTAAATAATGACATGCGAGTAATTTTCGCATCGCAGAAACCCAGAGTAATTACAGCACAATGAACATAGCTTAATATAAAAATTCAGGGCGCACGCACGCACACACACACACAATTCGGAGTTAGAGTTAGATTACGTTCACCATCGCTTCCGTCTTTGAAGCACCTTTGATGCTCTTGTGCAATGAGTGTTGTGAATGTTACATAAAACAGGCAAACTTGTAGGCTATGTCTGGCACACGTTCCTGGTAAAACAGTGATTTTATAAGTTTTTCTATTTATTTAGTTATAGCCTACTGTTGGAATGTAGACTCGCGTGATCAGTTGAGTTGAAATGAAGTCTGCTCTTTTTTTGCTTGTTTTTGTTGTGCTTATTTTAAAACAGCGAGGTTTTAGGGCGATTAGCTTGACGATGCATCAAGCTGGGACACATTCTGTGTTTTGATTTAATCAAAATAAATATAACATAGAACTTTCTGTAATTATGTGTTGCACACAAGCTGCTCCGCATGTATATTATTATGTTTAAATTAATTGCATACATCACTGTTCCATCATTTTTGTTAATCCCTAAAATGTAAAATGAAACTTTTTGCGGTTCGATTATTTCCCCACAAAACACAGGACAGTTAAGTCAACCCATTCACTTTCTCTCATTCAGTTCCAGATGAAATTAAGACGCAAATTAAGCCTACATCTTTGAACGGCTGACTACACATTCCATTGCATTGATGTTGCTGATGTTTTGCTCTGATGACCAATTTAATTTGACCAAACTGTATACGCGGACTGCACGGGTGGGTGTCCGGTTAGCCTACCAGAGGAAAGTATAGTACACTTACCAAATCGTGTTGGCTAGTGGTATTTTCATCACACATCCGCGTATTGGAAGTGGGTTGGCAGTACTGGCATTTTATGTTCTAGTACCGCCACCTAGGGGAGCTATCTCGAGGCTGACAGCAGGTTTTTCAACGTATGTGCTAGCATGAGAGTGAGCTGCCCGAGTTTGAGCCCAGTGCAATAGCCTACTGAGAAAGCACGTTGCCGTACCTGATAAATTGACACAACAAGACTTCGTAGGGCGGGTCAGGGCGTGTTTTCTACAAATGATTAGCAATGGTAGAAAATCACCACACATATGTGATTACACCCAGCTATAAGTATATAAACGTTTTGACATTCAATGACTGAGGCTATCGCTAATGGAAGAGATCGAAAAAAAGAGGGGTGAATTGGCGAATAGTTATTTCCTTATAGGCTACTCCAATAAATACAGTAAGTGGTGTTGTTATTTAATAATGTTATATTCTAATTTCGGAGGGTTTTCCGAGACTGGAATCATGTAGATGACGCACAGATGTTGCAGAGCAGGTTGGACGGCGCATTAAAAAATTATGTGTAGGGAGACACAGAGTGAAACAAATTGGAGGGGGAGGGGGGCGCAAAGAGGTTCGGGGGCAGGTCTTTCATAGCCGTAAGCAGCTGGCCAACTTGCTATACCAGAAATGCTGGACGTGAGAAAATAAGTAGCCTTTACAGCAAGATGACACACACGCGGCTCCGGGCGTCTGCTGCCAACGCTGGCAGACATAGCTGACCGACCACCGCATCCCGATAAGCAGTTTTTGTACGCTGTCAATTTTATTTGTTGAATCCAATTGCTTGGTATGTTCCTCAAATCCAGTATAGTGTAACTTTACCCCATGATGTTCGCTTTTGGTTTACTTCAGTTGTATTTTCTATTTCTGTAGGTTGGTGTGGGTAGTCAGTTTCCTGTTTTCTTCGGAGCCGAGCTTAAATAATTGATCACATCTGGACTCTAATAACATCAGAGGCTGAGATGCAAACCTTTCTGAAAGGCAAGCGAGTGGGCTACTGGCTCAGTGATAAGAAGATGAAGAAGCTGAATTTTGTGGCCTTCGTGGACATGTGCAGGTAGGTGGAAGAGCTGAGGACCATCATTTCATGCGGTTTCGTTTAAGGGATTCCGACCGACTCCTTTTGTGACAGTAGAATGCAGCAATCAAAATATGACACACAGTGTTGTAGTGCAGATTTCCCACCCAATATATCACCTTTGGTTAACCTGTTGACTGATAGGGCGTTAGATGTTACAAATGACACCGTGCGCAAACTTAACGTGGCGAATTACTGAATTTGCCTTTATGGACCTCCCTATGAAACTACGTAGATGGGATTGTGACCGAGTAAAATCAACTAAAAATGTTCACCGTACCACAGGCTATTTAAAGCTAATAAATATAATCATTGCTCGCGTAATTTGAATGAAATATAGCCTAGATTGCGCGCCGGAGGTTGTCAGTTTACTAGATCAAATTGGACCGAAACCTTTTCAAGTTGTCCGTGACATTTCGCCTATAGTTGTTCTTATAGTGAGTTCACCAAGTTGATGAAACGGCTGACAATTTAAGTTCTTTCTAAAGCTCTGACTGTGCACATTTAAAACACTCTTGTATATGAATGTATGAAGGTTAAGTAAACATTTTCGATGTTTCCACTCCTATTTTGCTACGGATAGCCTTCCAACATTGAACCGCAGAATATGGAACCGAGGGCGATTTGTGAGCGAGTGTTTAGGGAGTTCCTACAATAACGCGGCTTTCCCCTAGAAGAATCTGTTTTCTAGAATTAAGCGTAATTTGGAGACAAGTTTAGCGCTTTTTTCTCTTTCAGTTTAGCGCCGATCGGGTATCATGCGCACAGATTCACAATCCCATTCCTAGGCAGTGTCAGTAAAGGAAGCTTTAATTTTTAAACGTTTCATTGGAACACATCACTTTAATAGAACATGTACGAAATAAGTTGATGGTCCCTGGTCCTATTGTACATTAAAAGTACCTTAATGGCATCTTCATTAACTCTGAATTGCCTCTACGAGCCTGACAATACTACAGGACCTGTGTACATTTTTAATACAGGTGTTTTACCTTTGTGAAAGAACACAATGTACTATCTGGTTACATCATCCACGGAGTATCCAAATTATGTCATTGACCTGGTTTTCTTTTGTATTAAAATATTTAAAGATTAATATAGGAAAAGGAAAGTGAGAAGGAATTTGACTGATTAATTTGTCTTTAGACTTTCCTATTCAACCTTAGGAGAGTGAAAATCCATGGTATTTTATTTCTGGGGAGTCATATGTTTTGAAAGGTACCAAGCTATGGATGAACCATTTCTGGACCAAGGCAGATTGCATTTTGTGTCATGAGTGATTGACCCCATCATGTGTGTGGTGAGGATTTTGCTCTAAACTGAGATACTGAGTTTGCAAAGTTCCCAGTAGTCAAAAAGTGCTGGCGTTCCATACACCCAATCAGCAAGCTGTTAGCTTTTCTCATTTAATTTAAATACAATGTTTTTTTGATTGGATCATGAATGACAGGCCAAGGAATGGTTGGGTGGGCAACAAGCATCGATTGGCCACACTCTTAGGGGCAGCCTGTGTCTGTTTATCTCAGATAAGCGCTTGTATTTCACCAGGCTGCTATCTTCCAGCTGGGTTAACAAGGCAGGCGTGACTCACAGTTTGGAAGGGAGGTTGTACCAAACCCACCCCCACCCCCCACCCCCATGTGTGCTAAGATTCAGCTAATTCAGGTTGGACAGCTCATGCCCCGAATGCATGATGTCAGACCTTTCTCTTGCTCCATTCAGGTTAATTCCCTGCAGCGACAAATAGCATGGGCAATTCACTCTTGTGGGGCTTCCAGCCGACCACCCTTTCAGATCATACAGAGAACAAGCGGCTTGAATTAGATTTTTTTTTTAAAACACGGATTTAAACTGAACACAGCCCGAGTACACTTCCATCAGCACACGCTTGCCGCTCTGCTCTCCCCGTTTTGATTGCGCGGCCGAACGAATGTGTCACACTTTAGCGCGGGGCCCTCGCACCCCACTTCTCCTAACGCGGTCGGCGGGGTTTATCGCTGTGCGGGTCCAGCGGGTTGCACAAGGACCTTAAGCCACTGAGGCAATCGGTTGCGCAAAACGCTGCGTTGGCTGCACACTTGACTGGGTTGCGTGTCAGTTTCAGCATCCCAAGCCCAAAGCCTGTCCCTCGGATTCTCGCCAGAGAAGGGTCGCCGTGGTCCACGCAGGCTGCGACACATTTGCCTTCTTTCTAGACTGAGAAAGATGCCTTAGTTTACTCCTTAGTTTAATCTGTTGCTCTTAGGCTAGGGAGGTGTTGGCAATTACATGAAAGGCCACAGCCAGTGATAGGCCACACTGATTGCGTCCAATCAAATCGAAGAAAGCATGCTCACATCACAGTTAAACACGAGCCAAGTCATTATCTGTAGCTATGGAGGCCCCTGGTATGCAAATACACAATATCATGTGGATAATGTAATGTTTGCTGGAAGGGATTTGTGTGAATGTGACTCAGTGTAAATTCATTTGAGGCGTTGCTGTGACCCGTTGCTCAGTGGCAAAGTTCTACGGTATATCCGCAGAAGAGGGCAGATCTTGCACAGCTTCTCTAGACAGCAGGCAGATGAAGCTGTCCCCACATAACACCCCGCTCGTGTATCCGTGTTCCGATGCGTCCCATTGCCACTCTGATTCCCAGATAAGCCTTTGTTGCGGCAGTGGATTGTTTGTTTGCCCACAGGCGTGGTACAATAGGGCCTGCAATGAGCTGTCTCCGATGACATGTTACTGCACACAAACGAACCAATGGGGGCAGGATTTACGTTGGCTGTAAAAAAAATTGTGTGGCAGAGGTGAGGGATTCGGACTCACCTGTCACTGGGGGGGAGGGTGGCCGGTGGGATGCAAATGATTCTGACACCCATAGCTGCTCTTTCCAGCATGGTGAAAACATGCCAATTTAGCAGCTGCAGCCAGTTTGGGGAACCAGTTTGTGCGTTTAGCAGACATTCCATTATTGAGCGCAGCGTTAAGAAATCCTCTGGTATGCGTGTTTGTGTATGCATGTGTGTCTGTGTGTGCGCGCACACGTGTGTGTGTGTGTGTCTGTGTGTGGGTGTGTGTGCTTGTGTGTGCGTGTGTGTGTGTGTGTGCAGGAGTGTGTGTGTGTTTGTGTGAGCATGTGTCTGCTTGCGTGTGCCCGTGTGTGTGCGAGCGAGTGTGTGTGTGTGCGTATGTGTGTGTGTTTGTGCACGCGTTTGGGCGTGCTGGCCTGCTTTCGTCCATACCTCTATCTCCTATACATCAGGTGAGTTATATTTTCAGCTTTTAGGTGCCAAACCAGACCAATATAATTCCAAAAGCGCACTTTGTATATTTGATTCTTTTCTTTTCTTCAGTCTATCTGTACTTCCTCACCATAGACATATCTATGAGGCACATTTAACTTTTCCTGATGTATTGGTGAGCCTGGCCCAGTTCTACTTTGCCACTCCATAGATAACCTCAAAGAAAATCAGATTTACTGAGAAGGTCTATCACAGCCTTCTATAGCTGTATCACTCTAAATGTGCTGTTGAGTTTTGCTTTTAAGTCTCCCCCACTATCAGTGCAATAGCAATGGTAGTGATGGTGAGGCAGTGTAATATCCATGGTTCCGCAGTTGGTTGGCTTAGGTTGGTGCAGTTTTAGAAAAGGAGGCGTGGCTATAATTGGTTTAATCCTGGAACAGACTGAGTGCTAAGTCTCTACCCACACACCAACCCCCAGTGCACGAACAAGCATTTATATTGGGACAAACACACAGTTTCAATGGGAAGCTACACAGTAGCGTATGTCACGTTCGAGCGGTTCTACTGCATTTTTTTGACCTGCAGCGCTCAGGCAAGAAAAAAATCTTGTTCCCTGTCCTGTCAGCATTTCTCCATGCCTTCTCAAATTCTTCCATAACTGCCAAAAGAGGACATGTTCATACCTGTCACATTGTCCAATTGTGCATCCATGGGGCAATGGAGCACGCACATTTCCTGGAAAACATTGCAGATCAGGGCATTTGATCCAGAGAAACCATATTGTTTCACTCATACAAAAGAATAGGCACATAAGAAGGAAATATGGCTGGCTTGATCAGCCATACTAACAAGGAAATATGGAGCATTCAACTCTAGTATGGCAGGCTTGATCAGCCATACTAACAAGGAAATATGGAGCGTTATCTTTAGCATGGCTGGCTTGATTAGCCATACTAACAAGGAAATATGGAGCGTTCCCCTCTTTAGTATGGCTGGCTTGATCAGAGCAGGCAGTCTCCCAACTGGCCAGGGCTCTGCAGGTTGCCGAGCAACCCACTTTTTCCAGGAGCTTAGAATTTTCTGGACTAATTTCTCTTGAGAAAAACTTTTAAAAGTTCCCCACAGAGCTGCAGTGGAGTTCTGAATATCCCACAGCTTTTGATTAACAAACAGACTGCTTCGCAGCATAGAAAAATCATTCCCTGTGTTATGTAACATGAACTTGAGACCTTTACTCCTACATTATCTGATGAAGGCATTGATCACTGGTTCAATAATAATTTTAGCCTATTGTTTACTCGCCACCGAGATGATTGCTTGCTGTTGGCAGCCAGGCTGAATGTGGAATGCACTGGACGAGGAAGCTGACTCACAAAGTTGCCAGAGCTCAATCGAGGGCAAATAAACACCACAAATTAACACCCGCAATGCCTAACTGAGGACAAACAACTTTGCCGGAGGTTTCGGAGTCTCTTACTGTGTCAAACTGAAAATTCTCTCCCTTTGTTGAATTCTGGGACATGGGTCATGTTTTATAAATGTGAAATTTGATTTGTTTATTTGTTTATTAGCATCTATTGACTACCTAAAAACAGTTTCAGAGGGGATAGTGTCTTCATAATACCCCACCTGTTAGACGTTTTTGCGCAGCTATGGATTGTGCCAGGAGGAAAATATTCTGCTCGCTTGTGAAGACATGGACAGGATGGTCAGTAATTGTGTTCATTCTTCTCTCCCACCAGGAAACGAGGCATAGAGATGGTTCAGGTAAGTCTTCTGTGAACCACTCCCAACCCTTAGCAGCTCTTTCACTGCTGTGCAGGGTTTTTCTGGGTATAGTAGTCTTTCTTTCTAAACACCTCCCACCTCAGCCCAGAATGGAACCCATTGTTCAGGGAGTGTTTTGTTCAGTGTACTTCTTTGTCCTTGCAATACAAGATCCCTGAAGGCCATAGGTCATTAAATGGAATGCACATTATGTGTCTAGCCCTAGCTTGATATAATTACATGTGACACTCCTGGTTCCCGGCAGTTAATTGCCTAGAGATGTTTAAAGTGACTGTGGCTTGCTATTGGTGTTTGTGGCGTGACTTTGAAGAAACAAGTGTTTTTCATTGTTTGAACTTGCAATAATGAGCTGCAATTTGTCTGTGATTCACATCGCGTTTATTATTCTAATATTGTTTTCATATCACTGTCAGGAACCACCCTGATTTACTGTTGTTCCTGTGAATAAGTAAATATAAGCAAGAGTCATTTTTCTTTTTTCAAATTAATGACATGCCAATGGTAAACATGTCTGAAGTCGCATGGGCCAAAATGTCGCTATGTAGGTTATCGTAAATTGTAAACCAGCTCAGATTCAGTTGTGGCACATGGTGGTTGATTTTCTTGCTTTGCGTCCTTTACAAGTGTAGAAATTGGAGGAGACTGTTCCTCCTTAGTGAGTTGTCAAATCGTAGATGTCAAATCGTTTTGATGGGTTGAGTCTTGCATTGTCTGAGACGGAATTGATTGTTGCACCCAGTGAAAATTTGTGTTACTTCCATATTCGCCATTCAGATGCTTGTGAAGACGACCTGTTTTGTTTGTTTCCATGGCGCTCCCTATCCTGAAAATGATGAAGAGGACAGCTAGCACTCTCGCTGTGTTTGAGGATGCATGGTGGTAACACACCAATCAAGATATGGCTGCCCCCTTCCAAAAAAAAGTTCCTTGTCTGAAGTAATTATCCAAGCTGTCTCTAGGGCCTCTGGTGAGGGCCGGTGTCCAGTTTCAGGCCAGTGTCACCATGACGCTCTGTTGGATGTCTCAGGTTATGACTAGTGAGAGGGAGGCTGCTGTTGTGTACGGTCTTAGTGATTCTTTGCAAGCTGTGACTTCCCCAGGTTGCTTATTTGTAATGAATACATCTTTCACTCCTTTTTCTGCAAGCAGTGCAACATGAAGGGCTTCATGTCTGTTCCCATTATTGTTGTGCAGATATCACAATGAATCAGTGTGTCCATTATGGTACATACCGTAACTTGCCTTTCACAGTACAAGCTTCACAAGTATGATGCTACGAATAGTTTATTTGGAAATGTGTATGGATGTTATTGATGAGCAAAGGTAGTGAGGAGATGCTGGAACACAGTGACAGAACGCCTTGCACACGTGTGTGTGAGTCAGTGTGCATGGGTGCCAGTGTGTGTGTGTACGTGTGTAAGTTCAGAAGTGTGTATAGATGTGTGTGTGTGTGTCTGCATTTTAAATAGTGAGAGCCAAGGCTCTTCTCCTCAGTCTTCAGCGTAGGATGTCCCTGGGAACTGTCCCAAACTCAGTAGTGTTTTCTACAAAGCAGACACTCCGCACATGGGACAGTGCAACCACGCCTGCCCCACCCCACCCCCGTTCTTATTCCTCATCTCCGGTCGGCACCAGGAGTTTGGGAAAAAGTTCACACCAAGGCTTCCCAGTGGCTGCAGTGAAACTGTGGGCGTGGCTTTGAGATCGCAAGATTTTCCTGAGGCCTGGTTATTTATTAATGGTTTCTGGTAAATCCCTTCCGTCTTCCTAACTTGACTTGCTTATTGCAGTTTTCACCTGAGTATATCAGTGTTTAGATAACAGAGTGTGATTCATACAACAGTGTAAAAGTAGGTGGGCCTTTTTTCTTTCCTTCTCTCTTTTTCTTTCTTACCAGAGTTCACTGGTAAGGTTAAAGTCCTGACTGTTATCAGTCTTTGGAATGTTGCTTTATTGAAGGAATTAGTGAATTGCTGGGGGTGGGGTGATGATTACACAAGGTGACCAGCTCAGTCTAGTGTAGGTGAGAATTTTTTTTATTATATGCAAATTGGTTTGAATTTTTTTTACTTTCTATACAAGAGTTCAGTTTACCTCACTAATGAATTAAGCCAAGTTAATGTGCCAAGCGGAAGTCCAGAGAGGTCTTCATGTAGGGGTGGTCGGGTCCTATGGAATGTATTGTGTGACCAGCAGGACAAATCTGTCTGCTGCATTCATACATGTACATGTCCGTTAATTAATTTATATTGTCATGTTCTTTGAGTATTCTTAGAGCTAGTGCAATATTTCCTCTCTAATTTGAATTGGCCATCTTCAAGACATCTTAGGTGGTGCTTCCTGTACATGGAATCAGTAATCAATATATCATCGCATCGAATGGTTTGGTTGGTTTTTGAACTTATTGTAGTTTGCAGCTAATGGGTGATGGGCTGCCCCGGACTCTGTGCTGCATCAAGTCGTTGTTGCATTTGTGGGGTCCTGCTAACTTTCTGTGAGGTTCAGGGTCTGATCATTCGCATTTCCTGCAGAAACTGCTTCAATTAGACATTCATTTTCAAGAACTATAATTGTGGCTGTTCATTTCATTCAATCCCCTGGGTTCTCTTAAATTCATTCAGTTGTACCGTGCATGAGAGACAATGTACTTAGTGCTCCAGATCAAAGGATGGCAGCTTAGTCATGTGCTCTCTCGCCCATTCACCATGCTAATTTGCTTTAATTCTGCATTCACTCAAGATATTAGGGCCTCTGCAAACCAGGAAATGTTCTCGCCAGCTCTGAGAAGCCAATATATTGGAAAATGAATGTTGCATGTGTCAACAGGCCAGTCATATGTTTGGGATGCATTGTGATTTTAGATGCACTGTTGACATTTGACATTTGCGTAGACTTTGACTGGGGACATCAGGAAGGGATGTCTGCACGTGCATGAAATTGAAGCCCAAACTTGGCCTGTACCTGAAACCTTGAGGACCGGCCCAACCAAGCCCGATCGGTACTGCCAAATTTGAAAATCCGACCCGACCCGAGACCAAAATCGCTCACAGAAGTGGTTTTACAATGCTTTGCTCTGCTATGTGCTTGAATTATAGCAATAATTATCATACTGGAATTGGCTATATTTTATTTCCATATGGGACGGTAAACAGTAGCTACAAAGCTTATCAAGGCATGGAAGCTCATCAGCAGAGCAGTGTGATAGGCTAATAAACCATTTGTCTTACTGGTTTGTAGCGCTCAAGCACTGTACATATGCAGTTTTTTTGTCAGCTGGCTTACCAGACCTGTTTTCTTCATATAGCCTGCTTGTGCCTTTGCTGCCAGTAAAGCTTCCGCTATTTCTTGGATAGTATCTCTCTATCATAGGTCAAAACAGCATTGTGATCAGTGATCAGTTGTTGTCACAACAAGGTCATACTGTTTCCTCAACGAAGCCAGTCCCGACTCATTTGGAATTTGACGAAGCTCTGCCTTTTGCAAATTTTTGTTTAATTTCATCCGCTGCGAAGTTAGAGGCTCACCCACATGGACTAGAAAGAGAGAATGCAAAATGAGAATGCAACATCTGCAAAATGAGTTCAAAGAAGTTTATTTCTTCAAATAAAAATACATTTAGAACATAAAGTAATAATCCATTTTCACTTGCTAGAAAACGAGCCAACAACTCAGCCAAACCCGGTCCGATCCTGAAGTTGTACGTTTAAAAAATGATGCGAATCTGGCCCGAAACCAGATGCTTTCGTCGGGTCATGTCGAGCTCGCGGTCGGGCTGCAGAGCCCTAGACAGAATGCTGTGACCTGTGAGCTGAGCCGTGTCCACCTTTTAACAGCTCTGACCTTTCGGAGACAGCAATTGCGCCCAGTTAGTGCAGTCTGAAACCGAGGGGGGGGCATGGTGAGTCACAGGCTCCCTTGGTCCCGAGAACAAACGCAGCGGCGAAAGATCCCTCACTTTCATCTCGAGGTCACCTGTGGCGATTCTGACCTCCGGAGATTGTACAAATGGAACGCTTACGCAAGACAAGGACCACGCGCCTGCCAATGAAATGTGGCCCCTACAGTTTGGGGATTCTGACCACTCTGCGTTTCATTGGCCGACACCTTCAAGCAATGGTCCCAGTCGCATTTGCTTTGTCATTTTCACCCCGTAACTTCAGGTAGTGAAAGACCGTAGCAAGACCCTGGGAAAGCAAATGAATGAATGAGTACCGTCAAACTAAATGTGACACGAATTTGTAAGTGACAGTAGAATAGTAACATTAGCCTACGTCCTTGTGTTTTGGGACGTTCTGTTTTTTTACACCTCCACTACCACCAGCCTTAGGGTTGTTTCTTGGACGTGTTTTAGCCTAACCGTGGTCCACATTCTTCAGATTGTTTTCATGACAGGTGTCATGGATGTTTTTACCTTGTGTTGCTTTGCATCTTGTTCCTACGCCAATTCGATTTCTCTGAAGGCGCTGAAGGGCGCCAGACGATTTTGTTGCGCCACCAACGTCCGGTTCATTTTAAAGCATTCTGTCATTTTGCGTTTGTCAATTTGAGGCGTTTCGGAGTGAGTTGCGCGGTTTCTCAAGCAGACGCAGCTCAGCTCCCGGAGAAGTTTGACAGGCTGAACTGGCCAAGAAATGACAAACATCCAGGGAGTGGAAGCTCGAGCTACCGTCTGGGCCGCGCCGCCGCGCGTGCGATGGTCATCTTCCACTGAAGGGTATTGAGCAATGTCTGGCATTGCTTGGATAGGAATCTGTAGGCCACTCCCAAACACGGCAGTGCATCACAATGGAGGGTGCCACACACACACACACGCACACACACACACACACACACTCACTCTCACACCCACTTCACTTTCCCCTTTAAGTGTTTTATGATCATGTATGGTCTAATTGCATTCATTTAATTACATTTTATTCATTCATTCATCCATTCAGTTAGCTTAATTAGTTTCTCTCATAATCATGACAAAAGTCAAACACACAGGGGCTGCTGGATTGACTTGAAGGCCCCACAAACATCCAACCACCCCCCCCCCCCCCTTCTCCAAGTACCTGATTTGAGTCGCACTGGAGAGATGGTGGTTTTCTCTTTCAGGACCAAGTTTTACGTTTGTAGTCATCAATTAGGCAGTTAATTAATGAATAGTTAAGGCAACCACAAATGTCGTCCGCTCAGCCAATCATGGCCGGAAGGAAAATGTGTCACAATTTGTGAGTAAATATATTTCCCCACCCCCTAATCCAGAGCAGCCATTATGAAAAAATATTCGGAGCAAGTACATAGAAAAATAAGAACGTTTGAAGAAACGGTTGTTCTGACCGTCTTGCCCTCTTGCCTATGGTCTAGAAAACAACCAGCGCTTCGTCAAGCCTGCTGTTTAATACCTTAAGGGCCTGTGCTTCCGGTATGAGTCCTCATAAGTAGAGGAATACTCCCTTTTATTTGTTGAAAAATCCCCTTGACCTGTTTTCTGAGATTTGCTGACAGCACTAAACCTAAAATAACCTTGTATTCATCATTTTCTGCATATGTAAATTCACCTTAACCAGATCCACGATGGCTGAGCCTTATTTCCTGTCATCAGGTAAAGCATATCTCATTACCTGGAAATGTCCTTGCCAGTGTTTGATTTATCTTGCTTAATTATGTGGTTTGTACTATTGGATATTAGTAGTGGGTGAGGAATGCTGCCTTGTTCATCTTAAGTTTTCATAATTGTCCTAGTACTTTTCCATCCCATTCCTCTGTCTGCATGTACTACATTGTCTACATTTTTAGAATATCCTGGGTATTGGATGCAATTGTATACAAAAAAAAAACAAAAGGGAACTATTCACTGTCAAAGGAATTTTTGTTGAGAAGGAAAGTGCTTTCCATATTCTATTTATTTAATTAGCAATTATTCCATCCTACAGATATTTAATTTAAAGTGTATAACCTCTTATCTACCATTTGGTTTTATACTACAATATTTAAAAAATGACTTTTTTTATCACCTTTTGCATCTTAATTGATTTGCTTCTCAAAGAGTAGCCTATTTTCTCCACTCATTTCTTTTTTAACCATTTTCCAGTACTCTAACATTTCTTCATTGTCTGTCACGTTTATGTATTTTATGCTTTTCAATAGATATTTACTCAACAACTGTGGAACTTTCGCAACTTAATTATATATAATACTGCTATTATTTACACTGCTGCCTGTAATTCAGATTTCACCAGGTCTCATCCATAGATTCATACATGAATCCATGATACAATATTTTGTACTGTAAAGAATTCCAGAGTTTTCACATATGAAAGTTTTTTTGTAACAGGATGTTACAATATTTTGTCAGAAATTTACTTAATATTTGAATTTAGCATAAGGAGGTTGTGATGGAAATGGCCTTCCTTTAAACTGTATGAGAGCTCGGTGACATTTTGATCTGTCCTGAAAGAGTTGAAGGAGATTATGTAACTTAATATACAGAGGTCACACATTTCCAATATGGATTGTTTTCATAAATTATTCATTGGGATCCCCCCCCCAAATGCGCAGTCCCTAAACCCTCAGTCTCCAGCCCGGTTGTCCTAGAACTTTGCTTTCCTTATGTGCCCCCCCCAGGCCCACCTCCTCCCCCCAATAGCTCTGATTGTTTTCGTTGTGTGGAGCAGCTGAGACACTTGCCAAGAATCTTGACCGTGTATAAACCAGAGAAGTGGGGGGATCTCTGGAAGTGAGGCTCATCGTGGAAGCTCATGGTAACTCTACCCACCTCTTTTAGAGTATTATTTACATTCATGTGATCTGTTATTATACTACTGTTTGTATTATGTCCATACAATTTATTATTACGCCACTCTATTTATTGATTTGCTTGGCTGAAGTCCATAACCGGGGTGGCTTACTTAGCTGATGTTGAACACATTGTCCTTTTTCACAACTGGGTATTTGCCCGAGCCATTCCCGTTCAGTACCTTTTTCAAGGGTACCGCAGTTTTCACACCAGCTGGGACGCGATCTTGAAACCTTCTGGTAACGCATCCGGAATACCGACCTCTGCACCGCACTGTTCCCACACCACCACCACCACCACCAGCACCCACACATTTAAAAGCTGAGATTGCTTTCACAGCACCTCTGAGCGCTCCCCTTTTCTGACCACTCAGCCACCCCTCACCCACAGCGTTGTTTTTTCGGTGTGAAGTTACCGAGGAGGCTTGCCGAGGCTTGAACGTGCGCCTTTTGCAAAACCGCGCCAGACTGCATCGTACGCAAGCCATTTTTTCAGGGCTGTCCTGTACAGCGTCGCCGTGACGGCCTGTTTCGGGCTCCGACACTGCGTAAGCACGATCGGGTAAAATATCTGCGTCAGGGAATTCTTGTTCTCTTTAAGCCACGATACTCCATCTCTGACAGCCCACCTGCTTGACGTAAGCAGGAGATTAAATCCTGGAAGAGGGGAATGAAATATGCTTGAGAAGGGTTCATGGGAATTTTAGTGCAATTAAAGTTCAACAGCTTAGGTAAAATGTAACACGTTAAATACTTTGTATTGTTTGAGCATTTCAACAGTAAATTATTACCACCCTCAGTCGATCAAGGCTCTCACTTATTGGTGCACAATCAATAAATCTAATGCCAGCGTAATTATAAATACACTGAGTTAGCTACAGCGCACTTAAAGTACTAATACATTGCATGCATAATGGATGTCATAATCAATGCTTTAACACTGTGTCTAATCAGATATCCTGCACAGGCATTGAAAGAGAAGACAGTCACTCTTAAATATGATGTTTTCAAGTGTATTTAGAGTGTAAAAACAGCTCGAGTAATATTCTCGTATGGAAATGAAAACATCTTTGAAACAGGATGAGTATTAGTCCTGTGAGCATCTGTTGAGTAGAAGGGAGGGAAGATAGGGAGGAGAGAGAGCAAGGGGAAAGTTTGGGAGAGAGGGAGAGTAAAAAGGGGGTAAGAAAGAGGAGAGGGACCAAGGGAAAGCGAGGGAGCAGAAAGAAGGCAGACGACAGAGGGAAGAGGGTGAAAGAGCTTGAAGAAAGGAGTGTTCTGGACACAGGGTATCCTGGGATAGTGTCATGCATATAACTTAAGGGGCTGAGGGCTCCTAATGCATTCATCTCTGTCTATCAGACCCCTACTCCAGCTGAACTGGGAGTCTCACAGACAGAGATGAATGTATATGTATGTGTGTGCATATACAGTACCGTCTGTAAATACTGGACACTGACACAATTTTTGTTGTTTTGGCTCTACTCGAGTCTCCAGCTCATTGGATTTGAAATGAAAAGAATATGCAGTTAAAATGCAGACCATCAACTTTAATCTGAGAGTGATGCTAGCTAGAGGTGCTAGAGATGCTAGCTAGCCAGCCAGTTAACTAGCTAGCTTGCTTGTTAGCTTGGGTTTTGTCCATTTGTCCAACGCTAAAGCTGCAGTGGCATTAGCATGAGCTAGCTGGGTAGTTAGCTGGGTGGCTGGAGGTGCCAAATTTGCAAGCAAAGAAGCTGGTGACATTTGCGATTGACTGAAGCATGGGGTGTATGGGTAAGCCGTCTAGGCTGTAGCCTCAGAGTCGACCATCGCTGCAAAAAAGCCATACAAGCTTGTTAACAGCTGACAGAAGACTGGAAGTGTTTATACCCATATCTTTGCTAGCAGCTGTCCTGCAGGGAACACTGCATAATTTTATATTGTGCAGTATGGTGCTGTTAGCTTGTTATTTCAGCGAAACAGGCCCTATCAAGTTTGGGCTTAAAATAGGCTAGTAAAGAAATGTTGGGCCTTGGTGGACTCTTTTCTAGCCCAGTGCAGACCTCTACCTCTGGGACCTTAGTCCCACTGTGATTTGTCAGTCTCTCTGTGCTGTGTCAATCCTCCTATGTTGTGTTAGTCTCTGTGATGTGTCAATCCTCCTATGATGTTCCAGTCTCTCTGGGATGTGTTAGAGGTGCTTGTGCAAAGCTCTGGTGTCCCATTTACTGTGAGCCTCAAAGACAGACCCATAATCAGCTGTCTGTTTTGCACTGTTCCTAGAGGAGCTACTATCCATTAAGAGATCCATTCAGTAGCCTCCTGTAACATGTCTTCCTTTTCCAGCTCAGTGCAGTGTGTGTGTGCATTTATGTGTGTGTGAATCTGCGTGAATAGAGTCATATGATGTACTGGTTCTGCATAGTTTGACCTCTGACCTCCTTCTCACTCCCTAGCTGGACCTTAGCCAGCCCCTGGAGGAGCAGGGTCCCTTGGACGTCATCATCCACAAACTGACTGACCTCATCCTGGAGGCGGAGAAGAATGACACGCAGGCCCTACTGCTTGTGCAGTGTGTGCAGGTGAGCCATCTCATTGGAGAACCAATGGTGATGAATGGTGTTTCGTAATGTACTCCAAGGGCTCACAATTGCAGGAAGAGGTGGAGTTTAAGTTAGGGGTGGGCAATGGATGCATGTGGAGAGCTAGATCTTATATGAAAGGTGGGGCTACAGTAAGCAGGGTGCCCCCCTCCCCCAAATAAAATACTTTAATTGTGGCAGCAGCAGTGAACTTCAGATGAGAATTGTTCAAGTTCTGCTGATGTTTCCTTCGAAATTCACAAAACGTGCTGCACCAGGAAAATACCACTCCTTCATCTAGCCTCCTTTTGAGGGATGCAGACATGAAGATGCACCGCCTGGCCAAAAGTATGTGGACACTCAACATCCTACATCTCATCCAGAATTATGGGCATTAATATGGAGTTAGTCCACCCTTGGCTGCTATATCAACCTCCACTCTTCTGGGAAGGCTTTATACTAGATATTGGAGCATTGCTACAGGGATTTGCTTCCATTCAGCCAGAAGAGCATTAATGAGGTCGGGCACTGATTGGGTGATTAGGCCTGGCTTGCAGTTGGCTTTCCAATTGATCACAAAGGTGTTGGATGAGATTGAGGTCAGGGTTCCGTGCAGGCCAGTCAAGTTCTTCCACATCGTTCTTGACAGAACCATTTCTATATGGACCTCACTGTGTGCCCCGGTCATTGTCATGCTGAAACAGAAAAGGGCCATCCCCAAACTGTTGGGGAAGCACAGAACTATCCAGAATGTATGTGGTAGCATTAAGATTTGGCTTCACTGAAACTAAGGGGTCAAGCCCAAATCATGAAGAACAAGGGGTGTCCACATACTTTTGGCCATGTCGTGTACTTCAAGGAGAATACAGCTAGCAACCTCTGTGTGGCCCCAACCGCATTATTCAGACCAATGTGTCTGCAGTGTCCATGGCAACTGTAGATAGTTAAAACATGCTGTCGCAAACCAGATTTTGGTTCCCAAGGTGCAATCCTCACAGAATTTACACAGTGCATGTATCGCTTTTGGAGATGTTTGTTTTTGTGCGAGACCTTCAGGATACACATGGGTGTTCCTGACTCTAATCTGCGCACTATACAAATGATAAATATTGACCCTCTTTGGTGAATATCTGTAAATGAACTGAAATGAGTGTTTCTGAGTAAATTTAAATTAAATCCCTCAGAGCTATGTGGACTATGTCTAGATTCTTTCTGTCCGTGACCACCTCTGTAATGTGGTTGTGTGGGTTTCTGCAAGCTCACTTCTGTCTATGAGCTGCTGTGTTGGGTTCAGTTTTGATGTATGACGTTGGGTTTGGTTCTGCAGTGCTGAGTTGGGTTAGGCTCTGATGTGTTCCGGCTCTAAAGTGCGAGGAGTCCGCCCTGTCTCTGACCCTGCTGGGTTATTTTTTTTTTGGACTGGTTTCAGGACTACATCGAGGCTCACCCTGAGACCATTGTGCTGGACCCCCTCCCTGCCATTCGGACCCTGCTGGACCGTTGGCGCTCCTACCAGCTGATCCACAGGATAGAGAGCTGCATGCAAGGTTGGGAGATCCGCCCCCCACCCCCCCTGCCCCATCCTCCTCACCTACACTGTCCTACCATTTTTAAATCTGCCACCCCTCTGCTTATCAATTTCTACCTCCCCTGCTCTTGAACACCCAACACCCAACCCTCCCAGTCATATCTCCGTTCTCCCAATTTGTTCATCCATTCCTTGTGCCGTTTGTCTTTAATTACGGGGCCTACCTGGTACCTTATATTGACAAACTTGGCAAACTTGCGGTAACTAAATGGCTATTGCCAATTCCTTGTGCCGTTTGTCCTTAATTATGGGGCCTACCTGATACGTTATATGGAAAAACCTCTAAAACTTGCGGTAACTAAGCGGCCATTGGCAGACGGAGAGGTTCGGCCTTGGCGGACGGGCGTGTCCCTTGCGGCCGACCGCGCTCTCCACGCACGGCGGTCTCCCGCTTCGCACCGGCGGGAGACCTTTGTCCCCCGCGAACGCGCGTCCGGGGGACTCGCGGATTCCCGCGGGCAGTGGCGCCCGGCCGGTGGGTTTCAGTTCCCTCGGCTTCTCTTTGTTACCCGGGAGACTGAGCAGGAGTGACCTTTGTCTGCGGGATTTTCGCTGGGGGAAGTATGAGGCTTATGGGGTTTAAATGGACGCTTCAGAAAAATGCAGAGTTGCCGTGTCTTTTTTTGTGTATCTGACACGCCTCATTCATTAACCAGGCTGGGATCAGTATGGAATGGACCTATAGATGCAGATATTTTTAGGGGATACGTTACTATAGCATTTTACTTGTGTTTGGCCATATTATGTCCTGTAAGCTTAAACCTCAGTGGTATAGAGATCCCTCCCTGTACAAAATGGGCGTGTCATTTAAATAGGTTTCACTGGGATTGTTGCCCACTATTTATTCAAAATATGTTTGTTTATCCTATTGCACTGTTATCTTATTTTGGAGAGGTTTACAAGGTATTCATAGCATAGAAATAGCTGAATAGCATTAGCTTCAAACAAACTTGTCAGTTGTGATGGCGCCCTGTTAGCTAATGAAAACAATCAACCTCTGATATTGTTACCATGGTTAATTTCTGGGAAGTTTTTCAAACGACCTTTCTTTCGAGCTTATCGTCTATGTTGGTTATTATGAACTCACATCCGATGCTGGTCATCTTGAGTGCGATGTGTTCAAAGGTTTCTTGCTATATTGACCAAGGGAGTTTTTCATTGCCACCACCACCCTAGATTTTCTGGAGCTTTAAGCCTGGGTCTACTGTTACACATATTCTGGCAAGTATTATAGAAAAGGTGCAATATACACTACATATAAATTTGATTTGATTTCAGCTTCTGCCAAAAAAAAAAATCATTTCTGTATGAATGAAGTTTGGTTGACTATTGACAGTTCTGCACACAGTTCTGAAATGTGTATGGTTTTGGCTAATCGTGATTCAACCCAACCCCCCATCCTGCCCCAGGACTGCAATAGTGCTGTTTATGTACCTTCATAACACAGGGTTGGTAAAGAATTATAATGTACTTCAACCCAAACGCAATACACCTATGCGTTGTTTCCAAGATTTCATTGTGGGCCACAAGAAAAACATGTTGTTACAAAGGGCAATGCACTTGAAGTGAAAAAAATATGCTGGTTCCATTACATTGCTTCCGTTGCTTTTAATTAAGGCAAGATTAATGCACATAATTATGAAAAACAGGAAACCAATATGCATTTCATTTCATTGCACTTCATTGGTTATTGTGTTTTATTATGGCACTTTTAAGCTCCAATGAGCAGTTTTACAGGATACGTTATGTCACTTTGAATGGCTGATTGGTTCCACACTTGGCCACTGTTAATGTGTGTTGTGTGCAGAGGAAAGTGCTTCATTATTTGTCTGTGGTACCTCATGGTAATTTGCTGGTCTGGCTTGCCTGAATAGAGGAATAGCTGTGTATGAGAACTGACTAAAGCAGAGGTGAGTGGCTGGTCTTGGCTATAGCCCTTTCAGAAGGAGATTATTCTGTTTAGAATACCAAGAGGGTGAGCACTCTCTGGTTTCCTCACCAAGCAACCAGACCTAAAGATGTCAACAGCAACAGCTGGGAGAATTCTTATTAGGCTTATATCAGTTAGCATGGCCTTCACCAGCCTCTTAGCCTGTTAAATGATCTGGTGTTCCAGGCTACAGTCAGCAAGCTACATTTACCTTTTGGATATGAATTCATTCGTCTGTAAAGCTAAACAGAACCGACTGGTGTTTAAAATAACTGACAAATTATTTAAATTTTATGATAGGGGTGTTTCATTATAGTACAAGCTGTTCAATCCTCTTTTCATGTAGTACAGTTTAAATGGGGCTTTTCCCTTTTGTCCGTTTTTTGGGAAGCAGAACAATATCTCTGTGCAGCACTTTACTTTTTCCTCTGCAGGAGTTGTTTAAATGTAGTTTTCTTCAGTTCTGTTTATTCCACCCTATTAACTTAGAAAATGGGAAATTGTAGGCGAATTGTGTTACATTAAAATTCAGTCAGCGAATGTCCTCTGGATGACCTAGCCGCCCTGCCTGGATTATCTGAATTTTTATATAAGCAGATTTTTTAATATAAATTGCTTTATATAACTTTAAATATCAGTTTGCATTACAGAGTCATACCCACAAACACGTTTATGCTGTATGCTTGCGTAAGTGTGTGTGTGTGTGTATGTGTGTGTGCAAATGTGTGTATGTGTGCCTGTGTGCACTTGTGTGTCTATGTTTATAAGATAGCCTCCATTAGATTTATTTAGCAGCAAGAGTCGGTCTTTAAATGGCCAAGTCTCTTTTCTTGGCCATTGTGTCATCATCACTCTTTAAAAAATTTTGACCATAAATAAAAGGAAGAATTTCTGGAATTGTACAGACGGGGCTGTAGTGTAATCATTTTATTTGGATTGTATGAAGAACTTTGGATATGATAAATGCAAGGTTTGCCTCCAGCCATTTCATCATTATCAACATTTGAACATTGGCATATTTTCTGGATACAAATGGCAGTGTATTGTTAGGGTATATTATATAAGATATTTGCTTGTATATTTAGGTTCAAGAGAAGTCCCTAATGCCATGTATGCGTATATATGTATACATACAGTATTTATGTATGTATGTGTATGTACTGAATATGTATATATACATGTATATGATTGTATGTTCAGTGTACACACATAAACACATATTAGCATTTATACACAATGTATGTGTCTGTGTTGACAGGCTATTTTGTTTTTTGTTTTTTGTTTTGTTGTAAGCTGAATTTATTTTCACTATTTATTCCAGAACCCAGTATTATAACATGCTCTAATTAATCATGACTGACTTTGTGTACCAATTTGCACAGTCAAATTTCAATAGTGATTGAAGATGGTTCACTTTTCATTAAAATAGAAACTTAATCTGTTTAAGGGATACAGAGAATTTGGGATTCATCTGTTGGATGGGCAGAACTGCTGCTATTTTCATCTGAAAAAAAAAAAAACCTTTACAGAACTAAGTTGGTTCATTCATAGAAAATGTAGCACTGTATTAATATCTGTGCAGGACATTTAGAGTTTGTCAGTGTTAGAACTGCCTAGGAGTTTATTTGTAAAACCACCAATGGTTTACCTCAATTTCATCCCAGGGAAAGGGAAAGTGTGACACAGGAGTTATCTCAACCCACGGAAAGTGTTCTAGTGGACAGACGTTATTCATCCGCCTTGCAAAGTTCCTTCACGTTGTCTGTTTTTGTTGTATCTTCTAAAAAAAAGACTTTCCCTGGATTTACATTAAAAGCATCTCTATGGACATTTTAATGATTGAAAGCTGAAACTTCTTTATACGCATTGTTGTGGGCTTGCCAAATTACTTGACAGCACTTGACAGATGGCCAGAAAAGATTTGTGTTATCTGTTGCATGTTCAATTTTGTTATGTCATTTTTTGGCACCAAGATACAAATCAAGCTGTGGCATAGCAGAGCAATCTTGACTGCATGAATTCATGCTTTTCAAAAGCTGATCGACACATCTGAACAATGTTCTGCTGTAAGCCAATGCAGTTTTTTATTTGAAGACTGATGATATTTAGTAATGAAGTGAAATAATAACATTAATGTAACAGAAAGGGAGGCTTTCTATGATGTGGCCTGTGCAGTTGGCGCTTAATGCTAGCCAGTGATCTGGCCACACATAGGGCCATTAATGAGCAAAAGGAATGTTTCCTATTCAACAGTCCACTGTACATAGTGTGACCCATGCACAGACATTATTTAGATTGGAAACGTGATCGTTCCATTCTTTGGGTAAGTGCATTCATGCGCGACGTCGTGAAACAAGTCCTAGCAGGACTTTCTTGACTAGCAATGGGGACCTGGACCTTCCTGCTGAAATAACACCAATGTGTCCCACTATGTCCAAAATATACAAACAGCAAGCAGTTAAGTCTTGTCTTCTCCTCTCCATCTCCCCCTGCCAGACAACAGGATCTGTTCTCCTCCCTTCATGGTCTTGAATAGCGAGTACGGGCCGGACACCATGAAGCAGATTGAGAAGCACGGAATCACCTTGCCGTTCAGTGAGTCACAGCCTTTTATGAATGACACAGAGCTGACCCTTGATCAGTCTCTGGTTCTTTACCAGGAAAGACCAGGATTAAGTGTCAAGTGTCAGGATTAACCCTTGTGTTCTGTTTACTTACTGGCACCTGTGAACCTGTTAGCCAGGCTTGGGATTGTAAAGCAATACAGAAAGGAAACTTATGCAAAAATAGTCTATCTCATTTCCAAACAACATAATGGGTATGTAAGGTTGATGGCTGCCATTTACGTCTGCTAGATCACATTTAAAAATAAAAGTGTCATTCTTTTTTTGTGATAAAGATTTGATTTATGTAAATCCAATATAATAAAGGCAATGACAACTCAATTATTTGTCATCTTTGTCTTATTATATTCAAAGAAACCATGTAAGCAAAGACGCCAAGCAAATACAGATGATGAACGACAAATCGAAACAAAAAACAAGAACCAAATTTACACTTGTTTAAATCACTTGTCATGAAATACATCTCTCAAGTGTGTCATTCGTCTTTTACTCTTAAACTTTAAAAATGAGACCATTTGACCCAAACCCAACACAAGGGTTGAGGTGGGTGGGACTGGCTGTAACCAGAACATTGCCATTTTAACACTTGTTTTTGTCTTCTTCTCCCTGCAGTTTGCAAAACGCGGGTGGCGCATGGCACCAACTCTCATGAGGTAAGGGTGGGGTGCGGGTGTGGCGTTGCTGGAATGATCAAATTATCAAAAAATAGTTACATTTTGTAAATATGTTGGACGGTTTGAACCGTTGAATTCGCTGAATGCGCTGAACAGTTTCAATGGCTTGAATACATTTTTCACGATATAGCTGACCATTGTTTTAGTGTAGTCTGGCACTTTGTATTACGTACATAACTTAATATGTTAATATCTTAAGCATGGTTGAGCAAAAACAATAATTCTATAGTATTACTCCTCTTTTTATCCAGTGCCTATGTTCTTTAGCTTTAAAAGTCACTCTGTCGTAAAAGGATCTGATAGTATTGGCATGTCATTATTCAAATGATGCAAGTTATGCTAATACATCTTGCACCAATCTGCTGAAAGAACACAGGCAGAGGCGACTCCTACGGCAACTGTGTGATTAATGATCTCTTGTGATTGGTCATTGCTGGATGCCGTTGAGTCATCAGCGAGCATTGTTAGGTGGCTGCCTCACCACAGATTGAGCCAGAGGGAAATTCCATTCCTTCGCAATCGCGCGGCTAAAACTGGAAGTGTTTTTCATCACAGAACTGGAAGAAGCAGGGAGTAAGGCTTGCTTAGCGAAGGGCTGTCCTTGAAAACTTTGGAAATCGCCCTTGTGGTCCACTGAAGGCCCTGCAGAGGAATCTTTTTCTTTAGAAGAACCCTGATCCTTTTCTTGTCCGACTCGCATAATGGCCCTTGTGCAATCTCTGTCCTTGTGTTGCTATGGGGACAGTGTGTTAGTATTTTACCTTTTCTCTCAAAACAACATGGGCTTGGCCTTACTTCATCCCAATGCCTCAGCACTCTGCTTCGCAAAAGAACGATCAATATTACACCTTGCGCATGCTTGTAGCAGCATAATGACCTTTGACGTTCACAGAACATTCAAGATAAATATGTCACCAATGAATGTGCCAGTGGTGTGAGCCAGTCTTAAAGATTGCAGGGATATCGACTCTTTTCTGTTTTTTGTTAATGTTGTTTGATCACAGGCTTGGCTTTCAAGCTTATAAATATAACTCAGGTGTACTCTGTTTAACCAGTGCTAATAGTGTCATTTTGAGGGAGATGGAAAAAATACCAGGGTACATGTTTAATCTTTCAAGTGCTCTTTTTAAGTATTAACTGAGATTTTGAGAAAGTGGTACTCTGAACTTGATCCACTTTGAGTCATAATTGCGCACAAACTTTTCAGAGAAGAACTCTCATTGCCCTTTAAGTTAGTGTGTTGGACCCTATTGGCCAGAGCTGCTCTAGGTTCCCATAGTTACTGGCTGATGGCACCTCATAGTGCTCTTCCCAGGCCTGAAAGCCCCAGAGGGCTGTGCTCTATTCCTGGAACGGCTCTGGGATCATTTAAAATGTCTGAACAAGGGGCTGCTAGTTTCCTCCTGTTCAAACACCCATACTGGTTTCCTATTTATTTTTCAATACCAATAGATAGATGAATGGACGGAGGGTGGAATAGATGGGGGCATGAAGGAATAAACTGAAGTTTGGATGGATGGGTTGATGAAGGAGCAGGTTGGTGGATAGAAAAGTTGAGTAGATGGAAGAATAGATGGAAGGCTGAGGAGTAGGAATTGGTCACTGGGGAAAGATGGTACTGGGTGGGTTTTGGAAGGAGGGTGGCGTTGTATTCTTTCTGATCTTCCCTTCCCTTCTCCCACCCTCGCAGATGGCTCTCATCTTCAGCGAAGAGGACCTGAAGGACGTCAAGCCACCGTGCGTGATCCAGAGCTTCATCAACCACAACGCCGTGCTGTATAAGGTGTTCGTGGTGGGAGAGTCCTACACTGTGGTGGAGCGGCCCTCGCTCAAGAACTTTCCCTCCGGACCTGCAGGTACGGACCCTGGATCAATCCTCCCCCCCATTCCTGTGTCTGTGTCTGTGTCCCCCTCTCTCTGTTACTCCTGTCTGTCCCTCTGTTATTCCTCTCTCTGTTACTTCTGTCTGTGTCCCCCAGTTATTCCTCTCTCTGTTACTTCTGTCTGTGTCCCCCTGTTATTTCTCTCTCTGTTACTCCTGTCTGTCCCTTTGTTATTTCCCTCTTTGTTTCTCCTGTCTGTGTCCCTCTGTCATTCCTCTCCCTGTTACTCCTGTCTGTGTCCCTCTGTTATTCCTCTCCCTGTTACTCCTGTCTGTCCCTCTGTTATTCCTCTCTCTTTTTCTCCTGTCTGTGTCCCTCTGTTTTTCCTCTCTCTGTTACTCCTGTCTGTGTCCCTGTTATTCCTCTCTCTGTTACTCCTGTCTGGGTCCCTCTGTTTTTCCTCTCTCTTTTTCTCCTGTCTGTGTCCCTTTGTTATTCCTCTCTCTGTTTCTCTTTTGTTCTTGTGTCTGTGTCCCTCTTTTTTTCTTTTTTTATTGTGTCTGTGTCCCTCTGTTACTCTGTGGTACTGCCTGCGTCTGTGACCCTGTGGTACTGATAAGAATGACTCCAGTTGTCTCAGTTACTAATATGATCAATACCTGAAGCGGCAGGTGAAATTAAGTTCTTGAGGTAAGTAATGGTTAGCAGAGAAACAATGAAAATGGGTAGACTCCCCAACCCCAGAGATAGAGAGAGAGGGGGGCTGTTTCTTTCTCAGTCACTCTCTCGCTCTTTCTTTCTCTTTCCCCCTCCCGTTCTCTCTCTCTCCACCCCTCTTTCTGACCAGCTAGTAAGAGTCTCAAAGTCCGAACTCTCCCCTGTGGGTGTGTGCACACATGTGTCACGACGGTTCTTCCCTTCCCTTGTCATAAAAGCAGCATTTGTGTGTGCGCCACGGTATAGGCAAACAGGAGTGGCCTCAGACCGACCCGGTATCACACCGCTCAGTCTCTTCTTCACGAGGCCTGGGGCCGCCTTCTCCGGTCGCCAGATGCATCGGTTGCCGAGGGGTCGGCCCCGGCCCGCCCCGCCCCCGAGACACGGGGTCTCTCTGTTCGGGCGTTTGTGTAGACACACGCAGAGCGGGTGGGGCCGGGAATCGATGCCCTTTCGAACGGCCTCCCGTCAGCTCTTGAGAAAAGACTGGGCGGAGCCCCGCTCTCGGACTTTGAGAGGGCGCGCGGGTGTGCCTGGCCCGGCGATGTCGTCCCCGAGCGGGGCGCGCCCCGCCCGCGCGACTTGTCTTATCTGTGAGGCCCGTAAACGCGCCCTCTGATTTATCGCTCTGTCAGGAGCGAATGAGGGCTTCGTGCTTGCTCTCTCCGCCCGTGCACCACCAAAGACAAACATTGTGTAACGCGCGGCCCCCCCCCCCCCTCGCTTTCGCAATCCTCTCGGCTCCCGAACCGGCGCATCACGCTGCAAACGATCGTGCAGTGGCTAGTGGGGAAACCATAGAATTAAAGCAATGGGATATTGTCGCTGGCCTGGTTGTTCTCCCTGACGAGATCCATCCAATTTCTATGGTTTCTGTGGTATGATTTGCTTTCTATGGTATACTCATCCATGCAGTATGAATTATGAGATCTAGATCTAGGTAGATCATGGGTGGTGTAATGTCGTTCACAGCAAATGTTCCTGGTGATTGATGGAGGGCCAGCGGTGATTTGGCCCATCCTATTGTGTCATCTGGTGAGCAGCTCAATGACCTGGCAGTGCAGGAGGAGAAATGCCCAAAAATGCCAATTCATCCTCCTCCACCCTCCTGTCTGACCTGGGGTCCACAATTTATAAATAGTGCTTGTGTTTTGTAGTCAGGAGCCATATGCATATGTTATCAGCTTTTATAAAAGTTCCTTCTTATTTTAGCGTTGTTTTTTTTTTTTTTGGCTGCTTGGTCTTAGTTTTCTTTGTCTAGGCATTAATATGAGCTGTGAATTGGAGCAATCAAGGCTTTAGACTGATGGAACCAAACTGGTCTCCTCACTCAGGATCATGGGTGATTTTTCCGATGTTGTGATAATGGCTGCCCTCTACTGGCAAAGCTGAGAACAGTAGGACAAGATTGGTTCCGATAGAAATGTTTTTTTCAAGATCAGGCTATAATAAGGACATTGCCACTTAGGACTTGTCAGGCTGCATGAGAGGCTTTGACGGATGGCCTTTGGAAGCCCCTGAATTGTTCTGTCTGTGAGGCAATAGCCAACGGTCAATGGGGATAAATGACACAGGCTTTCATTTTTCCATTCCAAAATGAAACCTACGAAAGTCGCTTTCGGGAGTTAACTGAATTGGGAAATTTTCACTTTGTTTTATGTTGGCTTTCAGCAGTCTGCACATTCTGCTGCGTGAGTCTGAATGCAGCGAGCACGCGAGCGTCAGCGTTTTTCAACGCCGAAGCCGGGAACTGGTGGTCGTAAGGCTCAATGAGATGTTTGTCCCTGTTTTTGCCAAGAGTTCTCAGGCACAGGGAGACTCAGCCAATTGGGGAACATGGATGGGAGATACCGCACGAGTACCACAAGAGTCCTGAGTAAGGAACATTTCCTCTCCGCAAAAACTGTCCAAGATTCTTGATTAAGCCAATGCACTTTTTTCTTTTAAGGATACTCAATATTTCGGACACGGAGTACAAACTCGTTGTATCTCAGATTCTTTGTGTTCAGAGGGGAAAAGAAGTTCTGATGAACGTACTCCACTCTACAGTCTTTGTTGTCAGTCAGCACATAAGCTCACCACTGTTGTTGTTTTTTTTGTTTTTTTTTTCAGAGCGAGAAGCGATTTTCTTCAACAGTCATAATGTCTCCAAGCCAGAGTGTTCTTCAGACCTGACCTCTGTAAGTAAATAGTATATATAAAATACAGAATTTTCTATCTACTATACTATATCTATCTACTATATATACTATAACGACTATACTATATATAAATTGATAGGTGACATTTGTTTATACAATTAAATCCAAAAGTGTTGGGACCATTGTGTTATATTCGCTCTGATTTCATGTGTTTCTTTAAACAGACAGTGAACTATATTACAACAATGCCATTCAGTGAGTCAAGTCCCCCTATTTCAAGTCAGCATAAGTATTGGGAGAAAGTAAGTGATTTGTAAAAGGAGGACTTGACTCACTGAATGGCATAATTGTGATGTAGTTCAATGTTCGTTAAAAAAAATAAACACAGGAAATAAATGCAGATATTTACTTCATAGCTATTGTTTAATTTGAGATATAAATTTGATAGCTACAGAGGAAAAAACGACCAATTTGACTGTCCCGATACTTGTGCATTTAACTGTTTGTATAACTGTATACATACTGTGTGTGTGTATAACTGTGTGTGTCATTTGTGCCTGTGTGTCCCCTACAGAGGGATAACGTGGAGGGCGTGTTCCAGCTGCCCAGCGATGACGTCATCCGGGAACTTTCCAAGGCCGTGCGTCAGGCTCTCGGCGTGTCCTTGTTCGGTATTGATGTCATCATCAGCAACCAGACGGGCCAGCACGCGGTGATCGACATCAACGCTTTCCCAGGTGTGTGCCTCATTATGTGGCCACCAGGGGGCCACAGCGGGGCGCCAAAGAATGCATGAGAGGAGATTTCACACTGACACTTCCGGGGCTCGTTCACTAAACACGCGTACGATCGCATTTGAGCATGAACTGCGTAAAAGAGCGTTTCCACGAACATTTCGGCATTCATCATTTTTTTTCTTATCTGTATTTGTTCATGGCTGTTTCGTTAGGGTAATCACGTGAACAGGATTGCACATAAAATTTACAAACAGCCTGCATTCGTCATCTCATACACCTGGCATATGCACAAAAACAAAGGTCTGCACATGCGTCATAAATCCCATATTGGTTTTTTGTAGGAACATTTTTAAGACCAAACGTAAGAATAATTTAAGAAAAGTTTTGTGAATGAGGTGCTACGTGTGGAAGGCTTCCAGGAGCTAGTGGGGCTTTATGTCCATCATAACAGGAGTGTCTATGGTGGGTTTGTTCGATAGAAATGCAGCTCAGACCATAAGGCGGCAGTATGGAGCCACCAGAGCTGAACTGAGCGGAGCTATGAGGTCATGCTTTTGGGAAGCATCGAACAACAGAGTATCATATGACCTGCCTTCCTGAGCTGTTAATTTAATCCTCCCCTATCTCCTGTACTCACAGTTTACATACTATTTCTTTTTTTCTTGCCAAGATAGATAAACACTTGGACGAGCACTTAAGCACTTAAAGGCAAATTACTGAGGCTTTTACAATGGAGAAGCTTATTTAGACAATTAGCATAAATATCTGTCGGCACAGAACACTAGAAGAAGTGCTCTTGAAGTTTAAGCAGCATCCCTACGATACAGTGAATATCGCTGCCATTTCATGCTTGTGAGATGTGACCAGGAATGGGGGATAGAGTGTATTTGACCGTTGGGTCCAAGCCATGGAAAATTTAGCATGGACTCCCTGTGGACTCCCTGTGGTGATGTCACCATCAAAAGGTTTGAGCAGGGCCACGCGCAGTATACCCAGAGGCCATCCACGTAGCCCCTCCCCCAGCGCATCGCCGTGGAAATCCAGGGTGCTCCCTGGGGTGGGGGGGGGGGGCTTCTCTGTTTGCTCACAGGCACAGGGAAAGGCCCCTCTGCAGCATTAGCATGCAGCAGCACAGCTTTAAACAGGAGCCTACTCTCATTTTAGTTCACCTGTCTGTGGTTACCCAGCATGCACTGCTCAGATGAGTCACCCCATTTCATGGAATGTCATCATATAAAATTTATGCTGCTTATTTGCCTAGCAGGTACCCTGAACCAGATTGGTTTACAAAACTTATATTTCATTTATACAGCTGTGTGGTTGTTAGAGCAGTTTAGGGTTATGTTCAATAGTATATAAAATATTCAAATGAGAGCTTGTTAACCAACATTTCCATTAAGCACTTCAGGTTAAATTTACTCATAAGCAGCTTGGACAAGCTGACATCGTTCTTGTCGGTTGGGTATAATTTGTGCAAATGAAATGTTACCTGTTTGTTTGCGTTTGTTTTATTTTATGATATGACATAATTCTGCTCCTCCTATTCCTAACATGTGACTCTGCCTTCTCCTTGTCTCCAGGTTATGAGGGAGTCCCCGAGTTCTTCACCGACCTCTTGAACCACATCACCAGTTTACTGCAGGACCCGGTGCCTGAGAGCGCCCCCTCTGGGCAGCACAGGGACAGTGAGGCGGGCCAGACCCCTGCCACCGCGGTGCCAAGTGCCGGGCACCAGGACTCCAGCGGCATTCTGGGTAAAGATGGAGCCCGGATGGTGGAGAACGAGGCAGCGAAAAAGGCCCAGGGCCAGAGGAGAGGCTGCAACTCTGCCCTGTCCACCAACTTCCAGCCGCACTGCCTGTGTCCCAGAGCAACCAAGGCCTCCTCCCAGTGACAAACACTGGACTCCTCCCCCTCACTGCCTGTGTCCCAGAGCAACCAAGGCCTCCTCCCACTGACAAACACTGGACTCCTCCCCCTCACTGCCTGTGTCCCAGAGCAACCAAGGCCTCCTCCCAGTGACAAAAACTGGACTCCTCCCCCTCACTGCCTGTGTCCCAGAGCAACCAAGGCCTCCTCCCACTGACAAACACTGGACTCCTCCCCCTCACTGCCTGTGTCCCAGAGCAATCAAGGCCTCCTCCCAGTGACAAACACTAGACTCCTCCCCCAATCGTCCTGGCCACACCCCAGACTAATAACAGCTAATATGTCCTTAACCAGACAAAACTTTCCAAGGATGAGGAAGGCGAAGAAGACGGAGAGTAGATTCTGGCTTTTTATTTCTCACTGTCTTTTGATTTTTATTCAGTTTTGTGGCGATGCGGCAGAACTTTGGGATCTCAGTGAAGCTTTGTTATTGTCTTCTTCATATTCTTCTGGTACGAGTGAAAATGCGTGTGTGTGTGTGTGTGTGTGTGTGTGTCTGTGTCTGTATTGGGGGACGTGGGGCTGTTGCGTAGACAGCAGGAGGTCTTGGCACATCCGGAAAGAGACCACACAAAGGGACAGCATGTCCACTGAGACACAGAAGGCTCACCACGTCTCTCTCCTGTCGTGTGCGAAAACTTTACCTAACCCCCCCGCCCCCCGATGGCCACACTTCTCTGTGGGTGGGTGCGTGTGGGCGTGCATATATGAGGGAGAGGTTGTTTTTGTGCTTGTCTTGTTATTTGAGAGAACAATGCTCAAACTGCCACTGGTTGTCTCCGGAAAATTCCACAGCAGACGCCTAAACTCGTCGCAGACAGACTGTCCCCAAACCACCTGCCTCAATTTATTCAGAGCAGTGATTTATGAGTGCAGATGACTGTAAACTGCTCCTCTCTGATTTGTAAATCATTTGAGTTGGGGGGGAAAAACTGAAAAACAAATGTATTTAATGTTATTGAAAGTAATATAAAATGCTAATTACATTTTATTGAATCAACTTACATTCCTTCATGTGAGTAGTGTGAACAACATATAGGTATAGAATTATTTAATTTTAGGCAGTTTACTAGCCTGTTTTTTTTTTTCTTTATTTTTTTTTTTCTTTAGGCTTATGATTTTTCTTGAAAACGTTTTACATAGTGCTGTGGAATTCCTGATTTGACTTTTTGAATCAAATAATGTGATTTGATACTAAAAGAAAAACAATCCATAACAACTTACCAAAAATGTCCTGCACATATGTTTTTTTTTAATTATTTTGTGTTTGTGTGCAATTGTGTGTCCTGTCCTTGTCACTCTTATATTTAGGGACCATAGAATGCTTCCATAAGACCACCACTAACACTGTCCCAGGACTAAAGAGGAATCCCAGAAAATGTGTCTTCAGATCTGTTCCCCAGCACCCCAATCTCCCTGCAATCCCTGTAACTCAGTATCTCTGACTCTCATACACCCCAATGGCCTGTCCTTCAGGACAGAGATGGAGAGTCCAGGGGTCAGAATGTAAAAGTCCTGCGATGTGTTTCTTCCACCCATGACCTCACCCAGCTCATTTTATTTCTACCCTTTGGCTGAATAATTGTGTCAATTGACAAATCCAGATGATTAGAACAAAATACTGGGGAGGAGTTTAACTGTCTGAACCTGGATATCCACTCTGGTTTAAGTGTCACTTAATCCCAGACGTCTGTCTCTTTTTCCCTCTGGTAGGCTTTTCTTTGGTTGGGCATCACAACAAACAAACAGTTCTTCCTTTGAAAACTTGGAACTCTTCAGTTGTATAGATACCTAACTACTAAGAATGGAGATTATTTTGAATAATTTTTTGTATAATTTACATTTGTGCATGCGCCCACAGAGCTTGGGTAAGCACTGGGTAATTGGGAGAGAGGCGTGTTCTCAGGGACGGTTCTCAGAAGAGAGATTGACAGCTCCATACACGTAGAAGCTCTTGTGTTTTCTACTCTTCCATGGCGCATCAAGGGGAACCCCAGTGTCTGACTTGGTCTTTCTCTAACCCCAACAATGCTGTCTATAGTGCTTGTAGCCTTTAGCGTCTGGATGTTTACATACCTTCACGCATATATAATTTCATATATATGTTTTTTTTGCATTCGTTCTTGAGGAAAATCTAACCTTTTTTTAATGATTTGAATAAACCTGGGAAAAAATAAAATATAGAATATGAAGTTGACTTTTGAGGATGATTTTAAATGAGTAATGTGAGTTGATTCTAGTTTGAAAACCATCATGGCTACAGAGTAGGTTTCCTGTCTCCATCTGAGAAAACAAAATGGCACGCTGACTTTGAGCTGTCTTGTGTTCTTTGTCTGAAAGAGAGGAAGTGTAGCTGAAGCAGCCGGTGTACCTCATGCTCTTCTGCTGGTCCTTTATTACAGCTTACTGACTGTGCTAAAATGGCGGGTGGCGCTAATTTCTGTGCTGCTTTAGTATAGCGTTCAGAGTAGTTTGGGGGTAATGGTGATGTTCGCGTGTAGCGATGATCCTCATCATGTCAGATCAGATGTTTAGAGCCTGGCCTTGATGCACAGCAAGGCACTGTGGAGATGTTACAAAATATGAATCATGCCAGCGAGCAGCATTTATTAACTTTGTTTTTAGCACATCAAGGATCTTAGAATTTGTTTTCTTCTGATATTCTGTGGATGTAGCGTGGTTTATTTTTATCTGGGGCTCCAGGAAGAGACGCCCTGTAGGCATCGCTCCCGACCTGCCAAGACGCCGCGTTTTGGATTCTGGTGATGTCAGTTCTTTTTCTTTCATGTCCGTTGGAAACCGTGGAAACAGTTGCCCCTTTCCGGAAGGAATGTGCAAAACATCTTATTTACATCACCCTGCTCTCCTGAAATGGGTCAGCGTCTCTTCAGCATTATGCCAGCCTCTGCCAAGGAAAAAAGAAATAACCCCCCCCCCCCCCCCCCATGCAAACAACATCTGTAGCGGGGGGGGGGACTGCTGCTTGAGTGTGCTTTAAGCGGCTAACTATTGGTAGCCCCATGCATTTCACAAACTCCAGTGATTCTGGAGTAACTGGCCATCTGGCTTTTGTTTAAATTAAAAAATGAAACAAACATGATCGTAATCAGTCGAAATTTTACGGGGGAATCGTAGTCGACAGGCGATACCACACGACTGGACAGGATATTCACCTGTAAAATGATAAGGGCTAGTAACCCTGACAACAGGGTTTCACACTACACTGTTTGTTCAATGTGGCAACGCATATGCTACATTCTGTACCAGAGTACATTTTAAACACACACACACACAGGGAGCAATCTCCAGACAAATCCATCCAGTTTATTCATTTTTTTTAGATAAATTCCATACAGCATTTAATTTCTGAAATCACTCATCTGTTACAAATTTCTTATTTATTGCATGTGTCTCATAGAACAATAATGGTCTTAAGTTACAGTTTTATAATAAAGTGTAGTAGATTAGAAAGAACACATCATTTGAAACGTATGCCATTTCACACACAATACACACTCCTCCATCACTCATTACCAATTAAAAGAATCGATGTGACGTTTTTATCTTTATCATTATTACTTCAGTTTTTTTTAGACTGGTGAAAATATGAGAAGCAGGAACAATGCCGTGAAGCACTAGCATAGTGAGAAGAAAGAGGAGGGTCAAAAAGGGGTTGAGCCTATCGGGGTAGGGCCGATGAAAAGAGGGTAGAAAAGGGATATAGTGGAAGGGCGGCCAGGAACAGTACCATGAACCAGTGCTTTTTCGGGATTGGGGACTATGAGAGAGGGTTGTGTGGCCAGCGAGCCTGAACGCCTGTGGGGGGGGGGGGGCAGGGAGAGCGCTCAGCCCCTCCTCAACTCATGGAGCTTCTGGGCCATGCTCTCCAGCTCGGACTCAATGGCTGCCAGACTCTCGACCTCATGATCCTACAGGGAGGGAGGGAAGGAGGGAGAGAGAGAGAGAGAGAGAGAGCTATTTATTCAACAGCACTGTTATACTTTAGAATAATAAAGAATGCCAAATATAAATATAATGATATATGATATAATTTTTTCTGATGAAAAACACGAATTCCAGAATGCTCTGAAGCACTGCAGCCATTGATCGAGCCCCATTTTTCCCTTCTAAAATGCAGCCTCCTAGACGAGACACCTGGGCTTTTTAAAGTAGATTTAGAGACTCCTGGGGGTTTATAACAAGATTTACGACCGGAAGATGGAAGGTTCTAATCCCAGTAGCCGGCTGTGCCCTTCAGCACAAAAACTAATAGAATTTTTACAATGCAAAATAACTCTGGTACACCAACTGTATAAGGACAAAAGTGTCAAACACTAATTTCACTTGATTAAAATGACTTGCTACTTTTTCTCATTATAATAATAATAATAATTATTATTATTATTATTATTATTATTATTACAATTAGACATCAAGAAGACAAGAAGAACATCAGGGGGGAACCTGGGGAGGGATTTCAGTGGTGCTATAGCGTGTGAGAGAGGAGGGAGAGAGCTAGAGACTCAGGCTCCTGGGAAACTAAGCACCTAGCAGCTGGGGAAGGGTGGGGGTGGGGGGGCAGGTTTGTTGCTGTGCTGTAGGGGAAACGAGACCATGGGGACCCAGGGAAGCCACACATACATACACGCACACACACACAAGCACGCATGCACGTACACACACACACACGCACGTCACCTGCTTACTCCTCATTGGGCCAGACAGAGACTTCCCAGCTGCCCCTCTGTGAGCGAACTCTGAGAATCAGCTCCGTTGTGGTTTGAGCCAGACCAGAGGTTCTCACTGCGCATCCAGGATTCAGGGGCTTAGGTTTGCTCTGGTCTTATTTGCTAATCCGAACACAATCCCCAGTGATGGGATGGGAACAGGACTCACTGTACCCTGAAACCTGTAACCCCTGTGGACTGTGGAATATGTAAAACCTACAGAGCTTGTGGTTTGGGATCAGATTTCAGCTGAGTGTTTGTTGCTAGCTAGCTAGCTAGCTAGCTGCTGCAATGGCAGAGGCAAAAAAAAACCCAGCTACAGCGAAGCAAAAAGACAAGCCAGCAGGGCTTGTCAAAGAACTAGAGTTAACCTTTGATTGTAAGCACAGGACCACAGCAAGGCTGCACAGGATGCCTTTAACACTGTACTCTGGACTGACATCTTTTTCGAGCTATTAATACAGCTTTTAACAACAGAGGGTGGTGTGGTTATTTTTCTTGCCTGGTATCCTAAAGGTTACAGGGGGTAAGGTGTACTCTTGAGTGAGGTTGCTTCTGGGAATATTGTGTGACAGTGTAAACTACTGTATGTAAACGGAGAGCCAAAGATTACAACGTAATATAATGCAAGGATCATGTAAAATACCTGGATTTGGTCTATACCAAGGGTTCACAAACGGCACAATCTCGGGGAATCCTTACAAAATGACAAAAAATATTTATCCTTTCATGGTTATTATATTAATATATTTTACAAATCATGCATTCTAAACATTTAAAATGAACCATTACGGGTTTCATCAATTAAAATTATTTTGTGATTATTAAACATTTGAGTCCTTTTTAATACGGATCCATACAGATGTGTCATATGCAGATCCAGGAAATCGTCCATGACATCACAATTCAGTCATGCTTCCATGTAACGTGTGTGTCAAGCAGCCACTCGCTGCTGCGTGTAGTGCGCATTTCATAAAGGCGTCAAGCGTTACCAGTTTTATCGAGGCAGGTGTCCTCAGCCGCAAAGCCCCCATCATTTACAGAGGCCTTGGGCCTTCAGCTGTGCTCATTTCCTAGATATGAGGATCGATCTTTCTGATATTACCACCGTAATAAATTTGTATCAAAAGGAAACGGACTGCAATATATTTCTTCCTGTTCAGCAGAGCCCACCCTCGAGAACCGGGACCAAAACAATGCCGGCCCAGTCGGTTTTACAGATGTAGACACATATATGCCACTCCACTGAGGATTGCATTGGAAAAGCTATTGCTGTGAAACATTATGCTGTGAAACAAAGATTTCAAGAAGGAAATTATCCCTCACATTCTACAGAAGATGCCTTTAATTCGGCTCTCTCTAAAGCATTTCAGGATTTTAAGAGTTAAAACGATTAAATCTCTTTCAATGTCAGGCATTTCCACCCTAACTCCTTCTTAATCATGTATTATAAAACATATTGGACTAAAACATTGGCGTCTACTCTTCAGACTGTATATAGGTCAAAAATGTAAAGATGCCCCTCTTTTTGTTTACATGATCTAATAAATAAACTGGTGCATGGAAATTGGGCTTAATGCAATAACTCCATTAAAACCTCAGACATCCTTGGTCTGGTTTAAAAAAAATTCCTATAAAAGGTTTTATTACTTCTAATAAAAAAAAAATGTTATTCATATTCTGAAGTGCCATGGTAATAAAATCTAGGTTGGTACTACTTGAAGTCATAAGCAAGGAATTAGTGAACACAAGAGCAGCATTAAATGCAAAAATGTGAAGTATCCTGTTGGATGTCATTTCAATGAATGCTCCTATAGTGTCTTTCTATTCCATTTTTTGAGTATAGAGGCTGTTTTCCTACAAAGACGGGGTAATTTTGAAAAAAACCTCTGTCAGAGAGATTTTTTCACTCTTGACACTCTACAGCCCAGAGGTCTCAGTGATTAATTTTGCGTGAAAGTGGTGGTGAAATCTATTTTTTATTTTTGTTATGGTACTTTTGTCTATGTCTGATATCCCTTTCAGGTCATCCAGTTGTCTGTCAAGACGCTTTTCTTTTTATAAGTGTTCATTTTTGGTGTTTTCTGTTGTTTATGTATGGGTTATTGAAAGGTGAATGTATTTGTCTTTCGTATAAATGCGAACCACCTTGAAATGAAAAGCGAAAAGAAAAAAGAAAAAAGTGACTCAATATGAAGCCGACTGCCACAGCTGTTATGACTAATGACTCATTAGTCGTGAGTGACCTTCTCCTCACAGGGAGGATTAGCAATAATCGTTTTGTGCACCTGTGTATTTATATGCTCTGACGAAGGTCTTTGCCCAAAATCTCAGCACTTCCAATACACTTTTGTCCTTTTGGAACATGTTGTTTTGCCTCCAGCAAAACAATATTTTTCCTGAACTTTTGTAAGTGCTGCTGCTTTTACTGCTCTTTTCTGCTAGGCTTTGGAATGTAAGGATTTGAGAACCTGGGACTAGGAGTGCCCAGGGGGCAAACCTACCTCCGTCCTGCGGTTGGCGCTGCCCTCCTCTGTCTCCCTGCGCGCCATCATCTGGAGCTCCAGCGCCTCCGGGCTCCTGCGCGCCTCCTCCTCCTCCTCCTCCCTCCCACCGTTGTCCTCCTCCTCCTTGGAGTGGTGGGGGATTCCCTCTGTGGCCCCGCCCCCCACCGGCTCCCCTTCGGCCTGTTTCCGGGACGACGGCCCCTCCGAGAGCTCGTCCGTCTCTCCCCGGTGCTTGGGCTCCCTCTCCTCTTCCTCGTCCTCCTCCTTTCTCTTCTCCGGTCTGTCAAAATCCCTCCTCTCCTCCGCTGTCTTCTGCACCCCCTCGGACCCTGGCTCCTCCTCTGGTGACTTCACCTCTGCTGGGATCTCAGCCGGCTCAGTCTCGCCCCCTGTGGGAAAAAGGTGTAAATGTGATGTCACCCCTCTTTTTATCCGGGAAATTCTCCATGGAAACTGATCCCTATAGACGGAATTCTCCCCTGCCAGCCAGAGTGTTTTCCTCAACATTTATTTTTTTATCTAGGAAAGGTGGCTATGTCTCATGCCCCGCCTTTATTTTATACTTGCCTTTAGCCACGCCCTTCTCCTACACCAAGACTTAAAACCACCATTATTCCACACCTACCTGAACCTGTTCCCTCCAAAACCCAAAACAATCTAGTGCCCTGTAGTGATTGGATTGGTACACTTCATGAACCACCACATGCAGTCCATTGTATGCTGCAACCATGGACTCTCAGTCAAACTTAATCCATGAATGGCTGAGTCCTGACTCAGACCTATATTGTCTTTACCTTTTAAGTGTATGATTGCAAATATGTGATTAGAATGTTCTGAAATGTACATTCTAATGCCGATGTAACAATCACTAAACATTGAAAGCAATGTAGTTCAAGAACTTTGAATTAGAATTTTGAAAAAAAAAAAACAACACTTCAAAGTGTTACATTGTCTTACCACTTTTAACTTGTATGTCATCCACCTCATCTCTGTCGCTCCCATCTTTTTTCTCTGCATCATCCTCTAAGTTGGCTCGTGTCACCTTGTCTTCATTTAAAGAGTTGGAGATGCGTTTGTCAGGCTCCTCTTCCTGCGATTTTCCCTCGTTCACCATACTGTCGTCCTCACTTTCTCTCTTTTCAGGCATGGCGGCCTTCTCTCCCGGTCTTTCCAGGAAGGCCAACATGGACCGATCTGTGGAGGGGGAGTTATCAGCATAGAGTAACGGAACTGAGAGATTCTGGAAGTAGCACAGTACCACCCTCCAGCCTCCACCCCCTCCTCCCCCCCCCCCCCCCCCCCCCCCCACCACATCCATCCCTCCTGCTCCCACAGGAGGTAATCAGCTCCCGCTTCACACAAACTCAAAAAATTCTTGCTGAGGTTTTTGCTACCATAAGCATTCAAGAGCATATAGGGTCCTTTGAGGTAAGACTAGATGGTGGTAAACAGAACAGTAAAGTTATTTTAGTGCAGGGTGGAACAGGGAGGAAGGAGTGTGCAGTCAAACTGCGCTCACTGCTTCTATCCATTGGATTCTACACACATTTAATCTCGCTTTGAAACACTCAGTAGAAATGGAAAAGCAGAGATGGTTTACGTCCCCAAGATTTCTGATCCCTTCAAAATACAAAAAGTTGGTCGATGACATCATTTTTCCAACCGTGGTTTGGATTCCATTGCAAATCACACACTGATATTCTCGAGCCAAGCCACCAGCTCCACAGATTGGTCCACAGATGGACTTGACAGACAGGAGCTAGGATTCTATCACTATTTCCAACAGGAGTTTTGACACTCACACAAACACACACACAGACACACACACACACAACCACATATACTCACACAAACATACACACATACACCCACACACAGTCACACACACCCACTCACACAAACACACACACGCACATACAGTCACAGTCACATGCACTCACACAAACACACGCACACAGTCACATATAATCACACAGACACACATACACACACAAACACACACGCAGTCACACAGTCACAGTCACATACACTCACACAAACACAAACACAGACATGCAGTCACGTAAACACACAAACACTTTGTAGTCCTACCTGGTGAATCCTTAAGGGCTGTAGATCCCCCAAGCCTGTCTGTCACATCAGCAGCCCCGCCTTCATCCGGATTCAGGGCTCTCTCATTGGCTCCTGACAAATAGGCAAACAAAAAACAAACATAAGATTTGTAACTGAATAACACACACACACACATGCGCACACACACACCCACACACACACACATACACACACACACTTTATCATTGTTCAGGCATTTGTTATCTTTCCTGCTAAGTTCATCTATTGAGTCCCATATATCCAAAACAGCTAAAAAGCTCCATGGATTTCTATCGATTCATACACTAAGAAAGAATGTTGCTGCCTTTCAGAGAGAATGACCCCCGTTCACACACACACACACACGCATGCAGGGTATAGGCACACACAAATGTGTAATACCTGACAAGTATATATCAAAATTACCTGTTTAACCTTATGAAAACCTCAAGAAAAATGCAATTGGACCTCTGATATACCATACATGCAAACACACAGATACACACAATGGCATCTGCGCACACACCAATATATGCAATGATAGATACAGTAAAGAAGAAATCTCAGTTTGGGAATTCCTGCACACAAAACTTCAGTCAACACAAAATAAGAGACCACTGACAGAGAAAACAAAGACATTTTACCTGAAAGTCAGTTTAAAATCATGAACAACCATACATCAGTGATATTGTTGAGCATACATTAAAGCCTTAATATTAAAACCTTAATTGTCTTCAGTGTGTACAATGACTGAGACAGTTCAGAGGATTTGCATCTTTATCCTGTACCTAATTAACAGGTATCAACTGATGACATACTGGATTGAAGCCACACCTTCCTTTTTGTCCTCCCTTCATTTTGCCATGACTTTTCCCTACTGAAAACTATTTATTAGTGTACCGCTTCAACAAAAAAATGTGTCTTCTGCCCTTCTGAAGTTGTACACAATTGTACTCAAAATTCACAGAATCATCACACACAGCACACAATATCATCACACACAGCAAAAGGGTTAAAGGTCAAAAGTTAGAAGTTAGGCCCTCACCTTGTAAGGCAATCTCTTGCAGCTCCTTGAGGAAGTTCTGCCTCCGGAGTATGGAGATGAGTCTAGTGTCTGAAAAACGCACACATTCACAAACACACACGCATGTAAACACACAGACATGTATAGACATAGGCACACACACACACACACATATACACAAATATATATAGAAATACACATGTATACACACACAAACATGTATAGACATTGACACACACACATGCACACGCACACACACACATATACACAAATATATGTAGAAATACACATGTATACACACAAAAATATGTATAGACATTAACACACACACACACATATTCACAAATTTATTTAGACATACGCATGCACACAAAAACATGCGTAGACATTGAGACACACGCACACACACACACACACATACATACACAAGTTTATGTAGACATACACACGTACACATACAAAGACATGTATAGACATTAGCACACACAGACACACACAGACACACACACACACACACACACAGAACTATTATCACGCTGCCTAACAAAAGCTCCACGGGGCTCATTTCTCATGGACTGTCATTCGCGGTGCACTCAGCACTTCGGCTCGCTCTCTCAGAGTTAATTGCCCCGAAATTTACAGCGAGCTGCCGACGGCTCGAACGCCGCTCGGCCAATTAATCAGCGGGGATCGGCGGAGCGGGTAGCGCCCTAGCGCCCCGCCCTTTCCTTTCTGCTGACCCGGTGAGAGCACATCTTCCGGGCTTCCGTCCTCCCGCTGCCAACCACCAAACTGCTTGCACAGGCCTTTTTTCTGCGCCCCCACCCCTCCCCTCCCATTCCCTCCCCCCTCCCCCCCACCCACCCACCCCATCTCTCTCTCTCTCTCTCTCCCCTTCCCTCTCCTACCCTCCCTCTCCCTCCGCCTGTCCTCCTTCTCCTTTACCTCATGCTCACTTTTCTTTCCGAACGGTGGTAAATTTCCGGCTTGCCAGCCCAGCTTCTCTAACAAAGCCTGCCTACAAAGGCATTGATTTTTCTTTCGAAGCGAGCACATGGCAGAGTAAAAGGGAGGATGATTTAATAGTCCCCCAGTCCAATTCTTTTACCTCCAGGCCCCTTTGACTCCTCGTGCCGCAAGGATGTTAATTGCCTTAATATATTAGCTTTACAGCACAGTAAATACAGGCGGGAGCATCAAACAATTAAGAGCACCAAGAGCCGAGTAAATCTCTACATGCGTGGAATGGGTGACAGTGAAGTACAGTGGTCGGAGAACTGGACTTGTGTAACTGAAAGGCCACAGGTTTTCTTCCAATGTGTCGTTCCTATGAGCACTTAAACTAAATTGCCTCAATAAATATCCCACTGTATACATGGATTGTGCGTGAACTCTAAGCTGTATAAGTCACTCAAGGTAAAGGATGCCTGCTAAAGGCCTAGCTAACATCCATCACATGACATTCAGGGCACCATTCAATTTAAGGCAATACATTTAATTTAATCAGATCTTCGCATTTAATTATAAATGTGATGTTGTGGATGGGTGAGGGTGAGACATTGCTCCAGGGAGTGTTGCACCCCTACCTGTCCTGAGCGAGTCCAAGCAGCCCTGGCTGACTGGGATAGGGTTAGGCTTGGACAGCGCATCTGCAATCACCTCCACTATGCACTTCATCACCTGCGGGAACAGACCACAGAGATAGAAGTGGGGTACAACAGCACAAGCCCCATAACCCTTCCCACCCCACCCCACCCCACCCCACTCCCCCTCCCCCACTTCCCCAAACACAATCAGAATGCAAACCAAATATTTGCATCAATGTGCAGAGCATACCAATGATTATGAATTCCATTTATGTAATTCCTTTCGCAAACCTCTAAGCCCTTTACAGTTAAGGATGTGAAGTGAAGGTGGCCACTATAATATCAGAGGCATACATACTGTTACATTCATAATATTTTGCAGATGCCGGAAAATGAAGTAACACCAAAAAAAAAACTAAATGAATACCCGTGCCCATACGTCTTTCTACACTGAAATATTCCCATAAATGTTCTCTCCCAAATGTCCTGCATTTGCAGTGAGTGGGTACTTGTGCTTTTCAGGCATCAATCGCCACCAATGCGTAAAATGTGGGCTGTGATCTGGGATGCCTGAGCTCAAATAGAAAAATGGGTAGGTTCAGTATACTCCACCCCACCATTGCCAGCTTCCACAGGCAATGTCTACATAAATGGTAAATGGACTGCATTTATATAGCGCTTTTATCCAAAGCGCTTTACAATTGATGCCTCTCATTCGCCAGAGCAGTTAGGGGTTAGGTGTCTTGCTCGAGGACACTTCGACACGCCCAGGGCGGGGTACAGACATAGACAGTATCACACGACCATGTCTCAGCTATTCCTGTCGGTTTGGCCATGGATCTCTGTTTCCATCCATCCATTATTTACATCTGCTTATTTCAGGGTCGCGGGGTTGCTGGAGCCTATCCCAGCGTGCATTGGGTGAGAGACAGGAATACACCCAGGACAGGTTGCCAATCTATCGCAGGGAGGCGCTTTACTTTCCACAACAAATTCAGGACAAAGCACATTCCAAAAGGAGGATGGAAAAAAAACTTGTTTGAAGTCGATGTTAATAGTGACATCACAGAAGGTCGCCAGGGAAAATATCAAAATACTGGATTGTGTTCTTTTTATTTGTCCGCTGTACCAATGGTTTTTGGTATGTGACATGCAGCAGGCAACATGGCCTGAAGATATGCCCAAAGATGGATTATGCAGAGAGAAAACTGAATGAGAGTTGAGTCCACGGCTGGCCCTGAGTGGGGGGGAAATGAGACAGCCACGTACTGTACACTCCCCTGTGTTTGAGCCATTATTCAAACCAAACCCCTCTGTTGTCTTTCATTTCTCTTCCGAATATTACTGTCCTTCGGTACATTCATCATTTCCTATTCAGACTTTTCAGAATGTAAATGCGTTGAGTGGAGGGTTGTCCTGTGCCGAATTTACAGTGCTTTGCTGTTCTGCTGACCTGAAGACGTTTTTATAGTTTTCACTTTTTTTACCAGTACGGACCGTAGATTGCAAACATTCTTGAACCCATATTGAGATCGATGGCACGTCTGACTCAATATCGCGTCATCATTCGTCATCTGTGTGCTCTTCATGAAATGACCTTCAACGGGAAATCTAGACCCAGAGTATATCTGGCACAGGGATCAAAAACCGTATCTGGAAATCCTCCTCCGTCCTCAATAACCGTTACAATACCTGTTCGTTGTATATTCTGCTGGTCGGGTTCCAAATATTGCAGCCAACATTTACACCCTCGGGAAAAGTATCCAGAAATGACTAATGTTCTGTGCTGTTACACTATATTGAAAAATGTCTTCACAGTCTATTCCCATCTGCCAACAGCTTCATATTTGCTGAGCCTTAGCCTCAATGTTAGCTTCGCCCCCGGACCTCTATTTCTGACCCTCTTCGTCACACCTGACCCCTACAGGTGGATGTGCTCGACCACACCGTAATGTGCTGTTCGTAGCGCTTGCTGTGTGCGCAACCTCGGCAACATTAATTTGTTGCTCTGTTGTTCCAAAACTCACCAGCTGTCCCAACAGGAGGCATGCAGGAAGGCGGGTACACGTGGGAGACCAGCTGTCACTAGCCTAGTTTGGTAGCAAGTAGTAGGCCTAGTACAATAACATTTAATCACTTATGGGCAAAACGGCAATGTCAGGGCAAAATACCCTGTGCCTAATTACTTAATTAAAACAGTATTTCAATAACAGCGTTTATTCATTAACAGCTACGCGATGCATTTATTTAAATGATAAGGTTCGATAGCCTGCTGTAAAATTAACCCTACTCGCTAAACATATGCCAGTGCCCGTAAAAGCCCATTACTTAATGCACCACAAGATGGTATTTTTTGCTGATCGCGATATTGGCAACCTTTCATCTGCATTTTTCCCGGAATCGTTTTATCATTGGTTGCTCTGTTTCCATACCTTCTACAGTGACTTTAACTAGATGATTCATGACATGACAAGGATGATATCATACTATTAATATTTATGTTATATGGCAATAGTTAAAACAGATGAACTCATATTTCATCTGTTTAAAATCACCTTGGTTAAAATCATCATGAAGCTTACTACTACTTATGTCTACTGCGTAGTAGCCAAACATAAAAATGAAATTGTGAAATGTTTTCTGAATAATCTTTCGGAATCTAAAGCGCACGGCTGATGAGAACAGCTTACCTTGACATCCTGGTTCTCAGTATGATGTGAAGATACCGGCAGTGAAAGTACTGCGTGGGGAGAAAGCAAATGTCTCTACTTGATACATTTAAATGATATTACCTTCCAAATATCACAATTTGCAACAGAAGTTTCCAAATTTGAGTGTATTATATTGATGCTGCCAATTTCTATGACAGAACGCATAAACAGCCTAATGATTTGAATTTGCATTATCTGGAAACTATCTAAATATTACATCAATCCTTTCACATTTGTGGCCGATACGCGCGTATTATCTTTGTTTAATAAAACAAGAACCTTTACCAACATATAGTACCCTTAAAAACCAATAACTTTACATTCAGTTCTCTCGCATAAATGCCCCGATTGTAGCCTACATTCAGAATAGTAACATTTCAAAGTTTCCATGAAAACCTAGATGCCTGAGCATGAAATATTAACTTTTAAACGTATGTTACTTTCAAGTAATTCAATACCCCGTGCATAGAGTTTGATAGGTTCTGAGCGCTGTTTGGCGCTGTCCTTGGTGCTGCATTAGAAGGACAGCTTTAGGGAAATGTGAAACCTTCCTAGGTAGAATCAAAGCTCACAATTGAAAGACCGCAAATTTAAACGTCGACGTCTAAGAGTAAAATTTAACTTCATATTGCCTTACCATAATTCACCATTAATGCCAGAAACAAACATCCTCTTGTTATCATTTTTACGAAGCCGTCTCCACCGGTATGTTCTGAAGCGGGGAAAGCCAACGGTGACGTTTCAATATTTTTCTTCGGTCGTGTGTAAAAATAGTCATTAAATGATGTAAGGGTATATGCATGTAATCAAGTTGTCTTTGTTAATTTTGTAGTGGTAAAGGGCTCGTCCATATCAGCTGCAGCACACTCCCGCTCTGCTGGCGTCTCGTTAACGATTTGATGCAGCATCACCTGCTTTATATGGTGGTTCGCTGAAAAGGAAATGACATCATTGGATGTTTATAAAGATTTTTAAAAACATTCGCCTCCGTACACATTCGTTTAGGCCTGTCAATGAATACAGCTTGGCAATAACCTACATTAGGTCTTATTTAACATGGTAAAGTTCAAAAACAACTAACATTAACTGAGGAATATCATAATTATCAAATGAAACAGGGTCGTGAATTAAAACCGAATGGGTCTACTATGAATTTTCTTAATATTCTATAAATGCATACTTTGCATTTGCAGAATATCATAACAGCCGCTTGATGGCATTTCGATAATAGGACTTAATAATATTTACTGAAACCCACTCGTTATTTTGGTTCACCTTGAACTTATGGCTTTTGCACAGCAAACAATAGCATACACCTTGATAAAACATTTTAAACCGTTAAATGTTAAAAGTGATTAACTGTTTTCCAAAGCCCCGCAGTCTAACACGGTTTAAGTGTAGCCTACTGCACATGCATACTCTCTCTCTCTCTCTCACACACACACACACACACACACAAGGGCGATATGACACACGCGCTGTGCATATCCAATTTGATTAGCAGATGATTATGAGGGCCAAGATACACGCCTCATACTTAAATAGATTTTAGCTTAACAATTCAGATGACATCTCTTGCTCCAGTTTGTGGAAACGGCACATTGCCAACGAGGAGCTTTAGTTATAAGTTATAAGTAAATAAAGACTAACACTTTCATTGAGACATTAATATTTGTTCTACTGTTATACTAATCTGCTACTGTCTAGTTGATGTGACACTGATAATTAGCCTATTGGTTTGCTTGGTGTTAAACTTTTTGTGTCCAATTCAGTGTGTCACCGGGTGACGGTGAAATATTTAATTTGAAATAACTTTCGAATTTAAGAGAGGATCTAATGGCCTGCAAACATTGCAACATGGCAATGACAGATCTATCTAATGTGGTTTTACAATAGGCTACGGAAGATTATTAGCAGCTTGGATACTGTTGCCCACTAAAGCCTAATTAGCATAGTGTAGATGGTATACGCTTTTTTATAAATCTGCATTTTAGAGGTATTTTCCCCAGGGATTTTGTTTCCTCGTGTTTGCCTACCTGCCTTACCAATGAGCACCTGTCATTCCAAGATCCAAGCAACACTTATTTTTTAGTTGGCCATCCATCCATCCATCCATTCATCCATCCATCCATCCATCATCTGACCCGCTTATTCCTTGTCAGGGTCTAGAGGCAGAAATACACCCTGGACAGATCGCCAATCCATCGCAGGGCACACACACCATTCAGTAAAACACTCACACCTACAGGCAAGTTAGACTGTTCAATTTGCCTAACCTGAATGTCTTTGGACTGGGAGGAACCTGAGTACCCCGAGGAAACCCGTGCGGACACGAGGAGAACAAGCAAACTACATACAGAAAGGCCAGGACCTTCTTACTGTGAGGTGACAGTGCTATCCACTGGAACACCATATTTCACTTTTTAGTTTCAATTGCAAATATGTTTCCCATGCTGTATCATTAAAGGTGTTATGGCCTACAATACTTAGCACTTTTTGGGGTATTAAAATTGTCCAGCTCCACAATTTGTGTGTGTGCATGTGTGCGCGCATGTGTGTGTGTGTGTGTGTGTGTGCATGTGTGTGTATGTGCGTGTGTGTGTGTGTGCACATGTGTGTTTGTTCGTGTGTGTGTGTGTGTGCAAGTGGGTGTAGACATTAATGTAGAACAATTTTTCCTTTCTTACCAAGGAACACACCGTACTATTTGATGAGAACAGTAAAGATCAGCAGCAGCTCTGTTCCAGTGGTATGCACTGAGCAGATGGGTAGGCAATTTTTCATAGCGCTTCTGTATGTATAATGGTGAGGGAATAAAGTGTTCAGTGTTTTAAGTTCTCTACATAATTAATTCTTTACATATTTAATTTATTTTGCTCCCTCCTCCCTTGATGTAGGTTCAAACTGGGCAAGATATCCTCGAGACTGCCATTTGACAATTGTCATATGTGTACAGGAGTTAGTCTCCAGGTTGGGACGGCCTTCCTCCAGAGGTTTATGTTTACTTTTGGTCAGAACTGGGTCCTTTTCTATTAGACATAATGAATACAGAAGTGAAACAAGGGTTGTTGGAAGAGATTTAAATACGCAAGGTGCATTAAGCTCACTTTTATTAAGAAAAGGGGAAAGACAAAGCTTAGTGCTATGTTTATATCCTTGCTGAATGGAGACCTTAAGCTTTTTGCCAAAGTTCTGTCTCATCATTTAGAAGTTGCTTCTCACTCCGGTTGCTTCTTCCTGGTTTTGCTCTAACCCTCTTGTCCTCAGACAGCATTCCCCATCTCTTACAGTACATATCTTATCTGTTACTTCAGAGAGAAGGGTGTCTGAAACTGACCTTTTTGTGGTCTGTTCTAGAACGTATGGGATTTAGTGCAGATTATATGAGAATGGTCCAAACTCTTCACAGCAATGCTTCCCAAATTGTCATGACTGAGAACAACAGCTGCCCAAATTCAGTATTTCTAAAAGCATCTGTCTACAAAGTACTCTTTTTCCTTTGCTATTTGCACTGTCCTCGTATGGCACAGGTAATACAGCAGTGTCAGCACATCTAATAAATTTCCATACGCAGCAAAAGAGTACAATATCACTGTATGCTGATGATCGTTTATTATTTTTGACAATGTATCACAAGCACCTCCAAAGTTCCTTAAATTTAAAGATTTTAACAGCATTTCTATTTTTATGATTAAGATGAAGTCATCTCTGGTGCTGCTTCACTCCCAACTGAATGAATCAGTACTGTCTTCTGGTATACTGCTGGTGTATTACTTTATGTTTTTGGAGGTACAGAGAAGCCTGAAAATATTTTGTTGTTTCGGCTCTGTACTCCAGCATTTGGATTTCAAAAGAAACAAATGAATATGAGATTAAGGTTTCCTGTAGGAATTAAAATCTTTTTTTCACAACCCCCCCACCCCCCGCCCCCTGCCCATTTTGGGCCCCACAACAACACAAATTTTGTCACTGTCCAAATACTTACGGACTGCACTGTATTCCCCTCCTTAGAAAAATACTTATGACTGTAATGGAACATTACATTACATGCAGTCAGACCTGAACAGATGGCCCAATATCCGTGGTTCAACGTCAGCACACTGCTGTAAACATAATGAAAATTTAATCTTAATTTATACAATGGGATCAGACTTCTATGGTCCTGATATCTCTTCCTCCTGGCTTCTGAGACAAAGTACACACTGTCATATATAAATGTTTCCGGGAAGCAAAAGAAAGATAGAAAAAAATAATCTCTTCTGAGAAATAGAGATGAGCTGGCTTATTGGTGCTTAATTTGAAAGTGCGGTAGTCAGATTTAGGAAATCATTCACTTGGGGACCTGGAAAGCAATGGTTTGAAATCATTTCAGAAACCGAAGGACACTTATGATCTACCAGGTACATCTTTCTTTTACTGTATATTTACAACTCTGTTTGCCATGCCTGCTTATGGTGTGTCTTGGGAGACCCAGACTTTTAAGCACTCTGTAGTAAAACTCCAAATATTTCTGCTGCTTTCAAAGGATGTGTCTGTATTATATTATGAACATTTCCCCCCTATTTCACAGTTTTATTAACCTGCAGATCTTGGTGATTTAAAACTGGCAAGACTTTGGAATAATGTGACTGCAGCGTTCCATAAACCAGATCTCCATTTCAAACTCTCCCACAGAATGTATTTAATACCTAGGAGACATTTTTAAATGAAGTCCTAGCCACAATTGTCCTCATTGTCCTTTCATTGAACCATTGTCATTTTTCCACATACGACGTGGGAGTGTGGGATGTTATTCATCGAGGTGCACAATAAAACTCCCCCTTGTTCTCTTGTCTTGCTCCGTGCTGACAGCGCTGTCAATATGACTGAAATTTTAAAAAGGTTACAGCTCACAGGTAGCACCGCTTCAAAGAAAATTCAGATGGGAGCCACCTCACGCACCCCCAGTAGAAAAGTGAAAAAATATTCTATCCGACGTGTTTGTATTCAAACTCCCCACAGTTAGGATGGCTGAAGCCATTGAGACAACTCTTGAGATCGGTGAAATATTGCTCAGATGGGTAATAGAAAAGCTTTTTGAACGACTGTGCCTTTTACTACTGAATACTGTCATGAGACTTCTTTTAATGTCTTTGCCTTTCAGTTATCATTTATTCAGTTATTTAAATGTTCATTACTAAATGAAAACAAGTTATTTTCAAAAAAGGTGAAACACATAAACCAGTACTTATTATTTCCTTAAAGTATTTATTGTTATGATGTATAACTTGTGTATTAAAAATCCTTCAAGGGAGGGAGGTGTGAAAAAGAACTGTTTTGGCCTATTCACATTATATACCACTTAGCAGACGCTCTTATCCAGAGAAAATTACATAGCTTCTATACTTTATTTTATTTTTACATAGCACAATAATTTAAACCACTGGACATCTCCTGAAGCAATTCAGGTCAAGTACCTTATTCAAGGGTACAACAGTACTTCAGAGATACAATTACAGTTCCCTAACCATTATACTAAACTGCCACCCAGGTTCATAAACAATGCCTCGCACACACAGGTGTCCTCTGTGGAAAAATATCAGCCGGACATTTTGAATTACAAACCCAATCTGCAGCGTATGGGCTCCTGAAAAGATCAAATTATATTTGTGCTGTATTGCCGTGGGTGTTTACATTACAGTGACAGAACTAATAAATCAAATCAGGCTACATGGCGTTCAAACAAAGCATTGCTTCTACTGGCATTAGCTTCCTGTTCATAAATCAGCAGAACTGTAATTATGGTGTGAACCCAAAATGTCTGCTTGATTATGGGCTTCAGTTTGAACACAGATACTCAAATTAACGTCAAGACAGACGGAGTGTCATTGATACTGCCGGCCTCAAATTTCCTATTTCACCATCCACAAAGGCCCCTATCTCTGTGCTCTTGAGGAAACAATAAGGACAATTTGCGTCATCGTGGTGGAAATGTTTGCCCAGCTTCAAATGACAAAAATTCTGTTTGCTTAGGAAAGCAGTTTTAAAGCATTTGATATTTGCATAGCTCATGAAAGCACGGCAATGGCGAAAAACCAGTTAACAAAACCAACAACTGGTATCTTGTGCATTTCTGACACCAAGCATATGGAACACAAATGTCACAGAAAGCAGACAGAACACTGAAGTGTTTCAGTACAACTGGTAATGAATACGCAGTTTAGGTTGCATGAAAAACCAGTGATAGACCAAAGGGGTGGCACACTAAATAAAAGGCTTTTGTGTCTTCTTCAAAAGCTCTATCTTGGTAAACAGGTTAATGTATTCCTGCCCAATCTTTCCATTTCAGATGGAAAAGAGAGCATCAAAGAACCATAAGCTAGCCTACGGCAGTGAATGTCTTTGGATTCGAATGTGTTTGGTCTCAGCGGAATTGTGACATCACTGGGACTTGAATAATAACCCACAGCCTTCTGCTGAGCAAGGAGAAGGGTGTCCCAGTTCTGCCTGTTTGCAGGGTCACCATACCCACCGCTGCCTGCAGGGAAGTGTGTTACTGGCCCTGGTCTTGCGTAACTGCTCGGTTTCACCAGAGATACTTTGATAACGGCAAACGGTCTCAAGTTTCAAAGAACTGCCCGTTAAGACTGATCTGGCTGTACTTATTGTTATCATTTCATCATATCTTATCTGTCTATCTAGAACTGTGGAATTGAGGGCTTTGGAAGTGGGCTTTTAACATTTTTAAATGTTCCGATCCTTGGCAAACATAGCTAATGGACACAACGCCTAGACCAGGAAATATACATTTTGTCTGTAAATAAGGAATTTAGTCCCAAAGCGTCAAGTTTTAAATCAAGTTTAACACCTTCATTATCAGTGCACACCATCATTATAAAGCATTCATAAGCTTTTGTGTCAGACATTTTGACTTTAAGGGCGACCTTAAAGTGAGTGGCTTGCTACACATGATGTAATTTTACATATCACCTGATATGAAATCCTTCATGTAGCACTACATACAGCACAGCCAGAACTCAAGGTGTGGCCCAGGCACTGTTCCTCAGGGAGCAGTCACAGCAGAGAGGGTCACGGGATGCCGGGGGAAACAAATTACCACAAGCTGCCTATCTCATTCAGCCGGCACATCCACAAGTGTCATCATCCGGTGAGAACAGCCTCCCACTGAGGGCGCCTGCATTAACAAAGCGTTCCACTAGAATCTCCGTGCCGCTTTGACATGGAGGAGGAGAGGAGAGAAAGAGGAGGCGAGACTGAGGAAGTGACAGCTCCAGGGAAGTGAGCAGGCGGGCCTTCGCCCCAAATCTGTCACACCCAGTTGAACTCAGTGCCGTTTGTTTTCGTGACAAACACCAGATCGTTGGAAATGGCATCAAACATGACAAACCAGGGATGTTTCGTAATTATGCGGACTGATCAAAGCAATAGAGATGAAGCTACAGAGGAATTAATTATTTCAGAGACTGCAGGAGTAACAGTATCATATAAAAACTGGGATCAGTCCCAATCCCAATCCATTTTTTTATGAGCTACAGGATAACTGATCTTGCCAAGACTCTTTTCTAGTGTGTAAAAGCATCTGGCATCATGCTCTGGTATCCAAGCCTGACTGCAGTGGTGATAAGTGACCAGCTGGAACTGGAGGGGAAAACATAATTGTCCAGAGTTGATTGTGAAAAGAAGTTTTTAATACGTCCGCATGTCAATGTCCAACAGCAGCGACCCCTGGTGGATCGGATGTCTGCAATTTGCCTATGTCAGCTGTGCATGAAGCATGACCCTCCAGTGCATTTACGGTGCAGCTCAGCAGAGGAACTGCAGAGTGAAAGATGAGGTGGTTGGCAGAAAGTACTATGGAGGACAACATGTGTTTTCTGCACTCTCCAGAACTGACAGACATTGCAGCAATAACATGGGCCTACGAATATTACTGGACATTCAATGTTGGGAAAATTGGGGTTGAGAACTGGTTGAAAATGGAAACAAAATGGACCTTGATGTGCTTGTGTGTCCATGTCATTTTTCCTTCTGGAACGTTCTATTTTTAAAGAACCTCTGCAGTCACTTCCTTTATTATGTGAACAGAAGTGTACGTGGGGCTTTTACAGCAATCGGAGGTGTCATTCAAGCCAGAGATCATCAATCTCAAATCCTCCCAAAATGCCCATTCATTTTACTGTGACTCTTCTACACAGCTTCTCTGTTATTGAACGCTGGCCAAAGGAAGATCTTTTGAGGCCATGGAAAGTTCTGAACCAGGATATTTTTTAACATTCCAATCAGACCTCGTAATGGCAAATACCTCCTAGGGAAAATAACAAAAAATAAATAAAAAGCAAACATATTAATTGTAGAACTGACCCCCTGACAGTGCTTGTTATGCATAGGGCATATTCAGAATTGGTTTCTCATTACTAATGGATCTCAACAGAATGCATGACTATGTCTTATGATGTGGTTAAAACTTAATGGAGGTGAGCAGCACTTTGCCTGGGTTTGGATTTCAGCACTGAGCATAGACTACAATTGGAACCCTCCACAAAGCCTTTCACCTCAATAGTGTTAAACGTACACCAAAATTCAAGTGCCCTCTCAGTCATTTTGGTTGCTAATCAACTAAAATGATGCGGATGGTAACTAAGTACTTTGGTAGATCATGGTACTCATAGTTTTTAACATCTTGCACTAGTGTATTGCATTAGGCTACGGTGACAATGTCAAGTACATCTGAAGCATGCTTTATTTGGCAAACGTTAGCTAACTATTCTTGTCTTATATGGCAAGTGAGTGACAAGTGGGTGATGCGCTGTGCAGCAACTACAAAACGCTCAGATATCAAAAACAAAGAAGAACAAAATGTGGAAGACAGAAGATGAACAAGGAAGTAGTGTCAGTCTGACAATTATTTTAAATATTTTGTTTCCTTTCAAAGTTCTTTATCGTTATTTTCATTAGGAGAGTAATTCTCAATACTGAAGTGCTGTAGTGAGTGTTATTTCTGACTGAATGTTATATGCATCATTACATACATTACAGGCATTTAGCAGACGCTCTTAGCCAGAGCGACTCACACAACTTTCACATAGCATTTTACAATGTATCCATTTATACAGCTGGATATTACTGAAGCAATTCAGATTGAGTACCCTACTCAAGGGTAAAACAGCAGGAATCAAACCTATGACCTTTCGGTTACAAGCCCAGTTCCTTACCCACTGTGCTACACTGCCACCCGTACCATTTACCATTTCCATTATTATACATGTGGTGAGAATAAACCTGCTAATAGTCTGAATCTGCAGTGTGTCTCATCTTGACACAGACTTACCACAGGGTGCCTGTTTGGGTTTCCCGGTGCAAGATGGTGTTATTGCCGTGAGTGCTAAAGCTGAACACAGGCGGGGCAGAAACAGGATGACAGTACCACTGCGCCATCGTGCAATAACAGGTAATGTTATCGATTAGAACTTTCTGGAGTTTTTTTTTTTTTTTTGAAACAATGCCACACTCCACTGTTGCCATGGGGAAGGGCTGTTAAAGTACATGCTGTCCAAGGTTTTTTCTCTCCAACTTTAACTGAAAAAGTTCAGTTAACTCCGGAGACAGCATGTGGTTCTTATATAATTTTATGACTGCGTAACATCTGCAGATTTTGCCGTTTAAAAGAAATTTCCCTGAAGAAATATATAACAGAAAATTGAGATATATATATATACACACACACAAAATTAGCATTTCATAATGAGCAGTCTAGCAAGTTAAGAGTACTGCCCAACTACAACCATTATTTTGTGTTCCTCCTTTGATGGCACTGAATGATTGCGTGTACCACATAAGGCTACTGAACCATGGTTCTCATGGTATGAAGTCCAGCAGCTCCCTTAGAGCTACTGTGCTGAAAACGAATTAGTTTGATAAATATAATGGTTATCAGGCTTGCAGATACCGTGTTTTAGGACAATAGGTTAATAGCTTACTATATTTTTATTATAAGCCCATGCATCTTCTAAATATATTAACATTGCGGGGCTGTTATCTGGCTTGTGTGGCTCATTTAGCTAAAGCACAGATTTTCAGTGTAGCAACAAGCCAAATTGCCAGAAAGACAATGATTAGGGACAAAAATTGGTTGAAATGTTTTTTTTTCTTCCTACGTTTAAAAACACATTATGGACCTTTCATTTCTGTAAAGAAAATGCAAGTGTTACGCATGAAATGTAAGAATAATAATGCATTTATACGGCCCTTTCTTGCAATGATTACAAAGCGCATTACAGTGAATGGATACACTAGAGGCCGAACTGAAGAATTAACTACTGGTTAATTTCAGACTGGTCTTTTACAGCATATATTTAAATTCAGATTAATTAAATACCAAAATCTGTTGTGATCAAACAATTAACCAAATGTGGAAACACAATGAAGTGGATACATATAAATGTGAAGGTGAGAACAGGTATTCATACACTGGGCTCCCAAGGGGTGTTCTGTTGTATCTACTAGTGACCCTCTTAGTTAACAGTCATGAAACCCAGAATGAGGCTCACCATTTTATTTGCCAGCTTGGAATTCTAAAATTCAAGATGACTTTTTGCAGAGCTGGTGAACTGAACTCAAATATTCAATGCACTTTAAGTCAGAAGTTAATCTGCGTGAGGACCTGTCTAATAGTCGAAGATGACGAAGTGTATTACTGAGATCTTCCTCAGTGAAGGTTGACAGTCCTTCCTTGCACTGTTGCTACATGCCACCTCCACAAGTGGTTATAACTGCAGTGGTCCCTGTGAACCAGGGATAGGTGTGAACACGAAGGACCTCCAGAAAAAACACTGCAATGGGTTCAAACCAGTGACTCACTTTGACCCATTATTACCTGCTTTTTGTAGCTTGGTTGCTCCTTTAGAAGGTTACTTCACATGCAAAGGCGGTCACCTAAAAACCAGCTTGGCAAATGAAGCCAGTTCACTACAACATGCCCAGGTCTTCAAAGCCCATCAAGCCCCTCCTTATATCACCTGCGACTTTTGGGCGATACCGCTTTCCCAGTTTCCCTCTCTTTGGTTTGGTTTGCCAGTCTCAGTCTACACCCCCACCCCTACCACCTGAACACCCCCTAGTGCTAGCCTCCAGGGTATCAGGCCCTAAACCCTGCTTTCCCTCATTAACGCTCACCTCTTCATAGACAGACACAACCGCTGCCGCAGTCTCCACAGAAACGCGGAGCAAAATAACGTTAGCAGGAAACATTCTGTCCTTGAAGCCGAACGGAGCTTCTGAAGAAAAGGGAAGCCAGCAACACGCATTGCCATGGCAAGAGCGAGCACCGCTGTGACCGGCTAGCAGCAGCGTAGCAACGTGACTGACTGTATGGTCTGAGAACGGCAGCCAGAACCATCCTCTGCCTGACATCACGCTAACAAATCAAGCAACTGCCATATTACCCGGCTATAATTAGAACGGTGAACCATGTGTAGCTAACAGCGGGGGTAACGATGAGTAAGATCGTCTGCATTGATACACATTTGTTATACTTAAGACATGATTTTTTTTTTTTCACAATAAGGATTTGTAATGCTATTAAATTGGAATATACACTTCAGTATTCCACGGCTCTGAAGGTCAAATAATCGAATAATGGAATCCTGCTTTTTAAGCCACTCTCTATGTGCCGAATAAAGCTGTGGATCCCTTCAGCCAAAAACCACCATTCACTGCAGAGAGCAATGAATCAATGCATCCTCCTACACCTCCCACAAAAATGAACCACCTGTTACTGTTACTGCTGGGCTCCTGCACTCTCTTTCATGCACACTGATGGTGAAAAGGCAGTCAGATGCTCTCTCAACTCTCCTCGAGTTTCCAAGCATTGTCTGGACAAATCTTTTAACACACAACCCAAACACAAATGAAACCAGAAAGAAGCACGTCTTTTACTTTTACTAGCGTTTATGTAAACAGCATTCTGTTCTGAAAAAGAATCAAACATTCAATTTCTTTCCAATTTTTATAATCGAAAATGAATCAAATCGACGTTCTTCCTATTTGATTCATCAGAATGAATCTGTAACGTCCTGGCCCTGGGGTTTGGACAGGTTTCTCCAATTCATTAACGTGAGTTGGCCTCTCGCATGCAGAACAATTGCTTCAGTCAATTTTTATTCAATTTTTTGTATGAACCTATACAATGTAGAAATGGAATCAGGGTATTCACCATTGTTTCAATTAAGAACAAAAGTGCTAAGCAACCAAGGAAGAATATGTGAAGGAGATTATTAGAACGTACTTTTTCTTATTTTTAAGAAACACTGAATGAAAATCACTGCATTCTTTACATCCTATAGACAATTGCATCTATACACATTTATACACCTAGAATGAACGTATTGCCATTTAAACACATTTACAACCGGCCGTCGCCACTATTCCTCAGTGTCATAAGCAAGGGTCTCCTAAGGGGAAGTACAGAGGTGGTTCGGTGGGGCACTGTCGCTGTACCCCTGATCTACAGTCCATCAGAATAGCCCAGTCCAGCTGTATAAATGGAAAACATGTAGAAGAAGAAACAGGGTCGATTCAGGGACTGGTTAGTGTAACAAGACCTTGATGAGGACTCTACGTTACTCTACGGTAACAAGCAGACCACACAGTAGTCCTCAAGCACAGCGTTATAGAATATCTCCAAGAAACGAAGCTGGTATCTTGGAAGTAGTCTTTTTTTTTTTTTTTTTTTTTGCTGACATCATCTTGAGTTTCCTCTGGAACAGGGACAGCATTTTAGCCAAAGGCATAAATATTTCAACCTGGATTCTCCCCGTTCGTCTTTAAAGGACTTCCTTGCGTCATGGTGTATTAAAAAGGTCACGGGTGTTTGGGGCCCGAAAACAACCTCTTTTGTCACCGGCATCAGTCCGGGGTGAAAGGTCAATGGCGGTCAAGCTCGCATGTTTCTGCTTCTCGTGAACCTCACGAAAAGTTTCCGCCCACTCTGGAGATAACAAATCACGTCTTCGGGCTACAGTGACAGGTGCGCAGAATAACGTTGGCCAATCCCCAGCTCAGCTTCCCCTGCTTTACAGAGGTCCAGCTTAGCATCGCTGATGCTACAAAAACGTGTCCTGCGGTGGGCCGCCCTGATGTTATTTGCTATGTTAACTTACTTGGTTCGTTGAATACGACAAAAAATGAGACGGATGGGTTTGAGTCCTGTGTTCCCCAGCCAGACCTGTCCATCAACGGGACTGGCTCGGTAGTGACTGGGTTCCACCGGGCCCGGTGGGGAATCCTGTTTCTCGGGCCAAACAGGACCCTATCAAAAAACAGGTTTGGGAGGCCTGGCTGTTTTCTGCACAGGGTGGGGAGGGTATGGGTGTGTGTGTGTGTGTGTGTGTGCGCGCATGTGTGTGTGTGTGTGTGTGTGTGTGCGCGTCTGTGTCGGGGGAACTTTCATTAAAAGCAGGGCTCGGGAGCAGCGTTACAGCGTTGGGACCCGCCCCCCCTGATCACTGGCCCTCGGGCTGGGGCTCCGCCTGCTCGGCGGGGGGCCTCGGGGGGGGCGCCGGCCGGAACACGGCCTGGTGCTGCCGCTGGCGGTACGCGATGACCGTGCCCAGCAGCAGGGCGATGACCGTCATGAGGTACAGGTCCCACTCCGGCCCCAGGAGCTGGTCCAGGTCCACCTGCGTCAGGAGGTCTGATAGCTGTATGGAGACAGGGATGGGTCAGAGTGTTAAAACACTGCTGTCCACTGCCATCTTACACCAACTGTTATCTACCGCTGTCTACCATTATCTACAGTCATTTACAATTATCTACATCTATCTAGCATTAGCTACAGCTATTTATCATTATCTGTGTCTAGGTACCATTCCCAACAGCTATTTATTATTAACTACATCTATCAACCCTTAGCTACAGCTATTTACCATTATGTACATCACGCTACCATTATCATTACCAACAGCTATTTACAATTATCTACATCTGGCTACCATTACCTACAGTTATTTACCATTATCTACAGCTATCTAGCACTGTCCACTCCTGTCTATCGTTAAGTGTTACTGTCCACCATTACCTAGCTACCTTTACCTTCTATTGTTTACAGCCACATCCCACTACCCACTGCTGTCAACCGCTACGTACCATTACGTACCTTCCATTATCTGCAGATATCTACCAGCGTCCACCATCATTTCCTGCCATCCATCATTACCCTACACCTTACAATGAGAGTGGACAGGGCACCCTCCTTGGGCAGTTTTTCCCTCTTTAATTCACATGAGGAAAGCAGAGGGCTACATAGAGATGGGGTCACAGCTCTAGAAAGCGCCATGGCAGGGCATCAAACCCTCGACCATACGGGGGGATCCGTTATAAGAATGGGTTGAGAGTCGGCAGCCCTACGGACTGCGCTACGCCGTCTCCCCCCCCCCCCGTCAGACGTTCTCGGCGGTCGTTCGCCAGCTCTTACGCTGAGGTCGCGCAGGTACTGCAGAGAGTACATCAGGCCCAGCTTGCACAGCGCCAGGAACACGGGCACCTGGGCGTCGGGGCTGGCCTCGGCCGCCATGTCGTAGAAGCGCTTCGCCAGGTGGATGTCCTTGGAGGGGGGAATGAAAAAAAAACATGTAACCCTTTGAAGAGTACGTTTGTTGGAATGGTTTTCCAAAATTTTAAGTCATTTAAGTAATCCAGAACTCCACTGCTTTCAATTACCAATCGTGATTGTTACATCAGCATTGGAATGTTCAGTTAGCATTCTAATCAGAACAGGCTAATCATATGTGATCTTGCACCTTAATCCTGCGATGAGCAGGTTTTTTTGGAAAGCTTTTTCAAAATGATAAGTCGGTGTTCTGGAACGCCATTGCTTTCAGTTACTAATAGCGGCTGCTACGTCAGCATCAGCATCGGAGTGTTCGGTTCACATTCGCGTGGGGGGGGCGCGCTCACCTGCTTGATGCCCAGGCCCTTCTCGTGCATGTAGCCCAGGTTGAACATGGCCTGCGCGCTGTGCTGCTGCTCGGTGGCCAGCCTGTAGTGGATCACCGCCGTCTCGTAGTCCACGTCCGTGCCGTAGCCGTAGAAGTGGTAGTCCCCCAGCTTGATCCTGGCCACCATGTACCCTGCCCGGGGGGGGTAGAGCCATCATCAGTAAAAATCCAGTGGATTTGTGTAGTACAACGGGTAAGGAGCTGGTCTTGTAACCTAAAGGTCGCAGGTTCGATTCTCAAGGTAAGACACTGCCGTTGTACCCCTGAGCAAGGTAATTAACCTGCACTGCTTCAGTATATATCCAGCTGGATAACTGGATGTAATGTTGTGCAAGTAACTCTGGATGAGAGCGTCTGCTAAATGCCTGTAAATGAAATGTAATGTAAAATGCAGTCACAATTGGGAAGACCCAGTTTTACGACAAATATTATCTACTATAATTTATAACTATTCTCAAAGCAGGGTCAAAATTATATTCCTAAATGCCTTGGAGCTCTATTTAGATATATAACCAAAGGAAATTTGGAAGAGGTTTTATCCAGTGTACAAAACTTAAAGTGGATTTGCCTGTAAATCAGTAGGTATGAATGACTCCATTACCATGAATGGACAAGACTCTAGAATATCAATTCCCCAACATGACTGAGGATTCGACTTGTCCATTGGAAAAGACCATTATAAGTAAAAATACAGACATCTGCTGACTTTATGGAAACACTAGAACTCAGCATTTAAATTTTTTTGAAGCACAAGCAAACAGTTGGAAACTGCAAGACACAAACATTCAGACACACAGATTATTCATGTAGAAAATGGCTAACAGACAGAACTCAACAGTGTTCCTATAAAGGTTATTTAGGAAAATCTGTGTGGGCGGCTGTTTTGAGCATAAGCAGAAGCAACTGTACGTTTCCAAGGTAGATTAGTCACATTTAACCATTTAAGAGCAGGTTTATTAGAACACTTCTTCAAAATTCTATGCCAGTGTTCTAGAACTTCAATGCTTTCGATTGCCAGTAGTGACTGTTACATCAGCATTAAGAATGTCCAGTGAAAAGCATTCTAATAGCACATTAGTGACCTTACACCTTAAAGAGTTGACATTACATGTACATCTTCCCCCCCGGCCCCCCCCCCCCGCCCACTTTATCCTGTGAGGGACAAGCTGTGCCACAGGGGAACGGGAGCAAGGACGGACGGGGACAGAGTGAGGGACGTGTACAGAGAGGAGGAAACGTCGGCGGCGGCGGAGGGAGCCCGACCTTGGGCGGCCGCGCGCGTCCAGTGAAGCAGGGCTCGAGGGTACGTCTCGTTCTCGCTGAAGATGTTCGCCTCTTCTGCTTGAGAAACACAAGGGCGCGGGGAAGAGCGTTCATATCCGGCAGCGCAGTGCTACTGCTCAGCACACAGCGAAAAATCCGCAGCGTTTCACCATGTCCTCAACAGAAAAAAAAAAAACTAACACCGGTTTTTTTTAGTTATTAACACCAGTAAAACTTTGCACCCAGAGAACATGCTGGAATACTCAAGAACAAGCTTATGCTGCCCCCCGGTGGTGACTGTTCTGTTGTACTAGTGTTACGCTGCCATTTTTCCCTGGTAGCGGTTGTTCTGATGTGCTACACTGCCACTGCCCCCTGGTGGTGACTGTTCTGTCGTGCTAGTGCTACACTGCCATTGTCATTGAACTGCTTAAGAACCATTGTTCCCTGGTGGTGGCTGTTCTGTTGTGGGGTTTTTCTGATGTGCTGCACTCAGACTGCCCCCTGGTGGTGGCTGTTCTGTTGTGCTAGTGCTACACTGCCATTGCTCCTGGGTAGTGGTTGTTCTGATGTGCTACACTGCCGCTGCCACCTGGTGATGACTGTTCTGTTGTGCGAGCACCGCACTGCCACTGCCCCCTGGTGGTGGCTGTTGTGCTTTGGCGCACGCAGGCTTACTCTGGTCCAGGATGAAGGCCACGTTGCTCTGGGCGACCTCGTAGCCCTGCTCGGCCAGCAGCAGGTACTGGACCACGGCGGAGTTCGAGTCGCCCTCCTTAAAGCTGCCGTACGCGGTCATGAGCCTCTCGGACCAGCGGCCGCGCTCGCACACGTTCTTGAACAGCTGTCGGAAAACAAAAAAAAAAAAAAACAAAAAAAAAAAAGACAGAACAGGTCAGGACGACGGCTTTTTCAGCACGGTCGAAAGCCTCGACCACAATGGACCGTCCCGTTTAGGCAGGTGGTACGAGGGTCCCAGTTTGAGCGAGCCTGATGCCAAGCGCAAGGCCTTGCGTAAAACAAGACACCTCAAGATGTGTCATTCAGTCTCATTTCCTTGCCATTCCAAGAGCTTGCTAAATATAAGCATAATAAATATAAGCATATGATGCAGCCAATCAGGAAAAAATTCTGATGTGGAAATGTTCATAGTGTTTTTAAATAAAATAAAAATAAATACTACCACTACTACTAACAACAACAACAATAAATCTCAATTTAAGATCACGAAATGTTGCCACATCCTTGCTGCAAGCCAATGGACTGAAATCCCTCGTGGGAGACGGCGCCCCCTGCAGGCTCACCTCCACGGCGGTGTGGCAGGAGCGCATCACGCCCGTGCCCGTGGCGTGCATCTGCGCCAGGTTGTAGAAGGCCAGGATGTGCCCCGCCTGCGACGCCAGGTTGAAGTACTTCAGCGCCTGCTTGTAGTCCCGCTTCACCCCGATGCCGTCTGCGGACACAAGAGTCGACCGACTGTGGCTCGGTGGGACTCGAACCAACGACCCCGCGGGTGCCCGGTGCGTCGCTAAAACTAATCGCTTGCGAGTGCTGTTTAACATGTCACTCAGTCTAATGATTGACAGGCATTAGGCGATTCAAACGACAAATGTAAAGAACTAAATGTTTCGTTGTTGTGTACAGGGTGTACAGACAATTCCTACAAACATAAGTGCTTGAAAACCTGTCAGAAAACGGGTTGTTTTAATCATGGATGCTAATTTGACTAGACAGTGTTCTACAGTAATTGTAAATCCAATACAGTGACAGTCAATCAAAAGCGCTTGTAAACCTTATTACTCCGTGCACAAACTGCTACTTACAAATAACATTTAAAAATATATATATATTGTTTTTTATATAATTGATTCTATATGTTGTAACCATTTTATAAAAGCCATATGGCACTGAAGGCCCTGCTGCATCATGAACAGACACAAATACACAGGCATACAACACCCCCGCAGATATGACTGCATTCACGATACAGCACGAACTCTCGTGCCGTGTTGCGTACGTGCGGTGGTTTGTCATTGGGTGGCTGTGTCTGCTGTGCACGTGCGTGGCAGCCTGCTTCTCTGCAAGAGAAGGGGGGGGGGGGGCGGAGCCAAACGGAAACGGCGCCCACTCACTGTAGTACATGGTGCCCAGCTGCAGCTGCCCGTCCACCGAGCCCTGCTCCGCCGCCTTCTGGAAGTACTTCAGCGCCAGCTCGTAGTTCTGCCAAAGCGAGGGAGTGAGCGTCGGGTCAGACGCGAGCACCAATCGCCTAGCGCCGTGCTTGTGAGTGACAGCGGGACTACCCAGTCCCTACCCAGGGACTACCCTGCAGGGTTTCCTTTACGACAGCCAATAAACTCCCTAATCTGGCAAATCGATGGTCCAATTTAACCAGTTTACGACCCCTCCTCCTTCTCATTAGCTCCTTAAGTGCACAGGGACAAGTCACATTTATCAGCATACTTAACCTGCATTTTTTCAGTACACATCCAGCTGTATAAATGTACGCATTGTAAATACATTGTAAAAAGTTGCGTAAGTCGCTCAGGACAAGAGTGTCTGCTAAATGCCTGGAATGTCATTTATCAGCATGGAATTCAGGCAATTCAGTACAGTGTAGAGCTGTAGGGCTCCTTTTTGCCTGTAGTCTATGCTAGGTCAGAACACTATAAAGGGAAATGGAAAGCCAGTAGAACTGAGCTCATTAGCCTAATGGGCACCCTCATTAAGAATCAAAGACAAGGATTACAACGCCATTAAAGCATTTCAACGGGCCCGGTACCACTAGACACAGCAAAACGAATGCAATAAAATACATGTAAACACTGAGGTATTAAAGTTTCGTCCATGCTGATGATGGAATCAGGCAGGTGCTCCGACTTCTCGCTCGGACACATGGGAAACTCACCACGGCCACGCCCCTCCCGTACAGATAGGCCATGCCCAGACCGCTCTGGCCCACCGGATTGCCCTGAGAGCCAACAGGAAGTGGAAAAGAGCATGAGCAGGCAGCATTCAAGGATATCGCGGTCGTACGTCACACGCAATGTTAATTTGCATCACATTACCATGCTCTTACTGACAGTGATCTGACAGGACAATGTCAGAAATCACCCAAGGACGGGCACTTGAAAATCCTTCCTTTACTCCAATACACTTTTATTTTACGTTCAGTTCCTTATTTTTGCCCAGTGGCACTGCCAATAATACAAAGATAATAAGCATATAATAAGCACATAAAACAGTACAGTATACACAATACTGTAGTAATGCAAATATACAGTAACAGAACACTTTTACATAAGCTTTTATAAAACGTCACGAAAAAATGAAGGTAAAATTTTATTTTGAAAGCTCTATCTAAGGTTAGACAGAAACTTGGCGGTCGCTCACCAAATCCGCAGCTTTCTTGAAGTACTGCAGGGCCGTCTCGTTATTCTGGGGTAGGGCCTCACTACCCTCAGAGTACATCTGCAGAGGAGAGCACGCGTTACCTTTGACCTTTCATACCCCGCCCCTTTTTCCTTTCACACCTCTTTAATGCCTATAAACTTTACCTCACAGTGCTTCTGTAGAGGAGAGCAGGTGTTACCTTTGACCTTTCATACCCCGCCCCTTTTTCCTTTCACACCTCTTTAATGCCTATAAACTTTACCTCACAGTGCTTCTGTAGAGGAGAACAGGCGTTACCTTTTTCCTTTCACACCTCTTTAATATCTATAAATATTACCTCACAGTGCTTCTGTAGAGGAGACCATGCGCTACCTTTGACCTTTCATACCCCGCCCCTTTTTCCTTTCACACCTCTTTAATGCAATCGTCACGCGTGCGCTCGCGCGCGAGACCCGTACCTTCCCCAGGAAGGCCATGGCGAGCGTGTTCCCCGCGTTGGCCGCCTGGTTGAAGTAGTCGTAGGCTCTCTGCGGAGGGAGAACAGAGACGCGGGTGAGCGGGGGACGGCCTCCGTGCCGCGGTGATGCCAGAGTCACCGCGTTTTGGGCGTGGCCAAAAATGTCAGGCCGTCGGGGCGTTACCTCGTGATTCTGCTCCACCCCCCGTCCGCCGTGCAGGTGCAGCTGACCCAGCCCCACCTGGAAGGAGGGCGGTGATGTCACAAATAATAGAGCACTGTCGAACCTGGGCACGCTGACAATGGAGATGGTAGTAACAGGGCGTACAATAGTGGTGTAACACAGTATATCATAGTAATATAATAACAGTAATAGGGACTGTGTTCAATGCATGCATGCACATGCGCGCGCGCGCACACACACACACACACACACACACACACACACAGGGCTGCTTTAACCTGTGCCTGCACGTCGCCCTTCTCCGCCAGGAACTGGTAGTACTGGATCAGGTCCTCCTCCAGCATCCCACTGGTCGAGCCGGGATTCTCCACCTCGTCCAGCAGCCTGATCCTCTGCACCGCACTGCCCCCCATTAGGGACACATCGCTGGCCACTGCACACGCACACACAAAACGCATACACATTTTACACAAATGCACACGCGCAAACACACACGCACACACATTATATACATACAAAAACGCTTACGCACATTATATACATGCAAATATACGTAAGTCGCCCTGTATAAATAAGAGTGTCTGCTAAATGCCTGTAATGTAATGTGACAAGCATGCACGCACTCGCATGCACAAATGGTATTTCATCTCCTACAGTTTTCATTAAGAATTTAAAAATGTCTAAAATACTGTATTCAGTTTTCAATACCAATTTCTCAACACAGGCTACCAAATTTTTATAAAATGAGAATATTAGTATCGGACAGACTTTATTACAAGATTACAGGCTCTTACCGTGGTTGGCCACCAGTCGATAGTGAGTCAGAGCAGATTCACAGCTCTGAGGCACACCGACGCCTCCCCAGTATCTGTACCCCTGCAAAAAAAAAAAAAAAAGAAACCGAAAGAGGAAGTGACTTCAGGATGACACTAAAGACAAAAAACCAGCTCAGCTCAGCCGTCTCCACCCTGACAATGCCCCCAGTGCAAACTTCCCCTTTGCGTTCAATGATTTGTCTAGGACGCCCATGCAAGAATATGGTACATGGACTGCATTTACATAGCGCTTTTATCTATATATATTTATACATCCAAAGTGCTTTTACAATTGATGCCTCTCATTCACCCATTCACACACACACTCACACACCAACGGCGAAAGGCTGCCATGCAAGGCACCAATCAGCTCGTTGGGAGCAATTAGGGGTTAGGTGCTCCGCTATGTCATCCCAGAATAGTGTCAATTGAGAAATTTCAGCCCATACACCGGTTGAAGAGGGTACTGGTGGATTCCTAAACCATAGTAGAGCAGACCTGCAAGGCTTTTTTTGGTCATTCTTTTCATTTTAGAAAAATTAAACAAGGCCAGGTGATCAGATATAGTGGTGGTAACCAACCCTATTCCTGGAGATCTAGCATTCCGTAAGTTTTCATTATCCCAATTTGGCACACCTGACTACTAATTAGCAGCTCGATAAGGTCTCTAGCTGTTGAATGAGGTGTGCTTTGTTAGGGCTGGAGGAAAAACCAATGGAATGGTAGATCTCAGAACACTGCTGCCCGACTTGTCTTCAACCTTCATGAGTTCTCATAGGTCACTCCACTCGCTACTCTGTCGCTGCCAGGATCAGGTTCAAAGCCCTGACTCACTGCAGCCAACAGGACAGCCCCCGCCTACCTACAGGACATGATTCAATCCTACACGCCAGCTCTACCACTCCGCTCTGCTGCAGCGGGGCGACTTGCACTCCCTGCCACCGGGGATAATGTCTTGAGCGTGGAGCTTCTCCACCCGAGCTCCCCAGCGGGCAGACTGCACCGGACTTGTACACAGCTCCTCTGCAGGGTCACGCCTAAACCCGGATCACTCTTATCTCTTGTCTAGTAGCACTTCCTTGTATCTTTGTCTTGCAATTTTATGTTGCACTCGCACTATCATCTTGATGTTGTAGCTCCTAATCATATCACTTGTAATCATGCCTCACTTCTAGTTTGACTTGCCATAATTTTACTGACTTAGCCTATGTTTACTGTGTGAACTAGACCTGGTGTTTATGATTATGGGTAACTGGTGCTTAATGAGAATTGTATCTTGTCGGATCTGTGTTTTGTAGTTGTTCCAGTGACCTTCAGGGTGCACTTATTGTATGTCGTTTTGGATAAAAAGTGTCTGCCAAATGAATGTACTGTCATGTAATCTCCAGGAACAGGGTTGGTTACCACAGATATAAAGGAATATATATAGAGCATATACCACAGATATTGAGATGTACTTTGCTACATCATGCAGCTACGGAGTAACAGTGTACATTGAGACTCACCAGTATCATGTGTGCCACAAGGTTTCCTCCTAGCGCTCCAAAGGTGTAGTAGACCAAGGCCTGCAAGAATAAAGGGGAGGAGCCGGAACGTGTGAGGATCTGCTCCGATGTCCGGTACTTTAACTGTTCATTCACTTCAGGGGCCGCTTACCTTTGCTTGACTGGAATTCACCCCTAGTCCAGCTGCGTAAAGGAAGCCCAATGCCTGATGGGAGTGTGGAAATTGTGTCAGAAAACAGAAGGCCCACATAACCAGACGTCCTCAAATTTATCAGGGTAAACATTTTATATTAAGCACCCATGCAAGCTTTGGGGAGCATGCTACATTGTTTGGGTTTTAAGGGGGTATTATGCAGTACTGTATGAGCTTTTGAGAGTATGCTACATCATTTGGACTTTAAGAGTCTGTAATACTGTATGAGCTTTGTGCCATACTGTTTTGAGCATTAGGGAAGTATGCTGTACCGTTTGAGCTTTGGGGGACCCCTCCAACACCAGCTTCTCAAAAAGCTCCTTGGCCTGTGGGAGGTTCTGGGGCATGTAGTCTCCGAACAGCATGGCGTACGCCACCTTCTCCATGGCTTTGGTATGGCCCATGTCAGCCACCTTTGAGAGCAGCTTGTAGCCCCTGGAACGGAAGGGTACACATTGAGGGAACGTACCTAACTTTGCACATATATTTCACTAACTTCATACACAGTGCTTATATTTGCATATTAATAGAGGTAGGACCATACAGGGGCTTTAGGACCCCACCCCCCCCCCTCCAAATCTCCAGATTGTTATCATGTCATCCAGTGATTGCTTCAGTTTGTCATCAAGTCATCCAGTGAGACTGCTTTAAGATGACCTGGTCAGAACTGCTAGTTCTGACTGAAGAAGGGGGTAAGGAGAGCGAGGAAGAGACAAACAAAAGGAAGAGACCAAGGGAGGAGTGTTCACTCACTCCTTCTTCTGGCTCTTCTTGCCAGTGTTGCTGATTATCCTGACGGCCTTCTGGTAGAGGTCTTCCGCCTCCTCCGCCCGGTGTCTCTGTTCTGCCTGCTCCTCCGCTGGGGGGGGGGGGGGGAGACCGAGAGGTTTTCAAAGTGCTTTAGCCCTTCCTTATATACAATTCAATATAATAACTAAACAGGAAATTGAAAATTGATAAAATGAAGGCCAGTAGCAGTGAGAGTGAGCAATGAAATTTTTCAAACGAACGCCTCTAGTGAATATAGTTGCATGACGAAAGACAGTATTGCTGACACGGAACCAGAAACCTGTCCTTGGGCAAAACTCTTCACAACATATAGCACTGTACATTCCTGTAAACCACCACAAAATTTGGGGGTTGACCTTCTGGCTTCTGCAAAACAAAATAAACTGGGAAAAGACGGAGCTGCCATCTCAAACCATCGCAAGATGGATTCCGGTGTACATACTTTCGCAGAAGCCCCATTTCTTGTCGCGGTCGTAGTCGAACGTAGTGGCGCACCATAGCCTGCCGTCCCCCCGCCCCTCCGTGGTGCAGTCCGAGTACTCCTTCCCCAGGAAGAGGAAGGGGAAGATGCAGGGCTCCCCAGCGGCAGTGCCCCCAATCGCCACAGGAACTGCAGTAACCAGAAACACAGTCAGCAGGGACGCATTAAAACGCAACACATGTACGGCAAGCAGGGGTCAAAAGCACTCGAAGGGAAGGAGACATTACTACAGTTATGATACAAATGAACACAAGTAACGCATTTCAATCCCTTCAGCGGTCTGTTGCGTTTCAGAATGCGTGCAAAATAAACTAGAAGAGTGCACTCAGTAGAGTGCAAATCTCCGCCAGGCATTCCAAACAGAAGCAGTTGCTGATCACTTGCGGTTAGGAGTTAGCACTCAAACTGTTTCAATGGACAACAATGATGGAAATGAGTTCAAATAAAATACTTGTCGTTGACCGATTTGCAAAATATTTGAGAATACAGGTCCTTGGCCTGCTGCCAGCATGCACAACAAATATTAGGCTGATCAGCCCAGGAGTATGCGAAATTAGCTGCGGACAGAGACACAAACACACACACACATACACACACACACACACACACACACGACCAAACGCATGATCCCCTCCAGGCTCTGCCTGGCGGAGATAATAATTATTCACTGAAGCATGTTTAAAATGCTTTACGCTTTGCCTGAATCAGAACAAGGACTTGCTGTATTGCAACAGCCACTAATGTTTAACGCCATCCTGGCAGGCTATATATTGGATAACTGACAAAACCTCAATAGCATAGCTATCCACTTTGTGTTTGGCTAATAAATTAGTTGGCTTTCAATAAAGCACTAAACTGCACCTCTCTCATCGCAGACATTCTCACAGACTCCATGGCTCTCTTGGCTAATGTGATTCCCTCGGTGTCCACATTACATATCGAATTTCATCATGCAATTGTGGACTCAATGACAGCCAGCATCATCTTGGTCTCTTGGAATTCTGGAATCTGTGTTACTTCAGAGATCTGGCACCTTCGCAGTAAATATCAAGTCCATTTAATCGCACAGGGTGCTTCCCTTCCTGTGTGTGTCTGTGTGTTTCTTGGGGGGGGGGATGGGGGGGCGGCAGTATATCATTTTTATATCAATGTGTTGGTGGCATTTACCCTCTTTCGGCTTTTCTAGTTTCGGGGCGGGCTGTGAGGGCAGGTCCTCCTCCTGGGTCGCGCCCGTCTCACCCTCCGTCTCCCGAACAGTTTGCCCCTCACTCAGCTCCTCTTCCTTAGGGGCATCATCCCGGGAGAGTATCGCCTGTCCCACAACATCCTTTGTGTCCTCTGGCACCTTATCTTCTGCCTTCTGATTTTCAAAGGACTGCAAAGCAAAGCCAAAGGAGAAACACTGAAAGCACCTCTACATTTTGGTACTCTCAGTGAGAAGTACAACCTCATTGAAGAACTAAGTGGCAAAACACCACAAATTTAGACATTTTCCTAAGATGATGTCGATTTATACAAATGAATCTCATCCATTGTCTGTTCTTATGTTATTGCAAGCGCTATTTAAACTAAACATTCAAGTGGGGAAAGAACGAATAGTCGGACGTGATCTATATGTTAATTACCTTGGAATCTGCTTCACCATTCATTTCCTCGACGTCTGCAATTACAAAAAAACACAGTCAAACATTTACTCTTTTGAAAAGATATTGCCCTAGTCTATATCATTCGTATCACAAGAACAACTATGTTTTAGCTGCTTTGAAAATGACGTCTTAACACAGTGTATAGTACAGTAGCCAGTATAGGTGTTTCCAGTATGCACCATGCAACACCTAAACTAAGTTTAACTTAATGTAGCCCAAGTTAGTTAAGGTTAGCTAGCTAGGTTATGTCCATGAACTTACCAGCAGTTACGCCTCGCGAGATAACCAGCAACAGTGTAAACAGCAGCCACGTTGTCACCATCCTGTCAAAAACTGACATGCTTGTCTATCTTCAGAAATATAATTTCAGCTAGCTAGATGGACAGTATAAAGCTAGCTAGCTGGCTAGCTATCGAACTATCAACAACCTTATCATCAGAACTTCCCGTTGACTAAAGTATAACACCGTTTCTTATGCATACGTTGGAAAAACACCGAATAAATAACTTAGGTCAGCTAAGAAACGAAGTTATTTATATTTGACTTGCTTGTAAAAGCCAGTAAGCTAGCTAACTGTCTGGCTAGTCTGACATTGTGTTGCTCCTAATACGAGATCAACAAAAATCCGACATTTTAAGTCTTAACAAAAGACTGTCGTACTAATCAATAAGCGCAGCAATTTTCCATACATTTAGCAAACGTTTGCTGTCATATATAAAGTCACATTCGTATTATTACCATCTACCGTTGGCTAGCTAAATTCAGAATTTCATCGGGGTGGGCTGTTTAACCCCGAGTAGTACTTCCTGACCTTATACAATACACCAATTGCAGCTTGCAATGCTAACTATAAGCCAATCGTTGACCTTTGTACATACCATTGTCCAATAGGATTTGCACACACCACAGCGTGTCACTGACTCTCTGTAGGGATTGGATAAACGGCACCATCCATCAAGGTTAACTGTTTTCACTCTTAGGTTCTGGATCAGCTTTTATGCGCACAAAAATTGGTTTCGATACAATCGCGTGTGGGCAAACTGATTCTGATTCAGCTGTTTGGTGTAAAGTGTATGCAGAACGGAATACCGATGGCACAGACCATCAAACTGACATCACACAGAGGAGGGTATCATCGAGGCGTACACAGCCACTGGTGAACAGCCTGGTATTCGTTAGGATTTTGTATCACCTGTAGAATAAAATGTCTCGCAGAAAATAATAATAATAATAATAATAATAATAACTTTGTGCATTACATAAAATACAGTTTAAAAAATAAATATAAAGATAAAAATAAATAAAATAAAATAAATTAAAATAAATATGGATTAAGAATAATCAGAACATAAGAAAATCCATACAATTCTAATGCAAAATCGCAACAAAATAAGAACATGAAATGTAAAACAATATAAGATAAATAAATGTACATATCAAAATATTAATTTCAAAATAAATAATCGGTTAAAAGCTAAATTTAAAAGACAAGTTTAAGTTCTAAACTGACACTTAAAAGTGTCCACCTGAGTTTGCCCCTCTGAAAACACTTGGCAGGATGTTCCACAGCCTGGGGTAGTAATTTAAGAAGGCTGCTTCACTGTTGTATAGAGAGTCCAACAAACCAACATAAATGACTTGAGGGCTCATGCAGGGGTGTAAGGAACAAGGTCATCTGTGAGCATTGTTGACCCTTGATATCATAGAGAAATGTTAAGAACTGCTAATACTAGGATGATGTAAATTCTTGCACTCAGAATTTCTCTTATTATCCCATAACTTCTCCATTTAGTATGTTAGGAGATGAGGAAAGGTTTGAATTTAAAGTATGAATTTAATAAATTCAAATGCAACTATATGCCTATATGCCTGTAGCTTTAAAGCTTAAATAACTGTCAATGTATACATTGCACCAGGTGCATGATGCCATGATAGCCCTAAATGTCAATCTAGCAACAACAAAAAAAAATAGCCAGTTCCATTCTAAAAAACAATAAAATAACATTATTTTGTAAACTTTCATAACAATGCTGAATTCTTTCCATTTTAAACCTCTATTTTACTAAGCAGGTCAACTGAGAACTCAATTATCTTATGCAGTGATGACCAGTTGAATGGGTTGCGGGTGGGGTGTGCAGGAGTACTGACCTAGGATCAGTTTCGCCATTTAGCTCATAATGAAGGTTAGGATCAGAACAAGGAAAACCTGATCCTAGATCAGTACTCCCACTCAGAGACACTTTATAAATTTGGGCCCGCATTTCCAGTGTGCTAGTTAGAGTGTAAAGGACACCTCATGAAGACGTTTGCCTAAGGCAGCAGGGCACATCCCATCAGGACTATTCAAATGTTCAACTGGAACTTCCAGCATTGGGGGATAAGATGGAACAGGGGTGTTAAACTGATTCCCAAGGGGGCCGCAGTGTTGGTGGGTTTTTCTGGTTCTAAGAACAAGGTGTGCGGATTCCGTAGCCAATCAATGACTTAAATGAATCATTTGTCATGATTGGCTATGAGACCACCCCAAAAACCAGCAGACACTGTGGACCTCCAGGACTTAAGTTTGACACCTGTGAGACAGAATGTTCAATGTAAATAATACAGACCTGACCATCAGGCTATTGTCAAGAATTATTGGTGACACCTCATCCAAATTAAATGGCTTCTAAATAATACCAAGTGCTGAACTGAGTGTTGTTGGTTTTCACACATATTAAAAGCTTTAATTAGCTTTTTTTAATTATTCAAAAAACCTCACCAATAGTTGGTGTATCCCTAATAGTCTTGATAAGTTCAAATGGCATCATTAGCAAACATAATTTTGTAACTGTCAGAATAGCATAATTTCTTAAGTAAACTCAAGCCTATTCAAGGATGTTTCAAGGTGAGCTATTCCTATTTTCACACAGTTTAACAGAATAAATATAAAAATTTTAAATATGAATCCACATACATTTAAAATGTTACAGAATTTTGAAAATACGAAGGCCACAGCTGCATGTCCTGCAAGGAGGTTAAACCGCATTAAAGGTTTTTTTTAAAGCTTAAGTGGAGTAAATTGCTCATTCAACAATCACAAAGAAAGCACAAAGAACACTTGGGGGCACATGCATATATGACCCTTCGGCCCCTCTGAGACAACATCAAAACACAAGCAGTTCCATAAAAATTGTATTTATTTATATTATCGTGCCGACTTATCTATAGAAAGAACAAACCGAAAAATACAGCCCAGTTACCAATTCGAAATAATTATTAACTGAAAAGGATTTTTATTTCTACCGATTTGACTTTACCAATCCATTTCACTTCAGCCTCTCTCTCCTTCCAGGTCACATGTTACAGAGCCATAGAGCAAGCCCAGGCTCAGAACCACCCTGTCATAACGCAGCCTTTCCATCTGTCAAGGCACCATTCAGTCATGCTCACTAAAACAGCTAGTGCTTGCAGCATCCAATATCTGCGCCAGAAATGAAAGCATTGACACACACAAATAAAGATAGGTGACAATCGTTTTTTTTTTTTTTCCCCTCCCTCCCTTTTTGTCTCAAGTTCAGAGGTCAGAGGTCTAAGGATGAGGACGACGTGGCCCCTTGTTTTCAGTAGAGCCTCGCCCCGTAGCCAAAAGTCTGTTTGATGGCCTCGAAGTAGTAGCGCTGCCAGCCTTGCTTCGTCCTCTCCTCCTCGCTCACTGGGACCCCTTTGCACTCCGCCCTGATCTCGGTCTCTCCGCCCCGGTCCGAGAAGTTCAGGGTGATAGTTGCGTAGTGCTCTGGGGAGGAGAAGGGGGAACATTATGTGAAAATTCAGCCAAAAATAAAACTTCCACAATGCGCAACATGTCCATCAACAGCTGAGTACACTAATCCAGGAATGGTCAGAGACCATGAAAATAGATCTGTCCACAGCTATGGAAAAGTCAGTATTTATTTTTGATAGTCTATATGATAGACGGATAAGATATGACAAACAAATCGACAGACAAAAAGGTAGGAAACCTACCACATGGCCAGGTCTTGAACCTCCACTTCATGACAATTTTCTCCTCAGGAATCTGAAAAATTTTAATTTTTGTTTCTTTGTTTCCTGGATCTTTGATAATGTAAGAGAACATACGTGGTCTGCTGACGTGCACCCACCCACCCCTCACTATCTTACCAGCTCCTGGAACTCTCCAGAAACGTTCCCCTCCATCAGCCGAAATTTGCCCCCCTTGTCTCCGTCCACCACAGCTGCCCCGTGGGTGAATGCCTGCACCATCTAAGCAGACAAAGGGAAAACCCAGACTTATTTACAAAGACATATCTGCCATTATGGGGTATGTTACTGGTGACCTGTGGCCACCAATGGGAATGTGAGGCTTCACGACCCCCGAAACAAGAGGAGCCATCTTACCATTAGCAAGTCAACAATTCAAACCTATCATATTGACACGTGATGATGATCACAGTCTGTTGGATGCATGGCAAAGCACGCGCTCATCCCACCTTGCAAACTCACCTCCTGGTTGAGGAAGATTCTGTAGAGCTCCTCCGGGGAGGTGAGGAAAGTTTCCTTCAGGCTGAACTTGCAGGTGGGGATCTTCACCCCAGTGCTGGGCGCAGGGGTGGAGCTCCCACTGTCAACCTGCGTGTAAAGAGAGACGCCATTGGTTCACATCATGTCCTTCATTACCACCAAACACACCCCTTTGTCTAGAGGCTTCAAACCTGGCTGTGAGCCAGCATGCAACAGTCTCTGGAGGTAAGAACTGGGTAAAGCGTCCAGCCAAGGTTGTCATGGGAACAGAGCACAAAGCACTTAATTCACAATGTCCAGTCTAACTGCACCAACAAATGTCAAAATGTATTCATGTTCATGAAGCGGACATAAATGTAGCCATGTTCCAGTGCTAATGTCAGAGTATTCTTATAACTTTAACTGGAGGAAACTGTACCTCTAAATAGAAAGCCTCTGCCACTGGGAATTTAATAACCGATATTTACCATCACAAAACTTCAGATATGTCCAGCACTTTTCATTAACCGATATCACATTTCATGCTTAGTGGCTTCGAGAATTTCATAATGGATCTTCCTGCTGACCAACATAGAAATAAATTTAAAAATCCCATGTTTGAATATCACGCATCACAACACACACATTTAGGAGCTCAAAACACGGAATATAAGGAGGGGAAAGGGCTTGCTGAAAATGATGTAAGAATGACAAAAAAAACTCCAAAACTAAATTCTTACACACCCAACCAAATCCCAGCATACAATGTTTATACTTGCCCCAGTTCAGAGAACAAACTATTTTAATGGTTTGAATCTCTTAAGGATTTCACAACCCTTCATTGTCTCTTGCCCAACATCTAAGGCGCTCTTCTATTGCAGGCCAACGGTAAGCTAATGTGCTAGCAGTAGAACCAGAATCTTCACTGATATCAATAATTCTGTGCATCAACAATCCCTAGCATTTACACAGACCATAAGCTAGCAGCATTAGCAGATGAGATCAAATGTCTTAGGTTCGCCGTCAGGCCCTTTCCTCCAAGGTAAGAGGACTTCACCCACCCGGGTTTTATCCACTTTGGCCTTGGACTGAGACTCCTCCTGGGGCTGCTTGCTCAAACCATTGGCCGTAGGCAAGATCATCCCCTGAGTAAATTCTGCAACAAAAAAAGAAGATTCTGTTTTCCACCTCAAGCCAAAATAGATACTGATAACACTACGGAACAGAATGTCTCAGTCAGAGGTAAAAATGAAACAAAAATAACTTCCGTGCGACGATTTCAACATTTGCACATGCAAATTGTGCCTATTCTTTCCATTTGCTGTTAAATTTTCGTATGTCTTTTCCAGGTTTCCAGGTTCCAGAAGTCCATTTGTGTCGTTGTATAATTAAATGAGAAAGCTATGCACTTGCCTTAATTTGGGCAGGTAATGACACAAAGTTGACCGACATTTTTTGGGTGCCACTGTACCAAAAAAAGCAATAGCTCTGTGAACATTCTTTTGGTGTTCATTGTAACCATGCCAGTTTTCACTAGCATCACACCAACAACTTACAAATTATCAAGTGCCTACTGTCCTCTCTAGCACTAGAGTTTGGTTCCCGACTCGAACAAAACGGCTGGCCAACATGAACCTCCAAGCTACAAATCAACAGTTGCACTTCAGCCACACTGCCCCAGCAGAACCAGCGAAATGGAGCTTACCTGTCTTCAGGTGGCCGATGTAGCTCCCCAGCGCGGCTCTCACTACTTTGACTCCCTCCTTTCTCATGAAGCCCAGCAGCGGAGTGTCCGGCTCATCTTTACAAAGCGACACAGAGATCTGTGGGGACGACCAATGAGAACCGCGTCACCGGTGCCGTTTGATCAAGACAAAAACGCTGCGCTAACAGGGGACCCTTTTTCCCCATTTGAATCCGTTTTCATAATTCACTTTTTACATACGTACATCCAGGTCATCCATGTCATTTTCATCCGAGAGATTGGGAACCTCCACATTGCCTTTGTACTTGATTCCTGTTTTGGATGTTCCTGTGGTAAAGAGGGAAACTGCATCATGCTGCTCACACACTGCTGGTTCAAACACACCTTAGGCCAGGCTGCCAAAACAGAAGTCTTTCCTAGAGGAACATTTACCCAAGTGGCTTCCAACTCTGTTCCTGGACTTCTACCATCCTGAAGGTTTTCATTGCAACCCTAATTTGGTACACCACATGCTAAAGCCTGATTTATACTTCTGCGTAGAATCTTTGTTAGGGTTGGCGCCAGTGGCGTAGGTTCCGTTTGAACATTGGGGGGGGGGGTATTAAGTTGGGGGTCCTCCCCCAGGAAATTTTGAGTGTCAAACACTGACAAAGTCCTCTGCTTCTTTCATGTTTTTATTGGGGGGGGACAAATGCACATGTTCTAAATATTGAGGGGGATGTATCCCCTGTGTCCCCCCCAAAATCTACGCCTATGGTTAGAGCGAAAACCTACAGGACAGTAGATCTCCCGGAACAGGGTTGGGAGCCACTGTTCTACCCTCTGTCTAATCGACCAGAGTCAGTGCTACTGCTCAGCGAGACTGGAGGAAAACTGACCGACACCTTTCCTCCCTTAGCAACAGTAAGCACTGGTGCAATAAGGATCAAAAGTCAACATTTTAATGACTCATCTCCAAAAGGGCTCAGAAGGGACGGATTGGTCAAAGGTTTTTAAAAGAGTGCTTTTCTTGTTTCTTTTTTAAAATGCAGATTTCACACAGCATACCTGTCCACGTGGCCTTGATGTTCCACTCGTAGAAGAAGATGAGCTTTCCTTTGCGGTTGTTGATGGATGCCTCTCCCTCCAGCTTGTCAACCTCTGTTACCTTGCAGACGCCGTCCTCCCCCTCCACGTGCACTCCCAGGAGCAGTTCCTTCAGCTTGTCCGTTGACCAGTTTGTCGCATCCCGCTCAGTCCTGAGGGAGTGAATACATAGAAGAGCTGCAGAGAACCAGCAGATAGCCGAGAGTACCAAGGAGCTTAAGACTTCCAGATGACATTGGGAGAGCCTTTACATTAGACACAAGGAAAGCAGCAATTTGTGAGAATATGCCTATTCCAGTGTCACTTTTGCATCTGGTGCACCAATATTCCTCCTCGTGTAGCCTGATAACATTTTGTAAGTTATTTTGGGGGGGGGGGGGGGGTATACAAACGTATACCTTTAGCTTTACTGAAGCTTGACATGCGGTCATGGATCAAAAATAACCCCCATGTGCAACTCAAGTGGCTGCCCTGCCCAAGAGCTTGAAATAGACTAGCGAATCAAATTGGTCTAAGGTCTTAGAGCCAAAGTATTTATACCGCGACAACATAGTGTTACTGGTCCATTGTTTATTCTACTTTAAAAACCAGTAATCCGTTGAAGTTCATTTTATTTCCAACGTCAGATATTCTTAGCCACCTCTAATTTTCACCATCTATTACCTATTGCACATCGGTTTGAGTGACAAGGCCAAATGCATGGCAATTACTCCACACTTAACACTCGTCCTTTCATACAAACATGCTGGACAAGTGCTACAACTTTTCCATTCATGTGCACTGCGTCCTTGGAGGTGGTAAAACAAAATAAGCGTACCGGATTAGCTAACCAAGAAAATACTAAATAAATGTTGATTACGTAGCAAATGAAACAGGTTATCTAAATAGCATAGCTAGCGCGATACATGGCTAGAAAGACACTAGCTATTTTCAGTTACGATAGCTGTCTGCTAGCTTTCAAATCAGTTACCGTTGCTTGGTGAGTAGCTAGCTAGCCAGCCACCCCACAATTAAATTATGAGTAAGGTAGATTTCTGGTGATCTTGGAAAAAATATTGTGACTGTCAACAAAATCTTCGCCATCGTAACCCAATGAAAATAGTTAAAGATAGATAAAGGGCATTCAGGGCGCGGGCCAATTAATTCATTGTTACTATGTTAATTTCTGCTTTCAGATCAGAGAGCTATGGAGATTTCATGTTAGCAGCCACATCTTAGTGGTAGGGTTATTTATGCCAAATTAGTTAATGTTAGAGCGACAACAATTCCGATCGTCTTCAGTCTTACCAGTGCCAGTTGTTGACGTTGGTTGCATCGGCTCTTTCTTCTACTATCCAGCGTGGATCCCCTTCACCCCACTTGGCCATGATTGATGCTAGGGGAGGTAGCTAGCTATCCCTAGATCGAACACACCACTAGATAACGCTAGCTACTTCAAGAAGCACAGGATGGTGCGAGTATATAAGCTATGTTAGTTAGGTTAGCTAAACTAGACTTTGTGCTACTCTAACAATCAGCTATAACTCAAATGCCCCGTAACTACAAATATCCAATGCAATATATCGATGAGATCTCTAGTCGGTTAGGTAGCTAACTAATATGAAACGGTTAACTATAACGTTGGTTAGATAACGTTAATGTTAGCCGAGCCGTTTGAATATCAGACTGCCTATAAGACGTATAATCGTTCTGTTCCTTGCTAACTAAGAACGGACTTTGCTATGTCCGCAGTGCGCCTGGTCAGATGGCTTGTACAGTACAAGCTAGCTACTTTTCGAGAATGGTCAGGTTGAATCCTGAAGCTGGGATTCGAGATCACGCCGTAGAATGTACTGGAAACGGAACTGAGCTGAGTGTTGCATTGAAATGTCTCCCCCTAAAATGATCAATTCCAGAATTTACGTTCTGCAGTTAAAGCACGTAAGTACGAATGCTTGGTTGAGTTGTATTTTGAATTTAAATTAATATAAGCAACACATGCAATGCGTATATGTACGTAAGGGTTTCAGCATGACTGCAAGACTAGTTTAATGATTGCGTATGTTAACGGGCGCCTCTTCAATACAGGGGTTGCGCAGACGACAAGTGGGAGAAGTGGAGTGGGATAAAGTTGTGCAGATATGCGCAACGCTTTCCGTACGCGCAGTTTTCACCAAAACCTACCTTACAGAGTCCAGTTTTATGAAAGGGAGAAAAATAAAAGTATCATCAACATACAACTGTTGAACCCTTTCCTTACAAGCATATAACTTTTCCTGTGTACTAGAAAATAAAGTGCATTAAACGAAAAAAAAAAACATTCTTTGGGCACTGTTGTATAATTCTTAGATAACAAGCTGCACAATTAGGCTAGGCTCGACAGATCATTTCCAATATCCTATCAGCAGGCAGACAAGAATATCTTGTTTGAATCCACAGTTCAGGTGCTGAAATAGCTTCAATGCAGGATCGTCCGAACATTACAGGAGTGTGCAGTAATGTACTCAGAGTAGTAAATGTAAATTTACCAGAATGAAGGTGAGGTGTGAAGTTTTCTAGGCTTTGGTTTGGACCCTAGCAGCGCTATTTTGAGTATGCTGCACAGTGAGTTGCCTGGGTAAAGAAAGCATGGGTGTGATGAAGCAAGGAAGAGAAGATGGCATGAATGAGTTTCTCTGGGTTAAGCAAGGACCTAGATCTGGAAATGTTTTAAGTGAAAGTATAATGTATTGCATATATGTTTGATATTGTTAATGAAGGACAGAAAGGAATCAAATGTCTTTCCCAGATTTGTCACAGCGGAAGCCAAATTTGTTGGCACATTGTGGCCATATTTTTTGACCGCATCTTTTGATAGCTTTTACAGAAAATGGTCCGGATGTAATACCCAACATTGCAGCTGGATTGGGTGAAAGCTCTAGGAGCTGGATATGAGTACTAAATGTTTTATTTATTTATTTATTTATTTATTTATTTATTTATTTATTTATTTATTTATTTATTTTTATACTAAATCCAAGATAGCTGAAAAGCAATATTGTCGACACCAAGGGCATATCATTTGCTGGTTAGGAATATTTACTGCAAGGTTCTACGAAAAGTTTGTTTGAAATATCTGCTTTCATTGCAGAGTAATCAGCATATAATCTTTTTCCTAGTGTAGCACTCCACGTGGTCATATTTCATGCAACTTGCTGTGTACTTAGGCCCCCTGGCAAAGAAAGTACCAGGTTTGGCATCAATACAACAAAGCATCACAGATATAGGACTTGCTTCCTGTTTGGCACCTTCAAATTTGTTTGTATACAGTGGCCATGTTGTTTGACCTAGCAACCATCTTTTAATACCTTTTGGTTTCACTAATCTCCAGATGATGCCTGCCATTGCGGTATTCTGTCAAATGCTGTTGGAGGAAATGTCTTTTAAATGTTTTTAAAAAAATTATTCTATTACTCCAATGAAGAGAGACTAGTTGTCCATAAGGAGAGACATAATGTGAGGTGGTAGGATTCAAGTCTCTAGATCAAAAGGGGTAGGAACTATGATTACTTTAACATTGGAAATTCAAATGACAGTTTTAGTACCATCAAGTGGCCAATCTGTGGTACTATAACTGGTACTATACAAAATCACGCAATGGTCATATAAACATACCCTCTATGAAAGTCCCAGGTTTCATAGGTCTTCCTCGTGTGGATAGGCCAAAACTGGGAACAGAGGAAAATTGCTAATATCTTTTCAAAAATTGTGGCAATAAAAAATGGCTGCAACACAAAAGGTACATATATGTTCCAGATGAGGAAATGTATCACTATAGCAAGTTTTAAATATCTGAAAGGCTACGATGATATTTCATGAACTTATGAATCTTGAAAAAAGTGATTCAATTGGTCCAATACTTTAGGGTTGGGCTCATGATAATAATTTCATAAATTTACGTCAAACATTTTTGGAGTTATATTTGGAGACATGCCCACATCAATTTTTATTGGCTTACTGTAGCCATATTGTTTGACCTAGTAATATCTTTTAGCAACTTTTGGCCAGACTACTATCTAGAAGATACATGCCAAATTTGGTGGTGATCTGTTCAATAGTATAGGAGGAGATGTTGATGTGGAAATTGAAGTGGGTGGGTACGTTCAATTTGGCAGGACCTAAGGATCATGGAGAAAAAAGAATTGTGACTCAAGAAAATGGTTCAGTTGTTCAAAATGGTGGATGACCTGACCCCAAACTTGGTGACTGAATACCTGGGCCTGTCGATTGTCAATGCACAAAATTTCACAAAAATCTGCTGAGTGGTTCCATGGGCTGCCATTGACTCCCATGACAGAAATTATAATAACAGTGAAAAATTCGAACAACTACAATAGGTGGCCCCTAATAATAATAATGATTTATAAGTGACTTTCAAAAAACATTATATATAACTTTATATAATTCTTTTTGTTTGGGGAGGGGGGGGGGTTAGGGAGTGTGAGTTGGCCATCTTTGGAGCTGTGTCCAGTGTGAACATTGGCTTTCTATTCCCTGTTTTCCTTGCTGAGTTGCACATGAGTGTTTTCTGCATATCTAGCATTTGATAAGAAGTGGTGGCTGACATCTTCATGTGCTTCAGAGGAGGAGCTCAGGCTTTTCTGCATTTTCCTGCATCAGCTTCGGAGGGCGATGAGAGGTGCAGTGTAAGCATGACTGGGCATTCTAAACATGAGAGAAAAGTGGGAAAGGCATTAAACACAGCTTTAAAGACAAATTAAAAGCTGTGTTTGAATGTGTTTTCTTAGCAACAGAAGCTTTGTGAAGGGCTGACAAACATTCCCAACGGTGGTTCTGGAAGGAAAGGACGGGGCTTAACGCCCTCTGGAGTAATAGGCCCCCTGGGTGTTATTCTCTTGCAGTACACTAGATGGCACCAAACACAACCAGCACTTTTATGAAAAACCTGTGAAAATAATCCACTGTGAGATTTAGTTTCTCTGTATTAGAAGGCCTCTTCTGACAGCCCTGCTCAATTTATTAAATATGTTAAACTACACATTAAACAGGTGTGGATTATTGTGGGCCTGCATGTGTAAGTATCATTGTTTTTGTTTCATTATCCCGCTCCTTTTGAAATGCGTTCCTCCAGCCTACATGCTGCTTTTTGGAAATTAAATTGACATTAAATTACAAACAAGCTGTACAGCTTGCTTCTTGGATAATAAACAATATAAATAAACTGCAAATTAAATGAATAAAACAGGTCTATACTAAATACAAACTGAATAAATATTCTAATATAAACTGTTAATTTAGTATATTTTGCAAATTGTATTATTAAGCATTTCAAAAGTAGTACATAGACAAACTTTGCTGAACAAAAGTAATGATCAGAGCAGTCTCACTTCCTATTGACTGTGTGCATGTGGATACTTTATACTCTTCATAGCTGCACATGTACATCGAACAGGCTGCAGCCACAGCACGAATATATTGCACACAGGTATACCCCAGGCTTGTAAAACAAGTCCAGCCTGATCTGTGACTGCAAAAATGTGACTGAACCAATATTATCTGAGAGCAGACAGGAGAGGTAAAGTGACAGGAACAGTGGCTGTTAGTCCCAAGATTAGTTCCTATCTCACTTTACTATAGGTTGGCACCCAGTGCTGTGAAGCACCTATGAGCATTACACTGTACGAGTGGTTTCTCTCTAATAATTATGGTTAGGTACCTGTCAAGGTTGGCAGTTGCTCGCCCGAGAATGAAAACTGCGGCTTAAAGTTATGAAAAACCACACTTTTATCCAGAGCCGTCAATAAAACAAAGGTTATACGTGCATTCTGATAGGCTAAAAGGAGTAGCAGTCATTTGAGGCAGTAACAAAACCAGTAGAGTCAACCATAATGTTGGTGTAGTCAACTGCCCTGATGTTAATGTCTTTCAATCTACACGTTGGGTGCATATACAACGCTTAATGCAACACTGAACCTCACTCAGTGTCTGAAAAGTCTAGTTCACTCTTAAGGGTTTTTATGTTACTAACTACTGCAAATAATGTGATGTCCTGTAAAAATCTTGTATGGCCATAAATAAATAAATAAATTAATTATTAATTAAAAAAAAAAAATAATAAATAAAATAATAATAATAATAATAAATAATATATATATATATATATATATATATATATATATATATATATATATATATATATATATATATACAAACACACACACATACACACACATTGTAATAAAGTCAGTTAAAACCCCTATGGGTTTAAACCCCCAGACCATAGAACTGAATTACAGCTGGAACAGCTAATCATTATTTCACAGATTTGGATAGCTGTTCCAGTTGCAATGCTGGCCTGTGGTGTAGGGGTTTAAACCTGAAATGACACTCCAGCTAAGCACACTGCGATTGATCATGTGTGACAAAATCATGACGTGTTCAAAAATATAACTAATTTTTTTTTGGAAATACGAAGTGTTTGCACCAACTAATTATATGCATCTTCAGAAGATGCTGTTCTGTGCCCCTGGGTGCCAGTCAAATTAGTCATATTAACACTTTAACCATTATGTGGCTTTTCAAACTTTTATGTTGTTAGCACTTGCCCATTAAAATGAGATTTATGGTCCTTCTTGAGTTGTGTTTTCACAGGTGTTGAATATGTCACACTGACAGTGGGGGGGGGGGGGGGGGGGAGAGAGGCTGCACTTTGTCATTGCTGCAGTCCTCCTAAACCCCATCTGCGTGCGGGTCGGCTGCCATTGTGTCTTCTGTGTGGGCTTGCAGGGCCCAAGGCTGCACATATGTTGGGGGGGGTGGGGTGTTGCAAACAAAAGAAACGAACAGAAAAAAACCCTAATCTCTGTTTAATTTGAGAAATTAGGGGGTCTCGTATAGTGGTGCTAGGAAGTGGAAATGCCATAATAGAAAGTTTGACAGATTAAATTCGTTAACTAGTTTCGAACACCTGAATGTACACCTAAAGAACACGGCTGAATTCCAGGTGACTCTGCTGTACCCTTTAGCAACCAAGGCACTTCACCTCAATTGCTCAAAGTAAAAGGAAAATGATTAAATACAGTACATATAAAGGGATATTGTTTATAGTAGGTTTCAATCACTGGTACAAATGTATTTATTCTCTGACATAGTGCCGTACATTCCCTGTGATTTATTTAATAAAACGAAAATGAAGCAGGCTACATTACGTGGCTCGTGTGCGCTCTCCAAACATAACATTTTAAATGTGAGATTGCCAAAAAAAGAAGGGTTCTCTGCCCAGAGTATGGTTATGCTCCACGACCTTCATTACATAAATGTGCAGACTAGAACACAAAGTTCTTAAAATAACTGATGAAAAAGGAGAGTTGCTACAGCCATCTCCGTTCGGCTCATTTCCACCTCAGCGGCAGCTCGTAGGCCAAGTGTTTTAAATTTAGGTTTAGCGTGCTTCGAATGGAACGCATTAGTCACAAAAATGCAGGACCCGCAAACAGTGTGCATATTGTGCCACTGTCTGAAGACCTTGGATAGGATCTCTAGTTACTTCTGTGTGGCTTTTGTTCCCGGTTAAAACGACGGCCTGTCGATCATCATGCATGTGTCCGCCCACTTCACCCTTCCTGCTGCAGCTGGCCACTGAGCACCAGTGCTACGAGTGCAATCGGTGTCGGGGAAGTCGAGAGAGCTGTAACGTTACCTTTAACACGTACAACCTACCCACTAAGAGCTTATGACCGCCTCCGGTGCAGAATAATACACTCAAAAGGTAAGCGCCAAGCAAAGAAGTGCGCCTTATATTGAATCGTACCGCTTAACAGTAGTTTCACGAGGTTAATACATTTTAATAAAACTAGCTTTCAAAAAGACTAATCAATGTGTGTTGGCCATGAAACACGCATTTAATGCGGAAGTGTCCTGGAGGTTCCTTTACTTACTCTGGGGACTTGTGGGTAATGAGCATGTGTAAATGATTTAACATTTAATCGGTTTAACGACTGGCACGTGTGGCTGTTTAACTCTGCAGTTGTGGCGGTTGAATGTGTTTAAAAGTTAGGCAAGAAAGACTTAGGGTAGCTAGCAAATTCAAAATGGCTCCCATCCCTGTTGTTGTCGCCTCTGCTTCACAAGCCTTCGTTTCTGCAGAGGGGAACAAAGCGTCTGGTCAAAACAGGAAGTCGTAATTCAACGGAGATTATATGCGTTTTACCATTATGAAGTTATTTGTGTTGCATTGTCCATTTATACCATAAGATGGTGATGGTATTTATTCATTCTAAGACTTTTAACCGGGAGGGGAATATTGACAACGTCAGTGCGGTGGGGGAGGGAGACGTGCACCAGGGTGGAGCTTGAATGCGTTTGGGAGGGAGACTGTACTGGGGCATGGACATTATCCGGAGGGAGGGAGGCTCAAGTTGAAGGGTTCTTATTTAGTGAGGGCATTTTTACACAGTGGCACTTTAACTGACGTAGGGGGTTGGCGCTGAAAGGGACGGGACATTTTAAATGTCAGAAGCGGGCACTATGAAAAGGAGTTCCATCCTTTTGCTCTGAGATTGGCAGCGCATTTCAGCAGTTTATTGGCTCAAAACAACTTTTTTGCGCTTCATGGAAGTTTTGAGTTTACGTAGCCTAACAGACTTTCTAATAACGGTAGAGCTTGTTAAATTCAGCTGGCTAGTGTCCTACATTTGCCTACCCATTTTCAGATGGCTAGCCCTGCTGATTTAGCAAGCTAGCTGAAGTTGCTATTTGCATAGGACTGGGTTTTGCATTTTATATTGGGATGGAGTATATGTGAATAAAGATTTAGCAGTAATCGTGCACAGCTGTTTATTTGCCTTTGTATTTCCCACAATCACGTAAAGTTCGTTGTGATAATGAATACTTGCACTACTGTCCCTGTTTCCTTTTTGACACTAGGTTCAGTATTAGTAGCGTTTACTCATTTTAACAAATTTCCCAAGAATGGACCTTTTCCCGAATTTCAGTGGTTGCCCCGTAATTTCTTGTGATTATGCAATGTATTTTATTTTATTTTTTTGTAATGCAAACGTAGCATTTCTCCTAACAAAGACCTCTGACACGCAATTTTTCCGGTGTCATTTCTGAACTAAGGAGATCTGGTAGAACTTTTAAAATGACAATATACGTAGCTTTTCCTCATGATTCTGAATTGGGGAAATAATAAACGGCCTTATATGATTGCAGGACCAATTGTATTCTCATCCGTTTCTGTGTTGTGATAATGGACGTGGGCGTATAGTGTGATTAGGCAGGTATCTGGCTGACAAGTCGTGCTTTGCCCAACCCCCACCCCCATTAAGAAAAAAAAAATCATATATATATATAATTGGCATTAAATACTATTTTTTCATCTCCCTTATAAAATATGCGGAGTATGAGACCAATACGCTGTGTTCTTACAGTTAGGGTATGTCTATCCATCGTCGCAGCGGCCGTTGTCTTTGCCAGGGATGTTGCAGCAGCAATTTTGGCCTGTCAACTTGGGTTCTAGTGTGACCTTACAGCGCCGCCATGTCGCGTATGTAAGGTAGGGCAATTGCATTAGTTGGAGAGAGCCGTATTATGTCTACTGACTGTATGTATTGATGTCCTGTAGACCAGATTATATTATTAGCGCGTGGAATTTCCGTGTCGTTTCTGAAATGTCTCTAACCCAGAGAACTTGCACCGGATGTTTCTGTCTCTTACCATGAAAAGCATTTTTATTTGATCGTTTTTGTCTGGAGCCTAACGGTTTGTTGGATTGCTATCCAAAATGACTGGCAGGTATTGAAAAATATAACATAGTACAAGTTTCAATAAATGACAATGATATTAAAGCTTTTTCATGAAAAAGTGTTTCAATTGTCATGTTATCTATACGTAACTACATTTCCCACAAATTTTCATCAATTCCCTGACCACACACGCGCACACACACAGTTCATGCAGGCTTAGAGTCAAGCTGGGTTTATGCTTTGATGTGTTTGTTGCTTTCACGTTTCAGTCCTGCTGCATGTTTTTGATGTGGTTGACTGGCCTTGTGACAGGTTTCTTTTAGTAGTTAACAGAATCTGTGTACAGTAATATTTAGCATTCCAATTTACCATTGAACTCTGTATTCTGTGTAATTAATAAATTAACATACAAATGTTTTACACAATTCCTGATTATGTTCAAGATGGTTTGATGTTTTATCATTTGAAAAGTTGCATTGTAACTAAGGATTTTTCTCCAATTGCGTAGCCTAATACAAACCAGTTAAGTGAACAGTGAAGTCCCAGTGGGCTAGGTTTGATTTGGTCTCCTCTGTACTGATTTGAATATGATATCACTTATAATGATTAGCTGTGAACCATTAATGCAAGAAATGTGTTATTGGAATGTATCTGCCCATACGAAGAGGCAATTATTCCATGAATGTGTGTTTGTAAAAGTATTATTATTAGTATTATTACTTTTTACTGGCACTTTGCACAAATTCATGTGCGATTTGTCAGTAAGGAATGCCTATCTTATAATCAATTGTATCCCTTTCACCTCTTATTTTCCTGTAGCAGTTTAAAAACTGTGTGAATGTCTTAATGTAGAAACAAAAGCAGTTCTTTACACCGTTCGTGAATGCCAGCAGCTAAAGTGCTGTCCAAAATTATTCACATCCTTGAAGATGAAAGAAAGACTATAAAATAAGTCCTGAGCGACACTGGTTTAGTATTCGACCATACAGAAACTTTAAAGATCTTGCAGGTCCTTTGATCTGGTGCTTGTGGACTGCTCTCCAGTTCAAACCACAAATTTCCAATCAGCTTTGAGGCTGGAGACTGGGATGATCACTGCAAAGCGATTTTGAGATGTGGTTCGGATCATTGTCTTGCTGAAAGATCCATATGTGACCAAATTTGAGGAAATTTGGTCTTTGCTGTTTCCATTGGCTCAAGAGCTCCAAGTCTAGTAGGTGCAAAACAACCCCATATTATCAAGGGTCCACCATCATTTTTGGCCAGAGGTATGACATCCATTTCAGCTTACTGATCTTCACACCCTCAACCCTTCCAAAAAGCTTGGTTGCATAGAGGTGGTGTCTAATCATAGATTTGGTGGCACATTGTAGTGCATCTTTTGTATTTTTTTTGTATTGAAATTTTGTACATCTCTAACTATGGCCCATTTTTACTTAAATGAGCAAGTTAATGTAGGTTTGCTCATGTTTGATTTTTGGGGTGCGAATGATTGTGACCTGTTTTCTTCAGCAAAATCTTTTTCTCTGAGCAATTGTCTTCATAAAAGATAGTATTATGTAATAATATTAATTATTTTCCATTTTTTGGAGTGTATAATATAGCTCATAACCTGAATTGTTTATTTTATAAAGCAGTCTTTGACCGTCTTTGTCAAGGGTTTGAATAGGCCTAATTATGGAGGTCACTCTTAGTCAATGAACGGGGGAATTGGAGGGAGGGGGCGACTCAGCCGTAAGTATTTTTTAAAAATGTTTTTAGTAAGTCTTCTGAGAGAGGCTGTGGCTGGTTACCTCTCTCACTCTTCCAGCGGGGTCGGGGGGCTGGCTAAAGTTTGGTTATTCCGCCCACCAGGACCCATACGTGTGACTGGCCTAAAACGGGCAGAAAGAGGTCAGAACAAGAGCCGTTTGTGGCTAGTACAAAAGTGTGGAAGCGCTGCGATCGGGAAGAAACCGCTATGTTAATGCCAGTGCTGCCCAACAGGACAGGTAGAGCGCTGCAACCTTTAGAAAAAAATGATTGTGTCTGTACGTGTGAACTTGTGTATATATACTCTATATAGTATATAGTGTTTGTGTATCTCTTGCTGTTTAGTCACCTGTCTGTCATTAGGATGTAGGCCCATTGAATAAGGTATTTCTTATATTTCCTTTAAGCTCTTACTGCAGTTAAAAAGTAGTATTAAAACAGTAGACGCTGTCTGTAGCTTTACTGCATTTCCTATGAATAGATAATCTAATTGAGTTTAGATTAATTGTAATAATGGATACCAGTCTGCATTTTTACTGCATTTTCTATGAATAGATTATCTTATTGAATTTAGATAATTTGTAAAAATGGATTCCAATTATGTGGCTTGGTAATTATAAGTAGCGAATTAAAGTGTGAATAAAAAGAAGCCCTGTTTTGTATGTGAGTTCACCTTTGTTTTATCTGTTATTTTTGTGAAACGTGTCCTCCGCACGCACTCACCAGTCCTCTCCACGGTCTCCCCCCCGCTGCAGGACGAGCATGTTTCCGAAGGGCACCAAGCGCAAGTGTTCGGACGGCGGCGGCGGCGACGAGGAGGCCGCGGCGGCGGCGGGCGTGAAGACGGCGTCCTACAGCCTGCAGCGCCAGTGCCTCCTGGACATGTCCCTCATCAAGCTGCAGCTGTGCCATATGCTGGCCGAGCCCAACCTGTGCCGCTCGGTGCTCATCGCCAACACGGTGCGCCAGATCCAGGAGGAGATGACGCGCGACGGCAGCTGGCAGATCATGACCGAGGCGCTCAGCGCCAGCCAGGGCCTGTCCGACCGCCTGGTGGCCTCCGAGATCCTCTGCCGGGCGCCGACGGGGCGGGAGCCCGGAGAGGAGGAGCCGAAGCCGCTCCCTCCCGTCGGGGGCCGCCCCCCGGAGGAGGAGGAGGAGGAGCAGGAGGAACAGGAGGCGTTGGACGCCGAGGAAACGCTACGAGCGGTCGCCACGGAGGCCGATTCCGCCTACGTGTCGGGGGACGCGGACCCCCACTGGGAGGCCAGGGTCCCTCCGGAGGAGGCCTCCGAGGACGGGGACGCGGACGACGAGGGCTGCAGCTTGGAAGAGGAGGAGGAGGAGGAGGAGCAGAGGTCCTCGGAAGGCACCAAGACCATGGACCAGGTCTATGGGACATTTGAGATCAAGAGCCCCGCCCCTAGCCCAGACCCAGCCCTGGAGGAGCTGTTCTCGGACGTTGACGCCTCATACTACGACCTGGATACCATGCTGACAGGCATGCAGGCCACGCCCAAGGTTGGACCATATGACCTGCTGGAGAACCTGTCCTCACACGCGCCCAGTTCCACCTGCCGGACCGACCTAAACGAACTGGACCACATCATGGAGATCATTGTGGGCTCATGAAACACTTTTTTGTCTGCCTTTTTTTGTTTTGTTTTTACAGAGAAGTGTATCCGTGTCCTTATTTTGTTCCGAGCTCCGAATGAGCATGTGTGTGTGCCCGCATTCGTCAGTCAGTCTGCGTGTATGTGTATGCGTGCCTTTGTGTTTGCATTTGTCTTTCTGTGTGTATGTGTATGTGTGTGCGCACACGCGCGCAGATGTGTGTGAGCAGTGTGTTTAAGTGGAATGCGTGTTAAATCTAAGGCTCTTTCAGGACAAGTTGCCATGTCATGAAGGGCCAAGATTGAATGAGCTGACCATTGTAATTTCACTGACATACTTTTGGTTTCCTAAATTGTGTTATATATGTTCTTTCTTCTTGTTTGTCCATTCCTTTATTCTTGGATTTGCCTTGTTTTTAATTTATTGTAACTTTGAAACACTACATGAACTGAACAAGCAACCATAATTTTTAAAGCTGCACATATTTTCCTAAAAAAACAAACAAAAAAAACATCAAAAATGTATGTATATAAATATATATTTTTACAACGTATAAAAGTTGGGAAATGTAAAGAGTACGTATAGGTTTTTGTTTTGTTTATACGTTTCACCTAAGATGGGAGGAAACTGATTATTTAGTCTTGCAGACAGATTCACACAGTGTCTTCCAATGAGCTGAAAGAGCTCAAATGTATTTTAGATGTCCAAAACGGTGTTACCATTGTGAAGCACCTTAGTTTCTGTCAGTGTTTTGCCATATCCATAGCCTCATGCTGTATGTCTCCTTCACTCATGCTCACGTGTTCAACAGTTGTCGAATGGCTTGCTTTTTCCTAAGTCTGCTGTTTGGGAGCCATGTTCTTATATTTGTACATTTACAAATGAAGAATAACAGTTAAATTATTGCATTTTAATTTATTTAATTTATTAAATGCAAACATGTCTGATGGGTGTTGAGTGCTCACAAACTTGCGTAGAATGAGCTTTTCATTTTCTTTTGTGCTGTCGTAAGGTAATGTCAATATGCATTTTACAAATTGTAAATGCCTGCTTGTCTCTATCCTCGAGAAAGTGGGTTTTGTCCACTTACTATGCAGCAAGCATTCCAAACAACTTTTCAGTTAGTATTCAGATTAATTTAGTATAATGATTGACTGGTTATCAAGTCTTTTTTAAATGCCAGTATTATGAAAGTACTTCATCGTATACTCCCCTTTGATTGATGTCAGTGAAGGTAAACTTGAGTCAAAACCTGATTTATATGGCAATTAAGACCTAAAACTAGGGTAGATTATATGCAGTTTTTTATTACAATGTAGCATTTTGTATATATTTTAATAAAAGGTACAAAGTACAGAAAACACTTGTCTGTTCTTTCCTGTGTTCCATTTTCAGCCTTCATTTGTAGACTACATTCATAATAGAGGTGAAGCTGTTCCTGTTGTGGTTGCTCCTGGTCTAGAAACGTAAAGGTTTGTGATTACTTGAAGTGCTTTTTTTTTTTTCCTTTGGACCACAAACCCCCAATGCCCCTACACCAACTATTGTAAATCTTGCCTGTTGTCAGGAATTTGTGTATGTATTCAGTAAGTACTCAATGTATTCTTCATTTCACATAAGGACTGTCTGAAAAGTCCATAAAGTGAACTATCCCTTTAAATGTATTATTTTTAGGAGCCACACTTTCCAGATGCAGATCCTAGATCCTAGATAGGCATAATTTCTTATAAATATCATACTTCGGCTAGCTAAAGCATTTTCAATTTGCTTTATAACCATGATCGTGTTCAGCTTTTCACAGACTGGAGATTGTCTGACAGAAGCACTATTTACAAGTACATATCTGCATTTATGAATTATTTATTCATAAATAGTGCTGGCACACTTTTTAGTTGCCAGCACAACTTACTTTGAATTGGCATCAACACTACCAGTAGCGCCATAATATAAACCCAACGCACAAACCTGGCGAAGGGATCACCGAACTCTTAACTATAGAACGGAATTAATCAGACATGACACTGGAATGGAGATTCTGTTTTGAGGTAAGTAGTTAACTGTAACTGGTCCTAGGCATTTTCGCCAGTTGGCTGCAAAATTTCAACCAATGAGAATTCAGGGTTCAGCCAAGTATCAAGTCAATTGTTGAGTTAATAATCGCTATAACCTCAGAACTGGTCGCATGACAGTTCATATGGTATTTTTTAATTTTGAATATGTAAAGGAACGACATTTATACAGTGGCGCATTCTTTCCTCTTTTACACAAATTGTAGTAAAGAGGAAATTGACACGGCCTTACGCTTGACGCCATATTGCCTGCTTACACTCCTAAATATTACACCTTTATACGTTCAATAGGTGAGACTTCAAGCGGGCGCCATTGAAAATAATTATGACACTGACTGGATACGGCGAAGAAAATATTGTCCAATGACCAGGCGTTTCTGACGTGCCTAAACATAATATTAAGTACTGCATGACGCAAATGTATATGGATCAATTTGGTGGGCGCTCGATGGTGGGCGCAAGACTAGCAGAAAGCTGCCGTAAGTACAAGTAATCCTGAGACCAATAGCGTTATGTCGTCATGAGCACTGACGTTTCAGGCAGGTTTACTATTCATTTTTTAATTATTTTTTATAATGTTACAGTATTTCAAGTGGTCACGTTTTTGGTTCGTGAGTGAGAAGCTGAAAATGGAACGAATGAGAGGGATAGGAAAGGGATATGAAACAAACAACCAATCAGACACGGTTACTAGGCGGGCCTGATATTCCATTTGACCAATGAAGTGTTTCCCACCTGACGACCGTCAATCAGCTGAGCAGTTCACTGTCTTTCGCGTAGGTTCTACAGTTTTGCTAGAGTTGTCGAGGTGAGCGGTAGCTTGCTGTACTGTACTGAATGAGTTGAACGAAAAACGTTTTTCAGACTTTGGACTCGCAAACATTCATATGAACACGGAAAGTCGGCATAGTTAGCCACAAGAGTAAACGTTTTACTAAAGACACACGGCGGAAGAATAGAATATTTTAGATAGCTACCAAGCTATTCTCGTTTATATTATTTGGCACATATAGCTATAACGTTAGTGCTAGTTATCTATTTATATTTGGTTGCCTTCGTATGCTGTCGATAGCTAGTCGGCTTACCTGCTAGCGAATGTTATGTAAAATAATGGAATGGGGCAAATGGGCTTCTTTTCCTACCAAACGTCAATGAGAAGAAGGAATAACGCAATTCAGACTGCTTCTATGTGCCGACTGGACGGCGACACAACCGGGAAGGAAGTTGACCAACCAGATGCCCTTTCTTCTTCAAGGTAATGTTAGCTTGTTGGCTATCATTAGTATATATTACCATTGCTTTCGACTTAAAATTCTCATAATTTTTTCGTCGAGATGGACAGCTTGCTGTTTAAGTTACAAAATGCTAAGTGAGATAGCTAGTTGTCTACTTCTGTGTTGCATATTGATCCGTTAGCTTTTTATTTCGGTAGCTACACTAGCAATACGCAAAAAAGCGAGCATCAGTTGCCGGACGTTATTTAAGAGTACCAGTTATGAGCTAACTTGTGTGAGTTACTGTGCTAGATAGTTAGCTGCATAAATAGTAACTTACTTAACTTGGGAGTACACTGTTGGATTGTGTTGTATAATGTGTTATTTACTACCAACGTGTGTCACTTGTTATCGATAATGTTAAAAAGAGACTGGTAAACGTAAGATAACGTTTGCGTTAGTTGGCTAGTTTCGGCAGTTGTTGACTAGCTACCGTTAATATGTTCGCTTAGCACTTATAGCGTTTGCTACTTCCCATCGATTTTGAGTTCCGCTGACATTCACGAAGTGCCCAGAGTTAGCCAGCCAAATCGTGATCATCAGGTTTAGGATGCAGTCTAGTTCCCAAATTCGACTGGCATGTATTGATAGCTACGTTAACGTGCACTCTTTCGGTAACGATACCCCGGCAGGCGGTAGTCTAGCTACGTTTGCTGGGCAGTATAATGTATACATAACGTGGCTAGCGTTAGCAAGCTAGTGTTGCCACTAAACTAGCGCTAGCCGGCTAACGTTATTTAGCTACCCAAGCTAACGAACACGCACAGCAGCAAATTAATCTTTAGCGCTACCTTTGTTTAACTTTTATTCCAAATCCTTACTTAGGCTAGTGCTATATTGTGTGGCTAACTTGGGCTGTTTTGATGTAACGTGAACAGTAGCTACCTTGCTAGTTAAGGTCAGTCACTAGAAAAGAGTTGAGTTCGCTATAGCGGTCGTAGCTAGCTAGGATAAAACAAGTCATGGTTTAACTTGGTAGATGGTAGCTAGTATTATGAAGAAACAATGGTGCACACTGTTGCTGTCTGTAAAGTTAAAGATGACTTACTGAAGTACTGTACGATCGCTCTTAGCGAAAATGGGATGTCCAGTTTATGCAGGACCTTTCTGGCAGGCACCACAAAAAATTGTGTTGAAACTTACTTTGTCAACGCTGACAACTTTGCAGGAATATCAATGCAATGTCTGATAAGATCGGATGGAAACTATCCCACACCATCGGGATTGGGTTTTGGGAGGATTACGTGACCATAATGGCTGGACATGATGCTTGGGGACGTATTGGCACTGATTGAGCCGCTTTGCAATATTACAAAAAATTACCTGCGCAGGCAAATGTCCATTCAGTTAAGCAGATGGCGTTTGGGCACTAACCATAGAATGTTCAGTGGTCCTGGTTTGGGAACACCCCGCCCCCCCCCTCTGTTTTTTCCCCCTAACATGAGAGAGGCAAGTTTAATCCACATGTGTCAGTATGAAGAGCTGCACATATAGTTTGTTGTGTGAGAGAACAGTCCTTAAGGTATGATGGAGTGAACTGCATTCTCACTGTGCGCTTCAGACAGCAGCCTAATGGTTTCTTCTATACCATACAATACAGAAGACAGACATGGGGCAAACAAGTTACATAATACAAATCACAAGACAGCAGGCCATGTACGTAACAGAATAGAATCAAATAGAGGTGGTCAGGAAAACACACAAAAAAAAAAAATATTTTTTTTTTCTTCATAAAGTTATGGAATAATTCAAAGCGCATAAGGTAGACATGTAGAAGCCCTATCTTTACAAAGGATCCTAGTTAAAGTTTCATACACCTGTGTAGATGGTGTCTGCAACCGCATTAACTTCTGTACACTGACTTCCTCTTTCTGGATTGCAGTGTCTGCCGAATGCCAAAATGTCATGAAAATGTTAGTCGATCACCACACATTTTGTGACAGGCAACGGGCAACGTTACCCGACGTCTTGAAATGTCTCATTTGTGGCGTTCGTTCACGGTGTCTCCTGTTTATTTCTTTAGGCTGTGTGTGTGTGGAGGTTCGGGATGACAGCGCGTCGATGTGCCAGTTGTCCCCAGAGATAGAGCGCGAGCTCTTCCTAGGTCTGGGTTGAGCCCTGAGAGTGGCAGTAGAGGAGGAGGAAGAGGACGGGGGGAGGTGGGTCTGGGGCTGACGGAGTGACTAACGCTGTGTGGCTCATGGAAGTGACTCACACGATCTGGGGGCCGGATAGACGACTCGCTAGCTGCGTGCGGGTATTGCGCAACGCTCCGCTGCCGGCCCTTATAAAGACTTCCGCCCAGTTATGAGGCCGGTCTACACCCACTGCTTTCATTACTCATAGCCCCACCCACTGAGTGTGTCATCTCCCTTCGTCCTATGGGCCCGCTTCCCTCTCTCCGCTGAGTTAACATGTCAGAGAAACAAGACTTGAAAGATTGTTCAAAATTTGCTTTTACTTTTTGTTTGCTGTTACATTGATGCCATAGAATTGTATTTTATACTGCGTAGTGATCTGATAATTTCTCTAGCAGGTTATGGAATACTGGTCGTTTATTTAACAATTTAATTTTAAAAAGGCTTCTGATAGTTTATCGTTCACTTGATGTTGTGATGAAAAATCTAAGAGAATTAGCCTATAATAATGAAACTGAAATTACCTTCCTCTGACGTTTCTCTGTCAACTGGAAAAAAAAACTTCTAGACATGCTGTACCTCGACTTAAGAAAAAATAAAATTTATTGAGTTAAAAATAATTTTTTTTAAGAAATTTGTAAGAGACCAGTACCCCCTTAGCATTGTATCCCCTGGCAGCACCCCTCCCACCTTGCTTCTTATACAGTGTGGCAGTATCCGTACACCATTCTGATGGCACCAGTCTAGCTGGGACCCTGATGTCTCCTGATGACAGAAGTGTGTGGAGACGGGACTGCTTGTGAGAAGCCATCAAAAACACAGAACTATAATATCTCTAACAACTGTTTACCATGTTTCCCTCACCCAGGCACGAACTGCACCAGATACATGCCTGCTTCTTTTTACAGTGTATTTATAGATATCCATCATGATTTAGCTACAATTTGAGGAGCATAATGCATCACTGTTGTGAAGAACAATAGGAAATGGGCTACGTTATGTTTCATTTAGCATGTGTATGACTAGACAAAGCTGTAAACACCTCCTTATAGTTATTGTGGAATGATACATTCAGCTGTATTTTTGTCTGAAGTGGTACCAAACCTGGAAGGGTTGTGTAAAATGGACTAAGGGGATCCTCAGTTTTCTTTTTACTTTAAAGAAAGGATTGCGTGCCATGTCTGCCCAGGGCTGTTTGTCTCTGAGATTAAAGGTCGCTATGTGGTCACAGTGCAGAAGTGATACCTTTCAAAAACCAACTTGCAGACTAAAGGACGATGAAGCAGTTGGGACAACTGCTTCCTTTATGGTACGCCTTCATGCTGCGGCTCGCACGGCACACATCTACTGCAGCATCAGGGTCTGGGTCAGATATGCAGAGCCACCCAAAGTCTGTTCACTGAACCGTTCCTCATTCACGCAATATAACTCATTTATGATAACTGGCCAATTTGCCAAAACGCAGTCGTATCATATTCAGAGACAAAGACAATGCGAGGATTAGAAACGCGGGGCTAGATGCAGGTAATGATGCCAGGGAAGAAGAGACCCAGGCGGGCCAATCAAATGAAACACAGCGCTCATCAGTTTGGGCGAGATCCTTGTTTAACGGTCTGTGGCACGAGGCCTGTACACGTCACTCCGAAACGGTTTGACGTGAGTGCCGCGGGATAACGGGTCGGAGAAATAACCAGAGGCCCCGAAGTGACTGGAGCGCAGGTGGTATTATAGCCTGTTCTCAGTTCTGAGGTGCTGCTCTGCGCTACTCTACTTCCTTCATCGTCAGCACCAATCATAATCTTCGAGGTGTTGCGCAATAGAGATGCTCACTGTACACCAGAGGCATGTTTGGAGTTTGTTCCTCACGCTCGAGTGTGTAAGTAGCAGTTTTAGTGCGATGGCGGTCATCGCTCGCTTTTCATCATTTTTACAAGTACCTTTTTTTTTTAGTCCGTTGCGGTCCCTTCCGTTTATGACGAACGGTAAACCGGGAGCGGGAAGAGTGCGGCCGTACGAACGTGCGTCCGTTTCAGCGGCCGATCTAAACGAATTAATTAGCGAGAGGTTCGTTTCATAAGCGTCGGGGCCGAGCTCCGGCAGCCCCCCCCCCCGTTCCATTTATAGGCCGCTGTTGCTATCGGAGACGGGCGGCAGAACATCACAGGGTTCTCCCCCTCTCCCCGGCGCGGCCGGGACGCCGGCGAATGGCGGCCTCCGGAACCAGACGCGGAGTTTCTTAAGCCCGGCGGCGGCGGCGGTGGCGGCGGCGTTGAAAAACCCCCAGGGGAGCCCGGCAGACGCGGTGCCCCGTTCGGCCGGGGAGGGGACCGAGTTATGTAAGCAGCCTCGAACGCGCGAGCCAATCCCGTCGTCCCCGCCCGCGTCCGCGCCCGCATCGTGGAAAGAAGCCGAAGAAAGGGGCGAATAGGAAACCTGCTGAGGCTGCGCTTAAGATGTGGCCGCCTTGTGGCCCCGGAATAAATTCCTTTTTTCAGAAAGTGGAATTTGGAGCAGCACAACCGTCGCATTTTCCCTAGAATGAAGGAGAGCCTTTTCTGCACCACGTCAGAGGTGTGCTGTGTATGCAGATGGTGGATGAGAGCAATTGAGGTTAAAAACTGCAATTCACAGTCATTTTTAAAAAAACCTGAACCTGACCCCTACGTTCTCTTAATTCTGGATTTGGGAAGGTAGTCGCAAAATTGGTGGTGCATCACTGATGAACTGAAAGAGCATCCAGACTATGAACTAGCCCAATACAGTGACTGAAACTTTGGCAAGGAAATTTGCAGTTGTCAGTATCAGTGGGGTTATCGATCAATTTCTTTGGCTTTCAACTCGCTAATAAACCATCTCAGGCTGAAACCCTGCCATGGGCTAGATTACACTTGATTGGTTGATGTCTTTAACTTCACAGTATTAAGGATTTAAGGAAAGGAATGGCTCTTATCGGCTTCTTTGAATAGGCGTGTTAACAGGAAGTTGTCTAGCTGTGACCAGCTTTACGGTAAAGAGTCTGTGAAGCCCTTCTAGGAAGTTGTGCTCTGATAGTGGTTTTTGGGGCTAGGCTATATGTCAGTTCTGTGATCTGTTAGGGGTTTTAGGGGCTATGTGTCAGTTCTGAGATCTGATAGGGATTTTAGGGGCTATGTGTCAGTTCTGTGATCTGATAGCGGTTTTAGGGGATATGTGTCAGTTCTGTGATCTGATAGGGGTTTTAGGGGCTATGTGTCAGTTCTGAGATCTGATAGGGGTTTTAGGGGCTATATATGTCAGTTCTGTGATCTGTTAGGGGTTTTAGGGGCTATGTGTCAGTTCTGAGATCTGATAGGGATTTTAGGGGCTATGTGTCAGTTCTGTGATCTGATAGGGGTTTTAGGGGATATGTGTCAGTTCTGTGATCTGATAGGGGTTTTAGGGGATATAGCCTATGTCAGTTTTGTGATCTGATAGAGGTGTTGGAAGCTGTGTGTCAGGCCTGTGACCTGACTGTTGCGTTGTGGGCTGTATATCACTTCCATAGCATGACACTGGTGTTGACAGCTGTGTCAGTTCTGTAACATGATACCGGTGTTGACAGCTGTGTCAGTTCTTTGACCTAATGACAATGTTAGGAGCTGTATGTCAGTTCTGTCACCTGAAAACAGTGTTAGGCAGCTGTATGTCACTTCTGTACTCTTGGATTGTGTGTGCCTTCTTGTTTCTGATTAGTGTGATTGCATCACCTGCATGATTGCATCATTTTAGACATGCCCTCCCACTACAGATTGTCATTTAATGCTAATGAGGACTTCTGCAGAAATTCGTTTGTGGTAGCTGGAGAAGGTAGCTCACTGAGATTTTTGGCCTGATGTACGATTACTTGCGGACACTTTTCATGGCCAACAAAAAGAATCAACCAATAAAATTTATTTTACTGGCTGGATGTTTCCATGGTAACTATATGCGGTCCAGTAATTTCCAGTACTTTTGCCACACTGCACTGGTTGGACTTTAGGTGAGTTCTGGTTTGAATGAACAATTTGGAGGACGAACGAACGCTTGTCATACGAAGGGAGATGGCGCATTTCAAATTGAGCAGCACTTTCAGTTTCACTCACTGTTATGACCAGTCACCGTACTGCTCATTGTGGCTATATTGTTATGGCTGCCTAAACAAAAAATTGTGGAGGGATATCTGGGTAATGGAGTTTACAAGGAGCAGTTTTTCAGTTGCTGTGGCAGAAGAACCCCTCCTTTGGTCTCTTGCTTATAGCTTTAGCTGGTCTCGCGTTTACGTGTGATAGGAGTAGCCGTCTGCTTTTACTTGAAGGTAAGCAGTAAAACCGTCTGTTAATACGGGGTCTTTGGCTCATGGCCTAGCGCAACTTGCAGACAGTAGCGCCGTAAACAGTGTTCCTTTCATGCAGAGGCATAATGAATCCACTCAGAGCCCCCTGTGCCTGTGGACTAGCCCCGCGTCTTGGCGCGTACCTTCATGCCAGCAGAAAGAAGCCGAAGACTGAAACTTGCGTATGTCTGACGTCATTGTCCGCACGTGCGCGGCTGGACGTTGGCTGCAGCCGCTCGGATGAAAGGTTGAGCGTCCGGCTATCCGCCCGCTACGCCGCCACGCCCCGGGATGCTCAGCCTCGCGGTCGGCTGGCTCCCGCCTGGGGGCTCCCATTGGCTTCTCGTCTGGGAGGGGGCAGCTACTCTTCTGCTAAAAATGCTCTTAAAAATAAGATCTTTATTTTTGAGATCTTGTTGAAAAAAGTTTAAATATTTTCATTTTTTGATATACAAGTGTCTGGCATGACAAAAACATGTTAACATGTTGCAGTAAAATATATTTACATATATATATGTGTGTGTGTGGGTGTGTGTGTGTGTGTGTTCATTCTTATGTCCCGTGTTGTGTAGGTTTTGGCATTCTTGAGATTACGACCGGAGACTCATGTCCCCTGCAGAGGACAAAAATGAATTTCTGGGTCTCAGATGATCTCAGATTATTCCTGTGGGCCTGTTCTTTATAACCTCTTCTCTCCACATCTCCCTGTTCTCTGCTCATGTCTGTTTCTGTCTGTGTGTCTGTCCTCCTGCAGGTACCTGGTGGGTCGTGGCGTGAAGCGCAAGCGGAGCGAGAGCGAGGAGGAGGAGGTGGGGCGGGCGGGGCCGGAGCCCGTGGGGGCGGAGTCTCAAGCGCAGGAGAGGCAGCTGATCCTGGACCTGTGCCTGAGCAAGCTGCAGAGCTGCTACTCGCAGGCCGAGCCCAGCCTCCGCCGCTCGGTGCTGCTGGCCAACACCCTGCGCCACATCCAGGACCAGATGAGGAGGGAGGGCGTGGACCCGCCGGCCACGCCCGCCTCCTCGCCCCCCCGGGCCCCGCCCACGCCCCGCCACGCCCCCCAGCTGCCGCCCGCCGAGCCTGAGGGGCCGGCCTACTCTTCCTCCTCCTCCTCCTCCTCCTCCTCCTTGTCCTCCTCCTCCTCGGTGGACTCGCTCTTCGGCTCCTTCGAGATCTCCAGCACCACCAGCTACCTGACGGACCTGGCGCTGGACGACATCTTCGAGGACATCGACACCTCCATGTACGACCCGACCGACTTCTCCGCCCTCACCTCCCCGGACGAGGGCCTGAAGCCGGTCCCCGCCTGCGCCCCGACGGGGGCCCTGCAGCTGTGTCTGACCGACCTGAGCGAACTCGACACCATCATGGAGGTCCTGGTGCGGTCCTGAGCGAACTCGACCACATCATGGAGGTCCTGGTGCGGTCCTGAGCGAACTCGACCACATCATGGAGGTCCTGGTGCGGTCCTGATGGAACTCGACCAAATATGGAGGTCCTGGTGCGGTCCTGAGCAAACTCGACCACAACCTGGAGGTCCTGAGTGAACTTGACCGAATCATGGAGGTCCTGGTGCGGTCCTGAGTGAACCTGATCACAACCCAAGGGTCCTATTGTGGAACTCCCGGCTCCCTTTTTTTCCATTTCTTGCATTTTGGGGACTGGGAATAAGAAATAGTTTTTAAAATGGTATATTTATATTTTTATACAAAGAACTCTAAATATATTTATGTAAAAAGTAAAGTCGGTGCCTCCCTAAAACACACCTACTGTAGAATGAACGTACGCTTTTTTCTGACTTTGCCGGGAGCATCGGTGCCATCGTTTTCCAGAGGAAACGAAAGAAACGTTCAAGCACTTCAGCAAAAGAGAAACGCGTTTCCGTGGCTTTAACGCGGAGGCGGAAAGAAACGGTGTATACCCGAACTGGTGCTTGGAAGAAATAACGAACAGGGGAGTAGCCCTGCAAAACAAAACGTGGAGACTTAGCTTTTATACGTCATTCTCGAATGAAGCCTATTTATTTTAGTGTGTATGGATTTTAGCTGATGGCGCAATGCTTGTGACGTGACATCATTCTACCTCTTTGGCGATCTGTAAGGGGCTTTTGTCTCTTAGCCAGCAGCTTTCACTGTTTGTACGAAAGACTGGCGGTTTGAGCGCGAGACGGTCCGGCGCTCTCGGCGAACTCGCGCTTCTAAAATGCAGGGAAAGCCGGCGATTCGTCGGTAATCCCGACCAGAAGCGGATCGCCTGTTCCTGCGCTGCACCGGTCCAGCTTTTTTTTTGTACCTTTAAAATGTTTTCAGAAGTGCAGAATTAAATCTGCTGTCCCACACAAGTGTTTCTTTTCTTCTTTTTTTTTTTTTTGTTTCTACGGCAACCCCCTACAAAATTGTGCCTATGTGGAAAGAAGACTGTCCTTAAGTCGAGATGCACATTATGGACTCTAACAAGGACACCCTGGTCTGTAGAACTTAATGCGTTTGTCTGATTTATTATTATTATTATTATTATTATTATTATTTGGATCTATGGTCAGTTGTGTTGTATTTGGTTTCGTTTTCGTTTTGTCTGAAGACGTCTTGAATTCTTTGTCCCACAATTCCACTCGCCTTGGATTGGCCGGAACGTTGCGCTGCCGCGCGTCGTCGGCTGGCCTTGAGCTCTGGCTGCGAGTCCAGTCCAGCCGCCACAGCCTCAAACTCCCTTTCAGTATCGCGCTTCTATATTCCTCTGATATATCAGATAGCGTTTTTTTTTTTTTTTAAATAAGAATTTATTAAGATTATGTTGAGTTGCGTTTTAATCAACGAAAAGCCTAATTCAAAAAAAGGTTTGTCCTTTATTATTAAGGGGTATTTGTACTGATGTTTTTCACTTTTTACAGTAGTTGAACTCCTGAAACAGGAGGGAAGCGGTCCTGTTTTGCAAAGGCAAAGTGCAATAAAGGCGGTCCTAGCCGAGGGATTCTATAGGCTACCCCAGGGTGTTAGGAAGAGAAGTGAAGGACGGTCTGTAGACGGTGGCTTCTGTGCCGGAGGGTCAGTTAACTCTCTGCACGTGTGCGCGTGTGTTCTGGAGAGCAGACTCGCGCAGCTGGCCGGCTCTTTGTGCTGATGCGGGGTTTGGGGAGGAGGAGGGGCCGGACCCCGGGGCTCCGGTCTCGTGGAAGGGCCTGTGACGAGCGCGGCCGACCTATCGGGGCGCTCGGCTGCTGACGTGGGAGGAGCCAGGGGCCGTCCTTATCTTTCCCACCCCCCTCCCCCGCCTTTGTTAGGCTGAAAAACAAATGTTAGCGGCTGCACGAAGTCCCACTCCTCGCCGCACGGAATAACAGGAAGCCCAGTTAGGCAGAGATGTTCAGACTGTCGTGTTGTTTACTCCCATTTTTACGTATAAGAGAAGGTGAAAAATAAAGTTTATTAAAGGTTCCCCCCCCCTTGTAATGAATTAAGATTTAAATGCATTTTTGTGGATACAGTGGTGTGCCTGTACACGTCTGAAAAGTCAGGGGTCGCTGTAAAAACGTTTTTGGAAAAATTGATATAGTTTTCCCTTTTTTAGGGGGGGGCACGAGGAACCTCAAAACCCGTTCCGATGTGGCAACTTTACAGTTCGCGACCCCGACACGCAGGTCTGGCGATTTCGCAGCGAATGGTGCAGGCGCTCGGTTTTAAGTGAGCCTCTTAGGCCGTTCTTACCCTTTACAGACCCCGTTTCAGCCATCAGTGCAACTAAGCGAAGTCAAGGAGACCCTTTTCAGATCCGCGCTCTGGCACATTAGCCAATAACCGGTGTGGAATTGTGAGCGAACGGCGCTCTATCTTGTGCATTAGATGAACACACTGTAGAGGTTTTGAGCTTTATAAGCTTTTTGTATATATTTGTATTTAAACAACTTCCCGTGTGGTTCTGTTGTTTTTTCCCCCCTGTATGAAGTTACTCTGATCATGTATTTCATTTTATTTAAGAACGAAAGGAAAAGACTTCAGTTGTGCACCTCGCCTCTCTCTGCCGTGTCGCTTGGGATGAGTGACTATGTAGCTTAATAAACATAAATATTTCCATTAATTTATTTATTTTTGTGATTGTACCCGATTTGAATGTATGGATGTGCTGTATTCCCTGGAGAGACGCGATTTCTCTGTTATTGGCAGAAGGAAAAAAAGGAACGAGTCCCAGGCTCATGGAGGTGGAGGGGGGCCAATGGTCTGTGAACTTTTGTGGGCCCGGGAATAATATAGTAATTTTGTCTCGGGTCCAGGGATTTCACCCAGCAGCCCTGCTCCCACCCAAACGTTGAACAGCTGACTTTGATTGGAATTTAATTCACAAATACAATTCCATTGATCGCTATGCCTCCCTCTTTATGTCTTTGAACTTTTCGGTGCGGATTCAAGATTACCGGTAACAGAAACCCTTCAATTTTAGCTTCCAGAGGACCGCTCGATTGTTTTTAAGTCGGTTCTTCTTTCTTCTGCCAAAAACGTTCCCAAAATTTCAGCTCGGCCCCCCAGGAGGACTTTTAAATTCCACACATCGCTCTCCTGTTTCTGTCGGTCTGTCATGGGGACTCCTCAGAAGCTGTTTCTAAGGTAACCAGCAGACACAGCGCGCTGGTTTCCATCAGTATTACCACTGAGAAGCGATCGTTCCCGTTCAAGCCTTTCCTGTTCTAACCATGCAAACGACGACCACTTCTACTCGCAAACTGCCTGGAGCCAGGATGTGCAAGTCGGGGGCCAGCGACGAATGAACAGTGAGCCAGCCTGGGCCAATGGGCTTGAACCTTAAGTTCGTTATGTCATGAAGTACTTATTTTCTGTGACCTCATTGGTCTTTTTTGTGTCTTCTTTGGAATGATCTAAAAGCCAAAAAAAGTCCCAAATGCTATAATACTTCACTCATGCCCCAAGTGCAATATAGACTTCAAATGTTTCTGTTCAGAATTTAATTTTGTTTGTCTGGAGACGGAACCCCACCCTTTGGAAAAACCACTAATCTGCTGAGAGTATCATGACAGTTGGTCAGTGGTTTATTTAAAAAAAGAAAAAGCAAACTGATTAACACGGACCTTTAATGAAATTGCGTGGACAATTCACGTTTTACTTTTTTTTTTTTTTTTACAAAGTATATTTTGCTCTCCAGTTCTTTGCATCTTATTTTAACCCAAGGCTGTGTGTGTGTGTGCACGTGATTTCTGTACATAATTTTACCATCCTGTCATCTTTATATTCTATGCAATACTATTGTAGCAGGTCAGTAAGTCTATAATTAAAGTGGGAAAACAATCTTGCGTGCTGTTTGTCTCTTATGGTTTCACTTCTTCATGGTCCTCAGGCCTTTCACTGTTTGTGGAAGAGATATTTCACCCTCAGGGTCCTATATGGAAGTGTCCATGTTGGCACCTCGGCCATTACATAAACCACTAGCTGGCCCTGGCATTCACTTCGCCTGGAAGATGTCGTGAAGAGGTTAATGTGCTACAGTGGATCTCTGAGTATTCTATTTTTAAACAATCAGACACTGCAGTTCTTTTACCAAAAAAAAAAAGTGTAAAGCTCTTGCATAAAGCGTTAGAAAAAGATTTGTCTTGGGTTGCCCCCTACTGGTTGATCAGGATACCTGGTCTTACTGCAAGTTGCTAATTTATGATGAAGAGGATGGTTTCCCTTCCTCGTGGCCAGAGTCACAGCTTCTGGGATTGAGAGTCCGCAGTTTTATCTCTGATGTGTAGTCTACACACCGTTCTTTCCCATTTTACAACCATGTATACTTCAGTCGCATGGAGGCTGGGCCATTACAGTACATAGAGCAGTATGAGACCTTAAAATGTATGTACAAAAATGTTTAAGGGGGCATTTTGTACATGTTGCCAAGTCAGTAGAAACAAACAAGATGGCAACAGTAATTCATTAATGTGAGCATCTAAATTACAGAAAGGTAATGGCTGTTCAAGCACTGGCATACTTCTGCCTTAATTGACAGAAGTACTGTATATTAGTGCATAATCATGCAAATATTAAATATGCTATGCAGGTTGTAATTGATGTAGAATCTGAAATGGCATTTATAGGCTTACGAGTGGCAATTTTCACAAGCGCTGTACAAGCATCTTTTATAACATTTTCGTATTGTTAGTTCTTACCTATTAATTCATGAAAGCATGACAAAAAGCATGACAGGTACGTCCCTCCTTTTTATTGTCCGTCCAAAATTTTGCTCATAATTCCAAAATTACAAAGATTTAAACATGATTTAAAAAAACAGAAAAGCAGTCCCATCTTGATGAATAAAGTCCCATTTTAGAAGCTGAAAGGGGAGGACGGGAGGGGTAAAAATAAGTAAGTATTCCTGTGAAACAACCAAGGGCTCTCCCAAAATAAAATGTTAAAGTTCGGTACGTTTTCCGGAAACTCCCCGCGATGACCAGCATTTGTACGATACATCTAGCCTGTAATGTTACTGAAACGCAGAACTGTTATACAACTGGCAACGAAGGCACGTGTGTGAGTAACTAGGTATGCAATTCACGCCCTTTTACACATGTCCGTCCAGAAATGTGTCCGCAAACACGCCGATTAATTCTTAATTCAAGAAGCGAAAAGGTCACAACAGCACCACCTTGTGGCCAGGTGGATTAATGGCCACAGTGGGTGTTGCACAGGCGAATGCGTGAAAGATTGCGAGTCGTGCCACGGGTCCTTCTGCGTATAATCATGTGACAAACAAAAGCAGCTGCCTCTTGGGGGAGCTAGTATGAACCTAGGAAGGATGTAGTGACGTTCCTCCTGGCTTAAATGGTCGGCATTTACAAATTCCTTAGCTGGCATTCTGTTTACATTTTTTATTTTTTATTTTTTTTGGCAACAGGTGTATCACCTGCAGGCGAGATAAAATTAGCAAAGGCTTACCGAGAACCAAGGGTCCTAAAAACAGTCCCTCTTAGTAAAGCGTATATTCTGTATGTACACTGGTGGAGCGTATATGCTTTATGTACAATGGTGCAATCTGCCCATGGACACCCACACCACAGTTCTGGGGAGTGTGGTGGCAGAAAGGGGGGGGGAGGGGCGGGGTTAAGCAGGAGAAGAGGGAGCAGGATTGGGGGTGCAGGGGATGTGCACCCGGGAAACGATCACATCCCCTCCTAACGCATCTCTAACTTGGCTCACCATCTGGAGCAATCGTCTCCATAAAAATACTATACATTAAAAAAATATACACAGCCGTTCTTTCACTTTTTTGTATCTATAATTAGGACATTTCATTACCATTATTATTATTATTATTACACTTCAGTACTGGCCTCCCTTTATTCATGATCTAAGCATATGTAAAAACCAAAAAAAGAACTGCACCGGTTACACTGCGATGGGGTGTTAAGCTCCATGTGCTGTAGCTGAAATGACATTTTCTGGCCTGCAGAGGGTGCAGTTTCTGCTGATAGAGAGGGTCTGAGGGGATTGGCTAAACACTGTCTCGGTCCGAGCACCCTGAGACCCGCCTCCTCACTGGCAGTGATAAAAAGCGCATTGTTTAAAAGCAGCCGGAGCGCTGAGAGAGGCAGCCGTCGAGCGAGCTAACTGACCACAGCACATGATGGAAATAAGCCCCGCCCAGCTGAAGGCCATTGGTGGCAGTGGCACTAGCGGGGGGAGCTCGTTATCAGTACTTTGGTGGCGTGGGCCACCGCAACCTGAGTAGCCACGCTTCTATCGGGTCGGGATGATAAAATTAATTTGGCGGGGAAGGGGTCGGGTGGGGGTGGGGTGGGGTGGGGGGGTGTGTGGGTAATGAGAGCCAGAGTCTTTCGTCGGCGGCCTTCGGGCAGAGGGAGCTCACGGCTGAGCGGGCGGGGCCTCATCAGCCGTCCAGGGTCGCGGGGTCGACCCCGTCCAGGGTCAGCTGGCTCCGGTGGGGCGAGTTGGGGCTAGGGGGGCTGCTGGGATTGGAGCTGTTGGAGGGGGTGGAGTGCTTGGTGGAGTCCGAGTCCGGCTGGGGGGGAGAAAGAGGGAGAGAGAGAGAGAGAGAGGCGGAAGGAGAGAGGGTGAGAGAGAGAGGGAGAAGGAAGGAGACAGTGAGGGAGATGGAGAGGCAGAGAGGGAGAGAGAGACAGGTAAGTGTTAGTACGCCACAGTGCAGGAACCAAAATGTTTCTTTGTTTGCATTACAGAACATTAAAAGTGGTAACTTAAGATAAAAGACTGTGGCTAGAATGTGTACTTTGCGCCCTTAAGATGGCTCCATGATCCCCTGATGAATCTTCAGGATTCTACAAGTATAATCTTGGCTGACAGACTGTAATCTTCTTCACCCAACCCAACCACCTGTGCACACCGTTGTGACAGGCTGTGTTCTGAACAACCGGACATTTTGGGCAGAAAATAACGTTAAACCCTGCAAAATCATAATTATATACCATGTTGTGGACGTAACCCTAAGTCTAAGGGAAAACGGCAACCGCAGTTTGTGAGCCAGATATACAGAAAGTTGAATCGAATCTGTTCCAAGCCTACCTCACATTTACTTGAGTCATTCCATGGGAAATGGACATGGCTGCTGGGCCTGCTCATCTGAATCCCTTCATTTTTAATATACATACTCCTTACCTATCCGTAAAGACTAAAGCTAAAGCTCCAGACACAAAACAGTCATTGCAAAGTAAATGATCAATGGCAATCCAAAATGGCCGCCTTTTGCTGAGGCACCATTTTCAGATGTCTCTATCTCTGGGAGAAATAGGGATAGGAATCTTATTTTTTTTTATAAGATTACCACAGTAACCAAAATAAGGTATTCATAGCTTAAAAACAATTTATGCAAAATAATGGTTGTAAATGTTTACTGGTGATAAAAATAAAAATAAATCACATATGGCCATATTTTTTCAGCCTCATTCTTTCATCGTTTCATTGCGATATGTACACAGCTAAGTCGTGGAAATGGATATCACCCTCACATAACGCCTTCACATTAAAATGATTTTATACTGCAGTAATGTCTACTAGAGTGTAATATGGTCTTTGGCCACCAGAGTTCGCCGTTCTGTTTCAGTGTTCCAACAGAAAAACCACACTGTTGCAAATGGCGATCCATTAAAAAAAGACAAAGCTTATTAATTAAATATAACTGTTTTACATGAGGAAAACTGGAAAGCCAAGCCAGTAAAATACATAAATCCTGGCTGAATTAAGCTGGAGGGACCTCTCTTCCTCTCCTGTTTACCAAAGGGCTTTTAGGACACAGCATGAGAACAGCAGATTCTATCGCTGATGATAATGTCCATCTTTCTGATGACTAAGCAGGAGAGATGTGGTTTTACTGAGGGACAGAAAACCAGCAGCTGTGGGGGCAGTATGGTTTGAGCGTGTTCCGTTTGTAAGACAGGACTCTAGACTGATGTTCTTACAGACATTCGCTAATGCTCGTTTCTGTAGGCCAGGGCAGCTCTGCGAGGCTTGCCTAGGCAGCAGCCTGGTTTCCAGGATGTTCCGAGACGGAGTGTAGGATGTAGGATGGAGTGTAGCACAGTGGGTAAGGAACTGGGCTTGTAACCGAAAGGTCGCAGGTTCGATTCCCGGGTAAGGACACTGCCGTTGTACCCTTGAGCAAGGTACTTAACCTGCATTGCTTCAGTATATATCCAGCTGTATAAATGGATACAATGTAAAATGCTACGTAAAAAGTTGTGTAAGTCGCTCTGGATAAGAGCGTCTGCTAAATGCCTGTAATGTAATGTAATGACTGGGAAGCAGGACTTACCTCTCTATCAAATTCCAGGTCTGGATCCCAGACATTCCGAGACAGCCCTGCACCGCCATAGTCTAAGCTTCCTGTAGGATGCACACGCACACACACACACAAAACACACAGGACAAGGTTAGCGTCAGCATATCGAAGCCCTGTATGAGGGTACGTACAGCACCGCACGCGTGTGAAAGCGAGTGTGCGCATTCGTGTGCCTGTATGCGTGCGCACACACACCTTTTATGTTCACGACTGCACGCGTGCGATGGGGTGACTCACCAGAGGTAGTGCGGGGCATGTAGGACCTGCTCCTCTGCTGCCGCGAAAGAACAGAGGCAGGCCGAGTCCTCTCCCTGGATTCATCCTGGCAAGGGGACAGCATTCATGAAACACACACACACGCATACAGATACAGATACACACACACACACACACACGCACGTGTACACACACACGTACACACGTACACACAACACACACACACACACACGTACACACACGCACATGTACACACACACGTACACACGTACACACAACACACACACACACACACGTACACACACGCACATGTACACACACGTACAGACACGCACGTACACACACACACAAACACACACACACGTACACACACGCACATGTACACACACACATACAGACACGCACGTACACACGTACACACACACACACACACGTACGTACACACACGCACATGTACACACACATACAGACACGCACGTACACACACACACACACACGTACACACACGCACATGTACACACACGTACAGACACGCACGTACACACACAGACACACGCAGAAAAACAAAATGACTGACAGGCGCAACACGCGCAACAGGATTCCAAGCGCACGCACAAGAATGCAGACGCGGGCTGCCAAGCGCACGCCCAGGTGCAAAATGAAGCCTTCCCGCATTCGGAATCCTCAGCCCGTCCGACAGAACTCAATTCGGCTCCACCCAGCAGGATAATGGCCGACTGAGTCCCTGACCACGCCCGACAGAAGAATGGCCCGGTCCCGGACGCCACCCAATCGGAGGACGGAACTCCGCCCAAAAGAAGAATGCACACCTGACTGCCATTAGCCAAAAACCACCCCCCCCCCACCCCCCCCCACCCCCCCAGTGACATACTCTGGGGCCTCGTAAACCGCAGCACTGCAGGAGCACCGTGAACGTAACTCCGCCTTGAGTGCCGGCTTAGCTTGCGTCGCTATTGCAACGCTTATATGTGACACGTGTCAAGGAGGCGGGGTGATGTCGAAACCCCCGTCCAACCAGGCACCACTAACAAATCACTGATGCCGTTCCCGGCGCTGGGACACGAAACACGACGAAGCACACGGAACTCGGACTTCACACACCTGGGACGGACGTCAAAAATAACGATCACAAACCATGCAGCCCCCCCTATAAACGACACGGCAAGAACGAGAGGAGAGGGAGAGGGGAGAGAGGAAGAAGGGAGGGGGAGAGCGAAACAGGAAGGGTGGAGGGTGGAGAGGGGGTGGATGAAAAAAGGGAGATGGGGGGGAAAAAAAGGAGGGATGGGGAGAGCGTGTGCAAGCCTACCCTTCCTAAAGAGGAAGTCGAAGGAGAGGAGGAGGAGGAGGAGATCTGCGGCAGGCCAGGCAGGGAGGCAGGCTCTTTCTGCAGATAGAGCTCGGCGCTGATGGGAGTCATGTGATAGACGTGCTCAAAGTTGGTCGGAGGAGAAATTAGGGGGTGGGGTCGGGAGGGGGAGGGGAGGGGGGATTCGCACTGCTGCGCCGCCCGAGGTGAGGGGAGGGTGGGGGGGAAAAAACGACACAGAAAACCGAAAGAGGGAGAGAGAGAGCGTGAATGAGAGGATAACTAGCTCAGCTGTAAACAAGTGAAGCAGGAGAGAGAAAGGAACTTGACCAAGGGCCTGCAAAGCTGATCAGCCTTAGATGGAATTGATGGAGGCTGGCCTTTCCTAGCCCCCCCCCCCCCACCCCCACTGCGTTTGCCCTGCGGCGTATGAGAGCGCACAGCCTCCCCCGGGCCTGCAGGGGGCGCCCTTACCAGGGGCAGGTCCATCAGGACATGCATGCTGTCTCCAGGGCCCACGTGTGCCACGTGGCTGAAGTTGGTGGGGTTGGAGATCATCCTGGACCTGAGTTCTGGGTCCCTCAGCATCTCTCTGCCAGACACACAGAGAGTCGTGAGTGCGTACAAGTGAGAGGGTGAATAACATTTCAACAGCTTCAGTCCGGCTGACAGTTTGAGGGACAATGTACAGGTCTGAGTGACGGGGTGTATGAGATGGTGAGTGGGAAGGGATGGGTGGAATGTGAGGTGAATGAGTGAGTGAGTGTTGGTGACAGGGTGAATAAGATGCTGAATGACAGAGTGAGTGTTAGTGACAGGGAGAGTGACAGAGTGAGTCTTAGTGACAGGGTAAATAAGATACTGAATGACAGAGTGAGTGTTGGTGACAGGGTGAGTAAGATGGTGAATGACAGAGAGTGTTAGTGACAGGGTGAGTGAGATGGTGAATGACAGTGTGAGTCTTAGTGACAGGGTAAATAAGATACTGAATGACAGTGAGTGTTAGTGACAGGGTGAGTGAGGAAGATGATAAATGAGAGTGAGTGTTGGTGGCAGGGTAAGATGGTGAATGACAGAGTGAGTGTTGGTGGCAGGGTGAGTAAGTTGATAAATGACAGAGTGAGTGTTGGTGACAGGGTAAGATGGTGAGTGACAGAGTGAGTGTTGGTGACAGGGTGAATAAGATGGTGAGTGACAGAGTGAGTGTTGGTGACAGGGTGAATAAGATGGTGAATGACTGTGTGAGTGTAAGTGACAGGGTGAGTGAGATGGTGAATGATAGAGTGAGTCTAAGCGGCAGGGTGAATAAGATACTGAATGACAGAGTGAGTGTTGGTGACAGGGTGAGTGAGGAAGATGATAAATGACAGAGTGAGTGTTGGTGTCAGGGTGAGTGAGGAAGATGATAAATGACAGAGTGAGTGTTGGTGTCAGGGTGAGTAAGTTGATGAATGACAGAGTGAGTGTTGGTGACAGGGTAAGATGGTGAGTGACAGAGTGAGTGTTGGTGTCAGGGTGAGTAAGTTGATGAATGACAGAGTGAGTGTTGGTGACAGGGTAAGATGGTGAGTGACAGAGTGAGTGTTGGTGACAGGGTGAGTAAGTTGATGAATGACAGAGTGAGTGTTGGTGACAGGGTAAGATGGTGAGTGACAGAGTGAGTGTTGGTGTCAGGGTGAATATGTTGATGAATGACAGAGTGAGTGTTGGTGACAGGGTAAGATGGTGAAAGACTGTGTGAGTGTTAGTAACAGGGTGAATAAGATGGTGAAGGACAGAGTGAGTGTTGATAAAGGTGAACAGCAGGCTAAACGGGTGAAAGGCCGGTCACCTCCTCTGCTGAAGACGCTCTTCATCAGGCACTCTGAAGAGGAACTTCCTCTTGCTGCGCGTTCTCATCATCACCTTCTTGCTGTTATCAGACGTCTCGGGAATGGCCAGGTCAGGACCCTCTGGAAAAAGAGAGAGAACAGCGTTATCCTCAGACCACAGGAACTCTCTCAGACATCTCACCACCACAGTTCATCTCTAACTCATAAACATCCCCTCTAACTCACCTCCAACACGTAAACATCCCCTCTAACTCATCTCTAACACATAAACATCCCCTCTAACTCACCTCTAACACATAAACATCCCCTCTAACAACTCATCTCGAACACATAAACATCCCCTCTAACAACTCATCTCTAACACATAAACATCCCCTCTAACTCATCTCTAACACATAAACATCCCCTCTAACAACTCATCTCGAACACATAAACATCCCCTCTAACTCATCTCTAACACATAAACATCCCCTCTAACAACTCATCTCGAACACATAAACATCCCCTCTAACAACTCATCTCGAACACATAAACAGCCCCTCTAACTCATCTCTAACACATAAACATCCCCTCTAACAACTCATCTCGAACACATAAACATCCCCTCTAACTCATCTCTAACACATAAACATCCCCTCTAACTCATCTCTAACACATAAACATCCCCTCTATCTCACCTCTAACACATAAACATCCCCTCTAACTCACCTCTAACACATAAACATCCCCTCTAACTCATCAAGCACATAAACATCCCCTCTATCTCACCTCTAACACCTAAACATCCCCTCTAACTCACCTCTAACACATAAACATCTCCTCTAACTCACCTCCAACACGTAAACATCCCCTCTAACTCACCTCTAATACCTAAACATCCCCTCTAACTCACCTCTAACACCTAAACATCCCCTCAATGGTGTCACCGTTGATCTGGGACGAGAGTACCCGTATACTGTGCGCTCTTCAATCAATTACCACAGTGAACTGTACGTTGTCGCCAGTGCAAACACTACCACCCCCCCCCTATGAAAAAGCCTGTCTGGTCCACTTCGTTTAACAGACACTTTGCGGTCTGCTCAGTCTGCCGCTCCCAGTGCAGAAGAGCCAGGCTAACGCGCGCGGGTGAGGGACAGCGTCGGTGCTGGGAGACGCTACCTGAGGAGGAGCTGCTGCTGTACACGAGGTGCGGCTGCTCCGAGCCCAGCAGGTTCAGGCTGCCGTCCAAATTCAGAGGCCGAATCTGAGAGGGAGAGGCAGGGGAGTCGGAATCAGAACAGGGCCTCACACACACACACACACACACACGCACTCGCACAACACATACACACGCGCACGTACGAACGCACGCACACACACGCTCCGTCCCCGTCACACTCGCCTTTCTCAGAGAGAGGGTCTGGACCCAGTCCATGGTGTTGATGTTGAAGACGTCGATGCCATAGTCGCTGTAGACACTCAGGAAGGTGGAGTTGGAGCCTGAAAGAGGAACAACAGAGCTGCACTGACAGACAGGCAGAGATAGTACACTCCCCTTCCCTCTGACTCCTCCTCCCTTCAACATTGGCCCCACCCCATTTCACTGACTGCACCTCCCGTCCACCATGACCCCGCCTCACTTTCACACTTGCCTTCCTTTCCTTCTGACTACCTCCCTTCAACACTGACTCCACCTCCCTACAATACTGACTCCACTTCCCTACAATACTGACTCCACCTCCCTACAATACTGACTCCACCTCCCTTCAACACTGACTCCACCTCCCTACAACACTGACTCCACCTCCCTTCAACACTGACTCCACCTCCCTACAATACTGACTCCACCTCCCTTCAACACTGACTCCACCTCCCTTCAACACTGACTCCACCTCCCTACAACACTGACTCCACCTCCCTACAATACTGACTCCACCTCCCTACAACACTGACTCCACCTCCCTTCAACACAGAGTCCACCTCCCTTCAACACAGACTCCGGCTCCCCTTCTCATACAGAATCCACCTTCCTTTCACTCACTCCACCTCCCTTCCACAACGAGCCCTCAAAAGGTGCACTTCCTCTTCCACTTCCTGTCTCTGTGGTCACGGTTAAAGCCGCTCTTTCTCTCTCTCCATAAAAACTGAATTAGTTCATGCTCCCCACTCCCGCTCTGCCTGACCACCCTGTCACATGACCCGGGAATGTCAAAACCTACCCCCTCCAGCCCCTCCCACGAAACCAAAAAAAAAAGTTAAAAAGCGGCCAATGGGCCGCCAACGTACTGCAGGCGAGGGGCGTGGCCGGCCACATGAGCTCCTGGGAGCGGGAGCGCCGGCCCTGCAGGTCCACGTAGACGCCCAGCTGGCTGAAGCAGAGCAGGTGCTCCCCGGCGCCCACCTCCAGGGCGTGCAGGGCGTCCAGCGGCTGCTGGCCCAGGAAGGACAGCGACGTGTCGGTGGGGTTGACCAGGCTGACGGGCGACGACTCCCCCTGCAGGCTGAGCAGGGCGAAGCCCGACGGGTAGCCCACGCAGACGCGCCCGCGCAGGAAGCCCAGCCACTGGACCACGCCCGGCGCCTGCACCTCCCACAGCTTGCGGTGGTGCGGGCGGGGCCCCCCGGCCTCGTAGCACAGCACCAGCCGCTTGACGCCCGCCAGCAGGCAGGAGGGGGCGCCGGGCCGGGGGCACCCCGCCGCCAGCGCCTGGCAGCCCTTGGTCTCGGCCAGCTTGATGTCGAAGGCGGCCTCGGCGCCCTCCAGCGCCCCCCACGGGTGCAGGTGGACGTGGCGGTTGCGCCCGCAGAGCAGGACCACCAGCCGCTCCTTGGGGATCAGCTCGATCTGCTGCACCTTCTTGGAGTCGGTCGCCCGGACGATGACTGGGCACGGGAAGATAGAGAGAGAGAGAGAGAGAGAGAGAGAGAGAGAGAGAGAGAGTCAGACACTACCGTATTTTGTGAGTTTGGGGGTGGGGGGGTGGAGAAAGAACCCACACTCTAAAGAAGATACTTTTAACGTTTCATGCAGGAAGTGATAAAGCACATTTCTCTCAGTTCATACCAAAGCCTGACTAAATACTCTAGTTCTGATTGGCCAAGAGAGCATTGGTTATTTTCTTAGAACCTGCATGGAGAAACAGTACAACACAGACCGTTCCATAAAAAGTGTCATCACGTAGTTCCCTTAAAGGAATACAATTTGTATGGCTTAATATGTTGTAAACCACACAAAAGATTTCGGTTATATAAAAAAACCCCAGCCTTTAACAGAAATATTGACCCATGGAGGTTGCCATTATTTTAGACGTGCAATGCACTTTGGGTAGATGATGTCTTAACAGGCGGGGTTCCCTTTAAAACATCCTCCACCAATCAAGCACATTTACCACCTAAAGGTAACAAATTAGAAATGATTATTCATGCGAGATGCCATGATATGAACAGCATATCCACCTAAGGCTTCCCAGCTGTATGAAAACAAACCACTCCAGGGTGGTTAAAGGAACACCACATTGTAAAAGATGACTTTCATAAAACTACACGGCCTTCTGTGATTTATTCCTCACTTATCAAACTAAGCGTGCTGCTGGATTAAAACTTCTCAAAGCGCAATCATTTACAATTGCAGGATTAAACAACCAAATCAGCTAATCGAAAGCTAAACAGCATGAGGTCAGCCAGACAGACCGGAACATTCTAACATTCTTCCAAGTGTATACACAATGATACGGTAATCAGAGAGCCTTCAGGAATGATTAATACGCTGTACTCCTGCAGATTTAAGCTCTCGTTACAGATATCTGCATCACAAACGGGGGGGGGGGGTTATAGTCAACACAGGGTCACAACAATCAACCCAAGAATTTGATTTCATTGTAAATAAAGCGCCAAAATAAAAAATTTTTTTTTTAAAACACGAAGAAAGGACTCTCACCGTCTTTGTTGACTTCGATCACGTAGAGGCCGTCCTCCGTTCCCAGGGCAACGCGCTCCCGGTCTGCGGTAACACAAAAAAACCCGACAATGTAATCATCTGCTAATCACGATTCAGTTAGTTAGCTTTCAGTTTGAGACCCCAATGTTTTTTTTTTTTTTTAAATACCACGTAAGGTGACCTTGAGTGTTCATAGCCCCCACAGTCCCCCCTCCTAAGCTCTTTACAGGAGGTCACGGCGGGGTGAAAGGTCGGACGCGGGGCTCTGTGAAACGCGCGGCGAGGCGCGTTCGGGGTGGCACGGGGGGGGGGGGCGTACCCACGACGGCGGCCGACAGCGCGGTCTTGATGGCGGGCAGGCTGCTGTCGTAGGCCTCCCGCAGGCTGAGCGCCGGGCGCAGCTTCAGGTTGTTCTTGGCGAAGATGGTCTGCAGCCCCTCCAGGATGCCCACCCACTTGCGCTTCTCCGCCTCGCTCTCGGCCAGCACCAGGAGGGACGCCGAGCGCCGCGGCGAGCTCAGCAGCGACGACGTCACCTGGCGGGGCCAGAGGTCACAGGTCACGGGTCAGAGGTGAACGGTTCACGTGAGGTCACAGCAAGAGAGAATTTATGCTACACGGTTGACTTCCTGTTGTTTCCCTCCCATTTATTTATTTATTTTTTTTTTAAAAAGGCTTTACCCACAGTGGCAGTAACTGAATATGGAGGCAGAAGCAGAAACCCCTAATGGCAACCCTACCCTGAATATGCAGGGGATGTCCTTGCGCGTGGCGTGGATGACGTCCGAGGCCAGCACGGAGCTCACGGTGAACTCCTCGTCTCTGCAAAGGGCCGCAGACAAGCGTTAGCGCGGCGGCGCGGAGCGCGGCGAACGCACCGCACGCGCTCAGAAAACAGCCCCTGGGACTGTAATCACACAGCCATATTACAGCGTGACTCCTTGCGTAGCGAGAACTGCGTTCGGTTGAGAATGAACGTGTTGAGAATGAGAGTATGTGAGTGGGTGGGAGTGAGGGTGGAGTGCAGGTGTGGGCCGATCTCCAAATTCACAACATATCATGGTTTTGAAAAAGTGAAGGTTCATTATATTTTATTTCAAATGACTATTTGCTTTGTTTGCAGAAAATAATTCAATTATGCTCTGTGTTAATATGTGTACTAATGTTCTATGTCTTTTTTGAAAATAACTTTTGTTCAATGCGATGTAGATGGTGATGAATGAGACATTAGCCAATCAGCAAGTCGTGAAGAGTAAGTATGATAGCAAATCCACCAGCTGATGCTGTCAGTGGAGCTGATGATGGTGAATGATGGCTGACATGACGGTCATGAAGAATGGCTGAAGACGGCTTGGCTGACTGACTGACTGACTGACTGGTTGACTGGCTGACTGGCTGAATGACTGGCTAGCTGGCTGGCCGACTGACTGGTTGGCTGACTGGCTGGCTCGCTGGCTGGCTGACTGACTGACTGGCTGACTGGCTGACTGGCTGGCTGACTGACTGACTGACTGACTGGCTGACTGGCTGACTGGCTGAATGACTGGCTGAATGACTGGCTGGCTGGCTGACTGACTGACTGGCTAGCTGGCTGGCTGACTGACTAACTGACTGACTGACTGACTGACTGACTGACTGACTGACTGAGCGAGCCAGCGAGCGCTTGGGTCTCTGGCCTTACCTGAGGTCCAGCACCTGACTGGCCACCACGCCGGGCTGGGTGGCTTTGCCCTCAGGCACGTCGTACAGGAAGAGCTTGCAGTCGCACACCACAGCGTAGGCCCTCTGCCAGCCCTTCCTCACCCCCAAGGGCTTCGGGACCTGGGAGAGAACAGCAGTCTCGCTCTTGAGTCGACAGCAGAACCCTAATTCCCACCCCAACACCACCGGCAACCTCACCCAGACTCCCACTCCAACCACCACCCCAACGCCCCCTCCAACCCCATGCCCACCCCACTCCCCCCTATCCCCACTCCCATCCCACCCCAACTCCGCTCCTATCCCCACTCCCATCCCCACCCCAACTCCACTCCTATCTCCACTCCCATCCCCACCCCAACCCACCATCTCCCATCCCACCCAACCCAACTCCACCCACTTCCCATCCCCACCCCCACTCCCACCCCATCCCCACCCAAACCCCCACTCCCACAGTGCCAATGGCCCTTTTCTGTGGTCACTGAGGCATTACCTAACCCCTCTGAATGTGCTTGTGCACTTCAGTTAGGCGAGGCCCCCTGGATCAGAGAGAAAACGGACGCATCGTCATCAAACGCGCGACGGCGGGCGTGGAGCGCTCACCCTGACGAAGCCCTTGTAGGCCGTGCCGATCCCCCTCTGCATGTCCACGCCCAGGTGCCTCTTGGCCTGCTCCGGGGGGATGGGGCACACCTGGGGGGCGCTGTCCTTGCAGCACACGTGACAGATGAAGGAGCACACTGTCGGGTAGAGGCAACGCAGTGAGCGCTTTGGGAAAGGTTCTGTACGGTTTATCACAGTAATTGGTTTTTTGGTTGTTTGCCATACGTGCGCACACATAAGCAACATATGATACATAGCAAGGGTGCATCTGAAAGACAAAGCCCTACACACACACACACACACACACACAGAATGCAGTGGCTCAGCTGTGCTGAAGCTCACCTTCGCAGGCGTAGCCCTGACGGAGGAGGCCCACCATCAGGGAGGAGCAGTGGCTGCACTGGGTGGGGCTGGAGAAGGTCTTGATGCTCAGCTGATGCGCTTTGGGCTAAAACACAGAGGACAGGCGAACCACAGTGTTAGCACCCCAAAAACACAGTACAGGGTGACTTAAGCTCCCATAAACACAGCACAGGGTGACTTCAGCACCCGAAAACACAGCACAGGGTGACTTCAGCTCCCGAAAACACAGCACAGGGTGACTTCAGCTCCCGAAAACACAGCACAGGGTGACTTCAGCTCCCGAAAACACAGCACAGGGTGACTTCACCTCCCGAAGACACAGCACAGGGTGACTTCAGCTCCACAGAAACAAAGGAAGGACAGCCGAGTGGCATGCGCAACCTGGGAGGACGTTTCAGCCTCGAACTTGAGGAACAGGAGGACCCAGGAGAAACAAATGGACGAGGAGAGAGAGAGGTCGAGAACAGAGGGATACCTTTGGGGAGGACTTCAGCGATGACTGGTACGCAGGGGGTGTGGCCACAGGGGCAGCTGAGGGGGACTTCAGGGGCTCCTGAGAGAGAGATGGGAGGGGGGGGGGGTCATAAAAAAGGGTAGAAAGGAGATTTCCAAACGTGCAAAAAAAAGATTTCTATGTCGCTAAAATTTTCAATTTAGGGGAGCACATATGCAGGAGAGACAAATCTCATACATACAGCCTTCAGGAATGAGGGAGAGAGAAGGAGAGAGGGAGTGAGGGAGGAGAGGAGATGGAGGGACAGGCACTCACGTCCTGCTCGGAGGTCCTCGATGACCTGGAGGGGATGTCGGACTTGGGAGACTCGCTGACGGAGCTGGACTGGAGGGGACAGACAGACAGACAGACAGACAGACAGACAGCATTACGGCGGGGTGGAGGAGTGGAGCTCGGTGCATCCCGACTGACCCCACACCAATCTCAACCTATCACAGAGGGCAGGCCCCGTGATGTCACAGAGAGCCCGTTACAACCTCCATTTTGAGGAGGCATCCCACCACCCAGGACACGCATGCAACTTAAAAGACCAGACGTGCTGGCTGAAGCTGAACGGCCTTCATTTTGAGTGCTACAAACGTTTGGCCTGTTTCACCCTACAGCTAAATTACAGAAATAAACATTCACTCACTTGTGCACTCAATTTATCAAGCCCAGCCAATCAAAGATCTCCATCTACTCCCTTATGATATTACAGCCATTACTTTGATTCATGTGACATGGTTTATTAGCATTGCTATAAAAAGCATCTAGGACTGTTCTGTCAGAAAGGCAGAACGAGAACAGTAGTCAAACACACCCAGATTTATAGATTAGCAAACACTTGGAAGTCTGATGATTTTCGCCTGAGGCTCCAAACTACATGACGCAAGTCAGTGTGCACATTGTTATGGCAACACTAATTCACGAGCCGGTCCTAATGAACAATTCTCGGTTGGGCAGCTGCTAGCGAATACCGTGTCAGTTTGGTGGTGATGGGCAGATTGTTTCATGAGGAGGGGGCGGGGTTATAGCAGGGCTTATTTTAGCTGGCCACAGGGCACTGGGCCCCAGGACTTTTGAGAACGCCCCTCAAGTTAGCCTACAGCCCTGGCCCCAGCTTAAACAAGCCCCGCCCCTTCAAAGTGTATGCGGAAATGTTAGCCTAGCTATCCTTTAGCATCTCTGTAACACAGAAGCAGAGCAGGTGAGAGGGCCTTGGAAACAGGCTGTACCCTTACCCTGGTCAGGTCCTGGGAGAAGGGGGAGGTGCTGAAGTAATCAAACAGAGAATCCTGAAAGCTGGGAAGCTTTAACCCTGCAAATGACAAAAAGAACCAGTATGTTAACTTTAAACTCTGACAAGGTCTTCCCCTCACAACCATTCCTAACGCACACCAGTGTGAGCCATTCCAGGTCTTACGAGAAGCAGGTATGGGCAGCTAAGCGGCTTCCACCCAGCATGCTAACCAACACCTTGTAAGACCTGGAACGGTTCTATAAACCATATCAGGCACAACGCTAGGCATTCAGTCACACAACGCATCTGTGACCGTGGGGCTGAGAACCTGTGAGGAGCGGCGGGTTAACCTTTGTCTGTCCGGGTCCGGCTCTCCTCCAGCTCCTTCTTCACGCTCTCCAGCTGATCCGCCATCTCCCGGTTTTTGGCCTCCGCCTCTTTCAGTTTACTGTGAGAAGGGAGGGCAGATCGCAGGTCAAAGGTCAGAGGTCACTTCTCCAGGGACTCGACAGCTGTGCCACACCGAGGAGGGCGGGGCTATAACAGGGGGGAGGGGCGGGGTCACGCTAACCTCTCGAAGGAGATGTTGGTTCCCTTGACTTTGCGGAGCTCCTCCTGCACCAGCTGCTTGGCCCGGATCTCCGCGTCCAGCGCCGACTGCAGCTCCAGCCGGGCCGACATGTCCAGCTTCTGACTGCGACGCACCTTCCACAGGGGATCCTGAGAGAGGGGGAAAAATGTTCCGGAAAAATCAGTAAAACGGTATCATTTCTTAAAAACTGGTAAGGTAAACAGCAGAGATAGAAGAGAAAACGAGGAGCGGCTTCTTTTAAAACAGCTAAAATGGACACCCTCCTGTCAGATCCATGTGGTGAGGCATCATGGGAAATGTAGGCAACTCACCAGTGTCCGGGAGCCCAGGTTGGAGCTCCGTAGTGACTCCAGCTCATCGGTCATCTTGGTGGCCAGGGCCTGGAGGTAGCCCCGGGCGTCCTTCTCATCGCTCACCCTGCGGGGACATGCAACTTTAGCATGGGTGTGCAGCAAGAAGGATTATGGGTAGGGAGAGACAAGGACGATGCGTGATAAATATCCTTTGCCTTTGGCTCCCCCACATTACCAGATAATGCGCGGGGATTTAAAGGCCAAGCATGGTCGAGATTTTCTCCAAAAAAATTTTTAAAATAACATATACAATTTTGAAATGGCTCCCATAAATAAATACCCCATTTTAAAATGACTCTCATACATAAATTCCCCATTTCAAAAAGAGTCCACTTGTAAATGTCCCATTCTAAAGTGACCGCAAACATAAATGCCTCATTTTAAAATGACCCCAAATATAAGTGGACCGTTTTATAATGACTTAACATGTAAATACCCCAATTTAAAATGACTCCACAAGCAAATGCTCTCACCACTGAATGATTTCCGCGATCTGGGCCTCCCAGTGCGCCACGCTCTCCTTCTTAGCGGCCAGGTCCTGCAGCTCGTCCTCCAGCTGCTGGTTCTGCGCGGTCAGCTTGTCCACGAACGTGCACAGCTGGAAGGGCAAAAGCGGCCGAGGCCGGTCAGGCTACCGCCTCGACAGGAAGTGCTCCCGTGAGGTCATCTATGACATCGTCAGCCCTCCCTCCCACCCACCCACCCAATGCCCCCGACGGCAGCCTACCCTGTCGGTCTCGCTGGTCAGCCTGCGGTTGTCCTCGGTCAGATTGTCCCGTTCCCGGTCGTATTTCTCCTTGAGGTTGGCCAGCGCCTCGTCCATTTCGCTTTGCCTGCAGGGAAGGGCATTGAGCTCTCACTTAGAGACAGAGTACCCCAGAGTGTCCCAGAGAACCCCTGAGTATCCTAGAGTACCCCAAATTATCTTAGAGCACCCCAGAGTATCCTAGAGTACCCCAGCTCTCTCATTCTCCCCCAGAGTACCCCAGAGAACCCCAATATCCAAGAGTAGCCCAGAGTATTCCACAGTATCCCTCTCCCTCTCACACACAGAGTACCCCAGCTCTCACTCTCAGACCCAGCTGACTTCTATGAACCAATCACCAAAGGCAAAGCAGTATGACAGAACAGAACGAGTGAGAAACTGACTGTGTGCTTTACAGCCTCACCTGTGGGATTCGTTGAGCCTCACGGACGTTATAAGCTTATGTGTTCACGAGTAATGCAAGAAAACTGATCATGATGACAACCTCAAAGCCCTTCTGACAATATTTGACTAAACTGAGAGGAGCCAGCTTGCTCAGCGCATGAGGCTTCAGAAATGGGGTGAGTCAACAAGCGTACCTCTCTGAACAGGGAAGCGGCTACAGCCGTGTCAAGGACGGGGGTGTGGCTATGGGTAGCTTGTGGGAGTGGTTGTGGGTCTGTATGTGACCGCGGCTGTGGGCGGGGATGTGGCTACGGCTGTGGTCGGGTGTGGGTGGGTATGTGGCTGGCTGAGGGCGGGGATGTGACTGGCTGCGGGTGGGTATGCGACTGGCTGAGGGAGGGGATGTGGGTGTGGCTACGGGTGGGTACGTGGGTGCGGGTGTGGGCGAGCACGTGGGTGTGGCCGTAGGCGGGGACGGCGGTGAGGTCACACCTCTCCCGCTCGGTCTTCTCCAGCTTGTCCCTGAGCAGGGTGAGCTCCTTCTGCAGGGAGGCGTGCTGGGCCTCGGCCTCCTGCAGCTCCTTGCGGAGGTTCTTCAGCTCGCTGGAGTGGGAGGCCTCGCGGCGGAGCAGCTCCTCCTCGTAGAACAGCACCTTCTTGTCCAGGTCCGACTTGGCCCTGGACAGCTCCTGCTGCGTCTCCGGGCCCAGGCCCGACCCCCGCCTGCTCCCCTGCTTCATCTGCGGGATAGAGCGTCCGAGATGGGGGGGAGGTTAGAGTTGTATATGGTGGAAGGGGAGAGAGATTGGGAGAGGGGGGCAGGATAAGAGTACAATATTGGTTTAACCCTGTGAAGAGTAGCTTTGTAAGAATTTTCTTTTTTCTAAATTTTAAGTCAGTGTTTTAGAACTTTTTTTTTTTTTAGAACAAGTGCTTCCAATGACCAGTAGTGATGGTTACACATCAGCATTAGAGTGTTCAGCTAAGAACATTCTAATCACATATTTATGATCTTACACCTTGAAGGGTTAGGAATATAAAATGGCCCATTGAGAAGTTGAGCGAGTGAATAATCCGAATAATCTCTAAAAAAATGAAATGAAATAATACATTTCAAAAAATTTAATTAATAAAAAATAAACAAAAAAGAAGAACTGGCCATGCCAGGGTGCACATTTCACACAGTCACCCCAAACTGCGCTAACAACAATTAAAAACGATTGCTGTGTTAAGTGTAGAGGTGAGCAGAGCTGGTGGGGCCAGCGGGGTTTGGGGGGAGGAGTCTGCGTGACCTCTGACCTTCTCCAGCTCTCTCTCCAGCTGTTTGGAGTAGGACTCGCTGTGCTCCCGCAGCTTGCGCTCCTTGGACGCCTCCGCCTTGGAGTCCTCCAGCAGCGCCTCCACCTGCGGGAGGAGGAGTAAAGGTCAGGCGCTCCGCCTCTCCCTCACCTGGTCTGATGCAGAGAAGTTCCTCGTCCACCTCGCTCGCTAGGCTTAGCCGTGCGCTCTATTTTAAGGTCCTCCCACGTGCTCTTATATTTTTAGCAGTTTCTGATTGGCCGTGCATTTGACCCCCACTTATGGCTGAATTGTGTGTAACACCAACTATTAATATAACATTTTTTTCACAAAAAAAACATACAAAACAAACATAAAGCAAGCCTTTGAATGAGACCCTATCCCAGTGGTTCTTAACCTGGGTTCGGTCGAACCCTAGGGGTTCGGTGAGTCGGTCTCAGGGGTTCGGTGGAGCCTCCGCCGCAGAGGTCCACCCCTCAGTCTAGTCTGCATTATTACACTATTTTTTACTAAAGAAGGGTTCGGTGAATGAGCATATGAAACTGGTGGGGTTCGGTGCCTCCAACAAGGTTAAGAACCACTGCCCTATCCTGTTGTGAACCACTAAGATGGCCAATTATTTCTATTCTTAACTATTATTTTTGAAAAATAGGCACACACGTGCGCACGCACACATGCATGCGCATGCACGCGCAAGAACGCACACACACACAAACACACACTCACACCACATCACACCACACGCACCACACACCACGCACACGCACACACCGGCACACACACACACACACCACGCACACGCACGCACACACACCTCTCCACACACACACACACACCACACACACCACCACACGCAGCACGCACACACACTCTCACACACACACACACCACGCGCACACACTCACACACTCACGCACGCACACACACACACAACACACACCAACACACACCTCACACCACACACACACACCACACACACCACAACCACACTCAACACACACACTCTCGACACCACATGCACACACACTCACACCCACACACGCAGCACACACACTATCTCCACACAACACACATCACAACACACACTACCAAACAACACTTCAACACAGCACAACACGCACACACCTCTCGCTCGACACCACTAAGCACACACAGCACACAACCCCTCGTCGCCGCACACACGCACACACACCGCATCACACACACACACCAAAACGCACACTCAACACCACACACGCACACACACACCACACTCACACACTCACGCACACACACACACACACTCACACACACGCACACCCTCTCGCTCGCACACACGCACACACACCCTCTCACACACACACACACACACACACAAACACACACAACACACACTCTCACACGCACACACCCTCTCGCACACACACACACACACACACACACACACACGCGCACCTCCTTGCGGGCCTTCTCGGTCTTGCGGATGTCCTGCCGCATGGCGTCCATCTTGTGCAGCGTGGCGTCCATCTCCTCCTCCTTGTCGCGGAGCTGGCGGGCGAGCCGCTGCTTGTGCGAGCGCAGCTCGGTGGCGCGCTCGCTCTGCTCCGACGACTCCTGCAGCGCCCGCTTGCGCTGCTGCTGCGCCTCCTTCAGCTCCTGCGCCTGCAGCCGCGCCCGCTCCTGCGCCTCCGCCAGTTGCTGCGGAAACGGGGGGGGGGGGGAAGTGGGGGGGGTCGATGAGACGGACGAACGGACAAGCGGACGAACCCGACGAAGAAGGACAGACGGACTGAGAGACCGAAGATGCAACGACCCGCATGCCGGATTTGAGAGGATGGAGTGTGGCACAGTGGGTAAGGAACTAGACTTGTAACCGAAAGATCGCAGGTTCGATTCTCGGGTAAGGATACTGCCGTTGTAACCTTGAGCAAGGTACTTAACCGAAATTGCTTCAGTACATATCCAGCTGTATAAATGCTATGTAAAAGTTGTGTAAGTCGCTCTGGATAAGAGCGTCTGCTACATGCCTGTAATGTAATGTAATGAGAGTCGCGCGAGCGACGGCTCAAACCAAAACCGCGGCTTATTCGATTACAGGCATCTGGGCGGGACTGGGCATCACGCTAATTCAGGGCGTGATGGGGAAACGCGGCGGGACTGGGCCGGGCGTGTGGCGGCGCAAAGACTGTGAGCAGGCCTCTGATTGGCCACGGGACAACGCGGCCAAAGCGGTAATTGGATAATGTAACTCGCAGGGAAGAGCACATGCCAAGATATTTTTAGTGACTCACAAATTATTGTGAACATTGTCCGCACGGATACCGATTTGCTTCACCTCCTGGGAAAATGCTGCTACCATTATGCGATTTCACGTCATCGCAGTTTATATTTCTTGCTCTGCAGGGCACTGAGAACCAATTTTGGTCGGCTGTGCACTACACTTACGCCTCCTGCTTAACATTACACTCTGACCTAGCACGTGCTTACTGTGTGAACTGGACTTAATGTGTTCATGGCTACGAATAACTGTTACATAATGAGTATCGTACCTTATCGGACCTGTGTTTTGTAGTTGTTCCAATGACCTTCAGTATGCACTTATTGTACATCAGTTTGAATAAAAGCATCTGCCAAATAAATATAATGTAATCTGACATCAGAAGGGTATAGGCTCAAATCCCAATACGCCTTCGTACCCTTGAAAGGCTATTTAACCCATGATAACAATGTTAAATTGTATGTGAGCCTGGGATGTAGGCAATCGCTGAACCAACCCATTCGAGTGATAGTGCATTAACTGTCTTAACACACTTTATTTTTCCATAATTTCGTTGTTGCGCTCGTTGTAGTGTAATCAGTTAACCATCAGGTCAAGTTGAACTATGCGTGTTCTCACTTGGACGTACTTCTCTCTAGGGGTTTCGTCATACTTGTTCCTGGTTATGGTTATACACTTTGTTGTTCGTCGCTCTGGATAAGAGCGTCTGCCAAATGCCTGTAATGTAATGTAATGTAATGTAATGTAATTTCAGGCTGCCTATATGTTACTGGAAAATATTGTTACAATCAAAAATGTTGATTTCTGAAGTGCGCAAGACATTACAGTCTAGGTTTCACTTTTTTTCACCAGAGGGGGGCAGCAAAGAACTATTTCCTGTAGGCCAGTTCAAATTTTTATCAAAACAACCTACAGTAGCCAGCTACATTTAAAATACAAAGATATTCACACACAATCAATGTATTGATTGGCTAGCAGACATCTAGCTCTAATCTAACTGTTTACCTTGCCCACTATAAAATATAGTAAAAGATTTCTCATTTCTATCTACAGACAAAATCTATATATATTCACTTTTTTAAAACAGATTTTTTACTAAAATCTGTATACTTAAACCAGAAAGCTATAGCTAGCTACTGAAGCTGGTTAGCCATTTCAGTGCATTGCTAATGCAACTCGATCAGCAAAACAAGCGTTTTGCTTGGGACAGATGTATCCAGCTCGGCTAAAATACATCTCTACCACTTTGATTAGTTTGTAGGTCGACACTTTTCACCATTGCTTGTTTCAGACGTGTAGCTTTTTTCTTTTAACAAAAAGGCATTCCCAAGCTTTGCACTCAGTTGTCCATGCTTTGCATGCGCAACAGTAATGATGACGCCACACCTTCTGGATGTCCTCTTTCTCCAGCGCGAGCGCCGCAACCTGTTTGTCCAGGGACTTCAGTTTGGAGGCGGAGCTCTCGTACCCCTGCCGCAAGGTGACCGCCTCCTCCAGCTGGTGTTCCAACCGGTCGGAATCTGCCGGATTCAAAACGACCATGAGCTGACCACAAAATTCCTTACCGACCCGAAGCTCCTAGGTACAGCTACCTTGTGAGGAACTTCCTTAGGAGGATTTATGTCACAATCAAACAACTGAACTCGGTCACTATCAGTGACACCACCATTTTACATAGCTGTCTATATGGCTGTAACATTTGCTAATCTTCACCCAATTCACCCCAAGGCACTGAATATTTTTATTTTCACTTTTTATTCAGGTGACAAAGGGTACGTACCATGAAAGACAAGTTTAATGTTAAAAATAACAGTTCCTGTGCGAAAAGGAACAAATCAGCCAGCCAAGACCTCTGCTTTGCGGTTTGGTAGCTTGTTAATAAGAGGCCTAGCCAGGTGGACTTGACATGGTGTCACCTGGAGTGGGCGTGGCCTCTCACCTGCCAGTTTCTTCTTCAGGCGCTCGATCTCCTCGTTCAGCTTCTTCATCTCCTTGTCCCGGCCAACGGTCCCTATCGCTTTACCTGAGCCGTTCAGAGCCTGGGTGGATTCTGGGAAAGCAGGAAATGTGTCAATGACAGGGGGTGGGGACTGGGCTCGGCAAGAGAGTCAAACACGGAAGCCCGGTTATTTGCATTGCGAGAGGGCGTGGCAGACTGTTGAGTGGGCATGACCACAGGAGGCCAACGTTGCACTGCTGCATTGTGGGGAGCCGTTCAAACGTGGAAGTAACAATGAGCGGGTGTGGCCCAGAGGGTGCTGCAGTTAATGCTATGGCTATAAGGTAAAGCGAAATGCGAAAAAAGAGGGCGGGGAAGACTGCAGAGTGGGCGTCGCTCCAGACCTTGCAGCTTGCGGTTCAGCTCCATCTTCTCCTGCTCCAGCCGCTGAATCCTCTTCTCGAAGACCTGCGTCTTGGGGCCGCCCTCCCCCTCCTCCTCTCCCTCCCCTTCTCCCTCCCCGTCCGGTTCCACCTCCCCTTCGGCGGGCGTGGCCGGGTTCAGGCAGCCGCGGTCGGAGAAAGGGCTGTCTGTGGTGTACGTGAAGCCCACGAAGGGCAGGTGCTGACCAGAGAACCCAGTGTGGGAGATGGGAGGGCCCAGGTCCTGTGGAGAGTGAAGTTTCCAAAGCAGGGGTCAGTCACTTAACACAGCAATGGAGCAGCATATCTACACCACAATCTATGCGAGGGCTTCCAAGTCCTTTCTAGGCCATATTCCCCAAAATTCACGGCCCCACAAAAACTGTACTGTCATAACCATCTGCTATAAAATGGATGCACCAGGATCAACCGTAGTCCCCACTGGAACTATTTTATCTACAATGTAACTCCTGCTCCAGTATCAGTTTCAAGAAAGTGTTTCAAGGTGATAGCCAAAACCTTTCAACAGAAAACTTTTTAAAAAACTATAATTCTTTGCACTGATCAAGTAAGCAGAGACTTGCTTCGTTTCAGCTTAGCACCGATGTGCGGGTACATCACAGTCCATCTTAACGCTCTTAATAACACTGAGATTTGGGTTCTGAAGGCATCATTTGTTGGTTTTAAGATACAGACGTAGACGCCGGAGAGGTCAGTGGGAGTTTTGGGCACGCACCGGGTTCTTGAGCACGTCCTCGTCCACGTCGAAGTTGGAGGTGTCGGTGGGGGAGCTGACGTCGGGGACGTAGGGCGCCTCGGCGCTGCGGATGCTCTCCCAGTCGATGCCGCGGAAGAAGGGGTGCGCCTGGAAGTCCTGGATGCCGCGCTGGCCCAGCCGCTGGCCCCGGCTGCACACCAGCCTCTGGATCAGGTCCCGGGCGTCCTCCGACACGTCCGTGATGTGGGACGGGAACTGGAAGCGCTCCTGGGGGGGAGGAAAGATCTTCGGGTGACCGTACCTTCCACCCTCCATTTCCCCTGTGAGGAAACTGGTAACCAGGCGGGGAACCGTCGTTGTACTCATGAGCGAGGGACTTAATCTGAACGGACTCCAAGAACTGTAACCCTCTATGGGAGTCCCACGGCCATGCCACCCCAGAAGTTTAAAAAAAAAAATAGAACAGCTGTGAAATGATCATTTCTGGTAAATTCAAAGAGGGAAAACACTTGAGACCACTGATCAGTATCTTCCAATCACAGCATGAAAGCCCCATCTATATGATATGAAACCACTTTTCTCATTATCATGCTTTATTATTGGGGGGGTTATTTGGCCTGTTTTGTAATATAGAGGAGTTGTAACCCCCACCCCCCCCCCATTATTATATCCTTAATTGTATTTAGAAAATGGAAGCTTTGCAAGTCACTGATGGATAAGTGTGTCTGCTAAATGGCGAAAATGTGAACATTTGAAAATGCAAACACTGGAAACAAAAGCATAAACCAGACGTAATTCACCACGTACCACAGCAGGGAGACCTTAAAACAGATGAGGGCATTTACCGAGGTCCCCTCGACCCTGCGTCCCAGGACCGCACAGGACCACACCCCGCGCGCTCACCTCGTGGTTCATGATCTTGCCGTAGGTCTCCACCAGCGACTCGGCGTAGAAGGGCGTCTCCCCGTACAGCATCTCGTATATGCACACCCCCAGGGACCACCAGTCGCACTCGGGCCCGTACTTCCCCTTCCCGTCCTCCATGGCCTGCAGGATCTCCGGGGAGATGTAGTCCGGCGTCCCCACGGCGACCGAGGACTGCACCTGCACAGGAGGCAATACGGGAATTTCTATCATTGACATTCGTCAATTTATATTTCCAGAAATCAGGCACATTGACTACGGAAATGTTCCGCTGCGTAGTTTTGCAGCAGTTTTGCTAAAAAAAGGAACTGTAGAAGCTAGTCCACTGCAGCCTTCCTCATATCAAGTGGCTGAAGCTACAGGTGGACTTGGTTAGCCTTGAAACTAACAGGGCTGAAGAATGTGATACGGCCTTAAGTACTGCCAATGGGCAATGGGCAGACTTTCCTCAGGACCAATCAGAATACAGCTTGTTAACGAGTCCCGACTCACCGTGCCATCCTCCATCATCTTCAGACAGGAGCCAAAGTCAGCCAGGCGGATGTGGCCGTTCAGGTCCAGCAGCACGTTGTCCGGTTTAATGTCTCTGAAGAGTGAGAGAGGACACGGTGAATGAGTGACGGAACTCGCCCACAAAAACACACACACACACACACACACACACACACACACACACACATATGGATGTTATCTGCAGAGAATCACCAACCAACTGTCCTGGAGCAACTAAACTACATTAGAACCAGATTGAAACTGTGCGAAACTGCCTAGGTGTTCCTTGTCTCCTTGTTACCCAGTAGGGGAGGAGCCAACTGTATCCAATGGGAAGGGGCCAAGAAAGTGGGGGATGGAGCAGGAGGAAGAAGACCTGAACACCACATAGGATCCCTACCGTAATCGCCGTGGAGACCGGGGCGCTCAGAACTCACCGGTGAACGTAATTCTGCTGGTGGATGGAGTGGATGGCCAGGACCATCTCGGCCACGTAGAACCGGGCCATGTCCTCCGGGAGCCGGTCCTCGAACTTGCTGAGCAGCGTCAACAGGTCCCCTCCGACGTAGTAGTCCATCACCAAATACTGCGCACGGGAAAAATAATCGCTACAGTTGCAAAAGAACACTTGTACCTTACTATGTAACCGCGTACAGACAAAGCAAACTAGTCGTAGCGTAGCATTCCGCTACCAAGTAATGTACACAGAGTAACACCTGGCCAGACCGAAGCTACTGTAGCACGCGCCAAAGTAAGGGGAAATGACTCGCTGGCTTGCCATTTCAATCATTTTCCACACAAAATAATTCTTTCTGAGGTCACAGGGGAAATAAAACGCGAATTTACGATTCAACAAAAAGAACATGGGTCTTGTAAAGGCTCAGACCGAGCTGCTCCCTGTGGCCAGACAAAACAATCACAGCACCACAAAACATAATAAATATTCATGGTATTCGACCTATTCAGAGTTTTTGCGGCCGTCACTGTTCCAGATAACGACTTTGTTAAAATGGCCAGTCAAACCGGCTGGGATGGCTGGTCTCTTGTTGATGTCAGGGGGGGGCGAAAGACGGCCTTCTGGGATACCCTGTCGCAGTCTGTCACCGCCTCCGCATTGCGGAGTGGGCCAAAATCTCTATTTTTAGGGCCGTGCTCCCCCCCCCTCCGCCCCCCACAGGACCTGGCTGCGCCCCAACAATAACACCACCCACAACCACGAGCTCGCATCCCAGCAGCCCCGCTCGCTGGGCCCAGGGCGCGAGGTCACTCGATCCCGGCGCATTCCGCCGGCCACGCTTAGCGCCTCGTCTGCCATTCCGGCTCCGGTTTCCCCTGGGTCGGGGAGCCATTTACAGTTTCTTCTCCCCCACTAGTGGCTCTCTGTTTTTTTTTCTCTCTGTTTCTCTCTCTCTCTGAAGAACCTGCTTTGCTCAACACGTAAAAAATCACGACCGCATTTTGACCGATGGACCGAATTCGCACAAACAAACATGCCGTTTCTTGTAACATTAGGGAAAAATGTGGGAGGGGGAAAAAAATTTAGCGCAGCTAGTGGCGAGTAGGAGAACAAAGGAGAATTCAAAATGGCCGAAGTGCGGTCACAGGAAATTGGTTGGGGGGGAATGTATGATGTCACCAGCCTGGTTTTAGGGGAAGGGAAAGCCAGTCCACCGCGGGAGTGGTCAGTCTAAGTCACGTGACAGTGACGGAATGGAAAGATCGACTGTCTGTACCAGGTAGTTGTCGTCCTGGAAGGCGTAGTGCAGCCGGGTGATCCACTGGCAGTCCCCGTTCACCAGTACGTTCCTCTCCTCACGGAAGCAGGCGGTCTGGAAGGAAACGATGGAGGATCAGGTGACGGGGAGCTGGGCCTGCCCTCCGCTCACGCCCGGGGGAGGGACGAGCGCGTCTCCGGGTCCGCTACCTCCCCCCCTTCCCCCGCCCCCCAGTGGACAGGGAGCCTTCACAAACCATAAACAGGCAGACCCTTAATGCATCATTACACGAAACCCTTATCTGAGGCTTAGCATCAGCACGGCACTCAGTCTGTGTAGCTGCACGGTCCATTAAGGGGCTCCTCTTAATGGGAAGAGGAAGCCTCGCTCTCCCATCCCAACCGCGACGCATTTTAAAATCGCATTTCGCGATATCTTTGTTTTGGAGAGGATAACGGCAAAGTTTCCCCAAGGTCAGTAGAGTTACTCCGAATAGCCACGCGCACCGTCGTCAACGTTAACCGTAACGACGCGGAAGGATCCGGAAGCAGAGCGTTTGGCTTCTCCCTCACCTCGGCTCTCTTCAGCATTTCCCACTTGTTCAGGATCTTCATGGCGTACACGCGCTCGGTGTTTTTCATCTTCACCACGGCGACCTGGAAAAGAGAAAAGCATTTAAATTAAAAACAAATTCAATTCTAAAAAGAATAACCATACTACACCATCCATAAAATGGAAAAAACATTTTTTTTTTCTCCATTATTTCAAGAACCCCTTTGGGATTCCCTTGGGATTCCCCCCGTTCTAGACCCCCTGCTCCGAAGCGCGCGAAGGCCACGTCATTTGTCCAGGTGCCGCTCCATCGCCGTGGAGACAAAGGACCGCCTTTCAAACGTCGCTCGCGATTGGTCGTGAACCGTCCTCCCGCCCCCCCCCCCCAAAACTCGCTCTTCTGTTCCCAGAGTTCGGTGGAGGCGGCAGCCCCCCCGACCCCGGGAGCAGTGAGTCAGGATACCGAGGGGAAGCGGAGCGGGCGGAGACAGGAAGGGGAAGCCGTGAGCGCGGCGCGCGTCACTCGTTACGGGACGGGAAGGAGGGAGGGGCTTGGCTCGCTCGCCCCGCGCCCGGCCGCTCAGGAAGCGCCCGGGGGACTCGGCTCGGATTCCAGGGCCTACGAGGCGCGTCGACCGACCGACCGACCGACCGACCGCTGCCCGGTCCCTCACGCGCCGCTTCCACACGCACCGCAACAACCGACGCGGCGTACCCCACACACACACACCCCCGAACGCAGTCCCGCGTCATCGCTGGGTGCGCTTTCCAATCCCACAATCCTCGGGATTTCAGAACAGAAACCAGCTTTCAACCCCGCAGCCCAGGTGCCTCAAGCTCTCGTCCAATCAGCGGCTCTCAAATAAGGAATCCGCAAACCCGCGGACATCCGACAGACTGCACGTCAAAACAAAGTTGTTTTTTTTTTGGGGGGGGGGGGTCCGTTTCCTGTCAAAACCGTGACTGAAGGGTTAGGGTTAGGAGTAGGAGTAGGGTTAGGAGTTGTGGAGTAAGAGGCGCTCTCAGCGTTTCGAAGAGGGCCCGTCACACAGCGCGGCCGAACGCTAGCCCGCAGCGCCGCCGTAGCCGACCCACGTCGCCCGGGCGCCGCGTCCCGCTCGCAGATAATGGGAGAGGGGGGCGCGCTGGCTTAGCGCTCGCATTCCTGTCCCTAACATCTGAAATAGCTGGTGCCAGCAGTTTGACCGGAGGACTAAAGAAAGAAACAAAGGAAATGCCGCTGTTTGTCCCGGCGGTGGAGAGTTAAAGTTCGCTTCCTAAAAGCCGTCGTGCTCTAGCGCGACACGAAAATGCGAATAATTTGAAGCTGGATATCAACACGCTGAGACCATGCACACTGCGCCCTACGCTCATTTTCAAATTCCATTTTATTTTCCCTTCATGCCACTTGCATAATAACAATTGGATTCACCGAGCCGATTTAGCAGCAATGACAATCTTTTGATTTTACTGTTAAAAAAGGAGGAAATACTGGGTGCATCCTATTTTGGCGAGACTATTTATATAACAGTGAGCTCAATAAAGTCTGGGAAAAAGATTCATTTTTCCCCCCCCTTGATTTGGCTCTGTACACCACAATTCTAGATTTGTGATAAAACAAGCATTGAGCAGCACTGCAGTAAAAAAATGCAACCATATAAAGCACGGGTGTCCAATCTTATCCAAAAAGGGGGAGTTTAGGTGCAGGTTTTTGTTTTAGCCCAGGACTAAGACACCGGATTCTACTTGGTAGAAGGTCTTGGTAGAAGACCATGATTGGTTAATTAGTTGAATCGTGAATGTATTTTTTTTAATTTTATTATTTTTTTTATTTATTTTTTTGTGCAAGTTAAAAGTAATACAATTTCTCTCATTTTCAATTTGGGCATTTCCCACTGCAAATCCCATCATGCCCCAGTACAACATTTAAAGATACTGCAGCATATCCACAGCAGTAAGTAACCAAACGCAATTTAACATGCGTGTCGCTGGTAAACATCGCTGTCAATCATCATCTGTGCTTAATTAGTGGAAATAACTTTATGAACTTAGATTACGGAGGTGACAGATAATTTTTTGAGAAGTGGTGTGACAATGAGGCTATTGCGACCCCTAGCAGGCGGAGGACTGACATACCATGCGAGAAAACAAGGGGAGGCAAACCATACAGAAAAGGGTATTTTAAAAATAACATTTTCGTCCAAATTTATTGCATGAAACAGACTTGGTTCACAAGGGCTTAAAGCTCAGTGGGCCTGAGGTTTGTGGGAGTCTTGATTTACAATTTGTTACTGCAGTGGTCATCAAGCCATCGCACGGTGACACGTTCAAGAGTCATGCACAAATAAACCCACTGTGGAAAAACACACTGGCACACACAGAAAGCTCACAGACAGACATACAGTGATGTGAAAAAGAAAGAGACAAAATAATGAATGTAAAATCGGTGTTGTGTTATTCATCACATGAGCTTCTATTTGCTTCCGTTAGGACTTGGTGAGGACTAGATGAGGGTCAGTTAAATCCCCACGTGTAAAACCATAGAATTTAAAGAGGGTGAGCACTCTCACTTCGCTGCATGTCAACACGTAGTGTGTATGTGCATAGACACATCCGCGATCAAGACATGCAGAGACTTTTGATTCCAGCGTACAAGCTCACACACATCTTCGCAAATTCTGTGAGTACGTGTGCCCACCCTACCCTGCACCAGATAACATGACCTCATTACAAAAACAGAACCACCTATTTGGATGGAATCGCTTCTCTCTCTCTCTCTCTCCTTTTTTTAGAGCCTTTCCTTTTTTGGACTCAGAATTAGAAAGAGCCTGCGCTGAATCTATGCCAGGATTCTCAAACGGCAACAGGGGCAGGTCGGGGCACTTACAATACGCCTAATTAGGCCTAAACCCCCAACACGCTTCATCATCACGCTACAGTACAAAGCTATTAAACAGGACCCCAACACACACTTTATCATAAAGCTGTTAAACTGTACCCCAACACACACTTCATCACAAAGCTATTAAGCAGAACCCCAACATACACTTCATCACAAAGATATTAAACAGGACCCTAACATACACTTCATCACAAAGCTATTAAACAGAACCCCAACATACACTTCATCACAAAGCTATTAAGCAGAACCCCAACATACACTTCCCTTTCGGACTCATAAAGCTTAAACGACCCCAACACACTTCATCACAAAGCTATTAACAGGACCTAACATACTCATCACAAGCATTAACAGGACCCCAACATACACTTCATCACAAAGCTATTAAACAGAACCCCAACATACACTTCATCACAAAGCTATTAAACAGGGCCCCAACATGCTACATCAGAAAGCTATTAAACAGGACCCCAACATACACTTCATCACAAAGCTATTAAACAGAACCCCAACATACACTTATCACAAAGCTATTAAACAGGACCCCAACATGCTACATCAGAAAGCTATTAAACAGGACCTCAACATACACTTCATCACAAAGCTATTAAACAGGACCCCAACATACACTTCATCACAAAGCTATTAAACAGAACCCCAACATACACTTCATCACAAAGCCATTAAACTGAACCCCAACATGCTACATCAGAAAGCTATTAAACAGGACCCCAACATACACTTCATCACAAAGCTATTAAACAGGACCCCAACATGCTACATCAGAAAGCTATTAAACAGGACCTCAACATACACTTAATCACAAAGCTATTAAACAGGAACCCAACATACACTACATCAGAAAGCTATTAAACAGTACCCCAACATGCACTTCATCACAAAGCTATTAAACAGAACCCCAACATACACTTCATCACAAAGCTATTAAACAGGAACCCAACATACTACATAACAAAGCTATTAAACCGGGCCCTACCGTTACTTCATTAAGCTATTAAACAGGAACCCCAACATACACTTTAACACAAACCTATTAAAAAGTGCCCCAAACATGCTTCATCACAAAGCCATTAAACTGAACCCCAACACACACATCCCAAAGCTCTTCATCACAGGGCAATTAAACAGGGGATCAAAAATGCTTTCAAGCAAGGCTCCATTCCAAAACAAATGTTATCGCAATGCTATTAAACAGAGTTTCAACAAATAATTTATTGAAATGCTATGAAACAGGACCTCACAGGAACACATTTTTATCACATTGCTGTTAAACGGGGCCTCAACACACATTTCAGCACATTGCTATTAAACGGGGCCTCAACACACATTTTCATCACATTGCTGTTAAACGGGGCCTCAACACACATTTTATCACAATGCCCTAACGGTGCTGTTGATACAGGCCGACTATCATACCGTGCTATTTTATGGCTTAAAAGCAGCGCTAGTCGCTTCTTCTCATTTTAACCACTCCGACACCGACGACTTGACTTCAAACACGAAAACAGAGCAGTCGATAGGGCAACGAGCCGAGACAGCTAGGCTCACTCTATCCTCAGTTCACACCCCTGACGCAGAAGAGCATCCAGGACAGGCCCCATATTTCAGAGCGGACTCTCTGGCATGGGCTCCTCCAGCCGTCTGGATTAACGTAACTGGACCCCGATGGCGCGGGTCCAGGAAAAGCCTCCGAGTGTCACCCGCCAGTTCTCGCCTCCTCTCCTCGAGCAGTCGGCGTCGTCACGCCATCAATCACAAACAGGAAATGCACACCGGGCCGCTACGCCGAACAAGCCGGCGAGGATCACTACGAGGCGCGCGGGCGTACTGGGAAAAGAAAATCCGAAATGACTTTGCCAGGACTTGCCAAACCAGTGGTCCCCCATAGTCGCCAATTTGTGAAACGCACACACGTATGCTCTATCCACAGCCAGCTGTGAGCAAGCCAAAAAGGGGAAAACCCAACTAGCGGACCGAGTCCCTTCCTTAGGTCCGCGCGGCTGGAATCTGGTCTGGGGAGGGACAGGCCCGGCGCATATCTTCCCTTTAAGGAAACAGGCTCTCTCAAACAGTGAGTCTGCTTTTCCTGTGACTGACCTGGAAGTGGCGGCTGTGGCCGGGGGATGGGGGATGGGGGATGGGGGTGGGGGGGGGGGTGGGAGTCATAGTAAACACACAGGAAGCTTACTGAATATACACAGGGAGCAGCATCACCCATCCTGAGTGAGTCAGTCTTAGCCACATGTAGACGACTATGGGAAAAAAAACCTGAGTGTGTGTGTGTGTGTGTGTGTGTGTTTAAGTACATGTAGTGCAGCCCAGAGACGTGAGTGAGCAAGTGACTTCCAGTTACAGAGGGTGATGTATTAAGCTCCGCCCCATGGAGCTTTTTTAAAGCTGTGATTGGTGTACTTGGTTGGGGTCCTCTGGTCTTTTGTATCTCTGGTTGTGGTCTGTAGACAGTGGGGGCCAAAACCCACAGCAGACCCTTTATCGACATAAGGGTACGTGTGAGCGCGAGTATACCCATAGCTCTAGGCTGCTAATAGCATGCCCCCCCCCCCCCCCCCACCCCCACCTCCTTCTCGTCCACCCCCCACCCTGGTCTCAAACAGAGGATCTGTGGTATTTCCTCTCTAATGCCGTGCCAGATCTTCAAGCCTTCTGAGGCCACACCCCAGCCCGCTGCCGCTGCAGGTCCCACCCAGCAGGGAGCGCCACCGCGTCCCATTGCCCTGCAAATCAAGCGCGTGAAAGCAACACGCCCCCTCTCTTTTAACGTGCCCGACGCCCAGCCGCGCCGTCCTAGGACGGACTCCTCTCCCTCAGACTTGGGACCGGCCCATATGCCTTCACTTTCGGCCTATATGTAGACTTCAAAAGGCCGGGATGATGATGATGATGCAAACGATAATAATAGCCAACAGCTCCGCGACAGGGAACGTGCCATTTCCAGGAACTAACGCGTTCCATATGCCAATAAAAAAACGCGGCCAGACACGGCGTTTCACCTCGGCGTGAAGAAAACGGTAAAAATTCAAAATTCGGGGCTTTCCGGGTTCGACTTTTCGGGAGCACCGCGGCGTCTGCCCCGACGCCGGAGCCGCCCAGCGAGCGAGCGCTCCGAGGTTGTTTTGGAGAGAGAGGGGAGAGAGAGAGAGAGAGAGAGAAGAGAGAGAGAGAGAGGAGAGAGGGAGAGTCGGCTTCGTCGTAGATAATACCGAGCAGTCAAGAAGGGACTTGCGCAGCGCATTCCACAGAAAGTTCAACCAGCAATCCCAAACTCCCAGAACCCTCCCGTCCAAAAACAGCACAGAGACCTGACTGAAGCCCGGGGGACCGTGAGAGAGGGAGGGGAGGGGAGGGGGGGGGGGGGGGGGGGGGGTAGAGAGTGGCCGGGACGGGAGGGGAAGGAAGCCGCGCAAGCCTCCGCTCTATTGGTCGCTTGCTGCCGGGTGCAAACGAGGTAAGGCTAAAGGAGCCAATCCAAGCACCCGTAGATGCTTCAGCAGCGATTCTGGTGCTCTGTGTTACCCCGTCACTCCCAGCAGGGGGCGGTGTTCTGGGGGGGGAGGGGAGTACAGCAACTTGGAAGTGATCGCGGAAGAATAGTTGTTTGTTGGTCAGAGAGACAGATACACTGGGGGGTGTGGCAAACCACTTTTTTGTGGGACTTTTGATCTGTGAGCAGGTTTGCGTTTGTCTGGTGGGATAGAAAAAAAAAACAGGACGCATAGGGCACCGCCTACCTAGTGGGCGGGGCCAAAGGCACCACTGACTTTCGGGATGCTGCGATTATAATTCACGAGCGGCGGAAAAAAATCGCCTGTCGGCGTGGCGAGGGCGTGGACTGACTGGTGGTACTGCGCTTACCTCTCCGAAGGCCCCTCTTCCGATCACCTTGAGCATCTCGAAGTCGTCCCTGTGCAGCCTCATCTGCTTCACCGTGGTGGTGAACGGCTTCACTGCACGAGAGAGAGAGAGAGAGAGAGAGAGAGAGAGAGAGAGAGAGGAGAGCACCGTCATGATAAAGCCACCGCCATTAGGCAAACGCGAGATCCACACTCTAAACCACCCCCCCCCCCGTATTAGCCGTTGCCTTTGACGTTCACGTTCACATGACGCTGGGCGGGGCGGAACCCGACATAGATGGAAAACTTCTGGCACAGGCCGAACAGCAATGCCGACGACGTGTGCTGACAGATTCCTGAGCTTGATTGGTTGGGCGGGGTCAGTCAGCTGTTCAAAGTAACTGGAAAGACCAGTCGTGCTTTTTTTTTTTTTTTTTTTTTTCCTTTCTCCCCTTCTGGCTGCCTGCCCGCCATCAAAAACAAACACAGCAGAGGGACCGAAAAGAGAAAGCCCCCCAAAAACCGAGCCGGGCTGTATAGAAAACGGGCCTGTTTTCGGTCGGCATGGAGCGGCGCGGAGGTCGACCGGCCGTCGGCGCGGCTGACGGCAACGCGTCGGTAGGACGCCGGCCGCGACAAAAACGAGGCGTGGTTCGTCTGTCATCTCATTGTTCAAAAAGAATACTGTTCATGTTTCTCTTGAGAACGCCGCAGAAGGGATGACATTTCACTTCTCGTCAAATGGTACAAATCGCCAGCTTCCGCCGGACTACTGTGTCGTGGGTATTGCGACAAAAGAGCTCGCCTGGTTTGAGCTTAACGTTCTGGACAACCCGGGCACTTTTCCACGCGCCGTACGCTCTCTTATCGCAGACCTCTTATGACGGGCATTTTTCCCCTGGCTGTAAAAAATCGATGAATCATTCCCGCTGTACAGACGCTAGCCCACCACGGAAGCTACGCTGCGCTCTGCGGTTTGACTTGGGACACAGCTGTGTTCTCGGATGCAACCCGATCCAGACCCAAATGCATCTGGACCACACTGCTGATTCTTTGAGCCACTGGTTACAGGCTCAGAGGGAGGGACTGGGGGACCCAACCCATGAGCCACCAAAAGAGGGACAAGCTCAAATATGGTGTCCAGCCATATGGTGACAGCTTCCTGTCAAAATATACTGTGATTGAATGGGGCAGGCTTGACAGGAACAGGTCAGCAGGGCACACAAAGGTTGCATAGCCTTACAGCATTGCATTCTGGGATCCCACATTTACCAATTCCATTAATCAAATTCAGTTCCACTCAGTTCAACTTTATCCAAAGACTTTTCAAGTCCTTTCAAGGTCCCCACAACCCCAAACTGAAAAATCCATAAAAAATATATTGGGCTATATTTTGACTATTGGAGACCACCAACAAAGTAATATAGGCTAGTATCCATCTCAATATCCCTTGAAAATATATACTGTTGCAGCATGATTTCTTCCAACCCCAATTCCAAACCTCTAAGCATTTTGAGTAGAATGTAGTTTCTGATCCAGTGTCAGTTCCTAAAGCATAACTAAGGCATAACTCCATAACATAACTCTTCCAACCTGCACCTCCAACCTCTGCCCTAAACCCACATACTTCACTCGGCCAGTCATTTCCCTGGAGGCCCCAGTAGAGGACGCTGTTGTGGGAAAGCAGCAGGGACCCCGGCCCCGGCCCTGGCCCTCTTCAGCCATCGACGCCAAGAGGGAAAACACCAGGCCTGGCAGAGATACAGCAGCCGGCCGGCAGACGGGTCAACGGGGGGGCGGGGGGCGGGGGGGGCGTCGGGGCGAGGGGCGCGTGGTCCGCAGCACGCCTCGACACCCCCCCCCCCCGCCTCACACCCCAACTTCCACAACTTCCACAGAGCTGCTGCTAACTGGGACACCGCCAGGCTGACGTTTAGCGTCTGAGACTAACGGAAATGCAAACAAACATGCGAGGGTTCCAGGGGGAAGCTGGGAGTTTACATTCCAGGCCCGAAATGATGATCTCACAAACAAAAACAAAAAAAACCTTGAAGTTTCGAGCTCGCTGCCAACCCTTATTGGTACATACAGAGTCTTAAATCTGATACGGCGGGAGCTGTGATGTCACTTAAGTCTGGAATACGTCCAAAATGAAAGCGGGACCATAGGGAATCCATCCAAACCTTTCATTTCCGGATTAAAGGAAATGTTTTCTTCTGCTTCCAAACTTGACGGATCACTTTTTTTCAGCCTGTATGTATAATGGGGCAAAGGAACAGTGGGTAAAGCCAAGTGTAACAGGGTAGGCCTGCTGTGGGATTTGAACTGAGGCCACACTGCACAAGACGTACGATTAGCCCACCGCGCTAAGCACCGGTCCCCATCGAAGGGAATTAATCATAGACTTCCACAGGGGTGATATTACATACAGTAGCGATGTTAGCAGGCTAATCCAGGTCTCTGAACAGCGCTGCGTTCTCCCCCTCTAAACTCCCACAGAAACCTCAGCTGCCAGATGGGCATCGGTCATATTATCCAAGTCACTGGCAAACACTAACGGCGGTAGGTTCGCTGTGGGATTCGAACCGCTGCTGGATTGCACAACGAGATGCCATTAGCAAGTCAGGCTAAAGACCAACGGTCCCCAGCTAAGGGAACTAATCATACTATTATTCCTTCTCCAGGGGGGGTCACACAGTGTGGTGGACAGTCGCAAGCTAACTTGCATCTGTGAACTCTGCTACACCATGTGATGTTTACGAGACATCAGCCAATAAGGTGCTATTAGCATTGAGCTGACTATACGTGTGGCTATGCATTTATATGGACAAAGTAAAAGTTAACCTGTTCTGTGCACAGCACTAACCAATCACGCAATATGCCTGTAGCTGTGGTTGCGCATACTATGGTTCTCTGCATATTGCAGTATTCTGTGCATGTTATAGCTCTCTGCACATATTTATAGTGCTCTGTGCACTTTACAGTTCACTGCGCAAACTGCAGCTCTACACACATACGGCAGTTCTCTGCGCATAAGGCGGTTCTCTGCGCATAAGGCGGTTCTCTGCGCATATGGCAGTTCTCTGCGCATATGGCAGTTCTATGTGCATACTGCAGTTCTCTGCGCATTAAGGCAGTTCTCTGCGCGTAAGGCAGTTCTCTGCGCATACGGCAGTTCTCTGCGCGTAAGGCGGTTCTCTGCGCATAAGGCGGTTCTCTGCGCATAAGGCGGTTCTCTGCGCATAAGGCGGTTCTCTGCGCATATGGCAGTTCTCTGCGCATAGGCCGTCTCTGGCATATGGCAGTTCTCTGGCATAAGGCAGTTCTTGCGAGGTGTGGCATCATGGCAGTTCTCTGCGCGTAAGGCAGTTATCTGGGCATATGGCAGTTCTCTGCGCAATTCAGTTCTCTGCGCATAAGGCAGTTCTCTGTGCATATGGCAGTTCTCTGCGCGTAAGGCAGTTATCTGTGCATATGGCAGTTCTCTGCGCATATGGCAGTTCTCTGCGCATATGGCAGTTCTCTGCGCATATGGCAGTTCTCTGCGCGTAAGGCAGTTCTCTGTGCATATGGCAGTTCTCTGCGCATATGGCAGTTCTCTGCGCTGCCGGTCTCCTAAGGCTTTCATGCCCCCGTTTGTGCTAGAGCTTGGTAAGCAGGAGGTTTTGCGGGGAGGGTGGGGGGGTCAACAGCAGGTCAGGCCTCTGCCCTGGGCGCTTTGTGCGGCGCTGTGCGGCATTCTCCCCTGCGAAACACGCCATGTCAGAACATCCTACCGCATTCCCCCCTCGGAGAGAGCCACACCCCAGCGGAACATCTTGTTCCCACTGGCTTCAAACTCTGCGAGCGCCTAGCCGTCCATACCAGCAAAAAAGCCCGCCTTCACAGACTGACAGCAGGATCTGAAGGCGTCCACGGCCATTTTGTTACTACTGCTCCAACTACTACTACTACTGCTACACCAGGATGCTCATCTTTTCCTTTTTTGGAATTACGCACGTTCTTTCCTTAATTACATTCATGCCTGGAGTCTGCTCCTACATGCCGACAATTATCATTGTAGGAAGAAAGAGCAGTGACAAGTAATAATAACAACAATAATAATTTGTTAGAAAGTACAGAAAGTACAGGAAGCGCCCAGGCGTAAGGCTACAGTCAGTGGCATTCGTACCACACCCAAGTGAAAACCAACTGGTATAAAATTAGGCGGCTCATTTCCCCAGCCAGTGCCTGCGAATAGCGCAACTGGGTCATTAGACACTGACAGAGCCGTCACCAACAGGTGCTGGTGTATGGTGTGCGCTTAAGGAGGACTCACCAAACACCCCCCGACTGACCAGCTTGGGTTGACTGACTGCTGTTGCATGGAAGCTTCTTCTCAGATGAGGAATACATCAGCACCTGAGCCACCCCAGACCCATTCTTAAAAATACGTGTGTTGGGGAGATGTGTGGCTCAGTCCACAAGGCAGCCGACTCTCGAGCCGTAATTTGCCTAGAGCTGTAATAGGACTTCAAATGCTAAAAAAACTACATTTCCCATCCTCCCTGCATACACACAGTGAGGTATTGAGGAGTGCAGTCTTGAGCTTTTGCCTTTGGTGGCAGGCCAGTACCTGGCAGAAGGGGTAACAGGAAGTGCTCCGGAGCCAAGTGGCACTAATCTGTGTCATGCCTGTAGCAGTAGTGTTCAAGAGCTGGTCTGTGGCTGTGAGTGAGTGCGTGTGTGTGTGTGTGTGGCTGTGCCAAGCTCCTAAGTACCAACATGCATGTGTGTATGTTTATGTATGTGCATACGTGCGCTAAGCAGGAATGAATGGAATTTTCTTAGCCGCACAGTCAATATTTAAAGCCAACGTGGGAATTACCACCCGCCTCCACAATCCATTACACGAATGCAGAGAATATCCCCAACTCAAAGACATTCTCAAACTCATTCCGAACTCAGCGCTCGCAAACGTAAACAAATAAGTAAAAAAAACTGCTGAACAACCATCGCTTAAATGTGCATTCCACGCATACCCTGTACGGCTCACCCCTTTAATCATCATATATGAAGTATTTTCGTTGCAAAAAAAAGATGCCGCAGTGGGCTTTCACTTAGCTCTACTTTGAGTCAGGATTACCCAGAGAGACGCTAAGACTTCAGGGCTCACCCATCACAGTCACAGAAGATAATAGTCATGCCAGACATTTTGGCATTCAGGGCGTAGTCATTTCATCCACCTTCCCTTCTCAGGATAAAATCAGAGGAGAGAGTTATTATTGCTATTATATTTATTTGCTTAGCGGACACCCTTATCCAGAGCAACTCGCACAAGTTACATATTTAAATACTATCTGCTTATTCAGCTGAATACTTAGTGGAGAAATTAAGATGCCGTTAACTCCAAGGAAATGGGTGGAAGCAAGGAAGGTGTGGATTGAGTAAGGAAGCAAATCAGTTGAGGTCTGCGGCCTACAGGAAGGATTTGTTCAGAATCAACATTTACGTTTCATAACCATTCAAAGGCTTTCTGTGTACAAAGTACTCCGGAATCACTTACAGAGGGAAGGAATGAAGTAGACAGAGGGGGGAAAAGAGGCAGGGAATGAATTAGCGAGAAGGGAAAAAGAAGCAGGGAATGAAGGGAAAGGGGAGAAGAAGCAGGGAATGAAGTAGGGAGAAGCAGAAAGGGGGGAATGAAGTAGGGAGAAAGGAAAAGAAGGAGGGAATGACGGGAGAAGGGAAAGGGGGGGAAGTAGGGAGAAGGGGAAAAGCGGGAGGGAATGAAGTAGGGAGAAGCAAAAAGGGGGAATGAAGTAGGGAGCAAGGGAAACAGGGAGGAATGAAGTAGGGAGAAGGGGAAAAGCGGGAGGGAATGAAGTACGGAGAAGCAAAAAGGGGGAATGAAGTAGGGGGAAAGGGAAAAGAGGGAGGAAATGAAGTAGGGAGCAAGGGAAAGAGGGAGGGAAGTAAGTAAGGAGAAGGAGAAAGAGAGAGGAGAAAAGGGACAGGAGAGAATGAGTATGGCAAATACATATTTTATATTTCATATTTTACGTTAATGCTACGGCCACATTGTTCCAGTTGTCCTGCCCATAAAGCAAAAGTGTACAGAACCGAGAGACGGGCAGAGAAGCAGACGAAAAAAAAGAAAAGTGAGAAAATGCAAGTCTGCTTTCCCTGGTTTATTGGCTTCCTAAAGCCCAGCTGGGTTCGTTAGCTGCATGCTGTCGAAGGCGTTCGCAAAGTGCTGCTCAGCGTATTTGGTAAGGTGTTTCCCATTAACTCGGAAAGATAAGCCAAATCCGGCGTTTCTGCACACGAGGGACCGGATTCCTGCAGCTCTCCGCGTACCTGGAAACGCAGTGGGTTTCTGACCGTCGGGCGGGGAGAGGTTCGCCCGGGCCACTAAAAACAAACACAAAACTGACGAGGGCGCGCTGAAGTGTTGCAGCGATAATGGGAATTAATTCCGATCTTTTGCGGGTCTGTGAGAGAGCAGAATCCCGGGAAGCCAGTGGGGGGGGGGTGAAGGACTCCACGTGAGAAAAAAATCTGCACCGTGCCCATTGGCAAGCAGTGAGAGTCACCCTTTCCTTCATCGTGCCCAACCCTCTCTTTCTCTCCCTCTATCCTTCTCCCCCTCTCTCCCTTTCATCCAGTCTGCCCATATATGTATCATTTTTCTCACCGTCCCTTCAACTCCCCTCATCTCGGTGCTTCCCCCACCCGCATCTCAGTCTCTCCCCCTCTGATTGGTTGGGCCCTCGTCAGGAGGTGAAAGTGCAGAGGCCTGACATTCTCCAGCCGGTGGCCGTGACGACCGTGTTTACAGGCAGGCACCGGCGTGGGGCTGCGGGGCTCCGTAAACAGCGAGGACGCGGGGCGGACAACGCTAGCATGGCGCTAGCGCCGCGGCACGTGGGCACGAGAAAAACTACCCCTCCCAGCATGCAACGGGGTGGCCTTAATCTAACCTCGCACCCTCATATCGCCATGCCTATGACTGAAATAAGCAGGTATGCTACAAATACAGTTGAATAGAGTAAGCAGATAAAGAAGGGTTCACCTTGCTGCTCTTCTGAAAGGACCTCTGTTTGTCCTGGAGATGACCACCACAGTTACACTGAGGGCTGAATGGAACCTGAACTGAATACAGCCTTGAGCCCTGCAGCCAACCCATAAGCCTGTTGAGTGTTCAGTGTTCACATCCATGATGGAAACTAGTAGCCTAACTGTTACACAACAACAACCAGCCCCATGTTCAAGTGGATGAAGAGGGTTAAGATAACTGACCGAGGCTCCATGAAATCAACAAGTGAGCTGGCCCATCGAAGATCCTGCCAAGCTCCAAATGACCCAAAAATACGAGGAATGTTCTAGGTGAATCAGGATGAGACCTCCCAAGCACCCAATATGCGAGGAGGCAGCCTTTGCCGGCTTGGATGTTGTAATCCTAAGTGTTTGCAACGAAAGCTCTGTTTAGTCTTCGAAGAACCCAACGCGCTTCGGTCCCGTCTTTGCTCGCTGAGACGCAAGCCGCTGCGGACAGATGAGGAGACGCTAAGCTTTCAGAAACATTCCTAGGATGCTCGAATACTCCGGCTTCTCGCCGAGGCTAACAGGAGCGGTTATAAAAATTTTAGACAGTTTTCTGATAAAAATTTTTTTATCTTGATTCATCTCACCACATCTCAGATCTGAAATGGGATTAGAACAACAATTAGCCTACCAGGTGCAGTGGCAAATGGATGCTTCTCCTATGATTCACTTTATGAATGCTGCTTTATGTGCAGCAAAGGCACGTTCAAAATAGCTATGATGAACTAAAGTTAGCAACAATAAAAGCGGCATTAGAACTATGCCTCATGATGAAGGCTAGGGCCATACGGTAAGAACAGGAGTGGGTGCCAGCCAGCAGGACTGGAGAGGAAGATGACTGCAGATCTAGACGGATCCATCAGGCCCACCGTCTCCCTGTAACCTTAGGCTGACTGCTGGTCAAGTCTGAACCATTATTAACTGAACAGTCAGTCTGCAGACTTAACCCAGCGAACAGAAAGCTGGGTTAAGAGAGAGAGAGCCAACGCAAAGGCTCGAGGCTACACAAATTAATGTATCATCATGATAAAATAATCTATTAGACACTAAATCTCTTACAAGAGCTGGTGCCTTAATAGTTGGCAAAGACAACAGAAAAACAGGCAAGCTGCCTGCTAATTCCCCACACCGGTTCACCTAATGTGTGGAGGCTAGACAGCTCACAGATAAGTCTTGCACTAGAGAGACATCTTGATATTAAATTCAAACTAGAAGCTATCGAATAAACCGAGGACAATTCGAGTGAAAAAGCAGTGTGACACTTTGGAGTAGACCTCAAGTGTCTGTACAAATGGATCAGGCAAAAATGTTCCTGAAAATCACATGGATAGAACAGCTACAATAAGCAAGCCAGGCAGGTTCTGTCGATTTCTTTTCATAAAACACAATAGAAAACCACTCAGTAGTGTTATCCTTACAACAGGAGGGTGTACAAATAATTGCAGAGAGGTGCATTTGATTTCATTATTCAATAATATTGAACCTTCACTCTCAATGTAGACAGAAGATTTAATTGACAGGTAGCCTATCTCCAAGAATCAGCACCTCTACTTCACAGAAATCAATTAGCCTAAATCACCTATCAATCGCTTCTCCTACATTTGTTTGTTTGTGCTACCATCTTCTGAGCTTCTTTCATTCTTGAGAAAACACAGACTAATTATTTTGATTCAACAATGCCATTCAGCATCCCAACACTGTGCAAATTTTACAAAAATGGTCTCATTGGTTTGTGCCATAACAACAAGTGCACAACTTTAACATTAGCATTTACATTACAGGAATTTAGTTGACGCTCTTTATCCAGAGAGATTTGGATTTACATTATTTTGTACACTCAATCCATTTATACAGCTGGATATTTACTGAATCCATTCAGGCATCTTGCTCAAGGGCACAACAGCAGTCTCGCCCCACCTGAAAACTGAACCCACAACCTTGCAGTTACAAGCCTGGCTCTCCAATTGTATGAACTGTCTAAAAATGGTCTCTTTCAAGTGTGCATTGTGCTGTAAGAAAATGTAATCAAAGAATTGTGCCTTGTTTGCACTTCACTTGCGCCAGTTTGTGCAATAAGAATTAAATATAATTATACATGGTAACAACCTCACCCAGCCCAATTACATTGTCTGAATTGCACAAAAGCGGTTTTAGTAATTGGTGTTGTTTTTGAGCCATAGGGAATATAATTATTTTTGCAACCTAGTTGGGGGGCAGGGAGACCAGCTTCGAAGACAGGCAGCCGTGCAACGTTCACCAACACTGACTGAGTTAGGGTAGCCGTCAGCCGCTGTCTGTAGAAGCTGAGAACGTCCGGGCAGAGTAGGGTACAAGGGCCGCACATTCAACAGTCTCCCCAGGACAGATGCGTAGATAACCCACTCAGGGCGTAATCTCATTACTGACGTCACTGAAACACTCCGGGAATTGACTTCCTCCTCATTATCTTAATATGTACCAGGGGAGTCTGCCGCCATATACAGACAGGTCTGCCCATAATGTCTATATTATCACCCGCCTAGGTGGACTCGCCCTGCAAAACATTACGCACGTGCCAACAATGCCCGTATTGCAAGCATTACACTGCCAGTATTTCACCAGAGAACCTGTATATCTTTTCCTTTGAATTTTATGGTTGCAATATGCCAGATTATATCTAAACATGCAACATGCTCCCATTTGATCAACAAACTTTCGCACGCTACAATTGAAGCGCCCAAGAGAATCTCCGAACGGCTTGCATTCCGTCGGGCACAGCCCCATAACTTCCGACCTGTCTCTCAAGCTCTACAGCTGACAGTCACGTTAATCTTTGACAGGCAAACAAAGTGTGCTTCACAACAAAACAAGTACGAAGATGACAACAACTAAAACCACAGCTGACAGTTCACGACTGTCCTGTAAAATTGGGGGAAAGTGAGTGTCTTATGTGCATTTCATAAGAGATCAGAAAAATATGATCAATTTAGATTGAACATTTATATCTAACAAGCATGTCAACTCATTGACTTACAATTCAAGAGGTGACCAGATTGAAAATAAAAATAAATCAATATAAATGAATTACCTAGCGCTATCTAGCTGGCTAACAGATAGTCGTAATATGTATATTTTACAAAGTACAAAGCAATGAAATGAAAGTAATTAAAATAGATTTAACTTCCATGGCCGATGACAAGACGACTGCTCCCCAACTAATTAGCTAAGTGCAATTTAAAAACTGAAAGCAGCAACACAGCTACCTTGCTAGCTTGCAGTAAACCGGTTATAAATAGGCAGGATTTGATTTCCTATGCCTTAGTATTAAAATCACTGAAGACATTGTGATTTTATTGTCATATCAGAGGCCTTGATTAACTAAATCAAAGAACACTATAACGTTAAGTACCATGCAAGTTAACACTAGCCATATTTAAAAGCCCATGTTAACCGGCTATGTATTAGACAAGCCACCCATACATAGCATTATTTCTTAGCACTTAGCTCGCTAACTTAGCTAGCAATGCTTTGGGGGTCCAAATGGTGCCAGATCTGACATTAACGACACAAGCTAAAATGCTATTGATGCTACTTACCCCATTCCAGAAAGTCCGCCACATGTTTCTCCCGTTTTAAAGGCGAGTTGCTACATTCGTTGTATAAACATATTAAAATATCCAGAAGTGTTTCCACGCTTAAGGACGTCTCATTCTTCTGGCGGCCGCCCAGGAGCAACTGCTCCAACTTCTTCAGCCTCACCTTTGCTGACATGTTCTTTAAACCAGTTACCACTCCCTTTCCCCAAGAATGAAGAACACCCCAAAAAATCTGTTACGGGGCGCAGTGATGAACCTGCTTCGCAATTACGCAAACAAAAAAGCAATTTATTTAGCAAATACGGGGCACGGAAATCGAAGACTGAAACCTCTTGCTAACTAACGTTAACGTTAGCCGCCAGCTACCTTGCTTGCTAGCTCGCTTAAGTAGCCTACAAAATCGACTAGCTAAAATAATTTAGTTTTTATTTTTCCAAGCTCGACGCGTTCCGGTTGCTCACGTTGTGTTCATGTTCCTCTCGCTTATATTCGAGGCCCATTCGCCTTAATCCTAAAAAATCCCCACTTGCCAGTTAATATGGGATGTCTGGTTTTCCCGTCGATCAAAGCTCAGATTCATACACCTTCCATTCGATCCGGTTTGGAATGCGACCTAAAGCACAAAAGCCAGCTATTTTGTTTCCACGACAAAAATATTAAACACGATTGTTAAAAGAAAGGCTACTTTTCGTATGTGGATCCTCCTTTTTAGCTACTGCAACCCGGCGCCGCTGGCTACCTATCAAGCCAAGAGTGTGGAATATGGCTGAATTCGTGTCCGGACCTTCCTATGCCTCCCAGCGAATTCAGACCGGGACCACATAACCCCGCCCACCCGCACAGGAAACGTAGTCGGTCGGGTGATGTCATGATGACTGACAAGCCTAGGGAATGAGCCGGCAGCTGAACTCCTATTTGGAATACGCTAACCAAGGGTCCCCGGAACTGCACTTCATCACCAAAATACATCAATTCATGTGCTGTCACCAACTGCAAGGTTTAAACTTCTTAATTTTTTCATTAAAGAAAATACACTTTACTCTTTTCGGAATATCACATTACTTATAACAAGTCTTTTAGACTCCAATTCATGTAGACATACACATATGGAGAATGGCGTATATGGAAGAAATTAGATTTGTGTATTTCCATCTTTTTTTAAAAATACGCAGTTTTCGCAATGAATCTGCCGCAGCAGGTAATGCAAAAAGAGTGTGCCTTTATCAGGGAACCTCACACAAGAAGCATGTCCTCTGTTGTCAGGCAGGTTTTCTGTTAATACTGTATGGAAAGCGCAGGATACAAACACATAAAGGAAAGAGCTGATAAATGTGTGCCGTCAATAGGCATTAACCAAAACATTAACCCTAATCCACAAGAAGAAGACTGACAGAAGACCTGCTTTTAGTTTGATATACCATTGAAAATGCAGAACATGACAGATCATTATCTTTCCCAAGGACGGAGCATTTGGTTCTAGATAGACACACAATAATTTACGTCAAAATGTTTTGTGGTGATCATTTTCCACATTTCAAATGGTGCCCACCATTTTTGTCAAGGGTGTTGGTTCTGAATTTGCGTATTTGCCTGTGGTCATGTAATAAATGATAGAAAAGACATGCCTTATTCCATGTTCCAGTACAGTAGGGTCTGCAGACACAGGACCACCAACCCTTTTTAAAGGATCACTGGACTTGCTGACCACCAAAATAGGCCAGGTCCCTGCACCTTCAAGGCATATGGTCCAATTAGTCTGTGCTTTGATTTGGGATAATTGTTCTAAGCTCTGCAGTGCTCAACTCTGTCACATACACACAAAGGCTAAAGGTTCATCGCGGAGAGAGAGAGAGAGAGAGAGAGCAAAGTAAAATGAGTCAAAGGGTAGTACATCTACGATGATTTATGTTGCTTCCATTTGCAACAAAATGGAATATGATCGTGAACAAAATATAGATCTAAAAATTATGTTAGGGCACATGCAGAAAAACCAGTAGGGAGGGAGTAGTCCAGTCAGAACAACACAAGAACTTGAAAAATGACCGGATGTTGTGGGGTAAAAATCCGAGTAGTTTATGGAATTCTTGTTTCCAGAGAAAGACAGCTTGTTTTTTTTTAGGAGTACACAGATAGTCTTGGTAGTCTAGATATAGAGATCCTCTAGGAGCGAGGATGTAGCTGTTATGTAGCACTATGCAGAGATTAGTTTATGATGTCAACTGATGAACCAACTCATTAAGATTAGCTTTGATCTGTGAGGTGTTGATCCCTGAGTGGAAAGGACAGAAACAGGCGTGTCTTCGGCACAGCAATAATAAAAGCCATGGGAGGATATTATTCTGCCAAGAGATTTTGCTTACGAGGAAAGCAGGACAGTGCCTAGATTGGATCTCGGGCAGACTGCTGCGGTAAGGCAGTGGGACTCCGAGGTAGAGCCGCAACAGGTCACCTGACAGGAGCAGTCCAATGGGAAAGATGGACCACCAGAGCGATACAGATAGACATAGAGATGTTCAGGGACAAGATGGAATTTATTGTACTATATAATATTCTTTAATAAACATGAATTTAAGAATAGCAAGCAGTATTATCATGCAGGGAACAATTGTCATTGTCATGTTCATTAAATTCACACTGCTCTCAACAAGAGAGAGATTCATATTTATTTGCAGTGAGTATAAAACCAAAGCTTATTTGCAGCTCCTAGCAATGACCAGACTGAATGAATGCGTGTGCCTGATGAAGCTCCACATTAAAGCTGCCCTGAGAGAAGTCCTTCTAGTCCTTATTTACTAGCTGCTCTTCCAATGTCTGATGAGGGAGAATGACCAGGATTTCTAGGATAGGCTGGGCTTCAAGAGCAAGGCTATCTCAGGAGGGCAGAAATTTACCTGATTGGTCTGCTAGAGGTCATTAACCTGTGCACCATCTACACAGGTAGGTGTGACCATTCGAAAAAGGCATTGAGCTGACCTGCCACGTTCATAGACACTACCCTTAAATTCAAGCAAATGACTAAAAACCCAAAGGCTCTTTTTTATTCGCCTTAAAATAAAATCTCTCTATCCGACTTGTCACCATTTTCAGGTCCTCATATGATGGTGGTGTTAATGCTCTTGGAATAAATCCTAGCCGATCTTCGATGCATGATTTCAGTTGATATGGATTTACTATAGTGTGTGGTTAGGGCTTGCATTTTCCCCAAGAATAGGCAAATTAATAATTCACTCTGTAACCCAGTATTCCCATAATGGGGTTATTGAGAGGGCTTTAGATGGGTCACAAGGTGGATCTTGAGGAAAAATTCTGTATATTATATATAGGGCCAGTGTGGGATAAGGGTTTTTGTTTTAGCCCGGCACTACAACACTTGATTCAACTAAATAACTAATCATGGCCTTCAATCAAGGGAAATCAGGTGTCTTAGTGCTGGACTAAAATGAAAACCTGCACCCACACCAGCCCTTTTGAGATGAGATCAGGGACCCCTGTTCTACACAGTCACCAGAAGTTAAATGCAAAGTCGTAGCTGTACCCTGAATATAGCTGGTTTTAGATGTGAAACAATGTCAAACTTAGTTCTGAATATATGTTAGGCTGAAATGGTTTCTTCTTATTGCTATTAGTGTGTCCACACAACCACTGCCAATGTTCTCTGCTTCCAGTGGTGTGGATCTCTACTGACACCCAGTGGAGCTGAAAGAATAGCAATGCTGCTGCAGGCCACAAAGACCTTGAAAGAAGAAGGCAACAAAGTGAAAAGAAAGTATCAAAGGTAAAACACTTGCTCAGTGTCGCTAGCCAGAAAGTGCAACATTTTACCCAAACGTCTTCGACATTCCTCCTCCATCATAGGCCCCTCCCTCTACTCTAGAGCCTCTGCTACTGGAGTGATGCAGGGTTTCCTGGTCCCCCCCCCCGCTCCGCCTTATAATCAAAAGTTCAGAACCAAGCGACCAGAAGAGATCAGTCATCTGAGTAATAATGAACACTCACACTGAAGGCCTCAAGACACCAGGTTTGGGGATCCCTGCTCTGTACCATCATAATAGTCATAGTTTAGGAAATGATTCAGTCTACACAAGGGTGCCTGAAACTCATTCCTTGGGGACCCCTCTGAATGCTGACTTTCTCAAAGCAAATAGCCAATGACCAAAACTGTCATGGTGCTCATAATAACATAAACAAACATGAAAGAACTAAATAAATGTATGTTTTTGACAGTTTTAATTGATGAAGCTAGATTGGCCCAAGATCTACACAATAAACTTTTCAGTGTTAATTCAACTTGCAGTTTATCAGCCTGTTAGGGATAAACCCGTACTCCATACTCCTCACCCCAGAGCTGATTCAACACTGCACAGTGCAGGCCTACACCGAACTTGTTGTCTTGGCTATAAGAATCGTTTGACTATTCACAGTTTAAGAGTAATATCAGGTAATAATTTGAAGACAATTTAAATGAACTTAATGCAATATCACTTGTATAAAGGGGAAAAGGGGAAAGTTCCTCCTGGTCATGCCCTAAACTTTGGATCTTAGAACTGACATTGTTGGCATGTGATGATTGTGCCACAGTTCTGTTTGCACACTGGCTTTTTACTGCAACTGTGTGTGTGCCTATATATAGTATATATATAAAAAACTTCATAGATGAGTGGAGAAACATAGCAAGTGCAGATGCTTCCATACAGGTGTATTGCAAGACACAATTAAACAACCAACATCCTATCACGCTCTGCGCCATGAATAAAAATGCTGAGCAGGCCCAGCTGACCTAGATTGTGGATCAAAATGGCAAGAGGAAAAGGTCTAAGTGACTTTGAAAGAGGGTTCATTATTGGGGCATGGATAGCAGAAGCTATCTGCATTTAAACCTATGGAAAAGACATCAGTATATAGGGTCAGAAATTGTGGTTGAAAGCGCACATTCGATGATTGTGATACTTGTGTATTAGTGCAATATGTAAGGAAAAACAGAAGAGCAACTCTTCTTTAGGTGACTGAGAATGTCACTGCAGGACATGATCAGATTTTGTCTGCAAGAACAGTCCATCAACAACTACATGGAGAGGGATATTATAGTAGGGCTACAGTGCATAAACCCCTCATTACAAAGACAAAATCACATTTGAGAGTTCAGTGGACACATCACTGTTAATTCCAGTTTACACAACTGTCACAACTGAGTATTATAGTCATTTTGATCGTTGATATTCTCTTTGTCTGAAAATGTGTGTTTTTATGTGTTTCCCCCATGAAATAAATAAATAAAGACTATACAAATTATCTTTTAGTGAAAAAGTGAAAATAAAAAGAAAAGTAGCATCTGAATATTAGGCAGAGAAGTAATCATTTTGTCCTATAATGAAATTGCTCTGCTGGAAAACTATATCTTCTTTATAAATTAAAGAGTGGTACACCTGATAGCTTACACATTCTAGTATTACAATCAAGTAAGACTCATATCAAATTTATGTCAAATGGATTGTTGTTGGCTTTTCCAAATCACTCAAATAGCCAGAAATGCATAGTTTGGCGTATGTGAGCTAAATGTAATTGCCTCTGCTGGAAAAACTATGTGCACTTTATGAATGAGAGCTGGGTAAAACTGTTAGCTTAGACATCTAGTATTACAATCCAACAAGACTCATATCAAATTTACAGCATACACATTGTCTCTGGCTTTTCATTGTCACCTGAGTAGCCACAAATACACACTGTGAACATACTGCATGTTCCAAATGTAATTGCATTGACTGGAAAATAGAACTATGACTTACATACTTTATGAATGAAAGCAGGGTAAAAACACATAGCTTAGACCTTCTAGTATTACAACCCGGTGATACACATATCAAATGTAGGCTATATCAGACTGATTGTTGCTGGCTTTTTCCCGGTCACCCAATTAGCCACAATTGCATAGTGTGCATATATATGCCACTTGCAAATGAATGCAGACTGAATTCTCTGCATGCTAACCTGCTTGCGGTGAGTTATCTCAGGTGACAGCTGTTGCTATATGCATTCCATGATCTACCAGTGCAAAGGTGGTTACTGATACGATTTTGAAAGGAATCCGGAATTTGTAACAAAGCACACCTGATGCACTTGCGTAACTAAATGTGGATTTTAACCTCTCCAATTTAAGGTTGGCTCTCAAACCATTGCATTATTAAATGCAAATGTTAAGGATATCTGAATTTCATTGGCCCTACTTCCCATGAGTAATTTGCATCATAGCCTGTTATGCTTGATTCTTAAGTATTTTGTCTGCCAGCAACCTGTGCCAACAAAAACTGTGCGTTCATTGTGTTTATTGGTCTGAGGATGTGTGTGAGAGCTGAAATAATGTTTTTAGTGCTTTGAGAGTGGTCTGTGTTTTGTTTTTACTGACGTGGACAATGATCTTGATAAGCCCTTTGGCTACATTACTGACTATTTTAACTTTGTGCGGACAATGTTGCACCATGTAAAAAAAAAGTGTTTTCTAGTTGTGTTCATAAAAGCCTTAAGGAGGCCCAGAAAGAACGGAAAAGAAAAACAATAGAAGGTAAATATAAGCTGAAGTGCGAGGGGCAGTGATGTAGAATGGCATGAAATTATTAACTGGCTGTAATACCTCTAATCGAAGCCTATGCAGAGGCTCACTGAATGCCAGTGATGCAAATATATTTCACAAGCATGACTTCTCACCAGGACACAAGCAGGTTCACTGAACGCTGAAGTGATCTCCAAGCTGATAACACTGATAAGTGTAAGCCCATCATGCCGTCTGTTGAGGTTCATACCGAAGTAAAATACTTTGAAGTTAAAATGTCTGCAGGTTTGGATGGAGTCGAGCCAAAAAAACTTTGTGACTGTGCAGATCATCTGTGTGGAATTCTCTGTCAGCTTCTTTCACTTTTGCTCTCCATTTCAAAGATGCTGTAAAGCTGATAAACCTCTTGCATTATGCCTATTCATAAGAAAGCAAGAGCCCAGGTTGTACAATTTTCAGGGCTATTGCCTTAAATTCTCAGATCGTGAAATGCGTTTGAGCAGTTAGAAGGTATAGTGTGTGTACTAGGGGCGGCACGGTACAGTGGGTAGCACTGTCGCCTCCCAGCAAGAAGGTTGTGGGTTCCAATCTTGGCTTGGGGCCTTTCTGTGTGTAGTTTGCATGTAAGCTAATTGGAGACTATAAACTGTACAGTATGAGTGTGTGAGTGAATGGTGTGTGTGCCCTGCAATGGATTGGCGGCCTGTCCAGGGTGTATTCCTGCCTCTCGCCAATGCACGCAGGGATAGGCTCCAGCACCTCCCATTACCCTGCTCAGGATAAGCGGGTATAGATAATGGATGGATGTATGTGTACCATTTCCAGAACCCCTTTTGCAATTTGCATGTGGGAAGAAAATGGGAGCAGATGGTGTGTTATACTCCATGGTGAATTTCGTACACGACACTACTGTACGAAACTACCGTATTAGAGCCACCACTGCTCGGATCTTTGGAAAGCCTGAGGAGTGTTGAGTACTCTGGTCTGTGTATCCATTTTAACATACTCTCTATCAATGTGCCAGGTTTCACAAGAATCACCAATCTAGTCAAGCGAAAACTAAGAAAAAAAGGAAAAGGGTAATACTATTACTAAATGGTCACCAGTTCAAGATCTTGATGATCATTAAGCCACACATGAGGAGGAGATTATTCACTGCAGCAGGTTTTAAATCTCTATGAAGGACCAGTATTTATCAATTAATTTGTTTGATTGGGCCTTGGTTGAGATAGAGTGTGGATGTAAATCTATAGCACCACCTAGTGGCCAATGTACTAAATATTTTTGCTAAGGCAAGAGTTCACCATCTGTACAAAACATTAAATTTGGTAAGGTACAATTGAGGGCCAGGCCCTCATTTTCAATGTAGCCGAGATTACAAAAGCAATTAAGACACAATAAGTATAATAAAAGACCACAGAATATAGCAACAGTAAAACCAACATAGTATATAATAATAATAACTAGAATAAAATAAAATAAAATATAATAAAATAAAATAAAATAAATAAAATCAAGCACAGATAAGATCAAAAACAGATACAATCAGAGACAGGCATGTTCAAAACCAGCAATCTAAACTGCCCATAAGTTGGTAGAAAACTGATTTTCAGCAATTGTTGAAGCTCATTCCAGGAGGATGGGGCACTAAAATGGAATGCTGACTTACCAATTTCTGATTGAGCCCGAGGGACCTTAAGCATAAGCAAGCCATTTGACCGGGTTAGGTAGGGTCCAGAGTGCCACTCTAACATCATTGTAATATAAGGTGGAAGCATTCCGACAATGATAAACAATGATTAAAGATAAACACATACCAGTGTTTATCACGCCTCTCTGCCAGAGAAGACAGACCCACCTTGGCATAGAGGACACAGTGGTGGGTACCATAACTATCGCCTGTGATAAATCTGAGGGCAGAGTGATAGACTGTGTCCAAGCGCTTAAGATTAGAAGGAGCAGCAATTCTATAAATAATATTACTATAGTCCAACACTGAAAGGAAAACTGCTTCAACAATTATTTTTCTACTGATTATTATTATTATTATTATTATTATTATTATTATTATATAAAGCAGCATGGTGGTGCACACAGTGACACCCGTCTGGGCCTTTCTGTGTGGAGTTTGCATGCTCTCCTCGTGTCCACGTGGGTTTCCTCTGGGTACTATAGGGTTAATGTTTTCATGGAATGGGTATTTTCGTTCAATAACATAGCGCTCAACTCTGACTGGGTTGTTTCATTGAAGAAACGGCTCATTCAACCATCGTTCATCAGCAATTCTTGAAATCTATGAATTAACACTGTGTTATGTCACCGCTTGATTTGCAACATTTAAAAAATACCATTTTGATGTAGAAAGTTAATTTCATTGCTCTGCACTGTAAAAATAGTTGAATATATTCATTGTCAGTTGATTTAATGCTTCTTCCAACTTATGTTCAACATCAGGGACACCCGGAGGTAACAGCTCAAATTTAGGTTGAGAGCTGAAAGGTCATACAATGGTCTTCTAGATTACATAAATTTAAGACACAGCTGATATCAATGGAAAGGCTACATCTTCAATATTGAATGGCTGTTCATTAATTTTCAGGGCATGAATTTACACATTCAGTATTCGACTTCCTGGGATTGTCTGTATTTCCTGGAAAGAGATTCTCTTGTTCATAGTTTGGGCTGGCTTAGGATGGATCAGTACAATAGGAAAACTGTGCTACTTAACTTTTGCTTCAAAATTCCCAACTTCACATTAAAAAAAAAAAATGTAATTTTTGGTACATGGGGTGTGATGGATGGCAATCAGCACTAGAGGGCACTCTAGCTCCTTAATATGACTCATTCTGCTTTGGGGGCCCATTAGTGTTCAAGATGTTCAACTGGTATCCGATGGCCAAATACCAAACCACCACAGATGCACTCTTGACTTCTTGGTCAATGAAGAATAAAAAGAGTTATTCATATAAATAAAAATGTCACCAGGTCTGCATATGCACATTGTCAAAATACCCCCCTCTTGTGACAGAAAAAAAGTAATAGATATGCATATTTTTTGAAGATGTTTTTTTTCTCAAATATGCAATACATGGTTTTATATTAAAAATAAATAGTATGTGTTAAATGTTGCCCGAAATGCACCATTTAAAAAACCAGGCCCCAGGAACATGTAATTGAAGATCCCTATTTCATAATCCAATGCACTTTATTTATTCAAAAGTATTGCTTACATATTTATGTGTGTATATAGCTACGTAGGCTCTACATACCACAAATGTGGTTAGTTAAATAATTTTAAAAATAATTATTATTTGTATTATTATGATGGTAAAGAGAATTTTGAAAGTTTGTAAAGTAAGATTGCTATAATTTCCTCCCACAGGATTACCTTTGCAAGAATTTCAGAATATAATTGCATTCAGTACCAAAGTGAGTCTACAGTTATTCCAGAGCAGAATGCCAGAAGACAAGGTTTCAGGAGTGGGCAGAGTGTCAGTAAATTTGCCCTTCCATTTACCTTGTGCCATTATTTGTCCTCACAGCTGCATGGAGCACCTTGACGACACATCGTTGACGTACTGCAATTTAATCTTCAGGCAATTTCATCTTCAATCACATTTTCATGAAATTCTTTCAATAAACATACCCCTCCTCCCTCTGTATACTGTCTGTGAAGGTGTCTGCAGTTTGTATTGACTGTTATATTGCCTGGATGATACATAATTAGGACAGGACCAAATCAACCCTTCTCTGCTGGCCTCAATGATATCTGTCCTGTCCCAGGGGACAAGAGCATCCAGCAAAAGACATTTCAGGCACTCCTGCCTGGTTCTGGGATTAATACCTTCAGCACAAGCTTGGTGCTGTTATACACCTCCCATGGGGGCAGATAGAAAACGCCTGATAACTCAGAAATCTCCAGTGTGCGACCGGTTTTGGCCAAGTTTGGGCAGTGTTGCTATTGCATAGGCCAAAGCACTGTAGATATTTGATGGGCTGGGCAGATATGTTAGGCAGGAACAAAATTGGACACCTGTGATGGTATCACTCTCACACACCTCTCATACAAATTTACAACAGCAGCCCCTAGTGTCTGGGAGAAGAATGGTTTTCTCCTCACAGGAATACATCATGTGCAAAATATGCAATCATTTTTAAGAGGAAAAATTGGGAAAATGTGTGAGAAAGCCACAGATGTTCATCTGCTCAGAGGAGAGTTGTTACAAATAACCCTGAAGTCATTTATGGTATTCACATAATATGAGAAAGAAAGTCTTTTAAAGAAATCTGAAAAACTTTAGAATGGACCAGTCCAACCGTCTGCTCTCGACTGATGTTTTAAATCTGCAATAACCCACCAACTCAATCTGTGAGGAGCTGCCTACCAAGTACTAAGATTAAAAAAATAATCTGATCATCAGTTCCTGGTCTGGTGTTGAATGAGTGAAGGACCCTTTGGTCACTCACAGAGCTTAATTTGGGATTCATTGGAGCTTCCTCCCAGCTGCTTCAGGCTCTGGTGTAATGTGCCTCCAGGGGGGGTTTAGTGATTGGGTTTTGACTGATCGCTAATTAATGAGGGTGATCTCTATCTCTGTCCACGTGTCCACGAGTAAGAGAGAGAGTGTGTGTGTGTGTGTGTGTGTTTTCACTCAAGACAGGAAAGCAACAGACTTGTTCATACTGAAAAATTGATGGCTCCATTGGGAAATCATTGCCAGTGGCCATCTTTAGCATCCCAGTGAAGTAGCAATAAGTGGCAATTGAATTGTGACCACCGGTGTTAAGAGGTGGCAATAGGGGGCTGGGGTTTGTGGGAAGGAGGTGGGGGTTTGGAGAGAGGGCACATGTTAAATAAAGGTGGCATTTATTATTTTGTTAATTTATTATTTGATTGTTGATTCAGGTGCCCACGTGAAAACAGGTCGCAATTATTTACCGATTTACAGGTACGTTTCATCCCTCCCCTCTTCCCCCTGTTCCAGCTCAAAAGCCTCCATAGAATTAAACCATACACTTTGGCTCATTTACAGTATGCGGCTAATATTTCATTTCAGCATATGAACTTTATCATACCTCAGATTCATGTTCCAAAACGATTTTGTTAAAAACAAACAAATAAATAAATATAGCCAGGGCGTTGGATAAGCAAGTACCAAAATAGTTCGAATGAAACTGACCAATGGGGGCTAGTAGTCTCATTAAATACACGTAGCCTACTCATTTATTAATTATCATGGTATGTGCGGGTGTTATCTTCACCTCTATCGAAGGCGTCCCTTCATTACCATAAATTATCTAGTAGAAATGAGGTGGCCAGATGTCCATAAGTGTGTCATAAATTATCGCTATGCTAATGGCCCGCCATTATCATTGAATAATATCATATTAGTGAGGAGATTGTCACTTAATCGGAGGGTTTCAGCATGCGCGGGTCGGCTACAGTAGGCCTATATTGATTGCAGATGCAAACAGCTTTCACGCGATTTTGTTTTGTAACTCCGACCAACACACTTACTCCTTGCTCAGACGTTCTTTTGAGAAAAAAACGCATAATGTAAGCACTATGTAGGCATGAATAAATTAATGGTCCTTTATGGGCTACACTAGATTTTTTTTTTTAATACAGAGAGAAATAACAAACACCCAAACGGCTGCTCTATCTTCACAGGCCTGTCCTGGACAGGCTCGTCTGGTTGATTACAAAATCCCCGAAACAAACTGACTTGAATGGCAGCAAAATAAAACAACAATCTGAAAATCTTGCTCAAAAAGGTCTTGACGAATGGTTGCCTTTAAATACGTTCTATAGAGAAAACCTTATAGTTGGGACGGGTGCGAAAATAAATCTGTCTACTTCTACCAAGTTCACCTTTCTCATTGACATAGTTCCACGTTAGCGCAAATTTACGTCTGATTTCAGCGTTTTTAATTTGGACGTCACAAATGTCCGACATCAAATTCTATTTAGGCCCTTATTGAAAAAAATAATTCAGCATAGAAAAATATGCATTGTGAACTTGGCTAGGCTCATCCAAAAACACAAAAGTTCTGTATGTAATCCTTTGCATCAAAATATGAGTTTATTCAAAGCTTGATTTTCATAGAGATTATCTATACGATACATAAATACATAGTCTAAACAAATATATACGCCGTAATCTTTTATATTTTAGTGAAACAATAATGCATGTGATCATTCCAGCATAATGAATTCGAACATAAATCAGGACATTCAGCTCTTGCCTATATCTTTTCTTTGCCTATATCTAATTAACAACGCAATGAAGGCAATACACAATATGAACCGCAGACTATTATTACAACTGTGAAAAAGAAGTGGGTGTCATCATTGCGTCCATGTTGTTAACTGTTGCTTTTTCTTTCTTTCTTTTGGTCATAACAAATTAAATAAAGTCAGATTGAAATGTAGTCTACCTCACATGTAAATAAATTCAATTCTAACAGTGTTAATTCAATTCAAAAGACACCACTTACACTTATAGTTAGAGTTGAATTAACATGGGACATTTTACTGTGTATCAAAATATGTCGTTTTGGCGTAAATGAAAGGCATTGGAATTGCCTTGTTGGGAAAACTAAGCAGTTCCATTGTGTGCTTTCTCGTCTGTGATTGGTCGCTGAGCTCTAACCCTTGTGGTGATTGACCTGTTGGATTTAAAGCTATTTCCACGGGAGATATCGCGCACAGTACAATTGTGTGTGCACGTCACAGCAGGTGGTTGTAGAATTAGTTTGAAAGTAGTTAAACCATGACAGGGAGAGATGGAGCAGTATTGTGGCAAAGTTTAAATAAACTGAAAACACCCGCCGAACATATACCAAATTACAACTTCAGCAACCAAGAAACGAAAAACAACACTACACAACCGGCCAGATGTAGGGGTTTCGGAATACAGGATATTTTAGGATTGGACAAAGAGATTCCTTCAGCACCTCGAAGTTCGATGGGGTTTCTTTCCGATGCAGAGCACATGCAAGACGCTGTATCCATGCTTGTCCCCCAAAGTTTCCAATTGGGGATGGGATTGATTGGGCCGGGACGAATACATACATTTTACAGCCAGCATGAGTTTTTGGAGATCATGTCTGAGGCACAGCATGCGCACCTGCAGCCTCTTAACCGAAAGGTGGGAACGGTGGACACAGACGAATCCGCTAGTTCAGGTAGGAAAGCTCTTCCTCATAATTTCTAAAAACATTTGTTGTTGTTGTTGTTGTTGTTGTTGTTGTTGTTGTTATTATTATTATTATTATTATGATTATCGCTTTTAGTGGGATCAAATAAATGATAATGCGCATGGTCTTACATCATTCAAAGCAAAACGCCCCCCGAGAAGTTCTTTACTGTGAACATGTTGTTAAATGTGTTTTCTTCTTACATTTTGAAATATCTTTAGGCTATCCTAAATTTATTCCCTGATTGACTGTGTCCTTACGGACGTTCGGTGCAATTAAAAAGGCTGCAGTCAAATATTCTAAAATGGCAGTGTATAAGACACCCTGTGATAATAAACAGTAGGCACTGTTATAAGTCAACTAAAACAGGCATATTATAGGCTATATTTAAAAAAGAGTTCATAAAAATAACTATAAAGGACGGCTACTATACCACTGCTATTTCGAACTGCTGTACAATACCCTATATTTTAATTTAATTGCATTGGAGCTGAGTCGCGTGCTGTTTCCACAACCATTAGGTTTTTCAGATTGTTATTTAGGCCTGTCATAATAGCCTACTGTGGCTTATTCTATTTTTTCAGCCTCAGAAGATGTGTCTTCCAGTGAAAAATTGTCCAGATCTTCACAGAGCCTAATCAATAAACGAAAGAAGAGACGACATCGGTAAGCATTTTTAATACCATTCACAGCACATTTGTGCTCACTAACTAACTAACTAACTAACTAAATAAATAAATATTTTCCTTTTTAAATTTTATAATGCGGACACCTGATAGTAAACTAGCTTTAGCACATTTAAAACATTTTAGCACTCAACAAGGGGAAACCACACGTAATCATACATGGCGTTTTAATACGTAAAATAAGTCTATTCTTTGTACATTTATTCAGCGTTTGGCGTTTAGCCTGTTTCTATAAGGAGTTACAGTAGTTTACTGACATTAATTAATTAATTCAAGGTCATGGTCATCAGATTGTCTGTGAAAGTAAAATTTGGATGTATCAATGTTTAAAAGGATTTTCAAGGATTATAGAATAGGCCTATTTTGCCTGCCTTTTCTCAGACTGTTGATTTGTTTAAATAGGTATGTCTAATAGAGGTGTTTTTTATTTCGTCCTGTGCATAGGCTATGTTAAAGAGAGCGACGTCCGCGCGTCCGGGATTACGCGGAATAGGCATAAAATAACAAGGATCGATTTTATTAATCTATTCTCATTTTGCAGTTCCAATACTGCCCGTTTAGTCAGTCTTGTTTACCTATTTATCGACGCAGTTTTCGTTTGATACATTTTCTTTCATTCTATAATTCCATTCAATATTCTTTGTAAAGCTTTTACAGATACCTTTGAACAAACACGTTCTACAGAAACAACGATATATAGAGTAACTACTATATAATGTATATTATGTTATCTTATACAACATGACTGTAAAAAGAAAACAACGTGTTTGATTTGAAATATTAAATTGTCGCAATATTCTGTAGGCTATATGTAATATCAACATACAGTACAACTTTTCAATTTATATGGCCATGCTAAGTATTATGTCCTAAGTATTATTAAACTTATGCAACTAACAATTAATATTCTGCCCAGCTGAGGTGCAAAGTGATTCATTTTAGATATTTCTATTCGTATTTTCTAATAGACCTGTAAATTCACGAATTGATTACTTTAGGCTATGCTTTTTAAAATAGCTGTTCTTTTTATTTTGAAAAGCAGTGCGGCTACATGGTTCAAAGACATAAATGAGGAGGAAATTCATTATGTGAATACATTAAATTATGTTAGATTCTGTTCTGAAGGACATCCATAATGGACGAATAAGAAACTAGATTTATAATGCTTCTTTAGTCATGACATATTTTATATTCAAAGATTTCCTCTATAAGAAACTTTGCAATCCAGACTGTTTTCTGAAAAGATTTTTGTTTCAAATGACAGAGAAAGGCTTTTTGGTGAGGGAAACATTAGTACGCAATGGGAACATTAGAATATAGATTAGAATAGAATAGAATAACATGAACTTTATTGTCCAAGAAAGCTGGAGAATTGTCTTTGTCATGGCCAATGGTATTTTAAAATGACGTCCCAAAGGTAGAACCTCAAACTCAGAAGGGAGAGGGTGGTTTGGGTCCTTTGCTTTCGTGTGAGCTTTCCTGCATGTGTCATAAAGTCACTGTTTCTGCTGCCTGCCAACTGTTACCATTTGCATCTTATACATAGTAAAATGTACAGCGTTAATTCAACCTTATCAGAGTACATACCAGTCCAATAGGGTCCACATGTACTCTGTAAGAGTTGATTTAACATTTAATATTTTACTGCATATTCAAACTGTAACGGTTCATGTTGGTTTGCTACAGCTGAGGTAAGGTGATTGCATACGACTTTCCCCATGCCTTCAGACACTATGGATGTTAAAGCAACAGGGCAGAAGTCATTGAAGGATTTGGAATAGAAATCCTGGCTTTGCTGGAGTAGAGACTATACTATAGAACGATTTTGGTTATTCTGCCCCCTCCAGAACCGTTTTCACCTCTTACCAGCTGGACCAGTTAGAGAAGGCCTTTAATGATGCGCACTACCCCGATATGTACGCAAGGGAGATGCTGTCCATGAGGACTGAACTTCCTGAGGACAGGATACAGGTACAACATCTCTATCCGTCTTTACCACCCTCCCTTCATCCCTGTCTGTACCCTGCCCCCTGTGTGTCTACATCTCCTTCCATGTTGGTTAGGCTACTTGTTTCCTTTTTATGAATGGTCTTTGAGCCTGTTGATGATGTTTTCATCTTGAGGGATTAAAGCGAGCTGATGCCTCATCTCAAACTCATGGAAATCTCTGTCAAGTGTGAAGTGTGAGGTATACTGGTTGAAAACAGTTTAAATACATCCATGCATCCAATGTGATTTAACTGCATCACCTAAGTGAAATAACAATTTTATAAAACAATGAGTGTAAGGTTGCATTACCCTGATGAAGCCTCTTAGAATCCTTAGTCATAAAAACCATTAGAACGTTCTTGAAAAGGTATGCACGAGCCCCTTATCATAATGAAGCCAGGAGAATATCACAGCATGACCCTGGCAGTCCATCTGTTGCACCCCATTTTGATTTCATTTTCTTCGCGACTCCTGGCGCATAAATATGTTTATGGAATATCTTCAATTATTTATTTTTCATCGTGAGCAAAATTAACGCCGACTTTCCTCATCGAACACAGTTAGCTAGATCAGATAAGCTGGCTGCAGCACCCCCAAGAGACAAGCTGACTTAACTGGAGGTAAAATGAAACGGTAACCACATTGAATTAATTAGAACGGGTCACTGACACGGATCCGCGAGGCTCATCGGGTTTAATTTCCCATGGTATTTCAGCGCCGTTGCCCATCAACTGGGCTCCAAATTAACGTATTTTTCAATCAGCCCTCGCTTGCCCCAGAGGTTGTCCTACCGCGTTTCATTCGTCCACCCCGCTTTCAGTCAGTTTAATTTTCCAAAACCAGAAACCCAATCTTCTGTAGGATATGATGTAATGATAATCATAAGATTTTAGAAAATCACAAAAAATATTTTAGATGGTTCCTAATTTGGAATGTGTCCTATGCAGCAGTGGCTTTCAATGCACTGCACAGACAATGAAGGGAGGAGAAATTCTGACGCGCGTATCGCTCCGAGACTGCCGGTAGGCTACCGACAAATGATCATAAAGCACTCTCGTGTATAATAATAATAATAATAATAATAATAATAACAATAATAATAATAAATGTATATTCAGGTGTGGTTCCAGAACCGGCGTGCCAAATGGAGGAAGCGAGAGAAACGCTGGGGCCGCAGCAGTGTGATGGCGGAGTACGGCCTCTACGGCGCCATGGTGCGGCACTCAATCCCGCTGCCTGACTCCGTCCTCAATTCCGCGCAGGATGGTGCTTTGGATTCTTGCGCCCCCTGGCTTCTCGGTAGTACATTGTAGCTGCCTGTCATTCTCATCCCCCCATCACCAGATTCTAATTTTTCTTTTTTTCTCTCTGCCAATACTTCTGTCTCCACTGTTCCAAAATGTCTGAGCCTTATTTTGAACCCACCTGCAACTAATGATACAGCAAAGAATCTCTGAAAATGGTGAATGTAATGGCCATGAGTATAGACTGAGCCCAGAAGTCATATGTTTGAGCTATGTCTCCAGCAAACTATAACCAGCTGTCTGCAGTCTGCAACTCGCTTCATCTTATAAGTAGTGGTACACATGTACATGCTTGCATGCAGAACATTGGCAGAATGTCAGAATATCTGCCTCTTTGTAAGTTGAAATAATAAATGTGATCACAAACTGTGTGCATTAACAAGTTATTCAAAATTTGGGATAGTGGGTCGGAATTCTGACATGAGAAATTGTTACATGTTGTGACAAGGTTCTAAAACTATATTAGGCTATACATTCCAAATGTATTGTCACTGATGGTAAAAAAAAAATCTCTAAGCATATCGATGAAAGTGCCCAACCCTTTGCCGTGCTCTGTGTTAGATCAGTGCGCTTACTGTTGGATTGGTAATGCCCACATCTATGACTAAGGATGTCTTCCCTGTTGTATCTTTGCCAGGAATGCAGAAAAAGTCCGTGGACAGCTTGGCGATGACCTCACGGCAGCTCTGTAAGCAGGAAGCAGGCGAGCGTGAGCCAGAGGAGAAGAGGACAGCGAGCAAATCACCCCACTGCGAGGAGGAACTGAGGGAGAGCAGCATCGCTGCACTCAGGGCGAAAGCGCAGGAGCACAGCGCCTGTGTGCTGAGGGCCGCTTCCTGCGAGGGACCCGAGAGGGTGACGGACACAGGGAACGGGCCAAAGACACCTGGAAATCACTCAAACACATCAGAGGAGGAACAAAGTCTTTAACAATACAATTAAACAGACTCTCTCTTTTGATATTCGATGATCTTGTAGTACTGTAAATACATTATTCTTCATCACAAATACAAATCTTAATGGCTTAAACTGAAGAAAAAAAGGATTTTCAGTGGGTGTTTTTCTATGTTTTATTGACTGACATTTTAAAATTTCCTTCCTACCTGGGACTGCAAAAAGTTATATTTTGGGGGGGCAAAAGGGAACATTATTACCATTTGCAGGCAAAGGGACAGTTCACTTTTTTGGGGTTTCTGATATGATTTAAGTATGTTGTCAACTGGCCCTAATATTTATTTTGTGCAAAGAATGATATTTCAGATATTTAAAGAATTTTCTGTTTACCTACCAACATTACAATGGCTGGAACGCAAACATCTAGGGATTTTGGATTAAAACAAGGAAATACACTTCAAGTTGTTCCAAAGCTTTATAGCAATGTTAATATTTTTATTGGTTTTTCATTTGAACAGATTAATTTTATAGCATTTATTCACACTTATAATGTCGCTTACCAGCCAAGCTGACTTGCTGTTTGAAAACTTCTGCATGTATGCAGTGCCCTCTGGCTTATTTGCTCATAATTATTTGCATCATTGTCATTGGTAAACAATCCTCCTCAGTTCCACATCTGCCATGTTTGGAAAAGGCTTTGCCTGCCAGTCAATTGGAACACCATACACTGCTTTATTCATTTCAGTGGTGAAAAATAATTTCAATACATTTGTTATTATTTAAATAATGTGGCCAGCTAGTTTTCACACAAATTTTTTTTACACTGGACTAGCTTTTGGGTACATTGACTTGTATTTGAGTTGTACGATTAACCTGTTAACACTAGAAACACATTCATCAGAGCTATAGCCTTGGATGTGATGTAATAAAAATACAACTCTGTTGTAATTTCACAGTAAAATATCCAGTGTTAATTCAACTCTAACAGAGCACATGAGTACAATAGGGACCATATGTACTCTGTTAGAGTTGATTAAACACTGAACATTTTACTGTGCATGAGAACTCATACGACTGTCAGCCCTACTGATTGCAACAGGTTAATAAATAATTAATTGGGAATAGTCTGCACTAATTAATTAATTAATCAGCAGGACGGCTAATTTCAAATTAGCTTGGTATGAATTGATGTTTGTGAATCCACCCCCAACAGTGATGCACATTTAATTTGTGAAGATAAATCTGACAAGAAAGCTTTCCACAAAATGATGAGACATAGCCTGCTATCGACATTAACTATATCGGTCCTTTGTTCATGATTTTTTCTCTCTTCTTTGTAAAATGAATAGGATCTACAAAATTAACCATAATTGTTATGGAAACACCTCACAACTAGACCAATGGGGGTTTGTAGCTGGAGGGGAAGGCACAGCGTGTTTTCCCTTGGCTGGTGTGAGTCAAAATCAGAGATGTTATTTATTTTTCCTCTGTTCGTAAGAACAGGGCACAATTATACTTAAGAATGCACTGGATCCGTCGCCACGGGTCAGATATGAATGCGCTGCTCCATATCCCGTTTAAGACGGGCCTGAAACGGACCAGTAACACTTGTTACTCTCCGTTCGCACACGGGGCTATGTTGTCATCAGTGATATATCTGATCTGTCGCCGGACTGTCAATATTCCAATGGTAGCATCAGAATACTCACAAATGAGCGAAACAACACATCAAATATATCCATGACCACAGTAAGTAAGCGTAACAGTTACTATGGTTTACTCTCGTAATCATCTGACTGCAAATGAAATTAGAATTTAAAATTTGGTTTTAACTATACATGGAGCTTGGACTGGTTACACTCGACTCTATTTTATGCCATCATTCCTCAATATATGCTCCCGGGATTAGCACTATTGCTAAATCTCAGTTCGGCGAAGCGTACAGAGGGTAGAAGGCTGTCCACCATAATACATGCATTCATTTTTGCATAGACAGTTATGAGCCCAGGACAGTGCGCATTTATCGGGCTCCTTAAGGCGAATTTGACAAGAACCGACGTATAACGCCCAAGGGTCCTCTTAAGCCAAAAACTCCAGAACCAATACAACACCAATCCCGTTAGCGGGCAGATCGTGGTCGCCTATCTAACTTGAGGACCTCACTAAAGACTTTCGCTGTACTAGACCCCTGATCAGTGGGTCTTAGTCAGAATTGTCCCCCTGAGTATTTAATCAGTATTTCGGCTGAAAAGAATATAAAATGGATTAGAGTCATGAAGAAAACGAAAGTTAAAAATAAGAAGAATTTATTAACAGGCAGGTAAGTCATTAGCTTAGAATTGACAATCAATTATAAAATACGAAATTTATAGAACATACATACAGTGTAAAAAGTTCTTACCCAGCCTGTTCAGCTACACACGGAACACAGAGTATGTGCAGTGTGGGAAGTTGATTACGATCTTCCCAGATTGCTCTGTCCCTTCTCCTTATATGTCCAAACAGAGGTCATAAATCTCGGAACTGCTCAGTCAGCGGTCAAATTGGAATTTTGATTACCTTTTCCAGATGTCCTTCTGAGAGAATATTTTACCAATGCAGGTTTTTCTCCTAAGTTATTGAATAGATATGAAATCCATGTCCGCTGTTTATAAAATTAATATTACTGTACTCCCCACTCCGATGCGCTTCAAACAAGACCAGACATGACACAGTCTGACTTGAAACTGTCACTCTTTGTCATGAAACCTCCCCTTTTCACAGTTCTACTAATCAAATTAATAGTTAAAACCCAATCAGATCATTGAATTCTGATTGGAGCAATAACCCACAATGTACACCTTTAACCTAAGTTAGGTAAAGTATGTGTATTAATATAGATATTACATTTGTTCAGTATATTGTAATGATGTTACTCTAATACAATATATTTCATCAGACAATATCTTAATGATGCCATAATTGTGTATGTTATTGTTTTCCATATGAGCAACTTATTTATCAGGTCAGGCATTCATTTTGTTCTTTATGGAACAAAATAAAAACTTTGGAAGAATTTGACCTGACGAATCGCTACACCGACAATGTCTCAGGAAAGGATCTATCGTAATCCGACTTGCAGACCGCATTCTGTTACTCGCACCTCAGATGCCAAGTTTATGAACAAGTGTTTGGTCAATTGATGATAAAATTGACGGGAAATATCGCATTCATAAACGCACTCAAAAATAAATACAAAAATAAATAAATAATGAATTAGAAGGCTAGTTAATTATAAATTTGATGAAATCACGAGGTTAAGTTTCCATCTAAAATTCTTGTCGGCCAACAGTCTTAAAGTTCCCTTTAATTTCTCCAAAGCATCACTGTCTTTCACTTGCCAGAATTTAAGTGCAGTTCGAGCTGAACTACTTCTGCAGAAGGCTTTTGCATGTGTGTTTTTAACGAAACACTCGGGTAGATTCTCTCGTATCAATATTTATGATTTTTCTTTTTTGGAAATTTGCGGTTTTCTCTAGATTATTCTTGTAACAATGCTGTTTTAGGTGTGGGAACAACTTTGCTTGTGCCATAGTAAGCGGTCTATCAAACTAGATGTGCAAAGAGAAACATTTTGACGATGACGCCGATTTGGAGATCCAGGCTGTTGAAGTACAGTTTGTATGCAAAGTTTTCAAATTCATCACCACAGAGGCTGCCAAAATGCAATCAAGGGCTGAGAAGAAGTTATAATATAGCTGCCTGTATGCCCGAAGCTGCAGAATTTCAAGGCGTAGGGGACTATAAGGGACTGTACGAGTTTTCAATCAACCGAAGTGACACTTTCTGGGGGACTGTAGGGAGGCAAAGATTGTCCTGGATTACACCTTTTCACACTGTCCAAAACTGCGACCTCATTAAAGGCAAAATAAAGTGGTTTGAAGGAGGACAGCTGAACGTATCTGGTAAGAAGGGATGATAAATATTAATGAAATACATCCATATAAATTATTAGGACATTATTTACAATGCGAAATTATACTGTCACTGCTTTGCATTTATGGTGTCTGGCACTGCAGCCCCACGACTAGAAGTTTATGTTGACATGGTTGCAGATAAATATTGATATTTGTTGTTGATTGGACTACCAGATACCCACCATTCATAAAAAAAATGTGATATTCATTAATTTTGCTTTGGCTGTCGTATTTGCAGTGAGGTAGCATTTAAAGGAGTGCTTCTACATTTCTGTTGATGAATTGAACTTCTAAATCAACGGATGTACAGGTTCTTTTTCTGGTAGGGGGTCGTTAGCGTGCGTGGGTACGGTGGAAGTGCTTTCTTAAAATTTAGGGGGTGTACAATGGGTGTGGGGGAGGATAAACGAGAGGAGAAAGGAAAGGGGGTTGGGTGGTAATGAATAGATGCATTCGGGAGTAAAAATTACGCGCAGGGGCAGAAACTTAAAATATTACGATTGTGAACCATGCTCCATTACAACTTAGCAGATGTCATAATCATAAGAATGTTGATATTATGAATGAAAAAGATGATGATGACGAAAGTGATTATGCTGATGGTGACATTGTGGCGGAAAGTGGTAAACCCGAGTGACACAGTAGGATTAGGAGACATTGAGGCCACACTCTGGCTAGGCTGAGCACACGTTTTAGAGCTCCGTTTCCACTGATGGAGCTGTGCTAAGCCAAACCATTTTGGACCGTAGCCATGCCTGACCTGCATGGCACTGTGATTCACAAACTATGATGGACAGCTTGGCTTCAAACATAAACTTGTGGAATTTGTTGTAGAACATTATTTTTACATTTTTCTTCACATTCCCCCCCATTTTCAATGAAAATAACTATATCTGCCATTAGCACAAATTGTGAGCAAATGATCTTTTACCCTTTGGAATGCAGTGAGATGGGGAACACATGACCCTTTGCTTTATTTAGAAGGTGCAGGCTCTTCTGTGACGCCAGAGCTGAAAAATAGCTTTGGAGTTGGGATGGACTTTCTATTAACACTGAGCTAATCAGCATTGATTTGAGCTAGGGGTGCAACAGTTGACAAAACTCATAGTTTGATTTTATTTGGTTCACGGTTTTGGTACCACAGTTTCATTTCAATTCTGCACATTTTTGGTAAAACAGAAAAAAGTATAATTACCAATAGCAATCTAATTTAAATTTATTAACAGCATATTATTAAAATGGTTATCAAAATGTAGTCAGATCATTAGCAAAAGCTTAAGAACAAACAGGTTCTTGATGTTTTCTTGAAAAGGAAATGCACCACTGTTATTTTCAAACAGAATATAATATTCCATAGTTTCAGTGTTGTGTGATATTAAATATAAATGGCCAATATCACAATTACAAGTAAAAAGATTATGGTTGCCTGTTTAAAAACATAGCTAGACATAAACAAGGATTTTTGAAGCAAGTGAACCGAACTGAACTGAACACATGCAAACCAAACGGTGGGAGACAAACCAATTTTTTTTCTTACTGTTGCAACCCTAATTTCAGCATAATATGCTTGAGTATAATATATTACCTTTTTATACTCATAATTAAATCTGTGCTTTTAGGACATTTTTTGTGAATATTTAGTTACAAATGGTGCTGTTCTTTTATTATGATAAGTGGGCTCGACTGATGAAAACAAACTAAATTTAAAGACCTTGGTAGTGTCATCTTAAATGATTAATAATTATGAGTGTTAATTCAATAACTGGTGCCCCATGATTGAAGAAAACCCTTGATTCACCTCTGAGCAAGATAAATCAGAAGGGTGGAATCATATTGGGAAGCCAACAACATTACAATATACAGCACATACTGTATGTTGCATTAATCACATTTAGTAGTGTACTGTGAGGCAGTAAGATAAATATTTTGATGATAAATGTAAAGCTTGCATATCGCTCAGGTGTATGACTACCTGTGAAGCACTATTCAAGGGTTGCACTGCCTTATGTGTGGTCGTTCAGTGAACTGCATCGACCGGCATGTCCAAACGCGCCCAGAGAGAGTGGCCCTCATCTGGGAGAGAGACGAACCAGGGACGGAGATCACCGTCACCTACAGGTGAGACTCAGTATGACATGTCATTCTGAGGCATGCTCAGTTGAGCAGGTGATAATGCTAATAGTTTTGGTGACTGTATTTATAATAGGTGTTGGTGATGATGATGTCGATGATGTTTATGGGATCTATAATAGTCTTCTTGAAGATGGTGATTATGATAATGTTGATGCAGATGATGATGCTAATGACAGCGGTAGTGCTAATGATGATGGCGATGAGGATGATGACGGAATGGATGACCGTCTTCAACGGGTTCCCGCAGGCAGCTGCTGGAGCTGACGTGTCGCCTGGGGAACCTGTTCCGGAGGCTGGGTGTTCGTCGGGGGGACTGCGTCACGCTCTACCTGCCCCCCTGCCCCCTGGCTGTGGCGGCTATGCTAGCCTGTGCCCGAATCGGGGCCGTGCACAGCGCAGTGTTCGCCGGGTTCAGTGCCGAGGCCCTGGCTGAGCGCATTCGAGGCGGTGAGGACTCGCTGAACACTGCACAGCCGAATGTTTGAGAAGCAGGCAGTGCACACCAACACCCATACATATGCAAACACATACAAGTCAGCCGCACGTGTGCAATAACACATGTAACCTCTATACAACGTGTCAGTCTGGTTAGGAAGTTGTATATTCAGACCAACTGCATTCATTTTTTGTTTACTATAGTCCGTGAAGTAACCCGACCCCCAGCCAGTAGTATTAAAATGTCAACTTCTGAAATTCACTACATTAAAAAATATTCATAGAATTCTATATTATATACTGCCAGTGAATGTTGTGCATTATATACCGTATGCATATTTCCTTTTGGTTTGCACTCTCAAATGCAATAAAAGTTAAACAAAATAAATAACCTCAAAAAGAAAATGCTATAATCTCAAAGCAACTTTGCTGTCTGATATAATAATCTGATTAAGAAAGATTTGCAAATGAAGATTTGTCCTAAATAACTCTAGAAATTATGTTGCAATTCTAAGTGCTAATAATTATAATGATCTCTAGAAAAAAAAAGCTGGCTGCTGGACTATTTTTGGGCTGGTTAGTTCTGGGTTGGCTCCAGCACTTGTTTGCATTTGTGGATTCAGTGTTGTTCTGCCCTCTCTGCGTCCTCTGTGGCAACCACTAGAGGTCTGATGGTTGAAATTATGCTAACGTTTGCTTTTACAGCAGATCTGCGATGTGAAACACACACCTCTCTCTTCTGGAAATTCCCCAGTGTTGGCCACACCCCCAGCATGGGCCTCAAGGCCAGGGGCGCAATAATAAATTTGTGTTGGCAATTTTAGATAGAAACTTACTGATTGCCATGTTTCCAACTGTAACTTCAATGACGTCAACTGTGTCATCTGTGTTCCAGCAAGGTCCAGGATAGTGGTCACTGCCAACCAGGGCCTGCGTGGGGGGCGGGTGCTGGAGCTGAAGGCAACCGTGGACCAGGCCCTCCTGAGCTGTCCCTCAGTGCAGCACGTGCTTGTCACCATGAGAACGGAGAACCCTGTTACGGTGACAGACAGAGACCTTGTCCTAGAACAGGTGCGTGGGTTACAGGGCACAGCTGAATTTATCAGGGAGGTGCATTATGGGTAAAAAAAAGTCTATCAGAGAAATGTCTATCAGACTGCGTATTTTGCTGCACACTTTTACGAGCGGTCAAAGGAGACGCATCCCGGTCCTTCCCATGGTTTATTTTCCTTTTGCAGCGACGAAATGTGCGTGTTTACATTTGCTGTTGTAAACTCTCGGTGAATGAAGGAGACTGATTATTATTACACGTTGGCTTCAGGTCACGGAATCCTTATAATGTAAACTGCCTGTCACCAGGGCCGGCGGCTACCGCTGAGCTCAAACAGGTTTAAAATTGGGGACGGAGCTTTGTGGCGGCGCGATGCTAAACGCTGGGAGTTTACTGTCCTCTGAAATGTTTTCCCGTGCAGGAGATGATGAAGGAGGACGCGTCGTGCGAGCCCGTCGCCATGGACAGCGAGGACGTGCTGTTCCTGCTCTACACCTCCGGCAGCACGGGCAAACCCAAAGGCCTGGTGCACACGCAGGCCGGGTACCTGCTGTACGCCGCGCTCACTCACCGGGTAGAGCACCTCCTATCCCGCCACTCCTTACGCACCCGCTCACGGCTCCTCCCCTGTCTCTCCGAAAGTCGCTCGCCTCCACTCTCTTTCACAGCTCAGGCCTTACATTACCGTCGTTACGTTACATCACATTACTTCTCTAACTCAGCCTTACATTACAGTCATTTGGAAGATACTCTTATCCAGAGCTGCTGAGATAGGCTCCAGCTCCCCCTGTGACCCTGACCAGGATAAGCGGGTATAGATAATGGATGGATCTTAGATAATGGATGGATCTTATCCAGAGCAACAAACAGTAGTGAAGAACATTAGTGTTACCCTCAAGAATACAAAAATAAGCTATCACCAAGAAGGCACAGAGGCCAATTCTTAATCGCTAAGTGTATTGTATTGTAATGTATCAGCAATTTGTATTGCAACAAAAGAAGGCATGATTACATAACCTTACATAATCTTACACAGCTATTGCTATAACATTATCCAAATGAACATCCAAGTAAAGTGAAAAAGAAAGGATATCTAAGGGGGTTCAGGGGAGCCATTGTGCCGGTGTCATTTACCTTTGTTCACAGAGTAACTCTGTTCACTTAGATGCTTCACCCTCTCTCTCTAGTTAATTTCACTGAGAGGTACTCTACCCTCATCACAAATTAAATCCTCTAACCCAGGGGTGTCAAACTGAATTCCAAGGGGCCCGTAGTGTCTGTGGGTGTTTGTGGTTTCCTTTCAATCAGCAGCTAATTAAGGCCCTGAAAACAAAGTGTGTGAATTTCTTAGCTAATCAATGACTTAAATCAACTACTAGTGCTGAGAACATCCCGAAAACCAATAGGCACTGCGGCTCTCCAGGACTGGAGTTTGACACCTGTGCTCCAATCCATGCTCTGTCCCTACTTATTTCTTAGGTCTGAGGGTATATAAAAAACAGAAAAGAAAATAAAACATAACTCTCACACGCAGGAGTCCATCCCACCCTAACTCTTGAGTGCAATTTGCAGCTTAGCTCCACTCTCGGCCTACGGATCGAAGGCTTCCGCTGTGGATCTGACCCAGGGTTTGAGTTGAGCGAGGGGGGGCAGAGCCAGGCTAAAACAATTTGAACTGGACAGCTGCTGGCTGGGTTCGAGGCCATTAGTCCCATTGGATGCTGCCCGCACAAACAGGGCCATCCTTTCAGCTTGTTGAAATGCGCTCAGCTTTCTCCAGCTCCTCATAAAGACTCTTTTGTTGTTAGATAAAAACCTCATCCCATATGTGTCATCCTCCATTTTAACACCAGTTGTAAGCTTTCCCTCTGAACCAGTGCCGAAACCTAGGATCACATCAGGATAGAGGCTCCTATTCTATTACACAAAGCAAATTCATGGTACGCTTTTCATTTTCGTCTGAGTGAATGTAGGCTTTTTTATTTTGATGCAAACCATATGGACCTGCACATCTTAGAGTGATGAACTGGAGCTGCAATGCAGCTGAATCAGTCAGAGATGAAAGATTTCCTTCTGTACTGTCTGGAGAGATTAAAAATGCTGGTGGGGGGGGGGGGGGGGGGAACTTGGGGGTGAGAGCAGGAATAACGTGACCTTGCCCAAGGTCAGGGCCCCTTACCAGTCTTTCCACGTTTGCACAGTTATGTTCACCTACTGATAGGCATAAACCATCTTCCCATGTTTTAAGTTTTAAAAACAGAGGACGCCCCCTGGTGCGGTCATACACCGGCGGCCATGTTGTGTCTTTACACTAAGCTGTGAGGTCATTGAGGCCGTTGGGTAACAGCAGCCTCCTCTCTCTCCCTCACCGCCCTGCAGTGCGTGTTTGACTACCGCGACGGCGACGTGTTCGGCTGCGTGGCGGACATCGGCTGGATTACAGGGCACAGCTACGTCGTCTACGGTCCCCTGTGCAACGGGGGAACCACCGTCCTGTTTGAGAGCACGCCGGTGTACCCTGACCCAGGTGAGGGCAGTCAAAAAAGTGGGTGTAAAAGATAAGGCCCAGTGTATAGTGTTGAATGGGAGTTTATCATAAGCAGGCTTGGGTTCAGATTAGAATTTTGGAATTGCTATGCGCATTTATAGAACATGAATGCTTCTTTCATTTTGGCAAATGCCTCCGCTATCTTCCAGAAGCCATCTGTCACTTATCACTGCTAACAGTGCTAACACCATTTAAAATACTAGCTTAGATTTAGGATTCCAAATAGTGTTGTGAAAGCATAGTCCATTATAAGGAGTTTGTCTTTATTAATTATGAATGTTTTAAAATGTACAATCTTTAATCACATTTTAGTCTTTGTAACAGTATGTAATATCAGAGTACCCTCTGATGTCAGAGTAAACATTATTTATTTAAAATAATACATAAATGAAAAATTGGAATTAAATCCAAGTTCTATATCCTGTTAGCTTTTTCAATTCAAATTCAAACACAAATTCAAATTAATGTAATGAATTGCAATTTATCAGTTATTCTCAATTTAATTCAGGATTGACCCTAGCCCTGGTCTTATGGCCCAGTGTGTGGTACTTAGTGGGAGTGTGTCATGGGTGAGTGCTCCTTCTCCCTCAGGCCGGTACTGGGAGACGGTGGAGAGGCTGAGGATCAGTCAGTTCTACGGGGCTCCGACCGCCATTCGTCTGCTCCTGAAGTACGGGGACCAGTGGGTGAAGAAATACGATCGCTCGTCCCTCAAGACCCTGGGCTCTGGTATGACCTGAAGCATAGCTTTGTTTAATATGTACATAGCAATACAGCTGCAAAAACAAATAAATGCTAATCACAAAAAATATAATGAATGTTAAATTTAATTAAGAATAATAATACATGATGTAGATAGATTTGAGAAAATGTTTCAAATGTATTAGTAATGGAGAGCTCTTGTACTGCATATGTCTTGACTGTGCTCTGAAAAGTGGAATGTCCTTGTAGTGTATGATTCGCATAATAGAATATACAGCATATTTCTTGAGATTTAAACCAGAGACAAAAATGAATTGGAAAGGTCATACATTCTCCTGAAAGAAGAACTGTTGCCGGTTTGCATACCAATATCCTTCATTCTGATTGGTCAACAGTGAATCATAGGCTGCTATGCCAGGGGCTCTTGCTCCTATGCCTGGGCTGAAAGCTGAGCCTGTGTGGAACAGTATTTCATCATTAACCCTCTCCTCCCCTCCAGTGGGAGAGCCAATTAACACGGAGGCGTGGGACTGGTACTCCCGTGTGGTGGGCGAGGGGCGCTGCCCTGTTGTGGACACCTGGTGGCAGACAGGTAAGGGCGTTGACCTATACCCCCCCCCCCCCCAACTTACACACTGTGAGATGTGTGAACATGTCTCACACAGTACTTGTATGCTGTAAGGTGTAAGCTTTGTCTGGCCTTTCTGGTCCTTCTTTGTACTGTTCTTTCTGTGTACTCAAAGAGTGTGTAAACACCTCTCACCTTGAAATTACACACTACAAGGGTGCCCTCAAACTGACCTTACGCACCACAAGGTGGACGTTTCTTGTTGTCCTTTCATTTGCAGTGAGTTCAGTGGGCCAGGCTCTGGACTGTAGTTCCTCCCCTCTGGGGTTTGCTATGAAGAAACTCACACATTGTTATTCATTCTGTAGGACAAGCACACGCACTGTCCTTTTTTTTGGGGGGGGGGGGGTGCACATGTGGCAGGGCGGAGAGGCAGCCAGGCGTTCCGGCGGAACGGAACCAGAGCCCGGAGTGCTTCTGGTGCCCTGCCAGGTCATCAGGAGTTAGGGAACAGTGCAGACTCCACTCAAAGCAGAGCAGGCGCTGCCTTAAAGGGGAGTGGCGCTACAGTCGCTGCCTTAAAGGGGAGTGGAGCTACAGTCGCTGCCTTGGAGTTACAGTCGCGCCTACAGCGTTACGCAGCAGCACCGCTCGCTGAACTTCTGCACAGCTCATTCCATGGAATTTAAAATTCTCGTGGGACACTTTCCCCGCGCGGAGATCCAAACGCAGTCTGTCTGCAGGGGGAGGGAAAATATAGAATTTTGGCTTTTTAAAAAAAAAGTCTCGGCTCACGGGCTGCATGCTGAGAGGAATGTACTGCTGAGGGGTGTGGTGGTCAAATAAGGTCGCGGTGTTTTTGGCAGCACTTTTAAGCCGGATTTTCGGTTGGATTTTTGCATTCAGCTGAGGGCGTGCAGTGAGCTGTGGGGGTGGGAGAGGCCTTACTGAGGGACAGCCGCATACAGTCAGGCACTCATTTCAAATAAAGGTGTATTAAAGCACAGTGTGTCAACAGCACTTTTGTGCTCATGAATTACATGACTAACACTGCAAGAAACCCCTCAGATACACAGTGCGCCATGGTCAGCAGTGGCAAGAAACCAAAACTTATCATGTGGAGGTCACCGACTGTAAGAAACCCCTCTGAAAACCAAACAGCAGAAGTATCTGAGTGGCAAAGGAATGCATGTAGTCTTACCCAGTGCTAGTGGATTCATTTAATGTTATGGAACATTTGGGGGAAAAATAGGGTGGTTCTCAGTTTTATATAGAAATATAAACACACAGAATTAAACATAGCTGAGACACAGTTTTATTCCCTGTTATTATTATTATTATTATTATTATTAGTAGTAGTAGTAGTAGTAATAGCAGCAGCAGTAATAGCAGCAGCAGCAGTAGTGGTGGTAGTAGTGGAAATGTTAGTAATAGATCTCTTGTTATTCTTGCTATTTGACTTGGCATCTGTCTCCCCTTCATTCATTGCCAACCCAAAGCCTACAAAAGAACCCCTTATTTACTTTGTATGACTGAATTCGGATAGCATGTAATTTACTTAACCTCACTTAAGTCATTCACATATGGCAGACATAAAATATAATTTTCATATAAGAACAAACACTTTTGTTATTCCCTGCCTTGCTGTGCACTGTCACGTCCTGTCCTGTCCTGTCCTGTCCTGTCCTGTTCTCCACAGAGACCGGCGGGGTGTGCATTGCCCCCAGGCCAGCGGACCCCGATGCGGAGATCATCCCTGGCTTCGCCATGAGGCCGTTCTTCGGTGTCCAGCCTGCGCTCATGGACAGCAAGGTCACGGCCAAAACAACAGGATATTGCATTTCCCTGAGACTGAGCTTTAGACCGGGGTCACATGCCTAGTTGTATTACTTTTGCTCTTTAAACATAGAACATTTTTAGATCTCTTCCGCAGATCCCTGAGAATTTTCGGCAGAACGCATTAATGACCAAAACATAAGGTCGCAGTCATGAGAAAACATCTGTTCTGATTATTGGTGAAAATGCATGTTTCTTTTAAAATTGTCAAGAATCAACCACTGGAGTCTTTGCTAAGTACTGTACCTTGATTAATAGAATCATGGCATGTTACTGCTTGGTTGAAACAAAAGCCGACACCCACACTGGCCCTTTCTGGATAAGATTGGGGACCCCTGTTCTAAAACATGAAAGCACCTAATCAAGAATAATTAACAGCTTGTTAAAATTCTGGGATTGCAATTGTGGTTGGAATGAAAACCAGCATACACAGGGGCCCCCAGGAGCGAGTTTGAGAACCACTAGCATAGAAGATAATAGAAGCATAGTGGAAGATTTGGATTGGCGAAAAAAAAAGGTTTTCAAATTTGTGTGTGCTTTTTTCAGGGGAAGATGTTGACAGATACTGACACAACTGGAGCTCTCTGTATCTCCAGGGCCTGGCCTGGGATGGCCCGATCCATTCACAATGATCACCAGAGATTTGTTGAGACATACTGCCAGCCCTACCCAGGTACTTACCAGCACGAGCCATGGACCCATGTAGTAATCTCAAAGAAAAAAAAAAAAAACTGTTCCCTCATAAAGGCTGATGTCACTCAGCAGCAGATGAACAAAGCCGTTACCAGTAATGAAACCAACTCTGAATCCTCTTGTTTGTGTGGCTTCATTCCCTTTTGTGTGTCCAGGTTTCTTCTTCACTGGGGACGGAGCCCACTGCTCTAGGGAAGGCTATTATCAGATTGTGGGCCGTCTCGATGATGTCATCAACGTGAGCGGCCACAGGCTGGGGACTGCAGAGATAGAGGATGTGGTGGTGAGGAGAGTTTGCCTTCTGCCTGTTCAGTCTGTGATTGGCCCTATCAGCACTAAATGCTCAGACGTTGTCTTTATTTAGAGTTTGTTCTTGCAGGTGGAGTTTGCAAGGATTTTGGAAAGATTCACTGATATGTAAATAATCCGTATCTGTATTCTTTTCAGTCTGTAGAGTGTGATGTTTGATCCATGTGATATGAAGACCAGTGTGAACCTACAGGAACTCTGATGTCTTCTCTTTCAGAACCAGTGCCAGGGCGTGGCAGAGTCTGCTGTCATTGGCTACTCGCACGACATCAAGGGACAGGGTATGAGGAAGTGAGCTGTGTGATTGGGACCTTTACACATTCTCATGGTTTTTAATATGACAAACTGCCAGTCCTATATTGACCACAACATATATAGGTATATGCTATGCAGTGGTATATGTGCTCTTTGTGCTGTGCTGTGCAGGAGTATATGTGTACATGTTTGCTGTGCAGTAATGCATAGGGGCATATGTGTTTGCTGTGTTGTGCTGTATTGTGTAGGGGTACATGTGCTTGCTGTGCTGTGCTATATTGTATAGGGGTATATGTGCTTGCTGTGCTGTGCTATATTGTATAGGGGTATATGTGCTTGCTGTGCTGTGCTATATTGTATAGGGGTATGTGTGCTTGCTGTGCTGTGCTGTATAGGGGTATATGTGCTTGCTGTGCTGTGCTATATTGTATAGGGGTATATTTGCTTGCTGTGCTGTGCTGTATAGGGGTATATGTGCTTGCTGTGCTGTGCTATATTGTATAGGGTATGTGTGCTTGCTGTGCTATGCTGTATAGGGGTACATGTGCTTGCTGTGCTGTGCTGTATTGTATAGGGGTACATGTTTGCTGTGATGTGCTGTATTGTATAGGGGTATATGTGCTTGCTGTGCTGTGCTGTATTGTATAGGGGTACATGTTTGCTGTGATGTGCTGTATTGTATAGGGGTATATGTGTTTGCTGTGCTGTGCTGTATTGTGTAGGGGTACATGTGCTTGCTGTGCTGTGCTATATTGTATAGGGGTATATGTGCTTGCTGTGCTGTGCTGTATAGGGGTATATGTGCTTACTGTACTGTGCTATATTGTATAGGGTTATATGTGCTTGCTGTGCTATGCTGTGCAGGGGTATATGTGCTTGCTGTGCTGTATTGCGTAGGAGTATACATGTTTGCCGTGCTGTATTGTAAAGGGGTATATGTGCTTGCTGTGCTGTATTGTGCAGGAGTATACATGTTTGCTATGCTGTATTGTAAAGGGGTATATGTGCTTGCTGTGCTGTGCTGTGTTGTACAGGACTATACATATTTGCTGTGCTGTGTTGTGCAGGAGCATAACTATTTCCTGTGCCGTGTTGTACAGGAGTCTACGTGTTTGCTGTGCTGTGTTGAGCAGTATGCATATTTGCTGTGCTCTGTTGTGCAGGAGTCTATGTGTTTGCTGTGCTGAAGGAAGATGCTGATATCTCTGAAGAAGTCCTAGCCCAGAGGCTTCGGGATATGGTGTCCAAGAAGATTGCCAAGTATGCAGCGCCCGACTTCACGCAGGTACCTGCTCTCCGCACTGCCGACGGCCTGTAGTTACCTTCACGGTAGTGCACTGCCACGGCATGTGACCAGTCCGTGACGCCATTTTGTTTCCTGCAATCCCTCCCGTCCAATAAACGCCTCTCCGCTCGGACACGTCAACACGCAAACTACACATGTAGCGCTGCAATTTTATGAATCGACAGCGGCAGTATTCGTTGACAGCGTGGGGCGCATGCGTGTACTCCAAAGGTGATTTAGCATTGCGCAGCCCTGTAGCTTCCCTTTATGCTAGCGCTGTTGCGGCGGTTTGCGCTAATATACGACGGTCTCCGCCGCAGGTGGTGAAGCGCCTGCCGAAGACGCGCTCGGGGAAGATCATGCGGCGGGTCCTGCGGAAGGTGGTCGAGGGGAAGGCGGACGATCTGGGGGACCTCAGCACTCTGGACGACCCCGCGGCCGTGCAGGAGGTCATTCAGGGCCACCGGCGACTGCTGGCGAAGGGGGCGAAGCCCTGACGTCCGCCGACCCTCCCCCAAAAACACGCGCGCGTACACACTCGCGTGCGCACTCGCAGACACACACACACGTGCGTACAAGCACACATATTCAGACCTATAGGATTCACTGGCCATTGTAAAGCTGAAAGTAGACCATACCAAACCTCAGAGCCCAAACCTGTACACTCAGTGGTGGACCAGGATCTTGCAGGTCTACAGGATCCAGAACCACACTAGACGATAACAAACACTACCCATAGGACATACACCGTACTCACAAACACTTCCCACAGCATTTACACATTTATTCTAATCTAGGGACAGGAGCTGAGAATCAGCTGAAGCTATTAACTCAAGGTGCAGCAAGTCAGTTCTGTTTTAACTGACCACTGAAATTTAACTGTTAATCTTCATTGCTCCCACCAAATACAATGAAAATGACAGACTTTCCACAGGATGTGTATCACTATTGCAAAGGCATCTTAATGCCTGAACTAATGGAACATCATTATTTTCAAGCTTGGAGGTTTTGTGAAAACAGAATCTTTGCAACTGGTGGTTTTCATATTAATAATCAAGCACTCTCAGTGTGTTCAGGAACCTTCTCAGGACTGTATAAAATGAGATGCCGTTAGTGTGCCTTTATAAAAGGACAGTAGTCCTGATCGAGACCACTTGGGCTCCACTGTAGAGCTGAGGCAACAGAGACAAATAATTTAATCAATTATGATTTTATGACTTTGGAAACCTAATTTTAAATAATAATCAAGAGTTTAGTACTACAGTCTGCATTGTTTGAAATATACAAATATCCATTTTACCTCCAAAGTTCTGTAAAATCCTCTCTGATTGGCCAACTGCCTTGCCTTGCCTTTTTATGAATATAACAATCCACATTCCAGTCAGTATTTTGTACAGTAATCATGCGCAATGTCGGTATGAATTACTTAAGTCTTGTGCAATTTATTGCTTTGGCTTTATTATCTTTGCTTTACACAGTACATTCCTTAGTAAACATCATACTCTACCAATATTTCAAATCAGGTTCTTTGGGTTATGTCTGTACTGTGATGCAAAAAAAAAAAAATCTTTTTTGTATTCTCTATAAAATACATTCATTCAATTAAGTGTATTATGTAAGAAATACATTTCATATACTCATTTACATCAGTGTACAGGCAGGTTAGTAGTCAGTAAGACACAATGACACCATGACAATAAACTGCCAAAGCCTGACTCCTTTGCTTAGCGTCTTCCTCCACCCTGGACCAGTGTCACGGGTGTAACATATTAATGATACAGAGGGTGCAGCAAACCCGGCAATCCGCTTAGCCTTGTTTAAAAAGCTCCGCATTCCAGTTCAAAAGGCTGCTTGCAAAAACAGCAGCAGTACAGCGTGCACAGTAACGTACAGGAAGCAGCTGTGTCCCCGGGTCCAAAAATACTAAGGTTTCGCCCACAGGCGTCGCTTGGTTGAACACCCTTTCTGGCAGAGAAACCTGCAGTTCAAGTCACTCGAAGGAGAGGTCAGCCTACTCATCCTTGTTTTGTTCCAGTTTTTAATTACATCCCTTTAACTGGTAGTGCATTTTCAGAAGGCTTCGCACTTTATTCCTCTTGTCAGAAGTAGGAAGAGTACAGAATCACAGTTTAAGTATCAGAACTGATAAAGCTTTCTTTGTTACATATGGCAATTTAATTGTAAAACAGAAAAGAAAATAGTAAAAAATATAAACATGACGGATAGTATCCCAACCAAAAGCCTGCTTGACGTGTCATACTGAGGTAATGCCCCCCAGTAAATCCAGTTGATAAGTCTCTCTAGGTGGGAGGGGTTTGAGTCGCCTCGCCCCACCCCCTTCTCACACGGCCCCTCCCGCCCCTCCCGCCCCTCCCGCCCCTCCGTCACTCCGTTTTGAGCTTGGTCAGCTCCCAGCGGCCTTCTCCGCACAGTCTGAGCAGCACGTCGTGATACTGCAAAGAGCGAGAGGAAGGGAGACGGAGAGAGGGGGAAAAAAAGAAGAGTCAGAGAGAGGGATGGAGCTACAGAGGCTAGCTCTTCAGACTTACCCTCGCTGGGCCCTATCCGGGCTTCTCATTTGCACGCGGGCTGAAAATGGTTGTGTGGTTGTGCGCGGTCATGTGCGGTCGCGTGCGGTCGCGGCGCGGGCGCGGGTGCGGTACCTTCTGCAGGCTGCTCCGGTGGCCCAGGCTGAACAGGGTCATTCCCAGCTTCTTGCAGGCCCGGTACAGCTGGCCCTCGGCCTCCTCGGTGAGCGCGCTCGTGGCCTCGTCCAGCACTGCCGAAAACCACACCACACCCCCCCCTTTCAGTCCGAAGATCAAAACACCCCCCCCCAAAATCACATCCCATTTTCTACTGTACACTCTACCATTAACCATCCTCCCCTCATCGACGCCCTAAAAGCAGCCCCACCCCCCCATAAACTCCCCAAAAGCACACCGCCCTCCCCAAAAGCACAGTGTAAGACAGTGTAAGCTCGCTTTGCTGAAATTGGAAAGCAAATGTACAGTACGATAGAAAAACATCTTTCTTAATATCATGCAAGTCGTGATGGAATACTTGAGAATGAACTTCTTGAAGGTTAAAACCTAATTTTATATTGACCGCAGAGCGCATGAGCAGAGCAGAGCTCTTTATCAGAGATAAAACTGATCTCACCATTCAGGAAGTTTGTGCGTGTGGTCACATGATCTGCAAACCACACCCCTTTTACTGTGCAATGCTTTCAAAACCCCAACCCCTTTAGCTCCAAAACCCCTAAAATTCCTGGAGATCTACAGTCCTACATGTTTTCATCTCCGATAAATTGGCACACCTAATTCTACTAATGAACAGCGCAATGAGATCTCAAGCTGTTGAATGTGGACAGCTTTCATAGGGTTGGAGCTAAAACTTACAGGACAGGATATTTCCAGGAACAGGGTTGGGCAGTCCTGGTCTAAACCCCTCATGCCCTTTAGCAGCTGATGTGCTGAGAATGCTTTTGAAACACGTTTGAAACGTTTGAAATGTTTCGGCTGCGCTCACCTGCGTATTTGGGCTGCAGGTAGAAGAGTCGGGCAAAGCTCAGTCTCTGCATCTCCCCTGGAGTCAGTGCATCATACCTGAGGAGAAAGATGTTCATTTCTCAATCCAATAACATATGCATTTTAACTGAAAACGGTACAGTGAACTAAAATCAATCAGAGAACGGTACAGTGAACTAAAGCCAATCAGAGAACTGTACAATGAACTAAAGCCAATCAGAGAACGACAGTATGTGCCTTTGAGCCTCCACCTGCTCTTGTGATGAACGTTTAATGGCAGCAGTGGACATCTTCTCTAAGTGACTGCAGTGGTACAACTCACCAGTTCCAGTCCACTCTCTTGTCCAGACCGCCCGTCCTCTTCAGCAGACCGGACTGCAATGGGAGAGGACCGTTCACAGTTAGCGTCAAGGCTAATGCTACGCATTAATAAACACGGATAATGACAGTTGAACTGCGCGGTGCTCACCGCTCCAGCTAGGTCCAGGAACTCAATGATCCTCTCATCATCAACCGCCCCTGCGGAGAAAAGGCTGTCAGATCAAGCACATGTGTGTTTGTGTACGTGCGTGCACTGTGTGTGCGCACGTGTGTTTGTGTACGTGTGTGCGTGCACTGTGTGTGCGCACGTGTGTTTGTGTACGTGTGTGCGTGCACTGTGTGTGCGCACGTGTGTTTGTGTACATGTGTGCGTGCACTGTGTGTGCGCACGTGTGTTTGAGTACGTGTGCGTGCACTGTGTGTGCACGTGTGTGTTTGTGTACATGTGTGCGTGCACTGTGTGTGCGCACGTGTGTTTGTGTACATGTGTGCATGCACTGTGTGTGCGCACGTGTGTTTGTGTACATGTGTGCATGCACTGTGTGTGTGCACGTGTGTGTCTGTGTACATGTGTGTGTGCACTGTGTGTGCGCACGTGTGTTTGTGTACATGTGTGCGTGCACTGTGTGCGCACGTGTGTTTGTGTACGTGTGCGTGCACTGTGTGTGCGCACGTGTGTTTGTGTACATGTGTGCGTGCACTGTGTGTGCCCACGTGTGTGTCTGTGTACATGTGTACGTGCACTGTGTGTGCGCACGTGTGTTTGTGTACATGTGTGCGTGCACTGTGTGTGCGCACGCGTGTGTCTGTGTACATGTGTACGTGCACGTGTGTGTTCGTGAAGGTGTGTTCGCACGCGTGTGCGAGCAATCTGCACAATTTCAAATTAGCGCAGCAATGCAGATGACCCTGCAGCTCGCAGGGTTTCCGGCTCTGAATTCAAACAAAGATCTTCACTTCAGAATAAAAATCTGTGCAATTACAATACCCAGAACAATCAGTCTTACGCAGCTGCGCACACACGTACCTGATGCAGGGTATATCTCTTTCAAGGGGTAGATGACCTGTTGAATGAGAATACAGTTCAGCCCACACGTGTTGGTGACGGATTAACACCGCCGCCTGTGAGGTTGAGGTGTTGGGCACGGCGGGTCTACCTGCTCTCTCAGGGTTCCGTCCGTCAGGTAGGGCTTCTGCGGCAGGAAGAGGATTCCCCTGGGCCCGAAACAGGAAGTCATCTCCATGTACCCTGCGGAATCCCACAGACGCAACCGCAAGAATTACACAGACCGTTACAGCGTAATGCCTTTCTATAGCTCTCGTTAACGGAAGACATTCAGGTTCGCGGTGATCATCGTATGGCGTGAAAGCCAAGGATCAGGTCTGTGACCTGGTACATAGCACCAACGCACCAATCATATCTCCATTTGACTTTGGCTGCATTTTTTCATGTGAGCAATGCTTTTGAGTCATTCCGAGTTCATTTTAATGGTATCTATGCAGTTTCTGGTGGAGCTACAGAGATTTACTGAGATTTACAGTGATCTGCAGTGTGGTATTTGGTGAATTTCATGTGTGGGAGTGTGTTGGTTTATGCTGAATAGTGTGTTTCTTGTGCACTCAGCGAGTGGGAGCTCTGCGATGGATGTCTATTTCCCTTGTTATGAGTACTTTCTGCATGATGGGCGTATATTTCTTCTGTTGGGCATTGTTAGTTCCTGGGAGGTACTTAGTCAATACCCAGAGACAGCTATGGAAGACTGTAACATATGCTGTCATTGCTGTCAAATTGGAAGTATTGGAGACATATAAAACTGGTTGGAGGTGGCACTAATGGGTAGATATATTACGGTCTCTATTAATCCTATTTTTTTAAGCCTGAATAATGAATTTTCCGTGTGGCAGATGTGTATTTTCTGTTTGATGGATGTCTATTTCCCATCTGGCAAGTATGCATTTCCTGTGTGGTAGGGGTCTACTTCCTGTCTCTCACCGCTAGAAGACTCCCACAAGCAGTTTTACTAACCCTAAATAATTCATTTGCCATGTGGTAGATGTGCATCTTCTGTTAGGCAGATACACATTTCACATCTGGCGAGTATTCATTTCCTGTGTTGAAGGGGTCTACTTCCTGTCTCTCACCGCTAGAAGACTCCCACAAGTAGTTTTACTAATCCTAAATAATAAATTTTCCATGTGGTAGATGTGCATCTTCTGTTAGGCGGATACACATTTCACATCTGGCGAGCATGCATTTCCTGTGTGGCAGGGGTCTGCTTCCTGTCGCTCACCGCTGGAGGACTCCCATAAGCGGTTGAGGACGCGGAGCAGGGAGGTCTTCCCCGTGCCCGTGTTCCCCACCACCAGCAGGTGGGTCCCCTGGCAGACCTTCAGGCTCAGGTCCTTCACCAGCAGCTCCTCGGAGAAGGGGGACTTGTAGGACAGCCGGTCCAGGACAAAGGCCGTGTCGCCAGGGCCGGCGTGCACGTCAAAGTCACTGTGGGAGCGGGCGGGGCGGGGCGGGGCGGGGCAGGAAGCAACACTGTAATGTTCTGCCTCAGGACAGGAAGCCATACTTACATTTACACGTACTCATTTAGCAGAGGCTAACAATATGGCGCACACAATAAGGTTAGCTGAAGGCCAATGCAGATATAAAATAAACTCTGACACAATTGATACAAAGCATCGCTGTAGGAATCGATGTTGTAATAGGTATAACAGACAAAGGCGTTGCATAGATAGGGAAATATTAATGCAAGTCGACAGTGTAAGAACTTTAACGCAACATTTCCTCGAAATGTCCGGAGTTTCACCTGTCAAAATCGTACGTGTCCCCGGAAGCAGGGTCGTAGTCACACTGCTTTCTGATGATGTCATCCATCACCTCCCTCAACTCGCCAATCCTGTCCGTACACACAGTCACATGGTTATCAATCACGATGCCAACCAGAGTTGTTTGGGGAAAATGGTGATAACTGTAGGTCCTGCTCACACATACATGCTCTCTCTATTTCACACACCAACACACACACACACAGTTTAATAGTTCAGGAGCCATTGCCTGTGTGTATATCCAGCCACATCAGACACTGTGGTGGACAAGTCGATCAGCTGGCTGAAGCAGTTTATCAGGTAGATGCACACGAAGGCATTCTGAAAAGAGAGGGAGGCACAGAATCAGAGGGGCAGCAGAGAGATGGGAGTCACACCACCTGCTCTGTATCTGCTGTGTATTCCAGGGACAACTGTTTAACATGGACACTGCTTCCACCTAGAGGACGACTGATAGAATGACATCTGTCTACCTGCTTTTCCTACATTTTACTATACTGCTTTTAATTACAAACATACACACAAAACTAAGCTCAACAGTAACAGTGAACCCCAACTGGAAAACAAAATGGAACATGCAATGTGAAAATCTTGTCTTTCAAATAATCAAAACAAAGACATTTGTTTTGTGATCTAACAGTCACAACACCTCTTATTCCTTGTTGGTTACTTCGTTTTAGACCATTTAGTGAAATTCATATTTAGGGACCCCCGCCCCCCCTTGTAATGTTTCCCAGGTGTACACCCCAGTTCATGACCTGTGCATGTGTCAAAGGTCAAAGGCCAAAGGTGAGCTCGGAGGATGAGGGAAATGTGAGCGCTTACCTTGCTGATGAGAGCGCTCAGCTCTCCTGGGGACAGTCCGTCGTACACCCCCGTAAATATGGGGATGGCGATTACCATGTAGCTGAGGATGCCCCCCAGGTAGTCAAAGGTGTTCACCCCGACTGTGTGGAGGGATGGAAAGAAAGGGGAGGATGGGAGGAGAGGACGAGAGAGGGGAGAGGAAGACAGGGAGATGGAGGAGCAGACGAGCATATCAGATCTTTACGCTGCTGTGAACACTGTGGTTTTGTGTAGCCTGATCTAGATCAGGGGTTATCAAACTCAGTCCTGGGGACCCCACTGTTGCTGCTGGTTTTCAATCAAACCATAATGGCAAATCTCTGAATTGTAATGACCTGTCCATTCTAAATAATTACACTTAATGTGTAATGGCTGTTGTTACCTTCTTAAGGCCCCATTCTGTCAGAAATAGGTAAGAAAAGCCATGAAGAAAAGACCCTAAATCAGCCACATAAACTAATACACATTTCATGTAATATGCTACATGGTAAAATATTCTTTTAGAAGGAGATTATTAGAAGGAGATTACATTCAATCATAAAGTTGATCATAGACTGATTTGAAATCAATGGGGTGATAATCGGCCGTAACTGTTCTGAGGACATCTAGTCACAGAACCAAAAACAAGACAAAACAAACGAGACAACTGCATTATAACAAGCTTGAGGAAAATCTACGGAAGTACCAAAAACCTAAACACATTTTAACTGCCTTCACTGAGCTAGAGACTGGTGGTATCACAATCCAGCATGAGCAGTAAGTCCCCAGGACTGAGTCTGGGATCCTACAAGCCAGACCATGTGATCTGTATGAGACCCCATAGTGTCTCATCCTCCAGTCCCCAGATAAGCAGCACCAGCCACTCGCGGGTGCCACACCCCACTCACACAGTATCATCCTGTCACAGCTGAAAAGCCCATTCTCCACTCACACCCACAGACCCCGCCTACATCCACTAACACCATGCGGTGAACAGAGTGACAGGAAGTGCAGACAAATTCTAACGTCTCCACGTTAAATTAACTTGAATTAGGCATCTACAGTTTAAGATCTGTGATGAGTTGTGAAATGAGGAAGTGAGGTGGGACTCTTATTGTGAAATGTGTTGCGTGCTCCATTAGTTCCGAGCAGGACGGGGCTCTTACTGTACAGCCAGAACTCCTTATTGATAAGACGTCTCTGTGTCCGCAGCAGGGCCTGTAGCCTGTGGTCCGTCCTCATGTACTCCACCTTACCCGCCCTACATACACACACACATGGGCACACACGCACACGTATACATAAAACAACACAGCAAGGTTTATAGAAGTAGATCAACCAGACTCTGCAGCACCCTCTTGTGGCACTGCATACACAATACATTTTCCATGTTATTTATCCAAAGCAAAGGTATTTATGAGAACAATGGACACTGAAATATACGTTACTCAGTACAATGTGAAGTACGCCCTGTGGTGGGTGTGCCTGAAGTGTGCGGTGCAGTGTTTGGTAATCAGTGTGTGTGACGTTTTGTGCAGTACTTGACAGACATTGGAACCGGCTGACCTGTAGAAGGCGGCGGACTCCGCGTTGACCCGAATCTGCATGTGTTTGAACCTGCCAGAGAACCATTTTTAAAACCCGAGGCACATAGTGAACACACAATGACACACAACACACTGACTTCCTGGTGCGACACAGTAAAATGTTCAGTGTAAAATCAACTCTTGCCGTGTACACATGGTTCCTATTGTCCTCACATTATGTACTCTGTCAGAGTTGAATTAACACTGAATATTTTACATTGTACAGCTGACGGCTGCTCGGGTTTACCTGAAATCGCCCTCCAGCTTCTCCTGCAGGAAGAGAGTGGAGACTATGGGCCCCATGAGGGATTTGTTGGTGATGGTTCCCAAGACGAAGTAGCTAAATATGCTGACGGGCCCCATCCAACCAGTGCTGTGGAGCAGAGGGGTGGTGTCAGTAGGTAGACAGGAGGGGACGCCGGGGACTGTGACCCTCCTCCTTGAGCTCCGGGCCAACTCACCTATGGAAGCACTGGTACGTGTAGTAGGCCAGAGTGAAGGGCGACACGATCAGCCTGCTGGCCATGGTGCTCAGCTGCTTACAGAGCCGCTCCGTGTCCTGACTGATCCGCTGGTCCCTGAGACGCACACACAAACAAGCACACACACACAAGTGCACATGCACACGCACATACACAGACAAGTGCAGGCATGCACACGCACACAGACAAGCACACAAAAACATGAACGCACACACACACGCACACACAAGCACGCACACACAAAAATATATTTTTGCAAAATATACTTGACAAAAACATTTCTAAATTGAGTTTAAGGGTTTATTTTTAGTTACATAGCTTTTTGATGATGTTTTTGGTTTGATACTGTGTGTATTGATATTTTTTTGGTTCTTTTTTATTATCATTATTAAACACTTTAAAAAAATCTTTATTCTAGTGTAATAAATTGACAATAATGTTCTAATAAATGGGCATCAAAGTCAAGTCACACACACGCACACACAGGTTTTCTGTAGTCGTCTACATGCGCCCAAGACTGATGCAATCAGGATGGCTGACGCTACTCCCTCTGTGTATTTCGTAAGCTGTACGTGCCATGGTAATACAACGCTGTCCTTCCAACACTAATAAATCTGTTGGGCTATGCATGTGACTGACACAGTTATGTTGGTGTTTGCATGTCACAGACGCACGGGTCACCGTTCGACAGGCAGCGAGAAGGACATACGGGTTGTCTACGTCCTCCCGAAGCACGTTGAGGGTGTAGTACACCCTGCTCTGGAAGTACGCCCGATGCAGGGACTCCGTCAGGCTCTCCCTCCAGCTCACGTACATCTGACTGCAGATGTACTGATCCAGGCTCTTCAGCTGGAAACCGTGAGCACGCTCAGTTACACACTCTCCCTTGTGTGGTGTATTTCCAGAGCAGGGAAACCTACTTTTGGAAATACCTCCAAGATTATTTTGTCATCGAACCAGATACATTTTTAAACCTGATTTCAGACAGCTATGGGACTCCAAATTCAAATGTGCTCACACTTCAGGTGTTAGATTACCATAAACATGGAGAAGAAAAAAAAACTAAAGTGTCAGTGGAGAATAAGGAAATACTCCTTTAGATTATTTGAGAAGTTATAAAGTAGAGAAGCAGCACCACCTTAATAAAAAAAGGAAAGATTTTTAACAACCCAATAACATACGCTGACGCAACAGGAAGACAGCAAGATCCTTATCTAAATGGCAGCTTATCAAAACCCGCTCTTGCTCTGTACAAGAGCAGCCTGTAATGGTGAACTTACTGTGGAGTTGAGCAGTATCAAGAGGATCGCAAACTTGACAAGGCTCTTAAAACCACCAAAATCCTTGTCGGCTAGGACTTCATAGAACTTGCTTGGGAGAACACCCACTTGGTAAATGACCAGCTGCTCTAGAAGACACAATTGGGGGATTCATAAATTAAATATTCCCCGTATATTCTCTAAAAATGCAAAAAACTTTGAACCGGTCTAGGCAAACCTATGTACACCAAGGGTCTCCTGTTCACTCCATAAGAACTCATGGGAAATAATTATGAAAAACACTGCATGTACATTGGTGCAATCAGTCATGCTGATTGACAAGCCTAGACTGGCTGCACAACCAATTTTTATAATTTATATTTACTATATCTAGCTATACACACTAGTATATTTCTAAATTCAACAGTGTGTAGACAGATCAAGAGTATACAGTATATATAAAAATATAGCATCTTAATTTTGTTAGTTCTCATATTGAATTATACCAAGGAGGGTGACAAAGAGCAGAGTCCCAAACATCAGCACATTCTGACTGGACCAGGACGGGAACAGAATCCTCTGAATTCCACAGAACCTCTGAACGAACTTCAGGTCCAGTTTCGGTCTTGGAAGGAAACAGGAAAACACATACTAAGTGGCGTACGTCACGTATGAGAAAACAATTTCATAATAAACGAGTATTTCTCCATCAGCAATATGTCACAACCAGTGTTACCTTACAAGCGTCACTGCGACATAAACTATTCAGCCTCGTAGTTTTTTACGCATACATTAGGCAAGGTGTTATTTGGTCGTTCTGTTTTTACGGACTTTACACCGACTATATACATCATTCTACTCAACGAAGCTGCCTCACTCACTGCAAGAACTTGCTCTCTCACCCCAATCTGGCTAATCGAATCACTACCCCAGGCAAACCCAGGTTGAGGGACGTACAATAACTATATTTCCCCAGTTATATCCCAGAAGTAGGGATGACTTGGACAACTGGAACGTAATTGGTCACCATTCAAGAAAAGCAACCTGGCTTGCTGTGTAAACATGCATATAAATATTGGCAAATATCGTAACATTATATGCCTGTTCTAAGTAGCTAGCACACAAGTAGCGACTATTGAAATTAATTTGTCTAGCTCTCCTGATAAACACAAACCTTTTAACTTTTCTGGAATTTGTTCTTCCATCCTGAGGCATTTTGAAACGTGGTAGTTGTCTATAGAGTTACGGAGGTAGCGATATTTTGTTTCGAAACACCTACCCTGCCATTGAACGTGCAACACAAAATCCCAACGGAATTTTTGAAAACCAGTTATTTAACGCTAACTAAGTTCGCTGCTGACTGTCTTTGGACATGCCTGTGCCGTGCGGGGCATGGGTAGACAGGATGTCAGATCCGAACACAGAACTGTCCGTCTGAAGACTTGTCATGTGATGGGAAGGCAATAACAACGATATTTCAGTCAGCCACCTGGGGGAAATGATCGCGATAATGAGCAGCAAAACTACTCGTTATTTAGTAACTTTGCTAATCACTTGTATGTATTTGGTCGTCATTGAAAATCCGATATTCCGACGATGGTAGCTGATGTTTTACATTACAGATCTTTAACTATAATTGCTAAACAGGTTAGGCAAGTGTATACAGCACTGATACACTTATTGCCAATTTACACTGGAGTCAAAGAATCTCATTCTGAAAGCAAAGAGAAACTAACCAAACCAAACTGAGTCGACAAGCTACGCTGCCCCTTGGTGGCGAAAATATATTACTACAGACTGCGCTGTAACGAAGTAATCGATTCCACGAATTCTGAATGAGCTGTTTTATTGAATGCTCAAGTTAGAAATGTGGTATGAGTGTTGACTGCCCAGTGCCCACATAATGAATTGTTCAACATTGTTCGACATTAACATTGATTTTAGTGGCTTTAGTTGTGCTAATAACACAACCGGTAGCCAAGGGCAACGTAGTCAAGCAACGGTGTAGGCTACTGTTACGTAACAGAAAACAAAATCAAATGTATAAAGCCAAAGATTTTTGAGTGATCAGTCGTGGTGTGTGAATTCGTTATTGTTTCAATAATGGATGAGCTATGGATAAGCAACGATCAGAGTTATGGAGAGATCGACTTTCCAATCTCCGCGACCAACTGGAGATGCAGGCGGCAAGGTTAGGATCTCAGTGGTTAGGATTGAAGCCTCCGTTAGGGGGCGTTGGGGACAACCAGGTGGATGGTCCATAGCTTTTGGAACATACCAGTGCAACTTAACCAAAACGATTCGAATCTCTTTGACTTAATTCATGAATTAGCTATGCATGGCTGCTGCTTTACTATTTTACCAAATAATATTAGCAATCATATAAGTAAAAGTAAAAAGTAGCCCAATTTGCTGGTAAGAAATTTTATTAATATCTATTGCCCCCTCTCTTTCCAATTCAGCTTATGGCTGCTTTCAAAGCCAGGTAGCAAATTTGCTTGCAAAAAACAGCTAAAGATCATGAAAGCTAGCTAGCCAAGCAAATAGTTAACCAGTTACTGAAATGGATACATGTGCAGTAAAGAAAGTCCAGGCTAACGTAGCATTTTCTAGTCGCGGTTCATATAACAACGAGCGTTAAGAGTTTTAATGTGGAAAAGATTTTGAGGAATATTTTTTCAAATATTTTTTTTGTCTACAGCGACGTCTAGAGGTTGTACGTGTGAACACATTCTGTTTGCTTGCGCCATTGAACAATCTGCATAATACTAGTCTGCATACTTCTGTTGTAGAACATGTGGAGAATTACTATATGAAAGGATCACTACTGGGAGAGGGAGGATGCGGATCAGTATATGCTGGAACTCGCATCTCTGATGGACTGCCAGTAAGATGTCAACTTCTTCACTGCGCCTTGATGCATCCATCTATTCTCCTCTAGTAACACCTGGGACTATCTTCTGATATTGCCATTCAATTCTTAGTATCCCTTGTATGCCCCATTTATACGGACTTCCATTAACTATATTGCTATTTCTTTAGACTTGTTTTTATGCATCATATTTTCTTGTATTGGCTTATTTCAGAAGCTATGGTTGTAATATGAATCATTTTTCCTAGCTTTTTCATAACTAATATTATTTTACTGTGTAACATCAACATTAGCAAAACTGTGAAATGAAATATATAAGCATATCTGCTGTCTTTAGGTGTTTGTATATGACAGTAAAACTGAAAAGCATGAAGCAGTTTGTAAAGATTGCATTTGCACCTCTCATCTTTTATCTCGGTTTCCTCAGGTTGCCCTAAAATATGCGGCGAAAATAGAAGGAGACCTGCTTCTAGTGAGTAACACTTTAGCAGTTACATTTCTTCAGCTTTTACCCTGTTGGCTGTCCATGATCACAATGACTCATCTGTCACCTAATAAGTTTTTGACTGGTTTTTCCTTGTACAATCTGCCCTGTAATCTGCCCTCAAAATGTGTGCTGTGATGGATAATCTGCAGTAATCAGGACTCATTATTCATTGTTGCAACACCTTACCACACGCACTTACTGCCCAGTATAACATCAAAGCACACCCAGCTCATACAACTTTCCAATATATATGAACTTAATTATAACCACATCCAGCTCATACAACTGCCCAGCATAACCTCATTATATCCACACCCAGCTCACAGCTAATTTCCCATTACAACCTCATAATCACACCCAGCTCATAACCAGCTGCCCATATGAACCTCATTATATACATACCCAGCTCATAACCGGCCTGCTTTATCTCATTATAACCACCCCCAGCTCATGCACATTCTAGCCAACCTGCTTGACTTCCTCTCTCTACAGCCTGGACAGGAAGTCAGAGCACCTCGGGAGGTGGGGCTAATGGGGCTTGTGAATGAGAACGCGGGTCATCTTAACATCCTGCGGCTCCACGAGTGGTTCGATGCCCCAGACTGCTACGTTATGGTGTTAGAGAGGCCTGACCCCTGTAGGGACCTGGCGGGTTTCTGCTACCACCAGAACAAAATGATGGATGAACAGCAGGCCCGGGCAGTGATAGAACAGCTGCTTCACGCCCTCCTGCACTGCCAGCACGCAGGAGTGTTCCATCGGGATGTGAAACCAACCAACATCCTGATAAACACGGAGACCCTGCGTGTCATCCTCATTGATTTTGGGTGTGGAACTTCCTGGACGGACGCTCCTTACAGTTCCTTCGCAGGTCAGTGAGAGGACGAGTTTACAGGTTTTACAGGGTTTGGAAATACTGACGTTCTGATGTACTTATATAATAGTTAGGTAAAATAAATAGAAAATTCAGCATGCAGCAAATGTTTACAATTATATAGGCTTCATTTTCATAGCGTGAATGAAATATTCGTATTGTCGCTGCCATATCCATAGGTGTCTGTACACTCTTCTCTGTATATTCCTTAGGCACCCCTGAATTCGCACCTCCCGAGTGGTTTGCGGAGGGACTGTACCACGCTGGGCCCTGCACAGTGTGGTCCCTCGGGGTCACAGTGTTTGGCATCGTTTGTGGATACCTGCCATTTAACCCGAACGATGGCCATGAGAGCATGAGCAGAGTCCACTTTCCTACAGGGCTGTCCTCAGGTGAGTTGAGTCAGCAGGAAACGGCGGGGCTGATTGTGTGTGATGTCACAGATTTTACCCTCCTTTTATCTGCTCTGTCGGGTTTTGCCATTTACAGAAATCAAGGACTTCATGAGCAGGTGTTTGGCACCGGAGGTGAATGAACGAGCGACGCTAGAAGAGCTCCAGCGTCACCCGTGGCTCCACCCCACCTGCTTAGAACAAGGTAGCCAAATTCTTGACCTCAGAACTCACTTTAGATTGAACTAAGGGCCTCTTTGGACTATACTATTATCTGAAAAGTACCATTATCTGAAAAGATCTGCATTAAAATCAAGCTCATGGGCAAACAGGCTAATGTGTCTCAAGTGTTTTATTGCATCATGTGACCTGACTGTATGATCTCTTTCAGTCGGATTCAGGAAGAGGAAGAGGGGGACGGAGGAAGATGGAGAGCAGAAAAGGAGCTCCTCTGGCTCTCTCATTCCTGCAAAGTGCCTCCGGAAAGGTCAGGGTCACAGCAATGCTCTCCAAGAGAGGGAATTAGGCTCTACTGCACAGCTGTACAGCTGAAGCACATGGATATCCAGACTGGGACTCTGCATGGCTTCATAGAAGCTGACACATTCAAACAAGCCAGAAATACAATACTGACTGGCCCTGAAGCCTAAATGGCCTACCTATAGCCCTACAGTGTAGTGCTGCTTGTGTTATGGCTGAGAGTCTGCCGAAATGGCTTCAGCTTCTGGTATTACACGCTCCAGGAGGAGAAGGCCAAGGCCATGAAGGAAAGGGGCTGAGTGAACATGGTCCCCAGGCCCCCGTACTCAGCCTTGGCCATGAGCAGCGAGGAGCACGCTGCTCGCTTCGGAAGCTGGAGCCAACAGGGGATGACCATCTGAGCCACGCCCAAAGCAGTGAACAGTTCCTATCCGCCTGTTCCTCTTTGTGGTCGTATTACAGCTGCCAATTTTCAGGTAGGATCTATCATGTGCTACTACATCATACAACAGAAAAGCCCCAGAAGGCTGGTGTGAAGAGGAAGATGGAGTGTGAAGAGCAGGTAGTGGTGCAGGGAAAGAATCTGGGTCCCTACAGCGGGGCCAGACCTGCAAAGTGCCCACGGGAAGGTTAGTCACAGAAATGCTGTCCAAGAGAGCTGAAGCACATGGATATCCAGACCGAGACCCGTCATCAATATCAAAGAGCCCCCAAAATGGCCGACCTATAGCCCTCAGTGTAGTGCTGCTTATATGAGAGCAGTTTGTAATGATGCCAGCTGTAGTTCTGTGGGGTCTAATAATGCATCTGTTCCTCAGATCAAGATGAAGATCACCTGCTGAAACAGTCTGCTCCTGCCTGTGGGCGTATTCTGGCTGTCAGTCCACAGGTCTGTCCTATCATGCATTACTGCATCATTTCCTTGTGCAGTGGGCGTGGAATGTGCATTTGTAGTGTGGTCAGTGCACTGTGTGAATCAGGTTCTTTTTGTGGTCTTCCTAGAGCCTGGAACCCAGCTGCCCACTGTCCACCCAACCAGCTGACCCAGCTGACCTCCATCCCATGCTGGACTACTCAGGGCATGGGGCCCTAGTGTGAGTTCCCCTCTGATTAGGTTACCCCTGGTGGGTGATACATCACTGAATCCCAACTGGGCCAATTTTGTTTTCCTGTCTAGATATACTGATTGCATCATGATTAGAATTACTGTAGCACCACCCACAACAGGTCATGTGTCTTTGTCAGAAATTATTTTGTGAATCAGATAAGTAAACATGCTGTTCCATCAGTGTAACATGGTGTTTGGATGCATGGGGATCAGATTTGGACCATATTTATAACGGAACAAGATCTTTCCTTTTGCTCCAGATTTTCACTGGATGGGCCAGAGGATGCACTACTCTGCCTCGGTGAAGACCACCTCCAGGACCATGAACCCAATGTCCTCGTGGGGTGGATAATATAAGGTTGAGGCAGACTGTGACGTATCCACGTGTCGGTGCCAAACAGAAACTAAGCAGCTCAAGTCTCTTCATCGCTGTTTAATTTTCGGTTTGGCACCGACACGTGGATGCGTCACAGTCTGCTTTAACCCCATATTATCCTCCACCTTCCCAGCCTGCCTTAACCACACCCCCTTCCCAGACATCATTGAACCCTGTTGTAGCCCCGGCCCCCCATCAGACGCAACTGACGCAGCAAGTGCCAAGGTGCATGGTGTGCCCCACTGCAGTCTGCAACCACATACGCAGGTCACCATGCTGCAGGAAAGCTCGTGGACCGTACGTTTGTAAGCCTTGTTGAAGTACATATTGTACATTTTAAATATTCATAATAATAATCCAAGGGCAATAAGAAGTAAAATACAACCTGGGGAAGTTCCAGGCACCAGACATCCTGCAGTTTTGTTTCGTGCTCTTTGGTGACGCTCCCTCAGGAGAGATTTGTTTCTGTGCTGCAGCCCCATCAAGCCAGGGAGGCTGTGCAGGAAACTGGCCAGCGGCAGAAAGCCACAGTGCAGCCGGAGAAGAAGAATATGTACATAGTTGGATCAATGTAGAATGTGGTTGTTGTAAAACTGTATATGCATATCAGAGAGCTTGCTGCTTTGTTTTAGTAAAAGCACCGTACTAATGTATTGTGAATTCTCTTCACGCGGCGTGTATTAAAGAGTGGCTTATCACTGTGGTCCTTCTAAACTCAGAGTGGATTATTTTTTTCCATGACAGATGGTGTACATCTGTCATGAGATTGGAGCGTTAATTTGTTTTGTGAATGATCTATTTGTTTTCTGTGTTTCTTTCTTTTTCTCTTGTTGAGTTGTTTCTTTAAAAACAATCAAACTTGGTTTAGGTGCAAGAAATCTGGAGCAAGCAGTCACGTCACCTTGTTTTTTGTTGTTTAAAAAAAAGCCATTGATGTGGTAATATATGTGCACATTAGCCATTTTTTTCATCGACGAGGGAAATGCTAAGTAACTAACATTCAGTGGTTTATCCTTCTAGGCAAAGGTGAAGGTTGAGCCTGATTTATTCTGCACCTGTACAGCGGGATGCACCACAGCTATGAAAATCATTTACTGCATATTTTAGTCATAAATACCAGACAACACAATCAGACACATATATAAATGGAAGAGACAGTGAATGGCAGAACAAGCCGATGATGATGTAAACTTAACATGCTAAACAACTGGATTCGTTTTCATAGTCTTATTGAGCATAGAACAATCCCATCAGTATTTGCAATCCCTCTGGAACCTTCTCACTAAAAAAACAAAAGCAATCAAAAACTGAGTTATATCAGACTGCATTAGATTCAAACTGCCTTAAAATTGGAGCTGTCTCAGTGAGAGAAGTCTTAAGCCAATGGGTTTAACTGTCTGACAGTGAATGATGGACGCTTCCAACTATTTCATTTGAATGAATAAACTTGGCCATGGATCCATAAGAAATACCCACTTATATTTGCATAGAAAGGCCAGAGACAAACTAACCTATTAACTGCTTATTAACCCGATGGTAAAAACTTGGACTAAGACAACTATACTGCAGAAATTATAGTGCTGCCAGTTTTAAAGAACTGGACTCTGGCTCTGGGTCCAGAGGGGCTGTGCATAATTGAACTCAATACTACCTGGGGGAGAAGGATGCAATCAGCATTGTATCCCCATCTTCACCATGCAGTAGAGATCCCTCGAGTCAGTACGGTGCATTAGCTGCAAAATGATTTCCACAGTTCTCTGGTATGACAGCTGCAAAGCTGTCATAGCTCAGCTGGCGGCTACATTTGGGAGATTTTGTGTGCTAGTGAGCCCTTACTATGATGGAGATGTTTGTAGCAGTAGGTCCGATCTGCAGAATGAATGGGCATTCGGTATTTTCAAGTAAAAAGAATTGGGATTCAAAAAATAACTGTCAAAAAAAAACAATATTGACACGTTGTGGTACACGTCATGGCAGCCGCCCTGGTGTTTTTATATTCGCCCGCGTGTGAGGGCGCTAACCTTGTGGCAGCACGCCAGGAAACACGCTGGGTGCGATGGCAGCCTGCCTCTTCCAGCTGCCGCTAATGGCTACCCGGGGCAGTCTCTGTATCACTCGCCTTCCTCTATCTGAAAGTGTGGCATGAGCGCCGTGGATATTCGGCTCTCTCTCGCTCCGACTCGAGTGCTTAAACAATGACATCAGCACCTGCGACAGCCTGCTCCGCGGCCCGCGATGGCCGTAAAAATCGCTGGCCGGAGGTCCGGTTCGCTTTCTGACGCCAGGTGCCCGCCGTGGTGCGTATTGGTAGGCTGTTGTCCTCCGTGATGTTTTTGATGAATGGCAGGCGATCTGTAGCACAGTCAACGTGGCATGCGAGGTTAATCGCTGCCTGTAATACGATAATCCTCTCATTAGCCCACCAACCTATAACTCTGCAGTGCATGCTCGTGAACGGAAGCAATTATCTGAAAGGGAAAGATTAGCACCGGGCTTGTCTGCTCACTTGCTCTGCCGCGTATGAGGCCCGTTTTTTTTTTCAAAATGGCTTTTCGTAATTCGTGATTCGGTGCATTCGAAAATTGGCCCTTTGGGAAGTTTCTATTCATTTGCCTGGGATGGCACATGCACACCTGCAATCCCCCATGACATTGACACATGGCCTACGCTTCCGGTTGTTATTGCTTTGTGGGGTTTGCATTCATGAAATTGAACAGAAATATAGCCTACACACTGCTGGAGTGATTTAATATATAGTAAAGCAGGACTTTGAGTGCTCAAAGTAAACAATTGTGTTTTTACATTACGTTATGATTCATGGCATCAGTCAACGCAAAGTCCAGATGGCTTTGCAAGTTATGTTAGGGACAGATTTGTACAAAGGCTTTTTTTCCAAAGCACAAAATAGCACATTCACCCGAGGAGCCTCTACTGAGGGGAGCTCATGAGCTAGAAATGAAAAACATTGGCTTGCTTATATTCAATTTTGAGGAAAGAAATTGATGGACAGCGCTGGCTTCGTTGCCCTGGAGAATCAACACTGAGCCATCACAACACTGAGGCTCTATGTGTGCATTCTTATCTGCTCTCACACCTTTGTTGCCCGGCAACCAATGCATCCCCAATATGGCAGCCGTGTCCTGGAGACATATCACAGATCTCTGGCCCAAACCGAGATAATTCGGCTTCATGTTTTATTTGAAAAGCGGCTTAGAAAAGTGGCGGCCAAAGAGAAGCTAACTTCCACAGGAACTGCTGCCTGAACCCAAGAATGCCATAGCTGTAATCAGATAAAACTTTGTTTATTTTTTATTTACTGTCAATATAAATCTCTCTTCTGCTTCTCTGTGGAAGGCTAAATCCTCACCCCGACGAACAGCTGCCTTACTGTTTGTGACTGTTGAATCAGGAGATTTACTCTTGTAAAGATTTTAAGTTTTGTGTACAATCTTAGTTTTAAGCAAATAAAAAAACCTAAAATCTTCTTTCTTCTTTCTTCATTGCATTTAATGAGTTTTCAAGAATGTAGAAACCTTAACTGAATTACTGAAACATTAAAAGAAATAAGCACTATGATTGTTTTTACATATGCTTAATATCTTATATGTAATGTATCTATTTTGTGTTTAACTGCCAGCCAGAAAGTCCTTGTGACACTTGTGGAACAAAGTTACCGGTCCAGGCTGTGAGTCTGTGTATCAATCACATGCTATTTAACATAGACTTTGTAATTAATTTCATAGCCTTGGCTTCTCATTCAGCTTCAAAGTAGATATTTGTAATTCAAATGTAGATATGTGATCAAATGTATTTTGTTTTGGAGTTTTGCATCTTTGTCCTGACTAAAAAGAGATACATTTTAATACATAGATGTTATATTTAATATCTGTGTATTAAAATAAGTGGAGGAATTAATATTTTATTTTTTCATCATAGCTCTCATGACACCTAGTATGTTCAAATAAAACACCAGTAATTTCCATGTTAAACGATCAGAACATCTCAGTACAACTTTAATCAACAGACTTCTATAAACAGATCCTCTTGTAAACAAGTGTGAATTACTCTGTTGTCTATGGTCTCAGAAGGCACACTTCCTAAAATTAAGCAGATGCAATAACACAGTGTACTGCATGGGGGCGCTGTAGTACTGCTGGCCATGCACAAACATGTTTCCACAATGCACAACACTTTTGTTTTATAATTGGGTTTATGCCTCCCCTAGAAGTCAGTACAACAATTTAAATCTCACTGACCTCATAATTAAGGCAGCTGAGAATGAGCAAATCAGTCTGCAGACGATAATGACCTGCCAGTTTTATCTGTTACATGAAAATACAATAATGTTTTGTGGCCCTTCTAATTATTTTTCTGTTTAGAGAACGCCTAGTACAGTGTCATGAATGGGTTGAGCACTTAATAGAAAAACTGATTTTATCTGCTACGTTCTCCTCTACCTACGGGTTTATGTACACCATGGTATGTAGTCTACCAAGCTTCCCAATCACATCTACTTTCCCTCACCATTTTCACACCTTAATTTCTTATCATCACATTAGATTTTAACCTGTAGAGTCTTTCACTGCTAGCTTATGCAAACCGGAGTGTGTTGAGCGTGGAGGACTAGGTTTCATAACAATAGAAAATAACTATGTTTTTAAAATCAAGGCTGAAATGATAGTCTTTGAACAGCATTCAGTAATTTTCAGTTTTATGTGAACATGAACTGAAGACTTCATGAATTTTAAATTTGGAATGATTACTCATTTCATTTCAGGTCAATACCTCCACGGCGCTACTCTTTTCGCCTGAAATACATCATGAAAAATATTGCTGATAATGTTTGGCTTACTTTATAAACTTCAATGTAGAAATTTTTATTTTTTCTATCTAGTGTGTGTGTGTGTGTGTGTGTGTGTGTGTGCACACTACATTTCCAAAAGTATGTGGACGCCCCTTCTAATTAGAGGTTTAGGCTATTTCAGCCACAACCATTGCTAACAGGTACATAAAATCAAGCATACTGCCGTGCAATCTCCATAGACAAACATTGGCAGTAGAATGGATCGTACTGAAGAGCTCAGTGACTTTTCGCATGCTATGTCATAGGATGCCACCTTTCCAATAAGTTTAGTTCATAAAATGTCTGCCCTGCTAGAGCTGCCCTATTCAACTGTAAGTGGTGTTATTGTGATGTGGAAATGCACAGGAGCAACAACAGCTCAGCCGCGAAGTGGTAGGTCACACAAACTCACGGAACCAGGCTGCCGAGTGCTGAAGCGTGTAGCGTGTAAAAATCGTCTGTTCTTGCTTCCAACACTCACTACATAGTTCCAAACTTCTGGAAACAACATCAGCACAAGAACTGTTCATCAAGAGCTTCATGAAATGGGTTTCCATGGCACACAAGCCTAAGATCACTATGTGCAATGCCAAGCGTCGGCAGGAGTGATGTAAAGCACACCGCCATTGGATTCTTGAGCAGTGGAAATGCATTCTCTTGAGTGATGAATCGCGCTGCCCAAATGCATAGCGCACTGCCCAAATGCATAGCGCCAACTGTAAAGTTTGGTGGAGGAGGAATAATGGTCTGAGGTTGTTTTTCATGGTTTGGGCTAGGGCCTTTAGTTCCAGTGAAGGGAAATCTTACAGCATACAATGACATTCTTGAGACATGTTTGCTTCCAACTTTGTGGCAACAGTTTGAGGAAGGGCCTTTATAGGGTTGCAGGATTAATTTAAAATAAATAAATACCTGTACAATGAATCATATAGATGCAGCATCAATAGCATTACTGTGAACTCCTATCTAGGCACAGTCATAGACTTCAAACTAGCTTGGAAGTCAATGAAGAAGCAGTGACCTATACATTACATTGCACTTCCACATAACACTGAGCGGTATGTAAATATCATATCCTGGTACATGTGGAGCGAGCCAAGATAGTGGGACAGAACAGCTCATTGAACGTCACTGACGATTTGATGTTCAGTCATAACCAGCGACATAACACTTTTCTTTGAGGGAAAAGAAGAACACAGTAGTATTCTTTAAAAATGGCAGATGACAAGAATAATTACATACTTAATACAAGGGCTAGTTAAGCATTAATATTAATTATATGTTTCGCAAAGTAGATTAGCCATTGTCCTTTAAATATGATTTTCCATCAAAAGCGTAATCTAATCTATTTGTAAAAAATGGCAAAAGGAATGAATGATTCTACAGAAAGTGAAATCTATTCACAGAAGGTCAAAATGAATAAGAATGGTAAAATTTAATGAGGTAAAATTAATTAAAATGAAGATCAAAATCTTCCCAAAATGCTTGGCTGCTCATTTAATGGTAATGCTTTCTGCCTAGGGAAGGTGCTATTAGGGGATGAGGGTAGCCTTTTGCACGGACAAACTCAGCTCCTTTCCTTTCTTCCTCCAAGCCTGACAGCTCCCGTGCGCACCAACAACAGGAAATGAAGTGTCAGTGAGTGGGTCAACACAGGGCAGGCTGGGTGGTGGTGGTGATAGTGGGGGGGGGGGGGGGGGGGGGGGGGGTGGTGTTCTCTAATATCATAGTAGTTTCATCAGCGAACCAGGCTGGGATGCTGATGCTCAGCACACAGAGAAATGGGTCCTGGATCTTTATGCTGAGGGGAGCAGTAGGCCCAGAATACTGCAGCCGGGATCTGCAGAGTAAAATCCTCAGTGTTAAATCAAGTCTAACAGAGTCCAATTGGGACACAATGTACTCCCTTAGAGTTAAAAGTATTGTATCAGAGTACATTTTATATGGAACCTTGTTGTGTACAGCCAGTATTCCCAAACAATTCTGCCTAAACCCATGCTTTCAGTATATACACCATGATGTCACTTTCTACCACCTGACAGTTAAAACTAAGCAGGCATGTGATTAGTAGGTTGTTGGTTTAAGTTGAATTGTAGACCAGCAGGCGTTAATTTTACATCTGGACCAAACAGAACATCCAGCACAGTGATGTGGCACTTGAGTCTTTATTGGGGAGCGCCTCACTCCTGAGGTCATTAAAGCAAGCTTATATGGCAAGCTCAGAGAATTGCCTCTTGTCCTTATATGAATATGATATGGTTTTTCAAATAAAATTGATGAAGAACAACTGAAATATCAATTCAATGCTAATTCAAAAAATATTTTTGAAGTCATTTATTTTGCAATGACTATTTCACAGACGAAATACCCAAATATATAAGGCTATTGTGTTACGGTACTGTACATCACACAAATGATAAAAAATGGACCATCCAAAATCATGGAGCAGCCCAGGTCCTAGTCTTTTCCCAAGCTCCTGAACACAACCATAATTTTACCTAAAATCTAACAGTTATCATTTTCCTAACCCTAACCAAACCCACAAGCCACCAGAGGCCTGGACCATACCATGTGAGGTCCCAACAGGGAGACCTATTGTTTCAGATTGCAACAGTGAATCCTACAGGATCACTCCACTGTCCACAAAACACAACAGTCACATAAGGGACACTTTTGACTTCATACGCAAAACAAGAAACACCAGGATACCACAGAAAGCCATTTTTATTCACCATAGATATAGACATCCTATACACAAATATAAACACAGCAGCAGGACTAACAGCTGTAAAAATCTGGGTGGAGATGTATCCAGACAACAACCATCCAGATACAGCTCTCCTACAACCCCTGGAACTCAGACTTAATAAAAATGACTTTGAATTCAACCATGAATTCTTTTTACAGATCAGTGGCATGGCTATGAGCAAAATATTTTACACCAGCCTAAGCTAATATCTACATGGCACATTGGGAGGAGACTGTTTCTGAAAAATGCCCCAAACTACGCACTAATTACTTCAGGTACTTTAATGACATATGGGGAACATAGACACATAGCTGAGACAATTTCATACACTTCACATAAGTCCTCAACACGCACCATAGAACAATCACAGTTAAATATAGGCTTACCACGCATAATTCTCAAATAGACTTCTTGGACACAACCACATGCAAGGGACCTGCATTTCCCAAAACACACACTAGACACAAAGGTTCTTTAAAGACACAGACACACATTCACTTCCACACAAAAACAGTCTCCACCCAAAACACACTTTCAAGGACCTGATCAAATCCCAATAGCTCAGGTTTCACAGAATTTGTACGCAAAGCACAGATTTTGAAGAGGCCACCAAAACCCTCTTCAGTGCATTAAAACCTAGTGGGTACTCCAGATCTTTCCTTAGACAGAAATGAAGGACTTTCATGGCCACACAGCAACAGGACACCAGGAGAATAATCCCACTGATCACCACCTACTTGGTATTTAGCCAAGCAGCCAACAAAAAAATCAAACAGAACCTGGCCAGGGCCCAACTAACACAGACCTGCTCCAGGACTACAAGATTATCTCCACTCACAAAAAAAATAAAAAACCTCTAGGACCATCTGGTAAGTAGCAAATGACCAAAAATCTACACACACAAGGCCCGGTATTTTACAAGCAGGCCACAACAGTCAAGAATCACAATACAAACACAACTTACGTAATTGAACAAACACTTACAGTCAACACAGGAAACTGCATAAATGTCATAAAGTGTGGACACTGTGTCATAAAATATATGAATATAATTAGGATAATAATTAATTAGAACTAGATTAGCACAGCGCTTATATATAAAAAAATCATAGGTACACAGACACACACCTAGTGGCTCACTTCCTTCACCTTGGACTTGAGGCACCAGAAATATCGGCCGTACAAACAAACTGGACTCAAGAAGACAGACGGGCAGAAAAGTACTGGATCATAAAATTAAACGCAATATTCCCAGGAGGACATAACAAACGCACAAAAAAGACTAAATTCTTACTACTCAAAAGCTCCAGTAAACTGAATGGCCAGTGCAAACCTTTCTTTCCCTAGGGGACCTCATATGGGGTAACTTTGGAATTAAAGATTTTTTCCTAACACAACCCCAAGCTGAACCCTAATTTGAATCCTAAAGCCCAATTCTAGCCCTAGGAGTTATTTTCATGAATCCTTCTTTCTTCAGCAAACTGATGTGTGTCAAGTGTTCTGCATAAAAAAGGGTGCCATCTTTTGATTGTTGTTGGTCCTGTTGGTCATGGTTGCGATGAGTCCAGTCACTCTAAAGCCCTTTGAGGTTTCGCAAAGGCGCTATATCAATGGAGTTCCTATCAGGACAATCACTGCTCACATCCTGCATTCCAGATTCACCATTCCGGTGGGACACACCCTTTTCAAGCTTTGCTGCTTTTTAATCAACTTCCTTCGCATCACACGCCTATCTGCTGATTGCTTCAGGGAGTTACAGGAACTAAGGAAGAAAACTGGTTGTTAAGCATTTATGACACAAATCTACACCTCTGCTTTTGCACTTGCTTTGTTTCAATATCCTTATACATGCACAGAGGCAAGGCATGCCTCAGTAATATATTAATATCCTTTTCCTTTTTTAAAATGACATTTTATTCATGGCTCCTTTTCCCAACCCGAACTCAACCAAACTGTTGATCTCCCACTGCGACCTCTCCTGCTGACATCAGGAAGAGCGGGCAGAAATATGACTCCTCCAATTCACTTGATACCTATTTTTGCTATTTTCAGCACTGCAGAAGCACCACCAATATGCTGCCAGTGTCGTCAGAGGATAATGAGGTCAGCATATTCTGGGTTTGTGCTTCTGCAGGTGCCTGGTCTGAGCAGCAGTGGCCACTAGAGAGCAACGAGAACAACAGAACTAGCCTGCTTACCTGCTATCATTCCCTTGGGGTGAGCCAACTGTTACCTAGCCAAAGCGAACCTCTGGCTATAGCGGACAATGGTGCCACTAGGGCTCAAACACCCAGTAACAGGGCTCACGCTTTGCTTTTGTAACAAGCGTGAATGTATTTATTTCATGTTCATACCACAGTTTAAGAAAAAAAAAAAGCTTCTGAAGAATGATAAAGCGAGAACTGCAGCTTGTTGTCGGGCAATATATATACAGAACAGCTTTGAATGTACGATGAAATGGGCTTTTCCAGTGAAGAGCTATGTACTCTTACAGAACCTATTAGCCCTTGGCTGTGAATAAAATGAAAGCCCTTGAGGGAGAGAGGGAGGGAAGGAGAGAGAGAGAGGCAGAGAGAGAGAGAGAGCGAGTGGGGGAAGCGGTCGTGAGCATTTTTATATTCAATATCTGCATACATCTGACCCCCAGTGAGAAATGTTACATTGAGTTTTTGCAGTGATAATATTCCACCTGGGACCATATATGAATCAGCACAGATTACACTTCTGAAATGTAGTGAGTACAGCTGTGAATTCATAAGCTTTATTCAGTTTATTCTACATCTTTTGTTCAGGTTGAGAATTACATATACTAACAAAGTATATATCTAACCAGGTCCACCTAAATGAGACTCGTGATCTTAAAAGAAATTCAAAAATGCAATTATTATATTATTATTGGTACCACCGTGTTATCCCACGTGTAATTCCTTCCTCCTCCACAAGAAGGTCAATTCAAAGCCACTTGTAAATCACTATTTCAACGTTACAGGCAATTTTTTATTTAGTACTTTTATTATTATTATTATTTATTTATTTATTAATTTTTTACATTATATACAGCTGGTTATATACTGAAGCAGTGCAGGTTAAGTATCTCGCTCAAGTTTTCAACCTGGGAATTGAACCCATGACCTTCATGTTACAAGCCCAGTTCCTTACCCATTATACTAAGAGACGAGAGAGACTGCCATTTCAATTAACTGCACAATAATCTCTGATATTCAATGCCCATGTAAGCAGACATATGAGCAGAATAACAATGTGATGTTTATGTTTGATGAAATTTATCATGCCCACCAATTAAAGATATCCTGCAAGAAAATATAAAACAGTTCTTCTTTCAGGTGGAACATGTTTGCTTAAAATGAAAAACCTGCCATACAGTACTGAAAAGACAATTTAAGGCAAAAAAATAGTAGCAGCCATACCTAATAAAATCGGCAGCATTGTAAATGTCACACATTCAAATAAAGCCAAATGTGCTATAAATTTTGTATATTTTTAAATGTGCTTCTTGGTTTACTTTCTGTTCTTTCTTTGATGGCCATTTGAAAATCTGGGAATAAGAAGATATACTTCTTTTAGCTTTCACATAATCCCTGGCAACTGCCAAGTAGTGACAACCCTTGTTACACCGGAAATCTTTTTTTTGGTTGTCTTCCTTTGATCCTTTTGAAAGATTTGTGTGTTTTCCCATGGGTGCTGTGAGTAATTTTGAAGCTCAGAGGGACAGTCCTAATCAAAGCCAGGAACAGAACAAAGTGGAAGGATTTTCACATCCAGGCTGTCAACCTGCTTAGGTTCAAATGTCTTCAGAAATTAGTCAGCTGGTTGACTGTGTTTTCCTTTTCAATTGATTGGAGTATTAATACACTGTGGGCTTTACAGTTTATGAATATCCTGTGGGCTTTTATATTGCTTGCTAATGGTTGAAATTATTAACAGTTCATTGTTTTGCCTGCGCTGTGAACTTGTTGTGTTCATGAATCTGGTAGCTGCTCAAGTTTGTGAATCTCGCCTTTCAGACTCTCATGCTAGCGGGTTGTTGTTGATGAATGGTGTTGTTGTAATAATAATGTAATTGTAATGTCTTTCTTAAAAATAACCTCTAATGTCTCTAAGCATTTTGAAATGCTGCTGAGGATTAATTCATTGTGTGTAGACCGAATCAGCTAAAATGACTCTCAAATCAACCTTGATTGATTGTCCTTACAAAATAAACAATAATAACAATAATATTTCAAATCTGTGGATTCATCAGTAACAATAGGCATGCCATCGGCTGTTTTGACAAGTTCTTTGATTTTCTGTTTTTGCAAACCAGAAACTGGGGAAAATACTCCATTTATGATTTTGTCATAAGCATCGGACTTACCCCGATGCTTACCACATGCCTCTTAAAAAATGGCATTCATTTTGTGTGATTTATTTTCTTAATAAGAATATTTGCACTTTCCAATGCCTCTGTTAAAAATTTAATTAACTAATGCTGCCTCTTACTGGCCTCTTTCTCCTTGTGCTTTTAACAGCTATTTTGCCACGTCATTGTCTGGCATTTTGTTTGCCCTTTGTTGTTTTTCCATTTTTAAGTATTGGCCTTTTATAATCTGTGGTCAAGAGGTAAATATAACTCAGCAATATGTGCAATATAAATTAAATCCTCTGACATGCAATGTACCAGTAGAATACTGTTTTACTGTTGGTCTGACATTATTTGTGTGTTCATGGTTCGCTTTTTCCACACTTATCCATATTTATTGTCGTTCAAAATGATGAACACATCACAATTAGTACCTAATTGTATAATTGGTCATGCACCTGTGCTTATTACAAACAATTTCAGAACTCAAAGTACAGCAACACATGGAGGATAACCTACAGTAAATAACCTAGTTGGTCACCAGTACAAGGTTTACTTCATGTCCTAATCATAATGTAGCCTATCCCAGTATGCTTTGGCCAAGAGGCAAGAATAGACTCTGGATAGGTCGCCAATCTATCACAGGATGTGCACACACCATCCACTCATGCCTATGGGCGGTTTAGAGTCTCCAGTTAGCCAAACCTGAATGTCTTTGGACTGTGGGAGGAAACCAGAGTACCCACACAAACACAGGGAGAATACAACAAACTCTACACAGAAATCCCCGAAAGGGTTTTGTGAACCTGGGACCTTCTTGTCGTGAGGCAACAGAGGTGAACATCAAGTCAAGCAAAAAACTAACACAATTTTCCCACATAAAAAATATTACTGTATCTGCACATCATAAGTTTTTGAAGTTGTGATAAAAAGATTAGTGCTTGATAATTCAGAGCTACTTCAATTAGTTACAATTTAAACTACTTTGCATAAGTCATAAATGGCAGGCTACCTACCCGACAATGAGAGATCTCTCCAGTAGTGTGGAACATTTCAGGGTGCGCCTGTGTCAAATTTGGGCCTGGTTGGATTAGTATACATTGACTTTCATGTGAAATTTTTTCCAACAATTGCAATTCAATTATTATTTTTTATTATTTCAAGAATTCAATATAGGCTATATAGGCAATGAATAAAAGGGTATGAAAGTAGACTCAAAGTATAATCAATTGGCATGATGGCAAAAACTACAGAAAACAAGGTCAATGTTGAAAATAACCCAAAATATAAGGACAGGAAAGTAATAACCCTTTCATAGCATTGCCTTTTGTAGTCTTCGCCATTCAAGTAGGCCTATTATTGTATTTAGATTTACACCAAAAACATATTTGCTGTAATTTTTACCCGCCATCAAGTTTTGACCATCAAGCTTTGCAGATCTACATCTACATACTGTACACGAGTTCTACAGTAAGGATGTGTTCATTATTCAGTGATATTACTGTATGAACTACAGCAATTATTTACAGTGTACTTGAAAAGTTTCAAGGCATTAGGGAACCTAACAAAACATGTTACTGGTCAAAGTTGACTCATATATTTTTGCGATTTATTGACTGGCTACAGTATGCCTTTTGATGTTTGGGGGTAACAAATATTGAATAACTTTAGCATCATTAAAATGATGCATTTCCCCATTTTCTCCGAACTTTTCCTCAGTATACACTTAAAAAAAACAAAAGTGCATACTTTAAAAAACCTGCCACAGTTAAACATACAATAAAAAAGGGAAAAATAAGTAAAATGTCAAATGTCTCCTAACCTTCTGAGCCAGGCAGCACCCTATGGCACTGGATTGTTTTGATTTGGGGGCAGGAAGCCCATTGGAATTATTAGAAAAATGCCTTTTGATGACTGTGTGTGTGTGTGTGTGTGTGTGTGTGTGTGTGTACAAACCAGGATGAAAATGCAATGCAAACCATAATCCCTTTTCAATAGCTCGGGCAGACTGCCAATTCTCACTAAAGCTGCAGTCACACTTAGAAAAAAAAAGAAACTATAAAATGAAACTATAAATAAGACGTTTTATGAATTTTATGGTCACCCTGGTGGAAATTTTATTATTCAATGCATCCGTCAATCAGCTCCCTTTCTGAGCACCCTGTATGGAAACGAGGATCGAGCAGTGAATCATAGAGGGAAGGAGAGAATGACTACAGAGGTGGTGTTCCTGCTGTATCTGGCAACATGATAGCCAGCCAGCTAGCTAGCTAGTGACCACCCAATAAATAGCATACCATCGAACTAGCCCAACACTGTATGCACTAACATGTCACTTATCACTAATTTCAGGGGAATCCACTATCTCTGGTCAAGTTTTTATTCTTCAAGCCATCTCACTCTTTTCATACAGCATGCCTTAGTTTCAATAACGTACGTTTTTATACTTGTCTCTGTGAGTAAAATACAGGAATTGTGTTAATTTGTGTACACATCTATGATTGGATAGCAGCCTTTATCTTTAGAACCTTATCAAATAATTGCCCTAAAATTGATCCTGATGGCAGAAACAATTATCAGTCAATGGGATTTTTTCAGTTATCACTGTGGTGTAATCATCTTCATTCACTTAAAGTGGAGTATGCACTGGTACAGTCTTCTTGGGCAGGGCCTCTGAAGTAGTCTTTCGAGGGACAGGTGCTCAAAGTGAGAAAAGGTCACATCAGCCTAAATTTGTTTTCTGACACCCAGTTATTGTATAGAATATATTTTACCAAGATTGATTAATGAAAATGAATGACAGCAACAAAAAATAATACAAATACAATTTTAAAAAAATCAAATCAAAGGGGCACTTGGGGCAAAAGGGGTGGATGCTTGGGCACCCAGAAATCTCCCCAAACCACCCAAGCCACAACCCCCTTTTGCTTTGCATTCCCTCTATTTTCAATGATCAAAATCAGTATATCTAATAGTGAACTCTCTAATTCCAGCACGGCAACCTCAACACTACAGACCAACCTATTTGCTAAAATCCACATTTAATACTTTGTGATATGAAAGATTACATTTTTAGCAATGCATTATTTTGCAAAAAAAAACAAAAAAAAAAAACAAAAAAAAAACCAAATTTGACCAAATAGTACAATGTCATCTTCACCTGTAACTCAAATTCAATGCATGCAGTGTGAACAGAGTAGATCTCACATTACTTTGCCTTTATCCTAGGCATGCAACAGCATTGTCCTCTAAATGGCTTTGTTGATAAACAGCAGCTCCTGTGTTCTAGTCTTCAGAAACTCTTTTACCCTGGCCTGTCAGGACAACAGACAGCTCTCATTGTTGTAATTTCACAGTTGGCTGTGTTTTGCTCTCGGTGTTTGCTGCTTCGATGCCAGCCAGACTATCTGAGGGAACACAGAGTATCAGCACAGCGCAGACAGAGCGCGTTCTCGCTGATATGAGAAATTAAGGCAAAAAAAATTAATCCTGTGTATGTTTTATTAATATTGAGCTGAAATGCAATAAAAATAGCCTCTGTTTTTTTTGATGAGTATGTGACAGTGTATGGTAAGGGATCAGAGAAAGAGAGCTGGAGAGATCAAAGAAGACTGGTGATGTGAATTATATCTTGGGAAAAAAATATGGAAAATAATAATGACTAAGCCAAAAAAAAAAAAAGTTAAAGGAAGAGGAAGTGCATGATGCTAACATCGTTCCCTGCATGAACGTTGCTTTACCAAGAAATGTTATTTCAGAAATAACATAAAGTGACCCACATGCTCAGTGAAGTTTCAAGTAGAAACTACAGGAAAAAGGTACACTCCGTTCTAAAAGGAATTTCTGTCATACTAAAGGGAAGAACTCAAATCTCCAGGCATCAATATTCTCTGCCACTTTGCCACGATGTTCCTTAATGCAACAACTTCCCCAAAAGCTACTCAGATTTTTTGCTGCTGGTTTTTTTTTTTGCTGCTGAAATTTTCTCTAGTTAAACAACAACAAAAAACCAGAAAACAGATTTAGCTGATTAATTTTTTTCTTGCCCATTTTGCTGTCAATACAATAATTGCTGATATGTACACAAGAAAGCCCAATGACTGAACTATGTACATGTTCGGTGTGCAACTCGGTAGAGAAAATCTAATGAGAGCTCTGCTATTTTTAATTTATTTAACACAAAACCATTAGTGCTGGATCAGTAACTCCTGTAAGGTGATTAATACACAGCATTGGCTGGAACAGATAAAGGTGTCAGTGTTTGCATACCTAGCGAGTCTCGCCACAACACGAGATGCAGAAAATTATAATGCACCGAGCATGTAAATGTCAGAGCGTAGACTGTGTACAAATAAATCTACCTGTTCCGCGGTGCAAAGGGCAGGCTCGTAAACAGGAACGAGCGTGAGCACGTGCTGCGTGTTGTCTCTTTATAGTGGGCAATAAACACTGTGACACATTATTAACTGTGGACCCCGTTTAACCTGTTAAATTATATTCTCCTTATAACGTTATTTCCTTGGAGGGAAAAACCAAAATCACTAACAAATAAAATAATGGACAATCCATGGTGCGACTAAAAACTTGAGTCAAAACTTTTCGTATGATAAAAAGAGCAGCTGATAATGTTTAAATATGAATTTGACCCGGAGCAATTTTGCAGGATGTCTGAGTTGAGTTTAAAAAAGCCGTAACACAGAGTAACTGAAAAAGAGCACACAGACAAAGCCGGAATTGCAGCATCATCATGTGTGAGCAGCAGAAAGCTGCTAGATCCCAGAATAGCCAATTATAAATGTCAGGAACAAAGAAGACTTTCCTACGGAGGTGCTTCAGTCTGCAGATGAGAGGCTGAGAGGTAGCGTTGAGTTTGCAAGTGCAGGAGCAAAGGAAAGTTCTAGAAAAGTTGAACTGCTTTTTTGCCGTGAGACAGTTCAATAACTGTCTGTGTTTTCTGTGAGCGATTTCATTTGTAAAAAGAAGGAAAACCATGAACACTACTGTTTTTTGCTCACATTTATTGAACTATGTCACAAACAATTTGCAATCCTAAGATTTCAACTCAGTTTCAACCCTCAGATCTTCATCAGGTCAAGTACAGTCTACCTGCTATGTATGTAGCATTCAATAAATGGGAGCAACGAAGAACAGTGTGTGAGGATGTTCTTGTTATAATAAATAATGCTGTCTGACATGTGTCTCTATTAAAACCCTGTTATTCACATTTGCTCTGTATTCTATCTGACTCAGGGCCCAAAATGGATCATATTTTCTGGCAGATGTTTGGCATGACATAGGTTTTGCACATACATACTGTACTGTACAAATGAAAACAGTTATTAATGCATTAATTAGCTGGCCGTGGGATGGGTGGTTCCGGCAGGTACAGACCCAGCACCTGCATCACAGGGAGATGTAATTGAGGTACACCATTACCAAGCATCTGCCTTAAACAAGGAAGTAAGCTACTCTCCGGTCAGAAGATGCCTTTTCATTCAGTTATTTCCCAACATATGGCCAGTTCCTCTTCCTTGATTATGGCGTCACTTTATGGCGAGTCTTCCTGGGGGCTGTAACTGGGCTGGTATGCTAAGGGCATGCTAGCCCTGGATGCTCAGCCCATTCTCCCCCGCTCTGATCTGCGCTCCTAGGGAAGAGGGCTTCAGCGAGAGCGATGCGATAGCCGTCAATCACGCCAGACTGTTATTTTCTGTTTGGCTCAGCAAGCCCACAGGCCTTCATTTTCCCTACCCATCAGACTTTGTGCTCCGTGCAAAAAAAGCCACCCCGGGCACCATGTTACAAAATGAAGTGTCTGCTTCCTGAGCGCAGGGAGGGGTGTTTATAAGCGATGTTTATTAACAGCCTGGCAGCCCTCCTCAACCCCTATGCTTAGTCAAACCGGCAGCCAACCGCTATCCACGATACAGCTCCTCAGGGTCTAAATATAGCCAGCCCCCAGCACACCCATATAATCGTTCCCCTAATGCTGCCTCTGCCTGAAGCTGTGCATTTTCTCTCTTTCTGCATGGATTATTTCTTCTTCCATATCTCTTCATTGCTTATTATTTGCTTTTCCTGGGAAGTGGAGCTCTGCTCGTCTGTTTAAATCTGCTTAGCAGTGACAAGGCTGCACTGTGTGAGTGTGAGACCCAGTTCGGCCCAGTTTCTCTCCGGTTTGTAAAATGGTTGGGATTTTAAAAAGGTTTTTAGTTTCATAATCCACTGTGAACAGCCGTATGACGACCAGTAAATTAAATTACACCAAATAATGTTTGATTGACCAATTTATTGAAATGTCTGTAATGTGTCTGACTGTTGGGGGAATTCCAGTTCATGTAAACAAACTGAGCATGGATAATGTTGTTGGACATTTTGATCAAAAAGTACAGAGCCTAAATACTGAAGGAGAACGAGATGCGGGGTGTTTCTCATTTGACAGAATAAGAATATGTAAGCATGTGTGTGAAGTGAAGTAGTTGTCTAGCACTGCTTTGATTTGGAAAAATACTTCCTGTTTTTACTTTGTCCTTGAAGTTTTTGAACTGTTAAGCAATCTGGTGAGGACTAATGAGGAATGAGGACTAACAATGAGTCACCAGTATCTGAGCCATATTTTTATTTATTTTTTCCTTTAATTTTATTTTTTAGCTTTTTAGATTTCTTAGCTGATCATTTAGCTTTAGCCACCTGCTGTTCCTTGTTCATAGATCCATGTATTCATATCAGTGAATTTCTATTGATTGATGCCATAGATCTTCTGATGGTGTGTGTATGTTTTTTTTCTTCTTCTCATTTTGGGTACCATTGAGACACCAGATGGGCAATTACATGTGTGGTGATTTTGCAGCTGCATGCTAGTTGTTTCTGGGTGATTCATGGCTGTGTTGGTGAGTCATCTCTAAAGTGTTGAAAGCACAGAGGGCTTATTTTTCAGTAAAGTAGCAGTTAGCCAGCTGGGTCTGGTCCCATGACGACCAGAGCATAATCAGGACAAATCACAGGTTCCCCCGTCCTCATGGTCCTTTCTGAGCTTCAGGTTGTTTCAGTCGAACCAGCTCCCCATTGGCTAAAACAACCATTAAAACCTTTACCTGTCCATTCATTGATAAGGGGTTTGCTCGTCTGAGTGGCCAAGCGATCCATTCTAATCCTCACCTCTTCCAATTTCCAGGCTTCGACCATACATATAATCACCATATATGTAATCACAATTCATAACATTCAGATGATACATATATAGAACTACCACACAAGTAGTCAGGCTTTTCCCCTCCTTCTCTTTAGCCCACCAATCCAAACCAGACTCTAAAATGTTGGCAGCAGACAGTCATTCTCACCACACGAACATAGAAAACAGATTGATCAGAATGTCTAGTGTGAGTTCCCTGCTGCTCCACGCTACCAGCTAGGCACCAATAAAAACATTTAAAAAATGTTTTACGTTTCCAGGCCACGCCCCTGCTCCACTCACATCCATCGGAACATTTCTGCCGAGGTGCATTGCTCATTTCAATCTCCCTTCATGAGACAGTTCAGACCTAGGGGTTAACGAATGAATGCTTAAAACAGGAGTTTTCAGGTTCCTACTGCCTGTGACTGAGGTCCTGGCTCATCAATCACGATCTTCCGCCACTGTCCTCCATGTCGGTTTTAGCTCGCCCCTACCAGCTGCCCCCCCCCCCACATTTCTATTCATTTCTCTCGCCTCAATATTCCGCCCCTGACGGCAGTCACCACAGGTGTCCCGTACATTTCAGCATCACTTCTCCAATTATTCCATTACCAAACCGGGACTGCTTGCTGGCTTAAAGGAACTGCTGACATTTATCCTCACTTTCACGCTTTTATTAGGCAGACTGCATAATGCGTGTGGGGGGACCTGACATGTTTTCAGCTCTGTGCCAAGACTGCAGACTGGGATTAGCTAGGGAATTAGCATTACTGAGTGAAGTTTGGCTAATTTTTTTTTTTTTTTTTACTGATTTTAGCAGTCAGGAATGATCCACATTCGCTTTACATTCTAGGCAAATAATAAGCTCAGAGTGGAGGTGTTAATCTCTATTAAAAGTGAATTCTGTTTTCCACTGGATTTGATTGTTGACTGTGTGCCTACAGATTTAATAACCTATAAACAGATGCAGTACAGTAACAACAAATCAGAAGAACTGATGGGCTGACCAGGTAAGATTAAAACATACAAATGACAATGGACTCTTACCAGAAAATTCTAAGACATTATTCAGGACAGAAGAAACCCTTTTTTAAAAACTCTTAGACCCACTACTTTAGCAGGTGAACTATGCAGGGTATTGTCCGTCTTATTGCTTTTGCCCTAAATTATACACTTTGTACTGCTCTATGAATGACCTATGAATGTTTGCAGAACTAATTCATTTTAATTAATTACTCCTAGAAAGAATTGGATCACTTTCAATCAAATTCACTAGTAAGGGGTGACTGATGCCATCTCCTGCCACAGTATTGCAATTCAATGGTACATTTACAATGCATTAATTTAATTTAATGCAATGGTACATTTAAATGCACTCCATTTACCATTTAATTTGAGGTTATGGGACCTTCAAGTTTCACTATACCATTAAATTACCGACGGTTCAACTAAAACATGCAGTTCCCCAAAGTTAACCACCTGACCACCCTCACGTGGGTTCACGGGCAAAAGTTTTGCTGAAAGGGCTGAGTCAGCGGCACAGCCTGAGCGTCTCTGTGCACTGACCCAGTTTTGGGTCCGCGTAAAAGCCTCTGTCAGCGACTTCCGCCTGCTCACTGCTGTCCTCGTGACGGATAGATTGCTGTCATCCCTTTGCTCATGGGCAGAGAAAACTGACAAGTTGTCGTGGTGACACAGACAAAAGTACAGCCTTTAGTGAAAGAAAGAAATGGGAATTAGGGATTCCAACGAAATAGTAATTTGAAGGGGGGGTGGAAGGGCTATATACTTTAAAGAGAGAGAGTATGGAGGAGCAAATACTTCTAAATAGATTTTAAATGCAGCTTTATTGGTCAGATTATGCAAACAAAGTATTATTTTTATCCTGATATACTGTGTATATCAAAGCCATTGATTCTGAGGTGTTTGGCATGAAATAACATTGCTTGTCATTTGTTTGATGTTCATTACCACATCATTGAAGAAAAACTTCTTTCTCATACATTTTCTACGCTAAAATGTCACTAGCATTGCTTAGCCCAGCGCAAACCTTTTTGATGTTTAAACGCTTTTAGAACTCTGGAGATGGGCATACTTTCTGGAAGCACACAGGAAGTTCGTATTCTCTTTATCAAAAGGGGGAGGCTAACTTCATTGTGTACTGCTTTGCCAACCTAAAATCCACACCAGCTCTTGGACCGTCTTCTCCAAAACCACGCCAGAAATACTTCCTCTGCTTTTTGGCCTATCCAGAACGCCCTCCCCTCCAATCCGTCAATCCCCACCCACAGCTTGTATGTCTAATTCCACTGCTTTACCACTTAATTTACTTCCTGCCATAATAGGACCAGGGTTTCCCTAACCAGGGGGCCGCTGGCTCGGGTGTCTGACAGCAAGCCTGTCAAAAAAAGTGCACAGCGCCAGCTGTGAGCCCGAGATTAGGGGCCCTTTGGGATTGGAGCAGAGCTTCCGCAAATCACAATTTCCCGACACTGTAATTACATTTTAATATCAACATCACTGTAATTGCACCCCAGAGCATTGTATGTGGATCGAGGTTCACAGCCAATTGGAAAAATGGAACGGTGTTCTGATTTCCAGTAATATTTAAGATTCTCTTGTTAAATATATGATTACTAACCAGTAGTATACGTGGCCACTGGGAGGACCTTATAGTTTATGAAAATTCATAAACATGCATAAATGTCCGTTTCATTGCCTTGTCCTTGGTCGCCCCAGTTCAGGACTGAATCATATCGGAATGTTTCAGCTTTGTACAACTGTACAGAGATGAACCGTTCAATGTTTAGAATTCAAGGTCGACCATTTGGTCAGTCTATAGATGTCATGCGATTAGTAACATTTTGTCTGTGAATTTCAGTTGGCACATGAAAAAAATAGTTCAATTTAACATGACTTTCCTTAGTCCAGAGGCTAGGTTGGTGGAGACATAATTGCGATGAGCATTTTTTAATGATGAAGACTGAAAATGTAAAATACATCGTATCATATAATTGCCTTATATGAGGATAAAAAATTATACTGAAAAATATGTATACTCTGCTGGTTGAAATACAGCTGCAATGCCCATAAAAGCCTGAGAGATAAGACCAAAAAAACAAACAAAAGGCAATTAAGACAATGCTCTCCCTCCAGAGGCATTGTACCCCAGTTTGAGATGGGTCACCATTAAGCGTTCCGAGGCTAATTGGAAGGGAAGGGGGAGGAGGGGGGTGCTGAAATTGAACGTGTTTCATCTTCCTTGAAGCAAGTCTGTGAAAAAAAATTACTAGACAGAAAGCACTTTCCACCTCATAAAGTTTTCATTGTTGAGAGGCGAGATTACATCATCAAACGCCCCTCCTCTCCCCACCATGGTTCCACAGGGCTAGGCGTGGTATCTCTCTGGAGTGCGTCTAATCCCTAACACCCTATCTGAAGAGAGGGAAACCACGTACTGATAGGAAGGTCTCTCTGTCAGACCTTCTCAGGATGGTTTTTCCTCGTCTTGCCTTGTTAAGATAATCCCCCCTCTCACACTTCATTAAGAGTTTCTCCCTTCACGTTGTGTCAGGATGGTGACCCCTGTCATGCTTTGTTAGCGGGTATCTCCTGTTGTGCCTCATTAGGAAGGCTTCTTCCACTGAGCTGCATTTGGATGGTCTCTACTGTGAAGGGGATGCTGCGGAAACCAGGCCAGTTCAACGCATGCTCTCAAGAGCATGGATGTTTTTTTTTTCCTGCTGCCTGGTTGCGATCCAAACCAAGAGGACTGACCTCAATACTTATTTTTACCGCTCACATTGCCATTAGCTTGTGTCTATAAATACGGCGCAAACACGAACTGACCTGCCGGCGATTCCGCGGTCGGGCAGATATTGAAAGAGCCCTGTGGCCCTCTGCCGCGGTTCAGCGGAGCTGCCCTTTGCCGCTTTTCAATTAAAACGTGACCTGGTGGCACCTGGGAAATCTACCGCCCGCGCTCAGGAGTGGTTTTGGATGAGGCGGCCGTAATGTGGATGAGGAGGCCATATCCGCGAACTCGGATATCGAGGCAAAGTCACCGCGGAGTGAAAAACCGGATCCCTTCGCGGGGGTTTTTTGTAAACCGCCAAACCGACGGGTAGACGAGAGCGATCCGCGACTTGTCAGAGAGGGAGAGTGCGGCGACCCAGAACAGAACGAAGGCGAAGGAAACGCGCAACCGATAGCTTTCCTGTCACCAACATAGCCGCCGCCCACCACCCGCAGCAGCACCTGGGGATGAGAAATGTCTAAGGGTTGTCACCGCAAGGGCTTGTAGGTACTGAAGTGTGCACTTTCATTTCTAGGTGCAGGTTCCTGAGGGATTGTGGGAAACAGCCTTTCAAAAAGCAACATCACTCTAATCGCTCTCATTTCTTCTAGCAGACACAACTTGGCAAGCTGGCTTGAATGCATCCCATCAGTGGTACAGGCTGCAACACATACAGTAAATGAGATACTTTTAACAGAGCCCCTGATAAGTGAATTGTGAATTTTTCCCCCAAAATTGAATGGCTGCAAGAAAACCTACAGTAAGTTTAACAGCATAGCTATGATAAGAGCAGCACCACAACCAAAACTGGCAGTAGTGGGAAACATCATTTCTGGAATATAAGTGTTAGGCGTTTCTTTTCAGTCATTTTAATTGGGCTTTGCTGATTGCAAAAATGAAATGAAAGCTCACGACCATAATGAGACCAAATTCTTTTGACCAAGGTCATCAGAAGAATTTATTAGGTCAGACAAAAGATGAAAATTTGGTCATCATAAAGAGAACATGATTTGATGATCTGATGAAGACAACACCTGGACAAGAGTTAGCTACTTCATTACAGAATGCTTGGCAAGCTAACAATTTTAAGTACTCTCCAAAACACAGGCTATTACACTGTTGCAATTGTGTGACATTGAAAACTTTAGCTTAATGTACAAATGGTAACACTACTTGAACCCTTCGACATAAGGCTGACATAACACAGTCATACACATGACATAACAGCTGTTGCAAATGGCATAACAGATGATGTTAGTTTCCCATATGTCCAATGACACAAAACTACCATATTTTTATCAGTAAATGTTATGACAGATCCAGAATGGTGCCATAACAGAACGAGTTACCCAGCAGTCCCCAACCATGCATCAGCTTGATAGCCGATATGGACAGATTCCAGGTCCCTCTTTTTTCACCTATGGGACCTTTTAGCTGTCCATTTTTTGTGTTTTCGTTAACTACGGCATTTTGTAATGGTATTCATTCATGTAATCATCAAGCCATTTTCAGCGATTATCATTTTGTCCACTGAATTCAAAATATGAAAAAATAAAAACATGAAAAAAGAGCAGAATGAGATGAGTTAGTCATAAGCCAGTGCCGAACTGCTGTACAGAACGTTTATATGATTGACTCACTATTTCCTTTCAGAACCATGAAGAGAATGGTACATTCACATAGGGTTTGTTTTTTAATCTGGTATTTCGCAAGGCATTTTGGGAAAAGAAACCTAGAAGCAAACAGTTGTGTGAATCATAGTGAAAACCCAAGTTCCATCGATATCAAGAAACCAGGTCTGAATGAAAAAAAAAAACAAAAAAAAAAACAGAGAACACTGGACTGGATTATAGCTCCCAGCGAAGGAGCAGCCTTGACAAGCACCTTAAACAGATCAATTTGATTGATTAGAGAAGTAACACTAGCCGTACGGTACCCAGCCTACAACTTTAAAATGACATGGACACGTGGAACAAGTAAATGGCACAAAAATGAGGGAAAGAATAATTCCATATAAAAAAAATCTTAACAACAAAACATGACGATTATTCACAGAATACGATTATGGAAATAATAATGATAGAATGTGTTTGGGCATGTTTCCTGGGCAGTTTGTCTTCATACATGTAGGACTGCCTTCTGCGTCCACACTCCTGTGGGCACAATCCTCTCCTCTATTCAGTTCTCCCACTAGCAGTAACTCAAACATCAGCGTGCCCCTGCCGTGGGTCACCGGTTGAGTTTGAATTGATGATGTGCGTACGTACCGCAGCTTGTGTGGGAATAATGAGTCATCTCGGGTCTCCGTGGCGACTGCACGATTTGTTAGCGGAGGGGGTGCCAACCATTCCTCCTAGAGATACTGTATGTCTTTTAACAGAATAGGGTACAGAATATGCACAAAAATGAATTTCTAGACACATGCAAAACAAGGAGAATATTGTAAGCACAAAAATGCATGCGCTCACAAAATTACGCATTCATAAGCACAGATAAATTTACAGCCACAATCACACTCAGACACATAGACACATGCACATGAATACAGACTGCTGGATCAGGGGTTCTAAATGAGAGTGTTTTGTGTCAAGTTGTTTCTGTTGGGGAAAAACAATGCTGAAAGTGGAGACCATTCCCTGCACCACTGATAATTCATAGACGAGTACAAGACAGATGAAATCCTTACTGAAGACACTATAACTGCTTTAGTAATCCCACACATCAGTCACAACACATTCCAAAGCACTGGCGGAAGAGTAACTTGGTCAGTCAACCGAACAATTAAAAACTCATTCTGCGAGCGCTTCACAAACATGTAATCCTGGCATCTGCATTTTTATAGTGGGAGCATGGCAATGTAATGACAACTGAAACTAAAGCACACAGCATTTGGAAGCTCATCTACTTTTTCGTGTACCACACACACATATGATTAGACAACTGGAGTAAAATGGAGCAAGACAGAGTGCTTCATGAATTGCCACTTCTAATATACAAGCTATACAGATTCCCATTCCTGTATAGATTTCACTGAGCTACTCTCTGAATACTGATTGGGATTTTACATCACTGCTGCTAATCTTTTTTTGCTAGAAATATGCAATATGCAGCAAGAAGGAGGTGTTTGTGCCAATGGAAATACCAGTCCCCCCCCCCCCTTTATTGTAGTACCTCAGTGTTAGTACCTCAATAAACATGGTTATAAGCACTGGAATTTAAAAAAAGCAATTGAATAAAATGAATCCATTCACTTAATTGTCTGGTTTCAAATTACAATAAAATTATCAACTTATTTAACTTTATCGAGACAGTTGCCCCAAGTGTTAGGGACATTATTATGAACAGATATGATAACAAAAACAATAGAATTAACTGCTTTATTTTAATTGCTTTATTAACGCAAACATAACTTCAATGGCACATTTAATTCACACAAGACCAACGGAAGTTTAGCTGACAGGATGTATTAAATAGAGATAAGTGTGCAATCAACACATCAACTGAACGTAATTAATTATACATTCTGACCCCAAGGGCCTGGAGTGGGTGGCTGAGATTGCGATGGATTATTCAAATGATTTGCAAATATTGCATACCACTTGTTATGACAACAAAACTAAGACAATATATACAGGACTAATTCCTTCCTGAATATTATTGCATTACAGTGACATGTGAGAGCACCGAGAGAGGACACAGATAAGACCAGCCTTAGGGTTCAAGTTCAAGACTTGACTGCAGTTGCCATGGAAACTGAAAAGGATAAAAACAAACATCAAAGGGCAAGCATGAGGAACACAAACCTTTCTCAATCAGATAGAACTTAATGATGTCTCTCTCTACTTTTGTACAAATGAAAGCAAGGGTTACAAACCTTGGTCATGGACGCCCCTGTGTACGTTGGTTTCTGTACACACCAATCTCTTAATTAATTACGGTTAAGTTCCATAAATCTATACTAAAACTGATCTTACCCCAATGCAGGTTTGACAGTTAACCAATTGATATGTCTTAAAGATCTTAATTTTCATGATTTACCTTCAAAGACCAGCTGCCCACTCCTTCAGGGTTTTTACTTATTTCAGCTGTTGCCTCAGCACATTACATGCTATTAAAGCATTTGTTGCCTGAGAACTGATCTGACTAAAAGTCCATAAGTCTTAATATGGAATATTCATTCTACATCTGTATCTAGCATGGTGTGGTATTATGAGAATGAATCAGCTCTCGTTTGGCATTAGAACCCCAGTTCTAATCTAATTGCATTTACAGCAAGTCTAAGTATGGATTTCTTGTCTTTCGATGAAACATTTTCTGCACAAATTCTAGCCAAGCTCAAGTTTTCTGTCTGATTAAGTGTTGGCACTGTGAGCTGTCCTTGGCTGTGCTTAACAGGCTTGTTACCACAGTCCTTACACAGTGGACTGAAAGATTATCTCATCTCCGATTCTGAGCATAAAAGATTCAGTTATAAGGTGGTCATGCTGAATTCTGATTGTGACAGTGATGACTCTTCCAAGATGTAAAAGTTGTGAACATCTTGCACTGTAGCTTACCTGTCAGTGGTAGCAGACACTGCGTCTCTCTTGCTCATCCGGCAGGGTTGCTTTCTGCCTCCTCCTCATTACTGAAGAAATGAGGGGGAAGTGGGGTCCTCCCCCCTGTTAAGGGGGGGTCTCGATGCTTCGCTTTCCCTGTGATCAGTGGAGGAAGAGCGGAGGATGGCGGTGCCCTAATGGAGAGTGATTGAAGGGGGCCTGCAGAGTTCTGAAAGGCCGTCCGACCTCCCTGCTTACGTCACTCGTCCGTCAGCGTCAGAGAAGGATGATGCGTTCAGCCTTATTAACCTGCACAAGTCCCTGTTACCAATCCAAACGTGATATTCAGCACGGCGTGGTCATTGGCGATGCCACCCTGATCATGCGACATGCTGTTACACTGCTTGAAGCTCATCACTGCCAGTCCCAGCTTCAGTGGGCTGGCTTTCCCCCTGTCCGTTTATTGGTTCCTTTTGCTTTTGTTTGGTTTGGTTTTCCATAAAGTCAGTGTCATGGCGATGCCTAATGGCCATCTCTTGCCACAGTTCAAAGGTCGCGTGCACCAAATTGGTTTGGACAAATGAGTCAGTAAGTTTGATCTGTTGTCCATTAATTACATTTACCATTGCTGTGCACATGGGAGGATTTGTGTATTTTGCTCTGCCTAATATTTTGGGCTGTTGCAGGCTGTGGTACAGGGATTGTAGCATTTTATTTCAAAAGGGTCATTATCAGAAAGCTAATTGCGAACTATAAATGTCAGGTGTGACTAATGCACAACGTGTACACGACTCTCTATAATGCTCCACTGCTCACAATGGAAAGGCTTTTCATTTATTTGACTCTTGTAACTCCTCAAAGCCACTTTCTAAGAGCCTTAGGAGGACCTTAGGAACCCTTGAAGCTGGTACATGTTGCACTGTTTCTTCAGCTTGTTCCATGTTTTTTTTCTCTCGATTCATGTCCTTTGCAGACTGGAGTAGTAGTCCAGAACGCATCATAATTCATTGGTCTGAAAATAATTTTTTTTAAAGTTCAAATTTTGTTTCGAAAATAAATTTCAGAAATAATTTTTCACTTTTGTTTCCTTTTTAATAAAAAAATTGATATAAATTAGATATAACTACATATAATACAATAAACAAACCAGATTTTGTTGCTGAAAAATTTGGATTTGCCAATTTGTGCATTTTATGAAAATAAGAATGGATAATAGTTTCAATGGACATTCAAACGTCCAAATATAGTAATGATTTATATTAACTATTGCTTGATAAACAATGCATTATGCATTCACAAGCATCACAAAAGCATTTCAATGGAAAAGAGCATGGTGAATGTTTCATAACACATTTTAACATCATGTCATGGTGCTGTTACATCATGTATGCAGTATTATGTATTATAAAGCATCCACAACACTATGAAATTGCAATGTAATGTTTTTGTGATGCATATGAATGCATGAATGCACTATGAAGATATTAATCTAATTCATTACCTCAAAACTCAAGAAAAACAGAAGACAGAAAGAATGTAAAAGTTGACTATCTGGCTAGTCAACAGTAATATCTATGTTATACACTCTCTTTACTGTTCCTTTGCCATTTAAAAAAAACGTGACAGAGTTCAATCTTACAATTTGTGTTAGGAGATTTCAGTATATAATATGATTCTTAGTCTTTATAGAGGCTAAGAAGAAGATAACTTACCTATGTGCCTTTTTAAACTGGAACATGTTAAGTAGCTAACAAGCCAAGATAACTCACACCCAAATATAAATTTATTTTTAAAAATGGTTTAATTCTGATACATAATGACAGATAATAGAAAGCACAAGGAGAGGCAATGTATCACGTGAACAAAGTACAATATTTCTGTCACATGACTTGCAATAACACAGAATATGAAAATGCTGGTTACACTTTAGGGATTATGTCTATGGATTATGGTTCAAGTATTTAAAAAAAACCCCATAAATAAGTGATTTATACTTACCTAAAGAAAACATTACATATTTTAAATCCAAAGATAATGAATATTTTAAACAGGTGAGTATTGTCCACAGATTGAGAATTCCCATACAAAGTCACAATGTTCATGTCGCTATGTTATTTACAATCTCCTTTCAAATGTGCATAATGTAATCCTATGTGGCGTTTTATTAAGCTGGGCAGCAAAGTCTCCTTCTTAACAACATTTAAATTAACATTTATTAATCTTGACTCACCAATAAATTACTGACTCACTGATATACATGTATGTAAGTTCTGGTACCACTATATGTTATAATGTTATAACACATAGTGGTAGCAGAATACTGACAGTCCCATCTCTATGTGGCAGACAGCTATTTTTCAGATAGCATGGCAGAAGGAGACAAAGAAAGGAATGGCAAACAGCTTATGCACAGCATAATTGGCACTGCTGCTCAGGTTTCGCTGACCAAAAGCTGATGGAAATGATGCTTCATTCTGTTTAATTTACAGTCCTGTCTTTGGCCTTTCCAAATGGTTCCAGGTGCATGATGAAGAAATTCGCCATCCATCCATCTTCCACATATTCGCTCGGCGCTGTGACGGTACCCTGATTAAATTTCGGTCTTCAGGAGGCTTGCTTTCAACCAGGCTTGCTTTAGCTGGCTATAGCTCCACTGCGTTACACAAAGGCTTGCATGTTGGTGGAGCCATGAAGGACGGAGGTCAGCCAAATGATTATTGGACTGTCGGACGGCTCACTCTGCATGCGGTCTCATTGTTGACCATTGCATTTCTTTGTTCATTGTCTTTGTTCCTTCCACCACACTGATATTTTGGTCTGGTGTAGCATCTCTCCAAATTGCTCTACTTTATGGTTGCTACCAATCACTGCGAAAACGTCGATCACTTATTACTCCCAGCTCTATAATAGAAGGGAGTCCCATATATTTGTTTGTTTTAGGATGCCATACATGTTTGCTTTAAATAGCTCGAAACTGACCCTTGAGATCACATCTACACTGTAATGAATGGATACAGTAGCTTAGTCTTTTATTGGCAAAAATGGTCAAGAATCCCATGAATTTCATGAAAATCCACTCAAAAGTTATAATTTGTTTCTTTCTGTGCGGTCCCTTATAAAAAAAAAAATCATGTGTGAAATCAAGATTGCTAATCAATGTGAATGTGAATGTGAAAAAAAAGTGAAATGATCATTTTCACAAGTGAATGAGAATTTCCACTTGTGAATTTCTCATATGTGAATTTTTACTTGTGAAATCAAAACACTTGACTTTAAACAGGCAACCCTTTTCTGCTCTCATCTTACAAGAGGGATTACTTTTTATGGTTCACATGTGTTCTCTTCACATGTTGGGTGTTCACATGTGGTTTTTAAACACGTGATTTCTTTGTAAAGGGCTGTAATGTGACCAGGCAGAATAAGCTAAGAGCAGTGTGTGAAAGAGATCGGAGGGCAGGTTGTGTTCGGCCTTGTGTGCTGATAATGAGGCACACAGAGAGAGAGAGTGACACTTCTCAGTCTTCCTGACTTCTGCAGGGGAAAGATTTCTCCTTTACCGTGGTTGTGGCTGAGCTGAATAGAGAATATCTCCACTCTGCCTCTTGTCAATGTCACCGCATGTCTGGAGCGCTCATATTTAAAAATGGGGGGGAAAAAAACAGCAGGCTTCCGTGAAAAAGGCACCCAGAACATCTCTCAAGGATGGATTGATTCTGACACCCCATTGTAGGATTGTTATGTCGCTGCGATCACTCAGAAAGCTACTGTACAAGCCAAGGGCACACGTTACTCATGCCAACTTTTATTTATTTAAATGACGAATTACGCAGAAGCCTCTCACGATCTTCATGTCAGTGCCAGCGGTTCACTCATTTCGTGCCCACTGAAGTGCAGCGGATGCCATGTTGGCATCTGCGACGGTTACAGTAAAACAGTTCCTGCAAAAATTCAAAATCCGGGGGGGAGGATTGGGGGGGGGGTGGGGGGGTGGCAGGGGCTGAGGGAATTTCACAAGGAAATGCAACAGGAGCAGTGTGTTCTTGGCAGCCGCGGAGAGAGAAACGGAAAGGACTGTTCCTACCGGACGACGTAGGTTTCTTTCTGACAAAACTGTCTGAAGGTGGCGGTTAGGACTTATTATGCAAACGAAGAGCTGCCTGCGAGACAGAGTGGGCGCTGGTCTCGCGCTCGCGTACGCGCCCTGCTGTGCGTCCCACGGAGTTTGCCGCAGTCGGAGTAAAGGAGGGGAACAGATCGCCGCGCCTTTTTTTGGCCAGCGACGGAACAGGCTTGAGTGACAGGCGGGTCCGGGTTAAAAGCAGCCCCGTACGCTGAGGAATCGTCAACACCGACCTCCTCCAACCTCCGTCCCTCTGTCTCAGTCTCACTCACAATGGCGGGCATACACGGGGGGAGGGGGGGGGGACGTCCTGCCGATCGGTGTGGCGGCCGTGTGCCGGGCCCCGCCCCGCCGCTATACGTGCCCCGGTTTGGACAGGTAGGCGACGAGGGCAACCACCACGCCCACGTAGACCCCCGTACCGATGGTGATGGAGAGGGCGGCCAAGAACAGGGCCCTCTTGGAGGCGGTGCTTGCCAGGGAGAAGTCTCCTTTTGTGATGGCTTTACTTGTCTGAAAATCCAAGTGAATTAGGGAAGAAACAGAATACAATCATTAGAAATAGATAGACAGATATATAGATAGAAAGAGCGATAGAAAGAGAGAGAGAGAGAGACTGTATTGCATAACTACAGCTGTACAGTCAAGGTGATGCTGAGGTATCAGTGTTTTGTGCTGCTGTTAATGTGCCGCTGCTAACATGAAGTGGCGCTAAATTTGTGTGCAGAGAAAGAATGCATTGTGGCTTTTAGAATGAGCCTGCAGCAAACTCTGAACAGAACACTGCACCAGGGGCTAAGTGCGTTGAATGCGGCTCAGCTCTCAGATTCAATTACTTTAATAACACCGAGACGCACCATTTAATTATTTAATTAATCCTTTATTCGATTCAGAAGAATAATTATGCTGCAAGTTGCAGCTAGTCCCTGTGGAATACAATATAAGCTCGGAATACCGAGTGGTGAAGTTCTGAACGTAGGCAATGCTATTTGCTGAAGTCGGAAAGTGTCTACAGTCTTGACGTAATGCTGTGTTTGGATTTCACTCGTGATGCCTCCGGAAAAAAATGGCTGGACCATTAATATGATATTTAATGAACACAGCCTTGGTGTGAGGAATTTGCATGCGCAAATTTAAATTACAAACTGAAAACGGATGTGCTCCAGCCTCAAAGCCCTGCTCCCACGCAGTTTCAGAACGTGCTCAGTACTTTTAAAATATTGAGCATGTGCCTTTTAGCTCTATTATAACATAATCAACTCGGACCGTTATCGTAGACGGCGTGGAAATGCGCTCCGTGCGGATCCGAAGGGAATTCATTCCGGCTCCGCGGCTAACGTGATTAATATTGAGCGCCGCATTATCAAAAAGTGAATTTAATTAGAACCAACAAGCTCCGAGCGTCAGAACTGACAGCTCCGCAGCTGCAGACTGTATTAATCTACGCCACAAAAGAAAGCGGCATTAGTCAGATTAAACGAACACAGATTATTTGACTAATTGAATGTGACTATTATCTTGGGCTCAAGGCTGTTTTCTCTCCCTCTCTCCCCTGTGTCCATAAGCCTCATCAGCTCTACTGCATCAACGGGGCCCTTTTTTTAAAACTCCTGTTTTTGGGGGCGCTCGCCCTGGGCGAACGCCGTGCGCTTACTGCTCTCTCGGCGGGAGGCTGTGCGCGGCAGCGGCACAGCGCCCCGATCTCCAAACCCCCCGAAACGCGATCGATTTCCTCCCGCTGCCCTCCGACAGTTAATAATGCACCGACAGGCCTGCCTCCCGGACTGTACCGTTCGTCTGCCATTTGGAAAAAATGTGAACGTTTCGTCTTGCCCGCTTAACCACCCAAATCCGCTGTGTGAGTCACACTTTTTGTATCCATGGTTTCCCCATTGTCGCTGAATCCAGGAAATATGCTAAAAATCCATTCTCACAGCCAGATGTACAACCTCCTACCCTTTTGCAGTGACTCCTAGGAGGAAATAAAATTCAACTCCTACCTTTGAATTTGAATGTATGAATGAACCTATTTCAATGTTTAAATTGTGGATTAACAGTCCTTGAAGTCTAACAGCTGTGGTTAAAAAGGTGATTCATCATGGCTACATTACGGTTGCTAGGTATGCAGCTGGAGGTCAGCTCAACCAAAGGACATTCTCCTAGTTACAGACAGCCCCTGTGGCCAGAAGTGACTCATATTATACTGTATATCACTGTATATTACTGTCACAGCACGGAGAAGCACACGTCTCAGCAAGTCTGTGGTAATGAGCTGTGAATGTGTCTCATGTTTAAACATATTTATTTGTATGATCTTTGATCTAGCTGATCAAACAAAATCTTTGATCAGCTAGACCCTTCCCGTCAGGCCGACTGATGTTAATGAACTTATTATAGTCTTTTTTCCCTTCATTTTTAGTAGAAAATCACAGTATGCAATAATCCTAGTTTTTTTAAACCAGCTATTTTGTTTTTAATTTAATTTTCGACAAAACTATTTATAACTGTCTTTCCTGCCTTATGAAAAAATCACATGTGAAATGTGCCTTTGTGACAAAAAGTGACTACAATGTGAACTACAATTTTCACATGTGAAAACAAAACATGTGACTTGAAATGCCCCTCTCATCTTATAAGTGGGAATATTCGCAATTGTACTCTTCAATTGTATGTTGGGTGTTCACATATGGTTTTTGGACACGTGGTATCGGGCTGTTCCATACCAATAAACATATTACTAGGACTGGACTGGAGGAAAAAAGTGACAGGACAGTGGACAATGGGAGCGACCTGAGATGTAATTTCAATTTGAAAGCGCAGTTGATATTCAGCCACAATACATGAATATATCCACTAGCGGTTTACAGTGTAGTTCTGATAACTGAAATAAATTAATACTATGATGTTAATATGCAGTCAAGCCTCTTACATTATGCTTCAGAATGAGACATATTGAATTATAAATGGGTGTACCTCACATGAACCAGGCTGACCAGGTGCTAACCGCTTTGCTACCTTTAGCATGGGTGGTCAGCAGGAGCGGCGTGCCTTCGGTGGGGCAGTGATCTTACCCCCTGAGAGAAGTAGAACGCGGCGATGCCCAGGGGCCAGAAGCAACAGAGCATGGAGAAGATGGACAGGCCGAGGTGGTCTCGCGGTGGAACCATCAGGAAGTTATCCTCACTCTCGCTGTCGCTGGAACAGTCACTCTGTAACACCAAGGCAAGAACTCATCAGAACCAAAGCCAGAAATATATCAGAACCAACAATAAGGATGGGCCAGAACCAGGTCCAGTGAAGATACGCAAGTCAATGGACCAGCGGCAGATGTTAGATGGTAGAGGTACTGTTTCACTGCCCAAATACAAATTTCTCTGAGATTTTAATTTTGATTCATCAATGTTCCACAGAATAACTCCATTGTTTTTTGCATTCACTTGGTAGAATGAGTCATCTGTGGTAATACATCAGACCTCCACAGCCATTTGGAACGTGTGGGTGGAGAAACAGCCATTTCCCATTTCCTTGGCCAAATGAGAAACCTGTATCTGTACATTCATCTATAAACACCACACCCTCAGCCATTTGCATATAATGGACAAAGCGCATTTTGATAATGAGTATTTTCCTGACATTCTAATAGTTGGAGGGTGAATCAGTACTTTCGGGCTGGGTCTCAGAATCCAACCAGAATCAACCACATTAGTGAACGATATGCCAAAATACAAAATCCACCCCACTGAGCAGATCCCTGATCAGGTCATTTGTAACAAATGCTCAGGGAGGCATTCTCTAACATATGGTGAACCTGTTAAATGCAGTACAGTATATATTTGAGTGTGTTTGTATATGTGTGTATCGATGTTTATGTGTGAATGTGTGAATATGTCCGTGGGTTTGTGTGAGTCTTAATAGGAAAACTGGAATAAGCCTGAATGTGTGAAAAGGATTCTACTTTATTTTACTTTTGTGTTACACAATTCACCTCAACATGAATATCAATAAAACCTCCTCAACTTTTCAGCCTTTCTGAACTGCTGAGAGGCCATTATGCATTAAGCTCTGGTGCGATCAGCAGGTTTCCATCCGTTGTCCAGTGGAGCTCAGCAAGCCCAGATTGCCTTGGGCACCAAGGGAAGCTCTGCTCAATGGTGAGCTCTGCAAGGGCCAACCTCTCTATTCTTCTCTGGTTCTGTCAAAAAAAAACTCCACTTCCCACAATCTAAAGCATTGATTTTTTATGAAACGCTGCTCAAACATTTCCATCACTGGCCTACAGAAGCCTATTTATTATTTATTTTATAAGGTCAATGGTTATTCAAATTCCCTAGTTGTCATTAAATTTTCATGTATGGGTTTGGAAACATTTGACAATTGTGTTTCCAGGTATTCTATAATCAATAGCTTCCGATTATGCATGGAGTTTAATTAAGCTCCACACAAATGTGGTTCTCTCTGTTGTTCACATCAAAGGTTAAATACACAGGCACTCATTGTATGTTCAGTTTAGTATCTGGATAATTTACTGGTATCTAACCTGGCCAATGAGGCATGGATTTATAAATAAAGACCACACAAATACTCTCATTATTCTGGCCCTTGATGTCAAACTAAAAAGCCCTTTCATCTCCAAATGAAGGTCACAGATGAACCAGAAATAATTTTTATTTCAGAAATTTACTTTTCACTTTGTGGACAGAGCCGGGTGTAAAGTAGCTACAGTACAATGCTTGTGAGAGATAAGTCAAATATTTTTAAATTGAGAAATACTTCTGGTTCATCTGTGACCTTAATGTGTAGAGATCAAAACATTGGACCTTCTTCCAGTGTCTTTTTTAGTGGAGTTCAGGCCTCCACTCCACTTGCTGTACAAGCTGAACGAATATCAAATATAAACATTAACTTTGATAAGCTAAAAATCGCTCACTACACAAAACAGCACTTTATTGTCGTACACACCTCTCAACACAGATGAAAGCAGTGACCATCTTTGAAGATGATTCAAATTACATTTTTATAATAATACAGTTATCATTACAGTTACATTGCAAAAAAGACCTTAAGAGATCTGGACTACATTCTCCAAGACACCCTTACAGGAGAGGAACTGTCACCTTGAGAGTATTTTTTTCTTCAGAACACACCATTGCTTGTATAAACGTTTTATCCGGATGCGACTTAATTTGCAACCCCCGCTGCTTTGTGGATGAAACAAAGCCGTGCTCTGTGGGGGACTGGAGCAAAAACAAACAAGGCACGTTTAAGAAGTAGGAGGTTCCTCAACGCGGATCGACTATGACTGGGATGCAGTATGAAGACAACCTTGCTCGTTTCACCATGCAGAAAAGCCCCTGCTAGACGAATTTAAACATTTTAAGGGGACTACCTTCCTGGCACAACATCTTCAGGATTTTCCACAAAAGAAGCTTTGAAAAATGCACACAACAGCAAGATGACAAAACCAAATGCCTGAGTCTGATCCAACTCTGGGTTTTCTGTTATACATGAACTGCTGTGATTGACAGCCACATGGCGTGTTTTAAAAATACACATCCGTGCGGGTTTTCAACCAGGAAGTAAGTGCGTAATCCTCATGGGGCCGCCGGTGGGCACAAGAAAAGCTGCTTCTTTTCACCATAATCATCCAGTGGATGTAAGGGTCAACCTGGAAGGTCATCGCTGAAGATAATCCAGGCAATTTATAGTATCCCTTCCACCCCCCCCCCCTTTCCCTAATCCAAGAATAGATATCGCTGGACACAATTTAAAAAAAAATCATTTTATTCCCCCTGGAGTGCAGCTCTCTACCCCCCACTTACATGAAACCAGCATTTTAGTGCTGAATATAACCTTCCAGGACTGCCTGCTACTCACGTGCTACGTCGAAAATCTATAACATCCATGTCAGGTGCTGATGAAATGTAAAGTGTAACATGTCAGCTATGATTTATGAGGTTAATTGCACAAATATGGTTTGTGATCATAAGATCCTGTGGAAGTCACCGGATAGCAACGGAACTGGATTCTTTATGATGATTCAGCTCACGGCAGATTTGAATCAGCACACAAAAGCACAATCACTGACTAATATTGAAATAAAAGATTTTAAAATGCAGAGCCTATCGCTGTTAGCAGTGATTAATGTAGAGAGTGACTCATAACTGGCAAATGGCAGCTCCATGACCATTTCTTATGGTGAAGAGTTACACTACTACTACTACTACTGCTGCTACTACTGCTAATACTACTACTACAATTACTACTACGACTACTACTACTACAACTACTACTACTACTGATAATAATAATAAGGAAATCTGAAGCAATCAGATTTTTCTATCTCTCTTGCCCTATACAAAATCTGACAATAATTTTAACCATTTGTGACAAAAGATTTAAGCTTTCTTGGGTCTTTCCAGACACTAAATTGAAGGTATGTGAAAGAACCGGCCAATAAGAGAGGTGCAGAACAGGTGACTGCAATTCTGTAACACCTGCCGTACTGCTCACCTAACTGCTCCACAGCTTTGAAGCTCTACCTGAGTATTTTCAGATTCACAGAATGTGGACGCTACAGATTTTCTGAGTTTTTGTCTGATCAATCAAGAAGGTCTATTGATCTGCAAACAGATCAAGCAGAAATATAAATACAACTGCTCTTACATACTGTGACACACGTGTTCATGTGGAAGGGGTGAAGTAAGAATGGCTTTATTGGAAAGTGACTGTGTTGTCAGTACCAGGCTGTTTATTCCCTCCTTAAGGAGACATATGTAAATTCTGCATACATTAAACAGGTGTTGCTAAGTTACTCTGCCAAGTGACAGCTAACTGAATTTCTTCAGTGCAGAAGAGCTACAGTACTTCACTGCAGGGAGTATGAAAGCCTCACCTTCTGGAGATTAGCGATATTGCAACATTTCTGTGAAAGAGGGTTCATATTGGCATGTTTGTGAATGCAGCAAAATGTAACAGTACTAGAAAACTTCCACCACTTAAATCTGTCTCTTAAAACAAAGGACAAATTCATCTCTCCAACCCTGGGAGCTTGGGGAGGACAACTGCCAATTTTCCTGTCACTCCAACATTTCATTACTTCACCGAACTGCATCACAAGGACACTGTTACCGAGTAAAACCGAACAATAAAATTAAAAAGCGGTTGTGGGATGTCTGATGTTATAGGAGAATATTCAAAGACGATAATTATAATCATCACAATTACAACCATTATCACTCGCATAATACACCGCAGAGAAGAAACGCATGAATGCCATTTATCATAGTTAAAATAATTATAATGATGGTCATTACTCACTGAAGAGTATCATGCATTTAAATCACTCTAATATGTAGTCCTACACAGCCAACACAGAGGAGCTTTAATGAGATCCTCCCTTTTAAATGATTGGAGAAAAGTGCAGCTCCTCTCCTTTTCTTTCAAATTCTCCCACAACTTCTCAACACTGAAATGCCAAAACTGGATTCCAGTGACGCTATCATGCGCTGTATTCTGGTAATGTAACTGACAGAGATCGATCCTTTTCTGATTTTGATTATTTTAAAGCAGCTTGTCTGGCCAGGAGATACAGTTTGGTCACGAAACATTGGACATTTTATATCAGGTTTTTCATTTAAAATAGCCTGCAGCCTCTGTGGAGGACCCAGGCCTAACATGCAATCACTGCTTAAAAGGAAGGGTAGCGGGTGGTACGATCCCTGCAGATCAGATTCAGGAACTAATTCATTTAGTACAAAAGTTGGATTCACACATGTTACAGATACAAAATTACAGTCTGACAAATGTTAGCAGAGGGAATTTGAAAAACACACACACACACACACACACACACACAAGAAACAAACTTCACTGCTTTAGACAGAAGAAGCTCACATATCCCTGTGAGGAAAACCAAAGACAACTTCAATCCATCGACTTACTCGAAATCCTACCTTTTGTTTGATGACTCGTACATGCACGTACACCGAATACTTCTGAAGATAAAAGCAGTCAGCAATTTAGGGGAACTGCCAACTGGCTGGAATTTGTTCAAATCAGACAGCGCCGGAATGTAAGTGGGAAAGCTACATTTTAATTAGCTGGAGAGTGCAGGGGTGTATTTGCATTATCAGGGGCAGTCTGAAGTTAATATTCACCCATGCTCTGCCCCTGTGGGACTCCGTGATCCTCTTTCTAATCTGCATGCAAAACCGTTACACGCGTTACAGAAAAAACGCGATTTACATAAACGTTAATACATCTTGCTTGATTCTCGCAGTATGGTTTCCTACTTCTTCTACAAATGCAAATTGCTTTTTATAATTGTGCCCACGATCATTTTCTCCCAGAAGAAAAATATTTATACATTTTAAAAATGTTTTTCTCCCATTGTAGAAAACTTATTTTTGTAAACAAAATGCATGCTGTCAGCTACCTCTGCTTTTCACACTGCTGAGCTAATGAGTCACTAGATTAGAAGAGTACCCTTAATGCACTGCAGGTATCAGCACAACAAGGAGGACGGTCCTGGTGTGTGATGATGCTTGGTCACCCAACCATCCCATATGCCTCAGCAAGATAGGCAACCCAACAGCCCAAAGGAAATCCATGTGTAAATCCACGTAAAACTCCCAGCATGCTCTACTTTCATGAACTGAGTTGGACAAATCTAAAGCAAAGCTACTCTTCTCAAGCGTGCTTGCGACCCACTCCCAACCTTCCACAGCCCTCACCTCATACTCCATGTACTCCTCCTCCTCCACATCATATGAAACGGTCTGGATCTTCACCTCCTTCTCCCCCAGAAGCTTGGCCTGTGGGTCCTCCGTGCTGGGGGCTTCGGGTTCTGCCTCCTTGTCCTCCGTGAAGGTGGTCTCGCAGTTCTCCCCCTTGCAGTCCTTGCTTTTGGCAAGGGCACTGTCCTTGCACAGGATGAAGTTGGGCCTATAGAAGGCCTCCACAGCCAGGTGCAGCGATGTGGCATCCAGCAGCTGGTGGGCCTTGGCCTGGCCGCCGCCCCCACCAGTCACAAAGTAGCTGATAATGTTCTCCTGACACGGGTTGGCTGGGAAGTCGCCCTGGTAACCATAGTCATCACCGACCATGTGCTTATTGGTCTTGTCCAAGAGTGGGTTCTGCAGCTCGCACAGGCTCTCCATGGTTGAAGTGAGTCTTACTGCCACAATGACCAATGAGGAGCGAGATTACAGGCAGCGAACAGGTAACTGATGACGTTGCTGATGTTCAACAGGCCAGGAGCTGTGGAGACAAGAGAAGAATGTTAACTACTGGATACAATCAATTCACATGGAATTAGCATTTCAGTACTGAACACAATCTCTACCCATATAACTACAATTTAATTACTGAAGACCTACCGCTCAGGTGGAACCAACGTTTCAGTGCTGCATAAAACCCACTCACATGGAACAGGAATTTAAGAGCTGAATAAAACTCACGCACGTGGAAATAGATTTCACAGCTGTTTGACTGTTTGAAGGCAGTCTTCAGAGATCACACTATACTGCCTTGCCTCAATCACAGTGAAGCTTTGGTAGTCACGGACAACTTTTGAAAACATTAAATATTAAAATGCGTCTGTTGCGTTGATCCGTTTTGACAGCACTCTTAAATATTTCAATGCTAACAATTTTTGCCTGACATTTTTTTGGTATTTATTCCCAGAAAGTTTCCTTTAACACTCACGTCTTTGGTATTCAGACTTCTTGTGCCTCTCCCATCTAGCTAATCACACAATCTGTCAGGTACAGACCACAGCAACCGGAGACAAGATTATACCTCGGTCTGCTTGTCCGAGAACAGACATCTCAGGCTGTTTGGTCAACAGGCAACACAGACAACATAATTAAATGCTTTCGACATACCACAAGCAGTACTAGAAAAGCTCTCAGCTTCACCTTAAGCAATGTTTGGTCTTCTGCAATGGCAAAAGAAAACTAAATAAATTGGCACTACTTCAACTTGATATCTGATTGGCATAATCCACATTTATCCTGAAACTCTGGCTGGCCAGACTTGGTTATCGCAGGCTTACTCATGCATGCCAACACAGATACCCCTGTGGCAATTCTTCATATTTTTTCGGGATATTCAGCCATGAAAGTACAGCTTGTCTGAACTCTTTCCAACCTCTGCCTTGTTAGCTCACAGTGAGAACAAACAGGTAAAATGGTAAGGATTTTAAGTAACTACTTTGGTTGGTTGTTATTTTTCATTTACCTGCAAAGTTTTTATTGGTTTGGAACAAGCTGGCACACACAACATGATATGTACATTTGTTTGAAGATGCAAGTTTGTCCAACTGTGTTTCACAGCTATTTAAAATAAATTGCATATTTATTAATATTTTATGTGAATAAATATGCAATTATTTGCCTTTTCATAAGACTTAAATTTGCAAAAAATTCTTACATTTTGATTAATTCCCTTGACAAAGTCAATTTTTATTGTAACTCTCAGTTCTATCCATACATTCATTTTCTATACCCACTTATTCTGGGCAGAGTCACAGGGGGTGCTGGAGCGTATCCCAGCGTGCATTGGGAGAGAGGCAGGATTACACTCTGGCCGCCAATCTATCGCGGGGCACACGCACCATTCACTCACACACTGATACCTACGGGCAATGTAGAATCTCCAATTAGCCTAACTGCATGTCTTCTGACTGTGGGAGGAAACCGGAGTACCCGGAGGAAACCCACGCGGACACGGGGAGAACATGCAAACTCCACAGAGAGGCCTATAGTTCCACAGTTATACTCAAACCAGGTCAGTCCCCCTGAAGGCCTAGGCTATGTGTAGGTTGCATCAATGCTACCCTTGCATAATACTTGAGGGCGCCACCACAGGACCACCTGACCTGCTGCAGCAGGAAGTCCCTCCCACCCACTAGCAGCACAGAGGCTATCTGTCTTTTCCACAGAGGTTTGGTTGAGCGCTGGTATTCACGTAAACAGCCCAAAGCAGATATCTGGGGTAAAATACTGAACGCGGAGCAGCGCGCTCGGTTTTCCCAGTGGGTTAGTTCAGCTCCATTGTGCCGGCCTCGTGTCTCCGCTCTGCGCCCATCTGTCGTGGAACAGCGATGCGGGCTGATTGAGAGACGCGGCTCTGTCAAAATCTAATCATTTAAAACATAAAAACCGGACGCCGAGAGGCGTTTCGGGCGGGGTCGTAAAATAAATAAAGCTCTTACGATCCCAGAGAGCCATTCTAGAAAAGAGAAACCGTCGAGGGATTTCACTTCACGTAGGAGGCAGGAAGACTGATCCTACAACAAATGGTTTTGCCATTTGTCATTAGCCTGTTTGAGAAAAGTAAGAACAGAAGAATGTTTGATGATGGGAACAGCCCATTCAACCCATCTGCATTCTGCTTGCTGAACTGCATTGAGCAATGTGTGATGCCAGGTTTTGAACAAAGCAAGTCTCTCTACTTCTGCTATGAGTCCTGTAAGCTATTTCATAAAAGAGTAACTCTCTGTGTGAAAAAGGTACTTCTAACTATCTTGACCCGAATACTGCTTATATCCCTCCTTCGGTTGATGGACCTGTCTCTGTAATTGACATTTTAATTCATTTTAACACGTTTCCTAGATTCCTACTGCTAGGCTTGACAAGACTAAGGTGAAAGAAACATTAGTTTGAATCAATTTGAATCCAAGCCAATTGCTTCTCAATGTCAGACATTTCAACAAATTAAATGTAAACATCCAGGAAGAAGAAAATGAATTTAGCTCCAACAAAAAACAATGCACTTTGAGAGGATATGTTATAGTTAGGCAATAAATCAGATTACTTGGATGCTGTTGCTTTACATGTTGAGTAGATCTGGTAATTGAATATCCAAACAATCTTTTTTTGTCTGAAGGGTAGTGAGAAACATTAAATCCAATTACGTCTCAAAGCATCATTTTCTTAAGACTTTTTTTTCAATAATGGGAGTGTGTGTGTGCATAGTTCTGTACACCATACATGGATGGTACTGTATATGGGAAAAGTACATAGTACTCTGGAACATAGACTGTTTTGCCTCCGAGTGACTGAGCAACACACTATACACCTGTGAGTATAACAATTCTGAGATACAAACAGGTACAGTACATTACACCCATTAGTGCTGGGGTGCAGGCAAGTGCACTACACCTGTGAGTGTGTTTGAGTGGGACTTTGTGAGCATGTACAGCCAGACACTCCTGCGACAGACCCTCCAAACCTGCGCAGTAAGTTGGCTGCCCATCCGACAGTGACCCCTCACCCCCGAAACAAATGGGAAAGCGAATCTGAACATTATCAGATGTGGTCCGTGGCTATCCGCTCGAAACGCTGCTGAATACCAATGCGTCTTATCTGCCATCTTTATTTTCTCCTTGCCCTGTTTACAGTTTCCATTCAGGCCTGGCAGAAAGTGCCCGTTGTCTGTGAAGGAGGGACACAGGGGGAATGTGGGGCAGGGTGGCGGGACAGCTTTCTGAGAAATGATAAATAATGCCTGTACTCAGGCAGGGCTCAGGTGGAATGTCTTAATCACAAAGGTGGTGCCTTGTTAATGCTTTATCTGTACAGATTCTAGCTGCATTAAAACAGGCTTTCATAAAATCACTACTGTTACTACAGCATACAGTAGGAATCCTTGAACCCATATATATATATATATATATATATATATATATATATATTATATATATATATATATATATAAACATATAAATAATTAATGTTTGTGCTAAAATAAGCATTTTCAGTGAATAAATTAAACTTCTTATCCCTTTGGATGAGAGCATTTGCTAAATGAATGCAATGTAACGCAATTAAAACATTTCCCCACATGCAAACAACATTAACAGCACAAAGAGATTCACTAGTAGACCAGATGACAGCATGAAAAATATGGGCAGTTTGTGTGACTTAGTGCATTTACAGCTGTGAACACTTCATTCCGCACTAACAATGGATTCCCTCAAGTATTATTGATGGAAATCAAGCAGCCGCACATCCACACCAAAACAGCTATCGAGCGCAGTTAACAGGTACAATAATGTGTCTCATTTTTAGTAACAAAACAACACGACAGCCTTCATAAAATATTTTACAGTGAATTTTTGGGTCATGCCCAAATCTTGTTTGATCTTGTCATGTTTAATATTCTCTGCTGCATCAGTTACAGCAGAATTATTTTTAACTCAAAAATGGCAGAGTTCTACAAAGTAAGAGGCTGATTTCCTCTTAACTCTTTCTGAAGTTGAGCAAAAGCTGATTCAATAACATTAACTGCAAACTGACCTGTCATTTTATTAGGGATTCATTTTAATGTGACACACAAATAACTTAGCCACAGATGAAATTTGCTTGAACGAATAGCAAAAGGACCTCTTCTGTATATATTGGAAAATCTCTGTATCTCAGTTCACAAAATTCAACCCTTCCATAATTTTTGTCAAAGTAACGTAGTTATTGCAGGTGCCTAAATATTTGTCTCCAATTAAATAGCCTACTTAAAACTACAAGATGCAAGTTTAATGTCGTCTTTGTCATCAAGCAATTCTAGGATGCCTGTAATGACAAATAATTTATGTCCCTGTTAACACAAACAGGGATATCCTTGCATGTAATACCCACTGCCTAACCTGTTAGTGCAGTCTCTCTCTTGCAACCATGAGGTCATGCCATGGTCACTGACAGGTATACACACTGCATGGCTGTAAAATGGACTGTGCTGCCTTATTGCTAGGTCTCATTTTATCTTAGAAGATCCATGCTCATTGCAAGTGGTAACTTGTGATTACCGTTGTAGATCAGGCATGCCCTGCATTGAGTCTTGCGATTTGGTATCAAAATGAATTATTTTGGCACTCAAATGTATGAAGATAACACAATTTACATGCACATGACCCAGATGGTGCACTATGTCACAGTTTCCCTGGCAATGCAGTTGCGTGTGCTTTCCACCCACTTCGATTCTATGTGAAATCTGCATAATAATATTTTCTGGTACTTGCGAAGGTTTAAAGGGTGCGAAACCATCAGAATCCTTTTATAGATTCCACTGTAGATCTTACACCATCTATGCAATAAAATAAGATCCATAAAAATACTAAACTATCCATATGAAACACTGCAGTATTACCCAACATACAACACAGATGCAAGCCTCCAAATGCTATAAAACCAGATTCATAAACTTGCTCCCAAGAGTCCTAAATATTCAGTGCTCACTAAATTATTCACATCCTTGATAAAAATGAGCAATGAAGACTGTTCAAAATAAAACAACACAGGTAGTGTACTATATTACATATAAAAACATGTGAAAGTTATTATTTTGTGCCAATACAGTTGCCCAGAGAAAAATATTTTGTTAAACAAATAATATTTTCTTCGAAAAGAAATGTTACAATTATTCCCTACACTGATTTGGGTACTTTGAGCCATCTTCCATCACAACATTACTGAGCTGTCTTCTACATATTTTATGAGATTGGTGAACACAGTCCATTCCTCTTCTGATGCCACCATTGGCACGGGTGGTCAAAAAGCTAAATCTTGATCTCATCTTTTTTTTTTTTAATTTAAAGATATTGGCACCCAACGTAGGCCTGAACATGTCCCGATTCCTACCATAATTTGGAATGTCCGATTAGCTATTTGCCACCGCAGCCACAATCCTTCACCGCTGACGAGACTTAAAGACATCCGTGGTTCTCCTCCAAAAACAAGAGGCGTAACCAGTCCGGTCATTTTACATCGCAGCCCACAGCTAAGTTCACACAGAGTGGAGGCAGAGGAAGTCCTTTCATATGCGGCTTTGGCTTGCAGTCCACGGGTGCCCCGGTTGACCAGCAGGGGTCACTAGACAGGGATGGAACACGGACTCCTAACCGACTGAACCCCTCCCATGCCATGGGTAATGCAATCGCCACAGTTGGCACTGGCACAGTCAGGATTTAATATAAGGGGCTCATCCATGCATCACAGAATGGTACTGTATCTTAACTGAGTGAGCCACCCAGCAGCCCCAAGTTTGGTCTTATCTGACCGTAACACCGAGTTGGAACTGAAGTTCAGCATTGGAACTTCCGCTGGAAACAGCTGTTGCGGTCAGACGAGATGATGATTTCTGAATTAGCTTACACATGTGTTTTATAAATGATTTTAGGTAATTTAATTGGTTTTAAAGCATTGATGGGCTCAGCATCACCATATATCTCATATACTCCACAGTTATGAGCAATAACACAGCCTTAGGTCATTAAATTCCAACCAGCATAGTGTTCTTCATGTTAACTGGGGACACATTTTTAGTTTTTATGCCCCTGAAGTATGCAACACCCTGCTATTAGACATTAGGGAGGTACCAACAAAAGGGCAGTTTAAAAGCAAGTGAGTTGTTTTCTTTTTAGGAGGATTTGAGAAATGTATTGTTTTGCCATTTTTATTCATTTTTATCCACTGTCCTTTTAATGTCCATCCATAAATTATCTCTGGATTTTGAAAAACCCTAATTTTAAATATATATATATATATATATATATATATATATGTATTGTAACAGCTTTTATTTGTGATTATTATTATTTCAATTTTTTAAATCTGTTTTCCATGGTTGTGTAAAGCACTTTGGGATGCTTTTTGCATTAGGGTGCTATATCAATGAAGATTATTAGTATTACTTCAAACAGCGCAAGTTCATAAAACTGCCACAAATGATTCTTCAGTCTAAAAAATATTTGATCACTACTGGAATAGATAACAGTGACAGAAGCATTCATTCGTTTTTAAGTTCAGTGAAGCATTTGAGTTTAGTGAAGTCTTTGTGTTCTGTAAAGCATTTGATTTCAACAAAGCTTTTTCATTTAGTACAGCATTAGTATTCGGTAAAGTAGGCCTGTTTGCAGAACAGACCTCACAACGCCTCCAGTGTACAATGGAAGGAGCTGGTTTCACAATCTCTAATGCAAACTCTTTACTGTCTACAGAAACTCTGCATGCACTCAGTATGCAACATCATACATCTTATAATGTATATCATTCCGGAGAAAAGCATGATCGAAATGAATACAACCGAAATGTAATATCATTTAAAATTTCTCATAAGCATTTACACAAGCATTTACAATACTTCTCACAAGTCAAAATATAAATGTGCACAGCATTAATGCGGAGGTTACAATGATAATGACACCTTAATGGAAAACAAATGAATTTTAATATTTCATTGCAAAGAAACAGAAACAGATTAAACATGCATAAAACAAAAGCAGCCATGTATATCAGAATGGGCTTGTGAAGTATCTTCCTGCAGTTGTGCAAAATGTGTTCGCTTTTGTCCATATTAACTGATTAGTCTTCAGCTATTGAACCGATACCCTTCTGTCTTCAGTCAGCTGTGTCACAATGTAGCTGCAAAGTAGTGGGTACTGCAAAGGTCTCTGGCACCTGGAGGTGCGGTCTTAGACTACTGGGCAGAAATACATCTGTTGCCATCTTGAGTAAGACACTTAAATATTAATTAAAATTTTTTAATACAAATGAAACCTAAAATGTGTGTCACCAGAGCACAGGGAGAGCAGAGCAATCTGACTAAAGCTCATCCAATCATATGAAAGTTACTCTGTTGATTTCATAATTATTTTCAGGACATTACTAACGAAACATAAGTCATACTTCAGTTTTTAGAATAATTAAATACAGCGCCAATGTGGGCAAACCAACTGTGGTTGTTGTGCTAATTATGCAAATTGAGAAAGAGAGAGAGAGAGAGAGAGAGAGAGAGAGAGAGCATCATGATTAATTACAGGGCCACTATGACAAAATCTTCGGGCTTAGATGATTAGTCGAACCATCGGGAGGGCCCCCTAACACAAAGCAAAGGACCTTGCGCTAGCAAGGGATGCGCACGTTTACATTTGTGATAGTGATAGGTAGCTATATTATAAATGTAGCCTATGTACTGTACCATCACTGTACTTATTTCTACACTATATTAGAAATGAGCTTAGTAAATAATGGGATTCCATTCTATCCAGAATACATACTTCCTAAGTTTTATTTGCCAGTCAACCTATAAAACATCGAAACGTCTCAAATAGGGTAAATACAAGTTCGTTTACCATTAGTGGTATAACCGCTAGCACCAGCAGTGTGCACATAGTTATCCTCGTTATAAGACGTTTTAGTTTCTCTATAATCTACACTACATAGGCTATATATTATCATGGTCGCAAGTAGACAGCATCGTACAGTAGCACATCACGGTACTATTACACTGTGTTGAGACTATCTGAATGACGTTATAGCAAGCAAGCACACATATATATGTTATTGCAATTTATCAATATTATTTCATTTTTACTCAAACTGTCCTTATATGAGTTATAAGGACATGCCAAAACAGTAATAAAGACATCAACTGATTTGCCTTGACCCCGGAGCAAATGCAATCATATTGCAAGATAAAGGCTGTAACATGTATGACTTCACACAAAGTTAACGTATGATTATTATGAAAGGACACGCACACAGACACACACATATATAATCCTATTTAAGCGCACCAGAACAGATGAATTAAATAACTATCGTCTTACCTGCTGTTTTCAGAAAGCCCAAACGTCATTTGTTGGAAAGCATCCCCATTCGATATTTTGAGCATCATTACATTCCACTGAAAAGTGTGAGTGTTTCTTATGACTAAATATCACTGAACTGTCAGAAGTAAGCTGCATATAAGCAGCGCGCCCAGGCTTGCGATGTCCTTATGAAACATTTCTCTGTTTGAAAATCCGGTGGTTTGATGGATTTCCAGCATTTGAATAAGGCAAAATTCTGAATTGTTATAGGTTCATTTCGAAGCCTGTCACTCTGAGCTAGAAGAACGGTTTCTGCCTGACTGGTATTACAGTTAGAATTGACCGCCGCCTAATCGCCGGACGAAAAGATTTGAGAATCTACTTAAAAGTTAGCGTTCCTCAAAGGATATGCGCAAGAATGTGATACTTCCTCAGATGACGACTTTTAATCCTCATTTATTAATAATGTGCTTTATGTCTGTTTAGGAGTACACGGAGTTTAAATTCCGATTTTAAAAGTAAGACTATACGTAGATATATTGCGTTACAACAGGAACGACTGCCCAGTTTGTAGCTATACATCCATATATTCGTCCATAATTATACAAGGATCTTGAAGTTTGGTAATACAATATATTTTCTAATATCTAAGAAATGAGAGCTTGTAGAAGGACTAAACCATCGTCTTGGTTGTTATAATAAAAAACTGTCCCTGCTCGCGTTCACGTTCTCTTTTATTCAATGCGTCACTTGTCCACTAGGCATTGGCAATACCTACCCATATTTTCATACGCGCGCCGTTGCGCTCCAATAAAAATGAGATGCAGCAACATTTGTTTTCGCATTGGTCTATATCTAATTTTGAATTACACAGGAATGTGTCGTAAATCACATAAGACCTGTAACCAACATCGACATTCACTCAGTATGAATTTGGCCTGTTATTTTATTTTAAACTCGATAGCGAGTATGCGACGGACTTGTGGATCTCTTTGGGAGTGTCTATCTCACACGCAAGTTTGGCGACAATACTTTGCCATCATGGCAATACAGTCTCGTCCCTCAATAGATCAATAACTGCTCTCTTTCGACTTCTGTCTCAACGAGAGTTTGTAATTTTCTGTTTTCCTCTCAGCCGGTTGTGACAAAAAATAATCAGAGCGCTCAACGGCGCGGTTTTCTGTTTCGCTGAAATGCGACAGCTGCATTAAATAAGGTTGTGCACCTTAATTGCAGCTAATTGAGAGCCTGTTCCAGAATCCACGTTGACACGAGATGTGAAACGAGTAAGACTTTTAATAAATACAGCATGATTCAAGATTCCGTTTGCAAGATTAACTTAGTATTTAATAACAGTAGACCGCGAGTCCCCCGTCTTAATTTTTTTTTTTTTTGGTTTTTGACATTTGGTCAATGGCTGTTGTTGACGGTAAAATCAAACCACTCTATCTAGAGTGTAGCTAGCAGTTGGCAAATGGCTTCACTGAACTTACGTTCTTAATGCGACTGAAATAACACAAAGTATCTCTGCTTCGGTGCATTACACTGATTGCCTCCACTCTAGTAGATGCCCTCCTGACCAATATAACTCCACTGTGAATGTGGGCTATGCCATCTGAACTTCAGCCAATAACATGTCGTTGTCAACAGTGGCATCAGGTTTTGATCCATGCCACAGGACATTCCCGTGCAGTAAGGGACAATGACTCATCCTGGCACCCCACTAAAGCAGCACCTAATGCATTATTTATTGCTCATTCCACAGGCGGCCATTATATACCCACCGCTTATTGTACTATCTGAACCCACCGGTGAGTCTCAAAAGCATTTACTGAGAGTTTTGGATAGTTGACAGCTATTCATGCATTTCCTGTGACTTCATACAGTCACAGCAGCACTATTTTGGAAACCAAAATTAATAAAAAATGCCTCCCATCTGCTGGAGCATGAGCAATAACCACACAGGAGAGACTGGATTAGCCATTTATCATATACCAAAGAACCTGGATTGTCACAGGTTTTGCAGTAAAGTACACTTGCAAATCAATCCCAGCTGTGAGCTCTAGCTAACTAGCAAGCTCACTTGAAATAGTGCTTTCTCTGCAGTCTGGGATGATTCAATGGGAGTACAGGGCTGGGTTGCACCAGCAATGTGTAGCCTGCTAAATGCCGTTGTGTATAGCTGGCAGTATATTCTTTTTGAGGAGGACGTTAAACCTTTTCCCTGTTTTCTATTCCACTATTACTTCAGTTAGTTAGGCAAATGAAAGGCAATTGCAAATTGCAGGTCGCCATGTAATTGCCAGCAGTAGTGGCTGTATTTAGTTCACCTATAAAATAATGAATGTAAGCAATACTGGAATAGCAAAAAGGCACTCAAACATGGTGTTATGAGTCATTCCATTCTTATTTGAGTATGATAAATTTAGAAATGTAGCTTCAGAGGCTTTTGCGGACAGACTTCGAGTGTCTAGTGGAATCTGCTGAAAAGCCTTCCCGGAAGAGTGGAGGCTGTTATACAAGCCAAGGGGGGACTTAATGCCCATAGTTTTGGAATGAGATGTTTAACAAGCATATGGGTATGATGTTCGGGGCGTCCACATACTTTTGGCTATGCAGTATATGTACCGTCCAAAAAGACTGCCAGCATTGGTATGAGCAAACAAAGCTATATAAAATGAACGACACAAGTAAAGCAAGATTGTTTGTTCTAAGAAAATGGTGCATGTTTTATCATGCATATCGTGAGATGTTGTTTTGTCTCATAGGCATGCAAAGCATTGCTCCAATGTTTATTTTCCGAAAGTACGCTTTTTTGCTTTGTTTTTTTTTTTTTGTTTATTTATGGTAATGGACTTTGAGAGAAAAAAAAAAAAACAAACAGAGGGAGTATTAGTTCCTATTGTTAAGAAGATACAAAATCCGGATATTATAAGACACAGATGGAACAGTCTGCGGTTTCACAAGGTAAGGGCTGCTCCCGAGAGCTTTGAATTTGAGCAGCCATTACGCAGCGGCAGTGCAGGAGAGGAGAGGTGGAAATAAACTGCTATAAACAAAGACCCCGCGGGCCCCAGCCTGAATTGCTGTACGGGATGGTCCATGGAGCTAAGGTGCAGGTGGGGGCAGATTAGCACTGTCTTTGGGCAGAGAGCCAAGCACTTTGCAGATCCGCTGATTCCCCTACTGGCCCCTGATAAAGCTGAGAAGATGAAGCAGAGAATTCGGAAGGAGTGTGAAATTGGCAATGATGACCGGTTACTGAGTATCTACTGTAAATATACCTCTGTAGCTGTGAAAATCAGACCAGGCTTTTAACTGCTTATTTATTTCAGCTGGGAAGAAGACATTTCACTGACACAAAAGTTTATTTATTTATTTTTTATTTATTTATTTTTTTAGAAGGAACTGGTGTTCAAGTCAATTTGGCAGTTGACTTCAAGGCTTTGTATCTCTGCTTTTCTTTTCATTTTTTTCCCATAAAGCCTTATTAAACTTCTGACCAATCATTGTTGTACTATAACTGCTAACTTGAATTATTTGCAGCCTTCCCCTTTCAGTACACAGGATTACATAACAGTCTATTAGTTCATAATTGAATGGAATTTGTGAATACCTTCTTTTTTGATATTTTACCTGAAGTCTCTAGAACCATGTTCTGACATTGCAGAAAATTATAGTATGCAAGCAAGGTAGAAACCAAAACTGCTATGCATGCACAAAAATCTACAGTTTGGTATGCCTGAGGTGGGGAAGGTAGTCGGGGGTGGGGGAGGGTAGCAGAAATGCTTTAATGTTTTCCTGATTTTGAGATGTCTTTTTCATAGGATAACATTAACAAATTCTGTAGCTTTCTTTCCAGAGCAGACAAAAACATTTTCAATGATTTGTGTCTCTGTAAGTTTGAATACTGTGAGACATATTGCCATATTATATACACAAATGCAGTGGTACAAAGTAGAACAACTGTAAATAAAGGTGTTACTAATGTAAATATGAACATTCACTGTTTGGTATACAGCTTTTTTACACATTACAGAGAAGGGGTTCTAGAACAACAGGGTTACGGAATAAGGAATACATTTTTACTGCTGAAGAGCTGCTAAACAGATTTTCATTGTTCTAAGCACAATGACAATAAAGATCTGTCTGTCTGTCTGTCTGTCTGTCTACTTTGTAGTGAGCGGCTTCTGATTTTATTATTACCAAGTTTCAGATAAGCAAAGCAGTGACATTAATGCATTATTCAGAATCAATAAAGCCGGGTGCATTTAAGAGGCTTTATTATAAAACCCAGAGAGGGAGAAAAGTTAATGGACATTTGGACTAATTCTGAAATAATTGCTTTTTGCAGACAGGTTTACAAAGCCTGTCTACAAGTAAAGCAGATAGCTGTTTTAGCTTTTGCATTTAGTGGTGTGAGTTAGTATTACATTTTTTTTACATTACATTACAGGCATTTAGCAGACACTCTTATCCAGAGCGACTTACACAACTTTTTTACATAGCATTTTACATTGTATCCATTTATACAGCTGTATATATACTGAAGCAATTTCGGTTAAGTACCTTGCTCAAGGGTACAACGGCAGTGTCCTACCCAGGAATCGAACCTGCGACCTTTCGGTTACAAGCCCAGTTCCTTACCCACTGTGCTACACTCCGTTTTTGAAAACGAAAACCCGATTAAGTGCATGCACATGTATGCATGTGCCAGCACACCCACTCCTAATGTACTGTATATAACCTTAGGGGGTGCACTATAGTACGTATATTCTACAGCAGGCAGGTTCTGCTTTTACCAACATCTTCAGTACATGTTTCAACTATATGGTCTTCACCAGACAACATAATGGTCCACTGTGTGTACCTCTTCATAAATTCTGACTAGAATGGGCAATTTATTTACTTTGTACCCCCATGTTGACTGTATTGTGGTGCAGTAGGGAAAGAATTGTGATTGTTGAATGCACTGCTGTGGTAACTTTAGCAAAGGTCTAAGGATGCAAAATATCCATCTTTGTAAAAAATAACAAACAAACAAAAAAAAAGAAACAAACATATCACTCAGGCATGTGTTAGAATACCATCAATGTGGAGGTATTCCATTTAACATGAAGGGGAAGAAACATTGATCCCAGAAGTAGCAAACCTGAAATCAAAATAGATAAAACCATTATAAATCCAGTTTCACGGCTTCCTCCTTCAGAATAATCCCATCCCACCCTTCTCCCTAACCCTTTCCCTCCTGATGAATTGTGCACTTTTACAGCTCAGAACATCTCATTTAATTACATAATAAAAAATAGGAAAATGAGGGATTAATAAACATAAATAACACCTTACCTTTTCTATCTTTATGATCTGTTATCTGCAATAAAGTTTCCTTTTCCTAACATAAAGGAGGTGAAACAGCATTTTTATGAGTTTTAACTGCTTATTTTTTCTATACTCCCCAGTCGAAATTGCTGGATGTACCTTATCATCCATCCTTCCATTATCTATACCCGCTTATCCTGGGCAAGGTGTCAGGGAGTGCTGGAGCCTGAACCCAGTGTGCATTGGGCGAGAGGCGGGAATACACCCTGGACAATCTATCGCAGTGTACTTTATCATGCTCGTTTTATTTCATTGATGCATATTATTCTAGTGCTGCGTGTCTCAACTGGGGAGCTGTGACCCACAGGGCAGAGAGCAGCCAGGGGAGCTGTTAGATGACACGCAGATTGCTCCGGTGATGAAGTGAGGGAGAGAGAAATCAATATTTGAATAAATAAATAATGAACACTTCATATAAAATATAAAATAATCTATTGTTTCAAAGCAGATAGTTGTTTATTGTTTCTATTAGTTGGTTTGTCTTCCAGCCATGCTAAATTGAATTTTCATACACTGTTTGTCGTGATACTTAGGGCACACATAAACATTGTAACATAATCCATTTTGGATCTCTAAGAGGAAAAAAGGTTGAAATGTTTATACCCGGACTGGTCAAGGAGGGCCATGTCTGTTTCTGGATTTTATGCCAATTTCTGCTCTTAATGATTAAATTAGCTCAGCCACTTTTTAGAACTTGGTATTTTAGTCACTTTTCATGATACACTCATGACTCACTTAGTAGACGACTACTCCTGTGTCCCAACTTGAAACATCTTATTGTGGTATAAACTACAGTTAAACTATGAAAACCTGCATTTAGACCGACCCTGCAGAATTGCCAACCCCTGGTTTAAACTTCAGCTGTTATGAGCCATTGCTGAAGAGCAGGAAAGGTTGAAACAATATTCAAGCAGAAAACCAGCAGCAAAAACCTTCACTGGCAAAATAGAGACCACCTCCACCTGCCATGATAGCTGCTTAAATAACTGCACCATGACTGGCAGCATTCTAATTTGTGTGTACAACAAGGAAAACATACATTTTCATATTGCTCTATATGGCTAGCTAGCTAGTCCGTGTTTGTTTTTGTAGTTGGCTAACTTTCCATAACGCAGCTTTGCTAGCACTCTAGCTAGCATTAACTTGCCAGTTAAACAGAGGAACTCTATCATTGCCCTGTGCAAAGAAGTTGTGTTATCTTTGGTGAGTTCTCATATGATATATGCTGATACCGCTTTATAAACAGAATATGGCACCCAGACTGGTATGGTATATCATGAATATTGGGATAATTGGGTGGTAGTCTTAAACACAAATGTGAGGCAGAGCCATATTGCTTTAAGATAACAGAAGAAAATTTGATTGCATTTCTTTCTCTGAAATATGCCAACATAGTTTGATGTGGGTGAATGAATGGACTTGTAGACTGAAGTTCTTGAAGACTATGGGCTGGGTTCAAGGACACAGATTAAGCTTAGTCCTGGACTGAATTGAGTTTTGTACATAGAATCTCCAATAAAAATAGAATTTAGTCTAAGGCTAGGCTTAATCAGTGTCTCTATCTTATTTTGTCTTAGCTGCAACTAACAACTATTAGCTGGTGTCGGTTGCTGCACAGTCTAACTCATCACTCAATAATCAACAGTGCTCAAGCCTTGTGTATTTTAATTCCCTTAAATTTGTACCTTGTGCTCACAGTCCCAGTGGAAAAAACCACTACAATCTCCACACCTAGATAGATTGATACAACTTATATCCAGAATTCCCCACAGAAATGTGCAATGATCTGAGCTCGTTGCTATCATTGATTAACAATAAACCACACAAAGGTGAAAATGCACCATGCAGTATACCTGCCTCAGTGAAATATCCACATTTCAGAAACAAGTGTTTTTGTCACTGGTGTAGCAAAACAGCAGGAGGGTAAATTGAATATTTTTATTGGACACATGAGGGGATTTGGAAACAAAAAGTTTGTGAATCACTGTTCTAGAGGATATTGACTGAATGGCCATGACTAAAAATAGCTTGCAGGTTATGATGAAAGAAAAACCACAGTGTTTAATTTGTTATTGACTTTCAAAATCTTCTCAGTAAATAGTCCTGCATTACCAGGGCATGTCCATCTCAGATGCTGATTGGCTTGTACAGACACAGATAATGAAACGTAGTATGTTAGTCAGAAATAAACCAGACATTATATGCATTGTTTTACCTTCAGTAGCCATCTACCACTCTCCAACACTGTCTTTTACCTCTGAAATAAATGCACTTAAAAAGTTTTATTCTCTACTTATGTAATTTTGCACACACATGCAGGCACATACACATACATAGTTTTTATATACCAATTCATTATGATGTGGCAATGAAATTACACTGGTATTGATTTCTAGCAATCAATATGCATATTAAGGCCTTCTATGTACTGCTGTTTATATTTAGCATCTTCGATGCTATTCTCATTAAAACTTACCGTATACAACCATTTTTAGAATTCTTAAGAATATTCTGTGTAGGAATCATGTAGAAAATTCACATAGAACATTTTTTTCCTTTTTTCTGGCATGCTTGATAATCTCTGGGATAGTAACTGCTGTGTTTTGTTGGGAGAACAGTTTACTCTAAGATAGAGGACACAAAGTCATGGCATGATGCTGTGATTTCCAGATTTACTGAATGTGTATGGGGGATTTGTGCCTGCAAACCCATCTCACAATGCATGTGTAGTAAGCATAAAATATTAAACATTGGGAAAAGCTGGAGTTTTTGCTCTGTTCTATAGGGAAAGTGATGTGCCAGCTGGACAGAAAGACCAATGTCAGAGGTTCCTGCCCTCTCCCAAAATCCTTCAGAACCATGGACAGCGGTGGCACACCCTACGCTCATATCTGATTGATATGGTGGCCAGGCACATCACCATTTCAAATACCCATTGAATGATCAACTCTTTACTCAACACACAGACTCACAAGCTATGCAGTAATTAATTTGCTTAACACAAATAAAATGGGTCCTGGGGCAGTTGCACAAGCAAAATATCCTCTGTAGCTTGTTTATCGAGTTGTTAGTTTTTACTGTCCAAAAAATAAGATTGTTAATTTCAGCTTCGTCATAAATGTGTTTTAAATTTCTTGAAGTTATGAAATGGCGATTTGCTTCTGGGCAGTAGGCTAATCAGTCGGGCCAGCAGCTGACTGGGTTTCCATCGTTAGGATCAGATTTTAAGACTGCTGTGTGAATCACCAGGTTTGTCTGTGATTAATGTTGCACCTTGACTTCATGTACAGTATGAACTGCAAGCATTCCCATATGATGCAGATATGCTCATACTGTAATACCATTGGCCTGGTGGCTGAGAGTTAATCATTCTGGATATTGCACATCCTGAATTTAAAGGCTCAAGTAAATGAATTAATTCATTAACAGCATGCAAATTGACCAGGGTAAAAAAACGCATTCGTGTTTCCTTATTAGCTCATTCCCCAGTAAAACCTGCGAACTGCTGTTATGCAGACCTTGTTTTTTTTGGGGGGGGAGGACAAGTCTCTAAAGCAGACAAGTCTCCTTTATCAAAACTACTTTGGAAATGCCTTCCTCAAGTGGCACATTGATATGAAGCTTTCTTGGTCATGCGGGGGCTCCGGTATATGACTTGGTCACTTAGAGGCTCCGGGTCGCTCTGGGACTTGTGGGAGCTCTGGGTCGTGCGCTCGCTCTGGGACTTGTGGGAGCTCTGGGCGGAGCGCAGGCTCCTGCATAGGGCTCAGTCACTTACAGGCTCTGGGTCGCTCTGGGACTTGTGGGAGCTCTGGGTCGTGCGCTCGCTCTGGGACTTGTGGGAGCTCTGGGCGGAGCGCAGGCTCCTGAGCAGCAGCGGAGCCGCGGTGGGAGACGAGGCTAATAGAGCACGTAATAGCCTGGAGTTCCGGCTCGCCGGACCGAGCGCAGCGTGTCTGACATTCTGCCGTTTCTCCTGACGGGGGCCTCGCCCCCCCCCTCGCGTCAGGTCGCCTCTCCGCGCGGCCGTTCGCCGGGGGCTCAGCGCCGCTCCGCTTTCCCCCGTAGCGCTCGGCCAACATCCCCCCCCCCCCCCCCCCCCCCGTCTCCCGCTATCCGTCTCGGACGAGGGCGGAAGCCGCCTTTTTCGTTTCGAACGCGCTCGAGAGCCCGGGAAACCCCCCGGGGTCCGTCAGAATGGAAGTGGCGTAGCGCGGCGATAAGCTCCCGCTCTAATCTGCTCCCAAATCGCCTCCCTCTGCCACCGAACATCAGGGCTCACACATCGACCAATTGCGTCGCCCCATCACGCTCGGCTGAAGTGAAATCTGTCTCTCGGTGGCTGCGGTCTTTAAAGAGCGCCGTGCCTTCAAAAGCTTGCGGATGAGCGTCTTCACAGCGAGTCAGTCAGTCTTAAGCTGGGTGGAACCTCGTGTGACAGTGATGGATATTCTTCCACCTCTTGTGGAAAGTACATTAAACAAGAGGCAGAGAGTAATTAAACCAGTGGCCGAAGGTAGACGGGCAGCCTTTCTGGAAGCTGGTGTCAGTCTGGCACAAGAATAACAAGCCCATGGGGCTTCAGTGAGGAACCAGACAAGTTGACAGATGTCACAAATGGGGGTAGTCAGCCTTGGGCTGAAGGCGTAGGGGGGACAGATGAGATCAGTTCACTGGGAATAGGACCCTGATAAACACTAACACAGTGATACAGGATACAGTGGGCTGAAATGTATTAGACTCATCTGTTGTTGTTTTCCATTGATCAGTGCTGTTACATTCAACTGCATATAATTTAGTGTACATGTGCCATAACTGCAGTGTCTGTTAATTACGATGGAGCGTAGCTGGTCTCTCTCCAGCCCCACTGGCTACACTTAACCCCTGTCATGGGCACGCTCTAGTTAAGAGCACAACGGCTCGAACAGGTGCAGCATTCACAGGTCGAGTGTATGATTTATTAATTTAAATCATGATTTATTTATTCATTTGGAAGATATTCCCGAGCAGCACATAAAGAATCAATAAAACAAAATAGCTAAACAATTAGACAAAAGCTCTGATGGGTACTGAGCATTGTGCATTCCATTAGTTTTGTATCCGCTGACATTGGAACTCCATTCCTTTGGAACACAGCTCAAAGGGCCATCCGGGCCATCCTTCTGCCCTGAGGTGTTCGCTCATTAGTTCTTTAAAAACAGCCCTCGGCTCTTGCTTGCTTACAAGTGCAAATTTCCTACAATCTATCAATGGCACACAGGACTGGTTTGTATTGGGTCGCAAATCTGGCCAGAAAAAAGAAAGCGCGACAAGCACAGCAGAGCGAGCGCAATACTTTCAGAAGGGACCCCATTGCTTCCGATATCCATCTAGTCTGTCTGCCACAGCGTGCGGTCCAGCTGGATGGGACTGCGCCGCGCGCCCTGCTTTAAGATGCCGGAAGGAGGGGAAGAAAAGAATTCTGATATGGGTTTTTTTTTTTTTTTTTTTTTTTTTAAAAGAAAGAGAAAATCAAAGCAGACACAGGAAGGCGTCCCTCGTTTATCAGTCTCTTCCAGCTGTCTCCGTTCCTCAGACGTAGCCGTCCTCCCTCGCCTCAACCTTGCGGCCCGATTTGGCGGAAAACCCTTCGGAGCTGAAGGAGGACCCGTTTTCGTCTTCTCCCCGTCGTTCTCCGCTAACCGCCTTTTAATCGTTTCGGAACGCGCCGATTGTTCTCGTCGCGAAAGCCTCGCGCTCTTCGGGCGGGAAAGGAAACCTTTGTGCTCGTTCTCGGGGAAGAGCGAAACCACTTCTATTTAATCTCCTTTCTCGGAGCTTTGTCGAGGAAGAAATGATTCTTACCCTCTTTTTTTCTTTTTTTTTTCCACGGTTTATAGGTTAATGCCACCTGGCTCTCCCTAGGACTCCCGCGTCCCATTTTTCCCACTAGGAGAGCGCTTTAATAAAAGAATGCGCGCCCGGCTCTCTTCCAGGCGAGAGAAGCCTAGAAAGCATCAAACTTCAATTAAGAGCTGCTCGGCAATGCTCGCTCTCCGGAGAGGGGCTCGTAAGATATTACACTGAAACCTCAGCGAGGCTGTGCGCTTCTGAAAAAGGCACAGCGCGAAGACCGGGGGATTTCAATCCCGACGGGTGGGGGAACAGGCAATATCCATGTTCATTATATCCATATTCCTTACAAACCTAAATATATGCCTAGTTTCCTGATTCCCCGCAGCCATCCTCTTCCCTATAGGGGGGAGGGTAATTGGGGATGGGGGTGGGGGGAAGGGGGAGTGGGTGGGGTGTTTTGCAGGGATGTGCATTGGATATGAGAGACGCGGGAACTGCGATGGGTGATGCAAGCTCGCGCTGTCCCTGGAGGGGGGTGGGTGCGGACTGACGGAGGATGGCCCCTCCCCACTCCTTCCCCCAGAACCGCAGCCCAGCACCGTCCGACAAGCACGGCGCACCCTTCACGGAAACGCCGCAGCGCCTTGACGACCAGTGCACCCGCGTATCTGTCTCTATGTGTTTGAGCTCTTCCAGCTTATTGACCTGGACGGGAATCCGGGAGCAGACACGTAGCCTGGATTTCACAGTAATTAACCACAGGAATGGCACGAAATGCATGCTGGGAAGCGGTGGCCAATGCACGCATGCAGTCATGCAATTACACTGTTCGTCTCTCTAGACTACCACAAGGATTTATGATTTGTCTAGCCCTGAGTTCAGCATATGCCAGTTGTTACGAAATAGATAAATAGAGGGCTACAGCTCTGAAAAGTAGTAGGAGTTTAGGTGTTCGGTAGAATAGTCAAAGGTGCCCTTTGGTAAACAAGGGACATCAAGGACAAAAAGAGTAGAACCAAGGCAGTCTTCTAAAGCTAAATAGCTTTAATGTAAGGCTAGTTCATAGTAAAATATTAAAAACACCAACATGTTTTGGCCAAGTGTCGGCCTTCATCAGGGAGTAAAAATAAATAAATGATAAATAAATAAATAAAATAAATGACTCCCGGATGAAGGCCGATGCTTGGCCTAAACATGTTGGAGTTTTTAATGTTCTAATATGAACTGGCCTTTTATGAAAGCTTTTTAACTTTAGAAGAGTGCCTTGGTTCTACTCGCTCTTCCTATATGTCAGTTGTTATTCAAATATCAGGCTCATAAACAGAACACAAATGCACAAAATAAAACATTCCATTCAAATGGCCTTTCTGATTATCTGTCTTCATCATCATTTGCCACAACCTACATTTGCTGCGATACCTAACCAGTCAAATCACAACAGGCAGCCTTGGTGGAATTTGGATTTATGGTGAAGGAAGGAGAATATCTTTATTAGAACTAGAAACATGTACTGCACTAAATTCTCAGGCATTCCACCAGAGCCTCTAGCTCCAGGCATCAGACTTCCCAAGGCCAACAAGAAGTTAGAAATATTGCACATTTTATGTGTGTGTGTGTGTGTGTTTTCTATCTCGCTTATATATTTCTAGGAGTCTAAACGGATAAGCTTGGCCTCATCCCTTACCCTCCCTTTTGTCATTCATACTGGGGAGGATCTGCCTCTGTCTGAATCATTATTTTTTGATTTAGAGCGTGTTTATGTAACGTTGAAGGCTGGAGGGCGATGTGTGCTTATTCAGTATTCATGCTATACGATTACTCATCCAGTAACCAATCATTTACTTTGTTGAATTTTACTGTATGCTTTTGTGTTGACCATGTACCAATCAGATTTCAAATTATGTATGTGATTAGTAAGACACCTTTTGATTACAATAAGTAGCGACCGCCCCTGCTTTCAGCAGTTCGGACTTGTCCACCTTGCTGTGTGAAAGTGCCGGACTCTTTCTGCAGAAATAAATCCTTTGTTTTATATGGATATACCTTCTCATGCCTGGTTATTAGAAGGGGAGAATTTTCTTTGCTCAACAATGTGAAAATGTGATGGTTCCATAAAAAAAATTACACATCAGTTATTTTAAATGTATGTGTTAGATGAACATGTTAACATTGACCGCATGAGTACATGCATACAATTTCAGGCGAGATGAATTATACATGTATATATAATGCAGTTGCATATGGTGTAAGGTATGTATACACACAGGAGTTCAGGTGAGCTTAATGAAGCTTGCTTCTTTTTGACAGGCACCCTGCATGAAGGAGGTGGTATTCTCTGACAATTAGGGTGCAGGGTGAGAAACCATTTACATGGTATTCAGTTTTCTGTTTTTCAGCTTTGTGGCTCATACGTGCAATAATCTATGAATGTGCTTGTTTTCTCTCTTTTATGTCCATGTGCCGAGCAGGAGAAAGCAGAGCCGGAATGGAGGCTTAGAGCTGCCATTTCGTGTCTGAGTGTGCAAATGGGCTTTCCGCCTTATCCTGAGTTATCATTTCAGGAGCGCAGTGTGCGAGAACCCTCCTGGCTGAAAACATTAGGCTTCCCTTTCAGTGGAATTGGTTTGAAAATCCCCTCGAAACTGTGTGCTGCTGCTTAAACCAGCTAAATCTCTCCTCCCTGTTTGTGCTCCCGCTTTTGGCTCTTCAAAGGGGGTAGGTTTGATTGACACCTGTTTAATGAAAGCCTGGTCGACGTGGTATTTCCACAGGTGCAAGCGGCGAATCGGATTGAGAGGATTAATTGAGGCAGAGACCCCGGGTGTCAGTGTTCTTATGCAGAGAGCTGACCTCCTCTACTACCCTCTGTAATCGCCAGATGAGTGTGTTGAAATTACACTCAGAGGTTAGGGCAGTCTTGCATATTTTAGACTAAACCGAAAGTGAGTTTTTAAAAGGTGACACACACACACAAGTTCTTACACTCATACATGCCTTATATATACAGACACACGCGCGCACACACCAATACATGCACACACATGTGCACAAGCATGCACATACCCATGCACACGCACACGCACACACATACACATGCACGCACACAAATGTGCGCATGCATGCACACACACACACACAATGTGTTATCAATTTTTCTCATAATAGGCACGTTGTACTGCTTTCTGAGAAATATAAACCTAGTGAAGGATATAACTTTCACAAGGATCACCTACTTTATACTTGGAATGGCTGAACCAAATCTTTCCAGTCATCTTAAGAGAACAAATAGAATGAAATTACAGTGGCAAGATTCAGTGTTATAATTTTTTTTTAAATAGAATGAGTGGGTCTTTCAAATAAGAGTGTGAATTTGCCAGCTTTTATCCGTCATTAAGATCAAGCGTTTGAGTGGGAGTCGCTATTACCCATGCTGTGCAGCCATAATCACATCCTCAGAAATCATTTGTGATCCATTGAAGCAATAATCACATCCTCACAAACCATTCATAATCCACTGAAGTGATAATCACATCCTCTGAAATCAGTCTTAATCCATAGAAATGATAACCAAATCCAATGAAACCATTCATAATCCTCGGAAGTGATAATGATATCCTCTGAAACTATTCATAATCCATTGAAGCTGCAGTCACATCGCAAGGGGTGATCCGTAGAAAACCCATTTGCAAAAGTAGGTCCCCAGTGCAGAAAGACAGGGAACCACTGCTCAAGAATAATAGCTGTATATAGCTGGCTAGAGGAGCACAGAGTGAAAAGAGGAAGCAGCTAGCTGATTATTTTAAAAAGTGTGAATTCCAGTGTGTGTCCTGTGGGTTAGCATGGGCAGGGAGTAGCACTGTTGCCTCTCTGCAAGAAGCTCCATGGTTTGAATACCAGCCGGGGCCTTTCTGTGTGGAGTTTGCATGTTCTCCCCATGTTCGTGTGGTTTTCCTTTGGGTACTCCAGTTTCCTCCCACAGTCTAAAGGCATGCAGGTTATTTGGAGAGTCTAAATTACCCCTAGGTGTGAGTGTGTGAGTGAACGGTGAGTGAATGGTGTGTGTACCTTGTGATGGACTGGCAACCTGCTCAGGGTGTATTCCTGTCCAGTGCATGCTGGGATAGGATTCAGCATGGGTAATGAAAACTACCACACAAAAATAAAGGAACCTTTATTCAACAAATTTTACCGCATTTCTACATTAAAAATACATAGCTTTCTGATCAGCAGGATGGAATTTGGTGATGAATGAACACGTTCTCATTCCCAATTCGACAGATATTGCAACTCGGGCAAGGGCCCTTCTCGTCACTATTCGACGCGTTGGATAGACTTGGGCGTCTTGGGTTCACGAGTGACTACTAGGCTACTGAATAAACTACGTCACCCAGCATGCATTAGCCTAGGTTTATGTTGATGTTTTAAAAATAATTTTCCGTGTTGCCTATAGTATTAAAATGAAATAATTTCTGGTATATTTTGGCACATGTGTATGTGATTTTAAGTAATTAAATTTGAATAAGTCACAATAGTATTGATTGTCTACAAATACAAGCTCCGAATTTGCGCTGAGGTTCAGGCTACTGTCTGTCCATAGCGTCAAAATCCGTTGAAGTGGTAATTCAATTCAATAGGCTACCTCACTCGTCAACCCAAGAAGCCCAAGTCTTTCCAACGCGTCAAATAGTGATGCGAAGGGCCCTTGCCCAAGCTGCGAGTTGGGAATGAGAACATGTTGCATGAACACATTTGTGTAGCTAAGGCCTTTGATACAAGTCTTACCCACCTGGCTAAAGCCAAAGAACATGGCCCCTTCAACATCAACATCATAAAACATCTTTGTTTGTGTTCATGAAAAGAAACTCATATACTTTTCATAAGGACTCTGGAAATATATAATTTATACAAGATACTTCAGCTGTAATGTGTTTTGCATCCTTTTCATTCCGTAATCATAAAGTTAATGAGATGAAAAGAGTGTGTGATTTAGTAATCGCACACAGGCCCAGCAGTGGTCTGTACAAAGAAAAGATGATGAAGTTGGCTGTAATGATGCGGAGACAGCATGTAGCTTCTCTGCTCTCTCTAGTATCTTTTTTGCACCTCTCTTTTCCATCGTGTGCTTCAGTCTTGTGTGTGTTTCCACTTCTCTGAATTAATGCCTCTTGTTTTGATCTGTGCACAGTTAAAATGTGCACAGACAACTGCATGTTTTTGGAAACTGGATTACAGAAATGATTTTAAATGAACAATACAGCACATTTATCTTGCTAATGCTCTCACCAAACCAAAGACGCTTTGAATATTTACATAATAGTCCCATATCCCTTTGTACTAGACTTAAGTGCCAGGGAACGTTCATAAAAAAATGGGTTTAAAAGCTAGTTTCAGTTTTGCTCCACAAAGAAAATTTAGTCAAGCCCTCAGGCAAATTTGATAATTAGAAAAAGAATGCTGTAGGGTTTGGCCTTACGAGGAGCATTTAATTCACTGCTGGTACACTACCAGACCTTCAAGGCATTGCATTGCTAATTCAATTAAAACATTGTGTGTGTGTGTTCAGTACGGCGCAACACGCTCGACCTCCACTCAGGTGGAGAGAGCAGCACAACGCAGCAATTTGCTTTCCTACCGCACGGTTTGCAAGGTGAAGCCATTCAGACGCTGGCAACAAGGCCGCTGCTTTTCTGCTTTGCACGGTGAAGCTGGTACATGGGGTTCTTCTGGTGAAAGACAGATGATTCCATCACCGTGCGATTTACGAGGACAACATTCCTTTGTGATGAACGAGGAGACTGTACCAGTGTGATGAACGAGGACACTATCCTGTGTGACAAACGAGGATACTATCCCTATCGGATAAACGAGGACACTGTCCATGTGTCATAAAAAGAGGACTCTATCCCAATTCAACAGAAGTGGTCACCCTCCCTGTCTGATAAAATATAATGTTACTTTGGGGACTTTATACTTTTTTTGTCATCTTCACTGACATACATTTAGAATTTGGGGAGGCACACAGTATATTGCAGGTGTGAATTAAGGCAAAATTATAGATCAGGGCTGCCCAACCTTGTTCCTGGAGATCTACTGTCCTGTAGGTTTTCATTCCAACCATAACAAAGCGCATCTCACTGAACAGCTAGAGATCTCGTTGAGCTGCTGATAGAATCAGAAGTGCCAAATTAGGATTGGAATGACGGCCCACAGGACAGTAGATCTCCAGACACCTGGTCGGGTTGCCCTGCTGTGGATGGTACAGTCGGTGATCAGCAGCACTATATACAAACATACAGATGTTGCAGTGCTACGCACGATTTCTCCGGAACAATCACACCGGAGCGAATTGCTTCCTGATGTCAAGTGATCACACGGCAAATAACATCAGATAAGGGCATCGGCAAAGCAAAAAGACCGTTATCTTAGACTTACAGGAACCTTTATGTAGACAGACTTTAAAGTGCAATCATCAAAACCTGTTGGTCGCAGATAAGGACTCCCACTATTCCCTCGGTGGCTGAGGCTAATTCCCTTTGTTTGATGCCACATTGTAGCGGTCAAAAATAATTTTTTATGATTATTTTTTTGATAAACCACTTGTATGTTCTAAAGAAACATACATCACTCATTCTCTGCTGGGGATTGCCAATCTCATATTCAATTACAGTATCAAATGAGGCTCAAATATGATATTTTCATGTGCTTCCTGATTTGCTGCTACAGAGGACACACTGTAAATGTAAAGCTAATGATCTACCAGTACTTTTCTTTGCACTCATATGAACAGTGGGACAATGTTGGAGCAGTTATTCTGCAACAAGAGAAATGGCTCCATCCTGGTAAACCTATGGGCTTCACTGTTGTGATGATGCTGCGGGTTACTTGGTTAATAGGAAAGACCACATGAAAAACAGGATATAAAAGTTACACTGCAATACTCCAACTGCTTTGTTCATTAACACTCTCAAAAATGCTGGCCTAGAACCTGTGCAGTAGGATCTCCCATGATTCAATGCGGTTCCATTCCCGTTATGCTTTTTAAATGGAGAACACGGCAAACTTGAAAGCCTGTGGCAGGTGTTCTCTGCTGCAAAGCAGCACGGCTTTTTTTGCTTTGTCCTTTTATTCTGGGGATAAGAAAGTAATGAATCAAATATTTATATAATTCATGACTTTGTAAAATATTATTTTTCCTCTAGTAAGTGCAAATAACCAGTGCTGGGTGTTTCAGACATGCATTAGGATTCTCACCAAATGTTGTTTTGAACGGGGGGGGGGGGGGGGGAATTACGAATTGCACCAAAGGCAAACAACCTTGGGACCCCAGTTATGAATTTCAAGTGCCGTAAAGCCGCGTGAATTTCATGAGATAATTCAGAATTCCTATGATTTTCCAGGGAAACAAAATGCCAAAGCTAATTCACAGCTCATACAACAGCACAGAGCAGAATAATCCACATTCCAGTGCTAGAATTAGGACGTGGCATTTTGAATGTGCATGCTTCCCCACCACTATGTGACTAACAAGTGAACAGAATACTTAAAAAATCCTTTTTCAGTAGTGGTGTATACCCTGGATTTTTACTCTTGTCTTGGTTTATTTATGTCTCAGGAGTCATGCAGTCCAATATACAGATCCCCCACAATGTCTCTTCATCTTTAAAACAACTTTTTGTGCTGTTTCTGTTCTTCAAATTTGGAATATGCAAACATCATATTAGTCATAATGTGATAATTTCATTGCGTCTACCCATCCTCTAAAGTGTACTTCTGTATTGATCTACCCCAACTGGTGTGACTAGTATTAGTGGATGATAATAACTTCTGCTTTGCTAATATGGAGATTTTAAAAGATGTCTTTTATCTTTAGCCTTCATTAAGATATTGCTAATGGACCACACTCCTTCGTTTCCAGATTACAGGGAAGTGCATCTCTGTTGATCCAGAAGATAAGTGTTCCAGAGAAGTGTTTCCCCAGCATTTTGGTTGGCATGGCTTTGGACACGGTTCAGATAGTGATTCAGAGGTAAGTATCATGAGGGAAGTTAGTCGGGTTATACCACAGAGGAGTCGCTATCACCATACTGTCTCTCGGCCTCCATAGACAGAGCTATTGTGGGCCCTGTTGTAGGTACACCTGTAGAGGTAAAAATGGTTGTAAGAGCACAAAGACCGAGGAGGAAACAGCAAAACGGTGAAAATGAACGAATCAGTGGGTGATGAATTTATGAAGGGTCACGGTCTCTATTTACCTATAACAGAGAAAATAAGGGGTGACCTGTCCTTGCTGTGACGTTTCACTATTTGTGAATCCTTAATTGTGAGGAACACTTCTGATTTCCTCCCAGGATTAACCCCTCGTATGCCATAAATCACCTCCCCTGTCAGACCCCCAGCGGCTCACCCCCTCTGTCCCCCAGTGCACATCCCACAAATCTGTACTTCAATACCCAGGCGCTAAACCCACAAATCATTTTTAATAAACCCCACCGCTGCTCCTGTCCCAGAATCCCCCATCTCTTAGCCGGCTTTGAAGGAGACACAAATGCGATTCCGCTCTCGGGGTCTCTGCAGCTCTGCAGCTCTGCAGCTACGTCGGTAAGCGGCAAACGCCTTTGGAAGTCATCCAAGAGAGCGCAGATATTCATAAAGAAGGAATTCCTTCGCTTCTTACCGACTACTCTTGGCATTCGGAGAAGCAAGCTACAAAAACGCAAACCTTGTGGGCTCACTTCAGTTTAAACTGTACCACAGATGACTGCTTAATGAATAAGCTCACACACTGCTTCCAGTGAAATTGCATGCATAGTTTCTAGAATCTAGAATCATATCACCTGAAACATTCCAGGACTCATGTCAACTGTAAATGCTTTTTCCATATGCTATCGGGGAAATCCATGACTACTGTACACTGAACATAAATCTTCCTTTGTATTCCAATAAGTACCATATACTCCTAAGAGAACAATTTTTTACACTGAGTCAGCCTTTCTTTTTGGTGTAATATTTACTGGTGTTGGAGTTACATATTTAACACTGGCAGAAATAAAGTACTAATTTGGGAATATAAAAACAACAGGCTTTAGTTTACATGAACCATGTTAGAGAAAAAAATTAGATACATTTACTGTGCTTCATTAGCAAAGTCCCCATGACTCTTATTTTTAAGACATTTGGAAATCTTAGCCGTGCAGACTGAGTCTTAATCGCTGGGCACCTCATAATTAATTCTATGTACAGACTGTGACCAAGTTCAAAGCACTTCCATTCGTCTTAGGAGAACTGTTCAGAAAAAGAGTTAGGCACGGCTAGCCCTGTGGGAGATTACACTCATATTTCTTGTAATGCCATCTGCCTCTAATGGCTAATTGATCTAAAAAGAGCAATGATCATGGCAAACCCTATTCTTGCTTTGAAATTAAAGAAACTCACCTGGGTAGGCACAATGGAGAAAGCCTGAGCTGGGCATTGGGAAAGAGAGCTGCCTCTGTTCAGTGTATATATAAGCTTGCTAAAAATGTTCATATTACATTGTATCACCATAAAGTCTACATACACAGACATGACACCTTCATAAGGTTGTTTAATGCTTGGTTATATATATATATATATATATATATATATATATATATATATATATATATATATTATATATATATATACACACTTTAAACAACTACGGTTATTATTAAATTATTATGGTCATGAAGGCTAATAAGCAGGATGTCACATATCTTGTTACGATGGCTAAAATATAGTGATGTAGTGACGTAATATGTGACTTGCGTAAAAAATCAACAGCGATACATGTGGTACATTGCTTTTCCTCACCTTTAGCCCCTGTGCGCAGATGCAAAATCTGGCCAATCCTCATCCACTTAGAGGGAGGTCAGTTAAGGCTTATAACTCCAGATGTGAGCATCACAGAGATTTAGAAAATGGCTTGACAGAAGCAAGACACTTTTACATTTACAACATTACATTATTACAATACAAACTAATATATTAGTTTAGTTTATTTTCATAATTTAGGTATATAAGAGGTGCTACAAATACAAAATAAATAAATAAATCTAGGTGAAAATGCAAAAAATTAAGTTCTTCTCCTCTAGTTTGAAATCAAATACCGAGAGTCAGAAATGTAAAACAAGTAAAACTGTACATTTCCTGGAACAAAAACTCCTTGACCACCAGTGTGCAAAACCTGAGAAATGTGGAATTACAAAAGAACCATTAAGCAAAATGTAAGCAGTGTACGCAAGTGTCCCTTAGTGTCTTCAAATATATAAGATGGCTAAATTGTGCATTACTGTAAATAACAATAAATAATAAATGAAAAAATTTCAGTCCATTATAAAGCATATGAATTTGTTCATTTTTCACCAGAGCCCATTAGAAATGTTAGAATAGGAACAAATGAAAAGTGAAAAAGAAAATGCACACCTTTTTTGCTGAGGTGCAGACCAAGGGACTGGAAAGTAAAACTAAAATGAAAGGTCACACTCAGTTTTTACGCAGTTTTTAAATAGACAACGTTTCAGCACCAAGCTGCATTCATCAGTACTTTTCACACGTACCTATAGGTTACTAACACTGGATTCACCTGTGAGACATACAGCAGACAGTCAAGATCGTGTGACGCATAATTTAGAAAAAGAACTAAAGCAATTAAGTGACAAGCAACTGTTAAGTTATACTATATGGAAATAGATATCCAATGTTCCTATAATTTATTCAATAAGAATTCATTGTGAAACTTGATTTATTCTGCACATACACCATATTAATGGCACGTACCATTACGCAGTAAATTACAAAAGAACAGAATGAGATGAGAGTCATTACAGGTTCAATTTCAAAACATCATCCGTATATAATTACACAAGAATTGCACCTGTTTATTTTGCTTTTTATGAGCCACCTTTTCACTGCAATACTTTTGAACAATTACTAGCTGAATTGAATGATGGAATATGAATCTTTGGTGGTGAGAGAATATTTTTATCAATGTGACAGACGCTATTGTCCAATCTGTCAAGCTCCGTTGACATAGTTGCAGATGAGACTGGGTTGGGTGTGCATGTGAAATGGGCGAACTATGGGGCAATGGTGGCACTTAGACTTATTTGCCATTGTTGTAGTGTATTGTGTACTAATAAAGCTAGGACACAGATTTTGTTGTTTCCACTTGTAGAATGGTTGCAGCAGCAATAAATGTCAGAGTTGTGCAATCTCAGGAAGCAAGTGTCCTGGCCACTAGAGGGCTTGTGCAAAGGGGTTATCATCATAGCATGTTTTAATATAACCGCTTCCTGTTAAACTCCTGACAACTTGACTTACCTACCTGGGGCTTCATCTGCCTATTACCATACCTGCTCATGAAAAAGAGAGAAAGAGAAAGCTAATGAATGAGATGCCGTTTATGCTCTTCCCAGATGTCCCAGAAAATGTCACACTATCCTTCTCTGATCAGATAAATTTGTAAAATCTTTTTAAAACATGCACTAGAGCTGAGATAATCTACCTGACACTTCAGATATACTTCTTTAGTCGCTGTTCTGAGAGCTTTGTGTAATGTGCTAATGGCCTATTCGTGACTCTGTGACTCCCATAAGAACACCAATGCAGCAAAACCATCTACTTTTTGGTTAAAAGGATTTTCTATTCTGTGGTGTCACGTGAATCCCTAATGAAAGATTTTTTTCCCCCAAAGAGTGCACCTGTCAAAGTATGTAAGCAGCGTCAAATATGAATCACAATTTTTTTGATTCCAAAGCAAGAAACTAAAATCCCTTCAAGTGGAATTATCATTGAGTGCCAAATTCTAAGTGGAAAGCGTAAAAAGAATAGAATAATGCTTTTAATGAAACACACTGTCCTTTAAGTTACAATAATCGTACCATGCAAAGTCTGACCCCAGATTCATTCATACCCCAATGGTTTTCAACACTGTGATGGAAATCTACTATAAAAGGCATTAGAAACGGTAAGTTACTGCATGATGGACAATATTTCCTAAAGATGATGCATGGATGATGCATTGACTTATTTTATTATTACTTATTTTATTTTATTATTACTTTTTTGCGTAGACATTTTGCACATGGCATTTCATCAGAGGACTCACCTGCCAAAATTGTAATTAAATCAATTAATATGACCTTAAATTATCATTAAAGTTAATTGAAGAAATGATTTGTTTGAACGTTAATTTATTTCAAGTTGTACTGTACTTTTCCTACTTTTTTGTGGCAGGTTTCATGGTCCATGCTTCCTTTGACATTTTAAATTCAATTCATTTCCCATGCTTAAACAACAGCTAATATCCAGTCATATTCATCAGTAAATTCCACAAGGAACTGTACTTTTCAATGAACTTAGTAATAATTTTTGCAAAAATGAACTAACTTAAATTCCAGTGTCAGCTCAATGATATTTATCACGCAGGATTTTCATGGAGAGAAAAAAAAACATTTATCATTGTGCCTTTGATTTAATTAATTTAACATTAATTGTGATTCTTTTGAATAAAGTTCACCTGTTAAAACATGTTCCTAGGATGCTTGAAGTCACCCAGTTGCCAGTGTATTTATTTTTTTAAATTGGACATTCAAAAATTTGTATAATCTTGTTGTAACCACATAATTTCCTCACCATTTGGAGGTATGTTTTTGACAGCATCATTCCAACCGGCTTTTGAAAGGAGATTATTAAATTGTTTTCGCATGCAAAGCTAACAAGAATACAGTTTTGCAATAAAGGCTATTTTTACCATGATAGCACTTTGCAAATCAGCGGGGTTTGCTTCCCTTTTTACATGAGCAATTCCTTTGATAGGCAACAGGAATTAACCTGCCAGAACAATTGCTACAATTATTTTTTGCACCTGCTGTGAAATGTTTTCCATTTCACTGCTCATTCCATCAAACCTGTGAAGCCTATTGAGAAACACATTTGAAAGTGTTTATTGGCCACTTTTTGGAGTTACTTTAATTAGTTCGGAAAAGCCAAAAGTCCATTTCAAAGCAACAGAATGACCAATATCAATAAACCCTTTCAATCAGTCTTCATTTTCTATGGTAGCATTTACAAACAGGACGTTGCATTCCACAATCTGGAGCGCAGTTACAGCACCGTAAAAATAAATTAATTGAGTGACCTTTCTCTGTCCTTGTTGGCCTTGGTATTTCCACACTCTGTCTTCAGCTACACCCTATTAAATGAAATGAGAGGTATTTGTAATTTGGTTGGGTTCTTCCCTTCTCTGATTCTCGAATGCTGTACTGTCATTCCACCTGGTTGTGCTATCCCTCCATACTTCCTATTTAACAACATCATCCCTGTGTTCTGTTCCTTGTTAGCATGAATCTCTCATTTGTTTGTTTGTTTTTTTTCACATCCCCTCTAGTCCCCCGAGAGGCAGTTCCATTGTTAAAATGTTTCTCCCATCTCCTTGTTTTTCCATTACTAAACCATGTTGCTTTATATTTTCCAGCTCCACTGAGAAATACACATCCTTTACATTCCAGGTCTCTGCTAATACGTGAAATATACACCTATTTGAACACTACCTCATACACCTATGCATATTCAAACTCAAGCTTAATCTGCCATAAATGCTTTTCCTAATAAAGGCGAGAATGCATTAATTTGACGGGTGGTCATATTGAGTTACATTACATTACATTACATTACAGGCATTTAGCAGACGCTCTTATCCAGAGCGACGTACAACCAGTGCCTCAGTTCAAGGTGCAGAAAAAACACACTAGAGTGAAGTAAAGATCGTAGTGCCAGAAGTGACCACATAGATCAGGACTCCAACCCTGTAGGGTAACCTGTTCAGCAAACAAACAAACAATCCTGCCAAGTACAGAGCTAGCACTGAAATCACATTTGCCTAATCAGAACCAGACGAAACAATCCTACCAAATACAAAACTAGCGTGATCACATTAGCCTAACTAGGTATATTGAGCTAAACTAGAGGCTAGGGAGGGGTGGGGAGAGGTGCAGCCTGAAGAGAAGAGTCTTTAGTCTGCGCTTGAAGGTAGTCAGATTCTCTGCTGTTCTGACCGCCACGGGAAGGTCATTCCACCAGCGAGGAGCCAGGACAGACAGCAGACGTGAACTCCAAACAGTTCTAATATAGCGTCGCTCCAAGCCAGACTACAAGCGCTGCCAATTACCAAATGAATAGCAGCTGATGACTGAGCAATTACCCACAAGCCAAGCAGCTAACTAGCTCCACACAATACCTGCCTAATGCAGTTAGAGCAAATGAGACTAATAAAATACTACACAAACAAACACCAAAACTAATGCTGGGCAAACTACAAAACAGGTAGAAGTCTAATCTAGCTACACTACTGGCAAAAAACAGATACTTAGCCCGCTCTAGGAGAACGTCTGCGGGTCCTGCACAGCTGATCCAATTGCACTTTCTGATACTAATTATAATATGGCATAATTAGGTAAGGAAGAATGTCAGTTTTATCCAAGCCATGCAAGGATATGCATAACATTTCTTGCAGAACAAGGTAAGCAATAATGCAGAAAGCAGCTATATTCACAGTGAATGAACATCATGTCATTACAGTGCTAAAATTAACATAATGGGGGAAGAACATATCCAGTGAATATGATTTAGTCATCTATACAATACTAACTTGTAAAATATTCATGCGTTATTGCAAAGATGAAATGTTCCTAATTATTGGCATAGATATTGCAGTTCCACAAAAACAAGTGTAAAATGTTGCTGACAAATGCATTTAATATAATTTTTAAGTTGTATTTCACGTGATATTGTATGTATTGTCCTTGTCACGTTTTCTGCTGAATTACCGCGATATTATAAAGCTGCCTTCTTCCGTAAGTTTCAACTCAAAAACTCAATATTCCATACAGAAAACCACGAAAGAGTAAACCGCAAAAGACCACAAATCATGTGCATTCGTTGGTTATGCGTCTGTAACCCCCTAAGAAACCTCTGGTTAATAAATTACTTTCATTTTCTTTGAAATGCCACAGAATGTAGAATGTGTGAGGTTTGACAGGTGTATACGGTCAGGGTCCGGTCAGCCTCACATCAAGCAGACAGAGAACGGCCTTCGGTCGAACGAAACGCCAGGGAGCCCTCCGTTATGCCAGCACCTAAGATGCCCCACGGTGCTTCCCGCCTTTTTCCTCAGATGTGGCAACTCTCAGAATCCGAATGTGCGCACGTCTCTGATTGGCTCCATGTGTCTCATGCCTCTGCGTCTGCTCTATATCCCGGAGCTTCTGTAGCCCTTACATTTTCAGAGGTTCGAAAAGAAGGTCTTATCAGGGACATGTATTCTGTTTTTCCTGATCGTTATCAATTGCATCCTTAATGGCTTAGTAATTTCACTCGATGCAGTTATTTGCTGGTGTGTATTGTATTCTGTGAATTAGTGTCTCCTGCTCCTTCTATGGGAAATATTATTGGTAATGAGTGAACCAACTTTGTTGGGTGAGAAATATATGAAATGTGTTGCAAGTCAATAGCCTGGAAAGAGGGGAAATGAAGCAGCCGAAAACATGGTACCTCACCTGTATTTTATGGGTTTATAGCATATGCATCGGGATATTATTATTATTATTTGTTGTTGTTGTTGTTGTTTTTCTGCTGTGCACATACAGCACTTCACTGTGTAATCTTGTTAGGTACCTTCAAGTTCACTTTCTTCATTTTTAATTTCCAGTATTAATGTAATTTCATGGGCAATGAAGGATAACTCTCTGGAAATATGAAACACTGCACAAACGGCCTTTTGGAAGTTGCTTGATGTACTGTGTGTTTGAAAATGTATTTTCTTGCTTTAGACAGAGAACCTCAAATGCCCCGGTATCATAAACCTGGTAGCGCATCATAAACTTATATATATATACCTAAAACATCCTTCATTGCACAACTGCCTGTGCCAATTAAAAAGAGATTAAATAGGACTAGTGTTAAAAAAGAAAGATAAAAAACCAGCCAGCCGCAGCCCAGTTACCCAAAGATGGGGGACAAAAAGACCCTCCCTCAAAACAACCAGCGATAACCTTTGAAACTTACTGTATGGGGCTCTATTTTTTTAAATTAATGTCGCATGGGGCATGGTCGCAGTCAATGGCGCAGCAGATGGGCGCACTGGGCGTGGCTTGTGAATGCTGGTATTTTCGTGACCAGAGGCGAGGAGCGTGCAGCTCAAAGCATGCGGCGCAGGTGGAAAATGGGCTGGATTATGCTGAGTAAGTTATCAGTCGGAGTGTGTTGCAGCTTGATTAATTTAGAGCCAATCAGATGACCTCTTTTCATTCCCTTCTAAAAGCCATGCACTTTTCACTGGGCATACTACCAAATTCCATAGACTGCGGTTATGATAAGGATATACTAATCAGATGTTTATCCCAAAATGTTCTTTTGTGGGAGTTGCACAGGTGGGTTGTCACTTCTTAAAAATAAGAGAAATTCATTTGAACTTGTTCAAAGGTTCTTCCATCAAAATTTTTATAAAACTTTACCAAAGTGTTTATTAAGGGCCAGTTTTAATTTCCCAGGAAACTTGTAGCTAAATAGCTGAATGTGCTATGCTATAACTAAGAAATAATGACAACAGCATCCTGAAGTTTTATTAAACAATATAAAACCAGGGAAGATCACAACCACACCAGTGATCCTGTTCACAGCAGTAAAATGACTCAGAATTAACTATTGCTCAAAACAAAAGAAAAAAAAAAAAAAACACACAAATCCATCATTAATTCACAACAATAGCATGGCTTGCTTAAACTAAACTGAACTGAGTGATTTCCTTTAGACGGTAAAAAAAACTAGTAGTTCCCACTGCATTGCAGTCAACTTTCTCTCCTGCCATGATTTTGTCTCTCTGGATAGTATGACCCACATATTTGAACTTTATTTTTAGGTTACCTAACAATATTCCCTCCAGACCAAACAATATCATTGAGTGGTAAATGTGCTTGTGAGGAGATAACTAATACAGTTGATGCATATGTGGCTTGCATATACAATGCTGCCACAAATTATGGAAACTGTGCTGTTCAGTTCTTTAAACTTTATCCGGTGCCCTTTCTTCTTTGGTTTCTCAGAGCCATACATTTTTAATCTATAAAATGTATTCAAACAGTTAACTTCTTGATCATAGGTAATGATATTCTGTGATCATCAGTAATTTGAAATAAAGTATTCAATTTCTTTCTTTGCATGAATATAATAATTTTATGTAGAAAAATACTGGATAAAGAAGTACATGCTCAAACTGATTATAACATTTCCGACAGTAAGTCTGCTCAATTATGTAGGTATGAACTAATACATACCAGTTTTGTTCTTCAGAAACTGTGAACTTTAGGTTACAAGACCAGTTCCTTACCCATTTACTACGCAACCTTACTATGCCAAAAGTGGAATTGTTGCAAAAACATCTCTTTGCAAGTCTCTTTGCAGAGCTGTTCACTGATTACAATGAGCTGCATCAAAACTGCAATGCATTACTCGATCTTGACTGACACACCCCCCAGCAGCAGTCTTCCTCTCACTTCCTCAGCACATGGCAAATCACAAAATTACCAAATGACTCAGCCGCGTCGCAATCAATGACATAAATACCACTTTGCCAGTATGAGAGTTCGCTACACGCAATGGACTGGCAGGAAGATGAAACCCTTACACGTAAACTTAAAATGAAGGAGCACTGTACATGTTGTGATACATATATAACCTAATTTAATAGAATGGAATATGGCCACATACATACTGTGTGTGTCAATTGCTCTTGACTGTTTTTCTTGGCTAGTCTCTCCCTTAGGAGAAGGAAATTCTTTACTAATATTTAAAAAAAACCAAGAAAGCCACTCATAAAGTGCCCTGTTTTCTGATATTAAAAACGACCACAATAAAAACAAATATGTTGCAGCTAGTTTTACTGCTCTTTCTCTCTCTCAGAATTCATCAAGTGGTATTATGTGATCACTTGTTTGCCCCATATACCCAGTATTCATACGTGTGCATTGGTAAAAGAGCAGGATAGCACAGAGTATCTGTTTTTGTGTTAAAAGGTGGTCTATGCGGGCTGAAATTCAAATGAATTATTCAACACTAAAGTAGCACAGTGGTTAATGTTTTTATTGATGTACCCCAATTCCTCAGCCCAACCCATTTAGATGCTTTTATTGCAGACAAAGGAATCACCAAGCTGAGTGGAGATGAAAAATATAGTTTGCTGCCTCTAATTGCTCAAGAGAAAATGAGCAAAATTTCACCAGTGCAGTGCACAGCTGCATCTGTGCTACCATTGTCACCAAAATATGGTCCGTATTCAGTTTTTTCCAACTTTTCCAATATTTGAACACAATTTACAGAATCCCTTTTCTATCTATCTTGTTTGTCAGGGAATTCTGTGAGTTGCACTCTTGACATCTCTCTACATTGTTGAGAAAAACACATCTGAATAAGAAACTAAAGAAACTAACTTAGAAAAAAAAACCCAATTACATTACATTACACACATCGCAAAAATGCATCCCTTGCTGCACAGGAAATGAAGTAATGGTTGAAGATTTGTATTGTGTAAAAGTACCTGTAAATGCAGAATGAACCCAAGATCTTGGGGACCAAAGGGAAGTGACTGGTGTTCCTGAAGAATACAGATGTAGGCATGCTCATTTCTCACTTCAGGGGTGTACTGCAATCCAATCTACTTTTGAGAATGGCTTTGCAGGAAGATATCAGATTAACTAACTAGCACTTCATATCGCTCGCCACCATAATTCTGGTGCAATCACGCACACTCTCGGTTGGACACAGGATGAATCGGCAACACCGTTTCAATGCCATTTCTCTGTCTATTGATTGGACAGTTTGTCCATTGCCAGGTGATGGAGGTTTTTGAACTGGGCGGTGACCTCTCAGACTCCGAACTGCCGGAGATTTTTCTTATCTCGGCAGCTAAAACTGTTTGGGCTGGTTTGGGCCTTCTCTGACATCGGCAGTAACTCTTATGTGAATGCCCTTATTGAAAAAACGATAATCACCTTTGTCTTCGCTGACTGTTATTGGATTTTGAGAATTACTTTTCGGTTTGAAAGCACTGGTGAATGATAACGGCATTGATTCCGACCCGCTACGATCACTTCACTGGGGCTTGAGCCAGCTGGACTTTATTCATTTTATTGTGTCAGCAACTGTGAAGTGCAGTTGCAGATAGAGAAGCCATACTTTAGAGTTATTTAACTACAGTGAATATATGGACTTATTGTTGCTTCAATCAATGTTATTTTTACTCTGCCCATATTCCAACGCAGACTGAAGACTCCTCTTCTGATTGTGCTATAACTTTCTTTGGATTTACTTTTGAATAATTTTAGTTATAACAATATATAGATAGCCTCCTGTCTATTTGTACTTCTTAGTTAGAATATAAACTGTTTATTTGGTTAACATTTCACTTTTTGGTAAATGGGCCTCTATGCCTTATTGGTGACACAGCATTTTTGTAATTCTGAGAGTGACACTAATGTTCTCTACTTCCTTACATCACTCTGGATAGGAGTGTTTGCTTAGTTATTATTATTATTATTATTATTATTATTATTATTATTATTATTATTATTGCACATGCACCATTTCCACTATCAAATTTGTTCATTGTAATTGCCCTCACATTTCAAACTTGGTAAGAAAGCCAAAGAACGAAACAGATAATAAATAAGCACTTGTATTTTCTAATCCAACATAAAGAATTACAAATAAACGCTTGATAAGTGCCAAACAAAAATGTTACAATTAAATACTTTCCATAAAATTTAGTATGCCTGGAGAAAATGGTGCCATTGTTGTCCTCCAATCAGACGCTTGTATTCCAGCTTTGTCTGTTTGTGGACATTGCATCTACAAAAGCTGCCTGGAAAGCAGACAACACATGCAAATCTTATACAGATATTTTGAATCTTCACATGCAGGATGACAACATTATTAATGCCCATACCTCCAAGTGATAAAATTTTCATGTTTCTGCTGCACCTAAAAAAATATACCTGTTATTGGGAAGGACATGTACATACAAGGGCACCAAAATACATGAATATATTTATTGGCTTATTTTAAAAGTAAATTTTACAAAATAAGGGCAAGCCTTTCTACAAAGGATTTTATTGAGGAGGTATCAAGTATAAAATACAGATTCACAGAAAGAGAATATTGCATCACAACCACTTAGTAGATGCTCTTATCCAGAGGGACCTACTATCATCCTTGGGTAGAAAATGCTTATGATTCACTTCTCATAAAAATTCCCCTGTATTGTTTAAAAAAAAAGTATTTCTGTTACTTTCACAATTGCGTATTCTCAGAAATCTTATTTAAAAAAAAAAAAAAAAAAAAAAAAAAAAAAACCTTGGCACATTTCAGATCCCAAATTATTGCCTTTTTTAAAGATCCTTAACTGATTGTGTTCAAATGTGAAAAATCAGAGATGGGAATAGATGCAATGTAGGTATGATGTTCTTTTCAACATTCAAATATTTCAACATAAACATTTTCCCATTACTGCTATGAACAAACAGCTCAATTTTTGTCCCTTAATCAAATCAAAGTTCCAATATCATTTAGCAAGTGTAAAAAGTATATAATATACAGCTTGGCATTAGTTGACCAGACAAAGAATAGGATCAGTCCTAAAATACCTTCAATTTGTCTTTAAATACACACCAGATAGACCACAACCTTGAAGGACCTGGCTATCCCTTCCCTACTTGATTTCTTGTCCCAGGCACAGAGCCCCACAGTAGAGGAATAAAATTCTTATGAAGGTCAGAACAGCAGAATCATAAGTTAACCTAGTGCTTTATTGATGTTATGTTCGCTGGTCTGGCAATATTGTTTGCCTGGTCTGGCACCGTTTCTCACATAACTCCAGCAGACACTCTCATGCTCGCTTTCATCGTGAGTCGCTTTGGATACGAGCATCTGCTAAATTAAGGAAATTTAATGTATCCCTGTTGTGTCTTGCTTTATTAGGTAACACTTAGAATTTACTCCAGAGAAATTACTCCTGATGTTGGCCCTCATCGTGTGCTTGTAGACACAGTCCGTGTGTGAGATGTGCAAGCCATACAGAATGGATTTGTGCTTGGCCACTTGCAGCACAAGTGCCTTTGGCTTTTCTTTATTAATATTAACCTTCTGTTTTTAGCCTCTGCCCACTCAGCTACCTTTTAAATTGGTATTGGTCAGTAGCGGCTTGTGGGTCTTATCAGAAGCAAGTGCTATGCAGAACCCAATTTAAAAGATTGTAACTGACCAGAGACCAGCAGAAAGCATCTTATAACATGAAATTAAATGGTAATAAGGGGTATGCAAATGAATAAACTGGGGTTTTTTTCTCTTCTCTCTCTCAAACTTGAACAAGTGTTACCTCCCTTGCCTCCTCTGTCCAGCCACCACTGGCATCGGTAAAGCAAAGAACATTTGTTATTATCACCTGTCAAATCTCTGGCTTCATATGTCACATATTTTCACATACCGTCTTCTCCTCTAACACTAATATATTGCTCATTTCATGCATTTGTGCATTAAAAAAAGGAAAAAAAGTAGCAAGAAGCTGCATTATTAAAACAATCAAATAATGCCCCTTGTTCCAATGCACAAGCCATCTATGGGGAGACCCACCAAGATATCAGAATCATTTTGTGCATTTTGCAGAAGCTTGTTACCCCGTGTTAATCCATGTTGTGATTCAGCTCATGTAAACCGGAGCTGGTGCTGCTGCAGGCGTACCAGTCCTGAGGAGTACTCTTCCTCCGATAGCATTTCTCTCTCTTTCTCTCTGTCCGTCCTCTGTGCCTCAGTAAAGATGTCAGTCATTTGGACATTTAGGACAGGAAGCGGGGCACCCGAGGGAGAAGAGGTTTTTTTGATGGGCTTTTCGCGGGGGGGGCGCTCCCCGCGAGAGCCGCATAATGCCGTGGTGGGGGAAATGTAAATGACGTGCTCGATTTATCTAGCCACCCAAGACTCTCTCACCTCTGCCCTTCAGCGCGCCTCGCCGCTTTAATTAGCTACCGCCCTGGCACGGGTTCCATGTGATGAGCCTGCAGAATTAGACCTGCTCTCCCTCCCCCCCCCGGCACTGAGCACGCTCCCCACAGGCTTCATTCAGCCTCGCTGAGCCCCTAAGTCCTCTCCTCTTTCTGCTCTGCTTTCACAGATTTTTATACTCTCTTCATGTTTTTTAATAGATGTTTTTCAGGATGTACTCTTGTGTTTGTAAACTCCCGAATGACTCCTGCGTGGAGGAAGATAGGAGGGATAAGAAACGTTTTTGTGCAGATGAAAACGAAAACGAGATGAAGTTTAGAACGATATGAATACTGATGAAATGTGACCACACCCCCCGGAGACCCTACGGTCAAACTAACCTGCTAGGGATCAGGGCGTTTTCAGGAGACTGAGTGAGAGAGTGAGGAATGGTCTGAATAACTCAGTTCCAGGCATAGGTGGTGGTGGTGGGGGTGGAGGAGTGAAAAACAAAAGTTAAAAAATCCATGTGCTGCATTCTTGATACTCGGCGAAACCCCCTTGTTCCACATTTGCTACCCCCATCGTCTGCAATCACTAACTTCACCCCCTGTCCCCGTCCCTTATTTTCTATCTCGCCTAGGCTGGCAGAAAGGTTTGAGCAGTCCCGAGACAGACCTACCAGCAAACCTGCCACGGTCACCGCCTGCTTTCCTCCAGTTACACAACACGAGTGTGGTTCAGAAAACACAATAGGGGAGAAAAAAAATCCCTATTTTCCTCATTTCATTCTGCCTTTTCCGCAAGTGTTCAGTTCAGACCAGGGCACAAAAATAATCACAGGTTAGAGCGAGCTTTTGCGCATACCGCAGCTGTGTCTACAGAGTGGTGCTCATCCGTCCTTCTGGCTGGGGTGACCGTGAATGGAGGCGGTCCAAAAACACGGTCCCCCCAGCCTGTGTGCACATCAAACAGATCACTGGCCGCTAATCGTCACTGCCGCAAAGGTACTGTAAACTTGTATTTGAATTTGTGTCTACACAGTTGCCCGGCCTGGCACTGATAACAGTCCAATTGCCAGTCATAGAGTATAAGGCAGAATATTGCAAACCATGTTAGGTTAATAGGCCAAGAAACACCCCAGAGTCTGTGGCCCCAGGTCAAAGTGAAAGCCATCCTTTCTATGAGATTGGTGAGAGCCATAGTCTGAGGCTATTTCACATGGTAGACCAACATTATTTTAAACAGAGGTCATCCCTTGCTAGGTACAAACCCTGTTAGCATCCACAGCTACTTGCTGTAGTATCACTGGTTTTGATGGGCTTCAGAGACTATTCCATATCAGAGCTCAACACTAACATTTTTTTTCCATAGCGCTCATGTGCTCCAAAGTAGAATAAAATTTAGGAGCAAAACGACCCATCCCAATTAGTGAATGTGCTCCCAAATAATTTTTGCAGTGAGCACACATCAAATTTCAAGAGCAAATGCTCCTAAAATGGGAGCACTGTGGAGGCCATACTTAGATGTATGCGCGTGTGCGTTTGTTGATTTAAGTACAAAAGTGAGTGTGCGTTTACATGTATACCCCGGCTGTAATAGTACCAGTGAGCTGCCTGATTGGAGTAGCTGACGTCTCCTGGGGCAGCTGAGTTCTCATTAGGTATTGTCGAGTGAAGGGGGCGCGGGTCGGCACGCGCACGTGACCAGATTCATTCGCCGGGCGCTTTTTAATGAGGACGGCCGTACGCTAGGCCCGGGCCCTCCTGATCAAAGACAGGCCCTGTTCATTACCCCCGGGGTCTTTGTCAACACTCGCAGAACGAATGCGGGTTGAGAGCCGGAGTCTATCATTTACGCGGCTGATGTGCTCCAAACAGGAAAAAACATAATAACAGGAACTGAGGAGAAAAATAAGAAGACATCTTTTACCCTAAATTGGCCTCTGTGAGAATCAATACCTCCCAAAATAATGACCCAGAGATAGAACAGAACATTGCTTTTTTGTTGCCTTTTTTAAATGTGAAAGTTCTGTTAATAAAAGTACATAAATGTCATCTTCCATGTTTCAACTTTCAATCATGTACTTTCGAGTTTGAATTTGACTGACTAGCAACATCCCTGACTTGGTATCAGAGCTATGAAAAGGTACACAGACACCCACATTTAACGTCTGGGCCAAATTACATGGTATAATGTAATTATTTTAAGTACAGTGCTTATCCCCATTGGCAAAGAATGGACTTCATTCTGTGGTGGAAATGCATCTCAATGTCATTTAAATATATCCTAGGCACTATTATCTGAATTAAACTTGCATGAACTCCGGTCAAAAATCAGTGCACTGCTTATTGTGTGTCTGTTGTTGTGTTCACCAGCTTTTTAATTGGACTGAAATAAGCAGAGTGGTCTTAACAAGGGACATGGTGTTAGTTATTAAATGTGGTTTTGAGCTTCTCGTCATTCCCATGTTGTTTAATCAGTTGTGAATACCCTGTGGGGCTTGCTACCCTAGAGACAGGGCTAAGGGTTCCTTCTAAAACAGAGTACCAGCTAAATAATTCATGATAATACAGAAGGAAACCACCAATCCCTTTATTTTGAGCCAGTTGGGTCAGTGGAGTCCCACTTAGTAGAGGAACAAAACGATGCAATTTGAATACATTTAAAAGCATTTACATATGAGGCCGATGATAATATTATGAAGACTGCAAGCTTCCTTTTACAACCAATGAAAATGCACATAATGAATAAAGGATTATTTCATTTATTATCATTTTTAATAACAACAGATATTTCTCATATATGTCCATCATGGTTTTTTTGTTGATATATTCAATATCATTTATATGTCACCAGGAAAGAGCAAAGCTGTTGAAACTATTTAGATATTAATGAAGGTATTTATAAAATGTTTGGGGACCTACTGAATCGTAAAAGTTAGTAGAATGACGAAATAATTCAGCCGAATATTACAGAAGGTTCATGACTGGGGTCACCACCAAAGCACGTGACCCATAGGGATTTAAACTTGCATTACAATCAATATCCTCCTGGGGTCCCCATAGGCACTGGATTACACGACTATTCACTCGACTATTCGTACAGTTGGTGATTGTGACCCTTAAAAAAAAGTAGCGTGTTTCCCCAATCCAGTGGTTCTCAAACTTTGGTTCAACAGGCTTTCACTTCTGTTGTTTTTGAATTCTTCATTATGTACCTGTGCTTAGTTTGTGGCCATTCGTCCAGATTTTCACCATTTAGGAGCCTGCTGATTCACTATGGTCATTAATTAGATCAGTTAAAAAACTGGGTTCCTCTTTTTATGTGATTGTTTGCAATAAAGCACCATAAGCGCAATGTGAAAATGGGGATTTTATTCTTCACAGCATGCATAGCTATTTATGGCATAATGTGGCTTAAGAGGAAACTCAACCCCAATAAACATGAAAAGTGCTTAATTCAGGAAAAAATTACATCATCTTATTCTGGGATTGCAATTGTGGTTGCAACAAAAACAAGCATGCGCAGTGGTCCCCCAGGACTGAGTTTGAGAGCCACAGCCCAAACAAATCGAGAGGGAGGAGGGTAAACTTGTATGGGATATCAGACAAAAAGTGTCTGAGTGACTGAGCCCACCAATATCCACCTAATACACTGATGAATTACATATATTCTGTACAGTTTACAATTTATCCATGCATGCACATGTAAGAACAAACAAATTGACATTTACAATAATTTAATAAATAAAATGAACTAGTCTTTTTGTTCAGTAACCAACAAGGAGGAGGAATCATCTATCAGCAGAGCCGAAGAGAGCTTTGAACTGCAGATAGATGTCATACACAATTTTACCGATACATTTCTTAGTGCGAAACTGGATAACAGCATATTGCTTCTATTTCTTTATAAGCATGTAATCAATGGTGGGACAATACCCTTTGCAAAACAGCTTAGGCAGAAGTAAGTGTTAAAGGCTTTTAAGAGTTTTTAAAAAGGTTTTAAAACATTGTCCAACCACAATTAAAGTTGTGCTACTCACCACTTTTGTAACATATTATTATTATTATACTATTCTTTTGAAAAGTTAAAAAAAAAATGAATTCAGGGAATAGTTCTTCTATTCCTGTAATTTATGCATGTTGTACAAAATAATGAAGCAAAACAAACTACTGTTGAGAGAAACCATGATCAGCTGTGAAGATGAATGAGCCACATCAATTGGAAAAAAAAATACACTGAAAAACTTTGCTGGCTTTGCTTATGCAGATATAATCTTATAAAGACTTTTGTTCTCTCATTCTGGAGAGTTTTGCATTTCATTTTGAATTCAGTGACAGCACAAACTCCTGTAAATAACCTTTTTTTTTTTTGCATAAATTGTCCCTGTCCTATTTTGATTGCATTTAAATTTCAGCACTTTGTTTCCACTTTGCCCACAAAAAACAAACAAAAAACAAAACAACAAAAACAAAACAAAATAGTTTTGAGTAAAATTCACTCAGACTTTTTTAAGGGAACATTGAGGATTTTTTAAATGAATTACAGAAACTCTGCCCCACTGCGTATCCCTCAGCTGGAGAAATTGGTTGGATTAGGGAGCACAGAGGTACAGACAGTGTATCAACAAGAAGGTACAGACAGGCTGTTAGCTTTGTGTCTCTGTACCAGAGGGACTGCTCTCTGCTGTGACACTTAGCCTTCATATTTTCATTCGCTCCCCTTCATCTGGATCCATTAGGGAGTATGATTTTCCATCTAAATGTGTTCCTTAGCCATTAAGTCTTCTTATAGGGTCTCTTAAACCCAGTTCTGCCAGTTGCACTGTAGTACGCTGCATTTTAAGGAAACAAGAAGCATAATTACTCCGCATTCGGAAAGGAGTTCCTAAAATTGCTGACTGGGAATTGTAGTTTGTGGCCCTGCCAAATGACAGCGCATCAGCTCTGATTGTGCCAGGTAACACTTTTCAGGTAATGAACACGTGTTGTGTTGGTGCTCCAGAAGGTGCTTCAGTAGATTGGCTTCAGAATGCTGGTCCAGCAACCACTGGGCACCCTGGAGGTCCGTGCAGAGAGAGGACACAGAGACAATCTTTGACTGACAATCAAAGTTTCTACTGAAACATAACATAGCATAACATAACATAACATAATGTCCAAGATGTACTGGGGTGTTGGTAAATTGTTAGCCTTGACAGCTATTATATGCCAACCAGTCTCTCAATCTGTATCTTATACTAGTGTTAGTACGGTATACACTCTCTCTCTCTCATACACAAACAGATACGCATATGCACACATACATACAGTCATACAAGAGGAGAATTATTGCGCTATACTCTACAATGTCGGTGGGTAACGGTAGTCAAATGGCATCAAATGTAAAGAAATGTGAGGACCCCGCACTGAAAATGAGTTACATGTACTGCAATGCTTGAAAGCCTTCCACAAATGTTACCTAAAGACAGATAAGCTTAGGTAAGGTAGAATTTCTGTTTAGTCACTGACCTCTTTCACTTCCTGAACTCTGAGGTACCGCTGGTTGCCTGGTCCACTGAGCCCTACGATCAAGCTAAAATGAACCCTCAGAGCTTCCTGCTAGCACGTTTCCATGGCAACCACAACTCAAATATGCACTCTGCCATTGTTCATCCAGCCAACAGCTTTCACCAGACCTATTCTTTCACAGAGATAATGTGCTCTGTCGAGAGACAGGTTGGCACAACACTACCCTTGTGTTGGCTTCCTTAGTTCTGTCCTTTCATGATGCATTATTAATTCATTACCAATTTCTTTCAAATAAGCAAATAAAATTGCTAGACGAACGGCACTCTTGTGTGGCAGGATGCATCAAAACTAACCGTGGCATCCAGTTTAGTCGTTATGCTTTGAAAGAAAATAATCGCTAATTGTTGATTTTCCACATGAGCGGATAGGCTGTTGTTTGTCAATGGCTGAGTGAACATGACAAGGATGATCACCAGAGGCCGTCTCAGGCAGGGTGGCACACATCACCTCCATAGTCTTGTACAAGTTTGCAAGAATTATACGTTCATTCCCTGCACTGGGATAGTGGCGAGCTTGTTAAGAGCAGGTCACGATGCAGAAACCAAATAATCACTGGAAGTGACTGATGATTACTCATGAAAATTTCATGCACAGAGACAGGAGAGTAATATTTATGTATTTTCAATAGGTTGTGCACATTCTGCACACACACACACACACACACACACAGTATGTACTGTATATACTGTAGATGACTGAAAAGAATATAAAAAAATAAACAACCCAACAAATAAACTGCTTGTAAACTAACATGATAATTTTTACCACTTACAGTACTTTGTGCATCCTTGCTTAGCACCAACACCTACCCACCCTCCCCTTAACTTAAGCTATCACATTTTGTTGTCATCCCAGGGTCATACATCTGAATAAAAGTCTGTTTTGATTGCTTGAACGGTGGACTTTTGCCACTTTCTGCTGCACATAAAATGTTACGCTCTGCTCCTGCATCTTAATTGTATTTCTTGGCGGATGAACGTAGATTAAAAATTCATTTTTTAATTGATAACTATCACATTTTTTTGATATTGGCAATTTAATGTTTGTATGGCAAGTGCCTTGGCACAAGCAGAATGCACCATTCCAAGTCAGGCAGGTAGCATGAAATATATGCACTTATTATTACTGTCTTAAAGAATGCAGCATGTGTGAGTGAAATTATGGAAACATGAAATATTTACAAGCACTAGAAATAAAAGCACTACAAAGGCACATAGGGTGAACTATGCGTTCAAAGCAAGAAAGAGACGGGTCTTGCCCTGTCATTAAAGGAAACATGAAAGGGAGCAGCAGCCTGCCAACACGTAGGTTGCTTTGGACCACCTGCCTCAACTGCCTCCAGTTCTGCCAATTTATCTGCAATGCCAGGAGAACTGATGAAACTGATTAAAATGTGTGTTTTCTGCACACTAGAAGGTACCGTTTTTTTGTTTTCGTTTTTGGTCTATTATGCTTCTCCCCCAGACACCAGCTCTCAACTCGCTGATTATGGGTGACCCACAATACACTCATGTCTTGCAGAACAGCCTGGTTTATGATAATACTTTGGGAAATCACTCTGTGATTAGCCTACATTAGCAGTGTGTGGGCAGGGAGAGCAGCCTGGACAGGAAGAGAGTAAAAGCAGCCTGCTGTCCAATCTCGTCCCTTAACCTAAGTTGCTTTAGCTAATCATTTCCTTCCCATACCTGTCAGTTGTCTGCATGCTGACACCAGAGCAACGGATTTTTCGGCTTTCTCTAAGGTTCTCTGAGGCTTTTGTGATGACTAAGTTCCTTGATGATGAGAACAATTGAATGTCTGCCAACTGTGGTGTCAACCAATGAACAACTGAGCTAGATAACTACTGTACATCTATAGCCTGGGATCTCAATCGATCAAATTGCAGCTGAATGGCGTACAAGATACACAAACTAATTTCAAAGTAATTTTCAACTTACTCAAAATCAATTTATCATTTCTGTAAATGAAACTTATTTTCCTCTGCCACATCTCAGTGACTGGGAATCATACTGTAACACAGTATGCTAAAACATAAAACTAAACATAAAATCATGGATATATTTAGCTCATAAATTTGCCATCCTGTGCAAATGAGAGCATTTAGAACTAATGCTTCCAGCCTAAATACAGATATTGTGTTTGAACAACAAAATTATGCTTCTGATTAAATTCTCAGTTTAAATTCTGTCTTCAGGGATATTTATATGTATGGGCAAAAGAAGATGTAAATATCACTATAATTATATTTTTGTAACATATATATATATGAGCATACACAGATATAGTACATTCAGGCATGATTCCCGTGCACATGCATATGCATACACTCAAACAAACATATGTAAAATACATAGTCTTTACATGCTTTTGGGAGGGGCTACCTCTGGTTGCATTATGACCCTGCAGCATGTGACCAGCAGACCAGCTGTTCAATGTTCCCTAATCAGGACTGATTTAAACTTGGGACACCAAGTGAGTTCAATCTCAATGGCCAGCTAAACGATCAATTAACTATCAGATAGAAATGAAAACCAGCAGTACTGTTGGCTTCGATGGCCAGATTTTAGGATCCTTGCTCTAATCCAAACACTGCTCTTTACTGACTTTAGAGGCAACTGAATCTAGGTTCTTTTGGGATTTTTGTAAATGTCCACCACTATATTCTCAATTGTTGGCAGATGGCGTGAACAGTCAAACTGGGCTTCATGTACAACCTGGCTTCTCCTGGGCAAACTCTGTACAGACAGTGTCCTCCCTAGCTGGTCGATATACTTGGTCTCTGTCTGGGGCCAAAGTTTTGTGTTCCTTTTGCAGCCCTGTTCTGCCCTCCATGCAATAGCACAAAGTTGGGGAAACTTTTCAGCAGCATTACAGCATCGCTGCACACCGGCAGAGTTTTAATGAGCCGATCCCGCAGCACTTGCTGCTTATTTCCTGTGAAATTCGGACATCGGGCTGGCCGAGATCTGACACGTCCGACAATTTATTTGTCGTAATCCCTCATCCGTGTCAGCGAGGTCGTTCAGGTGCATTAATGAAGAAAAATTGTCCCTGTCCCCTTGCATTAACAATGACATTTTACAGTCTTCAACACAGCATGCAATGAATAGCTGTCAAAATGGAATTATGTGCGTATAATTGTATTATGTGCATTCCATTATCACTTCTCCTCCAGCCAAACAAAAGCTGGATCATATCGCAGAAAGAATATACCGGGAAGGTTTCGGGTTTTATTATTTTTGGCAGGCTGGCTGGAGCCTCCATACATGTTATGTTTGGTTTATGAAAAACAAAAATGTAGATTGAATATAAAGTGAGCTACTGCTGCAATCCCTAAGCAGTCGCGGAGACTGTTGTGCTCCACTTGGTTACAGAGGTACTGCATGCTAATGCGCTCACATCCACCTTAACCCTGAAATATAATATAGACTGTAGAGATTGTTTGGGCTCATTAGGGCAATATTTCATTGGATTTGATCCAAACCACACAACTCAGTGTGGTTTGGACCTGCTTAGTGCATGCACTCTTAATAATACATTATTCAGTGCCGGAAACCAACGGTACCAAAGGTTCTGGTCTGCCGGTGAGTGTTTGATGTTTACTTGTGACAAAAATCACCCTCCCGCTGAGATGTAAGCCTTAGCCTGTTGAGCCGAGTGCAACCCTCTCATTCCCCTGCAGTTATTTATACTCCAAATGAAGATGTCTTGTAATTCACATCGCCGGACTAATCATCGTGATCTTTCCCCACGTTCGCCGCGGTGGGGTCCTGTGTGCGGTACCCCTGCTGTTTGATTGAAACTGTGCAATTAAAAGTGCTCAGTACGTTGGGCTGGAATACGTGAAACGGAGACTCCTAAACCGGGCTCTCTGATTATTCTGCCCGAGTGGGTAGACTGGCTGTCCTCCTTAAAAGCTGCTGTAATTACCCTCTGGAAAACGGGTTTGGAAATGATCTTCTTTAACTAAGTCGGCCATTTTTATATAAATACCATCTCAAAAACACTTCCCTGTAAAAGAATCATGTTACTCACACAGGCGAAGCGTATTCTATTCATACTTTCAGTTCATCTGTAAATGTCTACTTATTAAAATCCCTTTTTTCTGATTAAATGATGGCTACAACCAACACATTTTTAAATGCCTGCTAACCCACAATATCATCCTGTAACTTGGCTCTGGCTTCGTTTGCTGTGAAACTAAACTCAGTATTTCTCTTCTGCATTGACATCCGAGTAATCTTTCCTGGACACAAATGTCATATTACCAGAATCAAAGAAAATCCTAAAATGGTGGAGTGGTGTTTCAAAACACAAGGGAATCATGTTTTAAATCCCCTCAATTGGTGGCTGATCAGTTGCCACAGCCTGAATAGTTAAAAACTCTTTTCTTAAATAGAATGTGTGATCGAGAGGACAAAGTCCCCGCTGCTTGAATAGGCACCAAAGAGAAGAATGCATGGTCACCTACTACAGTACGTGTTCTCTTCAAGACCACACTTTTCCTCTGCACAAGCAATAAGGAACAGCTGCTCTAATGAAAGGTTTGGTGCTTGGCACTTTCCCAATAACCAGACTCCAGTCTGGAGCAGGCTGAGCAACAGTAATCAGCAAATCAGTAAACACTGTCGGGCACCAGCTGCTCCTCAAAAAGGCGGTTCTGAAAATTGCGTAAAAAAGGCTTGTTGGTCACCCTGACATGAATAATCCTCCATGCCTATCCACCCTCTGTTCTCAATTTAATTCGATTTTACCCGCCGCGTACAAAAGCTTTTTTTTTTTGTTTTGTTTTGTTTGTTTGTCCTTACAGCTGATCTGTCTGCACCCTTTCAACAGTAACCAAGAACAGAGCTTTGGGTAACAGTTGTGTTGGTGGGTGTGTCGCTCTAAAAGTTAGTCAGGAAGTGTAACCGCTCTTCAGATTCTTTGCTATGTTTGTGTCTCTCCCTCGTGTGGTGCCATTTCCTCAGGTGGGCGATTGTGTTAGCGTGGAGGTGTTCTGTGTGCTCTGAGGTGTGAAAGCTGTGCATGCATCCATGCTCGCTTCCTCAGGAGATAGGACAAGCTTCTATAGCCAAGTTTGGAGGGACTTGTATATCCAAGCTCATTTATAGCACAGACACAATATGGGGCCTGGCTTGTTTCAACTGAAAAATAAAGTTTAGCAGCTTATTCTATAAGTCTATTTTTTTCCACTTCATGAGGTGGATGTTTGAATAATGAACTGCTACACTGACATGGAAAGGGAGGTTTTCCTTTTTCTTAAGATTTATTTATACACTTTGTCACCCTGTGCAGATACACAGACTGTCTCTGTTATCCTCCACAGAAACACAGGCTTCCTCTGTCAGACTGTATAAAATCACTGGCTGACTCTTTAGTATGATAAGTAGTATACTTTGTCTAGAAATATTGTGTGGAAATATTGGTTCTGGTTCTGTTATCCTCCAATTAAACACAAGCTGCCTCTGTTATTCCCCACAGGAACACAGCCTGCCTCCATTATCCGCCACAGAAACACAGGCTGCCTCTGTTATTCTCCAAATAAACACAGGCTGCCTCTGTTATCTGCCACAGGAACACAGGCTTCCTCTGTCAGACTGTATAAAATCACTTGCTGGCTCTTTAGTATGATAAATAGTATACTTTGTTTAGAAATATTGTGTGGAAATATAACCTTTTGCCCATCAAACTTTAAAAGACTAATTTTATTTTCATCTTTGGGGTAATACAGCTTTTACAGTGCATTTTACCTATCAAAAATTTAAAGCCATAATACTTCAATGGAATGTAGTCCAACTCTGTCCTCAATAAACCTTTTAAAATGGATTTTACATTTTCACATTAATACCTAAACAGCCTCTGAAATTTTAGACAAAGAATAGTTATATAAGTCAGTAAAAAGGAATTTTTACTTTAACAGACCATAGAGAAGTTCACAAAAATAACACCCTTTGTTCATGTAAAGAATGAAAAGGAATAAACTGCCTCTTTCCCTCAAAATAGGAAGGACCAAGAAAGCCTCAGCCGTGGTTGATTCAAATTAAAAGAGACGCAACTACAAACGTCACCATGGACAGCTCCCCCTCCGAACCTCAGCACCATGGACAGAGTTCCAGAACAGACAGAGGCATTGGGGCTGTTTTAGAAGCTAGTCATTTTTGTCCTCACAGTGCTAGTTTCCATTTGGCATGTCACACACAGTATGGATTCACACAATTTGACACTAATGGAAACATACTGGTGTACCACTGGTCTCTCTGGAAGGGAAAAGCTTAGGCTTGCATCTGCTCTCTCTCTGCCAGGGGCCAGAGGGAACCTGTGGAGCCCGGGCAGCTTGTGCACAGATGCTGGATACGAAGCCGCATTATCCCGCTCAGATATGGCTTTTCCCGGTTTTTAATTTTTTCCTGTTGCTTTGAAATGTGCTGCTTCTTGTCTACTCCACATTTCTAAGCCTCTTTAGAGGTTTCTGCCCACTAGGGTCCAGCCCTCAGGTTCAACTCTGAAATCTATCTCTGAATGTTGTCCTTTCTGGCACTGCCCATGTTTTGCTATGTCTGCCCACTTTTTACCCATAGCTTACAGTACACTGAACTAGATGCCAACATTTAAAAGTACAGACATTTTACAAAGTATATATATATATATACACACATACACATATACATATACATATACATATACATATACATGAGTGAAGCGGGTCGACTTATAGACGGCTCAGTAAAGCATCATTTAGGTACTGCTGAGGTATTTTCCTACCTTCTCCACGGCCATGAATGGTCCCATCTAGGTCTGCATCCCTGAGGCATGAAGTAATTAAGTGCACTTATTCCATTTGAATAGCTGCCCTTGTGTCCCATAACTAACTGAAATAGTTTATTATCACAGCTAATTTACTGTGAAGACAACCTCGAAATGCAATTTGGAAACGTGGACTAAATTACCCTTGCAAAAACCGCCTTAATAAAGCATTTCCTTATTCTCTCAGCGTATCGGAGTGTTAAATTGTCGGGGGACGGTGGAGAGAGTGTTCTCACCCGCTACATTATAAGCTGTTGCTCCACTCCTCTTGTTTTAAGGTAACCCTGAGAAAGGCAGATATATAGTCATGTGGAGTGCTGTGGCTTACATGACTTTATGCTGGTCTTAACGCTACTCAATAAACAAATATTGAACATTGGGCACACTACAATGCAACTGTTCTGACTGTGATATTCACACAGCATTATGGTGGGAAGAGGACCGGAGGTTAAATCATCCTAACATTATGATGAATCTCTCGCTCATGTCCACTCAATGTGGCTTTGTCTTTATGTGTTCCAATAGGGCCTTCTGAAATATGTCATGGAGCAGTATATTTCTGCAATGCTTGTCAAACGCCTGAGGGACATGTCAGGTTTTTCAGAGCTGTACATTTTCAAGTTGTTTTTCCTTCACATTTACAAAGTCATATTCCAAACCACAGTACTGTGCCAGTAAAAACAGTAAGGGTTGTTGAATTCTCATTGGACTGAAAGTTACTGTAAGTGGGGCCTATAGGTACAGTACAAGTATTATCCTCACCAGTGTCATTAGCTGACTGCATTAGCAAAAGTCCCCGAGGTAGGGCACAATTGGTATCATGTTGCTAGGGGTATGGCAGATATGTTGGCATGGTTACCAATATTTCCTCTGCTTGGACATCATAGACCATGAAACACCCATCTTCATCTCACTTCACTGGTTACTTGTTACAGCTCAAATAAAGTTTAGAACTTTGGCATTTGCTAATTCAGTTTAGAACTTTGGTGTTAGCGAATTCAGCAGTTAATGGAACTGCTCCATTGCCTCGAATAAATCTCAAATGTCTGTTCCGCGACCACCAAGCAGCTAACTATCCTCTCTCTGTGTGGTTACTCTTACAGTGACAAAGCTTATCTGTACTGGCCTCTCAGTAGTGGAATTAACTTACTGTGGTGGTCAGGACAGCTAATCATTGGCTATCTTCCAGCACAGACTGAATACCCACCACTTCAGATAGAATTGTAGCTCCCCACCCATTCACATCTCAACTCTCTAGCGTTCCTATCTTACATATTACTTCAGGTGATTACGGTATTTTCACGGTTTTATTTTTGTAGGTTTTATTTTGTTCTGGATTTTATCTGTTTGTGTTTCCGTTCTTGGTAGGCACATTTAACTTGAGTAATGTTGCATATACACTTGCTGGTCCAAGAACTTTTTATTTTAAGGTTATGCACTTATGTTCTCCTACATTGAAAGTCACTCTGGATAAAAGAATCTGTTAAATGAATGTGATGTAATATTTATTGGCTTGCGGAGTGTGCATTGGAGCAGTGTACACACTTAATCTGAAGAGAAACCTTGTGTGGGCGGGTGGCTTTGCCCTTTCAGAGCTTTATTCTGACAGCGGTGTTCTTACTAAGAAGCATTAACATAATCATGTATCATCAAATGCATTGTGAATTTATAAAAGGCAGGCTAGAATTTTTGAATAAATACCTCCTTAACAAAAATACAAAGCCATGTCCAAGAATTGCACTTTGGTTTTAAATGACAGCAAGGCAGTAGAAACCAGCCATTTGCAAGTGATAATGTGTTTAAATTGGATTACTGTGTGTCAGAGCAATGATAATTCTCTCCCAAACCATCTTCTTGCCTTGATTTATTGAATTAAAAAGTAACATGAATTTACAATACCTATTTGGGTCAGTACATTCCATATGCTCTCTTAAGCAGATTAACTCTGCCAGTTCCATATGTGGTCATTATCATCTTTCTTATAAAAAGATCTGTAAATTCATGAAAGAAGCAGTGGATCTAGGGGTGTTTGGTGTTCACAGAGGCCCGAAACACAGCTGGGAATTCTCTAGTCAGAAAGCAATGCAAAGTTACTGTATGTCTAGAGGACTCAGTGGCTTGTTGGAATCATCCGTTTATTCTTTCCTGTCCTCTAGCAGAGCCTGTTTTGCATGCACTGTTACTACCAGCCTTTTTTTCCCACCAGTTTTTTAATTCTCCTTCCAGTGCTTTCTCCATCTTTGTCATTTTTATTTGATGTGCAAAGCAATGACACAAGCCTCTGAGAAGGAGAAGGACACTTCTGAGGGCAAGAGTTGTGGAATTATGGAGGGCAAATAAAAAAATGCATGAAAAAGATAGAGGAAATGGCTGGGAAATCCATTGGTTGAAATTGCTGGTTTTGAGACCAAATGACAAAATCTAAAAGCTGAAGGGGGGGAACATTTGTGCCGCTGGTTAGGGAGCGGAGATGTAGCAACACACTAAGCAGCCATGTTTTTCCCGTTTTCCAGGTATGTAGTCATATATGTGGTCCCTCAGGTTGGCCCCTGTACATCAGTACCATTCCGGGTGGCTGCGGTTCTGTACTTCACCTGGCAACCCGGAGCACGCTGCCTCTTCATTATTTGCTCCATTTGGAACGGCAGTTTCCTTGCTGCTGAACATTTCTTCACCCCTAGCTGAGCCTTTTGAGATGAAACGGTCTGAACTGCCATCCTCAAAAAACCTTCTCATGTTCCTGTGTACAGCAGGGCCAAGGGTTGGAATACCAGATCGGAGATGAAGGTTAAGATCACAATTCTACCCTGGATTCTCTCTACCCTCATTTGTTCTTAGTCTGATGTTCACTGCATATTTAAGACTTTTTAACTTTCCAGTCTCCATTTAGAGTGTTTTTAGACTTGGCACTCAGAGTATATATCAGTAGAATCAGCTGAGGTGTCCTTTACACTTTCTTCTGGGCTAATTATCCTTATTTTCAAAAAGTTCCCTTCTAAATCCTGTACAAAAGGAATGGCACTGATCTAATTTAATCCTTGCTGCTGCTTTGTACCGTCATGGGCAGTCAGCCAGAGGCAGCAGAACAGTCAAAAACATCATATTTAACTAACCGGCTTTCTTCCTTACACCTCGAGAGACCTTGTAAATGTCAATCATTCATTAGCCAGGAATGGAGTCCACTGGCAGGCACCTGTACTAAGCTTCTTGAAAAAGAGAAGGGCCCGGACTCCTCTCACGCAATCTTACATTTTAAAATATCTGCTGTTCCAAAATACTTTCTGACGGTTTCTAACTAGCATTTCTGTCTCTCTCTCTCTGTGTACTGTGTCTTCTCCCCAATGGTCTATATTCCCCCATTCTCTATGTTTCTTTCATATAAATGTGTGTGCCCAATGTACAGTAACTACATATAGATATACTTTAAACTCTTTGCAAAGTATTTGCTCTTTGAATATAATATTTTTTCATCATAGATGTTTTACTTCCAGCTTGTTATTTAAAAGCACTTTTCAGTATTCACAGGTAAATTGTTACAGTAGACTGCCACTCATCAGTTTCCCCAAAGTGCTAAACAAATGTTAATGAAATCTTGCCCCACAAAATCAATACTGACAGCGACCAGACATGTATTTGCGTTTTCAGAACATTAAGTAGTTTATGGCTGGTTTCACAAAATGAAAATGAAAATCTTACACAAATTTTTACAAAACAAAATATAAACCCCAAATGGATTCAGAATGCTTTGAGAAGGGGGGTGGGGGTATCTGACAGTACTTTCCCCCCCTACCAAGACACCATAATTCCCCAAACTCTGACAGCGAGAGAAAACTGAAAAAGAAAAAAATCTGAGCAGAAGGCCTTTCTAACCCGCAGTGTTAGAAATCAATAACATTTTGTTGGCAAATCAATAAAAATACAGCCAAAGCTTTGAAACCAGTAAAAGGCTGTAAACCTACATTATTATTGCAATAATTTATAATATAAAATTTTGGACAAAGAACACACATGCATATTTAAAGCAAGCTTTATGACTTGCAAACAGTCCGTTATTAAATATTAATAATTCTGATTCTTTTTTAAAATCATTACTAATTTATCAGTGCGTATAAAAATAAAACATTTACTTTTAGATTTACATGTGCTCTAATAGATTAGAAGTTGGAATAAATAAAAAAAATTGGGCTTCATAATCAGTCTCAACGCCGGCAAATCCGTTTACAGCTGTAGGCTGTCAGCTCGCGTCCTTTGTATCATCAGTAACACCCACGTTCCTTGAGAATTCGGCACTTCAACAGCTTTCCATCCCCATCGTCAGGCCTCTTTTCTCTCGCACCCCACTCTGTCTTTTTTTTTTTGCAATCCTCAGCTGACTAAACCAGAGAAGGAAATAAGGCGGTATAACGTTCAACAAAACCAGAACAGACCCCGTATGAATAGTACAGGCCCAGAAGAAATATGAACAACCATTAGCGCACTGATAACTTATAACTGCAGCCAGCACTTTAGATCATTCTGCCACCTCAGAAATGCAGTCATCCATATGGCATGGTTTAAAGCCATATTTTTTTTTTTTAAAAAGAAGATATTTTAGATTGTACTGTAGCACTCGGTTCTGCAGGAAACCAAGTGCCAGCTGAAGAAGAAGCGGAGTCTGTGAGTAAGTGGGGCACCTTTGGGAAGATAAAATATCAGAAATGCTAAAATGGTTGCAAATCTTTAAGAAAATTATTGAGAGTAAAACATCTTTGCAAGTGTGTTAAGAAGCCAAAGTACAACACTGGGGTTTTTGTCAGTGCAGACTGCAGTCTACGTAGTTATTTTTAAATAAGTTATGCAAGCTATGGCATAACGGACCCAGCAAACGTCAGTTTGTTACATCATAATGGCTTGCCATCTAGACCCTTGAATGTGAGGACTAGCTGGCAGCATGGTAGCCAATGGCTGTGACAGAAAAAGAAACAAGTTAATTTTAGAAAGTCGGTGCATTGGGTCATCAAAGCTATGGTAGTCTTAATCATCGGTGTCACAGTGAAAATCAGCTGGCTCCTCTACGGCTGTTCCTTGTTCTGGTTTAGAGGTGCCAGAGATGCCATTTTCAATTTAAAGTGTAGTCATTTAGCAGACCATTTTAGTCAACTTAAGCAACTTCCAAAAGTGCATTTCACATGATAAGCAAACAAAATGAGAGCTAGAGATAGATACAGAGTATCTGGAGAGTTACAACCATATAGAGTAAATGATGGTGAAAGTGAAGGTACTTGCCACCAAACCTGCTAAATTCAGGAAGACGTTTTTTGATAAAAATGCTGCCTTCTCTGTCAACAGTGTTTATCACAGTCTGCCCCCCCCCCCCCCGATTAAAATAATTTTAAAAAATTTGCCTCAGTCTTAAAGCATGCCCAAAATTATTATTGGATTTGCTTACAGAATGTTCAGAGGGGGATACTGTACTCAAGAGCTTGAATGAAGGGGAATGATGGTGTGTTTAAGGCTAACAGAACTATTTGCCTATTTGTCATAGCACCAAGCTGAAAAGCTGGCCATGTCCAGCAGTTTGTGTGTCTGAAATACTAAAGGAGAACATGAATTATGTTCATTTTCTGAGGGAGGGCCAAAGGGGCAGCGGCTGTCTTAAAATAGTCCGAAAGAAAGGTGCCTGCAGTCACCATGGTTACCAAGTTTGTAAAGAAAGAATATGAAGCAGAATGGTGCTATAGGCATCAGGTACTGCTGTGCAGTTGTGTAAGTAGAGCAGGCGGTTGGCAGATACTCATTAGAGAGCCTAGTTCCCTTTTCCAGCTGATTTCTTGAAACCAGGTTTGCAAACTCATATCTCTCTGTCTGGGTTTTCTACTTAGATTTAACTTGCATTTTTATTTTTTGAGCCAACAGGAAGCATGCTTCACTATCTGCCTCCGGCCTAGTTGACTATGGCTGGCCCAAAACAAGTGTAAAGAATCAGGTAATGATGTTGCGCCAGTCTGGGCTAAAGCTGTTAACAAGCAACTTATTTTTTACTATCAAAATGTGTGGTGTGTGCTTCCTTCCAAACTTTTTTTCCTTTTGTTTTGTTGGAAAAAATTCCAAAACTACTTTATTTTTCCCCCAATTTCCCCAATTTATTTTTAATTCATTGTTGTTGTAGAGAGTTCTGGTGCCAGATGAAGGAGAGGTGTACCTTTGAATATGGACACACACACAAACCACAGAAAAAAACCTCAAGAGGAAGATTCAAAGCTGTGAGTCATTTAATGTTTCCAGAGGATTTCCGAGCATGGCTGTGTCTATACTGTTATCACCAGAAACAGGAGACTACAGAGGGGATTGGCTATGCATGTTGCTTTCAGGGCGACATGTGTTCTAGGGCTTTCAGAAGCATACCGTTCTTTGCTTTCACCAATTAAAAGGAAATGTTTGATATATGAAGAAAAGCACAAGAGTTAAAATTCCATATTCAATTTTTTTTTTAACTAACCCTTTTATCCAAGGTGACACATATACATAATCCTGTACACACAATTTACATATTTCTTATATTGGTTAATTAGCATTTACATACTTCATTTCTCTTGAAGCATCTTTGATCAATGAGCAGGCAGCAGATTTATTGGTAAAGCGATTATATTCACAAACATGCATCCATTTCAAAGAGCATCTCCCTACACATTATATCAGCGCTTGTTGACTTATATAACTTGCTGACTCAATGGATAGCAACAGTGGGCATCTGAACCTGTAACCTTCTGTTCACTAACCCACAACACATTGAACACAACTCCATCCAGCTGTTTTTATACGAGGAATTCTTGTAATGGGATGCTATATGACCCCAAATTATTGCATTAGCGGCATCAGAAATTTTATTTGAATTGAATAACTTTAATTAGTATTACAATAATTTTAATTTGTAATGTTTGAACTTAATTATTTTATTTAAAAATGTAATTTTGACTTACATAACATGAATTTGCATTTCACTATTCAAAATTGAATATAATGGAAATTAAATTTAGTCTTCATTGCATTTAGTTTTCATTTTTAATTTCAAGTTAAAAATTCCAGATTGGCAATGTTTCGAATTCAGTTTTTACGATTCAATTTCTATTTTCTGTTACACATATCCAGGTATGTAGAAAATGTAAATGTTCTCATCTCCGACAAACTGCAGAAGTTTCTGAAGTGGAAACAAGATTTTTTCTATCCTCGTTTGGTGTTGCGGTGGGCATGATTGCGTTGGCCAAGGCATGGAGGGGGGGGGGGTTTAATCAGTTCGGGGGCCATTTTTCATCACTCTCGTGACCCCCCCGCTGGTAGATCGAGCACCCGTGGGCTCAATGTCAAAGCTGCTTATGAAAGGTCTTCCTCCAACTCTACTCTGTGAGTTTAGCTGTAGTCTGCTGTGTGAAAAGAAGCAGACTGAAGGCGCCACATGCTTCATAGGAGAACTGTGGATGTCCACACTCTCCAGAATTGGCAGTGGTGTTCACGCATGGACGTAGCTGCAGTAAGAGATCAGAAGATTGGGAATTGGACATGTTCTGCCCCATGCTGGGTGCCAAATTTATTTTTTTAATGTACAAATGTCTCTTTAGAGCCTCACATGTTTTTATTAAGCAGAAGGGTTTACTGGAGAGCCCTGATTGACTGAAGGGCAAGAAAATCTTTGAGTGACATTACAACAAAACTGGCTTCTTTACTACTTGCATAAGTCTACTATGATGTATGGATTCTATTATGTAAGGATGTTCAATTATTTTTTGCTGTTGTCTTTTCCTCTTTTTTCTGTCCACTTTGTAATCGGCAGTGTGCCTCTCAAGTCACTGCTACACCACCCGCATCCACATCGGCTGCATTACAGCTGAAGCATATGCAGTCCTCCAATACACCAAACCCTAACCCTGTGAATACTGTACATTGCACACAACAGCCAGCCAGCACAGTACAACAGTGGGGAGAGCTAGCATTGATTGGAGGAGAGTAATGTCACTCATCTCCTTTATCTACTTCCATTGGTTTAAATGGGCTCACATTAGTTTCAAAATTTTGATGCTAGCATAAAGGATGCTACCTTTGTGCCTGCACTTCCAGGTCATGCTGCTGTCTTGTTCTCCCCCCCCCCCCCCTGCCCCACCAACCATCTTCCAAGCCTGGCTGAAGACACACCTCTTCAGACTGCACTATGGCTCCCCAGGTCTCTTTCTACGGCTCCCCAGATCTCCCTTTCTGTATTCTTTTGGGATAATGTTATATTTATAGCTCAGCTATAAATAGGTCAGCTGTATAGCGGTACTTTTGCTTAAAATGTTAAAAAAAAAATTTTTGGATAACATAATTCTTATTGATTATCAACAGGCTTTCTGTGCCTTCTTGATGATATTGTACTTTTGGATTCCTAACACTGATGATCACTCCGGATAAGGGGGTTCGCCAAGTGACTGGAATGTAAAGTGCTGAAAATATTGACTGGTACATTGAGTCCTCATCAGGCCAGTCATAGCAAGTGTGCATTGTTTGGAAATACAACAGTACTGTGAAGAAGCTTAAGGAGTCCAAACCTCCACTTTTGTTTTCCTTTCACATTTCTTTACTACAAGTAATATTCAGAGAGCTATCGCTCGATTGTAATTCACAGTGCCCTTCCACACAATTATTCAGCATGTGCCCTCCTCAGTTAATGCAGCTAATGGGCTTTCTTTATCTTCGCAACACACAATGTTACCATCCATTTTACCAATGTAGTTTATTTTTTTACCAGAGTTAATGGGGTAATACTGAATGTTCCTGTTTAGATAGTGAGGCCACACCTTAACAGACTCCTCCAGGAGGCCCAGGGTCAAATCCATCTCATTTTTAATCTTTTGGCTTCGGTTAAGTTTTGAAAATCAAGAGTTTTTTCGTTTCATGGGAACAAGAGGTTTCCACCATCATATTTACTTAAACTTGTGAGGGAGGGGAAGTGTGAAGACCAGACGTGACCAAACAGGGGATCTACAAGTTACCGAAGGGGGGGCGATACTCCTAAGGGACGTATCCCAAATAATGAATAATAAACCCCTATATGGGTAACTGAGGAAGAAGGAGTATAAAAAAAATAAAGGAACAGGGAAACGAGAAATAGAGAACAATAAACGACTTTGAACCGAAGCTGAGAAAAAGAAAATGTCTTTTCACAAACAAACAAAAGACGTTCTGAGGCCAAAAAAACCAGGGAGAAAACTGGTTAGTAAGAGGCGGAAAGATTGTGCCCCGAAAGTGACACAATAACCCCTAAAAACTGCCAACCTCAGAATCTGGACAAATACCGTCCTAATACCTTTTTTCAAAAAAAACAAACTGAAGTCTGAATTCTTTGTAATTCCTTGGTTCCTAAAAATACTTACACCTTGCTCAGAAAGGCGACAGAGAACTGGCTAGAGTGAAACACGTTACACTCAAGCACCGTTCCACTGCCTACTGATGCTTTAAATACCCAGCCACAGGTGTTACACAGCCACAAGATGTGAGCAACCAACAGGTGAAACAGATCACCGTGGTAATCCTGCAGGAATGCAAGGAATGTTAGGGTGGGAACAATCATCTCACAGGAACCAAAAATAACGATTAGCTGAGTGGCTAATCTGCAAGCTCGAAACTAATCGTCCCCAAACACCAAAATAACGATTAGCCGAGTGGCTAATCTGAATGCTAACAACTGAGCCGGTGCAGGCACGGAAAAATTATCTACCCTGCACAGAAACCGTGACAAAACCTGTTTAAACTGTGTACAATATGCCATCACAGGGCTCTGCCCTATGAATGAATTGCTAACTTATGTCTTCTTCACACATACAAACACACACACACTCACAGACTTATGCATAGTCTGAACACTCACTTCAATAATATGTCGCATAGGACGACTGCTTCTTTTATTGTATTCATAGTTCTTTTTTTTCCTTTTCAGTTATATGGCCCTTTTTCTCCTTCTAGTCTCTCCCCTCACGCTTTTCCATTGCTCATTAAGGGTGCATTTGTGCCCAGGTTGTTTTTGAACCCTATCCTCTAGCCCTCGAGACATTCAAAGGGAAGGAGAATGAAATACAGGATATTACAGATGCAGCTCACTGGTGAAGAAGACCTAATTTTTTTTTACCTCGCAAGATAAAAAAATAAATGTCACTAAAGTAATATGCATAATTGCCTAGCAACCTTACATGCAACCAACCGATGCAATATCTAATTATTCCGTCCTGACCAAGCAGTAATCAAACTGAAATATTATATTTACAGACTTCCTGTACTGTAAAAAAAAAACTCCCTGTAAAACATAAGAAAGTATATCGTCTTTGAGATGACTGGAATCCTGAACAGAACTCTGAAACTCTGTGCGGTTGCTGTCTTCTCCAAAGCTCGTATTAAAATGAAAACCTGAAAACCGCAATTCCGGCTGTGCTGGGTGTTTTTCTCCAGACGCCGCCTGAGCCATCTCTCCCCTGGCTCCTGATCCCTCCCTGTATTGCATACCTGTACATCTGAAGCACACAATTCTGAATTATAGAGATGTTTTCCTGGAGAAAAAAAAGGAATCATTAATAAGTTAAAAGATGAATACTCAAAATACTGAACTCACCGATAGCCGCTGTTCACAGGAGTCAAGGTTTGGCTTCATCAACCAGCATCTGAGGGGAGCTAAGCAATAACCTTAAAAAAAGTAGAGAGTGCCTGTTGATGTGCCTGCTTTAAAGAGACTCGATTTTCCCTGTAGAGATTGAGTCTGGAGACGCTAGTCTGTGACACAGCCATCAGGCATGAGTAAGAACAAAGGAAAGTTGTAGAAAACTTATAGTTGTGCTAGTTTATTTTTTTGTACAGTCGCCATTATAACGGGTGACATTATATCGTAAATAAAAATAAAACACAACAGAAGCTGTTGCTCATGTGGCAGGTATATACATCAATAGTCTCTTTCCCGAAGCACTGGGTGTACTGAAGGCAATAAAACATACCTGGGTTGATTACCAGTCAGCCTCAGCTGTGCATCTCTGTTGGTTAGGCTGCCTCAGTCTACAGATTGGAAAGCCTCCCAGATTTCTGGAGACAGGAGGAAGAAAACCTTCTCTCTTCCAGTCCAACCAACTGCCTCTCCACTCGACCATACATCTTTATTGCAATATATCATGCAAGGTGTATAAGCAGTGACTTTGTTTATGTGTACTGTAGGACTCATAAATAATCAGGCAGATATACTGCTGTCATAAAAGCAATTCAGTCAATAGTCAAACCCCTCTAAATCAAAGTGAACCTGTTGTGTAGCCCTGCATTTCACTGGAATACATTGAAATCACTTGTACAATTTATACCTATATTCCAGATGGATTTCCTTTAAATATGAAATACCAAAAGTATGCTCTCTATATATGAAGTCAATGAAGTGTTTTAAGCGAACTAAAATGGGCCAGTCTCATTGGGATTTTGTGAGGTTCAATTATTTGAGTTCCAAAGGTGTTTCATGTGGTTTTTAAAAGACACAGAAACAGAGGATGGGACTTTGCCTCAGCAGTTAACCACTCATTGCAGCCGAGGGTCCTGCACATTGTAGTAATCCTGTTTGCCTGCTGCATTTAGTCTCAGCATGAGGATAATGAGAAAAAAGGAAGAACAAAAATCATTAGGTGTCTGAAATCATTAGGCGTTTGGGAAAAATGCACTTTTTTTTCTTGATTTAGCTCGGTACATTTTAGATATGTAATCAAGCGCTTTTCATAGCCCCCCCCCCCCACCACCATTTCAGGCCACCATAATGTTGGGGACATATTAATGCTGTGTAAATGGTCTTGCGGTAGCATGAAAAGCTATCCAATGAGTTTGGAGGCATTTGGTTGACCTTGAGCAGTTCAGATGCTTCTGTACACTTCAGTATTCATTCTGCTGCTGCTAACAGCAGTTGCATCATCAATGAATACAAGTGAGCCTGTATCTGTGGCAGCCATACATGCCCAAGGCATAACGCCCCCACCATGTTTCACAGATGTGCAGTTCCTTTTGGTCTCCACACTTTGGTCTTAATTTTGATGTGTCAGACAGGTATTTCGGGTTTCTCTTCATTATGGTGAGAATTCTTCGGTCATCAACTATAGAGGTCTACCTTGGCCTACCAGGCCCTTTGCAATTACTGAGCTCACCAGTGTGTTCTTCTTAATGATGTTCCAAACAGTTGACTTTGTCAAAGGTTAGGCCTATGTTTCTGACTGTTATTTTTCTTATTTCTCAGCCTCTTAATGGCTACCTTGACTTTCATCGGCACAACTCTGGTCCTCATGTTGGCAAATGCCAATTACAGACTGCAAACATAATCAAAATCCTGGAATCAAGACTAGATGCTGAACGCTTGCGCGTATCTGCACCTGAAAGCAATTTAACACATCTGACTAATCAGAAACACCTGTGAAGCCCAACCATTATTGTATCCTGAAATGGAGGGGGGCTAAGTGCTGTAATTTCTACATGGTGGAACCAAAGTGTATAACACCCTTAAATGAAAGCTGAGAATGTGCACTTTTACCACATTTGAATTGTTTGATTACAAATCTAAAATTGTGGGGAACAGAGCCAAATCAAGAGAAAATATGTCTTTGTCCCAGTCATTATGGAGTGCACTGTATATAAATCCATGATATGATGTCATCACAATTTAAGCATACTTCTGTATACTAGTTTGTTACCTAGCCACTGCATTGTTGTTTGTAGTGGATGATAGATAAAGGTATCAAAGGTATTCACCATTCATTTAGCTCTCAGCCACAAGCAAGTGCAAGCACTGCGAATCCTTGAGCTAAAGAAATTGTTTTTTTATTGTGAGAATATTGGGTCAAGATCCCTTCACCTAGGGTCAGAATTTCAAAGGCATCTCCTCCAAGCGGCCGTCCTGCAGCCTGCATCGTGTGCTTCCTCCGCCAGACTTTTCCGTGTGAGGTAAGGGGAGCGTGGAGGAGGACTGACTGTGAAATTACTGAGCAAGCGCTCACTCTATGCTCACAGAGCAACTAATCTGCACAAAAACTTTCAAACTGCATCAGGGCAGAAAGGCACAGGGAGGAAGTGACTACGTTAGCCTGTCTGGCATATCCATTTATCTCTGGGGAGTTTTTTTTTTTACTTCAACACTTTTATTCCCAGCTGGGGAGACCGTGCATCTGCGTTCGCAAGAAATAAACCAAATTTACGGGCCACGAACCAGAAAAACAGACAATCAAGAGTTTATAAATTAATCGCCCCGATCGTAGGTAGCGGGGTAAAAGCAAGCCGAGACAGATGTTTGGATTAGTTGTGCCGACTGAATGTTCTGGATACGTGACATTTTTCTCTGATGCCGCGAAGTCTGCACTCTCAAAGCATTTCTCTGGAAATCACAACAGTCATTGTTCACAACATTAAAGCACACAGAGTCAATTACCGTTATCAACGATCTCTGCAAAACACGTAGTCCATGCGATACGGGGGATTTTTTCTTTCACCAGTTTGCCGTGATTTTTCTGTTCCTAGGTTTGGCATTTAGCAGGGCATTTGATATATTTCTGAAGGGCGAACATGGCAGTACTTAAAAATTCTGAAACCATACATATGGCATTCATTATGAGAGCCACTTGCTACCCAGCCTATGTTGAAGTAATGAGAAATGGAGCGATTCCCCGAATGCTGTACCTGTGGCATATTAATTCAATCCTTTCTTTTGACCTCTTCTCCTCTAAAATGTCAATTAAATGTTATCTGTTATTTTGAGCAATCACTGCATCTTGTGCTGGAGGATTATTATTTTTTTCCTGTCACTGCTGAGGTAATTATAATTTCATAGATCACACAATGTAGATCATGAATGCTAATGCCACTGTGCACTGTGCTGTCATATCAACTATTTGTATACTGAACAGGCACATTGAAAATGGGATACTTTTTTTGGCAGAGAGCACAGATGAACAAGCTCTTCTGAGGAGTGAGTTGATAAACCTCTTCAGACCTGTTTTCCCTACTAACACCATATATATACAGCGTCACAGACTTCTTCTTGATCCAGGTGTCTCTCTCCATGAGGCTGTGACACTGTATTGCTCTGCCTATACAGTACATTGCCAGAGTATCATGACTATAGGGCTATATCGATCTTTGCCGGAGTATCATGACTATAGGGCTATATTGATCTTTGCCGGAGTCTCGTGACTATGCTATGTTAATTGCTGCTGAATGACTCATTTTTGAGATGGATGGAGAATCAATTATCTGATGACACAAAAGGTGTCATCTTCATGTAGCTTGTGTTCTATATTTAAGAGCTGCGGAACAAATGTATTCCGATTAGTTTTTTGTCGGCACCTACATAAGACTTCAGTCAGTCCACATCCCCACGCTAACCTCTTCAGTACACAAAGAAAATTAAATTAGGAATTAAAGGATCTGTATATACATGACTCTCTCTTCTTGCTGTTATGTGCCACTTCTCCAAAATGTCAGTTCTGTGAACAAAATGCACTTGCACATCTCACTGATTCCTTTTGCTGCCTACTCAAGCAGTGCTGTTTTGTATGCCAATAATTCGCTCTCCATTCCTACATCTCGTGTCCTCTGACCCGTGGGACAGAATCTTTCCCTTTTTTGGACCTCTTCCGCAGGCCTGCTCATCACTCTTCTAAGAGAATCCGTTTAACATAAACCCTGTTTTTTCTCTCACTCAAGTGAAGCACGTGATGTCATCACGGAGTTTCGAACCTGTCCGCACGACAACGCGAGATGGTTTTCGCGGTGTCTGTAATTGTCACACCACGATCGCTATCGCGCTTTTTTTCCGTTCCCGTGGAAAGTGTCGGAGAGCGGGACGTGAGCTGTCTCCCGGACACAGGGGACTTCGGTGGGAACCGCCACCTCTCTGCAGAGAGAAGTCCAGGGAACGCTCACCTTCGGCTTATGATAATTACTCGGATAATTATTATAAAGCTCACAAGCCTCGCAAATAGCCGCCGGTCGCCACAGCCGCGAAAATATTGTCGCCGCATTCACGTTTTTCTTTCTCAATAAAAGCTGAGGGTAATATGATTAATGGACCCATTTTACATTTTCATCTCTCCCATGCCCCATTTATCATTCAATATTCATAGAAATGGGAGTGAATAATTCATTCATAGTCAGAGAGTATGAAATTTTAATATGGGTCTGTTACAGACAAATATGTGAAGTCACTAAAGCTTTTGTGGTGGTGCCTCTGGACTTTTTGTGTAAAGCAGACATTGCAGACACACACATATTCACACTGACTCAAGCACACACATGCATGCACACAGAAATACCCATGATCAAACTCGCACGCATGCATTCACATGCAGATATATACATTCACACATGCACATACACACAAACACACGCTTGCACGCACACACACACACACACACACATACACACACACACACACACAACACAATTATGTGACATTAGCAGTTTGCAGAAAGTAGGAAGCGCACTATTGGTGCTACACAGTTTGCCATGTTCAGATGAGGCTTCAGAGCACACATCCATATGTTACATTATGTATGGCATACCGTACAATATAAAGCCCTTATGACATGTGGCTACACTCTAGACATAGAGCCATCCTTGAATCCTTAATACTGAACGTTCTCTTCATGCATTACACAGGGGCATCATTAGGCCTATCGCTTTGAGGTGGGGTGTGGGTTTTGTCTTCCATTTGAACTCCTTTTCACTTCCCCTTTGCCTCCCAAAGGTTTCTTTACTGCATTTTCAAATTTATCAATGGCTGATTTTAGGAATCTGGCAGTTGAGATCACATGCAAATGTAAGTTAATAGACTCTGAAAAAGCCTCCTTGTTTATATAATGGTTTTCTTTGGTCCTTATGTCTCACCATTGGCAAATGAACCAACAATATGTTTGCAGTCATTATGTATGCTTTGCTTGTATTAAAAAGAAGTACTTGCTTCAGGTTCAGTGATGAATGAAACTTCATCACTTCATCACGGAATGAAACTTCCGTAGTTTATAAAGAATAAGCTATTTCTTCCCTGTTCCTGTTATTGTTGAAATAGCAATACATTACTCTTGGATATCATGATCATTTTTATTTATTTGCTTAGTTGAAATTCCCCCCACGCATGATTTATTATTATGTATTTTCTGAAGTAACTGAAGGTCAATTGTTTTGTACAAAGATGTACTGGAAGTTAATTTATCATGATTTAACATGTGACAGTGAATTGTAATACAGTATGTCTACTATTTCGATGTCACAGCAGGGTTGCAAAAATGAATTAAATATAATTTTCAGTAACACGTTAGTAAAAGAGAGTGTTATGACACACCTTTCAAAAGTTATAAATGGTGCTTTACAGGGTTGCGTTTCCTAGCATCATGCTTTACTCCAATTGCTGTGTGAAGGATAAATTCAGCTCTTTATTGGGTATTTTCCTTTGATATAATTTTATAAATGTACATAAAATCTAAATTTCACGGTACTTTTGGGATTTTTTTGCTTTCATTTATGATAATAACCCTGTTCTTTACATTTTAGACATAAATGTAAAGTGAACCATCCTCATCTCAGTTTATATACCATTCTGTCTCACACACACCTTAAATGATTGTATGTAGCCCTAACTTTGAAGCTCTTTGACCATGATTATCAGATCAACTCTAAACTTTTTATTTGCAGTTAATCATTTTATAATCCCTCCACAGATATTTTCAAAGTTGCTACAGGAAGTAATTCACTTGTGAATAGCTCACAGTAATCATGACACATTTTTAAGAGAACAGAGAAAACCACATTAATGTCTAAAATTGTATTGTATTACTGGTAAAATGCTGATTTGAATTGCTCCAAAGGATATTCATTATTCATGAATAATATGCTCATAATATGTTTCTAATATATATCCAAAAATGTATTTGTCTCTGTATTATAACAGACATACGTCTGACCTATTTAGATGTAGAAAATGAGTTTCATTACATGGTAGCTTGCAGGCATATTTACTGTGATTTTCTTTCTTTGCAAAAAAACTTTTAACAGATGATGGTATGCAAGCAGGCCAAGGGCAGGCAGTTTTTATTTTTTCTGTAATTTAATTATTTGAGTTTAAATCAAAACCACAGGAAAAAATAGGCTATTAATCTTTTCCACTGCTGAGGATTTTCTACTGAGTCTGCATCAAGGTTTTATAGTTTATCTGAATTTTCATTTTTTCCCCCGCAAGTTAAATGCAAAGCACATATAGTTCATCCCTCCACTGCCACATCCTCATCCATGCCATACCCTGTCCTTTGGGGGGGGAGGGGGGACGTGAGCAGCCAGCAAACCACCCCACCCCCCCACACCCCACCCCCTCCCAACTCTCACAGTCCAAGAGTGACTACCCTAGCCCATCTGCTGACAGGATCAGTTACGCAGTCTTTCAACATAAAACCTGCACACCTCAGCTGGTGGATTTGGGGGTAAAAAGAAACGGTAGCCGGCTGCAAGCACGATGATTGGCTGCTGAATAATGGAAAAAATGGGGATTAAAATGAGTTCAAACAGATATCAGTAAAATAGAACTTAAAAGTACAAACTAACAGTGGCCAACTGTGGGCAAGCAATTAGCATTTTATTCCCCAAAGCTCGGTAACACATGACCTTGATTTGCACATCAGTTATGAAAACACTAATGGGCGCACCAGCAGTGAAAAAAATGTTGGCTGTGAAAGGCATTAAACTCAATCCTCTCAGGGTCGCCAGGCGATTCATTTCATTCCCATCGTTGACAGCTGTTGATCAAAAATACCACTCTGCTATTCTCCAAAGTTCCATGTGTGTTCCAGTTCATTAATGCTTGGTTCGTGAATGCAAATCAGATCAATGGGGCCCTTAGCTTTTGCTAAACGTTTATTAGACTACAATAGTTCTTGACAGACTAGGAAGTTATCTTTTATCACTGGCCAGACTGAGATAGTGTTTACTGATTGAAGTTGAGGATTCAGCTCTCAGAAACGATTCAGAAAAAAACTGGTTCTTTGGAAGAAATCCAGAATTTCATTATTTTCCTAATTAAAAAACAAAAAACAAGATTTTAAATAAAATAGCCTTCAACAGACTTCTTCACTTTTTTCTTTCAATTTCTGACTTAAATAACAATTTGCTGTGTTATATTCATTAGATTCAATAACAAAAATGGCTCCAACCGACTTTAAAAGGAAAGTGGTAAAGTTATGAACAAAAACTGGTGAATCTCAAAGTAATTAATTGTCTGTTTAATCTAATATTATATAATGCCTCTTACCGCTAGAGATGGGCTTTGATGAAAGGCTAATGTTCACATAACATTATTTCTGAATTATACCATAATAATTGTAACAGAAACAGGGGCCCAGAGATTAAAAACTCATTTTCTCCGCAGATTAATTTTGTTGAATATTCTCTGTCGCGGGACCTCGCTGCATGTCTTGTTTCAAGCAGAGGCACTTCTTGTGTGCCTGTGGGGCTCTGGGATAATAGCACAACCCCGCCCCCCCCCCCCCCCCCACCAATGAATCCCACCAGGAACCTGCTTCTCAGCTCAGAGATCCACAGAAAAAGAAGGCGGCAAGTAATTAAAACTCATAAACTACGGGTTCGAAACACAAACTGAAAAGAACTGCTAATAAAATTTGAGAAACATTTGCTTCTCTTATGTTTGCAGCCTTCTGGAGTTAAGCAGCCTATAATGCTGGGACATACCAGAATTGTAAGAAACCTCCCAAAATAAAGTTGATTTCTGTGTCTGCCAGTGCTAACCATCACTCATTCATTGTTAATTTATGAAAACCGTTTGTCTCCAAGTACTTTCAATCAAAGTTGCAAAGTCTAGAAATTCTTTGCACACATTCAACACATTTTTCTTCCGGACCGCTGTCCAATTAAGAAAGTAACAAGGCTATAGTATATTGTAATTATGGCACTTTTGAATGGTATTTCCTTCTAGAACAGAGCCTGTATAGTTTTATATCTTTTTTTATTTTATTTCTCCCCACAGGCTGTGATTTATTTTCTGTAATCAGCTAAAGCAATTAGGCAAGACAATTTCTACTGGAAGCGCACAGCGCTTACTGCAGCAGTGTAAAAACATGCATTTGAAGATGACTTTCTCCGAGGCGCTGCATATTTTATTTATTATTACTACAGGTTTTCATAAGCTTGCCGAGTTGATTGTTTCACCATTGTTTGATCACTCAAATAAATGTCATTCCATTTGAAGTTTAATTCATGAACGTAAAGGCGAACGGAGCACTAATTCTAAAATGCCCCAGCAACACTAGCAAATTTAGTTTGATTTGTGTAGTTTTCACTGAAGGAAAAGGTAACCCATGGTACACAGTAAAATGCTCAGGACTCTGTGTTTGTGAGAATGGAAGTGCAAAGGCAACAGGAAATTCATGGAATCGCTAAAATGGAAAGGGTACCTTTGGACTGTTTGTGAAATATGTGGTCTGCAACAATGGCATCTGCATCAACATAACTGTGTGGTACAGTAGGGGGTGTGCCAGCTAAAACCGCATTGCAAGTTTGGTGTCAAAACATTTCCACCGAACTGGAACGCTGGCATTCTGTGCTATTTGTGTGCTGTTGCCAATGCACACATATGAAGGATTGAACTTACAGTATTGGGCAGAAAAGCAATAAATCCCTCAACACCAGGGCTGTGCACAGACCTTTGGGGGGCATAAGTGCAAAATAAAAAAGGGGCAACTGGTAAGTAAAGGTGTTGCCAAACTTTTGCTGACTCTATGCTGACTCTAGGGTCTGTGTTTCAGCACATGTTGGTCTCTATGCGTATGCCTGCCCATCACACAAGATTTTTGTAGATTTTGTATTCTTAACATTCTGAAGCAAATCAATGACTATTTGAAATGCTACCTGCATTCAGCTAAGCACTTCATAGTATTTAAGCACTGCCTTTGTTAGCGGTTAGTCAATGCCCTTGAATGAGCAAGAGATATCCCCCTACAATTGTGTAATATATGTATTTACAATATAATTGTTTGTATGCATGTGTATGTGAGGGTTTTTGCATTGTTAAATATCTGTACTGGTCAAGGAAACAGTTATGCTGTGCTATGCTAAGGGTACATCATTCAATCATACTCTATCAGGTGAAAACGCCCTTAGCATACAGCCGAAGCGTAAATCAGTGGCGTAAGTCTTTCCTTGGCCGGTCCAATTCTGACTGCAGGCAGAAGCTGCAGTCGTAATCCGCCCGCTGGTTTATTCAGTCATTTCGAGAGCGGCCCACCAGGCCTCCATGCCTCGTGCGTCACTCCGAAATCAGCGGCAGCTCTGTTCCCTGCCGCCCGCACTCTCCAGCGCAACCTGAGCTCAGCGGCAGCCGTTTCGCAGACGGCCGTCACCGTCGGCCTCGCGCGTTTCTCACAGCTCGGGCCCGACAGCCGAAAGCGCTCATTCATTTCGTTTCGGCCCAAGGTCAGCGACCAAGGGAGCCTCGGGAATGTCGAAAAAAGTCTGGAGCGATCGGAGGTGCATTTAAATGTGTTGATGCGCTCAGGAAATCAACATGTTGTTTGTGACATTTGCATTCTACGCAACGTAGCCCTACGTCACGGATGTCATTTACTCTACGGGGGACATATTACAGGACTTCAATTGCGGTGGAGGCTGACGAGGCACAGAGTTGGGAGCTCATCGCAAGTGCACAGTTTGACAGCTGTGAGACATAGCTGAAGAGGTGCAAATGTAGCCTGGCAGTCTCAAAAAGTAACACATGTAAGAAGAAAAAGAAAACTCTCAAACTTGATGAAAGAGGGCGTTTATTTCCAGGAACAGCAGTTGTCAGAAACACAGTAACGTACTCTGGATTCAGCAGTACTCTGGAGTTAGTTTGAGCTCGGTCTCAGGAACGTATGTCTTTAAATACTTTTTTCATATATTGTTTTCTGAGGTGTGAAACAAAAATTTATATTCAAAAAAATGTGATTTGATAAGTATCTGGCCTAGCTAGGAAAGTCTACTGTATTGTTGATCAGGTCTCCTTGTTTGGAATAGTTCTTCTATCACCCACCCCCGGCTGCTATTCTGCTATGCCAATCAATGGTGACAAGTTGTAGCCCATGCATGTAACCTGTAAGTTGACCAAAACCAGCTGGGCGGCAGGCAGAGTTGATGTGCTAGTGTTTGAGACTTCAGTGAATAATCTTATAATAGTGTCTAAGGAAGATTTAATGAAACTAATTAACAATAAAATGGAGGGCTTGACAGCTGTGTTCATCATCATTGGCCAATGGAGGCTTGTTTGAGCTGTTGTGAACACCCATGTGGTGGCTCTGTACCGCCCATACAATTATATCCGTTTCTTCTTGAGAGTGATAATGGAGCCTGTCATATCTTGGTGCTTGTTCTGCATCAGACACGATGAAATTACTGGTTTGCCATGACAAGTCCTCAATAGAAATGCAAAACTTTCTCTGAAGCAAATGTCTTCTGAACGTATATGCACACAAATCTGATGGTACATTTTAAAATTTAAGTATGAAGCTAAATAGTGGGTTTTTCCACATTTACCTGTTTTAGCCATTGGTCAAAAGAGGTTACTGAATTGTTTCTGGGAAGGAATGGGAAGAAAATGTATGTACACAGTAAAAGTTTTTGGTTAGTGTCATGTATCTGCATTTTCAGGTATGCTTTTCTTTTGTTGATTAATTACCTGGTGAATACTCAGTATTGTCATTTAGATTTTTGGCTGTTTGGACTTGTGTAATTCATTCAATTCAATAATGCTCCTAGACTATTACAATATCATTATAAATAAATAAATAAATAAATACATTTCACTGGACTGGAAGGTCTTTTTCTCTCTGACTCTGAGCAGTGACCAGAAGTATTGTCTGTCTACCTGATTTTTCACACACACGCACGCACGCACGCAAGCAGGTGCACACGCACGCACACACACACACAGACACACACACACATACTCTGCCGGGAACAAAGATTCCCAAGAAATTATAATGAACATGAAATGCTGCTTTTCATGAATAATAAAGCCTTCTTCTTTTAAACATCACTGAGGCATATCTCTAGACTCTAGTAATTTCATAATAATATATGATCACTGTTCTACCATGTGCTGTTTATGTGCTATGTTTAGTACATAAACAAGGGAAGTCAGACCTCTGATACAACAGTCAGGAGGGTTGTTTTCCCTGCAGACAGACAATGTAATGGCAGACAGGCAACAAAAAATGTATTACTGCAAATCAACATAAATATTTTGTGATTAAAATATTCTAAATTATTCTGAATATTTTACTGCGAGCAATCAGGCATATTGAATTATCTGCCTTTGTGATCGCAACTGGAAACACAACATATTTGTGCTCCGCACTCACAAGTTAACTCTTCATTTAACAGCCATAAATGACAAATAAAGGAAACATTTAGACCCTCAGCTTTGTCAGCAGCTGTGAAACGGCTCACACTGAAGGAACGACTCACATCATTCTGAAAAAACAACGCTAACTTAATAAGCTAACACAACTCTACCTCATACTGTCCTATATTGGCTTGTATACAACTGCCAATAAACAAAAGTGCTAGAGAAAGCATAGCATAATTCCAAGCAAGTACTAAGTGTCATGCAGCTACAAATTGTTAGCAACTTTTTATATACAATTCACATAAGCAAGCTAGTTTCCTATAATTCACATTACCGGCAGTCAATAAATGCCAATGTAACCAGAATCTGTGAGATAGGTGATAAGGCACGTCTTTAAATAATGCTGTGTTATTTTGTTTTCATAAGAGGAAGGAACTGAGATGGGCTTAGATGACAATCTTTTTTTTTCTTTTTCCTGTCTGGAAAACTGGAAGAAGTTCTATGGGTTTCAGAGACCTTGCATGAACTTTCACTGCCAGAACCGCCACCCACGCGCACTTTGCAGTACGCTTATCCTTGCGCTAAGCTCATTTCCTGCCACTCTCTGCTGGGGCGCCTGCTCGGGTCATCTCTTTAAATGGCACCTCTTCTTGTTTTAGGGCTACTCTCATCACGGCTACAAAGCGGGCTTTGAAATTAGAAAATTGAGGTGCGCGGCATCAATTTGGCGTGCATGATGACACTATCCGCTCCGGGCTATAGAGATGTCTTAAAAATAGCTTGAGGCTTAAGACGTAAGATTCAGGGCTCGTATCTCACGGGTCGCTTGTTGAGAAAACGGAGGACTCCAGTGATCCAGTCCTGCCAGACTGTCTGACCCTGAAGAGCTGATTTATTTTATTCATGTTGGCAGAGCATCACACTCTGCATTACTGAAGCTCGGGGCTAGTCCTCAGTCCATGTTTACCTTTCATTCCTCTTTCGTCCTCTTACACTTTATACTTTTCTTTCTTTCTATCCAATTCCCACCACCCCTACCCCTCAGTTTCTACACGTGATTCCTAACTAAATCCGTGTATGATAGCTTCCCAACCCCAAATTCAGCAGTAGTCCTGGTACTGCTACAGTACTTAGTACTGGTTCTCGCTGCTGTTCTGTTGCTCAATGCATCTCATCAGCCCTGCCTCCTCTGTTCTCATCCTCCATTTTACCTCTCTTCCCATGCCACCGTCTCTTGCTCTGTGTTCCATTCACACGCTTCTTTTTCCTGCGTCATTTCGGCCCATTCCCCCTTCATCTGTCTGGGCCTCCCATTGTTTTTAACTTTTCACTCAGTGCCGTGCGTGAGTATATAAGCTTTTTATTGAGCAAGTAAGAAAACTGCTTTTTTTTCGAAAAGTCTATTTCCCAGACTCAAGAGATTTAACAGTAGAATCGATAAGCACAGCTGCAGTAAAATCGTGAGAGAACTAAAGCAGCAGCCAATGCCGCACATAAGATAAGCAAAAATAATAATCATAGAATAAAAATTAATAGCAAATAGTTGTTAACAATATTTGCGCAACATGAAAGATAAAAAAAACTTAGTTTAGAAAAAAAAGTACTAAAAATGACTTATTCCCACAGAATGAGATGTGGGCAGGGTTGCCGTCACCCACCCTGTCATTGGCAATGCATGGCGATCAGAACATCTTTCCTCAGGTAACTGAGCATTTAATTCTACTCGCTGTCCAAAGCATGTCTTTTCTATAGTGTCCACTGTGGCATGACAGAGAGAAAAACCTCAGTTGATACAACTCAAAGACCAAGCCTATAATCCTATATTTGACTATCAAGTATGCACTGGATAGTTATATTTACACGCAGACTTCTATAAGAAATTCAGAGAGGATGCATTTACCTCCCCATAACACATTTGGGAGAGATTTGTCTCATATTAATGTTGTTTTCCCTGGAACTCGGAAAGGCTGGTTGTCCGGGGGGACAATGGGGCAGAATCTTTTTGTTTCTCTGTACAAATCGATCCACCATGGCGGGCAGAACGAATATGGAAATCATGAAATATGTATGAAAGGAGAGGTTTGGATATGAAGGGGTCGCTTTGCGGTCGTCCGGTGAGGTCCACTTGGCGGAGAGGCTCCAGGGGTACTGCGAATGTCGTGCTGCAGTTCTCTCGGCAGAGTGTTCACTCGTTAGCGGTCGAACCTGTGCCCTCCTGGAGCAGGCTCTAGACATCAGCTTGTCTCTGGAGAACTGGCCTGTCTGAGGATGCTTGTTTACGGGCAGGCTTACCAAGATGGGCCAGTGGAGAAAATGTATCTGACTCTAATAAAAGCATAAAACATTAATCTCAGGATGTCATCCCAAGTACGCTTTTCTTGTCACTTTTGACAAGGTAAAGTCATCATCATTTGATAAGGTAAGACCTGCATCAGAAATTGGAAAAACTCTCAGTGCAATCATGCCATGCTTCCGTGGCATAGCCAACTACTGGATAAGACCCTCTGGGCTGGCTGACGTAGTGATTACATGAAGTAGGTTTGAATCATTTCCTGATTGTAACTCATTTGTCCGTGTGGTTATTTTACACACAATGGTCCATAAAGCATTACAATAGAGAGTTAGTGAACAGTGTATCTCTCATTGGTAGGAACTAGCAGGCTGTAGGCACCTCACATGTTGCTAATATACTGTCAATATAAGAATCTGACAACCTTCAGGAATGCTGATTGGCAGCATGGTGCTCGATGACCAAACAGCCATACCTCCATGCACTCTGTTCCTGCCGAATGGCTGAAGCTAAGCAGGTGTGGGCTTGGTTAGTACTTGGATGGGAGACCACCAGGGAATACTGAGTTGCTGCTGGAAGTGGTGTTGGTGGGCCAGCAGTGGGCAATCTTCCCTCTGGTCAAATAAACCCCAATGCCCCAGTGCAGTGATGGGGACACTGTGCTGTAGGAGATGCCGTCTTTCGTATGAGACGTTAAACTGAGGTCCTAACTCACTGTGGTCATTAACACATGGTCATTAACACATGATCCCATGACACTTATCGCTAAGAGTAGGGGGGTTCCCCGGTGTCCTGGCTAAATCCCAGCTCTGGCTCTCGCAACCTTGCCGCCAAAACCCATCCCCAGATTTAATTGGCTAAATAAATGTTCTCTCCCTCTCCACCTTCACTAATGTGGTGAACTTTCTGATGCAAAATGGCTGCCGTGCATCACCCAGGTGGGTGCTACACATTGGTGGTGGGTAAGGTTCCCCTTCACTGTAGAGCATTTGGAAAAGTGCTATATAAATGTAAGGATATTTTACTCTATACATTCAAACCAACTGTGGGTTTGTGAGCTTTTCGAAAAACTGATCATGCTCTGCTCAGGCCTTCAGACATCCCAAACTCTGGGAATATGCCAGACCTGAGTTCCATTAATCTCAAACACTCTGAGTCAAATGTCTGCTTTTATAATTTGCCATACATTTCCCCTGATGTTCACGCATTTCTGAAGTCGGTGCTTGTATGTGTGCTGTTGTCTGGGCATTGATAATACATCCTCTTGGTTATAACAGCTTTATGACCTTGCTGGTTGCTACTACTTGAAATGATTTAATCACTGAGCTATTCTCAAGATGAGTTGTTATATTTTTACTTATCAATACGTGGATGAACAGTGTAGGGATGGTGTCAAATAGAAATACCATATTCCGCAACACTCAGATAATACGTTCTCTTCAAATGTGTCAGGGTTAGGGGGGTTAGGACCCAGGCGGAGAGAAAAAACACTGGAGGTTCAACAGGTAAGTTTAAATAAAGACCTAACTTTCAAAAAATGTAAACAGAACAACCAAAAGGCCACGAGGGGCAATTCCCAAAATAAACTCAAAAATTCTAAGAACAGAAAACACAATGAGGAACTCAAAACACTAGAAAAAAAAAAACAAGAAACAAGAAAACAGGCAAGGGACTAGAAACAAACTCAAAATTCTAGAAAACACATGAAGCACACGGAACACACACAACGAGGGCAGAAAACAGTAGGATCCAGTATCCGACTCAGGCAAATGAAGAACTTATAAGCACAGGGGGCTAACAAGACACAGGAGAGCATAATGCACAATCAACAGAGAAGAGAGGGATCACGAGACGGATAACAATGATTGAATAAATGAACACAATAATTGAATAAAACACAGGAGAACGCAATGAGACAAATGAACCACAGTACAAAGATGTGAAATGTCACCAACTGGCGACCAGAAAAGGAATAACCGTAACAGAACCATGACAGAATGTTTTCACCTTCCGAATTTGGCCAATATTATTTGCATTTGGATCTTTTGTTCTCATCTCTTTGTTGTGAATGGCTCAGAAGTCAGCACCAAGTTTCTCAATTAGACACACACACACCGGAAGAGAGACAGCAAGTGAGAGTATACGTTAACACTAGATAAGGCAGAGTGACGTCATGGGGCTTTGGGGACTTTAAAATTAAAATTACTCCAAAGCTGTAAATGCTATATCCTCCTCCTTCTACGGCTATACAGTACTAAATATTTGGTCTTAAAATACCTAGGTTTTTAAATTCACCAGACAGTAGACAACAGGTCCTTCTACCCATGTGCAAATGTGTAATTGTTCATTCCGGTACGCTATAGCGGCGCATTGATACAAATTTCCCAATCAAACGCTGTTGAAATTAATTTTGCACATATGATCACACAAAATGTATTCACTGCCATTGTGTGATGACGTTGATAAAGCCTTTAGAGGGGGGACGAATAATTGTGATCTGCTGTAGTATAAATTAATAGCTTAGAACTCCGCCAAGATAACGCCATCAGCATATTTTCTGGTTTTCTTTGAAACTGACACTTTGAATAAACTGAATAGAGCAGCCTCATGACAACTTTGTGAAATGTAAAAGAAATACATGACTGGAAACTGCATTTGTGAGTATGAAAATATATTTGCTCTGTTGAAGGACACCAAGTCCTTCAACAGAGCTCTGACGGGTGGCTTGGTGTCCAAAATCTGTCATTATCATTTAGCTCAGCAAACTTTTTGAATCCTAAACTGTTTTTTTCATTACTGGAGTGGGAGACATTCATATTTATCTGTTAGGCAATTACTTAATGATGGAGTTTGAGTTGTTATCATCTATCTGTTAGAATATGAGAATGTATGAATAAGAAATGTCATTGTCTGTTTTTTATGAAATCACTTGATACTGGAGTAGAAGCTGTTACAATCAAGTTATCATCTGACTGAATACCACTTAATGTGAGAGTGAGAGATATTATCTGTACTGATTACCCTTAGTGTGTCTTTCCATCTGTTACCATGGCAGGTGTATAAGCCAACCCTGAAGATTAACTTTGTATGAGGAATCCTTCTCTCTCTCTCTCTCTCTCTCTCTCTCTCTCTCTCTCTCTCTCTCTCTCTCTCTCTCTCTTTCTCTCTGGTAAGAAAAGGTATTTCATGTTTATTCTCCCACAGGTCTGACCACATCCATCGCTGACTTAACACTTCCATGGCAGCATGTGCATTACATGTCAGATGTACAGTCAAGTTTACACACGTCCACCCTGAAGCATTATTTAAAGCTCAATAAGCCCTTTCATATGGATATATGGACACAAGAAAATGAAATATGTGACCCCCAGTGTTACTCAGTGCTACAGCCAGTTTTCAATCTTTCCTTTTTCCCCCGGTAGTCAAAGTTTAATAGAAGTCCTCTGACAAGAGTGGATGAAATTAGAGAGGGGAAAAGAGACTATATGACAGTGTAAACCCCTGAACGATGTGCAGCATTAAAAACCTGGCTGCACTATACTGCACTGCATCCTGATTTACACCTACCTGTCATAGAGATAAAACACGGTTACATCTCATACAGCTGAGGGGAATTATGCTTCTGTAAATGCACATTAAAGATGACATTTCATCAGGATGATGGCAAAAATGGAACATAAAATGAAGAAACAATATGTTGGAAAGCATTGCTGCGGCGTAGTACAAATCTCAAACATTTGATTTAAGATGTACAACATTAGGGCTAGCACAATTATGAAAATATTATGTTTAATGACATGGACTGTAATCTTGTAATGGAAGGGAGACATTTACCTATGCGATGAACAAATATCTTCCTACTTTTGTGAACAATGACCCATGATTTACACACAAGATCATTTTGAGTCATTACATTATATTACAGTCACTTAGCAGATTATCTTATCCAGAGCGATGTACAGATGTGGAGAACATCAGTGTAACTCTCAGGAATATGAAAATGCAATACCAAGAAGGCACAGAGGCCCACTTAAAATCAATAAGTGTAATATTAGCCTAGCGCACAAAAATTTGCGTAGTAACTCAATAAAGTACCACTAGACAGATAAACTGTCCAAAGAAATAAAGAGAAGAAGTTATCTGAAGGGTGTTATGGGAGCTGTGGTGCTATCTTAAGATGCAAGTCTTCAGTATTGTGTCAAAATATTGGCTGGGTCTCTGCAGTGTGGTACTCCTTCCACCGTCGAGGGGCCCCAACAGACAGGAGATGTGACATACGTTGGGGGGCAGGGGTGGGAGGGGGTTTGAGGGGGCGGGCAAAGTGCCAGATGTCCAGAGGGAGCAGAATGGACGGATCTGGTAGGTGTGTAGGGTCTGATGATGTTTGATGACCAGAGCTGTCCCTTTAGTTCCCCAACAGGCTAGCACCAAGGTTTTGAATTTGATGTGAGTCAATACAAGTTTCCAGCAGGGGGAGATGAAAGCGATAGTGACTTGGCTGAGTCTGGAGAGTTTGATGCTGCATAGGTCTAATGGCAGAGGTAGGGAGGGAGCTGCAATTGTCCATATGGGAGATGATCAGTGCCTGGACTACAAGCTAGATTGAGTATGTGGTGAGAAACTGGCGGATTCCCTGGATGCTGTAAAGGAAGAATCGGCATGCCCAACAAACTGCCATTATGTTCTCAGAGAGGGAGATTTTGTCACGTACCATTCCTGGAAAATGAACAGGGCGACACTGTGGTTCCATCTAGGGTGAAGGATTGGTCCAGGAGGGGGGAGGACTGAGCTGGAAAGTTGAGAATTAAGTTGAGCTTCAGTTGGTTTGAGACCCAAACTGAGATATCTTTAAAGCTGAGATGCGTGCTGGGACAACTGGGAGAAGGAGAGAAATAGTTGTGTATCAACTGGACAGGAATGAGAAGACGGGCTAAGGGAGAAGACAACAGAGCCAAGAGACTTGGTATTGTTAAAAAGAGAACAGGGCCAAGAACTAACCCCTGGGGGACACCTTATAGGAGTTGCTGAAGCCTTGAGACTGCTCCCCAAGCAACCTGGAAGGAGTATCAACAGGACAGCGGTTCACAAACCGCTGTACTGAAATACCTGTTTTATGCAACTTTGTATCAGCTGTCAGTACTTTTCTGCTCTGGGAAATGCTATCTCCTGCCTTTCAGCGGCTCCACACAGAGGCCAACACAGAACCATTTTCAAATGCAGAATAGAGCTGCAAGCAGAATTCCTAGGGCTAGGTACAAAACAATACCCCAAAAGCAAAAAGTAAGTATGTGAAAATAATGCCATGTTTTGAACATACGTGGATTGCAAGTGATTTCATCACTTTATATCATCTACAAACAGGTGCACAGATAAAAAAATCCTTTGTAGTACTTTCAAATAGGCCCATACATGATCTTTTTTTAGGAAAGAAAAAAATCTGAAAAATTTATAAAACTTTATGAACAATAATGTTTAAATTATGAACTGGGGTCCAAGCTTAGATTAGATAGATTACCGTTATCCACATTTACTGAACCATTTGGACAGAACACGATCAATCTACTGCTTAGAAAGTCATAATTCATAAATTATAATAAAAGAAAGTTATAATTGATAGACACAATTTATCTAATCTTCTAATGGAAATAGTCATCGAGAGTTGACACTGCAAATTCATTTGGAACAGAAAGCTATAGTGTAAGACAGTATTCATACTGTGAATCTGAAAATTTGATGAAGAATGTAACCACTCCCCCAGATCAGAGCCAGTTCAGAACCAGCTGAGCAGCTGTAATTTGTTGCATGCTTGTTATGGCTATGTCACCACTTTGGCCTACTTTCCCCTATACTGCATACTTTGCACATACATATCCTCAATTTATGACAAATTGTGCATGACAGCTGGCCCTTGTATAGTACGAGAGCATGTGGTATTTAAAAAAAATTCAATTCCTGTTCTGTGAAGCCTTCCTACCGGAGTACCAACACAGAAAGCGTTTTACCTGACGTGTGGAGAGAATTTTCATTACCGCACAACCGCAAATAAAAGCCAGGTAATTGATGTGCTCCCCAGCAAGCAATCTTCCTAATGGATGGGTTTATGACCTGAAGTTATAATTAGGACAGGCTCCAGTTTAGAGAGGGATAATCTGTACGTCTGTAGCAAGCCCCAGAGAGCACTTCTGTTAAAATAAACAGAATGGCATGAAAGGTGCTTAGCAGAGAGAAAGCAATTACTCGTTCTGGGTTCAGAACATTGTGCATGCGCACACAAAACATCTGACTCATTCAGACTGTTCTGAAATAACAGTGGAATCTTTTCAAAAGAAAAAAAAAGAAATGAAGTCATTTGGATAATTGCCGGATGCTTGGCTATTGTAATTACTCAGGACTTGTTTGAACTTTATATATGATTTCATCAACTTGAAGTAGTGGTAAAAGCAGTTTGGGGCACAAAATCCAGGCCTGATTTGCAAGTCTAGTGGTCTTTTATGTGGAACTGACCTCGTGATGCAGTAGAAGAATGGAGTTCTAGTCTCAGCTTTGACTTAAGACTCTTTTCCTCTGAAAATCTGTTCACTCACCACCATTGGGTATTATTTTTTCCATTTGTCATTGGAAGAAGCACTGCTAACACTAGATACTGTCTGTTAATTGATCATTAGTAAGGCATTAGTAAAGCATTAAATAGTGGTTCACTAATTATTTAGAAATGACACTTCTTTCCTAGTTACAAATGTTAGTAACTAGGCAATTAACTGTAGATTTGATCCTGAACCATTAACTAAAGCTTTTACGTTATCTCAAATGGTTATAACGCATAAGCAAGTACATTTCTAAGTGCATGAACTAATGACCAATTCATAATTTATTACTCATTAATTATTAATCAATACATAAGAAGTTAAGAAGCTGTTTTTCATCAGGGTCTCTTGTAGCTATACAGTATTTGCTTTTCTGGTATGTCATCATCATCATCATCATCATCATCTTCTTCTTCTTCTTCTTCTTCTTCTTAACAACATCAGAGTAACCATTGAATAAATCAATACATTTAAAAATATCAATATTGTAACATACAATATATGACAATGATTGTTATGCAGTTTCTATAAAGGAAAAAAAACAAAAAAAAACATTGAAAAATACCTGAGAAAGAAAGCTATGAGTGCAGAACAGTAAATAAAATAAAAGGCCTTGAATAACGTATGAATAGAAATGAATTAAATGATGGATCATTTCCTGGGAAATGAAGAGAGTGTGTTTGTGAAGAGGGGGTGATTCATGTTTTCGTATATGAAGAGGGAATAATTAGTCGTGTTCAGGGACAGGAGAAGGTGGAGTGACGAGCGGTTTTATAAAAATGTCAGAGAGTGATGAGAGTTTCCGTTCATGAAGAGGTTTTTATAAAGAGGGGAAGCGAGAGTGATGACAGCTTTGGTATGTGAAGAAGGAAAGAGAGAGTGATGAGTGTTTTATTTATAAAGAGGGATGAATGTGTTTTTGTTTATAAAGAGGGAGTGTCTAAAAGTTTTTTTCCCTCCAGAAAATGCCATGAAAATTGGTTATCCATCTAAAACATGTTTCAATATTTCCATTACACTGAACAACACATTGACTTAGTAGCCCTGGAAACTATGGGCTGATATTATTTACGTCCTTTAGCATATGCAAACATTTCAGAACAGGCAAAACTAATAACACAACCAATGATTAGTGCAGAAGAAATATAACGATGTTATTGATTTTGTGTGTGCTAAAAGCACATGCTAACGGTCTTTGTTTATCAGGACATATGTCTCTGCGGGTTGTACATTTGGTCCTTGAATTTAATAACTGAAATTTCAGATCTCTTATTGGCCACCCGAAAGGTTTATGATTACATTTGAAAGCCTGCAGACAAATATCCTTTGGCACCACGTCTGAACAAATTGTGAGTATTAATGAAAGAGCATATTGAAGGTGAAGAGATGATTTCTGATTGAAATGCTAAAAATAAGGCCAGCCATTATCTTTACGTACATTGGTAAGAACACATAAGAAATGGTAACTCTAGCCCTTTTCACACACACAGCTATTAGTGTTTGGGGATTAATTGTCAATGAAAGGCTGTCTGCATTCCAGAAAAGTTGCTCAGGTGCATGCAAAAATGCAAATGGTAAATGTAGAAACCAAATGCTCAGAAAATATGCTAATTAATGATACCCCTTATGTTAAATGTCAGTTTTTTGTCTGGAGGAGAACTGTCTCAACCACACCCATGCAAACACCATAGTAGCAACTGAAACAGCTGCCTCAAAATGGATAGTCCAGGCAAATTATCAGTTTTAAACCATATCCCTAGCCAGCAGCTGTGAACAACAAGAGATACAGTATGATTAGTTAATTCAGCTAAAGACCAACGTCCATGGCCAAGGGAACTAATGGCACTCTTATTGTCTACAGGGGTGATATCACATTCTATGGTGGATGTTCTTGGGCTAACTCTCATCACTGAGCTCAGATACATTCTCTGTTTAATTAGACCAGCACAGTGTCCCTCAGAAAATGGAATTATTCTTTCTCTTTTCTAGGTGGGGTAGGATAGTTATGAAGCACTGTGTTATACTGTTTTAGGGGCTGACCAATTTAAGAGCGAAATGTAAATGGACTGCATTTATATAGCGCTTTTATCCAAAGCACTTTACAATTGATGCCTCTCATTCACCAGAGCAGTTAGGGGTTAGGTGTCTTGCTCAGGGACACTTTGACACGCCCAGGGCGGGGATCGAACCGGCAACCCTCCGACTGCCAGACAATACTGCCAGTATAAATAAAGTAATACTATGCATGACTGTATGTACTGTAAATGTGTATGCATGTGTATGTGTGGGTGACTACAGTATTTGGGTATGTATGCATCCCTGGGTAATGGTTTCTGAAACGCAGGTAATTTGTTCAAATGTAGTAGCTAAAAAACTGCTTAAAGCCATCCTGAGCCTGGTAAACCATGCATAGCTGATAAAACCAGTAATGGTGTTTAACTATTCTCTTCAAGCAGCTGTAAAAATTAACAGATGACTTTACTGTCCCTGACCAACCCCCACAAATCAACAGCAAGAATAATTAACACCTTCTGTAGCTACAGGAAAACACGGCAGTTATCACATTAACCTCCTGCTGTAACCTGAAAAGTACCCAAAGGCTTCACCCCACCAGAGACTGAAGTGGATTTTAAGGGGTTAAACTGGAGAAGCTATTTTCCTGGCTGTGGAATTCTTCAACGAGTAATTGGTGAGTCACTCATACTGACTGACTTACCCACTTTTTCCTTTCAGCCTTTCAGCAGATTTGTATCATGGCAGCAGATAATGCAGGCCTGATTGATAGCGTGCTCTGTCTCAGATTCACCTTTGGGGTGGTAGCAGTGGCCCAGGGCTACCTCCAGTGTCACCCGTGTAATAGGTGGTTATTTAGCCAGCTGACTGAGGTTGGTCTCAAGCAGTAACTGTGTGGCAGTAGACTCATCAGTGAAAATGTGCTCTTAAATCATGACATTTATTGGATTGCAATGTGTGCGGCTATTAAAAATTTCATACAAATTTGTTCTCAGATAATATTACAATTTTGGGGTCTGTATACCTTATGATATCAGTAAAATGGGGTAGCACTAGTACCGCCTTGGTTAGGCACATGCCTTGTAGGGATGGTGCCAAATATGAATACCATATTCAGCAACACTCAAATAACGCATTCTCCCCGGATGTTTTCTCCTCCCGATTTTGGTTATTATTCGGACTCCTATCTTTATTCGCATCACTTTGATACGATTTGCTCAGAAGTCAGCACTAAGTTTCTCAGTAAGACTCACACACACATCTGCAGAGAGAGTTTCCTTTAACAGTAAATAGGCCAGAGAAATGGCATCGATCTTTGGGGACTTTATAATTAAAATTATTCCAATTCCATAAATGCTACGTATATTCTCATCCTTCCATGACTTTCCTAAATATTTGGGCTTAAACTAACTAGCTGGCTTTTTAAAATTCGAAAAAAAAATGGACTCAGTGAGAAAATGCAGGCAGTTTGGGCCATTTTCTTCTTGACCCCCGGACAATACACAACAGGTGCTTTTACCCAGGTGCGAACGTGTCACTGTCTACTCCAGCACGCTGTTCAACTGAATGGCCAGTGTTGATACGACTTTGATAAGAGTTTCCCAATCAAGCACTATTGAAACTGACTTTGTACATATAATCACACAGAATGAATTCACTGTTATCGTCAGATGTAATTGATAAAGGCTATGGGGTGGGGATGAATAATAGACACTGTAGTTGAAATGATAAGCTTAAAACACCGTGGAGATAACGCCACTGACACATTTTCAGGTTTTCACAGAAACCGAGACTTTGAAGAAACTGAATAGAGCAGCTACATGACAACTGCGTGAAATGTAACCGATTTGTGAGCGTGCGGTCCCAGCAAACCACCAAAGCTGTGCGTTGTCTGTGGAACCTATAGGAGGACAACGATGGTGCGTAGGCTAAAAGCCCACTCCTCGGAGAAAGGAGGGAGAAATATATTGAATTTGTTACGACCAAAGAAGTTCCTTAAAAAAAAATATTTCACTTTGTATTTCTTTAACTACCTGCCATTCCATTTCCATTTTGTCATGCACGCTTTAACGCTTTTCTCAGTGTTCCTGTAATTTGCCTTGGTATACTTTGCCTATATAACAAAACCGCTATAATTTATAAATACAAACATCAGCTTTTTATTTCAGACTCATCTAAAAAGAGTTCCAAAGCAGGTTTTGCAACTCAGATTGATTGTGTGCATTCTTTATTTCAAGAAAATTGTTTTACAATATATGATTTCATGATCTTTATCAAATTAGGCTGTTACTGGTGCAGAAATCAATGCTGTAATGCTGGATATGTCTAAAGCCGTATATATATATACATATATATATATACACCTTCTATACCAACCTGTGTACCCATATGTCACTGTATCCCAGTCTATATACCTGATTCACAAGCCTGCATACTGCATAAACCAGCTGATATGCCACTGCACACCAGTCTATGCAGCTTCAATGTCAGCTCTGCACCAATCCATATGTCACTTTACATCAGGATGTACACCTTCTATACTACCCTATATGCAGCACTCAAAATATCAGCTTATTTGCCACTGTACACAAAGCTAGAGCCTACATATCTTATCCACTTGTCCATGTCACTTTTTACATTTAGAAGTTAATTGTTGTCACTGTGAGTTGTGTATCTGTCCTTTGTTTGTGCTTTGTGACGCAGATATTCATACCTCCCCAGACTGACAGATTTTCATTGGATTCAACAGAAATCTCAGAGTCTACAAATGACTAGCATGGGTCATTTGGGGACATATGGAGGATTTGAGACTCTAAATCATTTTTTGACAGAGAGTGTGCATCCATGGCAACAAGTAGCTCTGGAACAGAATTGAGCTGACTGGCAAATGTGTTCTACAACCTGTCAATCAAATCCCAGAGGGATGAGTTCCAAAAACCTGTTTTTAATGCAGTTAGCACCCCACAGATGATCTGTACAAAGGAATAAGCTATTGGGGAGCCTTCTATCACAAGTGGAAAAAAATGCTGCTCTCTGAGTGTGTTACATGTCTAAGAGGCCCAGGGGAAATTATGCTGGTGGAACCAGAGGTTTCACCTCATTTAGACCCTGATTAAAGCGCATTAAGAAAAAGTGACAAGCTTATCCACAAAATAGAAACTGAAATAAGTGATTAAAACTTTATTTGCCTTTTAAAATACTTTTTACCCACAAGGCCTGAGATGGGCAAGGGTGAGCAAGGATGGACATTGAATTTGCTTTTCAAGGAGAAAATATTGTATTATAGAAATACGTTTGAAAATAATTAGCCTGGACTATTACTAGTTTACTGCACAACATATGGTCGAATGAAAATTGTGCTCATGAACCTTTTGGATATTGTATGTGCAGGGGCTTCCAGTGATGAATGCACAGCCTCACAAAAGATATTAAAGAACTCAAATTATTCTTTTGGTTGCGGTCATGCTGTGATGCTGGAGCCACATAAACAGGACACACAAACTCTTGCCTGAAGGCAAGGTTATTTATTGATGGTTACAGTCATTCAAGTGAATTTTGCCAAAATCATTTTCGCAGTGTGAGGGAGTCGTTTGAAAGGATCACTTATAATTCCTATCTACCAAAACTGCAGCCTGGACCGAGGCTATGTATACAACAGAACAGCTGCGCTCTGTAAATAGACTCTGTGCCTCCCCAGGCTGGCTGACATGATACCAAAAGTCAATTTCCTGTTGTGTGGAAGAATGGTTTTAGGTCTCCAACTCAAGTCCAAGTGATGGACTGTCATGAACTGACTGTTGGATTAAGTGTGCGTAGTGTCTTGCAGGTAACTGATTGATTGGAATGTATCCAGGTGTGTCTAATTATGGGCCTATTTAAGATCAGCTGTGTGGATTAATAGGGGGTGATCTTTTTGCAACCAATAATAATAATAATAATACATTTATTTTATATAGCGCTTTTCATGAACTCAAAGACGCTTTACAATAAGTGGTACATACATACATATATACATACATACAATGAAACATACAATTCAGAGAAGGAAAAAAAAAATTAAGGGGGGGGGAGACAAACATCAAGGGAAGGCTAGGGAAAAGAGGTGGGTTTTAAGGCGTGATTTGAAGGAGGTGAGTGAGTCAGAGGTACGGATGTCAGGGGGGAGGGCATTCCAGAGTTTGGGGGCGGCAACTGAGAAGGTGCGGTCGGCAAAAGAACGGCGCTGAGAGGGGATGATGGTGAGGAGGCCGGCAGTGGATGAACGTAACTGTCTGGGTGGCTGGTAGGGGAGCAGGAGATCAGAGAGGTAAGTGGGTGCAAAAGTTTGGCCATTGTGCTAGCAAAGCGTTTGCCAACTTTTTTCTATTGGTCCAAATGATTTAGATGTAAATGTCCTACAAATGTCAAGTCTCAAGTCTTTTTTTAGCTCTGGTAATTTAAAAAACCTTTGGTTATCCAAAGAATCGGTCGGCTTGGTGACAGGGCCGATGTGAGTGAAGTGTTTTGGAGGATACTGAAAAGAGAACTTCACCATAGAATAATTTTTAAAAAAAATTATATTGTATGTCCATCAATAATACTATTGAGATATTTCAACATTTGAAATATACTCATTTTCATCATCTTCCTGTAAATCTGGAAAAGTGTAGTCTTCTGCCGACTGCCCACACAGACATGTTACCCACCATTTGTGGTGAAACACGACTCCCGCAGGCAGTTCATTTTACTTGGGAGGTGAGGAGAATGGGAGGTAATGAGGCATGAGTCCAGTGAGAATATTACTCTGTTCTGACCCCAGTGCACAGGTGAGGATCTGTCAGTGTGAGGCAGCTACAACATGTAGCTGCTTCAGTAGCCACTGACACTCAATCATGAACTGGATGACAGCTTGCTGTCTCTGTAGAAAATGAGAAGACATGCCTACAGATGACGAGCATGTATGCTGTGGTGAACTAATCTTTGGGACGCAGTTACTTTCCCAAGCTGTGTCAGAAGACTTATCACACATAGCAAGTTTTTAGCATTTGGGGGCCATTTCTGAAACTTTATTCTCGAGTGTGAGAATCAGCTAGAAGTGGCAGCCAAACCAGATGAGACAGAATGTGTAGCTTTCTAACAAGTAAGTAGAAACAAGGAGTTTTCTAGATAGCTAACAGGATAGACAGGTAGGTGGCCTCACTTGCATTGAGATAGCAGATAGCAAGTTCAGATAGCTTTGGTGTGTCGAGATAAAATGAAAGAGTGTTCTGACTGGCCTCTATCCTAAACCATAACACCACTGGAAGAGCCTTGGTGGCGATAAACAAACTTGAGAAAACACTCCATTTGAAGATGTAATTAAACAAAAAGGATCTCAAGACATGATGACATAGTGTGACTAATTCTAACTGGCTCATACCCTTTGAAGGGGTGGCACAAATGCCTCAGGTCAGGTTTAACAACTCTGCTCCACAGAAATGAAGGAAACTCAGCCAACAGCAAGACAGAAAACAGATGATCTCAGAAATTCAGCTACACGGCTACGTTTGCATAGCAGAGAGGGCGGATTGTCACTCCTTGAGCTGTCTAGGGATAGCACGCCACTGATGCTTCCGTGCACTGGAACAGACTCCTTCAGTCAGCCATTAGCAGACCTTAATTATCTCAGAAATTAAGAAATTGCAATAATTAAGAGACTCTGATGCATTTGAAAAGCATTTCCCTGGAGCCTGCTCTCCTTTGATGTTTAGCTTTTTTCCATGAATCTGGCTCACTCCACCACATCCTATGCATTAAAATATTTACATTACTTTGATAACATTTTAATTGTGGTTCATTTTGATCTGCAAACCTAATACCCGCCCCCCCTCTCCTCCAACAAAAGTTAATTATTTCAATTAGGGCCTTTGGGAAAAGTGGTTGAGCTTGCCAGTTTATTAGAACGTGGGCCTGTTGGCTGTCCTTTAGATTCTATTATATCCTGTCAATTGTTTAGATCACTGGATCACCCTACCTTCACAAGATAATTAAATGGAGGGAAAACACATGCTTAAGAAACTGTAATGGTTTCAATGTAAACAGGTGCAGAACACTTAAACAAGGCCAGACCACAGTGAATGTGTGTGTGTGTGTGCGGGTGCGTGTTTGTGTGTGTGCGTGTGTGTGTAGGTGTGTGCGCACATGTGTGCATGTGTGTGTGTGTGTGAGTATGGGCTTAAAGGTAAATAACCTGCAGTAGAACTCACAGTCCAGGGTGGTTAGAGATTTGTGAATTGAAATAGCATTTTGACGTCTTTGGAGACTGAAAGGAACATTTCTTCCAGTTGAGCCACTGTGTAATGGAAACTTTCAGGGCATCATGGATGATATCCTGGGACCAAAACAACAATTTTGTTCCTTCTCAATCAGACCACCAATGTATTCAGCTGGTCAATGGAATATCCTACATGGAATAGAATATAGACAGAAGTGATTGATTTCAGTTATGTAATTAGCAAAAAAAATGTTTCTTATCACCTGTATGAAGATACAGAACATTAAAGTTCAAAAGAAAATGGTTATTTGTGGTCACATTATTTTTTACCATAAGTATTTTGTTGTCAGGGGCACAGTTAATCAGGCGGTGTTTCTATTTTTATTCTACGAGCATTGGGGACCGCTTGTTCTCAAAAGGGAATTTGTCTTCGACGATTAAATCAGTTTTGTTTTGTTTCCTGGAGAATGTGCCTTTCACTGGCGATGGGTAAAAATCCTTTGGGGCTTAAACGGAACCAGGTGTCAGCTCCGAATTTGGCAGTTAAATTTAGATCTAACCCAGAAAAGGAGACAGCGAGCAGCAGGCTCTCTCAGCGCCAATTAGCCGAGCTTGAGAATGCCTCTCATGCCGCGGTGTGAAACGCTCCTGGAGACGTCTGGTTCAGGTCTGCAGTCGGGCGGCGTTTGCGGTGCTCCCACAGTGTCTCACGTTAATAAGGACCGTGGGGTTGGGGGGTATGGGGTGGGGGTGGGGGGGGGTTGCAGGCCGGCAGATATAGACGCTGGGGAGAATGCCGAGCGCTAGCTGCCCGACCGGAATTTCAGTCATTTCCTTCGCGCTAAACTGCCGATGACGGCTAGTTCCTCAAAACGCACACGGTGCGTCACCACATCCCTCCTTAGCGCCGAGCAGAATATAATAAGGATAGAACATTGGTATTGTCGCCTTTAATGTAATGTAAACAGAGGGAAGGTGAGTACAGGGCGGTGAGTAGGGGGGTGGGGTGGTAGGCGGTGGGTGTGCGTCGCCCTACCAGGAACTCAGCCGCAGTTGACGCTGCCTGGCACGATCCGGATTTGATGGCAGATTGTTCTAGAACAGTGCTCTAAGAGGATGAGCCACCCAGCGGTCCTCCACCACTTCTTTACAGTCAGCAGTCCACCAGCTGAGCTGTGTAATCATTGCACACAATACTGAGTCTGAATTCACTGTATCCCACAATCCTTTCTGAGCTAGCTGGCCTAAATCCATGCTGCTAGAAGCCCTGGGTATGCCATGTCATCTATAGACAAGCTTCCTATGCACTGTGTTACGGCCTGAACCAGCTGCCACACTGATCATCATCTGTGCTACAGGCACAAAATATCCAGCATCCGATGCAAACAAACTGAGGAAGTGAGGGAGCTTCTCCAGCACTAGGTGTAGAACTTCAAAATGGTTTCCATATAATCCCCTCTGCTGGTGTGAACAGAACCAAACATGGTGTTCCTATGGTCCTGCTCTAGCAGTGGGTAAAGAACAAAGTATAGTGTTCATAAAGACTGCCCCCCCCCCCCCCCCAACTGCAAATAGAAGCAAAAGGAAGCTTGCTTCATACGAGTCTGTCTTATGAGTCACCTCTCTGTTGCACAGAAACTTGGCTGGCTCCACTGTCTCCCTGGCTCTACACCACAAGCCATATACTCCTGGTGCTTCAACATGAAAAATGAGAGATGAAAGTCTGCTCCTCTTTGTGAGAGAGGGATTTATGTGCCGTTTGCAAGGAGCTGCAGTGGTGAATGGTGAATGTTATTCACAGCACACACTGAATGTGTTTTCCATACTGCTTATGATGAAGGTTCTGTACTGAACCATTCAATTTATAAGTTTCTTTCACGACTCAATCTCACCCAGGAGTCTTACCTCAATGCGTCTTAACCCCAGTATAATGACAGACTATGGGTGGTTCACAGAACCACTTCTATTTATTTGTTCCACTTTGTTTTCACGTCATAAGAACAGTTTTTGACTGCAGCTGGCTTTTCAACAAGGCGGACCCCACGATGCCACTGTCCTGTACTGTTATCCTGACCCCCACGGACACCAACAGACAGCACCTGTACTTAAATCCACTTTATCCCCTTGCACTATTGTTATTGTTTTGCACTATGTTTATGTTATGTTATGTTATGTTATGTCTGTTATGTTTTTTACTGCACTATTGTTCTTTTTCTTACTCTATTTATCTTATTTTATGTTCACTGTTACGCACCACCTGACCAAAACAAATTCCTTGTATGTGTAAACCTACTTGGCAATAAACCCGATTCTGATTCTGATTCTGATTCTGATTTTTCACTTCATTTATTAAACATTATGGGATTGAGACATTTGGGCACGCATAATCTACATAATCTATGGCCAAAAGTATGTGGACACCTGACATCCAACATCACATCCAGAATTATGGCCATGAATATTGAGTTGGTCCACCCTTTGCTGCTATAACAACCTCCCCTCTTCTAGGAAGGCTTTATACTAGATGTTGGAGCATTGCTGCAAATATTTGCTTCCATTCAGCCAGAATAGCATTAGTGAGGTTGGGCATTGACTGGGTGTTTAGACCTGGCTTGCTGTTGGCTTTCTAACTGATCCCAAAGGAGTTGGATGAGGTTGAGGTCAGGGCTCTGTTCCAGCCAATCAAATTCTTCCACACTATTAAAAAAACAAAAAACTATTTCTACATAGACCTTGCTGTGTGCCCAGGGGAATTGAAACAGGAAAGGGCCTTCCCCAAACCATTGGGGGAAGCCACGGAATCAGTTAGAATGTGATTGTATGCTGCAGCATTAAGATTTGCTTTCACCGGAATTAAGGGGCCAGGCCAAAACCATGAAAAATAGCGCCAGACCAAGGGATATCCAGATACGTTCGGTCATATAGTGTATATTGATAGGGAAGTCCATTTAGACAGGTTGTCTATACCCTGGCAGAACCCTGGGAGAAAGCATCTGTCCAAATGCACAAATAATCACGCATGAATCCGCAGAGCAGTGTCATTGTGGAAGACATATTTAAGCATTGCGGCAAGAGAAGCCACGTGTATCATGAACACAGTCAGAACAACAAGGAGTTGCTGACACTTCATATTCGCAATGCAGCACAGCCTCTCATGCTGTATTTCTTTCATTAAACCGTTACAACAAGTAGAAGCAATTAATTGATGACACAATATTATTATTGTGCATGGAGTGATACTGTTTAAAAACAGACTGTTTGAATAATTGCTACTGTATCGGATTTACAATCACAGTAAACGAGGCCTCAGCCAATCAGCATCCAGGTTAGAAACAACCTTATTGTGACATCGCTCATAGTGACATAATGTTCGGTGATGTCACTTACCATGACTTATGAAGCAGTAACGGTATTTTACTACAGTTCACTTTCGCTGCTTTACATTCTCATTTTCATGGGTTGAGAATAGCCAGTATAGGATGTAGCAGCAGGGTTACAGGAAGTGAGTTTTCACTGCCCCCTTGTGGGATTCGGTGGGGTGATTGCCTATAGCAAGAGAAAGCTCACTCAGAACTTTCTGAAGAAATTGATTCATGAGACAGTGGGCACAGAATTCTTAAGGGCATATGCAATTCAGTCAGACCCTACAGATTAAGCCAATACCGTATCTCAATAAAGACAGTTTTTCTCACACTCGATAAAATACAAAACATCTCAATACATCAGCAGGAAGTAAGAGGTTTGTGTGAATGTAAATTTGTTTTCTTGGAGTGATTGTCACCATTGTTTGTGAATCATCAGTCAGACCACTCTTTGAAATATGCATGCTAAATTGAGCTCATGGAGAGGAAGATATCATATTATGGGAATAAATTGTTGCTACTTCAAGATGATTGTCTCCTGTTTCTTGTAATTCATTATAGGAGCAAATTAATTCATTTTGTTTCATTGGATGAATATCACCAGGACTGTATTTGTGTTTGTTTCAAAAAGTATAGCCTAATGGTGAAATCTATCACTGCTTAAAAATAATAAGGTTTCTGTGGATTTCATCGATGCAACTCGTGCAGTTTTTTAAAACGGTTTCATTTATTTCCAGCCGTTATTTCATTAATGACATGTTTTTACACGTACCCATAAAGTATGGGTTGATGTGGAGATGCTCGGAATTATTCATGTTTGAACAGCCACCCAAACGCCTTCAAGATAATTTGGATGTATGTGTTTTCCATTTGCAGCAGCTGCTATTGTTTTATTTTGATTGTTTCGGTTTATGTAAGTTAATTAATTTTTTCAGTGGGCAAGGAGAGGCAGGTTGCCTCATGTTTAAACCAGGTACACACTACACTACATGTATGTAGGCTACTCCTTAAACTCATTAATCGTTCAAAAAATCAGTATAGCAATCATACCAAATAATTGAATTGAATACTGAACCAAAATGACATTTTGTAATGATAAATTACACTGTCGACAGTTGAAATAGATTTTTAAAGAGCTTCTCTCCTCATCATTAATGCAGTAAAAATCACTGTCTACATACCATATTTTTCAAATATTAAAGAGAAAAGTGGGGAACCAGGAAGACATCCTTATTTTTATTGGTAAAATGTTGCATAAATCAAGTATGATACATTCCTTGATTGTTATTTTATTCATTGTATTAAAACAGTGATGATTTTAAAGCTAAAGAAAAGTAAGCAGCTATTTTGCAATGGACAACCTTATATTATATTTAATAAGCTCCCACCTCCATCCCAGGCCACAACTTTTCTTGTTTCTTGTTTCAAAAAAAAACTTTAAGGTTCATTGAATCTGAAACAACTTAAATCTGATTTGATTGAATTCCACATGCCCATAAACTGGCAAAGTGCTTTTCGATTAAATCCAGGGAACACTATAGGTCTGTCTCACCAAAATAAATAATGACAATGCATTTGCCCTGCAACTGTTTTGTCATGGGTCCAGCCAGTAATTGGTTTGTGGCAGCACAGTGCATGTCTGACTCCTCACTATTTGTCTCGCTGACAGAAAACTACAGATGAAGTACCAGAGGGGCCCACCTGTGGACTCCAGAGAATAGCTGACTGTCCTCCACTTTGTGAAAAATGCTTTGTGAAAGATTTAGAATAGACCACCCTGCACCGCATTGTAACATCCCATCATTCTCTTGCAGAAAGAGCCAGACACTGGCTGTTCGAGGAGCCGGAATGGCTCCTGGATGTGTTCCCTGCACACAGGTGTGCCGGTCCCTGATGTATTCATATGCATATCATCTGAAGGGGTAACCATGACCAATTACCTTCACGGAAAGAAGGTCAGAGTTAACAAACAAGCGTGAAACAAATTGGCTCAAATGACAAATTAACCTGCCCTACAGCTCACACCACTCCAAGCATATCTGATCGCCTGAGGTGTTTTGCATCTGTTTGTGTCTACAACAGCTTGTTGCAGAGTATGCTAATCACAGTGCTTGTTTGTGTTCAATTCAGTACTGATTTGGTATTGATATCATTTTAATTACACTATTTCATACAATCATACCATATAACAACCCCCCACACACACAAACACACACACAAAACACATCATATCCGATGGTTTCATCTTTTATTCATACACACAGTACGGATTCATTTTAAAGAACATAACTTCCAGACACTAGTACATAGTCGTCTGTCTGAAAAACTGTTACTGGCACAAAAGTAATGCCATCAAACAGGGGTAGCTGAAACTGAGTAGGTGTCCTGGGGATGTTCTAATCGCTACACATCAAAATTTTATTGGCTGATTCATTGTCACTCATTGTGTGACTCCAATATGAAATTATAAAGCTGAGTCTCTATCAGTCAGGCCATTGCTAGCCCTCAAGAGGCTGGAACCACAGGAATTGCTGTCTTGGAGTGGAAATTGTGACGCACCTTTGGAAATCTCACAGGTTTGAACTAGCAATGGTCCAATAACATGAAAAGAAACCCATTCAAAGTTTCCTATCAAATTGGCTATTTATGAACTCAAAAGTAAATAATTATTTTATTCATAAACACAATAAGATTTGATCATACAAATTACATTTCTTCAGTTTGGGTTGGGCTGGCAGAGAATACCCTGATGACCCTGATGGTCCACCAGCAGAAACAGCTGAATATTTCACATCAATAAGTACATCTGAAACACACAAGTAATGTATATTTTATGCAGCAACTATGAATCATTGAATGACCGTTGATAATGATGACAAATTCACTTGTGTTTTGTTAATAATGTTATTAGGCTATTTGAGGCACAGTACATGAAGATGAGTAAGTTTGATATAGGTTATAGTATCATAACTCGACCATTGCCAACATTAGCTGATTATAATTCTCAATCAATATGTTTCGCTAGTCTACCAGTATTTTGTCTTCCTAGGTTTGTTTTTATTTATATGGCATGACTGCTTTAATTAGCCAAACATTCCAAAGGAGTACATAATAATAAATCATAACCAAATGTATACTTCTATTTGTGTTCAATATGGCCATACTTGTTTTGACCGCTGATACACTTATCAGGTCAGTGATGGTTAACTGTTTTCTTTTCCAAGGAAGCATTACAGTATGTGATAACGTAATTGTTACTGCTCAGTTCTCATCAGAAGTGCCATCAGTGACTGTTCGCAAGCTGTAAAGCCTAGCATTAAAAAGACCATTGCTCTCATAGTTCTCTTACTGTTGGTTATTTTAATTTTATTAATGAACATGCCAGTTAGCTGCAGAGTGTGTCCAGAGGCAGGTAATTGCAGTCTCTTGACTATGTCTCTCAGGCTTCCGGGGCTTCTTATATGTCCTGCAAATCCCTGATGTCACAGAACATAAATAATATGTATTTATAGGATATGGTTACTGTACATGTAAACATAGGTTATGATTCAGCTCGTTTCTTATATCTGTGACTAAAGGAGTAAATTCATGCCTTAGTATGGCAGTGAGAGAGAACTGATCTCCATTTGGTATATCCATGACACAGTTACTGATGCTTTCCCAAATGTATTAGAGATTTCCTGAGTAATTTAGCCCATGTGGACATTGATATGGTTTTTAAATACAATTGGTAGAAGGTAAGCTTACTGGCGAGGATTTTAAGTTAAATTTGATGGAACGTATGCTCTGAATTACTGCAAGGAGTCGAGCTTGTCTTTAGCTCTCTCTAGTGGAGCCCTGGTCTATGTGCACTCGAGAAATCAGCAATCAACACCAACAGCTTTTAAACATTTCTCTTTTTTTAACTAACGCAGAGACACCTTTACCCACAGTAATACACAAGCCTTATAACCTTTCTGCTCATTCACGACACTGCTCACGAAGCTGGAGTTCAGCAAGTGTGGATAAAGGGATTTAATTAGCAGGGTCTTACATGGAATACAACCACTTGACCTCACTTCACCTCTTGATCAATTTGAATAATGCACTGCTCAGATTGTGCCCTGCTGATTGCTGCTGGTTCTGGGACCAGATTAATTATGAGTTATGAAAAAGAAAGTACTTCTTATTATGCATAATATCTGTCTAGTGGTAATTCCCATAGCTACAATGCAATTTTTTATTCCTGAGAGTATGGCGTTATGTTCGTCATTTCCATATGTCACTCTGGACGTGAATGTAATATAAATGCATTGCAAATGTCTGCAGCATTTACTACATGGGAAAACCTTGCTGGGCATACTTACATGTGTGTACCTTTATAATACATACACAGAAATTGTATTTGTGCTCAGAAATAACACATGTAACCACATCAAGGGTTTGGGCATTTCTACATGGTAAATATTGTGTGATAAGACAGATATACACACACAATGCTTACACAGTATTAATTATGTTACAGCATTGCATGAATACAGAATTATATATTGTACTGTAATGCATGTAAAGTGTGGCCAGTGTATAATACCTTGTTTAATCTATGTAATATATTTTAAAGCATGTATTTTGATTGTCTGGTATGTTTCAAAAGATAAAGTAATGTGTTGGTAGCTAGCAGTCCTTTAAAGTCACTCAATTAACATTCAAAAATATTTTTATCTTTGCATAAAACAAGAAATTGACATATTGAGAAATAAGAATGGGCCAACCAACATGTTTATTAAAGCTAATTTGAACAGTGACACCTTATGAGGATATTGGCCAGAGGGTGGCAGTAGATTTCTAATAATTGAAGCAGGCCACATTTGCTCTTTTGTCGGATCATAGTATTCTATAAGGATTATTGTTATACTGAGATCAGCATATTCATTAATGACATACTGAGATATAAAAGTAAATTATGTATTCAGTGAAACTGCAGAGTGCCTATGATGATAATTCATTATTTTTCAAGTCCTTTTTCATCTTTTTTCAGATATGCCAGAAATTATTGAAGAGATACCATGTTGATATCAACTAGTACTGTAGCTTAAATAAAATTTTTAAAAATAAATAAATTAAAAAAACTCCTCAAATTAATTATCAAATTCAGAACACCTCATTGTTCTAATGGAGCTAGAGAGAGAGAGTGTGTGTGTGTGTGCATTTTAGCTGTGGGCCCCCTCAAGCTGTGGACCCCTAGAATCGCCACCACCTTTCACCCCACTAGCGACAGCCCTGGTGTTATTGACAGGAACGAATGCAGTGGTAACCCAACAAACCCTGGCCATCTTAAGACAGCCCAAAACCTTTTGAGAGAAGGCCACCTGCATCCTAGCAAACATTTCATTTGCTGAAGACATGACTGAAGGTAAGACACAAATAGGAACTGAAGATGGCAGAAGTACAGGCTTGGCAAATCACCAGGAAAGATACCCAGCCTGTGAAAATTCTGAGGGTGATTCTTACTTGGATCATCGTATATGGATGTAAATAATCTCAAATTAAAACTGACAGTCTGCACTTTAACCTCACATTTATTGTTTTATTTCATATCTAATGTACTAGAGTATTGAGCCAGAACAACAAAAATTATATCACTGTTCCAATACATTTGCATTTACCTTTAATTTAATTTTACTTTTTGTTAGAGAATGATTTGCATTTTCACACTATTCCTTTGCGCATAATGGAGAATATCACAAATAAAAGGTTTACGCTCAGTTATCTGATCGCCTGATCTGATTTACCATGTCTTGCTTTCTAGGTTTTTTTTCAGCATGTCCTCATATTTTCTACATACAGTATGAGCTATAGGTTTCAGATCTGTTTCAAGTGCGCCCATTTCACTTGGTAATGCGATCCTCTCTGCATATATTACCTGCGGTCTCTCAGCTGGCCAATCCATACTCATTCCTTGAGTAAGAAAGCTCTCTGTAAGTGCATTCTCTTCAATGGATATCGGGCTTTCAGGAAAGGATCTCTAAGTGTGATTTATGCACGCGCTGCCGAGCCGACAAGAGAGGGATAATGCTGTTCTCAAATACATTTGCAATTTGAAGAGGGTCGGAGGCCAAGGTGAAAGGGATTCTTTTATACGGAGCACGTGTAAAGAACACTAAAAGGCGCCCAACGTCCACGCTCTCCTAATCATCCTTATCTCTTCAGACCAAGAGCGCCAAAAAAAAGAAAAATCAGTCTCTGTAAACCTTCCCCTCATCATTTCATAAATGAAGTACCTGAAATGTTGATTGCAAAGCATTTTGGTGAGGACAAGAGTCTCTATGTAGTGGTACTGCAGGACTTACGACCAGAACTGGAGCGCGTATGAAATTACAGGCAGCCACGCTGTTTAGAATGTTCCAGAATGCATTATCCGCATCAGTCGCAGCTCCGAGTCCACATCAACATTAGAGCCATTCCCAAAAATGTGAAATAAATACGGAATGTGTCATGAAGGTGCTGGTTCAGTAGTCCCATCTCACTGTAATAAATACTTGATTAAACCAGATCGCAGACAAAAGAACATTTTCACCCATTTTCATGAATACACAAGAGAAAAGAAGAGGTTCCAAAAATGAAAAGAAGCACTGGAGCGCTGCTTAATGAAGATACCCCCCCCTCTCCTCAGTCCCCCCAAGCTGATATGATGTCAGTGATACCATGGTGATGAGTTGCTGGACATCCAAACAGGATATTAGCGGGAAAGGGGACAGTAGGGAGCCTCACCATGCAAATGGGTACCAGGTTTACCCAGCCTTATCGGCACGGCTATCTTCATTTGGTGGCTGGGCCCCTGCCAGGGGTAGTAATTGAAAGCATGAAATATAAAGAGGGAATCTAATTAACTGTGGGGGGGGTTGGGGGAGGGGGAGGGGGGTGCGTTGCTCTTGGCAACTGGCGCCTCCTCCGCACCCCTGCAGAGGCCCAAATGGGGCTGTTTCTTCGCCTCGGGGTTTTTGATGTGTGAGTGACAGGTGACGGGGCTCTGCCGTGTTAAAGCTGCCATTACTGTGAGCAGTTGAGGGGTCAGGCGAGGGGCTGGGTGGTGGGTGGGGGGTTGGGGGTTGGGGGGGGGGGTGCACCCAGTCCCTGAAGCCACTTCCTGTGCAAATCCCGCGTGTACCCCATCCCCCCAAATCTGTTTTCAAAGCTCAATAGAGGCACCCCATAGACCTCCTAAAACCTTCTATAAACCTGCTACTTCACATTACCAACTGACTATGGCAAAAAGACCCAAACTGCACAGATAGCTATGTTCTATAAGTCTCAGCTATGCTTTTAAAAATCCCACACGGGAGTGTGTCACGAAAAGCACAGCCTTCAAAATATCACACACATGCTCTGGACCAAACCACCTTGTCTTGGCAGGGGAGCACACACAGAAAAAAACACAGGTTTTGCGTTACTGCTGATTTCAGTCTGGAATTCAGTCTTCCATTTTGCACCCCCTAACACAAGTGCTTCTGCATTATTAAGGCGATTATACTTTGTGAGCAAACCGAAAACAAGTGTTATTCTGTGGCCTGGGTTTGTTTACTTTCTACGACAATGCCCTGGGACTGCCAAGACCAAGTGGCTCTCTGGTTACCGCTAACAACGAGGGTGCCATTTAAGATGGGTCACTGTTCCTAAGCAACTGGAAACCCACTTGAGTAGTGTAAGGTTACAGATTGGTTGATAATTAATGAGGCATCATGAATTATTAATTAAAGAAGGAGGGCTGATTAACTTAGCACCCCACCCCATACACACACACACAGGGGTGTGAGCCATCCACTATTTCACAGATATCCTTTCCTTCACATTTTTTAAAAATGATCGATAGTATTATCATCAGACTTCCCCTTAGCCCTCATGACATTTATCTGATTGAGCTGAGGGTGGAGGCACTCATCTCTCTCACTGATTGATTTGGTGCCAATCATGGCCTGGTGACGGCAATCAGGTAATCTCCCATGATCTGGTATGACGTGAAGAGCTCAAGCAAGTATGGTTGCTACGCTACACTACACTATCTACACTATGGCCACGCCCTCTCTGGCAATGGCATTAGAGTTGACACACTGGGGGGCAGAGTAGGTCAATCACCAATCAGAGGGAACTGTCTAGCTACCCCTTTGATGAGGTAGTTAGCGGGTGGGGATTGGGGGGGGGGGAGGGTCAGCACCTACATATTAAAACCTACAGTCATACATCTTACAAGTTGCTTGATGTCTGATCTGAGAGATTTGTAGCAAGAGCATCCAGTCAAGCATCCAGTGACTTGTGTCTGCTACCTGCAGTTTATAAATTACCGGTGGAACATTTATTTGCACCTGATATCACCATCGACTTTAAGGTAAAACGTGGAAATCATGACATTAAATTGTTGTTCTTCCTGTGTTCACTAGGGGGCAGCAGTGACTACATGGTTTGACTTCGGGAAAAGGGTTCTGTCCCACAGTTAAGGACAGGTGAGAAAACTGCTTTCAGGTAACAGTGAAGAAAGAGGGATCTGTAGCAACCTACTGATGTTTCATGGGGGAATAATTACAGTACAACCATCTGTCTAAATTTGCAATTTATTTATCACGCATTTAATCTCTTGATAGAGATTCATATTCACCAGCAATGGTCTAGTGAGGATTGGAATTAAACCAGTGGGAAAAATCAGTCTTGTGGTCATGAATCCAGACGCAGCAATAACGAGAGCAACGATAGGGTATTATATCACAACCCACAAAGGGATTAATGGGAGTTCCACATAATCCCCATTTCAGTGTGAGGAGCAGTCATTTATCAGGAGTTCACCTTTCCTGTTCGCTACAGCAGTTATGCTTTCATTTAATGCACAGTTAAGGTTTCAGTGAAATGCTACCGCAAGCAGATTTCCAATCTGCAGTGACATTGTGCTTATTAGGAAAACTGCATTGAGAAGCTCTTCTCTGGTCAAATGAAACCCTGTAGTTTATCACAGTTCAGAACTATTTGTCTAGTCTAGTTTATAACTATTATTTATTTATATACCATCACTACATTGAAGTAAAACTTTTCTTGTCATAGAAACAAAAATAATTTGAGTCATGAACAAATCAAAAAAGGAGGGACAAATCTGTATCCTGATTAGTGTACTATATATGAATTACATGCTGCCAATGTGTACTTAAGGTTATTCCTCAACTGCACTTATAATGAAGGTCTTGTGGCATAGCGGAATTAGAGCTCAGGGTGTTCTGTATATTGAAAGACAGGTGTAGATGGGGAACTGGAGATCAGTATTACCTCAGCGCTACAGAGGTGTAGTTTTTCTGGTGCCAGTCAGAAGCTGGTTCCGCTGAGATAAGCTGGAAATATGATGGCACAGATTTTGAGATGAGAGTACGGTTACGGGCTGAGTTACTGTAAGTTTGGTATGCAGCATTAGTCATGTTAGAATGAATTAAGTGTTCATGTCCATGGTGTGACAGCTTTGGTGAGAATTGCTCCATATCAAATATGTCAACATTGTCCAGATCGAACATCAAAACAGAGGTATGTAGTGATGTCTGAATCTCCGGACCCGTATCCATGTGTCTCTGCGCTCGTGCGTGTGCATGCGTGTGTTTGGGCGTGCGGGTGGGGTGGGGGGTGGGGGGGCGGCATCCATCTGTTTTAGAACCAATTAATTATATGTGAGCTATCACAAACCCCCTGGCTCCCCCTCCCGCCCCTGCTGAGAGTGATGTGCTTAAGCAGAGCAGCATTATTCATGTTCAGCTGGGAATTAGTCTTTGACACAAGAGAAGCCGACGGTAGAACGGAGCCAAGCTGGCCTGACACAGGTAGTGCAACACGGAGCACGAAACACAGCCATCAATCTTTCAGCATTGCGGACAGCATGCGCGCCGGTCCCCAAGGGTGGCGACCGCGGGGCGGGTTCCGGGGCGACGAGGGCGCGGGATTGGGTTGGGTTTGTGATATGGGAGGAGTCAACTCAGAGCCTCGTTATTATCGATTATTGGCAGTTTGGGTTGATTATCGAAGCTACTTTAGAACATGGAGAGGAATGTATTTTAATCTCACTTAACAATCCAGAATGCCCCGCCCAGACCACAGCCACACACACCAAGTTGCGCCACGGTCTGAATCATCTGTTCATAAAAAAAAATAAAAGCAGCTCCGCACGTTGGCTCAGTGACTGAGGGCTGAAGGTTAACGTTTCCCCTCTCTCTTCCATCCACAAGCTGAGCAGCACAAAGAGAAGGCCATCCTGCTAATTACGGAAGCCCTTCAGAGAATACAAACTGGATTCGTGCGAGCATGGAACCAAATTAGATTACTCTTGGCCAATTATTCTTATTACATGGAACACTTCCTTTCATCTCCCCAGTCATGCCTCTTGGTGTGGACAGAGCTAAAATGCTAATTTTTTTTATAAAGCAGCTCGTTAAAATGTGTATACATCTGAAATTATGTCACATATTCCAGAACAAAATAAACGTGATAATAATGCTCTCTGCATCAATCGTAATATAAGTGAACAATTTATGAATGGTATCTGAAAATGAATTCAACAAATAGGGTCGAGCAGCCCCCTCTAATTAGTTATTCTGTTGCACATTCAAGCGTAATTTAAAGAAACCATGCAAACTCTGGGTTTCTTAGTGAAATGAAGTGTATATTTATGTTTTGTTACATGGTATTGTATGATAAGGGACGATTATATGGATATATGTAAATGTAGTACATGGCAAAGGTAAAGTTGGTAGGAAGGTATGGTAATACCTAATATAACTGGCTGGTTTGATCTCAATGGGACTCATCTGATTGAAAAAAGGTAAATAAATAAATGTCTGGAGTTTGAATCATTCATTCAAAGTAATGCACGTGAACATAAATAAGATGACACTTGGCTAGAACTTATGTTTTCTCTTGCTTCATAATCTGCATGCAAGCAGCTGTATTGCCACTTACTGTACTGCTGGATAATATTGGTAAGCTTACTATATTACATCAATTTAGGCCAAAAAGTTATCAACCCAGAGATAATTAATTGTTGAACAGCCTAATAAAGTCTGCAGTATATTTGCTAAATTTGCAGTACAAATCTTAAATTTACAACAACATATCCATAATGGTTAAACTATATATCGGTTGACTTATCGTATTACTCTCAAATATAACTTGTATGTAATATAGTCAAATATGGCACTTACAAATATGGAAAGACTGACAATAGCAATACTCTATAGTAGTTAGGCTATATAGTCAGGTCCTGAATCTAACAGAGGCAACTATTTTACAATGCTTTCTATCCCACATTTAACCAAAATATCCTCGTTTTTCTTTCAAATTTTTCCAAAAAATGGTACTCATTCCTACACTGATGTTTGAAATGACAAGTCTAATTATGAAATACTGATGGAGAAATGGGTGTTTTAGCTAATGATTGGCATTCTCCTTTCTAGCTCTCTCATTACTGTGCAGTTGGAACAGCTGGTACAGTCCCCAGTTTTTACACCTCCTTTTAATCTTGCAGGTTTTATAAATGTCTGTTGTAAGTTTATTGTTACATTAGCAATATTACAAGTATTTGAATTATTATTAGTCATATTAGTGGGCTGATACATAGACACAACAATGGTAGCATTTCAGTTTCAAATGCTACCAAAGTAACACTGGTACTAAATCATCCTGATTGGATAATGAAATGGCCAATTATGGAGGTCAGCTGTTATGGTAATGTTTTCGTAGGAAATTAATGACCTCAATTTTTGCATTTTTATTGGATAATAATAAGTAAGATACGACTAGCATCATACCACACATCTGCACATATCGAAGAATAATGAGCATATGTATACGTACGTAGAGAAACGTATTTTGCACTGTAGGCTTACATAATGTTTGCAAAATGGGAAGTAAGAGAAGAAGAATGGTAGGAAGGATCCTGAGAAAGAACCGTACTTTGCGCGTTTCACACGCAAACTAATTACGCTGCTCTCTCTGCAAGTGCCGTTTGGGACCGTGTCAGTGAAACAGTAATGATATCAGTGGGTGATGGGGGACAGCTGCGGACATTGCAGCAGTCCCCCGGCATGGAGGAGAGGACAAGCAGAACGGCGCGTTCCTCCCGTAGCACAAACAGTGGGCTCCCGGTGGAGTCGCGCTGAGGCGGAACACGCTAAGCGCGCCAGACAGGCCTGACATGCTAACTACATGCCGGGCCCCTCCGCACCGGCCCCGTTCCCCTGCAACGTCCATCCACTCGGGAGAGTGCACATTAAAGCTAATGCTGCCTGAGATGGTCTGCTAGCCACCGCGGTCTTCTGCTCGGTGGTCCACTGGCTAGGCTGCGCAGGGCCCTTATCAGGAACAAAAGTCCATTTTTGCACACATGAATGAATGAATGAAGCATTGCATTTATATAGCACTTTTCCAGATGCTCAAAGTGCTTTGCAGTGACGAGGGGAAACTCACCTCACCCACCACCAATGTATAGCACACACCTGGGTGATGGACGGCAGCCATTTTGCACCAGAATGCTCACCACACGTCAACTGAGGTGTAGAGGGAGAAAACAAGTTTTAGACAATTAAATCAAGGGATGATTAAGTGGCAGGTTAAGAGATTTTGGCCAGGACACCAGGGAACCCCCTACTCTTTGTGATGAGTGTCATGGGGTCTTTAATGACCACAGAGAGTCAGAACCTTGGTTTAATGTCTCATCCGAAAGATGGCATCAGCTGCAACGCAATGTCCATTGGGGTTTATTCAACCAGAGGGAAGATTGCCTCCTGCTAGCCCACCAACACCACTTCCAGCAGCAACTTAACGTCCCCAGGAGGCCTCGCATCCAATGAATTACCCAACCCACACTTGCTTAGCTTTGGCCATTCGGCAGGAGCAGGGTACGTGGTGCATGGTGGCATGGCTGCTGGTAGCTACATATAAACCATAAAGCAGAGCCAACTGAAGCCCTCCCTCATGGTCACTATCGGCACTGGTGTGGTCAGTACAAAGTGGGCTGAAAGGTGAGTCACCACACCAAGGCCAAGGACACCAGGCTTCTCTTCCTATTTTAAAGTAGTAATATCATGCATAACCCGGGGAGAAATGTTGGAGATATCTTACATAAAATGTTCGATCACATGTTTGAAATTGACAGCATAATTCCAGGGATTTTTGAAAAGTGCTGTCCATATTTTTTTGATGAGACAATATTATTTTAAATGGTTTTATCATGGTCTTTTGCATTGAAGTATTTCTAAGGAATGGCCTGCATGAATCTTATTTAAGTTAGATTTATATATCTAATATATAAAGCAGTGAAAGGATATTATTAGCAGGCTGAATCATATGTTATCTATAATCTGTGTTTCAAAAAAGCAAACCACATATTTGCACTTAACGGTTAAGCCTCTAAGATGGTCTGCTTTCTCAGAATTCCCTTTGGTTTTTTGATTAAATACAGACATGTTCAAAAAAATATATATTCTCAACATCGGGTATTGCACTTAACTAAAACTTCAAGAGGGGTGTTATTGGGAACGTTTTTCAGAATCGCCTTGTTTCCTTAGTGCCACTTCCAAAGACACAAACACACACACATGTACGCACGTGCACACAGACACACACACCACACCCATTTCTGCATGCATACACATGCACACGCACAAACACAGAGAGAGAGTGAAAAAGAGATAAAGAAATAGAGAGAGAGAGAAAGAGAGAGAGAGAGAGAGAGAGAGAGAGAGAGAGAAGAGTAGAATTCCTCATACACAGTTAATCTGCAGGGTTGGCTTATACACCTGCCGTGGTAACAGATGGAAAAACACACTAAGGGTAATCAGTACAGATAATATCTCTCACTCTCACATTAAGTGGTATTCAATCAGAAGATAACATGATTATAACAGCTCATATTCCAATATCAAGTGGTTACAGACAATTTCTTATTCATACAGTACATTCTGACGTATTCTAACAGATAGATGATAACAACTCATACTTCAACATTATGTAATTGCCTAACAGATAAATATGAATACCTCCCACTCCAGTAATGGAAAAAACTGTTTTGGTCCACAGCTCCTTTGGATTCAAAAAGTTTACTGAGCTAAAAGATAATGACGCATTTTGTACACCAAGCCATCCGTCAGAGCTCTGTTGAAGAGCTTGGTATCCGAGGCCTGTCAGAGTCTTTTTCAGTCAATAAACTTTTAGATACCCAGTACGAAAAAACATTTTTGACCATTCCATGGATCTTATACCCCATTTTACAAATTAAAAATTGGACTCACATTGAGATGCTGAGGCTGTGTTGTTATTTCCCTTCTGTGGTACTAAGTCGTTTTTCCACTGATGACATTTTCCACGCCTGTACAAAGCAAATACACCATGCACATTTGGTCAGTGTCCATATCTCTGCCCCCTAGTGGATGAGGATTCATTTTCTGCATGGGCTAATTTGTATTGTAATCACACATAGGGCTCATTCCAATTCATTGTTTTCACTCCTTGCATTTCTTTGGGTGAAGCCACATATCCTCCGACAAGATCGTCCTGGCCTCCCACAATCGGTAGCTTGTGGGCATGTTGTCTATTTTTCACACACTGCATTCTTAAATGTATATTGATATATATTGGAAATGCAGACACAGCAAAAATCAGCGAGACCTCCTTGACAGAACTATGATCATTTATACGTCCCACATTCCGGAAAAATACATGCCTTACACACGAGAAGACTCGCCTCTCATTGAAAATGAATGGAGCCAATGTCACAGCAAGAGAATTTCGCTTCTTGTCGGAGGATGAGTGGCTTCACTATTCCTTGCATCCTTTCCTCATTCCAAGCTCCGCCCTCCGGAGGACACAAGGAAGAGATGCAAGGATGCAATCTGAGGACAGAGGAATCGAGGCAACATATATTCGCCAAATGGAATGCCCTTGCTCACACAAGCATAAGTTTAAAGCCACATCATATGTGGAAGATGTGAAGATGTGGATTCACAAATCGATCATTTATTCATTACATGTTCTGAAAAAAAGACATCCGCAAAGGATGTACATGTGTATCCTCGCTGAAACATCATCCGAGACCGTCCTCACTCCTCCAAGGAGCGTTTAACAAATTGGAATGTCCTCAAAGATGGTGGACCTAGAATGATTTCTGGGTCAGGCAAGGGTGCCTGAACACTGAGGAAGGCAACGTGCGAAAACGTTCGTGCATGATTCGGCATTGAAGAAAACATTGGGGAAAAAAATAATGACTTTTTTTTTTTTTAAAGCTTTGAAGCCATTTTTTGAGTGCAAACCAATTTCTTTTCAATTGGGTCAGGCAAGGACCAAGGAACAAGGATGGATAAAATAAGCTCATTCCAATAAAAAAAATTGGAATGAGCCGAGAGAGAACTGCGCAGCACACGACAACACCCTTAGGTAGCATCGTGGCATCAGCAAGCAGTATGTTGTCAGGAGAGTGTGTTTGACGCGGACGGCATGTTTAACACGTCCCGCTTGACTCTTGCTTGGCAGGCTGCATCTGAAACAAGTACACAAATTAATGCATTATGCATTTTGTTTTATATTTAGCAGCCCGCTGGTGTGCGTGCAGGTGACTGAGAGTGTGCCGTGCGACAGGAAGTGGGAAGCTCAGTTTTATTTCGGTCAGAGCCAATCAGCAGTTAGGACAACAGCACACTGTTTGTCAGAAGTGGGGGAAAAAAAAGAGCTTTCCCAAGATTATCTCCCAACCGACACGTTAGAAACACTGAAGCGATGCGATGTTATGCACTGGTTGGGATGCTCCACAGTACGTGAGTAATGGGGGGGAGGAAACCGTCCCATTCAAGGTGCGGCTTGTTTACCAGGACGGTGATCAAAGTTTTCCTGTACCCCGCAGTTCAAAAGGAGGAGGAATATTTATGCTTTTGTTTTCGAGGACACGTTGCTGCGTTGGACCGCACACAGCAGTGTTGCTCGGAGAGTCCTGGAGACAGCTCTGTGAGACCTCTGGGCTTAAATTCAGTCACGGAGAAAAGGCACAGGAAAGATTCATGTGTGAGTCTTTTTCCACAGTCGGTCTGCTGTCATTCAGTTTCAGGGGTGAGGTCTAGGGGTTTGGGGACTCAACCGGTCACCTGGTGGGTGCAGGACATTGCTGTTGTATCCAGGAGTGAAATTCTTAACTTAACCATACTTCTTAACACAATGCACTAGAGCCAACTAAAACTGACCTGGGTTAGGATGGCTTCTGTGGAAACATACTGTATATATATATATATATATATATAATGATATCTTCACACTGTGAAAGTAATCCTGCTCTAAAGTCAGCTACAGACTTAATATAAGACAGTGTTTTACATCAGATTTACATAAGACTAGGCAAGATAGCTCTGTAAAAAAATGTAACGCGCTCAGCACAAAGCATTGGGCCATTACAGGGTTGTCACAGTGACAGATCCAAGGTCGGGAAACCAGGAACCAACTGAGCCTAGAAGCCTTAATGATGCTGTTGACAACCACCCCACATATCAGATGTCACAGTGTTCCCTAAAGACCACTTCTACAAGAGACAAGTACAATGGAGATATCTGCTGCACTCCTGTGAAGGTCTAGTGCATACAAACGAGGAGGTGTTTCGGGAAATCATTTTTCTGCAGAGGATTTTAAAGTGACATTTGTGCTTGTTGCTAGCCTGCAGAACAAAGCCCTTTGGGCCAATAATTTGCTACCTGGATCACTGTTCTGCTTTCAGTGATGCGTTATGGGAAAGCCATTGTGCGTTTCGGCATAATTTTATTTGAATTTCACTTTATCGTAGTGCTCATCATCATTCGGAACAAAACGCATACGGTGTGAGCACAGCAGGCTAATTCAGAAGGGCGCTGTTTGTTTGTCCCTTTCCCGGTGCTCCGAGCGGGCAAGCGCGCGGGCGCTAATGAGCTTCTGCAGTCGCTCGCGATTAGCAGCTAGCGGGAGGAAGCGGAGGACGGCAGCGGGAGCCGTTCCCGGGCGCTCGCTTAATGAGGCGAAACAGACAGTCGGAGAAAGGAAAGGCGCGCGCGACGCATCTAGTTAGCCGCCGAGGCGGCGCGATGAGAAGTGCACGGGGGACACGTGCGCGGGCGGGGTAGGGAGGGGGGCCTCATCTGAAAGCGACAGGGAGTCAAGTGACAAAAGCAATCAACAGGGTATTGACAAGGGCCCACAGAGGCTGAGCTAAGCACAAAGGAGCGTGGGACAGATGGGGGTCTAATGAACCCACCTGGAGCCCCAGGCAAGGTTTGGGGGAAAGGTGGGGGCGAGGGGGGGGGGATTTGTGTTAATGGAATGAGACGAGTGTCTTGGGAAGATGCAGTTATCATTACTGCCCACTCCCTCATTAACCACGCCGTTATAATTGTGCTAATAATTAGCACAGTAACGAGGTTGAAAGAGCCATTGTTGGGTTTATCTAGTGTTGGGTTTATCTTTTGGAGTGACTTCGAGGCCAAGCTCAATTAGCGCTCGTTAGTCATGAGGGAAAAATGAACTCAAATGCCCTCAATCAAAACCAACCGCCAATCTGAGTCTAGGGTTGCCAGATTTCGAATTAGTCAAAACCAAACAACATACTGTACTGGAAGCATAATCAAGGTCGTCACCCTCTGAACCAATGTCAGACCAGGCGGCCATTTTATTGTACCAGGGAGTCATTAATGCACTAATTCATTACAAACTACCAGTAAATTTCTCCAATGAACTACCAAAACCAGGCATTGTCCGTACAGCACCACAAGCCAGACCTGTACAAATAATTTGAAAACTGATCATCTGCCAACCCATCTTCTATGCAGATTATCCTATAGCTTCCATTCCCTTTTGAAATGCATAGAAGAACAGTGAAAGCCATTAAATGCTAAAATATACCATCTACACACTTCTTGCTGTTTGCCCTGTAGTGTTTTACTTTTACAGGGGCGTTATTGACTGGGATTCAATGAATATTTGACCTTAAGACTTACAACTAAAAGCAAGCATAACACCTTTTCTATACAAACTCAGTCATTGAGTTAGTTCTGATGATTGCTGAAAGCACCAAACTTGTTTCATTCGTCAAAGCCGAGGACAAACGCTGGTTGAATTCCTGCCACCGCGTGGAACACGAGGCTGACCATTCACTCTCTTATGAGTCATTTCATTTCCTGAGCAGCGCAGTCTTTTGTTGGGTTTTTCTCTCGGTTATAGCAACATCAATGGAGATTTTACATCTGTTGGCTTTAATGACCAAGACCAGCCCCCAAACACAAACACACAGACACATGGACAGTACACAGTATACACAGAAGAAGACACTTGGCCTGGTCTTAATGTGCCAGGAAGGGGAAGCCCATTCAGAGGTCTTGACATTGCAAAACCTGAAGCTTATTCAAAATTGAACTTAAAAATTGCATTGGAACCTTAAGACTAAGGATACAATGTCTAGTTGGCTACATGAAGACTACACCAAGGCCTTAACCTTATGAGACTAAATGTATCAATGCGTAGTATGTTCAAATAAATACAATCATTATCAAATATAATCATCACCTAATCGTTCTCACTCTATTACCGTGTTTTGCTGTTCCCTGCTGGGTGTGTAAAGTGTGCCCCAGTGTGCCAAACTGAGCCCCGCCCAGTGCCCTGTAATTGGAGCCAGAGTCGGGCACGGGCAGTGGGGGGCAGAAGTAGGAAGCTGAGGCACTGGAAATCTGAGGCTTCAAGCCTGCAGCATTATACTACGCTGATATCTCACCACCACAGACTGCTGCGCTTGAGTATCTCTAAAGGGGAAAAAAAGCTGATTATCTTTGGTTTGCATCATCCACTGGTTCGCATGCAGACCTCCCACACACCCAAACCGGCCTGGTGGCAATGCCCCTCCGTGGGCTTGCCCGAGGCCCTGGCATGGTGCCCGTTGCCAATGTGCCACAGCATTCCCTGCTGCCATACTGCTTCCAACCATGAGTAAAAGCAACGCTGTGTAATACATCATTTAAAAAAAAAGAAAATAAAGTGTCATTATCTTGTTATAAATGTGTCATCAAAGCACACATGTACTGGTGATAAGTTTCTGGCTATGTTTGCTGTTCAAAACATTATATTACTGTAAGTACATTTAAGTTTCAGAGGTCTGCCAAACACAACTCAAATACATCAATTTCACATGTTCCCTCAAGCAGCCAAGTTAAATACTATAATCAGAAGTGCTGCACACACCATATGTTTCACTTGGATTCATTTTACATGTACTGTTTCTTTTGGTGATCTGTGCGTAAACTACAATACAAGGACAAATTGCTTCCACACCGATCTTACATTAACACTCGTGTTGAACATGCTGCGTGTATTGGTTTAACTGTGAATCCATCTGTTAGTTTAATCATGAAAACCTTTTTTTATTTTTTTCAAACACCTTGCCAATGTATGTCTGCAGCATCCCCATTTCACCGATATAAACAATAATAATAACCCCTGCTTTTTTAGTCCTTTATACAGGTGCACTTAGGGACCGTTCTAGACATGGGCCCGGGTGGCAGTAAAACACACAGCGTTCCTCTTCACTGGTCCGAGCAGAGACAGAAGACAAATAAGCTCTCGCTTCAATCTACAAATAGACATCCCCCCCCCCCACCCACCCCCCACCCCATTTCAAGCAGTCAATCCCAAAACCTGGGCGAGATGCGCCCCCCAACCCCCCCCCCCCTCCCCCCCTCCCGCTCCACCGCGGAACGGGCCTCGTCGGGTGGCGTAATTCGCCGCCTGCTGGTAATGAAATTGGCGCCTCTGACTGTGCGGGAAAGCATGCCTCTCCGGTGCCCGGCGCAGGTGGTGCAGATGGCCAAATCCCCCTGCTCTCCGCTCCGCCGCAAATTAAACCCGAGGAAAAGCCGGTCGTCAGTGGGGCGTGGCCGGGCGGGGGGGGGGGGGGGGGGATACTCGCACTCACATTTCTCTCTCTCACTCTCTCCTCTGCTGTTAAATAGGGAGGCGGTAAATGGTTCTGTAACCGCTGCGCTACGTACACGTGGGGTGTGTGTGAGGGGAGGTGGGGGGATGGGGGGGGAGGTGAGGGGAGGGGAGGGAGGGGTGGGGGAGGGAGGGAGGGGTGGGGGAGAGCTCCTGCTAATTACGGTGTGTGTGTTTTTGGAGGCCAGGCGGCTTTGGGGAGCACGCTCTGTTCTTTGTTGATGTGACCTCAGTGGCTGCGTGCGATTCTGAAGGTGCTGCGCCCCTTTACCTACAACATCCCAAAATAAACGGACAATAGCAGAAGATAACTGCAACTAAATTCTCCACATCAGGGGTCTGCAACCCTGGTCCTGGTCTGCCCTGGTCTGCTGGTTTTTGTTGTAACTCTGCAATTACTTAATCAATTACAGTACTTGATTACACAGATAATTCAATTTACCTAGTTACGTGGGTCTGAATTGGGGGCTGATTTTAAGACTAAAACAAAACCCAGCAGAGCTTGTGACTCTCCGGGACCAGTGCTGCAGACCCCTGCTCTACATTTAAATCTCCCTTCTGATCATTCAGGCAGTCCCCCTCCCACAGTGCTGTGCAATACTGGCATTATCTGTGGCGTGTTACAGGAATGGTATCCTGTCCAAGCACTCAAGAACAGAGTTGCAAAATTCAACCACATGTCCCAAGGCACTAGATCCCATTCTCTTACCAGTGAATCCCAACACTTTTGAGGTTTCGGAAAGGAAAGTGAAAGTCATGACTCATAATGAATATTGAGGCAAAAAAATATGGAGTTATGACTTTGGCTGGTATGCCGCTGTTTCCTGTTTCTGTATGTCCATGACCAGGTTCAGTGTTGCTACTGCTTCAAGCTGATGTTGCTACACATGTGATATGACACCAGTACTGAATTAAAAGTGGCTCAACATTTAATGAGAGACTGGGCCTTTCTTTTCCATTTTTCCAAACATCATTTATAACTTATATTCTGCAGTCATTTATATCATTTCTGCATGATGCTCCATCATACTATTTTAATCTCAATCATACTTTAAAATAAAATTGTATTTTTGTAAATAGAATTCCCAAACAGATTTTGTAAGAGAGCAGGCACATCTCGGCTGGATTTTAGCCATAATAAGATGACTTCCTGTACAACATCAACGGCTTTGGCCTCCATACAGGACCTCCAACTGCCCTGCTAAGCTGATGGGGCAGGGCCAAAGGAGTTATTTTCTGGAAACATATCAATTTGGGATAAACAGTCGGTCGCCCCCTGATCCTCAGCCTGTCACACCTACAGGGAGACATCCCTGACCCAGTTAATTACAAACACTTTAAAATGCTGCTGAGGACGACCCAAGGGGGATGGGGAGGGGGGATCACAGACGCCAGCACGTTGCCATGGCTACCACCACTCTGCTTTGCCGTGCTCAGCGATCCTTTTGAAGAGCCTGTCTCCAAGTAATGTGTACAGCACATCTTTTGATTGCTTCTTTTCTTAAGCTCCCTTACATACAGATTTCATGGAGAGGGTCTGTCAGGGGTGACATGTAGAGACTGTTATCTTATTCGTGGGGAAAATGCACAAAGGAAGAATACCGAATATATTCCATGTTCCACTTGCGTTTTTGACCAGTTCCTCTAAATGCTCATAACACTGGTATAATGAACGAAATGAACACTGGCCTGCAAATATCCTGATGACCAATGGCAGTCTGTGGGGTCAGAGACAGGGCACACATTGTAACATATACACATATGTACATTGCACAAGCAGGGAAGATCATCAGTGCAACAAGGCTAATTCTCCGAGCACACCAAAGCATTACAGTGGTCATTCTAGACCATGGATTGCTGCATCTTTGAAACAGAGGACATTTCACAATCCGTGTTTTACACTAATTCACTTGGATTCTGGTAAAAAATAAATATTTTTGCCATAATTTGCCAACTCACAATAATAACACAACAAATGTTCTTGATAATTTTATTATGACACTTATCACTGAAGCAGGGTAAAATATCAGGATTAGCAGGATGAAATAAGCTACAAATAATGTTTTGGTATTCTGATCAAAATTAATTTTTGCCATATAGGCTAATAATATTAAAAAACCCTCAGAATAATTTCTGTTTTAAATTACTCATGTTGAGCAAGCTAGCTATAGCGTTGCATCAGATTTTATTCTTTTCATTCAAATTAAGCCTTTTCCCTTTGCATCTCACAATGCAATTAATGGCTATGTAACTACAAATGTCAGACAAAACTAATGTCAGACACCGAAAGATGATTTTCTCAAAGAAACAGAGATAATTATTTTGTTGTGATTCCAATATGGGTCATCAACCGTTGCAATGTTAAAATAAGTACATCTGCATTTATAGAATGTAATTTGTTTTTTTCTCTTGGTAAGTTCATCTTGGAAACAGGACTCGCATTAAATCCACAACAAGGTCAAGGTCACCTTTGTTTGCTGCCATTGTCTTTGAGAACTGTATGTAGTCGCCTGGCCGAACAACTGTTACCGGCACGAACACAATAACATCGAGCACGGGTGGCTGAAACATAATAGGTAACCTGGGGATGTTAAAATATAATATCAAATGATGTCTTGTGAAATAAAAAGCCCAGTATCATATGTTTCACTTGAAGTTTGAACCTAGGATTTTCTGAAATGTTGATGTCCATTTTAGTGGTCGTAAGGTCTGAATGCATATTTTTTGACCTACATGTAGTTGTCTAGTATTGATGAGAACACTTACCATTGTAAAAAAAAATAAATAAATAAATGCATCAGCATATAAGAAACACCAGATAACAAACTGAAACTGTGTTTGATGAAGAATATACAGCACATGAAATCCTGGAAAATCCCTTTTGGACAATGGGAGTCTTTTAGGGATTGAGGTTTCATATCCATCTGCACAATTACAATGAGCAATCTCACAAACAGACAAATGCCGCAAATCATTGGACTGATTCCTGAAGAGGTGAAGTGTCTTGCCTGCCTCTTTTCCTCATTGTCTGAGGCTTCCCAGCATGCACAAGGGCCCACTGAAACCTCTGTCTTTCATTAAAGCACCACGAATGGACAATCCCTTCTCCAGCTTGAGGCATGTTCAGTGAACGACTGACAGAAACTAGTTGCATACTCAAATTAACAGTGGGGACAGACCAGTGAGGTTTCCGTCATAGTTGTTTTAGCCATTACTGCCAGTAAATTTTCTTTTTTTTTCATTATCATTTCTCTGGAAAAAAATTTTCCAATCTAAGTTTAAGCACTTCCCCTTCCCTGTGACTCACCGCTGAAAAACAATGTTTGTGAAGCGTCGTCTGCGTTTCCCAACGGAGCCGCTCGGCTACAAAGGGGAACTGGCGGATGCTCTACGAGCGTGATGCTCCACAGGTGAACGCCACAAACAACATCCCGGGCCGGAGAGAGCGCCAGGACCCCCTGCTGCTGGGAAAGAGATTCAAGCCGGATTCGTACCCGTGCCAACGGCGTCCAGATCAGGGACTTGAGGGATGGCAGTTAACCCGCTTGATGGATGTTTCCCTGGATGTGGATCCCTCCTGCTCCCTTGATCACCCGGCAATATGCTCTACATTCTGCACTTCCATAGCTTTCAAACTGAAGAGCACACGGGGGGAAATCAGAATGTGCACCAATAAAAAACATCAAAGACCAAAGAACATCTCAGCCATAAAATAAAGACATGGCTTCAGGCTTTCCAATTAATATTTGGAATAAAATGTAAATAAACACACAAGCCACCACTTAATGTCCATCTGCACCACTTAACTACTACCAGTTGAAAAGAAAAAAAAAAGTGATAAACATCACTGGTGCTGCTGGAGGCTGTCAGCAACAAATCCAGCCTTCCAATCTATGGCCATTTAGTCCACCTTGCTGAATCACTTTCTACGCATGAATATACATAAAGTACTGAAATATAAATATTAACACTAAGAGAAATGAGAAACCTGTGTAACAAATAGAAACCAAATTATGTTTTTGAGCAGTTTTAGAGTAGTACCACATAATAACTAATTGGAACCATGTCTCAGCGGATTGGATCGGCTGAGAGAGAGAAGAGAGAACATTTTTGCTGAGAAAACCCACGGAGCCTGAGGGTATCTTATCATGGCTACAAACAGCCCTGTTGAATTATTTCAGTCTGAGAAGGCACTTGCAGTGATATAATCCGCTGATAGTTTCTTTATCCTTGTCAGTGAGAGCCTTTATCTTACATCTGGGCCCACATTAGCATTGAAACTATGTCGGGGTGGAACCAAAAGCTTCCACTGCCGAAATCCCCTTTCTGGAAGTTATAATTTAAGTTGCACAGCTGGTGAAATGTTTCACTTTGACAACATAAGCCAGAAAGCTATTAGCCTGTCATGCCTCTGGTGGACATCAACATTATTATGCACTGTAAGGTCACAAATCACACAGTGTCACAAGTATATGAGTTTTGCTTAACCGTACGTTCATACAATGCAATAAATCATTTCATTAGAAAATAGACCTAAAGGAAAATGTCTGGATTTCAAATTCCGAAGACAGGGATTTTAACTACATACAACTATACAATTTTAGAAAATTAACTCTGTTCAGACAAGGAAGGGATCTTAAGGAGCCTGTGTGTTTGTGCAGTCCTCCAAATACCTTAAAATAGGCATTAGGAGTCATTTCAAAGGGAGGTTTGGGCAACTTGACTGCATTGATATTGATAGGATATGTGAACAGCGATATCCAGGGAGAGAATCAATCCTGTGAGCTCGTATTCTCACAGTGTTTCAGTTTCCCCTCTGTGCGAAAAAAAGGCGTTGGACTATATCCCACATTCCTGACCTCCTGTGATCTCCAGAGTCTATCAGCATAATCAGGCTTTGGAACAGGCACATTGTTATGATGACTGAAACATATAACCTGCTCTATTGTGACTGGGGTCTGATATCACAGCCCATTGAAACAATGGAAAAGCCTCTTTCCCGCCTAATGGATCCCCAGTGCGTTTACCACAACGAGCACTTAATATGATACTCATCACATCTTATCACATTTTCAAATAAAATGGCAGCGGACAAATTTGAATGAGAACCCAGGCGGTGGCAACATTAGCCCTGATCTGACCTTTATCTGGTTTATCTGGAGTTAAGTGAACGTGTTGCTTTGCTATGGTGCGCCTTGCAGTAAGCAAGGCAAGGCATAACATTGCCTTTGAGTCACTGGCAGAACCAGAACTACAGTCACTGCCGTACCCCCTCATTTACATACGAGAGATGTGAGCTTGGCTTCCACGGGAGGAGCCTGATGAAATGACAGTATCAGCTTCTTGAAGCTATTCAAATGATAACCTTATCACTGTCCCACCCATCCCCTCCCCTCCCCTTCCCTTCTCTTCACAAAAACATTTATTTCAGTTTCATGATTTTATATGCTTCCCTTTTCATTCGCTTCCTTAAGTTAACATGATGCAATATTTAACCCATTCTTACGTACAACTTTGAGGAATGCATGTTGCCAAGCTACTATGGCAGTTTCCTCAGTTCCATATATCTACATTGAATTAATTTTTTTGAACATTAATTACTCAATTCATGCATGAACTAAGTAATCAATTAAGCATTATTGACTAAAGGTGGGATATTATATCACTACCGCAGATACAGAATATAATCCTGTATGTTTCATCGCATTTCTTTGGTTTTTAATTAAATATTCAAGATTTAATAAAGACTGAATATTTTTTATTAAACACGTGTGATCCTTTTTTGAAGGTTGTCCTGGATATTAATATGTGGCAATTCAATAATCTTGGTATATGCTGCTTATTACCCTTGTTTAAAAAATCATAAGAATATTTTTCTTTCTTTGAAGTCTGATTTCTACTTTACCGTATATCCTTAATGATAAAAATGACTTGGGTAAAATAATCATGTCTATTAAATGGTTTTCATCTGTTCCATAAAAATGTTTTCCCAGAAGTAAACACTAACTCCCACGCACACAAGCAGACACACACACACCCATGCACATCACACTCACACACACACACACACACACACAATATCACAAGATGACGTTCACATTAATCATATTATATTACATATTTTTATTTGAATGCATTTCTTTAACAGCTTTGTTTCTTGTGAAAACAACATGGGTGATCCACTTAACAGATGGAGGCACTTAACAGCTTAACAGCTGTTCTATTTATCATGTCATTGGAGAAACCATTTTACTCAATTAAAATACAGTTATAATTGTTAATTTGTTTAAAATGTTCTCATCGTACCTGAACATTTACATACAGTAGCTACGTGATGTTGACAGAGCCGTTGGTGGGGGCGGGGCAGCAGTATTTCAGCACAGCTCCGCCCCTTTGGTCTTCTGCCTATCAGCTAGAGATCCTTACCTCAATCCATGCGACCACCCAAAGAGCTCTCATCCTCTAGAAACCAAATCTAAAAATCCCAAGCTCTGCTTCCCTGACAAAAACAGGATAGATGGGAAATGGTGTGATGATTGTGATAAGACGGCTGGAAACTTGGAAGAAAGTACCTTGTGAGATGCAATCGCCGCACAACTAGTGAGTTCTCCCGTGGGTACATTCCATGGGCGCGATCACACAGTGCCACACAATACCGATGGCTTCCATAATGCCCAATGCAGCTAAATGCCGTTAAATGCCAGGCTTCATTTGATGGGCAGTTTCCACGTGAAGCAGTAGAGTGATGGAAAGGTTAGGTTGGCCTGCAGAGTTAACAGTGGCAAAGCTATCAGGTGCTGCTGTGCACTTACTCGTCTGGCCCAATCAATTCCCTCCATAGTAAAAGACAATGATTAGTTCAGATCAGTGAGCCACTGATAACTCATGTTTCCAATTATTTTTGTGGATTATGATGGCACACTTTCCATGCCTATGGTTGTGGCAATCATGTGACCATCATTAAACGTTATTGGCTCTATTCAGCTTGACAAAAATGAGACGCAGCAAGCAGCCATATCTTTGTGTTCTGATGAATCTGTGTTGAAATCCAGAGGAACTAATATTTAGTTAGTTAGTTAATGTTTACATACTACAGCAGTGACTCTCATCTGATCACTCGACTACATAATGGGAGTGTGAAATTTAAGCAAGAAAAGATTTCACCGTCTAATGCCATGGGTTTAATGGCTGGCTGTTATAATGTTAACAATGCAGGGTTTTTAATCTCATGAATATTTGTCTTTTTTGTGGTTCTACCATAAAACTGTTCAGACATATAAATCCAAGCTGAAACTTTTTTTTCTCTTCACATCATCATGAATGCTCTTGACGCTTGTGTAACAATTAGCATTCGAGCTCAAGAACAGCTGAAAAATCAGCCCATTCAAAAAAAACGCACTTGCGATATTTTGTACGCTTGCAGTAATATCGCAAACATTTTCCACTCCCATAGTTTAAGTCATTTAAGGTTAAATGTATTTGAAACTGTTAACAGGAAAAACCTTGTGTTTACACCACAGTATTCCTGGTCTACTGTGTTGCATGTTGGCTCCCATATCCAGCGCTGATGGCACTGCCCAGGGTGACATTTACTGCAACGCGCTGCATAGACCAGCTGACGCTGCGATGTTGTGTGTCCCTGCGCCAGACTGTCACTGACGACAGGGAACCTGTGGGCCTCGAGAGCTCACTCCTGTGTACCAGAACGCTTTTCCGCGACTCTGCGTCCCTCCTCGTTCTGCTTGCTTGCAGCTACCGCTTTTCAACTGGATCAATTTATAACCTGGCCCACCCCTAGCCCTGTTTACCATAAACAGCGGAAAAAATGATCCTCTGGCTCTGTCATCCTCTGAGTGTCATCACCATCAACAAGTGACCTACTCCCTAGAGGAAAACAAGCTTGCACCTCACTGGGGCTTGCGAAGGGTCACCAAGGACATCCAGCAAAACTGAAAATTAGATGCATGTTGCTGTCTATCCTTTATACTTTTTTATCTGGAAATGATTCCTTTGAGTGGTGAGAGGGAGACGTTGACAAAATAAACAGTACAGCACTACGAGTGTGCATAGTTTTTACTGGACACAAAGCAGTAAAGCAGAATAGCATTTTTTTAAACCAGCTCCTGCTTTATATTTGGTACGCATTAGGCCACAAGCTAAAACTACATGATGTAACGCTTGTTTATTTTGCCCTTATATGATTAACTTTAATACCCAGATTATTGTCAAAGACACAAATATTCAAGTGAGGTACACATGATATCACATAATATCTACATCGGACCATGAGCCGTGCAGAAGTTTAAACACTTTTACTTTCATTTTATACTTATGGTAAACGATTCCTAAGCATAGTGTATTAAATTGACCACCATGCACACTTCCTTAACAAAACAGGCATAGACTGCTGTATATCACTGTATCCTTTCAATATCAGATTTTATAAAGCATATTTGTTCTTTATGAATGTTTTATGCTGGAGTAATGTCAAATTCCTATTACCCAAGTAATAAAGTAAATTTGCACAAATTAAATTTAGTAAAGTGAGAGTTTAACTCTTCACTGAAGGCAAAGACTTGTGGGATATATCACAACAGAAAGCTCAATTTGTTGAGCCTGTATTGAACACATACAACACAGGAACATGGCTTAAAAACAACAATTGAATTTAGCGACATGCCAATCAGGCTAACACGTTTCTATTTTTTTCAACATCTAAGAAATTGTACATTGAATAACTGATTCTTGGATTTGATTTTTTTTTGCTGTTCAGGCATGCATGTTTCATGATGCTCACTGAGACTGTCCCATGATTGGCTGTGGGCTGTCATGCTTGCATTTCATGTCTGATTTTGCCCCAGTGCTTCCTCCAATCAACACACCTGCATAGGTACCTGGAGTCCGCCAGCGTGCTCGTCCCCCTGCAGTACAATCGCCCACTTCATCTTCCAGCTATTTCCCCTAAAATGCCACAGCTGGGTGTCATGGTAACAGTGGGATAATGCCACCAAAGGGAGAGGAAACCCAGATGACAATAAGCAGCCAGTTAATGAGCCGACGTCTTCCGTCTACTCCCAACTTGATATTACCAGAGGCATAATTATGTCGCATCGTGTGATGCGTGTCACAAAGAAGGGGGTGCTCACTCAAACTTTTGTTCCTGGATAACGCTTGCATTACATAACCATCCAAGATCCATCTGCAGCGCTGTACAAGTCCAAGGGAATGCAGACTGTTTAGAACTTCCAGCAATTTCCCAATTTACTTCTGCATCCATTGAATGCACTTTGCCTGCTAACTGAGGAAAGGAAATTAGTCTTTATTCTCCTCAATCGCACTGTAAAATAGTTTGCCAGATAAAATACGCCCAATCTAAAATTAGATCTTTGGATTGATGGATCTTTTTTGTTCTGAGGCTAAATGTTTCCTGGGAATATGGCAGGAGGCATTGGCTGCACAGCCTGGCGCTTGTGTAAATAAATGCTCCCTTGAAATTCTATAGCTGCTTTCATCAAAAGAAACATATATTTGATTTCTGGGCTAAATTGCGCAGAACATACATTCATCATGGTACTGCGTAAAATAAACACAGAGCTGACTTAGCATAAAAATTTCAAACCAAGAAACAATTCCTTGCTGTTAAAAAGAAACATAATCCAGCACTTTGACTTTCTTCATAGACGGTGATGTTTATTTATTCATTCATTCATTCATTCATTCATTCATTCATTCATCCATCCATCCATCCATTCATTCATTTATTGTTTGTTCTGGAACCATTTCTATTGTCATGTTCAAGAATTTCACCAGAAATGCTGATGCTCTGTGAGTCACTGAAATGGTTTAATCAAAAAGATATTTTTGGCTGGACTGCAACAGCGGGGCCAGCCCTACGAATGCGAATGTCTGTGACTGAGTGAGTGTGACTGAGTGAGTTACACCAATGGTCGACCGGATCACGTGTGTTAGGTACAGCCTGGTTTTGACCTGGTCTTGTTTATTTTTGGAATAACTGGCAGTCAATGAAATGCAAGGCTCTCTGAAAAACAATGCAGCTTTTCATGCAAACAAATCGCGAAGATGTCAATGAAGAGGAAAGGCAGCTGCTGGCCTGTGGTTTTGTTTTTACACACTGGCCTGTGAAGTAGTGAGTTCACAGTTCGCAAAAGTTCAGTGAATTTCGGGAACTCACCAAAATGGCAGTTCCAGGCATATCTGATATCTGTTCACGGAAAAGTAGAAAAAAAAAACAATTATTTACCCAAAGAGGATTGTGTGTAAGCAGTGAGAGATAAGCCAGGATCCAGGTGCCTCTTAAATCTGATCCCATTGCTCATTGCCCGGGGGGAATTCCAGAATTTACATCTGGGCATGACAATCTGGGAAATGCTGAATCATACCAACATCACCTAAACAGCACCATGTTGCGTTTCTTTGTACTTCTTCATGACGATACAATCTAGCAGTTAGACAGCTTGTAGAGCAATAATCAAACTGGTGCTATGATTTGGGGAGTATTTCATGTGACACGTCTGCACAGGTCACAGATTATTAACAAATCTGGTCCTGAGCCAAGGCTACGTTCGCTCAGAAAATTAAAAAGGACTGGATGTAGCTTGCAGAGGAGACTGATGGGGATGTGAGGTGGGGGGAAGGGGGGGTACCCTGGCTGCAGCGGGGCCCCAGAGGCCCCTCCACAGGGCCTTCGCTGACAGATGGAGGCTCGGGGCCGAGTGCAGGCAGGAACAGGGGGATTGTGGGTGTTTTCACACGGTGACCTAGCCCGGGCATGGTTTATCGCACGTTGTGTTCCCGCTTTTCAAAGTGACAGTGTGTCGGGGGGTGATGTAGCAGCCCTCGTCCCCCTTTGCGCTCTGCTCTGTGTCACTTCCTGTTCCCCACGGAGTTCCCCTTCCATGGGAATGCCGCTTATTCCTTTGACCCGCCACCCCGAGAATGCGGCAATTACCGATGAAGCGGAAGGTAGCATGCGAGCAAAGCCATTGCTCATGAGGGTTTCTATAAAGGCTCCGCCCACTGTGGCCCCCAACTGGCTGTATGGAGTCCATTCATACAAATGCATGATTGCCTTTGTCCTGTAAAGGCTTACTTGTGTTGACGGGCTGTTTACCCGGATGTGAACTGTAACGTCACTCATGCGTTCCTTGCTTAAAGTGTTGGCACGATATTTCCCTCATTACTTATTAATTATTACAGCGTACTTATTAAATATACTCAGCACATGTTTTACTGAGTCAAACATCAGTAAACGTACTCCATCCAGGCAACCCTACTACTATTCGGTGCTCCAGTAATTGAGTGCACACAGTCTCAAATACCACTACCTGGGCGCATCACGTTACCTGACGTGAGTTTCCCATGAACTCCCCCCTGCCGATACTTGGCCCACAGTTGCTTGATGACGTTTCTTCAATAACAAGCATGGTCATGCCATGACATAGATCATTATGTTCACGCCAATCTTCCAACCCATTGGCAGCATTTAATGGAATGTGCTGAAAAAACAATATCAGTCATAACTCAAGGAAGCATTTGGAGAAGATATCGGTTAGATCTTAAACGTGGAAAAACAGAAGCAATGCCTCTATTTGTGCTATCTAGACACATTGACTGTGAAATAATACACCTGTTATCTTTAAATTGACTTTGGTTGCAAAATAAACCTGACGCCATTAACTTATACACAGAGCAAACACATTTATTTTGGTGCAGTGCAATGATTTACACAATAAGATGAATCCAAGTACATTTCGGTAATCACAATGTACAGGTATGTTAACTGTACTTTGGCGGGGGGGGGGGGTTGGGTGTTGCTTCTATGACATTCGAATCAGTTACATTACCATCATCTTTAATGTCTTTATTGCTTTCCTCAATGTTGTATTATCAATGTCCATATTTTATAAGTTTAACCCCAGCAATAGAAACTAGAATGTTAGACTTGTGGGCTTTATCCTTCGTGATTGTAGCAGCACTACAACATCCATTTACAAGACATACTGCCACGTCCACAGAAGTCCTGGTCAATAGCAGCGCTGTGTAAATTATGAGAAAGGCTACTGCCTGGAACAGAGTGAACAATGGTGTACAGTGATAACTGCCTCTTCGCTCTGCTTGAATAACCAATGACCAGCATACATTGAAACTCAATCTGAATTGCTTTGCAGAGCCCCTTCACAAACTTGCACTAACAGGCAGTACTGTTTGGCTAAAATGTGCATGGATAGCAGTTAGAATGGGGCACTGCGTGGACTAAAGAGCCTCTCCTCTTGGGACTGTGTAGAGTGACAGGAGGGCGGGGGATGTGACCGGGGAAGACCATTAACGCGCATATCATTTACTTCAACAAATGATGTCAAACATTCTCACGGGTCGAACAAACTGGGGAAAATAGTAGCCAATTACTGCACATCTCTAAGCTTGGTGGACACGGTTTTTTTTCCCAGGGGACTGAAATTGCAGCAGTCAGTGATGACCCTCTTAACTGAACACAGAGAGTCAGGGGCAGGCACAGAGGCTTGTTGTTACACCCACCCCCCCGCCCCCTCATCGTATCTGACCAATTATTGTCATTGACTTTACATCATTCAACATGACGTATGGAAAAAAGTAACATGCGTCCCACGGCGAGAGTTAGGCGAAGATTCTGAAAGGGGAACAGAGAGAGCTTCAGGAAGTACTCGGGGATTACATCAGTGTGTTCAGCTTGCTTGTGGGAAAGGCTACATTTCATGTGATTTTCACACAATTTGATTGCAATCCCAAACATAATCATAGGTATTTGCTAGGAAATGTAATTAAAAAAAACACGATATGGACTTCCAAACATTCAAATGTTGAAACATTGCTTTTGCAACTGCGCACTTTATCTACCAGTATAGTCATAATGTAATTACACAGTTATTAGATGGTGTTTTTAAACTGGCTGCTGTAGTACTTCAGGCTCATGTAGGCACTTACTTAATTTCATATAGTTTCATAATTTCATATTACTTAGATGAGTAAGTATCAAACTGACAACATGGGGATTTCTAGGCTACATCAGCCAGAGAGCTAGCCACTCTGCTGTTTTGAATCTCTGTTTTAAATAAACTGTTTTACATGTCTCCCTGAAGACAGGAACACAATGTCAGATGGTAGAGCATGGACACATTAAGAACAGTGGCATGGCTTCATGTTCCCACTGCAAAGATTTGTGTACTATAAATTGATGTGTAGCTAGCTGGATATTTCTGGATGTTTCACCTGCTAAAAGTAGGAAAATGGCTTCAATGACCACATCAAGAAGTCACGGGACTCCGGGGGACAGTGGCGTTAGTCATGGGAAATAACATACACGCATGCGGAAAAGAGGGAAATGAGAACGAAAAAGGGTTGGGGTACTGCGGGGGCTGGAGAGGTTGTATGCAGATGTCTTTCGATTAGTAAATTGCAGGAAGGATCAGTCAGACTTATTTGCGGAAGGGCGGAGAATTTGTTGCTCGAGGCAGATTTCCCAACGGTACCATTCATTCTGTCCTTCGCTCAATATATGATCATTTTAATTGCAACAGAAAAACATGCTTATTAGCAAATTAACAATTTTTTAAAAGAATATCTTTGCTACTTTAGTTTAGTTATTTAGTTCTGCTGTGTTTGTTGGTTGTTTTACATTGTTTTTTCCTAGGAAAATTATTTTATTCCAGTTCAGCCTTAAAAGAGTTGAGGTGCAACAGCTGAAGTGAGGTGAATGGGTTTCTAGGCCAGCAGCGATATCTAACAGAACATATTGAGTAATTACTCAATAATCTTCAGTAACATAAAGAAGTCAATTAGATTTCCACTACAATGACAAGTATAATTAGAGTTCCTTGATTGCTATTATAATAAAGCGAGTTGGGGTAAGAGGGCCAGATTCCATTAGATACTGTAACACTAACATGTGAGCACCTCAGATTGCTGGCACACTTAAATTACCATTTTACACTCATTTCCAGGTACTGTAAACAAGTCCCCTATGACCTTGAGATATATTATGTATGAGCCTTAGCGTAAATGCATGTGTAAGTGTAAAGCACCCAGCAGACACAGTCCATGCGTGTCTGAAGCAGTGGAAATGTGTTTATTTAACCCCTTAAACTGCTGCTCCAGTGGAGGTTTAGGACAGACACCTCACAGCACACAGAATGGAATATAAAGGGGGCGGGACTAATGACCTGGGGGTGGGACTAATGGTCACAAGGTGCTTTGAGTGACGAGTGGACGGGCAGCAGTCTGTAGAAGATAGTGTGGTGAGGACGGGCGAGGGGGAGAGGGCTGCTCGGTGCTGGATGAAGGAGGGGGTCATTTGAATCATCCGCGCCTGGCAAGAGAGAGGCAAGGAAGCGAAAATTCCCTCCAGATCAATGAGCGCCGTGTTTAAAAGGGGAGTGGCCGGGCGGGCCGACGAGGAGCAGCGTCATAGTGAGTCGGCACTGATGTAAACAGAGGAAACCACCTCATGTGACGGGGGTCAGAGTGCTGCCGCTAGCCGCCAGGGCAGGTGCTTCCTGAGACACCCCACGCACTAAACCTGCACCTCTCTCTTTCCTCTGCTCTCCCCATGCAAGCACTTCCCAAAACTGCCCCCCCCCCCTCCAACCTACCCCTCACCCTCCACATCCCATTTCTGTTAAAGGGACAGAGACTACAACAGGATGAGGGACAAGACTCAGAACACGTTCAGATGAGCTTCAGGAACTCCCAGAGTGATGTTGTTGTTTTGTCTGAGTGCGTTTTCCAAGTAAAACGGAAATGTTTGAAATGGAAATTTGAATAGAATAGAAATGGGTCTTTGAAAAAATCTATTTTAAAATGAGGAGACAGGCTTTGCATTTTGTCAGCAGGTTCTGTCACTCAAGCTGACAAACTGTAATCACTGTGATGACTGTCATTATCTGGATACGGAAAACAAATATTATGTACAAAAAAACAAATAATTTACCGCTTCCTAATCTCTACCAAATTTACCTCAACCGAATCCACGCTGTTTTCCAGAATGAGGCTCTTGTTTTTGTCTCGTCCTTCAAAGAATTTCATTTCCCCAATAACAGGAGGGAAGTGGGGTGTCCTATATTTGGAAGACGGGAGCCCAGGAGAGAACGTGGGAGTGCCTGTCCTGTACGTGCAGAACGCGTTGCGTTGCGCAATAAAACAATGGGGCGGCCGGAGGAAGGGGGGGGGGGGGGGGGGGGGGCGGAGACAGAGCATCAGAGAGCACGTATGCCGCGCGCGCGTCTCCCCGCACATCTTCAGAACTCGTTAAACTCCTGACCTCCGTCGATGGGGTCCGCGGCCAAAGCACCTTCCTGGCTGGACTCGCGTCGGCGCAAGGCCGCGGTTCTCTTTTCCAGCTCCGACAGACAGGGGAAGCAGCTCACCCAGCAGAATGCTTGCGCGTGGATGCACATTTACGGTGGCTTCGGGTCAAAAACACAACATACAGGGTTGCCAAAACCATTTTATTAAATTCATAAGGTTAGAAAGATAGAGATAGTTATATTAACGTATCATTAATATTAACAAGAAGAATAAATAGCATAATAATACTAATAATAATAATAATAATTATTATTATTATTATTATTAGGATGAGTTGATCTACCAAGTTACAGCTTGGAAAGACATGCCCCATACTTATGCAGCACCATGAGCTTGGAACTTCTCTGGATTTTTCATATAGCCAAAATATCTACAGTAAGCACATAATTTCACTGTATGTTTAAAAAAAAAAAATTTATAAATATATATATATATATATATATATATATAAATTGCTTTTGTTGAGATTATTATAAAATGGGCATTCATTTTTGTAAAATACTCTTTTCATGCTCAGTGGTAGGTACTATGCCGAAGGGTTAGTTCCATAAAACCTGAAAGAGGGCATCTTTAACGACTAGGGCCAGAGTGCAGCATTTTGGGGGGGGGGGGGGTTATCAAGGACGTCACATCTCCTGGAGGCTAGGGCTTCAAGACAACTGCCGTCTAACGCACTCATCCAGACACACAGGATCCTGTTTCCACCAGTAGAAACACACACATACCCACACATGCACACACACATGCACACACACACAGACACACACGCACACTGACTGGAATAACATGGCGCTTATGAAAACAGCGTCTTGTTGCTTGGTAACAGGACAGCTTGAGCCACTTAAAGGCAAAAGCGCACAAACAGCCTTGGGGGGTGTTCTGTAGGGTGGGGGGTGGGGGGGTTGGTCCCGTTGCCGGCATGTTTGTTTTCGGCAGCCCCATAAACACTCTGTGTGAACTGATAGGTGGAGCGGCGCTTCCCCTGCCTCTCCCCGCGGCCGGCTCCTCGCTCCGCTCTTCGGCCCGCGCGTCTGCGATTGTTTTCGAGCTGTCCCGCGAGGAAGGAAGCCGGTGTGAGAAAGTGCCTGTTTTTTGGGGTCCGGCAGGAAGTGGCCTCATCACAAGCGGTTCCTCTTTTTGCGGCTGGAACAATGCGGTGGCGTCACGCCCCGCGGCTGGACCGCCACGTTTCGCATGGAAAAATGTTCCCAGAATTCCGCTCCCAGGCTCGGGGTAAGGCTGACGGCGGGAGGGGAGGGGATGGGGAGGGGAGGGGCTGGGCGGGGTGGGGGGTGGGGGGATTAAGGGGGTGAAAAGGCAAGGAGTGTGAGACACTTGTTACCACAAGTTCCCCCTCGACGAGAAACAAAACACTCCAAGGCAAAACTATTTGGGAAGGAGACTAGGGGGGTGGGGGTGGGGGGGGGGGGTGTAGTGACATCTTGTTGTTTGATCATGTTTTTGACCTTGCATATTTGTGACTAGAGTTAACATTCCTGCAGCATATTGCCACGGAGCTCAATAACTCTTGGCCAACTAACTACACGATTTTCCCTTCTCTCCCATCTCCATAAAAACATAATTTGATGCACAATAGTAATTTTTCAAGAGTACACAAAAAAAGATACAGCACACTTGAGTCTTGGAGCTCGTAGTTAATTCCAAACGAGCCACGGTTCAACTTAAACGTAGGAGGGCTGTGTAACATCTGTAAGAGGAGATGGCCCTGCTGGCTGCGCACTGGAAAATATAGCAACTGAAAACTCAGTGGTGCTGGCATTTCTCAGATAAGCCTCAGCAATGCAGGCATTTCAGATTAGCTTCGGTAAGGTAGGATGTTAAGAGTGCAATGAAACACTAAAACAATTATAATTGCTACAGTATTTGTCACAATTGAAGTTGACAGCACCTGTCAGCCATGCATTAGCTCTAAAATTTGCTGTGAACCCACTGCATGTAAACTGCGGACAACCATGGACATTCTCATACACAAAATACTGTCCAAACAGCACAGTTCGTCAGAGGCACAGCGAGACAGTGAAACGACCTTACACGATATCTCTGTATTTTACACCAAAGGGACATGTGGTGCCGAAGTTTCCCAAATTGAGAGTGTGTTTGATGTTTCAGCACAGGGCGACATTACATTCACATGCAAATTAGGGGAAGGGAGCAGGCCACTGAAGGGGGTGTGATGACAAAGGGTGGGGATGGGAAGGGGGTGGGGGGGCTAAATGCTGATTGGTGGTTTTTGGGGTGTTGAAGTCCAAGCCCAGAATTTAAAGGGTGGAGAATACTCATGATAAAGATAATGAGAGGAGCATAGGATATGACTGGCGTTCACACTTCCACCTTCATTATTGCATCACTGCTCATAACGTTTCAATAAGATGTATGATCCATTTTCATGTGTAATTAAAGTCATGTGGCTGACATTATCGCTTTGCCAAAGCAACTGAGAGTTAAACACAAAGATGAAAATAAAAAAAATCCTCTGGAACATCCTCTGGTCCCTCTATCCCCACCCTCAGTGTATCCAGTGCGCAGCAGGTCCAGCACTGAGAGTGGATACAGTGCTGCTCAGACATAACTCCAAAGTCCCATCTAAACCACCTCTTTCAAAGGGAATGAATCTCTACTACGGGTGCTCAGTGCAATGAATGCTATGGCTCTCTTATTATGGACTCGATTAATGCCTTTCTTTCAGTATGGCACTTATGCATAGTACTGTTTATTACAGCCTGGATTTGTACAATGGCTGCTTTTCAATTCTACAGTTATTTTTTTTATCTGCCCTGGTGTCAATCAAACCATGATGTATACGCCATATTGCAATTCACTCCGGATACTTAAATTGTAAATGTAGCATAGCGCACTCAGACCTGCGGCACCCCAGCGGGCTAATCGCGCACGGATAAGCATGACTGGTGGAAACGCAGCTGGGAGGCGCGCTCCGCTGGGAAGGTGACCGCGGCACCGAGAAGCATCTCGTGCGCTGCGATTCGCTCCCAGCCGTCACGAGAACGGATCCTTTCAACGTGGATCTCTGACACGGTACGGGGGGGGGGGGGGTGAATCGCGCTGAGCAAGCAGGAGAGGGGGCGCGTTTCGCGGGGTTGAGATTAAGGGGGTGTTCCTCGCCGCGGTCAGCGGGGGCAGCTTTCCCACAGCCGCTGGGAACTGCAGATACGCGCAGGCAAGCCTCTCGCGGGCGCAGGGGGGAATATGATGTGCATTGTCCATGCTTCACGCAGACCGTGATTTATGTTAGCCCCCCCAAAACGGTCCTATTCGTCACGTTCGAATTCGAGTTCCCCCAACGAGCGCTGCGTCGCAGCTGTCCGGTTTCTCATGGACGCCACGGGGCGAAGGTCTCACGGCCTCGGCTATGCGGTCTGAAATGAAAGAATTCGGGTCGAATTACACAAGTCATGGAACCGGCAGCCATGTTAAGCAAAAGTCACAGGGCAAAGGAACTTCTGGGGAAACCGGAAAAAAAAACGTGGGATTATATTATAAAATATGGACAGCGGTGTTTAGAAAGGGACGAGAAGTGTAGGCTTTAGAAGTGCATGGCTTAATATTTAAACCAGACCTGGCAAATTAGGTCAAATTTGACCACGTTTCCAGAAAAAAATTATGCGCTTAATGTAGTACCATTACTGAAACGAGTTGACCCCGCCCCCCACCCTCCTCAAAACAATAAAACATAAAAAATCTGGACCTCCAGGCAAAAGTCACTGGAGCCATGCCTGCCCCCAACTACTGTCAAATACCTTTGTTCACAGAAATGTTAAAATGTCAGAAACCCATAAAACTGATTTATTACAAAAATTCCACAACACTTTCTACCCTATTGTTTTCCTCAGGTAAGTCTACCTCCAGTGCGCTAAAAATCTTCCACCAGGTGCTTTGTATATTTTGCTAAGTGTTACTTTTTTCATTACATTCTCTGCTCCTCAACACCCTGCAGTTAATGAAGAATTATTTTTTTAAATGTAGCAGCTGAAATCAATCAGCCAGTGGCAGAAAAAATGCACTTACACTCGTGGAATTGCTCAATAGTGCACAAATGCTGTTGAAATGTTGTGGATATCATTTTAGATATGCAGGGAAACATATGACAGAGCATCATTGCTGTTAAATGGAACGGGGCCAGCCAATGGTCTGGATTCAATCACAATGTGTCCTTAAAACGAATTAATCTAAGTGGTTCGATTTAATATATTTCCTTTGCGCTTCCCCGGACTAAATAGGGCTCAGAGGCGTTTTAAAGGTTTCCCCCTGCATATTGAAAAATTCAGTTGATTTAAACCAGTACATGTCTAGCTGACTTGAGTTTATTTGAGCCCGTAGCAGCAATGGCGCTAGAATGGTTCCCTAAAGATAAAATGAGACCAGTGCAATGTGTTAGCGATGATCAGAAACAGGATATAGCACTCAGTAAGCCACATTACTTATTTAGAAAACATCCACAATGACCATAGCAGTGCAGGGTAAAATGACATAAACACCCTTACAGGAAAAATAAATTTAATCTGCAGTTATTTAGGACTCCAAGCAGTCCGGATACGGAGGCCTATATTACGGATATCGCTGTAAAAATAGAAAAACCCTTCCTTTTTGTACAGTGGTTTCCATAGTAGTTACAATAACATTCCCATTGGCAAACTGGCTTACTTGATTTGTTTGTCAAAAATTCCTTTTGTGTTGGAATAACACATTTTTACAACTCCTACAGCAACCTACTTCTGCCCATTTTTCCAGAACTAGAGTAGCGACACATGACACATTTTCAAAATAATAAAGTACAGTATAATCAACACAAATAATTTTAGTCAGTTTTGTGTATTGTGTATAACATAAATAGTATGATATTTATAATATGAATAAGTACTATATATTGTGACTTTCTTTGTAGTGTGCAGTGTCTATAATTAAGCAAAGTACCAAATCTGTGGCCTGATATGCATTAAGCTGTAATCCTCTTAATTATATTACATATTGCATTATATATCGTAGATGTAAGAAGGGCAGCAGTGTAGTATAACTGGGAACTGGTCTTGTAATCTAAAGTTCACAGGTTCGATTCCCAGGTGGGACACTGCCGTTGTACCACTGAGCAAGGTACTTAACCTGCATTGCTTCAGTATATATCCAGCTGTATAAATGGATACAATGTAAATGCTATGTAAAAAGCTGTGTAAATCGCTGTGAATAAGAACGCATGCTAAATGCCTGTAATGTAATGTAGACTGGATTAGAGTATAATACAGTTCTGCTTTCACTCTGTATGGTATCTAGTTTCTTACAATTGTTTTTCGTGCTATGATGTGGCCAAAAAGTCCCAATCAAATTCAGTAGAATTAGTCATAGCACCAGAGGGACATCTTCAGTAAGCAGTGTATTCCAAACTTCATAGGTGTCTGTGAACCTGGGGCTCATTTAATGAAAGTTGCAGCGCATTTATCCGCGAGATGCGATAGATTTATCCTGCTCTCTTCAGAGTGTTTCACTTATAAATCACAATTGCAAGCCACGAATGCATGTCGCAAGCACGTTCATGTAAGCAATCCGTAAACTGCCCATCGTTGTTCTGACAAGATATTGCAATCTACCAGTAAAAATCCTCACAAATCTTTTTTGTGAACAACCCCTGACTGATTTGTCTGAACCTAATTGAGAGTGAAATTCAGCCTGTAAATAAACCCTAAGGCCTGTACACAGTAAAAGTGCAGCGCGCCTCAATTTGGCAATATTACTTTAACCCTTTCTTGAATATTACATATAATATCCACACAAATAACCGATAATGAACCAAATTACATCATTCAGCAATTAAATAAAAGATATGTTATGAGTGTTTAACTAGCACAATCTAAACAGGGATATCCTGCAGTTGTATATAGTTTAGATATACGTGTGTATGGAAAAGGAAATGGGGTTTTATGTTTGTTGGAGAATGCATTTTGTGCCAGGAGCCTTTCACAGGATACTAATAAAGAACTACAACTTCCATAAACCTGAACAAAATGTACTATTGCAACTATCTGCTTGAATTGTCACTAGCCTTTTTGTCTCAGATAATTTCAATCTCAAAAGATGGCAATGAATATAATTTTGTGTTTGATGTGATCAAACATGCTCAGCAGGGCAAATACACTCATAGTGAACGGATGAAATCACCTCTTGTACAGAGAATCGAGGAATCCATTTCAGTCCAGTACAATTCATATGTGCATGAAAGACATATTTCATAACACTAACAGCCTTGGGTTGTAAAAGCAGTAATTTGGCAGCAGTGAGTGGTTTTATGAGCATCTTGCTGTGTATCTCATGGAGGTTTGCTCACAGAAATGGGAAGCACATAAGCTGTGGACTGTGGGATGCATTACTGTCACTCAGTGAAAATGACAGGGGAGAACAATTGCCCCTGCCACACTGACTGAGCCTGAGACGGTGTGAAAACTGATGGCTGAGGCTTTGTCGCCATTTTGATTTTTTTTTGTTGTTTTTTTATGGGGATCAGCAAAGTTGAATATTTCTCATTTTCACACACACATGCACGCACGCATGCACACACACACACAGGCTACGGTGTTATGATGTCCAGACTTCTCCAAGTTATACTTGCTGCTGCCATTTAGAGTTACAACTGAAAATGTTCCTTGTCAAGACTTCAAAAAACATCTCATTGGGACCAGAAGAGAATGATTATTTTTTAAAGAAAATCAATTGTTCCTTATTATGGATTATTTACGGTACTCGTGAGAATAGGGAAAACTTTTATTCCCTGAGCAGCAGTCATCCACAGGGGCAAATCTGCCCACCGGCTCTGTCTCTCAACGAAAAATCACGAGCATGTTTCCCGTCAACTGCAGAACCATTCCTTACCAACATTTACACTGCAAACATTGCTGTACAGGCCCTGACGGCTTTCACAGTGAGGGGAATCTCAGCCGGGACTGATGAAAAAGATACACAATCTCCCCTTTATCGAAAGTACAGAAAGGCCTTATCTTTGAAGAAACTATTTCTGTGAGATTTACAATGTAACAGATTTCTCCTTGCAGAATTCCCAAAACAAACCTGGCAGTCAGAATACCAGCATTTCAACAGCCTGCCAAAAAAAATTCCAGAAAGCAGACGGGTCTGATTAAAGATTGCTAAGCAGCGACAGATGCTTGATGTTCAAGGTTTTCCAAAAAACGCATTGAAACTCTGTTCGGTGGATATCAGCAGCAGACGCCACCATAAGACAATGTAGAGATGTACAGATTGCAAGTAGATGCTCTCTGAACTATTTACACTGTTTGTTTGCACAGAGAAAATAGAAGACTGAGAGAATCTCTCATGAGAAATGAGTTTCTGTGAGATGGAAAATGAGTTTTCACTTGAAGGCTTATAGTGTCCTTCAAATAAAAGACTGTTCTCTTATTTGTACCGTGTATTATCACTCCATGGACAGGAATGAACTGCTAACAAACCAATGCAGCAGGCTCTGGTTGTTCTGTAAACAGACAGCATGGTCCTGTGGCTGGAACAGTTGTTGGAGAACTCTGATTTTTTATATGCCCCAGAGGTTATGATGGTCTTCCTGGTCTGGTGGGAGTTATGCCCCCTGGTCATGACGAAGAGCTGCCTGATCAGAAAACTCCAGATAAGCTGGGGTCCCAAGGACTTGGAGCTGCAGTTAAAGATGGTGTTTGAGATGGAAGGCCCATAAAGGGACAAGTGTGTGCCAGAGAGCAGCATTTGCGGAACAGACACACCCAAAACAGTTTCATTAATGAACACATCCTCTGTACCCACTCCATGACCCCCCTCCCCCACTCCTTCCCATTGATCAGACTCTGTAAGGAGGAAACAGGAAGAGTGGAAGTGGTCACTGGCTGGGAACAGGAAAGGGCACGGAACTGGAGATTGCGGGGGGAAAAAACAACGGCCCCTCCAAAAATACCTCCGGCACATCACTGGAAACAAACACGAGTATCATTGCGCCCCTCTGCTCCTCCTGTCCGGGAAGTTCAGCCGGACGATTAGCGCTCATTAGCGCACCCAATCAGCAGGCCCTGATCGCGCGTGCAGACCCTGTCAACACCTTAGTTACACAGCCCCCCCAATCACGCGATGGAGACACGCTGAGACCTTTCTGTCACTTCGTGGCAAGCAGTGAGTGCACTCGCACAGTCGACAAACTGTGTGGCCTCAGCAGGTTGTATTGCACTTGCTAGGCCCGTCATACCATTTCCAAGACAACAAGCACCCTACCCTTTTCAACTTTGGCAGGTGTTTTCATGAACAAGATGTCTTTTACAATCAATGTGTTGTTCTCACAGTAGAGGTCAGCGGCCATTTTAGGATTGATGGTAGGCAACACAGGGGAGACCACAATTACATACACACAACAACCTTAATACTGAACCGTACTGCACCACACGCCACAGTGACAGAGATGCCATGGTGACTGACAGAGTTCTTCTCCTGGGCCGCTGAGGGTCACAATCTTTTGCCTGTTATCTCTGCCCCCTGCTTCCTAAATGGCTATATTCTCCTGGCACAGGGTCAAAGGTCAACAGTAGCCCCCTCAGTTCTCTGGTTTTTGGAGTACTAGGATTGCCGTTCATTATGAGTAGAAATATCAGCTCAGTTCCCCCCCCCCCCACTTTCAGTTAAGTCTCTTTTTGACGATGGGACTTGCCCCCTGCTACATATTCTGCAGCACATCTGAGATAGACTGAGGTAGACTGTATAAAGGAAGTGCCTTTTATTGGAGAGATATACATTTATACCCATATATTCTGTTTGTTTACAGTGAAAAACATAGTGACAGATGTGGGAATGTGGACTTGAAGCCCAGGAGTTGGATCTTAGTGTCAACTGCTGGACAGGGAGTTGGCCAGCAGGACCAAAGAAGTTGTTTCCACATTTCAGTTAATGTTTCCCGACACAACACAGGAGGCATCTCTCGGCTTCCTCCTCCAGAGGCAGGCTCTTTAAAATCAGGGGTTGATGATTTTATTGCCCCAGCAAGGAAGGGCTTCCTCCGGACTGACTGACTTCACACTTTATTTAGTGGTCAAACCTCAGCCTTGTGTGCCTGCAGCAATGGTGGCCAAGGCATGGTACAGTGGTTAAAGAACCAGACTCTGGACCTTAATATGTTTTTGACTGTGAACGTCATAACTGGTCAGTTTCATCAGCTAATTCATTGTTCCATTGCAGTTGTGTCCCTCAATTTTTTTCCACAAGAAACTCACCCAAAAAGATGCATGAAAAAAAAAAAATATTAAAGACAACCTCCTCTCAAAAATGTATTTTTTAATGGTCAACTTCAGTTGGAAGCATGATTTCCATCATGCAAATATATTTTTGTGCAGAACTTGTCACCAGAGCTCCTTTTTCACATTCTTTTATTGTAGACGGAGAGCTGTACTTCCCTGAAATCTGAGTTGGAAATGTGCACTCACAAGCAAAATTTGTTACGTCATAAATATGTCAGACATATCATGGTCCACAATGCAAAAATATGCATATTACAGGAGAGAAAACTGAAACTGGTGTTAAACTGAAACCTTAGCACGCAGAAAACGAACTAATTAGTAACATTGTTGTGAAAGTTTGTGCATTAAACGTGGCAGACTGTACAGTTTTAGGATGCAATCCCGAGGTAGGAAATTTGTTAACAAACTTGTTACTAAAACTTTTATTTAAAAAATGGGCAGGATTTGTTTATAAAAATCACTGAATGCACCTGACAGCACAGAAGGAATCCATGTTTATAGCCCACAGTTTAGAGATGACTGCTTTCACAATCCCATGGAGAAGTCAATGGGTTTCCTGAAGAAACTGATTTTGAGTCTGAATGCTGTGCCTACTATATATCCCAGGACCACAGCAACAAGTATTTCCAATTTGCACATTCATAGATTCTGGCATTATCGATGAGGGTAATAGTGTAGAGATGCTACTCAGCCATTTTCAGGAGTTTCTTTAACATGTTTTGTGGAAAACCCATATTAAACAAATTATTCAAAGGTTTTAAAATACATCTGGAGGGATACTCTAAGGTTTGTGCGGTAATAATTTGTGTAATTGTCAATGTATAACTTACCATTGACAAATTCATTTCGGCAGGAAGTTGTAACGGCAGAGGAAGGGAGTAGTCAGGAGGAAAAGGACAGCTGAAATAAAAGAAAACGTCATTAAATCTTTTTTTCTTTTTTTGTAAGAGTAAGACATAACTTTTTTTTATTATTTCCTTCTTTTCCGAGTGTAAGGCATATAGCCAGTAACAGACTGGGATCGAAAACTGGCCCTGGAAGTTATGATATTCACCAGAACCACCTCCAAACGCAACAACAACCACTGTTGACAGAAACACTTCATAAAATATCAGTTTGATGCAAAACAAATATGCAGTATGTCATTTTCTCATTACACACACTATGAAAGCATGACTCATCCAATGGCATCCCAGCAAACAGAAAATGTTCTCACAAAGGTGTTGCCATGTAGTGGCAACATTATAACATTGACAAAACATGCCAGTAACATTTTGTGTTAGCTGAGATGAAAAAAAACAAAAAACTTTCCAGCGTCAAACTCAATTGCACCACCTTAACATGAGGAAAGCACTGCACAGGTACAGTGAAAAAGTGTCTTACTCACAGAACTAGTTTTACCTTCATGTAGTAAGCTATAAAGGAGCATGCTTTCCTCTGCGTCCCTGTCAATCACATCGTCCGAATCCAGATTTATTGGGTTCTATTTTTTGGTTGCCATAAGCATGATGGCCTCAAAATGGTCCTGAGACATTTTGCATCAGAGAAAATGCTTAATAAACATCAATGTGGGAAAACTACTTTTACATGTGACTTGCAACAAATATTTGTAGGCCAAACCATTTTGTGGTATGCATGACTGAATAGTTTCAACTGCAGTAGGAGAATATAGCAGCGCACTGCACAGTCCTTGGGGGTAGCAAATCTGTTCTTCATCAGATCAATTTCTTCCCAATCCATCTGATTTTCCTCTCCATCTTGGTCAGTGACTGTCTGACTGGGTATTCATTCAGTGTCCCATTGTGTGGTGAATTTTGACACCTCAGACTGCAAATTCAAAACAGTCACATTCTGATCAAATGTACTGACAATCATTCACCTCCTCTGTTGGTAGCTGCCTCTGCACCAGCTTCACTCTCCCCTCCTGCTTCAATAATGTTACCTTCAGCCACAAGTCCACTTTTTCTTGTTTGCAGTCTTCCACCTCCCTCTGCTACAAGTTCACGGCTAAGTCTAATTCGGAAACTTCTTCTTGTGTTTCTTGTTCCACAAAAATTTAAGATCTGACTGTTAGAACATCTGAGTCCAAGTCCCAAGCACAGATGACGGGTCCAAGTCAAGTCGCAAGTCATGGCTATTACAACTCAAGTCAAACTCTTGTCCAAGTCTTGGATTGCAGAACTACTAGCCCTCAGCACTAATATTGGATCTATACATAAAATGTGACTGAATGCTTCCCGTTTCCCCTTAGTATTTGATATGAGAAAGGAACATTGCATAGTCACCAGACTAGTAATTATCTCCTCATAAACAGGTTCTGTTTTATGAGCAGAATGATTGATAGCTATTTCATTCCCAGTGAAAGAGCACAGGCTACTGATACTGTTCTGCATTGGGCTTCTGTATGCAGGGTTATGTGTTCTGTTTTAGTGGGTAAGAAGGGGGTCTCACACATTCCTGCTGATTAGTAGTATGGTCAATAGATGTCTGGAACAGCTGCTGCAGTTCTATTGGTCATATCTAGTCCTGCATAACCACAGGGAAGTAAATCCTCATTGGGTTTTGTCATATAATGTATACACTGCATGAAATAAGTTAATCATCTATTAATGACTGATCTCACAAATTCCTTCACATGTGAGGGGTGTATACTTATGCTAGTGCAGTGGTGTCTCACCTGTCTGACACCACGGCTCTCCATCCAGGTGAGTGTCACAGAAGCTTCACTGGTGCAGTTGATGTTTTCAGTGTTCCTGTGAAAGGTTGGGGCAGAGCTTTATTGTGTAAATACTCTGCCTGTTCCAGCATGAGCAGAAGGAGGTTCCCACCCTAACAACAAAATGCCCCATCACCATTTTTTTAAAAAAAGGTGTTATTTCTATGTTAATTCATCATTAACAATTATCACTTTGTGTAAAGCAATCTTTAAATAACATGGGCGGTCTTGGCGGTCTTTTGTGTGTGGCCACTGCCTGCAGGTCTGTTGTGGCATACAGTGCAGGCCAAAAGTATTAGGCCACCTGTGGTTTTTTTTTTGGTTTTTTTTAAACCTTAGGTAGAAAATAATTCAGTTAATACATGTGCATTGTACCCACATACAATTACAAACCAAAGTATAAACATTTTTCTTTGGTTAAAAAAAAAGTACAATAACACAAAAATATTTTGTTTTACTTAAAAATAATCTTAGACACGACTTTCCTCAAAATGGCCTCCTTTGGCTTTAATTACTTTTTAAAAATGATTGGAAGGCTATCCTATCATTTTGCAAATGGGGGTGGGAGGGAGGTATACAAGTAGTTAAATTGACTGAAATCTTATCTATGTTAAGTTTTTAATACCATTGGCTTGTAGTGTAAAATTGGCACTTGAAGCTACAAGAAATATGGCAAGGACTTAGATGTTAGGCTTAGATGTGCAGGGCCAAGTAAATATATTGTGGCAAGGTTATTCCCTGTGAGAAATTGCAAAGAAGCTTAAGATTTCCAGGTGCAGTGTTCAGTGAAGGGTCCAGCTGATGGACAGTAATGTTAATAGGAGAAGAATCTGCCTTTCCCTAATCTTTTTGGACCAGTGTTGATGGTGCTTGATCGACTGGAGTATTTTCTTCTTGTTAACAGCACATAGCAAGGGCTTTTTCACAGATATGTATCCTTTTATACCAGCAGATCGTAGTTGCCATTTCACTGGTTTCTTCCGAGTTGCATTGAGTTCTTCCTGAAGTTTTGTGGCGCAGTTTCACAACTGTTTCTCTTGCTGAACTGCCACTTGATCTTCCTAGTCTTTTCCTGTTAACATTACAGCTCATCAGCTGGAAACTTCTGAGTGCGTACTGAACACTCCACCAGTGCTAGACCCTGTAAAAGGAAGTGGAAAAAGGATAGGCAGGCTGATAGAGTACTTCTGCAGTGGACTTGGAGATCCTATTGTCAAAACAATGGCTGACGTGATGCCACACGGTGACCCTGCACTGCGTCTGCCTTTAAGTATGGCCTTTGGGTATTCATGGGCTCACAGACCTTTTCCTCATACACTGGTGGATAGAGCACAAGCACTGCACTTGACTGGTGGGCATAGGCTACCACTGCTTGTAGAGTCATTCCTTCTTCCTGCCAGTGCCAAAGTTGGACAATGACACAGGATATACACGTAACTAAATGTGTCACTGCTTGTGTAAACTGTGCTATCCTGCCTGCGAGAAAGCTGCTGTTGAACTCTGAACAGTGATTAACAATACATTTACAACAGGCAGCAGCTGTGCATCTACGTCTGATGCACGCGCAGGAGAGAGTGAGACAGCAGGGCGTCGCAGTCGATATACAAGGGTGGTCGAAGCAGACAGTGGAGAGATGAACCATGGCTGCCTGCAAAATTCTGGAGAACAGATTGCAGACCAAAGATCAAATGTGGGGGTTCAGAAGCACTTTAAATTTGGGTGGTATGGAACTATATTATGTGATTTACTTCCACTGTGGGCATTTCTACTTACCTGTTACCTGAGTCCTCTTTGTTGCTTTAATGCTTCTATATGCTATTCAGTGATGCTTTTCAGTGTGCTTGCAGGGCAGTTTCAGTGTGTTTGCAGAGCAGCATTCTGACATCATCTTTCCTAAACAAGCTGTGTGTATTGACCCAAACAATTAGGGCCAGAGGCACATACATAAGACTTGCAGCACAAAATGTGACCTTACAAGGATAATGTTGGTGCATATGCAGTCGACGTGAAATTAGCTTCTTATTTTTTCCACACCGGTTTCTTGAGCAGAACATATCACCTGAAACTAGTAGCAAAGGACTTAGTAAATCTGGCCCTTAGAGTCCTAATGAATGAGAAGGTGGGGTTTGGATGGAGAGAGGCACCTGTTGCTGGAAAACAGCTGCACTATAGCTGTGAAATGGACTGGGACATGGGGCCCGTTTCTCGGTCCGACTGGAAGGGGAAACCACTCAGACGCTGGAAGGGAAACACCAGCTGATGGTATCTCTGTTCTGCACCACAAGGGCCAGGGACCAGTACAGGAAGTTCAGGAAGTAGAGTGAGTAGACCAGCTGGAGGAGTAGGGACTCCACTTCTGGAGGAAACTCTATCACGGAACACCTCACCATAGAATGCTAACTGGAGTAGAACCTGCTGTCACATACCTCACACTAGCCGGGGCTAGAAACTATGGCTTCACTCAATGAGAGTTCAATGCCCTGAAGCAGTGCATACACCTAGGTCCTGTAGTGTTGACATGCTAGCTTGACCCCGGACTATGTAATTAGCTGACTATCGCCATCCACAGTTTTGGAGAGAAGATGGCTTTGTATCACAAGGAGTGGGACTTCATCAGCCAGGTTCCCAGAGCTTAGCCCGGCATTTGCACCCCAGGCTACTCACAGGTTAGCAGTTGTCATCAGAGAAGGGTTCATCTGTCCTCCAATGGGTGTCAGCTCTCAACAGGTACAGAGTACAGCTGGTAATGTGGAATAAAGTCTGTACCCTGCTTAAAAAATGGGCAAGTGAAACCTACAGTTTTCAATGCGGTTTTTATGTAGCATTTCTTTCATGGAATTGAAATGCTATTTGTAAAGCATTTTTTAAATCACCTGCTTTCTTGTACTTTCAGTAAGTCGTCAGTCTCAGATGTCAAATCCACAGATTAAGCGGACACAGCTGGCTTCATCCTGTCAGAGCAGGTTTTAGACAGCCACGATTGATTGAGCTTGTGTGAATGACACGGCAGGTAACAGGCTTCCTGCTGTTGCCAGTGAGGAATACACTCTTCTTTTTTTCTTTTCTGTTATCGATGCTAGCTGTAGCCTGTATAGCGCAAACAAATGCATGAAATCAGTGGCTCACTATTGAACTCAGTCGAAGGAATGCATGTGATTCTGTTGCACACTATCTCAAGTGTGGGTTGTACAGCAGTTTTTAAAGAGGTACAGTTGGCAGCGTGGAGAAAAATAGGAAACTGTTCAAAAAATAAAGAACAAAAAATACAGTTATGCATTTATTTATACAGTTCCCATCAGCGGTCATACTTGAACCCCGCTCAGCAATGAAATCCTACGGGTCACATAGAAACCAGACCACAGACAAACGTGTCAGTCCACACTCAGGTCTTACTTACAGTGCAGATGGGGGGCCTGGTTTGCTTTAACACAAAATCTAATGCCATGATAAAAAGACACAGATGTGACCGAGTCAAACCCAAAGCTGATCTTTATCAGTCATAAACAGGTCTGTGGAAAAATATGAGATTAATGAAACAGAAATTATAATTTAATATATTATATAAATACAAAAATCAGAGGGAAATTATTTGATGATTAATGAGGAAGGAGGCAAATGGCTCGGAGGCTGTCTGTTTGTTTTTATCCATAAAGGCCATGACTTCCCTTCGTTTGATTTTTTTTTTTGCAGTGCTTGTGTTATAAAGATCCAACAAAGTTCAAAAGACAAGTGCACTGTTGGAAATTTAATAAAATAAAATAGGCCTTGCTCTCTTCCTAATAGGTAAATTAGATCTCATGGGCTTTGGTCTCAGGACAATAATGCCAGGCTCCTTAGTTTGGAGGCTGCCGTTGTCATGCCAAATCTAGCAGCTTATTTTAGTTGCAAGGTGTTACTTTTGTGAATATGCATATAGCGATGATTCTGACAATGACTAACTTATTCCTATTATTACAATTATTGATCACAATAATGATCTTGTCATTGTTTGTATTGTGGGTTCATTAAATATATTCTCGGAGATTTATAATGGATTTAAAAGTAAAAATTAAAAGACCATAACATAACTACTCCCATTGTTATTTCTAGCCTGGCACTGGGGATGTAATGAGCCAACAGGACAGGAATGACTGCATTACAATTTACATCTGATTGCATGGACTGACCATCACAGAGAGACCTCAGTCCTCAGTCTCAGTTCTCATCGTGCTGAAAAATGAAGAAATGTGGTGAAGTCTGAACTGTGCGACGGAATGTACTTGCACTTTTGTACGTCGCTTTGGACAAAAGCGCCTGCAAAATAAATGCAATGTAATGTAATGGAACGCCATTTTGAGTGAGAAACAGAAATTGGGGGGACAGAATGGGCTTTCTCTCTCGCGGCGTGTAGGTGTAGGTGACTGAGTTATGAGGTAGCTCCGTTCTTTCCTCCGACAGGATCTCAGCCGTGGCTCTGAATGGTGGGAAAGCGTGCCGATAAGGCCTCTTACTCACGCGGCCGTGTGAAATAAATAGGCGGAACGGCCCATTGTCTCGGCGCACAACTGCGCCACATTCCGCCCGTTCTCGCTGGCCAGGCCAGTGAGGGGGAAAAGATGAGGTCATCACTGCTCCTCAGGCACTTGCCTCAGGACACCTTCGCCCGCTGAAGAAACCTTCCCTCAACGTGCTCGCCGCCATTCAACTCAGACCCCCGAAGACCAGCTCTAGCGAAGGCTAAAGTGGCTGCCTGTCTCATTTTAGGCTCCTTATTGACATTTGATCCTAACTAAGTACAGTGGTACTTAGTCCAGTACAGCATAGCCCCACCCCAATCTCTTTGGGGATGTGCTTTGCTAAGAGGCCAAAGGACAGTTACGATGTCCGACGAATGATAATCTCATGCAGGCAGGGCTCCAGTTGGAAGCATTGATTCAAAGTCAGAACATTTTCTGGTGATGCTGTGGAACATAACGTGGGAAACTCAGCAGGTGCACGCAAGCTTTCTCGTTAATTATTGTACCTTAGCTAAATTAAATTAACAAAGGTATGCAGAAACAGTCTTCAACTGCTATTCATAAGTTCATACAAGATTAAATGTAAGGAATGTATAGATAAAATGTCATATCATATGAATGATTGGACTAGTTCAACAAATCTAAATCACCAGGAGCTTTTTGGTTTTGTTATATTTATTTATTAATTAATTTATTTTGTCTGCTTCACACATTTGAGTTCATCGCTACATAATCCATTTAGGTACATTCAGACCAAACACTTACTAATAAACTTTCTTATTTTTCATGGAAATATTAAAGAATATAATAATCACTAATAATGCAGCACAATACCAGGTAGGCTCTATGTATAAGCAGTGTAAGACAGTGTTGTAAGCTCTTTCTCAGAGAAAGTAACTGCAGAGCTTCAGAACTGTCACTAGAAGTGGCTAGATAATGTCATATGATAATTTGCATATCCCAGTGACATCATTGCATTAATTTGCATGTATGAGAAAAGCAAGTGAAAAATATCAGGTGTGGTTGCTCAGAGAGCAAAGCAGACATGGCTAGCCCTCCCCCTAATGCAATTGTGCCTCGTTCTCTCACACGGGGAGGGATGCTGAGGCTAATTCTGCTGGCCTGGCTGTGGCTGCTCACAAGGCAGCTGTGGCTGACAGCTCACACTCGCTCCTCACTGATCTTTTGCCACACTGATAATTGCTAGTCTGGAAAAGTAGCCAGACTTGCTGTTAGTATCTTTTGGAAATAAAGTCACTTGGTGGGGGGGGGGGGGTGATTGCTAAATCTAGTGAAAAGGCAACACTGGACTAGGTGAACCCCAGGGAGCAGTTTTGTCTCATTAAAATTTAAACATGTACAGTGCTTTTTAGTATCAGCTGAGGGGAAGAGGTCTTATATGCAGTTATTTTTTACTTTGGCTGAAGGGGGAAGCATTTTAAGGTATAATTGTTTATAATTCTGCATTACATTATCTGATTCTGTACATGGGAGGATGAAGCCAGCACATCATGGATTTGCCTTATGGGGTTCTTGTCTAAATAGCTGAACTACATGAGAAAAATCCACACGTTTTTTAAATGCCCTCCTCTGGCTGCACCGAATATCAATTTCACAATTTTGGCCTGCCACTCACTGCATCACTTAGGACCCAGGAAGCAAGCACAGTCCCTGAAGAAATATGATGAACTTACTGAAATAAAGAATTAATTTTATTTGCAACTTGGGGATTAGCCACCAATGGTTCACCACACGTATGTTACTCTTGGTCCTCTAGAAAACAACCATCTTAAAGATTGGCTGATTGACACCTGGCACAACAGACAATTTGTATTCTATTCTCTTCCAAACTACAGCTTCAGACTTGGTCGGTGGAGCCTACACATACCAGTATTCCAAGTCACCCTAAGAGGAAAACATAACATACTTACATACATACATACATCCATACAAAACACACACGCATATGTATGTACGTACGTATGTATGTATGTATGTATGTATGTATGTGTGAGTGTTTGTATGTATACAATTTATTCCTGTTTAAGAACCAAACTTCTGCTTTTAATGGGGGCAATTGTGTTATCCATACTGTAATTTTAAGTACAAACTATTTGAGATAAAAGAAACATCATTTTCATCAAAAATCTACATTTTCTTCCCCAAGGAAGTACATTTGTGTGTCTCAACCCTTAACATTAGCATTCTGTGTTAAGCCTTATGAATCATTGGATACTGCCTGCTGCCCCTCACCTTTGTTGTCGCTGGTATAAAGAGAGCAGACATGCCCATTTTTGAAACATAATATTGGCATAAGGTGTGGGGAAAGGGGAAAGTACAAGCACATCTTTTCAAGTCTGGCATCATTCTGTCCTTAGCAAATAGACTGTAGATAGCAAGAGAAGCTAGCAGGCCTATGCTAATGCTGGCACCAATGTCAATACCGTGCTGGTCTGCTCCCTACAGAACAAACAGATTTAGATGTTACGTTGAGATGCTGAACCAAAATTTCCTCACTGTCATTGGCAGACTCCCTTGCCACCCCCATGAATGGAAGGTGCCATTCATTGGTAGCATTTTCCATAAATACATGTGAGCTTCTGTTAAAAGGATTATCAGGTTTTGGCCACTGGAGTTCCTGCATAACTGCAGATGCACAATTCAAGTCTTCTTCCACATGATGGGATAACAAGATATGAAGCACGTCAAATGCAATCAGAAGTCAAAACACACCAACTGAATATGCTACGGGTATCAGCATTCATTTACAGAATGTCTAGCACCAGGGTGTTCCACATGCTATATAGGCTATAAATGGGTACAGAAATTATTATCAGGGTGGCTGTGTGGTGTTTGAGGTCGGACATCCAAATAATATTGTAGGGCTGGTAATATCAGCCTTGAGAAGTTAATAATTCCATTAAATATTGTATTTTGATACAGTCATTGAGACTGCATTAGGCTGTCTGTTTTGCCTTTCACGCTATATATACAGTACAGTAAGACAATTTTTTTTATTTATTTGGCTCTGTACTCCATAATTTTAGATTCGTAATCAATCAATTCACATGTAGTTTAAGTGTACATTCTCAGCTTTTATTTAAGGGTATTTATATACATTTTGGTTTCATCATGTAGAAATTACAGCATTTTAAAAAATCAACAGTTTCCCCATTTCAGGGTGTCATAATATTTGGGACAAATGGTTTCACAGATGTTTCTGACCAGTCAGGTGTGTTCAATTGCTTCCTTAGTGCAGGGATAAGAGAGCTTTCAGTTTCTAGGTTTGATTATAATCAAATATTCCAAACAGTTGATTTTGGTTAGCCTAAGGTTTAGCCTATGTCTCTGACAATTTTTATTTATCCATTTTTTGTTTGTTTTGTTTTCTTATTTTTCAGGCTCATAATGGCTTCCTTGTCTTTCATTGGCATAAGACTGGTCCCTATCTTGACAAATGCCAAAAACGGGCTCCAAATGCTATCAAAAGGCTAGAATCAAGACTATACTGATACTGAAAGCGTCTTACACCTGCACTAAAGGAAGCAACTGAAAACACCTGACCAATCAGAAACACTTGTGACACCGTTTGACCTGTGAAACGTTATGATGCCATTATGATACATAATATTTTTGAAAATATTCACTGCAATATGTTTTTTCTCATCCAAGACATCTGTATTGTGTCAGAAATTTTTTTAAATTATAATAATAAATACATTTCCATGTCTCAGAAGTATATATTTTCAAATGGCTTATTCAGGAATGCATACGTGTTGGATTTATCATACATAAATTATACATTATAGCCTACATTATACTTAATGTCAATAATTATTAATATATTATTAATATAATAATTAATATATTTACTTGACACGTTTTTCTTTCAATAGTAATGGTACACTCTGAATATGAATAAATGTAGGCCTACACTTGTTTCATTGGACCGTATAAATACTTACTGTATAAAATGTGATTTTAAAATGAGCGGGAAAGTGATAATGCGCCTTTGCCCAGTGTCCTTCAAATTTTCAGTGTGAAGATTTATGACTTTCGAGAACTATGATTCTGATTGAAGTACTCATTACCATATAGCTGAACGGTTAACTTCCCACAATCTTGCTCAGAAAGCCACGTGAAATACGACTCTGCCTGGCTCTAATGAGGGGCACGCGACCCAACAATAAGAGGCAAGCTGCAATCACCTCGGTGAGCCTGACAGGCGCACGGAACTCTTTCCAAGCACGCGCTGTAAGCTCTGGGTTTAAAATCGAATAGCCGAACCATTAACCTTACATGTGAAATGGGTTCCGCATTCCAACATGCATAGCCCACATAATAACAATGAAAAGAATGTGATTTCACTGATATTCTACCACTGCTGTAAATATATTTTACTGATTAAACATCATGTATAGCCCTGGCACACACACGCTCCTCTAATATTAGGCATATTAAAATTGTGTTAATTTGAAATTAATATATCATCCTATCAAGTAATTCAGGCCATCCAGAAATTGAAATACAGGCACATCCAATGATATTTAATAAGGAATTAACTGGATCCATTCATTTTTAGAATATGAAGATATGCATACATCGTCTTTTGTTTCAGAACAAAGCTCAGCATAGGAGAAAAGCAATTCCAGTTCAACCTTGAACCGAGGGGTGGGGAAAACGTGTACCAATAATGTCAGGTAGGCTAATTAACCACAGAAACAAGGGGAGCCGTGAATTAAATAGAAGATACGTGATAAGAGTCCTCGGCGAATGCGTAAATCATCTCATATAGTGATTTTTCCCGAGAGTTAATACAAAGATTCGTATATTTCCTATAAATAACACAAAGCGAATCACTGCCTGTACTTTATTAGTACAAGACAGTCACTTTGATGTTATTGTATTTGACTGCACATAAATTCCCGTATAGTGATCCTTGCACGCTGGAAATATGTCAACAGATGCTCGGTTTACTAATAGCCAGGCGCCTCCATTGGTGATCATTAGGGGGGTCTAAATCTGGATAAGTGTTGGTCATCGGTTGAGAGGTGGGTGTGAATATGAAAAGGGGAGGGTTTTACTGACTGACAGTATATGCAATGAGCAGCGCGGGCAGGAGCAAGTATATAAACTGAAGAAGGCAAGCCATTCTTCATTGAGGAATTGCAGGCAAAGCCTTGCGTGTGGCGCCTCTGCTGCGCAATATAGTTTTTCCCAGAAAAGACACGCGTCTCTGAATGTGCAAAACACAACGGTGGTATCGACACCATCGGAGTGCACGCCAGCTGACGACAGCCAAAGCGAGAAAGGAACCTGCTCTGGATATTGACTTTGCGCACAACCCGGACAACTGGATAACCTGGAGTTGTACCTGGGCTTCATGTTTTGGACTTATTGAAGGGGGGCTCTACGAAGTGAGCCTGAAGAAGGATATTTATTTTTTCTCTATCTCTCTCCCCCTTTCATTTTTTATTCTTCATATTTCGTCCTGATAAGTGGGGGAAGGAGTTTTGTGAGGTTATTGTACACGGCTGCTCACAGAACGGAGAGAATGGCATTTTGGTTCATCTTTTCAGTAACACTTAGCATTACAGTTTTAACGCAGGTAAATTATAGTTTAAACGGGTCTTTCATACAACCTTGGCAAACTGGCGTGTCGTAATAACGGCATTGCTATGTCTTAATCTCATCGAGAGAACAATGAATTCAACTGTGATTAAAATAATATTGTTTTTTCTCTTAAGGTATTTGGATCCGGTGTTTTCGAGCTCGATCTTAAGGAGTTTAAGAACAGCAAAGGTTTGCTGGCGAACGGAAATGCGTGCAAACCCGACTGCAAGACGTTTTTTCGAGTTTGCCTGAAGAACTACCAGGCGGTGGTGTCTCCTGGAAACTGCATCTTCGGTACTGCCATCACTCCAGTTCTGGGGTCCAACTCTTTTAGTGCAACGGAAGGCGGCACCTTCAGTACACCAATCCGCCTACCGTTAAACTTTGCATGGCCGGTAAGACCCTCGACGCCCTATATTGTGCACTTAAGGAAAAAATCATTTAGGGAGCACTATTTTTTCCCAAAAGGACCCGATTGAACTCGAACTGTGGTCTAATTTTAATATTGCAATACGTATGTTATAATTAAAAACCTGAAAAGGGAGGATCACTTATTTCACTTTGAAAAGCAAAAACCTGTATAATAACAACACTATTTTGTGTCATTTTAACTTGTGTATAATAAAAAAATAAACTGTTTTTAGATTATTATGTAGTATAGCCCATAGTATGTCGGTGTTATTGTGTAATCTGCGGTTATAGGTGGTGTTATTTAGTTGTTGTTTTTTTCTTTTTACTTTTTTTTTTTTTTTTTACAACATATGTAGTTTATGAAATAACTTTTTTTCTTATTATTTTAGGGATCATTTTCTTTAATTATCGAAGCTTGGTATTCTCCCTTTGCGGATAAACCTGTAGGTAAGTGAAGTAAAACGTTCGCCACCAGAGGGAGACATTTCTAAACATTTCATTAACTCAAACGCTTCATAAATTTGACTTAACGGGCTACTCACAGAATAAAAGTACGATTTATTTCTATTTTTTAGCAAATATTTTGGTGTCCCTTCTTTATTATTGTGCTTATTATTTTAATATGAATGCAGTTAGAGCCTCGCTTTCATATCCGTTAATTCATTGTTACGTGCTACAAAACTTTTTTTTTTTTCATTCTTATTCTCGACACAATTGCACTTCCTTGGGTTTATTTTTGGCGTGGGAAAGAGAGCTGGTCTTTGGTGAGAATACGTTAACCTTGCCAAAACCTTATGACTACCCCTTCCTGTATTTTACACCTTTGCTGTTCCGCCTTTTGGAATGAGAATAATGGCATGACAATGTTTTGCTGACATAAAGGAAGAGGACATTTCAATCGCACTCTCAGTGCACTTGAAAGAACTGCTTGTGGGGCTTTGACAGAAGCATAATTACAATCAATGTTGGGCGCCAACTACTCTTACCATATTTTGTGTCACGCGCACACACAGACACACAGTTTGTGATATATTAGACCAAAATTGCGTATTTTTATCTGTATTTCATCACATTGTGTTTAAAATGTACATTTAAAAATAATAATTGTGAAACATAAATTCTAATTGTTTGCTTTTTGTTCCACATTTCCTTTTCAGACACAAACAACCCCGAATTATTGATTAGCTTTTTTCCCATCCAGAGAAAATTGGAAGTAGGGGATGAGTGGTCTCGGGATGTTCAGACCGGGAACCAGACGGAACTAAGGTATTCTTACCGGTTCATCTGCAATGAAAATTACTACGGCGCAAGCTGTTCCAAAATATGCGTGCCCAGGGACGACCGTTTTGGCCACTACATCTGCAACCCTGAAGGGCAGATTTCCTGTCTCCCTGGCTGGAAAGGGGGATACTGCGATGAACGTAAGCAACCGGAGAAAACGATCAACTGGTCTCAGAGAACTGGGGTTTGCTTCAGAACCACACGTTTTATCAGATTAAAATACTTGTGTAATGCGATAATGTGCCTGTGCCGTTGCAGTCCACATTGCACATTTCAGTGATGTCCTTATGAACAACAGCATTGCATTAATGGGAGTCACTTGATGTAGGCTAAGGAGCGTGGAATGATGTGTTGTATAGCTACTGCCCCGTTTCGCTTCGTTTGTCACATTATTCCCTATAGGCGGAACAGTGTAAAAGCCACGTCGCTGTCCATTCATATATAGGCTGCGTGGATTTAAGTGTGCGCACACATGTGATTTTTTTGTTTAATTGATATAGGCTGTTGTAGCCATTAAGTTACCTATAATGGACTTCTTGGCCAGCCGAATAAATCCTTGAAGATTGAAGTACGAAAACCTAAATAATAATAATAATAATAATAATAATAATAATAATAATAAATAAATAAATAAACGACGGTCAATTACGGTCAATTTAAAGAACGTATTATTATTATCATTATTATTAGTAGTAGTAGTTGTAGTAGTATGCTAGTAGTATATGTGTAGGTCTAGTATTAGTCCCAGTTGTCGTAATATTCATTTATTTACTCTGTTTGCAAGGTGTAGCCTAGTTAAAATATTTGTCTGACATTAAATGTGAGAGATACATATTTGCCGTTATTACTACTATATCGGCATGTGAAAATTCGCATTGTCCTTGAGATCGCTGTAGTCATGTAGGCAGTTCATGAAACAACTTAACCCCCAAGCATGTGTTCTAATTCAACTCGATCTGAAAACGACATGCTTTTCAAGAGCTGGTAACAGGTTCCACATCTGTTTGGCATATGCAATGTTTTAGTGTTTGGCAGAGCCTATATATAACCGCTAAACCGTCTTTTAGTCGCAGTGTTTACTTTTGTTGGCAACACGCACACATGACTCTTTCAGTGGCAGCTCCATTCAGCCTATTGCTTCGTCCATTCTCAGTTTCTCCCTCTAAAAGCGCGTGCGGTGTACTGTAATCCCACGCGCCATAATAGGGGAGTGGCACTAGGTATAATCAGGCCATTATTATCCGCCACGTGCCAGCGCTGGCTCAGTTGTGCTTCGGACAGTGCAACGGCTGTAGATGTGGTTCGCGCAAACCTACAAACGAAAAAGGAGCAGCTGTTCTCTTTTGACGACAGGCATCTGTTCTGGGCTAACCTGCCGTGAACGACCCTGGTTGTATAACTAGTCAGAATCAACAGTACATGAAACCCGACACAAAGAGCAGTGAAATCGACGGCCTTCTTTAGCATAAGCCTGCTTTTCCTAAGTGGCAGCTTCTAATCGATTGCTTTTTAAAAAGTCTTCAGTCTATATGTGGTCACTGAGCACAGACAAACCGATTACTTTAAAGACTAAGCTTCCAAGAAGTCGGCCTATATGAGTTTAAGTAAGCTCAACCCGTTCTCACAAAATGTAATTACTTTAAAGCAAACCCATTTCTGTGTCTGAACACGTTTAAGTGGGAGGGGCAATTCAATCTACTGTAATGCAATTAGTCATGGTAATATCTAAAATAAACATAAATAATCATGGAAGTAAGTTTTTCTATAACTTTTATTGTTTGAATTTAATTTATATAGTGTGTATTCTTATTGCCAGAAAACAATTAAAGGGGCCAAAAATGTACTACAGACAGGCTTATATTTCTGAGGACCAAAATACAGTTCAAATGGCCATGACCAATAGCCATAACCAATTGCAATCCAGAGATCATATTTACTCCTTTTCCCTGTCATTCAAGACATTTAGCCAGATGTGCAATGCTCTTTTTGACTTTTGACACCAGCATAGCATAGTTTCCCTGTATTTTGTCTGGTAGCATGGATTGATGAGTAGCAGTAAACGATGTACACCTGTCTGCCTTATTCGGGTCAGGGTTTAATACTGCCATAGCTAAATTTGCAGTGGATGGAGTAAGCCCCTACGAATGGTGCTATGAAATGAAGCTAATGTGTGGCTCTCTTTCTCTTTCATTTCAGCAATATGTCTTGAAGGGTGCAGCCAGAAGAATGGAAACTGTACAAAACCAGGAGAGTGTGTGTAAGTATGCAGCAATAGTACATTTGACATGCATCCAACCAGATTAGCGCTGGTCATGTTTTTAATTTAGCTGGAAGCCCATGGAAAGCTTAGTCTTTGGAAGCATCAGTGAGATCATTAAATAAATCAACGTGTGCAGCCCACCTGTGGAAGAGTTAGTTTACCTCTTAGATTTTTGAACATATTTTTTTTGCTTTTCTGTGTTTTTGTTCTTTCCTCTTTCTCCAGAGAAGAGTTTCATTCAGAGTGGTGGCAGGGTTTTTACATTTGTATGGTGCATATTTCAGCGGAGGGAGATGTGTGCGCGATTGATTGTGAAGGGGCGGTTCTTCCTTTCTCACAGGTGCAGAGACGGCTGGCAGGGTGTCTTCTGCGATGAATGCATGGTGTACCCCAAATGCAAGCATGCCACTTGCCAGCGGCCTTGGCAGTGCACCTGCAAGGAGGGCTGGGGCGGGCTCCTCTGTGACCAAGGTAAGACCCGCCCCCTTTTGTCTTACCGAGGTGTTGGCTGTAGGCAGCAATGTGTGTGTGTGTGTGTGTCTGTTGCTGTAGAAACTGGGGCTGCTCGGGGGTGGTCTGCAGGCATCTGCTATAGCTTGACTTGTATATGTGCTCCAGTCTGAATAAACCAATTGAGTGATCTCTCCTAGTCCTGTGGGGTTTAGAGGTTTAAAGAGCTGGAACAGCTGCTGGATTGCACCTCTGCGGCATCGTGGAAGACAGTATCTATGCTGCCCTGTGATTTATGATCCTGACATCATGTTGAGGAAATGTAACACAGCGGCAAATGTTTAAAAACTTGTCTGCCAAGCGGACAGAAGAGGCATCTGGTTCTTAGTTGCGGTGATTTAGCGAGGGGGTAAAGGGTGAAGATAGCTGTTTGCACGCGAACGCATTCTCTGACGTTTCGAAGCTCTCGCCCCCAGATTTGAACTACTGTACGCACCACAAGCCCTGCATGAACGGCGCCACCTGCATGAACACTGGACAGGGCAGCTACACCTGCTCCTGCCGGCCCGGCTTCACCGGGGTGGACTGCCAGCTGAGGATGAAGGAGTGCGACAGCAACCCCTGCAGTAACGGAGGAAGGTGCACGGTGAGCCCCTCCCACCTCCCCTCAAGCCCCACCCGCTGAGCTTCCCTGACTGTGACAGTGTACCATTTCCTATTTTTTTGTATTTCGGTCCCCTGTGCTGGCCTTTTCTCCAACATGGAGGAAGGTGACAGTGTGACCTTTCACCTTTGACGAGGTTGCTGGCATGCTGCATGCAGGCCTCTCACAGTTGTAGACAGGGTCAGAGTGCATGCCTGCTGGAGATGGGATATCACACAGTTCATACCAGAACTGGACTACAAAACAGTATTTTTAAGGCTTAAATCTAAGTTTACAATTCAGCAAGCTCAGAGGCAGTAAAAAACTGCATTTGAGTGCTCAGATGGTCACACTAGACTGATCAAGAGGACAGCTAGCCAGATGTGTGAGGGACATTTTAGTTGTCTGATGTGTTAAAACATAATTTTTAAATGATATGAAAATGTACAATAACTTGTATGACCAACAGCATTGGCTTCAAGCATTTATCTGGCTTCAGTTATGATTTTTGGAATAATGTACACAGTGATTGCTGAGTACCATGCTCTGCTAAAGCCTTGGTTTTTAATGCAGTGATGCGCCCTACCATTCGTCTGCTATCAAATCCTCATTGTACCAGTGCCAACTGCAGCCCTGTGAGATGGTGCATAACCGACTGTACCGATTTCCTGTTCTGAAGCCTGTTCATTGTGCACGCAGGACCTGGAAGGAGGGTACCAGTGCACGTGCCCGCAGGGGTTCGAAGGGCTGCACTGCGAGCACAGCCTGCTAATCTGCGCCGACTCGCCCTGCTTCCACAACGGGCGGTGCCGGGAGCGAGACGAGGGGCGGAGCTACGCCTGCGAGTGCCCGCGCGGATTCACCGGGCTCAACTGCGAGAAGAAGGTCGACAAGTGCACGTCCCTCCCGTGTGCCAATGGTGTGTGCATATCGACTCCCCAACACCAACAGCTATTATATACAACCTCATATTCAGCATAACAACTCCCCAACACCAACAGCTATTCTATACACCCTCATATTTAGCATAACAACTCCCCAACACCAACAGCTATTATATACACCATATTACATCATCTCCAAACAACAGCTATTATATACACCCTCATATTAGCATACAACTCCCAACACCAACAGCTATTATATACAACCTCATATTCAGCATAACAACTCCCCAACACCAACAGCTATTCTATACACCCTCATATTTAGCATAACAACTCCCCAACACCAACAGCTATTATATACTACCTCATATTTAGCATATCATCTCCCCAACACCAACAGCTATTATATACACCCTCATATTTAGCATAACAACTCCCCAACACCAACAGCTATTATATACACCCTCATATTTAGCATAACAACTCCCCAACACCAACAGCTATTATATACAACCTCATATTTAGCATAACAACTCCCCAACACCAACTGCTAGTATATACAACCTCATATTTAGCATAACAACTCTCCAACACCAACAGCTATCATATACAACCTCAAATTTAGCATAGGAATCTCTATCTATAAATGTGATGTGCAGGTGCGTGTAATGTGGTGTGGTGTGTATGATATATAAATGTAGTGTGCTGGTGTGTGTAATGTGGCGTGTATGATATATAAGAATGTGTGTATGTAATGTGGATGTGTTGTGATGTAATGTGGTGGTGTGTGTAGTGGTGTTATGATATATAAATGTAGTGTGCTGGTGTGTGTAATGTGTGGTGTGTATGATATATAAATGTGGTATGCTGGTGTGATGCAGTGTGGTGTGTATGATATATAAATGTGGTGTGCAGGTGTGCGTAATGTGTAATGCGGTTTGGTGTGTGTTATATAAATGTGGTGTGCAGGTGTGTGTAATGCGGTTTGGTGTGTGTTATATAAATGTGGTGTGCAGGTGTGTGTAATGTGTAATGCAGTGTGGTGTGTATGATATGTAAATGTGGTGTGTAGGTCTGTGATGCAGTGTGATGTATATGATATATAAATGGTGTGCAGGTGTGTGTAATGTGGTTTGGTGTGCATGATATATAAATGTGGTGTTCAGGTGTGCGTAATGCGGTTTGGTGTGTATGATATATAAATGTGGGTGCAGTGTGCAATGTGTAATGCGTTGGTGGTTATAAATGTGGTGCCGTGATTAATTGTACATATGTATGATAAATGTGCCAGGTGTGTAAGTGGTTGGGTGTATGTATTGAATTGGTGTCAGGTGTGTGATACCCATGTGCTCTGTGCAGGTGGACTCTGTGTGGTGCACAGCGGGGTGCCGGTGTGCAGCTGTCGCGCAGGCTTCACGGGCCGGCGCTGCGAGATCAACATTAACGAGTGCGCCCGCGGCCCCTGCGCCAACGGGGGGACGTGCGAGGACGGCATCAACGACTACCGCTGCGTCTGCCCGGCGGGGTTTGTCGGCCGCGACTGCGCCACGCCCACCGACCCCTGCGCCCACCGGCCGTGCCTCGGCGGGGGCACCTGCGTCGCCGGGGGCGACGGGCAGCCCGCCTCCTGCGCCTGCCCCGCCGGCCTCACCGGCCCCCGCTGCGAGCACTTCACCGCCACGCTCCCCCTCACGCCCAACCTCGAGCCCCGCGACCCCTTCCAGTGGGCGGCCGTGGCCCTGGGCGTGGGCTTGGTGGCCCTCCTCCTGCTGATCGCCATGGTGATGGTCGCCCTGCGCTGTGGGCCGAGGGCGGGGGCGACGGGCCATCAGGACTCGGAGACCATGAACAACCTCTCCAAAACCCAGAAGGACAACCTGATACCCACAGAACAGCTCAAAAACACCAACAAGAAAGTAGACCTGGATGTGGACTGTACCCTGGACAAGACCAGCTATAAACACAACTACTACCACTTGGACCACAATTCCACCAATGACTTTAAGGTCCAACTGTTGCAGGATGATAAAAGTCATAATTATGAGAGGACTTTAGAAGAGAAAGTGCCATTAAGTAGAATGTGCAGGTAAGCTACCAGATGTTCCACAATGCATTTCTCAGAGTCATGAATATTCACGTGGGCTGGAAAATAGCAGCAAACACGTGATGTTGTCTCAGTGTGCTAGCAACAGTAACATGGCAGAAAACCTGTGTGGCAGTCGCGCATTGGCTGGGAGGATTCTTTGCGGGACTATGTATTTTTGTTATGTTATTTCCTGTGAGGAAGAGGAAGAATGGCTCATTAATATTGTCTGTCCGAGGCTTGGCCTGTGTGTGTTCGACCTGGTCGAACCCTGAAGCACATTATTAGAATGAGAGCTTGCCAAACTCCACAAACATCCCTGTTACATGCCAATTTTCATGTTCCCTTGGAGACCTCCGTGGACACATTCAATTTTTGAGAAATGTTGCCTTTTTTGTTTTAAATATATTGACATTTAAAGAAGATTATTTCCCCAGTTGGGCCTGTTTTGAACTTTGAAACCACATGCCAGTTCTTAACCTTACCATAAGTTCTTACCGTATCATGCTGTCCTTTCATTATCAGCCAGTGTTCTTAAGTACTGCTGTTAACAGCAAGGTCATGTACATTTCGTAATCTGTAATTTATGTTTGCAGAGAAAAACCGGAGTGCAGAATATCAACGATATGTTCCCCATGGGACTCCGAGTACCAGTCTGTGTTTGTAATAGCAGAGGAAAGGAATGAGTGTGTTGTAGCAACTGAGGTAAATATGATTTTTTATCCTTTCACACTTCTTGTTTTGCCTGAAAATCAGCATGCAATACAGAATGCTGTGTGATAATCTTGAGTTAATGTTAGCAGTGCTTATCCCTGCTGGTAGTTAACATTTGTAGTAAACTGGAAGAGATGCCAAGCACAAATGGTTTGAATAGACCTTTTTAACAGCTAAAATAAGGTCTGATATAGTCACTCTCAAAACTGATGTTGATAACAGGGGGAACGAAAGCAATACGTGAAATACAATTCCCCATGCATAATTGCATTTCCTGAGTATATATACATTGAACATGTTATGGCCTCAGTCTGTCTCAAGAGATGCCCTGTATTTTTACTTCATAATAAATGAAAGGAATTTTGAGAAGATGCTGCCAAGCTAAACACGAGGACGACAGTGTGCCAGTAGAGATAAATAGCGTAGCCCGTACTGGGACGGCCTATTTGATTTATCCTCCTGGGATAGTTTCAGTTCCCCTTTTCTCACCACTTATCAGGAACCTGAACCTCCCCCTTCTTCCTTTCCAGGTATAAACGGTGGAAGGGTTCCAGCAAGCAATCCCGCTAGGAAACTAAAAACACCATCAGGACGGAATATCCTCTGGACTGTTTACAAATACGAAAAAAAAAAAAAACCCCAGGCTGGGAGTTATTTAAACGTTATTGTGTATCGCTGCTCTTATAAAACATGGGAACTGGAGAGAGCAAGCACGTGGTCTTTGAACTTTGCATTTGACACGAGTCAGTTTGCGTGCTGTGGGGACAGATATACGGGTCCTCCATGTTTCCAGCCTTCAATAGGTTATCGATAGGTCCGCACAAGCAGCACGGTCCTGGACATTTTTTTTGTAGCAGTGTGAAGATGAAGAGGAGGAAGAGTTTCCCTCCTGAAGACGTTACACATTGCAGTGATAATCAGAAGCAAACCAGACAATAATCCAGTTGGAGGAAACACTAGCTATTCTCTGTCTCCTCCACCCTGTCCAAACACTATGCAAGGGAAAGAAACATTTTTTTGTCATTCAAAAGTAAAAGAAAAGAAAGCTACTGGAAACGGTTCAGTGTCTACACCTTCCAAGACTTGCATTGAGTGCATAAAACTTTGCTTTGTTTTAATTTTCCATGATATTTATGAAGATTGTATACCGTCCAAATAACAGAGCCTTAAAAGAAGTTTCACTTTAAGTTTGAACTTTATTTGTACCCCAGTGTTCGCTGATTAATTGCACAATACAACAGAAGGGGTGAGGGGGTCAGAGAAAACCACAGAACCACAAAAGACAACACCGTGTCATTGGAATCCATGATGTACAACTATTGACTTCTATTTATGCAACATGGTTCATAAACACAAACCAAACACTTTTAAAAGAAGATAAAGTGACTATCATACCAAGACTGCCTATAATTAGTACTGAAATTACAGAGCCAATAAAAATATTTTTAAAATGTGTATTTCTGATGTTAAGTTAAACATTATGAAGCACTGATATTTCTATGTTTTATATGATTATTTTGTACATATTGTGTATTTATAAGGAAAAACATGTTGTGTAATTGTTATGCCTTCAAACTGTTTTTAAATCTGAAGCCAGAAAAAAACTATTGAAGCTGTTTTTATTGTGTTCTGCTTTTTTAATTAGATTTTTTTATATATCTGGTACTTGTTTGTTAAATGTGGATTATGAGAGAGTGACAACACATCTGGGCAATCTGGGCATCTTTAAACAATCCCTAGTTTTCAGTTAACAGTAGGGACCTGCTACATACAAAACTGACCACAAAATATTCACACCTTCGTATGTAGAACCTCAGATATGAACTCTTTTGGAATATGGATTAGTCTTTCAGAATAACATAATTTTTTCTGTCCAACAGAAATGCTCATAACTTTGAATTTTCTGAACATTCGTTTCAATCATTTGTTGCGATGGCTACCCGTATTTCTCTAGGCTTATTTGTAGTAAGGTCTCATTTGTAGCTGTACATAATTGTATATGATAAAAACTAATAATCAAGCCAATACAAAAGGCGATCACATTAGAACTTGTTTTCTATTGCTTTCCGATTTTCCAAGTGGCAGCACAATAACAGATCTATAGCTGAAAACTGATAGAAAGAGCATCATGTCTGGTGTCAAAAAAAGACTATCCAATGTATGTAAGTTAAAGGTAAATTGAATACACACATAGATACATGGGACAAACTGCAAGTTCAAAGCAAACTAAGGACGGTTCTTGCCATGTCGTAGAAGACACAGTATCAGTGAGGGAACATTGAAAGGGGAGCAGCAGTCTACCATCAAACATGCAGTCTCTGACCATGGTGCCCAGCTTATGCTACTTATAGCTGGCCAACCACTCCCCAATGGCTCACTGTATCCAGTCTTTTGACCTTCCATTGTGAGGAATTAAAACAATGATGTGATTTGCTTTGCCATTCTGAATTAACATGCATTAAGTAAATAAGTGCATCTAATACGTCATGCTCAGGCTATTGTTACCACACTTCTCAGCCCCCAAACTTATAGACTAGATTACAAATACAGTAAGCAATGTTACAAGCATAATGAGAATTCAATGCCTTGTTCTGCGAACATCCTGCATTAATGTGTCTGTATAAACAACCCAATTTGCTGTAGGATGCCATACAATCAACTTTATAGCCAGTCTGGAGCATAACATTGGCCTGCGTACATCTCTCACATCCTGTTTATGATGACAGTCTGGTCGTCCGCAGTTCTCAGCTTCTGCTTGTGGAAAAAGGATGCCCTGGAAACAACATGTTTTACAAGGCTTGGAAAAGGTTTCCTCTTGTCACCAGGCAAAAGCACTTGTTATCACTTTTGTAATTAGTCATCTGGTAAAACCTTTCGAATCAAAGTACAACCTGCTCCTTGGCCCCACCCGACTGAGTGCGTTTAGCCAGTTCTACCCCTCTCTCTGGCCTTTGGGTTTCCATCACACAGTCAACCATATGCATTGTGTTATAATCACAGCATCCTGTTTGTTCCAGAGTGACATCATTTCCTGCTTCCTGTCTGATTAAAACATACGGAATATGCTGGCCAACTGCCTTTCTCATGCATCTCCCTCGCAAATTGCTCAGGTTAGAATTCTCACAGAACAGAGTGTTGAAGTATTTCAGACATCTGCATACCTCACCTATTTAATCACTGTGTGAGAACAATAGCACAAGCAAGTAATAAAAACCCTGATACAAATTTGACTTCTATGCTAATGGCCATGATGAAACATTACCACTCATAACAATCTGTTTAAAAAGAAAGAGAGAATAAATACTGACAGAAAAACTCCCAAATTGGATTTCCCACCACTGCTGCAATTGATTTACCTTGACCAACACCTGAAATTGATTTACCTTTCAAAACCAGATATTCCGAGGAACTGCGGGAAATATCTGCACTGCTATATGCACAGTGAATCAAGTTGGTTGACGAAAGATTGTAGACTTTACAATAACAATAATACAATTCATGACTGGGATGTTCCATTACACCTTTTGTGCTTTCAGGGAACAGTAAAAAAAGATGCCTTTTAATCACAGTTTAAATGTAATCTATTTTGTTTTCTCTAAGGCTATATTAGTGAACACCTTTTTTAAAAATACACATTTTAAACAGTATATATCTGCATTATGCACCAACCTGTGAATTACTACTTAAAAAATTTTTTTATTAATCATTTGATTTTTTTAAACGGATTGCATATTAAATCAAATTTAAATAATATTCTCAAGGCAGATACATAGTCTAATTGTTTTATACCAAATACTGAAACTTTTTCAACAATGACTTTCTGAAGCACGGTACATTTTATAGAAGATTCAGGATTAAATTTTCACCACCTAAACTGTGTAGATTAGGCACAGTTAACATTAAATTGCTAGGAAGAAAGCAACAGTTCACAAACACGAGTCATCTTATTGATTACCATCAAAATCCACCATACTCCTTCCACATTGTTGAACATTAATAATCCAGTAGGACATGGTTCAGGAGTTATTGTATTTCTTGACTATTTCAGATATATAAGAAACTGAATCAACACATTTACAGGGATATTTAAATTATTACATAGAAGGTGCCACTCATACCTCCTAAAAAGGCCTTGTTGCTTGAGAATGCACCATACTGCACACATCTCTGTGATTGGTCCAGTGGTGGGAGACAACACCAATCAGAGAATCCCGCAGCAAGAAATGCAGCATGAGCCACCTAACAGATTTTTTTTCTTTCTTTTAAACCTGCATGTAATCATAATCATCTCCTGTACCCTATATGGCAACCAAGTCCTTTTTTGGCTGTGAGGGGTTGAACTGCAGCCACAGAACAGACAGTGAGGAAGGGTGATACAGTGCTTAAAATTGGCTTCTGTGTCCTCTCCTAAATCACAGTAACATGACTGCGTGCGTTTAAGTCTCTTCCTGCTCTTTTAGAGAGTGGCATCAGTATATTTCAACCTCAGTCAGAAAGTAGAAGTTCCAGATCAGGTACCAGGCAGCTCCCAAAGTGTTGCTAATTTTGTTTATCAGAGCCAGGGTGTAAAAATAAGGGTGCATTATGTGGCTCTACTGCCTGTGGTTAGATATAAATACAATCCCTGACCATGTGAAGAAAGGGCATCTTCATAAAAAGAGATAGGAGTCCGTTATTTGTGCTTTAAAACAGGAGGCGTGGTCTCAAAGTCTGTTTATGAGGCAATGTGAACAAGGTGGGGCCCTCAGTGTGATTGTTCTTTCTGAGGTCACAATGAAAGTAGATGAACAGATTGATTACACAGCCATTCTGCTTTTAGAGAACACTGGCGGCTGAGTGCCTGTGTTTAAGAGATGGCAATTTAAATTTTTTAAATTCTGGAATTTAGAGTTTGCTGAGAACCTGGTGCTCTTTAAAATGCACTAAAAATAGTTCACTGTTTTCCTGTTTTAAATAACGAGGGTCTTGAATAATCAGGGATAATTTTACTACCATATTTTCACATGGGATTGGCATGTCAGTGACCCCTGCAAAAATGTCAAGCAAGCCAGCGTTTCAGTTCAACAAGAGTTTAAGTCCTGATACAGATGATAGAGAATTACCAAAGAAGTGCTTCCCAATTGTCATAAAATTCAGTCTCACGCACATAGTGAATTCTGCATAATTCTTGCCATCAAGAGCAATATAAGCGTATGCCTTTTTCCCAATGTCGTAGATATGATTGTCTGATCATATGTCTTAGTGTGGACCCTTACATGATGCCCAGATGGGTGATGTTTGAAATGCCTGAAAATAAAAAATCGGCTTACTGACAAAATTATATAATTCCAAAAAGTTACATAAATTAGCTGAAAAAAAACGTTTTCAAACAGAGCGATACATAAATACAGCCACCGAGTATGATCATTAAATACGCGTTCATTATAATATAAACGTCGCAAGCTTTTTGTAGCTCTCCAAACGTTCAGATAACTGATGCAATAACCCGAATCGTTACCTCCAAGACTGAAATACTGCGTCTTGTTGCATCAGCCAAGGGTGCATTTAAATATTATATCCTTCTCAAAAGACAGGAGCCATAGCCATTCAAAAGTCTGGTTAAATTGATTGATATTTTTGATAACGAATCATTGCATGTTTTAGGTGGCAACCCCCTTTTTCTATACACCAATAGAGACTTCGAACAAGGTAGTTTTTTTAACAGTGCGCAGAATTTGGCACCGATTGGAGTATTCCGCTCAAACCCCACCTCTTGAACGACACAATTCGTCTACCATTCGGATGGGTGGCCACACATAATTACGTGTCTTCGTCACTATAAATTCAGTCAGCCGTTATGCTGCAGTTACGGGAACGCAAGTGGTTGAGTGTAGGAGGAGTTCCTCGTCGTGCTGTTGTTGTTAGTTTGTCAAATAGTCGTAAGTGTGTAATATTTCGTAAGTAGCTCTAGTACTATCAATTAGCCGGCGTTGTTTATTTGAAAAGGATAGACGGCTGGCTTCACAGTCAGCTTAACGGTTTTTAAGTCTTTGTTTTTAAGAGCCTCGGAGGCCAAAATGGAATTTTAAGGCATAATGCGGCAACACTAATGCATCGGCATGCATCAGGCAAAGCAGAAGATCCGGCGTTATTCCATCGCCAAAACTGCCAAGCAGTTGGGCACCACACGCGGAATTACCGCGAGCCAACCGATACCGCTGCTACTTGATCGGGAGAAGTAGCTACCTGGCAAGCCTTCTTGGCTATTGCACTGAAACCACCAACCTGTCCTTTGACCATTATAACGCAAACTAGCAGTGATCAGAATGAAGCTTCAAGACGTATTGGCGGAGAAAACCAGTCTGTGGATATTCGGCTACGGGTCTCTGGTATGGAAACCTGACTTCAAATTCAAGAGAAGTAAGGTCGGGTACATCCAGGGATACAAGAGACGCTTCTGGCACGGCGACAATTTCCACCGGGGCAACAACGAAATGGTGAGAAATGTTCTATTTGTTAAAGACAAATATGCTGTTTTGTTAATGAGTATATTATGATGGATGTCACAATTTCTTTTAACATAATTCCTCCATTTTCTTTCTACGTAGCCCGGCAGGGTGGTGACGCTGGTGGAAGATGATGACGTAAGTGTTGCTTCTGCTTGTGGTTTCCCCTCCGTAATGGAAGGCCCCGACTCCCACGCACATTTTTTCAGCCGTAGCAATACTGAATTTGTAATTTTATTTGTGATATTTGAGCACCCACTCGAAACGAGTACAGCGGCTTACTGTAGTCAAAAGTCGTGGCAACAGATTTAAGTTCTATTGTCGTTCACTGTAGTGAATGCGTCTCATTTGCATTAATTCGAGCGCATAACTAATCGTATTCTGTACTGCTTGCAGGCATGCACCTGGGGGGTGGCTTATGAGGTCACTGGGGCCCAGATCGAGGAGTCCCTCAAATACCTGAACGTGAGGGAGGCGGTGCTGGGGGGCTACATCACCAAGGCCGTTGAATTCATCCCACGAGAGAACGAAGAGGCCCCGTTGCTCGCGCTGGTCTACATCGCCACCGCTGACAACCCAATCTACCTAGGACCTGCCAGCCCCGAGGAGATCGCCGCCCAGATCGTCGTGAGCCGCGGCAAGACCGGCCACAACATCGAGTACCTGCTGCGGCTTGCCGACTTCATGCGGCTGCGCTGTCCCGAAGTGGAGGACACCCACCTGTTCTCCATCGAGACCGCCACCCTAGCTATCGTGCTGGCGTCCGAGCTGGACATGTCCGCCCTCTAAGCGGCTGAAGTTAAGAGGTCACTGCGAATAAACGCCGCCATCTGAACGTCCGTCTGTTAATGCATCCGTTAGCACACCGCTTGTTGTACTAATGTGTCAATGTCTGTTGTTCACGAAAAGCCACATAATTTCTGTTTAAACCGGTACGAACGAAAACTGCGTTATAATGGATTAAAGGGAGGTGGTGGTATTTCCAATGCCAGAAGTGTTCATACTGAATGTAAAACCTGTAAGATCTGTGGGTATTGTGCAATATTGGTTATATGGTTATTGTATTACTGTAAGTAGCATTGAAAGTACTCTAATCGCGGTGTACTTGTTTTCCTGGTAGCGAGGTTGCCCCATCAAATTAAGGTATGCTTTATACACTATGGTTCCAGTCTGTTTTTGGTTAAGGGTATTTTGTAACACTTCTAGCTGTGTAGGAATATAGACAATTTCATGTCCCCATTCCCTACTGTCATCGCTTAATGTACAGGAACTAACTGTATACCTTTGTTATAAAAGGATTTTCTTTTTCAATGCACCTTTATTTTTTCAGACAACAGACCTCAATAAACTATTAATTTAATGTTTGCCTCTGAGATGTGCTTTTTATTCTCATCAATCCAGGCCCTTTGCATGCCTTAGTATAGGCATTTTCATGTGCACAGCTGAGCACTGTTGCATGGCAACAGCATAAAACAAAGGAAAAATAACCCACACAGTATAATACTCATAGGGCCAGTTTCGCAGACATGGATTAACCCTAGTCCTGGACTAACTTCAATTTTGAATGGAGATTCTCCATACAAAACTAAATTTAGTCCAGGATTAAACTTAATCTGTCGGTGAAACCAGCCCTTAAATTTACTTTGGGAGAACATAATGGAGATATTAAGCAACTAACTTGCATTTGTGTTCTCCAATTAGAGTAGATACCTTGTATGGCATTTTAGGTCATAACTTGAGTGAAAACATAAAAATGCAATTAATGATAAATGCTTGAGGTATCGAAACCAAATCACTCTTCCTGTCGTCAGCAGCAAATTGCGTGTGTTACTAATCTGGCCTGGGTGGCTGACATACAGAACATTATTTAAGCTGTTACACACCTTCATCACAAATGACTTGGCCACAGTTCCAAAAACTCACTGCTCAACTGCAAACTGCCAATGGAAATGTTCTTAACGGAAGTACCGGAGTAATACTTTAAGGAATATTAACCGAGAAATACAGGCAAACACCGGTTTACATTTTGTGTACATTTAACATTCTGTCACCAGTGACACCACCTGACATTCCACACCAATCCAACCTAAATGTTTCGCCAGAAGGACAAACATGCACAAACGGGTGGAGGACATGGAGATGAAATCTCTAGCACTCTTTATTTTCAATTTGCTTATCCAGTTAGTAAAAGAACATTTTTTTCCTCAATATTTACACAATTAACTATAAAAATAGACAAAGAAAGGGGAAAAACATTTAAGAGACAGAGTCTCCTTTAGGCTATTTACACTGACTGACTGCACCATGCTATACTCAAAGCAAACCAGAGCAGTGCTTGTTTTTTTGTGTGTTGTCATGGGGACCACGCCCATCCCTCTGTTATGGTACTGCTAACGGATGTCAGAAATAACCACGGATCACTCATCTTCACCTTACACCTTGCCCCGTTTAAAAATAAAATGGCTTCCATACAATTTACAGTGTTCAAAATCATAATTTACCATATTTTAACTTAGGCTATGATACACTGTGCATCTAAGCATTTTGAGTCTCAATGGACTGTCATTCTTTTGACAATTATATTAGCAACATGTACTTATCAAGCAATGTTCACCATTCAGTCAAAAACATTTACATTTAATTTACTACAAAATGATGCCAAAACTTTTTTCTTCCACAGACAGAATATGTGTTAAGCCCGGATATTAACAATATCAAGAGAAGGCTTCTCAAAACATCTGCCATTTAAAACTTTCTTACATGAGATTTTCTTTTATGTAAATGAGTGCCACTAACATCAAATTCATTTTAGAAAAATATGACCAATAGTACAAAAGCAGTTGTTTTTTGAGCGTGATGTTCTTTCACTGGCCAACAGACCTATACTTTGCCATGTAACTGCAGTAAGCAAACAGGATGCTAGTTGTGAAATATATTTCATAAATGACTAGTCTTCCTTACGAAAATATTGGCTAATCGAAAGCATTTTCCAGGTTGCGACAAGAAAATTTTACGTGTTGTGATACTTTTCATATTTACTTTGTTCACACGAGTCAAGTGCAAGTGTATTGGTTAGGATCGTTTCTATAACTTAAAAAAAAATCAAGACCATATAATTGGAAAGTACACAGGCTAAAATGGCATGAAGGCGGAAGTCAGCCAACTCGACAGGCCCAATCCTGTAAACAGTTAAGAAGGCTCAGATTGTTGAAAAACGATTTTCAACCACCTTTGAAATGCGGTGTGTGGTGCTTTCCTGACGGGCATAGACCGGTACAGTCCATCCGGGTTTCAGCTTTATTTAGCCCTTGGCCGATGAGACTTGTGTCCTCACAACGAGAGTGTGTTCTCTGACGCATCAGAATAGCCGCGTAACTCCGCGCTGAGCCGCACGCCAGCTGGCTTCGCAATGCAAGCGCTCGGGCGTGGCGGCGCGAACGCCGTATCGTTGTACTGTTGCTATGGAGATCCGGGCGACGGCGCCAATGCGTCCGACGGGCGCTGCGTTGGACGAGCTTTCATTTCGCCGCCACTTCCCCTGGAGGGCCATGCAGTAGCTCCTGCCCTCTGGGAAGTACTGATTATTGTGCGTTTTGGAATTCATGTTTACAGCCTGTTTTTTGGCACAAGTATACTCATCTTTATACAATTAAAGAACAGGAAGTGGGGCTGGGGGGCGGGGCTTGCTCGTCTATATCGATTTGCGCTGGACTGCGGAGGGGACGAGAGCTGTACGGGGGGGGCAGGCCGGGGGCGCGGCGTGCGCTACCGCGCCCCCGACGGGCCTTTGCCCTTTCGGGAGGGGTTGGGCGGGTGGTGCGCTCTGCTATGGCTTAGCATCTGGGAGCCGGCGGGAACGGCCCCCCCCTTGCCGTGGGGGGAGGAGGTGCCGCTCGGCGCGAAGGCGGGCGTGGCCGAGGAGCGGGCCAGGGAGGGCTGCTGCAGGGGACTGGCTGCTGGTATACCTGCTGAGAGAGGGACCGCACAAGACGAGGTTACTGCCTGACTGCTGCACTGCTGGTGCGTTACAACAGGAGGGTTACAGTCTCTGTGTGCTATAATATGTGGGTTACAGCGCTGGTGTGTTACAATATGGGTGTTACAGTGTTGTTGAGTTACAATATGGGTGTTACAGTACCGGTGTGTTAAATAACGTGTTAAATGTATGTGAGAGAGACCGGACAAGACTGTTTACAGCATGACTGCTGCTCTGCTGGTGTTGCACAACAGGTGGTTTACATTCTGTGTGCAATAATATGGGTGTTACAGTACTGGTGTGTTACAATATAGGGTGTTACAGTATGTGTGTCACAGTACTGGCGTGGCCTTTAAATGCTACGTGCATCCCGATGGTCATTTCTCTTGCACACATGACTATTCACACAGAGAGTAGTACGCAGTTGTGGGTGTACGAGGCTCTGGGAGGACGCCGGCGGCGATGACAGGTTTTCTGAAGTCGGGGCGCGGCGGGGTAACCGGTACCTTTGGAAACGCTGTAGCCGTAGGCGGCGTACGCCGCCGCGGAGGCCGCCGCCGCCCCGGCCATGGCCCCCGCCATGGCGGCCGCGCTGCCCGCCGTCGACTTGCGGCTCCGCCCCTTCCCGCCCGACTTCCCGCCCCCTCCGGAGCCCTTGGGCCGACCGCGGCTCCGCCCGGACCGGCCCCGCCCCGGGCTGGAGGTGTCCTGCGTGGAGACGCCTGGGGGAGGGACGGGGGGGGGTGGGGTGCGTGTATACATATGACGTAATCAAGCTTCAGGCCTGATCAACCGTTACAACTGCTAGCATCGCATTCAAATGGCAGAGCGGTCATTGCCACAATCCACAAAAAGGCCATTTTTCAAGGGCTCAAGTCTTTACCCTCCTCACAGGTATTCAAATCTACACTCCTTTTGTTCCAAGATGCAAACAGCCTCAAACCAGTGGAGGAAAATACAGGTTCAGAAAGTCCTTCCCCAGTGTTTGTTCCAATCAGGTGGATTTGCTAATTACCACAATTCTTATCATTCTTTTAAATCAGCTGACTGAGCTCATGGGCAGAAGAAACACAGGGCAGGACTTTTACCATCTGACCCCTGGACTTTCCACCTTTGTCCAAGACACTCATGACACATGATTAATTCAAACATTAAGCAACCTTGAGCATTGAGTCACTTGAGAAGATGGCTAACATGCTATAGTGCCACAATGTGGGAAGAAAATTACTGATCCAAAATAGGCTGATTCAAACAGCGTGTTAGATCTCCCTCTACCTTTCACTGTAGTACAACTGCAACAGCTTTAACAAAATGAGGTCTGGCTAGTTCTGGTGCTATCGGGGCGAGAATATCAATTGCATTATACAGAGAAAACAGAATTTGTAATGAGAACTCACAGACAGAGAGTCTGCTACAGCCCTCCGAATTCAGTCTGTCATACTATAGGGCCGTTCCAAGTAAATGTGCTTCTTAATTCAATGAGGTCTAGTTCTTTTTAACTTTCACCTGCAAGCACTTTGTATCTATGTAATTAGTATATTCCCCCATGGCAGCCTGTGAATAAATCGTGTTTCGAACACCGCGTCCATCTCTTCATCTGGTGTTGTGAAGGTGAAGGCGCCCCTGCAGGGGGGGCGCTGTAGCGGCGTCCGGCCCCCCGGGGGGACTCCCGGGCGCGACCCTCACCGTTCATGGTGTCGGAGACGGAGCCGGTGACGGAGGCGGGGGACGTGGTGGCGCGGGACTGGGGGGCCGACGAGACGGGGTCGTCCACGATGACCAGCATGTCGCTGCTGGACTCGTCCGGCGGGATGGAGCCCGGCTGCAGCTCGCTGCTCAGGGAGATCTGCGGGGACGCGCAGCGCCGCCGTTCAAAAAAAAAAATAAATAAATAAAAATTTAATACGGTCGAGGCCGCGAAGGACGGTCGGCTGCCCCGCTTTAAGGACCGCAACGCGTCTTGACGACTTTACCCTCCGTGTGATTTTAGCCAGGGCTTGTGTTTCCTCAAAATTCACCCACAACCCCTGTACCCACTATGATGTCTCCTGGGACATCTGTGTCTCTCTCCTGTTTACCAGGCCCCCTGTGCTTTCTGGAAACCAGGTGGTTGGGGTAATGAGCCAATCACCTGTTACCTCGCTTGTCCTGCTCTTAAGGAATGTGATTAACTGGTCAGAATCTCTGGCTCGCAGGACTGGTTAGAGTACATTGTGGGAAACACCATTCTGTGGAGCAGGGACCTGAAGTAGCCTGCAGTCTCTGGGTACTTAAGGAGAGAAGCTAAAGAGCTGTTAAGGGGAATCCTGCACGTGACTCCCCAGTGTCTCTACTGTACGCATGTCACTAACGTGTTAGTAACTTTGGCTCGTTCATTGCAACTGTGACTATTGTTCATTTAAATAATGGAAGCATGACACTCCCAGGGTACCGAAACCCCTACCGTTTAATGAAACAATCATTTACGTGCCAAAATAAAGACTCTAGCCATGGCTGTAATATGGCTTGGAAATGTTTTATATTGTTTTTCCTCATAGGTGATAGATGTTCTTTGTAATGCGAATCTAATAGCTATTGTAAGTATTTATGGAATAGCAAGTATATGCAGAACATCTAATTATTGTCATTGCATGTCCCTGTTGGAGTTCCCCTGCACCTGACTCCCTCCTCCCCCCCGCCGCTCCTCTTCCTCACCTCGCTGAAGGGGCTGGGCATGGCGGAGTCCATGTCCACGCTGATGAAGGAGTCGTCCCCGTCGGCGGACAGGTTGGAGTTATCGGCCGAGGGGGCGAAGGGGATGACCATGTTCACCCCCTCCTTCCTCCTCTTGGCGTCCACGTCGTCCTCCTTCTTCCTCTGAGGGGGGGAGGGGACAGAGGGGGCAGAGGGGGCGTGACTGTCTGCTACAGGCCGGCCCGGCCTGTGTGAAAGCCCCCAGCAGACGCCTTACCTTCTCTGCGTATTTCTCCCTCTTCCTCTTCCGGTCCTTCACTTTGCTGCACTCCTCTTGCTGCCTCTTCTCCTCCTGCCTGATACGCACTGCAGCAGGAGCACACGACCCCGATGACTATTAGCACTATTATACTGTCACTATTATACACTGTCACTGCTATCACTATTAGCACTATTATACACTCACTATTATACACTGTCACTGCTATCACTATTAGCACTATTATACACTCAGACTGCTATCACTATTATACACTGTCACTGCTATCACTATTAGCACTATTATACTGTCACTATTATACACTGTCACTGCTATCACTATTAGCACTATTATACACTCACACTGCTATCACTATTATACACCGTCTCCGCTATCACTATTACACTGTAACTATTCCCGTTATTACACACTGTAACCACTATCAATATCATCACTATTAGGCAATGTCACCACTATCGCTGTTATCACTATTACAAGCTGTCATCACTATTATCACAATCACATATGGTCACCACTATCATTATTATCAGTATTACAGTCACCACTATCACTATTATACACTGTAACTACTGTCATTATTATCACTGTCACTATTATCACAACAGTCATTACTATCACTATTATTGCTTTTACTCACCATCACGACTACCAGTGCTATATTACTATCATTATTACTGCTATCACTATTACTCACATGTACTACTCTCACTATGAAGGCCTCTGTAATTATGAGATCACTCACACTTCTTCTCCAGCTCGTCGTCATCCAGGAGCAGGCTCACCACCTCCTTGGGCTTGAGGGTGTCTGGCTTAAAGTTCCCCCCCGAAATCACCATCCTTTGGATCTGCGAGGGAGACGGGCAAGGGAGCTCTGAAACGTCGCCAGATTCATTTAGGGAGGGAGGTAACTCAAAAAGAGACCAGACAGCCCAGGCCCAGAGTTTCGACAGACTGTAAAAAACGCTTCTGATTGCGTCTTCAGTGGACCGTTACGCAATTATGAGCAGAGCTCTCGTGGACCGCTACGCACCCCTGAACGCCGCTTTAGCGTCCTCAGCTACACGCCCGACTGCCTCTTCATTGGCTTACTGCCGACCGCGGCTTGACCGCCGATCGACCGCCCGGGCGACTCACCTCGCTCTTCTCCTTGGCGCGCTGCAGGATGCGCTCCTCGATGGTCCCCTTGCAGACCAGCCGGTACACCGTCACCTGCTTGGTCTGGCCCAGCCGGTGGGCCCGGTCCATGGCCTGCTGGTCCACCGTGGGGTTCCAGTCGCTGTCGTAAAATATCACCTGCGGCGGAGGAGCCCCGTCAGTCACACGCACGCGCACCCTGTGACGTGTGATATCGAGTGTGTGTCTGTGTGCGTGTGTGTGTGCATGTGTGCGTATGTGTGTGGTGCGTATGTGTGTATGTGTGTGCGCATGGGTGCATGTGTGTGAGTGTACATGTGAGCGCATGGGTGCATGTGTGTGAGTGTGTGTGTGCATGTGTGTGTGTGTGTGTCCAAGCAACCTGGCACAGAGGGTTAAATCTAACTATGTAACCTGTAACTGTGTCCAATGAAAAAAAAAACACATAGGAAGTCAGACTGTTACAGTGACTATTAGTTAACTTGGAGAGCAAAAGCAGCAATGATTCACGGCCAAGGGAAGCTATAGGGGTTATAACTGGCCACTCAGCGTTCTGCGCGCGGTTGGGTTCTGCGGGACTCACAGTGTCAGCGGCGGTCAGGTTGATGCCGAGGCCCCCGGCCCTCGTGCTCAGGAGGAAAACGAAGATGTCCGTCCTGTTGGGGGAGGAGAGAGAAGAAGGAGTGAGAGAAGAAAACATTCCGACGGACGGGTAACCGTGGCCTCTGAGTCGCCCTCTGAGCCGAGCCCAACCCGGCGGGGCCTACGGCTCGGGAAAACGTCCGCGCCGTTTAACTGAATCGCGCTGGCCCGCTGGTGAGCGCCGAACAGCCCCGCATGTGAGCAGCGCTAAACGAGCTAAAGAGCGCTAACGAGCTAAAGAGCGCTAACGAGCTAAAGAGCGCTAACGAGCTAAAGAGCCGCATGCCAGGGAGACGGGGCGGGAACGGGAGGACGGACGCGGCCGCCCAAGGCTAAACGGAGACAGACGCGCGGCGGCGGCTCCCCGCCCCGCCCCGGCTTCCCTGCGGGACTCCCGGCTTTCGGAAACCGGAGCGTCCGTTTCGACCGACGCCGGGCCGCTCACCTGCTCTGGAAGTCGGCCACCATGTCCCGGCGCTCCGAGATCTTGGAAGACCCGTCCAGCCGCATGTAGGTGTGCTTCCGGTAGACCATGTACTCCTGGGACAGGGAGGGGGGGGGGAGAGGGGCTTAGAGAGCAAATTTACTGCGGCGTTCCCCTGCCCCTTCTAACAAACACACAGAGAGCAGCTCAAGCCACCAAATACACCACTGTGAGTGAAATATGTATGTAAATACACCAAGCTGAAAGTACGTATGTGAGTATATACACCTCTCTGAGTAAATATGTGTGTTAGTACACCAAGGTAAATCTACATACATGTGAATATACACCACTGTGAGTAAAATATGTATGTAAATACACCAAGCTGAACGTACATATGTGAGTATATACACCTCTCTGAGTAAATATGTGTGTTAGTACACCAAGGTAAATCTACATACACGTCAATATACACTACTGTGAGTAAAATATGTGTGTAAGTACAGCAAGGTAAAGTGTAAGTGCACGGGGAGATTGCGATCATGGAATGAGGAGGGGGCATGGGGCATGGGGGAGATTGCAATCAAGGACTGTGGGCTGTGGGGAGGGGGGGGGGGGGATTGATTGCAGTTTTATATGAAATTATGTATTCCTGGAGGAGTACAGCATTATCAGTGGGTGGGCCCTGCCAACTTAGGCCCACCCGTATCAACAGTCTGGCCACGCCCAAGTTGTCTCCATAGTGGCCAGCAGAGATGTGTTGCTTAGCGATGGAAGGATTAATCGTACACACGGACTGATTTGTGGTTTTAGCTGGCCTCATAAAATGACTCAAACCCTGACAGGGTCAAAGAATCCACAATAAAATACCACAAAACGTAAAATATACCAGATTGACGTCAAGAGAATCAAAGTGACATAATCTCTCCAAGGAGCAAAAAAAAAAGTTGTTTTGGAGAACCTGTTGCTTATCAGTGGACAGTGGCATGAGGTTTTATTCAGGATAATTCAACCAGGAGCGTTCACAGCCGACAGACCGGCAATGTCTGAAACAGACCGATAAGTCTTCTATCTCTTTCTGCCAACCGTCAGGATGCAGAAACACAACATGCCAACACCGAAGGAAAAAAACTCAACCGATCTCACTGAAAACGCCACGCACGCCAAAATAACAAAACCTCTTTTCCGACCTCTTCGCATCTATTTGAGAACATAACCTCAAATTGGCTGCAGCTGTGCAGTCTCAGCCTGCTGACCCAATGTTGATACAGAAAGTGTTTTGTTAACATGAAAAAATCTTCTTCTTTTTTTATTCAATCAATTTACGTGTCAATCACAGGCTCCGCCCCAGACCTGTTTATGCTCTTAAAATAAATGGGAGCTAAATGACTTGACTGTCCCCTTCAGACTCATTACCGCTGGCTCCAGTGATTCATGCATTTTTCCCCTCTCTAATCTGGGGTCTAGGACAGTTTTGCAGTGGGTAAAAAAAAACAAAAAACAGGCCGACCGCGTCTGTTAAGAGCGAAGCTCTGCATATCGCATCTCATACCTGTGTGAGTGTGAGCGCGAGTGTGTGTGTGTGTGTGTGTGTGCATTTTTGTGCATGAATGCATGCACAAGAGCGTGCGCGTACGTGTGATTGCAGCAAGCGCATGGGAAGTATGTGCGCGTGTGTGTGTGTGTGTATTTGTCTATGTTTGTTTATGTATGCGTCAAGTGGATGTGCGCCTGCATGCGTGTGCGTGCGAGTGTGTTTATATTTGTTTAGCGTGCGTGCGTGCGTGCGTGCGTGCGTGCGTGCGTGTGTGTGTGTGTGTGTAAATGCGCGTGCGTCCGCACCTCCAGCAGGTCGATCATGCGGGTCATCTGGGAGTAGATGAGGACTCGGTGGCCCTGGGACTTCAGCCGGGTCAGCAGCAGATCCAGCGTGTGCAGCTTCCCGCTGTCCGTGATCAGGGTCTCCTTGTCTGGAACACAGAGCGAGACGGCACCGCTGATGAATAAGCCCCGCCCCTCACCGCTAAACAGAGCCGCGTGCGCCGCCAGCTAGCGCTACAAATATGGCAGTTTCCCGTCCGTTTCCCTTTAAAAACATACCAATTTCCTGGTCTAAGCCACTGAGGGCTGGAGAGTTTTTAGTACAAGGGATGAGACGGTCCTCAAGTCTCACACCTGATGACCCCTTTAGGTCAGGGCTGCCTATCCCTGTTCCTGGAGATCTACCGTCCTGCAGGTTTTCATTTCAACCTTAACTTGGCACATCAGATATGACCAATTCACAGCTCAAGTAATTTGATTTGAAACTGTAACATGTTATAAAGTATGCAAACACCATGCATTTTTCTAGCAAGAATGGCTATGAAGTTAGATGCTAAGTTAGCTAACTGGCTTCAATATTTGCTAATGTTAGCTAACTACAGTAGCTACACTTTTACTCATAAAAATGCATGAAACACATTGGTAATACCTAGCTAGTTGCTGGACAAAGGTAGACCATTTTAACATAACTGAAATACCCAAAACAAATCGTGAAAGGGAATTTATTAGCAAGCTCGTCTAACATTCATCAGTAGTGCTAGCAAGCCATATCAAATTTGCCAGTTAGACAGTTAGCTAGCCTTAATTGTAAGACAGGCCTCATATTAACAGCCAAGGATGTAAACAGAGTGTACCACTGCAAGGCCCTGCCCAGAACTGGAGATGCTCAGTGCCCCATCCACCCATTGCCATGGTAACATGCAACACAAAAGCACCCATCCTGCCTCCTCCAGCCAGCAGCGCCTCCCTCCTCCAGCCAGCAGGCCCTCCCTCCTCCGGTGAGCAGCCCCTCCCACCTCCAGCGAGTATCCCCTGCCTGTAATCCAATCCCCTGCAGCCAGAACCCATTTGTGACCTAAGGGTGACCCAATTAAAAAACCAGCATGGAGCAGTCGCCAGCTAATTACCCCAACTGACCGCCACCCAACTGCACTACTGCTCGGGTTAATTTAATTGAACAGTCCAATTACCATCAAGGTCTGCTAGGAACGAGGCAAGCCCAGAGGTGCCACTGCCACTCGGCACCCTGGGATGCCTGCCCTTTCTCTCACACAGCTCATCCCTCATTTTGAGAGGGAGAAGCTAAACCTCAGTGCATTATTTACAATGCTGTCGACATATCAGTAGCGTTAAATTTTTTTTTAACTAAAACCAGGCATCTCTTATCACTAGAAGATGTAAGACTTCCCCTTAGACTTGTTCATCCCAAGGTTTCTTCCTACATGTCCTCCAGGACGTTCCTTGCCACTGCCTCTGGCTTGCTCAGTGGGGGGTTTAGGCCAGAGTATACTGTTGTGGCAAATTATTTAGAAAACTTGCTTTATATGTAAAAAAATGGATTGATCGATTGGTTATTCCCAATGTTCTACAAACTGTTATTTGGGAGTGGGGAGCTTTGCAATGGCACAGCCATCTGTGATTAATACCAGTTTATTTGTTTAGGAAAAAATCTCATACTTTGGCTTTGATTCCACTTTGATTTACATTATGAGGCAGATTTATGTGAAAATGTAAAACTCTAACTGACAGAAGTCCAAGACCACAGGCGGTTGTGTTTGCGGGCTTTCTGGGAACTGCTAAGCAGCCGGAACGGCCCCTGGACCCACTTCAGTTCATCAACCTCCCCAGGCACTTAGCCCCATAAGTACTCTGTAAAGAACGAACGTCTGCAATCATCGCCATGTCAAAACGTAGCACGGAAATCACAGGGGCATTGTGGGGACGGAATTTACGAAGCGCGTACAACAGCGAAGCTTTAGTGCGCACGCCCTGGTAATTAAACTGGGCGCTTTGCACGCAAACCGGCGTGTCCTTGGTTATATTCGCACTTCCAGGTCCGCCGCGTTTCCGGAGCTAGTCGGGTTCGAATCCGTTTTTCGGCGCGGCTCGCGTTCCAGCTTTCCCGCCCGATCGTTCCCACGGCGAAACCCGGGGCGTGCCGCGGTCACTTTCCCTTCGGAACCTGGCACGCGAGGGCCGCGGCTAACATTCCTGGTTCCTGGGAACCCCGAACTGTGAGAAATCACACCGGGCTCCTCTGGGTCCGAGGCCTCGGGGAGAAAGCGCTATGTTATCCCCGTTCCAGACGGCCGTGGTTCCGACCCCCAAAATGCCGGCTCCTGCATCCACCGCCTCTTAGCAGAGACGAGCTGGATGAAAGAACCGGAGACGAACGAGAGCACTGCCAAGTGCGGAACACCCAGGCCGTGAAACCCACGGAGACTCGGGGGTCTTCTCAGCCACCCGCACTTTACTGCATCGTGCACGCTTGAGTTCAACCCGAAGAAGCGCTGGCTATGAGTGAAAGGGGAGAGGGACTACAGTCGATGTCGATCGAGGGGGACAGCAGGCGCTCGGCCCGGAGGGCTGGTGCAGGGGCGGCGCTGCAGCTCCCCCTGCTGGCCACTCATAGAAATCCAGCGTAACAGAAAGGTGCACAAAGGCAATCGATCAAATCCAATCAAATAACCCTGGCCCAAAAGCCGCATAGAGCAAGTGGGAGGCAGCGAGAAGGAAAAACTCAGAGAAAGACAAGTTGGAAGAAAATTTAGAAGGAACCAGACACAGTAAGGGGGACCCATTCTCCTCTGGCCAAAAGCCAGGTGTTTTCAAATTCAAAGTCCCATAATATGACCAAACTCCACCTCATATTAAGCTCAGGGTTGTGGCTTTCATTTCAAAAGAGGATGCAGATTTCACTGGTCTAACTACCTCACCATCAAATACAGCATCTGGTGAACCAGGTCTAAACTGACAAGAGGGAAGGGAGCAGCTGGCCTCCCACCACGAGCCAAACTGCAATGTAGTGAGTTACCTCTTCTCCCACCATACAATGCATGCTGGGAAACAAATCGCTCATCACTATAAGGTCATCTGCAAGCTTTGAAAAAGGTGGTTCTGCATCAGACCACACTCTGAACAGCGGAGATGCAGGAGCTGATCAGTCTTGCAACCTTACAATTGCCCAGACATACGTTACCACATCAGAGCTGCAACGGAGCCAGTGGAGCAAGGTCTCCAGTGACCAACACCGACAGTGTCCTGCTTAACTGTGCAGTTAGCAAAATGCCAACAGACTGGCAAACAAAATATCGTAACCAAAATGGATGGCTCACTCTCAGAAAATGGTTGACCTGAAGTATATTTTTAATCTTATGAATGCAAAAAAAAAAAATTATTATTGATGTTCCACCTCGGGTTTGGGCCAAAGAATTTATGCTTCACTTCTAACCAAAAGCAGGAGAAACATGGTTCCCCCAGGTCCGTAAATCACCCTTTGATCAGCCTCATGTCATTCAGAAGGGCTCGTGTGAAGGCAGCACAGCAGACACTGTAAACAGTTATGTACCCTGCTTATTTTACTAATATCAAAAGTCTCTGGACGTTTCCTGCTATTTAGCCGAAAATGTTTTTTCTTTGAGAGGGCAGGAAGGGGAGAGAGTTTCCCACAGTCTCAGGCACACGAGTCCTCTCCGAGCTGTTCTCAGGAGTCTCTCGCACACCACACGGTTCAGACCGGACTCACACACTGCGGATCTCAGCACAGTTCACCGTTCACATCCTAGAACAAAGTGACTGTCAGAATGTACCCTACCTGAAAAAGAGGTTATGATTGGCAGTTGTTTGTACACCTGTGGTGAAGCTGAGGGCAATACGCCAAAATGTTTGAATCTTTCAGACTCATCGTAACTAAAAATATTAAGTATGGATCTTTTCTGAATGCAGTTACTGAATCCCTCAGATCTATGCACTCTGTTTTTAACCAAAAGAGCACGGAAATGAAGAGAAGGCTCCTGACACCAGCATTTCAACTGCAGGAACACACTGTAAGATCTTTCAGAGAACAGTATAAGGTTGGGCTGTAAGATCTTTCTGAGAGCAGTATAAGGTTGGGCTGTAAGATCTTTCTGAGAACAGTATAAGGTTGGGCTGTAAGATCTTTCTGAGAACAGTATAAGGTTGGGCTGTAAGATCTTTCTGAGAACAGTATAAGGTTGGGCTGTAAGATCTTTCTGAGAACAGTATAAGGTTGGGCTGTAAGATCTTTCTGAGAACAGTATAAGGTTGGGCTGTAAGATCTTTCTGAGAACAGTATAAGGTTGGGCTGTAAGATCTTTCTGAGAACAGTATAAGGTTGGGCTGTAAGATCTTTCTGAGAACAGTATAAGGTTGGGCTGTAAGATCTTGCAGAGAACAGTATAAGGTTGGGCTGTAAGATCTTGCAGAGAACAGTATAAGGTTGGGCTGTAAGATCTTTCTGAGAACAGTATAAGGTTGGGCTGTAAGATCTTTCAGAGAACAGTATAAGGTTGGGCTGTAAGATCTTTCTGAGAACAGTATAAGGTTGGGCTGTAAGATCTTTCTGAGAACAGTATAAGGTTGGGCTGTAAGATCTTTCAGAGAACAGTATAAGGTTGGGCTGTAAGATCTTTCTGAGAACAGTATAAGGTTGGGCTGTAAGATCTTTCTGAGAACAGTATAAGGTTGGGCTGTAAGATCTTTCTGAGAACAGTATAAGGTTGGGCTGTAAGATCTTTCAGAGAACAGTATAAGGTTGGGCTGTAAGATCTTGCAGAGAACAGTATAAGGTTGGGCTGTAAGATCTGTCAGAGAACAGTATAAGGTTGGGCTGTAAGATCTTTCTGAGAACAGTATAAGGTTGGGCTGTAAGATCTGTCAGAGAACAGTATAAGGTTGGGCTGTAAGATCTTGCAGAGAACAGTATAAGGTTGGGCTGTAAGATCTGTCAGAGAACAGTATAAGGTTGGGCTGTAAGATCTTTCTGAGAACAGTATAAGGTTGGGCTGTAAGATCTTTCTGAGAACAGTATAAGGTTGGGCTGTAAGATCTTTCTGAGAACAGTATAAGGTTGGGCTGTAAGATCTTTCTGAGAACAGTATAACGTTGGGTTGTAAGATCTTTCTGAGAACAGTATAAGTTTGGGCTGTAAGATCTTTTGTGAAAATAGTTTAAGGTTGGGCTGCAAGATCCTTGGTGAGAATAACGTAAGATTGACCTGTCAGATCTTGGCGTGAACAGCATAAGGTTGGGCCGTAAAATTTCGATGAGAATAATATAAGGTTGGGCTGTAAGATCTTTAGTGAAAATAGTATAATAGTATAAGGAGGAGCCCAAGATTGCATCACTTAATTCCCAGCATGCCCCAGGTGTGAATGAAAGGGAAACGGAGGCAGTAATGACAGGGTAATTCTGAAACAGCATCTCTGCTCACTGACTCAGACCAGCGCTTTCTGAAACAATGAGCAGCTTTCAGGCTAAACTTCCTCTCTTTGTGCTCCTTCGCACTCAGTGGAGTTCCCAGAACATTCTCACATGGCCTGGGCCTGATATGGCTACCTCACTTCCTGTCCCGCGATCTGCGGTCTGTCTGGAATGATGACCGCTTGCTATATCACTCAACTGGCTTACACCAGTGTTTCTTAAACTATGGGTCGGGACCCAAAATAGGCTGTCAAAGTGTATGGGGGGGTCCTGGAATGAGTCTGTAGAATGTCTATTTGACAGGTCCCTGAAAAGTACTAAATTTCTAAGTTAGGGCTCAATATTAAACAGCATTTATAATTTTAGTCCCGTTATTACAAATTTTAAGAACCAGTGGTTTATAATAAACATACTTAAGGTATATGTAAAATAGTATAAAGTCACAAACCGTCTTAAGTTAAGCTGTTCAAACCTAGCTCTAGGTCATACTGTTATTTTCAGACAAAAACCCCACCATCAGCCCCAGACACAGAGTAGGTCAAAGGTCATACCGGGAATCCTGATGAAGGACCAGCCATGTCGGGGGTAAATGGCCATCACTCCCCCGGGGGCTTCTGGGAAGAAGGCCTGGGAGCGCGCGGCCCAGGCGGCGGCCAGCTGGGGGGTCCCGTACAGGAAGCACTGCTTGGCGGCCACGCTCCCGCCGTCCCTGGCCGCCCGCCACTCGTACTCCGCGCTGCGGTCGGCGCAGTAGCGCTCCATGGGGACCCCCGTCACCTGCCGACCAATCGGAGAGGAGGGCCGTCAGAACCCGGGAACTGCGTCCGATGCGCTTTTTAGCTCATTCGTTCATTTTATTTTGAATGGACTTCTTTATCTCCCCGATGTGTGATTGTTGTGCTAGTTGTGCTGTTCCGGTTACCGCGGTCACCTTAAACACCTATGCAAGTAGCACCACGGGGGAAGGGCGGCCAGTTGCTCGCAAACCGACAACCATTTCATGTCCTCAGGGAAACTCAAATCAGGCCCTCAAGAGTAGCAGTACTGCTGCTTTTCGTTCTTCTCTAATCAGGACTGACTTAAACTTGGGACACCGGGTGAGTTAAACCTCCATCCAATCAGCGGCTAATCGATCAAGTAACTATCAGGTAGAAATGACAACCAGCAGCGCAAATGGCCTCAAGGGCCAGATTTAAGAATCCCTGCAGGTTGTGTAGTACTAGAGCGGATGGCTAGCACTGGTGGAAGGAGAAGCATATTTCTCACTGGGGGTCTGGTGCATTGCTGGGACACGACTGAACAGCACACTGCATTGAGATGCAAAACGGAATCGTCAGAAAACAAATCCTGGAAGAGACTTTGTGAGGGAGTTCCACAGGTCCCAGCAAGCAAGTCAAACCCAATGACTTTATCGTCCGCAGACAGTTGTACTTAACCGAGGCAGCACACAGTTATAGGTCACATACACTGTATAAAGGCGGCTCGGATGACGTGTGTTTACTGGAAGACGGGGCGGCCTGAGGACCGCAGAGGCGGCGGGTCCAGAGAGCAGCGGGGGTGCATAAACACGGAGAACAGAAGCACAGAGGACGGTGGGGGGCTTGTGTTTTTTTTGTGCCTTTGTGCGCTGTTTGTTTAAACTGCTGGAGCTGGCGAGGGGGCTCTCCTGAGCTGCACGTTCGCCAGACGAGGACGTCACAGTTCAGGAGCCCCCCCCCCCCCCATCCCCGACCCCCCCGACCCCCACGAGCACAGCCCAGCAAACAGCTCCTGAGTCTGTCTGGACCAAGAGTTCCTTCTGCAGCCACCTCTCTGAAAAGCGTTTGACAGTCGAGTTCATTAAAAACTCCTAGTCTACAGTCTGGACCTCATTAAACTGGCTACGATTTAAAGAGCTCTAAGGCTCATTAGTAAGTAAATTATATATCCCTCAATTTCACATATATAATTAATATCCTGTTGCATGGATTCATATTTTTTTAAATTATTTTTTCTGAACTCCATAGAGGCTGAGCTCCATTAGTGGTCACAGAGCAGTCACCCTTAGAATCACCATAGGTGAAGGAATCCAGCAAGGAAACGCAAGGCCAAAATGGCAGCCATTATAACGGGAATGTCACAGCTGTTGGTTTGGGAGCCATTTAACCCTTTGGAGAGCTGGTTTTTTGGAATACTTTTCCAAAATTTTCAGTCAGTGTTCTAGAACTCAATTGTTTTCCATTACCAATAGTGGCTGTTACATCAGCATTAGAATGTTCATTCTAATCACATTTGTAATGAATAGTCTAATGAGGCTATAACAATCACTACTGGTAATGGAAAACTATGGAGTTCTAGATTACCGACTTAGAATTTTGAAAATGTAGTCTGAAAAAAAAAGACTCTCCAAAGGGTCAAGAGAGACAGGGTGTGAGTTTAGGGGATATCACAACGGGGTTGTCAGAACAGTACTGCGTTCCCACCCATCCAGCCACCCAGACCTCACCCTTGGGACGGATGCAAAGAGGAATTTGGGGGGCTCCGTAGGCTGGCAGGGCAGCGGGCCGGACGGCGCCGCCCGTCTCCGGTGCACGTAGACGTCCGCGTGGCCCGTCACGCCGGGCCGGTGGCGGGCGAACACCAGGTCCTGAAACCAGAGGTCAGAGGTCAGAGGTCAGGGGTCAGGGGTCAGGGGTCAGGGCGGGGCTTCTGAAGGGCGGGGCCGAGCCGCGCCGGGGGACCCACCTGCAGGACGGCGCTGTGCTGGGTGCTGGGGAAGGAGGTGGGCGAGTCGGGCCAGAGGATCAGGTCGCGGCGGGAGAGGTACCGCGACGGCCCCGGCCCCGCCCCCCCGTCTCCGCCCTGGGCCCACAGGCGGCGCTGGTGGAGCCGGTAGGAGGACTTCAGGGTCAGGAAAAGGGCTAGCCACCTGAGAGAGAGAGAGAGAGAGAGAGAGGGAGGTGGGAGGGGCAGAGGGGTCAGAGGTCATACGTGATAAAACTGAGAAAGGACAGACGCGTGTAGGGCCCTGCACCCACCTGACCAGGGTCCCCTGAAGCATCAGGTTGGACATTTCGGCCGGCGACACGTCGATGAATCGCAGGAAGGAGAAGCAGCTGCCCTCGTCGTTGCCTGGGGAACAGACGGGCGACCGGAGGACGGACAGACAGGAAGGACAGCCGTGAGAGGTAGCGGTCGGGCAGGAGTGTGACGGATGTGTGTGTGTGTGCGCGTGCGTGTGTATGTGCATGTGTGTATGTGCGTGTGTATGTGCGTGTATGTGAATGTGTGTATGTGTGTGTGTGTGTGTGTGCGTGTTTGTGCATGTGTGTGTGTGTGTGCGCAAGACTCACCTTTCCTGTGGAACAGAGACTGCTGTATGTGTTGGGGGGAGAAGGGAGACAGCAGGACCTGCAGGAGTCTGCAAACAGAAACACCCAAAACTTCATTATTCCCTGTGTTATTATCTGTACTAACGGCACACATCCTCTCACAAGCCAAACTCAGGCAGAGGTGCTTAGAGGTATGTGGCTATGACGTTACACATTACCATTAGTAATTAATAATCTTAATCCATTTTAATGGCTATTTCGGCATTTTAAAACCAAGCAACTAAAAAAAGTATAGAAATAGTAAAAAAAAAAACAGTCTTTGAATAAAATCAACCTGAGCATACAGAAAATCATGACGTGCATTTTGTATGGGTAGCATATAAATTGTAAGACTAAACGTGGGTAACATTTAGGAAAGAAAGATTTAGAAAATAAATAATGTGATTTCCATCAGAAGAAAGGTTCTGAGAAAGAGGGGATTAGCATGTGTTCACACACGCAGGGTGACTGGGAGAAAATGGCTGCCGCGCGGCGAGGACTGAGAGGCGACAGCGGTACAAGCGGCCACCTGACCTGGTGCGCCACTGGCTGCAGGCGGAGAGCAGGCCCTGGCGGAACAGGAACTTGGACATGACGTAGGGCCTGAGGGACATGTGGAACGGCGAGCGGGTCTCCTGTCGCTCAAACAGGTCCGGGTGGTTACACACCTACGATCCAAGGACAAAGACGAAGACACATGATATAGGTCAAAGACGCAGACCGTGCTGCTCCATGCTGTCATGTGGTTATTGAAATCAGCTGTATTTTGAGGGACGTCCATGCACTGGGGTTCTAGGAAATCAAAGATGTTTAAATCTGTCAGGAATTACTGTCAGGAGCAATTGACAGAAAGGATGTCTTCCTCAGACGAATAATGCATGAGGAGGCCCTCCTTTGCGGAGCAGCATTAGGAGGCCCTTTCTTGCGAAGCTGCATGAGGAGGCCCTTTCATACGGAGCTGCGCGAAGAGGCCCTATCTTGCTGAGCTGCATGAGGAGGCCCTATCTTGCTGAGCTGCGTGAGGAGGCCCTATCATTGGGAGCTGCATGAGGAGGCCCTATCTTGCGGAGCTACGTGAAGAGGCCCTACCTTGCGGAACTGCATGACAAGGTTCATGAGGCTGTTGGTGGTGCTGTGAGCCTGTTGGGTGGACCCCATGGAGGACTGCAGCAGGTCTTCGATGGAGATCTTATTCTTCAAGGCCTGGTACAGCAGCCTCTGCCGCCCTGTCAGGCTGCAGTACGTGAGGATCTCGATCTGCAGGGAGTGGGGATGCACGTGTCATCAACAGCTGTTGGGTCTCAGGATTGGTCCAAAAGTTGTGAAACCACAGAGCGATTTAAAATCAGTTTATTAAAACGAGGTTTTTTTAATAAACTGACAAAAAGGTTTCCGGGATAGATATCACTTATCGTAGAGAAAAGCATGCTACATTTTTTTTTTGCTTTTTTGTGGGAAACGGTGAAGGGTTTCTGCCAGTACCTTGTCGGAGAGCTCGTTCTCCACGTCTTTCTTAATCCGCCGCAACATGAAGGGCTTCAGTATCATGTGCAGGCGAGAGAGCTGGTCTGGGTAAGAAAAAAGAAAGGAGAATGAAGCTTAGCAGCTTAGCAACAGATCTACAGGTTTTCTACAGTTTATCTTTCACTATGCGGTACAAGGTGGTACATAGAGATAAACAGATAAATTCCGTACAATTCAGCAAATTTGTGGCAGGGCATATTCAATTTCATTACAAGAGAAGATTCGGGCGGCAGCCGCGGCGCTGTTACTGCACACACAGTCAGACTCCAGCTCAAACCGAGACACTCACTCTCGTCGATGGCAGACTTGTTCTCCGCGTGGCTCTCGATGTCTTTGGAGAACCACTCGTTGAATTCCTCGTGGGAGTCAAAGAGCGTGGGCATGATGAAGTGCAACAGCGCCCACAGCTGGAGAGAAACAGCGAGGCGGACCGTACTGAGTCACATGGAAACCACAAATCTTAATCTGAGGAGCCGTAAGTCTTCTACATAGTTTTATGGATAGCGTTCCATTGCACTAATCAACATGCATGTTTCATCCTTGTGGTCCACAATGATTCAAACTGCAGAGTGGACATCAATAGGGGGCAAAGATCAGTCACCAATCACAGCGGGCCGGTCAGCCTGTGGTCAAGGTGGGCCGGTCAGCTTGCGGTCAAGGCGGCGCGGTCGCTCACCTCGGCCATGGTGTTCTGGATGGGCGTCCCGGTCAGCAGCAGGCGGTTCCGGCACTGGAACTGCAGCAGGATCTTCCAGCGCACGCTGGTGCTGCTCTTCAGGGCCTGGGCCTCGTCCAGCACCATGTACTGCCACTTGACCCGCTGGAAGTACTTCACGTCCTGGACCACCAGCTGGTAACTGGTGATCACCACGTGGAACGGGGCATCCTGAGTGTACAGGGTTTTCTACCGGCAGAGGAGCGTGGGAAATGGAGTCTGTTAGAGCACTGAAATTCAATCCAACCCAAAGTCAATCTACCAGCAGATGCTGGGGGAAAATGGACTAGGCGAGCACGGCCTTGTTAAAGCCATGAACACCAGATCACCGTACCTGGCTCCAGAACTTGCGGATGATCTTGCGGTCGTGTGGGTTTCCCCAGTATGGCAACACCTAAAGGACAAAATAATAATGGAATAAATCATCCAACGCAGAATTTAATATCAGCGTGCCCAGGGGGTGGGGTCACAGGTCAATGAAGAATATTTGTCAAAAGAAAGTTTATAGTTAGAATAAGCGCACAGCAAACCAGTGTCGTCTACAGCATTGATACAATTCATTCAAACCCAGGTGATGCAGTAACACAGAATTCCTCCAGAGGTGCTAAAGCTCACAAACAAAACTATAATCCAATCGGAACACGTAAGATGATCTCTACTCATCCAATGGCAGTAAATGAGAGCCCTTGATAAAACACTGACAGCAATCTCATGCCTAGCGTCCCAACCTGTGCTGTTACGAGCGACTGTATTTATCTGCCAAACTCATTTTCATTACATTATATTACATTACAGGCATTTAGCAGACGCTCTTATCCAGAGCGACTTACACAACTTTTTACATAGCATTTTACTGAAGCAATTTTGGTTAAGTACCTTGCTCAAGGGTACAACGGCAGTGCCCTACCCGGGAATCGAACCTGCGACCTTTCGGTTACAAGCCCAGTTCCTTACCCACTGTGCTACACTCCGTCGGCTTTTATCAAAACGCCACAGCCCTGAGGCCTTTGTGCTCCACCAACAGCTGCTAGCACGCGCGCGTTTCCCAGGAAGCTTCTACCAACGGAAAACCTTCCCCGGCGCTTCTTCAAACGCTTCACCGCTCGAACCATAACCGACCACAGGCTGGGAAATTCTGCGCACAAAAGCCGCCGAGGTTACCTTGAATTTGGGAACGAAGCGGGTGAACTCCTGGTGCCAGTTGTTGAGCGTGGAGGCGGGGGAGATGATTAAGAAGGGGCCCCAGATGTTGTCCCGCTGCGGAAGGACAGGACAGGACGGGACAGGATTAATCGGGCGGCAGGTGCGCGGCCGCCGCGGGGGGGGGGGGGCGGGGAGAGGAAACGGGAAGCGCCGGCCTTCCTCCCCGCCGCGCTTCCTGCGGACTGACACCGCGCGGCTCTTCGCGCTCCGGCAAAACTCCACCAGTTTCCTCTGGCCTCACATGCACCTCCAGGCCCCGTTCGCTTAGAGAGGGGGGGGGGGGGGGCAGCTGGAGCGGGCCCGTGGCCTCACGAGACCAGAACGTGCGTTCTACCCTGCTGTGACCCGGAGTGACGCACTGTGACGTGCGCGTTGACGCACTGTATTTCTGTCAGTGTGCAAAACCCAGCTGTACAAACCACAAAACGTTTGACATTTTTAAACAGTAGACTAGGCCTTGTGAATAGCACTTAGTGAAACATTTTAAGTGGAATTAAGTCTACTACCCCACAATTCTCATTTTGCGTGTTAGTAAATATTGCAGTAAATAGGGAAAAAAAATACTCTAGAAAGAAACAAATATCAATTTGAAAATGAATTCAGGAAAAATGCTTTGCTGGCACAAAGTATACAACAATTAAAAACCCATTAAAAGCTTTGTAATGTATAAATTCTGGTAATTTTATTTGATTTGGCTTTTGAAGAGGACTTGCATACTTTCCTTTGAAAAATGGTAACAAAATCTACATTCCTCGTTGCAATGATCTTCCTGCCATGAAATGGTGAGCTCAGCTCTAACCACAGCTCGCTGCATCATCACCTTGCCATGGTGACCACGTACCTCTGCCAGGTGTGCCAGAAGGGCAATGCTTTGGACCGTCTTTCCCAGGCCCATTTCATCAGCCAGGATGCCATTTATGCCCTGGTGAAGCAACAGGAAGTGAGGTCACAACCGAGCAACGTTCTCGAGTGCTTTCCATTGAAGGACTCGCTCAGCCAATGACAAGCTAAAGCATGACAATCAGGAGAAGGAATTAATTCTAATCCAGGAACAAACAGACTCCTCCAGGCCTGGCAAGCAGTGCAGGTATGAGGTGGAGGTGTGGTGGACAGGGCAGTGGGTGGGGCAGGGGGCGGAGCTCACCTGCTCGTACAGGTTGGCCAGCCAGTTCATGCCCTTGAGCTGGTAGCCCTTGAGCTTCCCGTTGAAGATGGTGGGCTGGGGGATGTCCTCGCCGGCGCTGATGGACGGGTTGGAGAGGCTGTAGCTCTCGCCGAAGCCCGAGGTGGAGTCGCTGGCCACTCGCAGCGAGGCGCAGCGGCTGTCCTTGGCCTCCTCGTCGAACAGCCTGGTCTGAAGGAAGACACGCGCTCAGCTCCGGCCCCGACTCCGCCCCCCTTCACCACTCCGTCAAGTCAAAACCCCACCCTGCTCAGACTCCTCCTCCATCTTCCCTCCAACACCAGCTGTATTCAGCTAGCCACAGCACGCTTAGTCGTTGTCTCTGAGGAATGGATTTAAGGGAGTATCATTGTGTCTTCGCACTATAAATGCAGCTAATTCCAGAGACTGCTGAGCTCATAATGCAGTGGGCGAAATGTGAAAAATTAGCACTTGTTAGTTCATCTAACAAGAATGCACCTTGTAGAACAGAAGCCTCGATCCTTGATCTTAGCAGCGGGGTAACTGACACCCCCCACCTTCAGATCCATAACCGCCGTCTGAAGTGGCTACATGAATGCCTCTCATCGATCCCCTGTCAGTCTAGATAGTGGTGTGGGGTAATTGCGGAGTCGATTTACACATTGTGAAAGCTTACTCAGACAGAGGAAAACCTTAAACGCTTCACTGCCATGTAGAAGAAACTGAAGGCATAATCGCTGACTTCAGATAGCAATTTTTAATTAGGCCTAAGCCAAAGCCAGGAGATCGATGGGTCTATATTCTACAAGAATCCACTCAATTTTAAACTCCTTAATAAGTTTAGACTAAAGACTAAAGCTCATTGTGATGTGTCACGAAGCTAAAGAGGCATTAAACAACAATCCCCAATTAATGCATGCAGAATTTACACCCTTTTCATGCAACTGAACAAGAACGACGCGATCCTGGCATCCGTTAAATCCAAAGAGAAAGAGATTGCGGTAACCAGGCAAAGCAATGAACGGCGCTGTTAATGCACTTGTGACTGCGTAATGTCATTACTACAATCGTTTCCCTTCTCAGTAATCTGACAAATGTATTGGATCTTATTTTGTTAAGCTTGTGATAGCCCCCCCTCCCGGTGATGCAGTTACCGGCGTCGGCTTTCACTCAAGTCTCTCTGACGCCCTTCCGGTCGAGAGACGGGAGCGGTGTCGTTTTTCGTTATTTTGATAACGGAATTAGCAACCCTGCTGGCCGATCTGCAGGCATAGTTACCCACAGCCAAGCTTAAAGTATCGACCCGCGTTAAAGATTTTCAATAAGGGTGCATTTTCCGTCTCCTGCCAGTCTGCGGTACTTCCTGTTGGATACAGGGGGCAAGGGTGATTGGCTCTCCGAGACCCCTCCCATTGTGTGACATCACAATGGCCCATTCTGGACCTTCTAAGTGAAGTTTCTATAGTTTCTATATACAGGTTGGACATTACTACGGTGCATATCTGCACATTGAAATGAAGTTATGCACTTACTCTTGTACAGGGCTGGGCTAAGTCTGGGTTAGAACACTTACTCTAGCCTGGTGGATCTGGTAGGCCTCTTTGGCGTTCCTCAGGGCCTGAGACTTGTAGTAGTTGCTGTCTGCAAGATAAAAGAACAAGAAAAACCTTTGTCACGCTACCGTGAAGCAACAGAGCAATAGCGCCCCAGACGGTTAGGTGACCCCCTCCCCCCCCCCAAAGCCGCAGGCGGGCGGACTGCCAGAGAAGGAAGCCGGTCAGCAGAAGACAAACTCGCCGGAGCGGAGAGCTTTAGCCCTTCTCCCGCGGCGGGCCGGCGGCATGTGCGTCTGACAGCACGACAGAGAGAAGCCCCGCTGACAGACCCATAATGCCCCTCGCCCGCGCCGAACGACCCGCGACGTAGCGCGCGGCTGCTGCTGCTATTTACGGCTGAGTAGAATCCCCGCGGCGACCGGATGACGACCGGGGGGCAGAGCGGAGCGCGGTGTGCAGGAGAGAGAATCTCCGACCCTAGCTGGAGCAACACTGACCCCTACAGGGACTGAGGAGGAATTACTGACTGGAGTTCTGCCCCTCACTGCAGCACCAAACAAGCTCACCGAACACCCAGGGCTGATTTCACAGGCAAGGCAGAGACCAGGGCGCGAGTGAGCATGGTCCATGGTACCAGCTTTACCGCATGGATAGAAGTGCATAGATTACAAAGCACACATTTGAAAAATATCACTTACGAAAATAACGTAGCTAACATCCTGGCTGATGAAACGAAAGGCAACAGTTCTAATGAACAAAGCAATGTCAAGCGTGATGTCTGTGTCTCAGAAACTCCAGATACAGATATAGGAGATATAGCCTTTTAAATTTGAAAATTTGGAAAAGCTGAGGATGAACCTGAAGGAAAAAAAAGTCATAATAACTAGCACAAAAACAAAAAGGTTGCAGCTCTACAGGCTTGGAGCCCTAATGATGTGCTGAGGGACTTCTACAGTACAAAAAAACGCCAAGACAAAAAGAGAAATGCATTCACTCAGTAGCTTCATCGGTATACGTGCTGGTCTCATTTGTACAACTGCATCACCGACCCAGCACTGAGCCGCGGCTGGCGTCTAATGAGGGACAATGAATTCACAACCTCAGACAATGTCTTCACTGCAGCAATGAAAGCCGTGCCAAGGGCTGGCCAAGATACAGCTAAATCTCACGCAGCTATTTCTAAAAATGACCAGCAAACCGCCAGGCCTTCGAAAGCTCTGGACCTGACTGCACCAGATGGGTTGACAAATAAAATACGGTTCGATATACAGCCCCGCTTTGAACGTGGGGGGAAGGACGGGATTCATCTACGACACAAGTCATTTCAAGTCGTGGGGTAGGACAATGGCCAGAAACATGTCACCGCGATGTTTAACGAGGCCACCAAAAATCACCGAAAATCACCAAAAACCCACACGAGCGCGGGAAAGACAGCAGGGCGGGGATTTACGTGTGTGTTGCCATGGCGTGAGAGGCACTGCTGTATCCTGAATACAGTCACGGCTACAGGGGGGTTGCCAGCGCTCCACTTCACGTCATGCCTGACGACGCCCACGTAGCCTGGACTGAATTCACAATGCAGCAGTGCCTCTCATGCCATACTGCACAATTAGCTTTGGCTTCCTTGCTCCAAGTCTGATAATGCAATGACGACACAAAATGCAACAAGCGTGCAGCACAAAGCGAACATGCAAAATGCGAAAGTACCGGTACTTCAAAACATTTCAAACAATACTCAGCTCTACTAGTTTTACCCTAAACCAGCAGTGGTTCACGCTGGTCTAAGAGATGATTGGTGGTCTGTGTGCTGCACTTGTGAGTTAACAGCAGTTTGGACTGATTTATACTGATTTTTTACTGCTTTTTTATTGAGTATGAGGGGGGGGCAGAGTTTAAGTACCGTAGTCCTCCTGGCCAACGTTGACCATCACGCCTCCGCCAATGTCAATCTGCCGGTGCGTAGAGCTGTCCTCCAGCTTCCTCAGGATGTCCTCCTGCATCCCATCGGCCCCGGCATTGTTCTTCCCGCCCATGAAATGGGCGTACAGCTCCGTCTGCGTGATCAGGAAGTTGAGCTTCCTCTGCTGTCTTTTGGCCTGGAATGCGACAGGATCACATTCTGTAACCGAAGGGCCATTTTGCTCCAAGCACAAACCAACCGCGTATGAACATTACAGAGCAAAGCTCCTGAAATAATATACTCTCATAACTGACACTTGCTTTTCCTGCATGAACCTGAGCTTTAGGCTCATTTGCTTGGATATTTCTGACAAGATATGTCTTTACCATCATGATCATTCCTTATGATTTTATCCTCAATTAATCCACTATTCACCTTCATCCCAAACACATGTTACAGTACTGTAATACTAAACAAAACTTATAGGCACCAGTCATATTCCTTATTACTTGCACAGTTCCATGTTTGGATATGAAAAGCGCTTAATGGTCATGTGAACATTTAAAAGGCCCTTGACGGCCATGTGAATACATAAAAAGCGCTTGGTCGTTACGGAAACGTTATGCGGTGGTCTGGGGTTCGACGGCGCGGCCGCACCTCCCTCATCTCCTCGTCCAGCTTGCGCTGCTCCAGCGCCTCCTTCTCGGCCCGCTTGCGGTGCTCCTTCTCCACCTTCTCGTACTTCTTCCAGTACAGCAGCATCTCCTTGGTGAGCCGCCGCGCCCGCGGCAACGTCTCCCTGCAGCTCTTCTGCGCCTGCATGGCCGCCCGCCGCACCTCCCGCATGCACTGGTGCGCCAGCTGCAACACACACGCGCGCCCGCGCAAACACACACGCACACACACACGCACTTCGCTGTAGTACAACTACTCATAGTAAACAATAGAAGGTCATTAAAAACGAAGCTTCTTTATTGGTCTCTTTGGACAGTGGTTAAACGGATATCTTGTTGACAGTGGACAAAGCGAAGTTACCTTTTTGGCGTTGGTTAAAACAAAGTTCTTTGCAGAAGCTTTCTGCTTGAAAGCCTGGGAAGACAAGGAAATATTCTCTATCAGTTAAAAACGCAGGAACTGAACATGCCAGACTAAATGCACCCGCATCCGTTCCGCTGATCTAATGCATCAGATCAGTCCCAGACATTACCCAGCATACCTTGGGGTTTTCCTTTTTGGCAATGGTGTGCCAGACCTTTCGCCTGCGGGCGTTCAGCTGCTCGACGGTCAGGTGCTTCTTCTTGGACATGGGCAGAGGGGCGTCGTGGGAGAACTTGGCGAAGATCTTGGTGAGGTAGGGGCGCCCCTCGGCAGAGAAATCGTCCCCCCTTTTCCTCTTCTTCTTCACCTTCTTCAGTTTGGCTGAGGGGGGGGGGGTGAGAGGAGAGAGGAGTGAGCCGCGGTCAGGCGGGACGGTTACTCGGGTTACTCGGGTTACCCAGGTTACCGGCGCCTCACCTTTCAGCTTCTTCTCCTCTTTGATCTTCTTCTTCCGGGGCCCCAGCAGGTGGCGCTGTTGCTCGTAGAAGGGGTCGTGGGAGGACAGGAGACCCACGCTGTAGTACTGGTACTGCTGCAGCTGAAACGGGACGCGAGGAAACGCTAACTTAACTCCCGCTGTAACCGCGGCGAGCGTGTGGCACGGGGCCTGGGTCAGAGGGCGGGGCGTTGGCGTGGGCGGGACGTGTAGCGCGGGACCCACCTCCCGGTCTGCGTGGAACCGGCTCTGGTGTAGCTTGGTGAACTTGTGCAACCGCAGCATGTCCTGCAGCTCCTCCCGGGAGAGGGAGAAGTCCGAGTCGTCCGAATCCGTGTCCGAGTCCGAGTCGGTGGTGTTGTCACTCAGCAGGATCCCCTGGACACAGCAAGACCTCATCAGCCACACTACTCCTGGCCTCATTCGGTAAAACCACACTACTCCTGGGCTCATTCAGTAAAAGCACACTACTCCTAGCCTCATTCAGTAAAGACCACACTACTCCTGGGCTCATTCAGTAAAACACACTACTCCTGGCTCATCAGTAAACCACATCCACTCCTGCTCATTCAGAACTACCCTGGCTCATTCAGTAAAGACACTACTCCTGGCTCATCAGTAAACCACACTACTCCTGGGCTCATTAAAACACACTACTCCTGGCTCATTCAGTAAACCACACTACTCCTGGCCTCATTCAGTAAAACCACACCACTCCTGGCCTCATTCAGTAAAACCACACTACTCCTGGCCTCATTCAGTAAAACCACACTACTCCTGGCTTCATTCAGTAAAACCACACTACTCCTGGGCTCATTCAGTAAAACCACACTACTCCTGGGCTCATTCAGTAAAACCACACTACTCCTGGCCTCATTCAGTAAAACCACACTACTCCTGGGCTCATTCAGTAAAACCACACTACTCCTGGGCTCATTCAGTAAAACCACACTACTCCTGGGCTCATTCAGTAAAAGCACACTACTCCTGGGCTCATTCAGTAAAACCACACTACTCCTGGGCTCATTCAGTAAAACCACACTACTCCTGGCCTCATTCAGTAAAACCACACTACTCCTGGGCTCATTCAGTAAAACCACACTACTCCTGGCCTCATTCAGTAAAACCACACTACTCCTGGCCTCATTCAGTAAAACCACACTACTCCTGGCCTCATTCAGTAAAACCACACTACTCCTGGCCTCATTCAGTAAAACCACACTACTCCTGGCCTCATTCAGTAAAACCACACTACACCTGGCGTCATTCAGTAAAACCACACTACTCTTGGCCTCATTCAGTAAAACTATACTACTCCTGGCCTCATTCAGTAAAACCACACTACTCTTAGCCTCATTCAGTTAAACCACACTACTCCTGGGCTCATTCAGCAAAACCACACTACTCTGAGTCCTGGCCTCATCCGACTATGCAAAATTCAATGAAAATGAAACGTAGCAGACACTAGTGTTTCTGAATGGACACCAGCAGAACAGTTATGCAAAGGCTTTGGAGGGCTAAATCTTGTCACAATCATTCGGCGCATCATACCTTGAGCCATTTCCTGCTCTTCTTCAGTTTGGAGAAGTTGTACAGGCTGGCCTTGTCCGGTTTATGCTCTGTGGGAACAGTAGGGCAGACTTCACATGGGCCGGTCGGGGGAAGGGCGAGAGGCGATGAGACTGATTTGCGCATTGGCCCTTACCAAGCAGCAGAGCTCCATTGAGAGCACTGTTTTCCACCAGCACGCCTGGGCCAGCCACCACCCCGTCGTCCCCGGAGTCCAGGGGCTCCTCCTTGGGCCTCTGAAGGGGGGATGGTGGGTCCAAGGGGGCCAGCGAGGGGCCCTCTCCGGAACCGTCGTCACTCTCATCGCTGGCAAGGAGAACGCACAGGAAGACTGGATCAGTGATCATACCATCACCACCGTGCGTTCATTTCAGTGCTGGATCAGTGATCACACCATCATCAGCGTGCGTTCATTTCAGTGCTGGATCAGTGATCACACCATCATCAGCGTGCATCCATTTCAGTGCTGAATCAGTGATCACACCCTCATCATTGTGCAAGCATTTCAGCACTGAATCACTGATCACACTATTATTACTGTGCAAGTATCTCAGGATTGAAACAGTGATCACACCATAATCACTGCATGCATTTCAACACTGAATAATTGATCACACCATCATCCCTGTTCATGCATCTAAGTACTGAATCAGTGATCACACCATCAACACAGAGCATGCATTTCAGCACTGAATCAGTAAACACACCATCACCACAGAGCATGCATTTCAGCACTGAATCAGTGATTACCACTGTCACAGGCCCATACTCGTTCGAGCACCGAATCAGCGGCTAGTCCCGCAGCATACCCCACCTGGAGGGCGGGCCCGTTCGCGGCGGGGCGGGGCTCACCTGGACAGGTCTCTGTTGAAGAGGGTGGCGGTTTGGCGCAGGAAGGTGTCCAGGCGGACGGATCTCTCCAGGTACTGCAGGTGGAGCGGCCTGGCCAGCTTCGAGCAGACGCCATCTTCCGCTCCGCCCGGCTCGGCGGCCATAGGGGTCGTGGCTCTGACCCGCTCCCGGGCGCAAACGCTCACTGCAGCGGGAAAGCGTAACGGCGTGACCACGGCAACCACTCAGAATCTACGCTGGCACCACGTTCTGACACTCTGGAGGACAGGCTTCGCTTCCAATACACAACAAATACTTTGCAAGTATCTTCAATACGTTATTTTCACAGTAATACCTATTTTGAAGTATTACATTGTGGAACAGACCAGACATTTGATTTGAGTTGTTGATCTATTTGTCAGTTTTTACTTGTAGTGTCTGTGTCCATGTACACACTGAACAGTCAAGGGGAAAAATATCATTCTTCATAAACTGCATAATCCTCGGTGAGTAGGAGCAGCATTTTTAAACATTTTTACAGTGTACTGTACCTTATGAAAAAGCGATATGGTTTTCCTCATTTCCAATATTCCAGTATGGAGAAGTAGAATAAAAAGATCCTGGAGAAAGAGGGATGCTCATCACAACTTGTACTTCCCAGAAAGCAATCAAGAGACAAAATAAAGCTTTTCCTGCTGCATACAGTGGTCACATTAAGGCCTTCTCTGCCCCCTGAACAAGACCTTTATGACAGATCGCACATGTATGTCTTTATCTTGTAATCTCACATACCAGCAACATGCCATTGTAACTATATTTTTAACAATTTTTTGATTTCATTTGTTAATCAACTCTATGATGCATAGGCTGAGGTGACTTAGAAGGAAAGATGCCCTTCTAAACAAGAATCACAAAACAGCCTTACACCACAAAATAAGCGAATTATTAATCAAATTATTAATCAAAGAAAATACCATCAGAAAAAAAGAAGACAGCAGCAATATATTTTTATAGACAACCCCCTTTTGACAAGAACTGTTCAATGACCTTCAAGGTCAGATTTGCAAGCTTTGAAAAACTTGATTGTAAATGTAAACATGGAAGACATCATAATGAACAGTTAAAATAATTATTTTGATCGACAGTTTCTTTCCCACGGAAAACAAAAAAAAAAAATTAAAAACGCTGTTGTTAATTAGCAACACGTTTACTATCATTACCTGGGATTGCTAATGGAACGACTCCAAAAGAAGAATGATTACAAATACATAACGCTAAAGAGAATCAAGAAACCTGAAATACTATTTGTGAAATCCAAGCACTTTCATGACACTGGATTTTTCATATTCAAAATGAAGCAAGGTTCTCAAATGACCTGTGGGTGGCATGTCTGTATGCTTATTTTCATGTTTAATTTTAATGAGCCATAACTGCCTACTCATATACACGATTTAATGCTCCCTGGAGCAGCTTTATTCAGTGTCAATGAATTCAGGTCCAGTTCAGAAATTTAAAGCAAATAACCCAAAGTTACGGCCAAAAGGCCATTAATTCCATGCACTTTTATGGAGTGGCCTGAAAATCTCAGCCAGTCGCCTAATTGTGCCGCTGATTTCTTCAGTGTATTCCAGAACGTTCCGTTTCCTCAAAAGGGCATCCACGCAACACACTCACTAAACAGCATATGGGCGTGGCCGTTCATTACGAGGCCAGATTGTATGACTGCAGAGGTGAGCCGTACCTCTGGAAAAAGCCCTCCTGAGACGCAGTTCCCCAGTTCCCCGCACAATGACACTGTGTGGCACCGCCCTTGGAAACAAGCTCCCTAAGCCTGGAACTTTCGTCCCAGGTAGGAAACCAAAGCGCTTCGCAAATTCAAGGCTGGGTGCCATGTAATGCACCAGGGAGCTCCATGCACACGGTGCCGGGTAAGAAATATCTCTTTTCCTCACAAGGTAGCAAGAGCACTAACCTCGAAGCAATTTATTTCAGTCACATTGTAAAAAGGTCTTTCTTCATTGTGGTACAAACACACCCTCCTAACAGGCACCGAGAGGTGTCAAGTTCGATTTCACACTCTCATTCTAAACCCACTTCAAACACATATGCAAGACCTCCTTCCTCCACCACAAAAACATAGCCTGATTGTCTCTCTAAACCAAACGCTCAAAAACTGGTTCAGGGATATATCTTTTCTCAGATAGACTAGTGTAACACCCTCCTCTCTGGTCTCCCTGCGAAATCCATAGTCTACCTTCAGTTTATCCAGAACAGTCCCGACAGAGTCCTCACCAGATAAAACTCAGCCAACATCACGCCCCATACTCGCCATATCCACTGGCTTCCAGCCCAACTGTAGGATCAAGTCTTCCTCCTTACCAAGAAAGCCCTAAATGGCCGAAGTCCCACCTACCACAATGACCTCATCACCATCCACAGACCCTCACACTCCCTCGACTCCAGCCATTCCTCACGGCTCCTCGTCATCCCTACACACCTCCAGACAATGGGAGATCGAGCCTTTTGCTCGTTTACCCCTCACCACCTTATAACTGCCCCCTCTATCAAAGCCTTTAAAACGGGCCTAAAAACCTGTTTTTTTACCGGAAAGCCTTCCGGTAAACATTTTTGTCCATACCGCACTTTCACTTCCTCATTTTTTACCCTCGTTTTTGCTATAAAGCACTTCGGCATTTGCTCCGGCAAATGACAGGCGTTACGTAAACAAAACTTCTACTGTTATTACTGTCTTTAAATGGCACGGCGAAGGGCGAGTCCACCCTGCTCACTGCATTCGGCAGTGGTAGGACAGAGCTGACGGCCCGTAGTTTAACAGAGAGCCAATCACGGCGCTCGTCCACGCAGGCCGCACGGCCCGGGCTTCCACGTGCGACGGAGTCCCAGCGGTCCGAAACGCTACGAGGAGCTTCAGTGCGCCGTTTCACCGGGCCTGCCTGTAGGCCGTGACGCGGGACGCGGCGAACGTCGCACCCGTCACCTGAAGCGAGCATCCTGGGGTGCGGAGGAGTGCGGTTAGCAGGAAACGTGAGGAGCTTGCAGGCGTGAGCGAATGTGATGACGCAGTCGCCTGTCCTTAAATGGAAGGCTTTAATGAGTGCGCTGTAGCTGCAGGTGGATACACTCATATCAGAGACATTTAAGGATATAATGTTCCATTTGCATGCATGCAGCAGATGCGCTTATACAGCACTGTCCCAGTGTCCAGTGCTTATACTACATTTAGATGAACGGCTGTATGACAGCATATAATCACCCTGAACACAAGATATACTGCAAAAACAAAACTGTATTAAGGAATACTTCAACAAACACTTCTATCATTATGTAAGTAAGAGTTCAACTTCAAGTAAGCCTGCTCCAATTACTCAGCTAAAAGTAAACTAGATGTCACATACGTGTTTACACTACCAGCTGCTTATGCACTGTAAGCTGTGTGTATCAGTTGTGATCATTGCTACCCTGAAATGCCAGTACATAAGTTATTTTGAATCAGGAAAATGCAATAAAATTCTCAAAGCTATCTGTACATATCCTGAGTCCATTTAATGACTCTACGGGTGCACTGTGGTCATAAAACTCTCTAGCATTGTGTATGTTCACTGCAGCAAAAAAAAAGCCAATGAGGTTAGTTAAACATGGAAAAGGTTGTGCAACAGTGTGGCTAAATGACATATCCAAACTTTGGCTGGAACAGTACTGGGGTTCATTCTATGCCACAGGCTAATCCTCATTTCAAGTCAGTAGCTACTTCTGACATTTCATCACACATGAAAATGTTTATGTGAGGTAGGCCTAACTGATCCTGGAACTTTTCATATAATAATATAGGATTAAAAAAGTTGGACTGTTTAATGTTTGTGTTTTTATTTGATGTTCTGTACTGCTGATATAACATAATAAAAATAAATAGAAAAAGAAGTACAAATAGTTTTGGACTTGGGTTTCTAAAATAACAAACCAGCTAATAACAAAAATGGCTGATGACCTCATATATCCCAGATGGTAGCTACTTGTCATCTAATATAATGCATCTCACATTGGGTCTGCAACCAAAAATGTTCCTCATTCAAGATCTGTAAAAATTGCAATTAAGAGAAAGCTGTCTGCCTGTGCAGAATGTTTCAAGTATATATTCTAACTCTTCAATAGGACTGTATAGCCTGTGTGATGTTTTGCTTCCTTGATCAAAGTTCTCCCTGTAACTGATAAAATCTAAATATTTTTCTTTTTTCACTTATATCACATGACCATCAGCAATTAAAGGGTATGAAAACGATAGCAACCCCTTACCATGTTTAAAACCTGACATTGTGTCAGCATTCAACAGTGAAACACGCAACAGGTAAACAAAAAATCAGGGTTAGAAGAAAATGTTTGATCTTGCTGAGGAAGTAAATATTTAAATTTTTCTTTCAGTTTTGGTTTATGCATTAATGAAATCCATCCATACTCGAATATGAACACATTTTCCCCCTCCTTAATGTTTATACCTAATGTTTATATGAGCGATAGAAACATGATTTGCAAGGTGATTTCCAATAGGCTATGAAATGAGGGCAGAAATATTGTGTTGTCCCATGATTTAGCCAAGCTAAAGAAGTCAATGCAACTTGCCAGTTTGAAGCAGCGTTAGGTCATCATTAATTCAAAGCAGGGAACTTCTGCTGCTTACAGTGGCTCTCTCTCCCACTCACTCACTGACTCACACACACACACAGTCCGAGGAGCCATAGACATGCAAAGACATGAGAATTTCTCTGGACCTGAGTGCGGGTGGGACTTACATTATAAGCATAACATTGCATCTTTCTGCGATCCTGGTGTTTAGAACTTCTGCAAATGAGCACGAAGAGGAAAAGTAGAGCTCGAAAAAAAAACAAAAAAAGCAATGAAACATCCACAGGGATTGCTTAAGGTTGTCTCACTGCGTGTGATTGCCATCTCGTCTGACACAGAAACCAGAGGTGGTCCTTCTGTTTTTGTATTATTCGCTGTAAGAATATAGTCTGTAGTTCATCACTCTGGGGACAGTACAGCTCATAATCTTTTTTTTCGAGACTTGGGAATACTGTTGCCCAAACAAAGTCGGCTCATTAAAAAGGAATTACTTGGGCAGAAATGGTCGTCAGTGCCTGTTCCCACAAAACACGTCAGATAGCCCGCTTAAAAACCACAATTTAACTAAAAACATTGAACCAACTACATACGGCAATGGACAACCTAATATGAGCCCACTTATAAGGGGCTCATTACAGTTAGCAGAGCCCAGTTGACACGCATATGATCCGCGCTTAGGCTGCATTTCTCAAATGCAGGATAGCTTGCTATACCTTTTTAATTCACTGAAATTCGAATAATGGCTAGAAATCTTAAAACCAAACAAACGCCCCGGGGCTCTAAACTGCCTGCCGTTAGAAACGGGTAATTACGCCAACTTCGAAAACAACGTTAGCTGTCAAGCTCATTTTGAGTCCAGTCTACAGATGTGTCCATTCTGTCACTAATCATGTGGTCAGCTAGCTAATCAAAACGCTGGTTTTTACTGTTTATTATTTGGCAGTCGTAATAATGATTTAATCCCCACGTGCAAACCTAATGTTACACGTGTGGCATAAAACAGCAGCTTGAAATCAAGTTACCCCATACCTTACTATACTAGCTAACATGTAATATTGATTTTGGGGCACTAAGCTAAAGTTGGTGGTAGATCTGTGTTGCATGAATCAATGGTTAACAAGCTAAATAAGATAACCAGAAAACTATTGTACATTTGACAGGTTAGCACCCTAGCTAGCTATGTGATTGGCGATCGCTGCATCGTATGTTCTGCTATCGACAATGATACGCAAAAGTAGCGGAAATGCTAATCCGTATTATTCAGATTAGGCTAGCTAACTGGTAAACGTCAATTTGCATCCTCGTTGTATAATTCGCTTGCTAATATTAGTACATTGCAGTATGTGGTCAGTGAACCATCTACCCGAAATAACGTTACTGAACAACATTATGCCTTACTATTCTTAGCTAGCCTTGCTGGTTAGCATCAGCACAAATGCCCTAGCTAGCTGGCTTGCTAAGGTTAGATGACTTGGGTGGTGGAATCACAATAGACAGTAGCTAGCATAGCAATCTACGAATACGAGCGTGCTCGTAAACTTGCCCTCGGATTTCTGTTGATTTGTGCTCATTTGCTGTAGTACGGGTGACCGCTTAGGCTTTGCATTAAAGTTAGGCCCTTTGTTTAGACGGCTAGCTAGCCGGCTACTGTTTTGCGGTATCTGGTATAGCTAGCTAACCAGTTAGCGGTAAACTTTGCAATTAAAACGTCCTCTTCGGTATTAGGATAATTCAAAGAGGTTCTGTCACTTTAAGGGCACCACCACGACACATAAATGAGAATATGATCTGTGACAAAATATTTTGGAATCGGGTTTTCTTGCATTCCCGAGGAGGCCCAGGATTCTCTCCGGAACCTCTCGTTCGCCTTGTCTTTGCGCCGAGAAACTCTAAGCTGCCCCTGTTCTCTGTTCCCCGCATTCTAATTCTCTCTCCCTCCCGGCCATCTTCCCCCATTGCTCCCCCACCATGTTCCTAACAAGCACTGGCTCACCTCAGCCCCGTGTCCCCTTTTCGCTCACTCTCTCAACGGCTGCCGGCTCTCCGCTCGCTGTCTCCAAAATGGCGGTTCTGAGCTACAAGGGAGTCTGTGAGCGCTGGGCCGGCAGCAGCAGAGAGGCGGCCACTTTCAGTAACTGAGAGAGCAGGGACACGGCGCCATGGCGAGGAGAGAGCAGGGAACAGGCATACTAATCACACGCAGACTGCGTTGTGCGATTAGTGAACACTTAAAAGTCTTTATATGCGAAGTATAAAACGTGTTCAAACGTAGTCGCTCCCATAGAAAATATCTGCAACTACGAGCCGCGAAAATGCAAATATTTATTTTATAAATTCAATTTGACTCAATTTCAAATTATGCTATCCGAAATCTATTGATGGAGTCTGTTAAACACGAAGATTGCCGAAGTGTACGTGATGTCATCAGAGGTAAAATCTCCACTGAAATTGAAATATCGCGATAGCCACATAGATATCTGAAGAGTAAAATTTCCTTATAATAGGTCATTTACATGGGGAAAATGAAACGGGTTCAAGTCAATCTAGGATAGATTTTTGGTTGATTTCAGGGAATTTAAACAAAGATATGTCGTGGATATTTTGCCCACTATTCTTACAGACCTGAAATCCATTTATAAAAATACCAAGCTATCCTTCTATGGTACTCAATTGCTATATTGGAAACTCGGTATTTCTCTGCTATTATATGAAGAAGTTCAAAAGAAGGTCAAAGTGTTGATTTCCTATTCTTGGAAGCTAAGAAGGAAAAATGTTTGTTGCAAATTTGGAACTTTTAAAATTTGAGTTTGCAAAACATTTAAGGAAATTTGGTTCTGGTTTAGCTCTCTATAGTTCTGTTATATATAAAATTCAAGAGACCTGAAGCAACAAAGGTGATAACAAGCATAACATATCTCATAAAATCCAGACAATCTGTTAAAAGAGATATTGGAATTAGACAAATTGTATAGATGAAAGGCTGAAGGTGCCTTTTTCTGATTTAAAAAAATATATTGAAGGGGGAGAACATTCACAATGTTTATTTCATTTTGAAAAAAAAAACCCATAATTTTAACAACAACAGTATTGGCAGACTAAATATTAATGGTGTTACTACAAATTATATGAATTAATATCCAATTACAGTAGTGATTTAAAAAAAAAATTTTTTTTTACAAGTTTTAAACTTTCTGGTCATTTAACCTATTGATAAAAATGAAAGGAGTTATGTGATAAACCTATTAAAAACTGTGGAAATTGTGTATGATTTTGGTCTTCTCTAAAATAACAGATCGGCAGGTATCCAGGGCTGGCCCTAGGATGTTGGTGGCCCTAAACAAATCTGTGGCCATATGCAGCATTGGCTCAATAGCTTGAGAACAAAATAAGCAAAGACATTGACCAAATGCTCTGCAGTTTCATCTGGAAATGTTGGAATCAGTTTGTAGATGGTATTTCATAGAAGAGGGCCTGGCTTACGCCTAATTGATAATTCATTATTTAAAAAGTCAAGGGAAGTTATTTTAAACTTGTTCATGATTTCTGTCCAGCTAAAAACTCTTTAAAGATATTGACATAACCTGTATCATTTGTTATAGATTCCAAGACACTTTTGTCATGTATTTTGGCACTGCCCATTTGTGAAACCTTTCTGGCAAAGCCAGTTTTTTTACTTAAAATATTGATGAATGTTTTATTTTATTGTGGAAACATGTATTGTTTGGTCTCCTGGAAAATAATAGAGATGCTCAGATAAAAACATGTATGCTTGTTTTTAGAAAGGAGATGAATACAGTACGTTGACTCAATTTGTCCCTCTGTAAAACAAAAAGCTAAATATTTTTACACTGTATATCCCTCAAGAAAAAATATGTACATTTCTTTGTATAAATTGCCTGTGATGTGTATTTGTTGTACTTGTATTTATCAAGTTTCATTAAAAAATTTAAATATCGCAAGGCATGCATTCATTTGGAAATCAATCGATGGGATCTTCATAGGATGCACACAATAGGACATGTGAAAACACATGTTATTTCAGAATACAGAATGTGGATGCTTTAAAAATATGTTGAAATTAATTTAAATTTTATACATTTAAGATTTCAATAAAATATATGTAAACTATAAAAGTGTTCATTTCCTTCTTTTTGAAATGGTGAATAAGATTCTTAAGTAAGTCACTATTAATTTAGCCATGTCCACAGAGAAGACATTCAAGTATTTACAAAATGCTGCCACATCCCATGTTAGGAAGAAAACTGCACAATAAAATTTTCAGAGAAAATACTACTGTCGCCTCACAACAAGAAGGTCATGGGTTCCAATCTCGGCTAGTAGCTTTTCTGTGTGGAGTTTGCATGTTCTCCCCATGTCCATGTGGTTTTCCTCCGAGTACTCCGGTTTCCTCCCACAGTCCAAAGACATGCAGGTAGGCTGATTGGAGACACTAAATTGCCCATAGGTATGAGTGTGTGGATGAATAGTGTGTGTGCCCTGCGATAGATTGGCGGCCTGTCCAGGGTGTAATCCTGCCTCTCACCCAATACACGCTGGGATAGGCTCCAGCAACCCCCGCAACCCTGACCAGGATAAGCGGGTATAGGTAATGGATAGATGGATGGAACGACTAGACCAATTATGTCCCAAAAACACAACAGGTACACGTACTAACTGCAATTTGCTTTAATTGAGGGAAAGGATTTACAAAGGCCAATACGTAGCACAGACAACCCACCATGCTGTCTCTGACAAAAACACAGTTTAAATAATTGTATAACTAATATAACTGCAGATGTTGAGCATTGGATCATTTTAATAATACAAAATGTCTATGCCTATGTAGCTAGTCTATTTACTTCAGAAAGATTAAACATGAAGTACTGAACAGAATGGGATTTGGAGAGCTTTGTAACACTGATTCCGTGTGACTCCAGTGAAAGAAAAGATGCTTAAACTTTGAAAGTCAGCCATGGATGTATAATATCAAGAGAGAGCAGCTACAGCCATAGCAAGCCGGTTTTAGAGTCTCACATGCCGACCTGGGGGCACTGTAAACAGACAGCTTATAGCATTATTTTGCCAGTGTATGAGACACAACTAGCCTTCACCAAACAGCCATAAAGTCAGTTACGCGAGAGTGTGGTGGTCACAGCCAGCTGGATTTCTCCTCCTCATACTTCTGCGGATCAATGAAAGGCTTATCAATGGACCTAATCATCAGATCACCACAGAACACACACTCGGCGGCGATGATGTCGTCAATGTCGGACTTGATTTGCTCGCGGCTCGGCTGACCCGCCCCCAGGCTCACCGTGTCGTCCTCCTTGGGCCGGGGGCGGGACCTGGCGGGCTGCACGGTGGCGGCCAGCTTCTTCTGCAGCTCCTCCAGCTTGGCCTGCCGGTAGGTCGACAGATGGGGAGTCACCTCCTGGCGCAGGCAGTCATAGTGGAACATGTGCCCGCACAGAAAGAGGTAGAAGGGGTGGTTGAGGAGGGGGAAGTCGCAGACAGCGCACTTCTCCTGCGACTCCACCACCCCGTATTTGTTCCGCATCTCCTGGATGTCCTCCCGGATGCGCTTGGCACTTTCGGTGGCCTCCTCCATCTCCTGCTTCAACCCATCGATATGTTGGTTGTACTCCTCCAAGGAGCTGCAGATGGCCTCCTTGAAGTGGTCAATGGTGACAAAGTCGGGGAAGAAGGGCAGGATATCCTCTATTTTCAGCAGGTTGCAGCTGGAAAGGCAGTTCATGGCCTTTTTCACGTCTTTCTCCTCCTGCACCACGTGCCGGGCAATCTTCAGCCACAATTTCTTCCTAAGCTCCTCGTCATCCTCTGGTAGGTCAGCACATGACTTGGCCAGGTCCACATCCACCTACACAAACAACCAAGCACATCTGTACATTACATTACAGGCATTTAGCAGATGCTCTTATCCAGAGCGAGTAACACATAGCATTTACATTGTATCCAATTATACAGCTGGATATATACTGAAGCAAGGCGGGTTCTGTATGAACAATCACAAGCAAGTGCTATAGTGCCAATATATATTTCCAATTGCAAACAAACAAAAAAAACAAAGATTAAAATACAACTAATCCTAATAAAAAGCTGGTAGCCTATAAAAAAATTTTCTGTTTTTTTGGAAACTGTATTCTTGACCACACCACCGAGTGTATTAATTGCATATTAAGTCCGTATCTAAACACAAAAATACATTCTATTATCATTTTAGAAGTAATAGAATTTAATGATTATTTATGGTTATTATGATTAATGGTAAACAACATGCACACAGAAATATTTCATTTTATGTAACTTTGAAGTTTCACTTGAGACTGGAATTTACAGATATGGCTGTATTTTCTGCTTCATTTAGGTTTCTTCCATTTTAAGAATAAATAGTAAAAGTTTTGTCCACCAAGCTGTTTTTTTTTCATAGTTATCTCCTAAAATCTTATGTCTTCTACACAAGTTGTGTTTCATAAGTTGGTATATATCATAGTACATATCGAAAGAGATTTATATTTTACACTGTTATGTGGCCAAGGATTAAAAAAAAGATGTTAAAAAAAACTGCGTACTTGTAAAGCTAGATCGACGGCCTCCTCGTAGAGCTCCATTATCCTGTAGACCAGCACACAGGCCTGTAGGTAGCCGTGCTCAGCGCACAACCGCAGGGCGTACTTCAGATCATAGTGAATCTCCGACTGGTGCGTGCCAGCCTGGTCCAAGTACAGCAGCAGCGAATCCGGCTTGTACTTGGCATAGAGCGACAGGAGGTAGTTGTGGATCGCTTCATCCTTCACGGCCAGCTGGTACACGCAGAACTCCATGTACCGAATGCTCTCGTTGATCTGCTGAGCGCTGCCCGTCTGGCTGTAGTTCATCAGGGCAGGGATGAGCTTCTTGGCGTCCAGCCTCTTGCCCATCTGAATCCAGGCGTCCACCACCTTGCCCGGGATGTGCTGCATGAGAACCGGGGAGAACTTGTAGAAGAGTTTCTGGTCGCAGTGCTTGGAGAGGACCTCCAGGGCGGCGCCGTAGTCGTCATGCTGGCAGTGCTGGGAGATGACCCTCTCGTAGTCCTGCATGATTACGGAGAAGTAGACCATGTCGTCCACGTTGCCGTGGCTGGCCAGCAGGTCGTAGATGGTGCTGCGGTTGTTGTAGAAGCACTCCTTGTGCTTGGAGCTGCTGAGGAAGCCGCGGAACTCCTGGCGGGCCTCCTGAAGGATGGCGCTCTCCGCACCGCTGGACTCCAGCCGGCCCAGGCGGTTCAGGTAGAGCTCGGTCAGCCAGGTGACCAGCAGGGTGATCTGCGTCCTCTCGGCCGACTTCAGGTTGCCCAGCTTCTTCAGCAGGAACTCCTTCAGGGCCTCCTCCTCTTTGGCCTCGATGAACTTGAGCGCGATCTCCTCAAAGTAGTTCTGGGTGAGGGCGTAGCACTTGGCGCTCTCCAGGTACCTCTTGTTCTGGAAGCAGTGCTCGGCCTCCTTGGCCAGCACGATGTCCATGCACTCGGGACGGTCCCGGCAGTACTCCTTGGCCAGGTCAAACCGGTTCATGCTGGTGTACATCTGCCACACGTCCCTCGCCTCCCTCTGGATGTGGTAACGGAAGACGGCGCACTCCGTGTAGATCCACACCAGCCCGCCCGCAGGGTCCTTGATCATCCTCTTCAGGGAGCCGAATTTGTCCGGGAACACATCCTCGTGGACCACCTGGCCGTTGAGGGTGCAGATAGCTTTCACCCGATCCCGGAGAAGGAGCAGGAAGTGGAACTGTGTCAGGACGATGGAGAGCGGCTTGTTGGAGCTCAAGTCGATGTCCGGGGTGTAATCCCACCCCTGCACATTGCTCAGCAGGGAGTCGAGGCGGCTGTAGTCCAGCTGGCCATACAGCACGCCGTTGCCCATCATCCAGGCGAAGTCCTTGGCGCAGGAGCGCAGTTTGGGGGTGTAGAAGACAATCTCGCTGTAGCCCATGTTGACGGGGAACTCTTGGAAGCTGGGCAGGAGCTCCTGGTTCTGGGCAAAGATTGAGCTGAACCCCTGCTGCTCCGAACCCTCCGGAAGCTTCCCCACAAACTGGAAGAGCCGCTTGCGCGTGGTGGCGACGATGAAGTACTTGGAGTCCATCCCCCGCTCCACCTCCAGGCAGCACACCGGTGCCGGCTGGCCGTCCTCCTCCTCCACAGCATGAACTTGCCGGAAGTACTGGTCCGGGTTGGTGTTGAACAGGCTCCCCTCCGAGGTGGAGATCTCTGCCTCAAAGATGAGCCCCAGGCTGGTGCCCACTAGGATCGGGCCCGTGCTGGCCTCCGTGCCAAGGAGCCGGTTCCACGCCACACTATCGATCAGGTGACCCTTCCACCGGGATAGGCTCCGGACCTTCTGTGTGTTCCTGTTCAGGTAAAGGCACTCACTCGTGCTGAGGCAGATCACCAAGTGAGAGCCTGCAAGACAGATAAACCAGCGTCCCGAGTCAATGTTCTGTTTCACTCCTTACCCTAAACTTTTACCACAGGGAAACACCAGCGCAAGACAGAAATTCATTCATCCAAAGATAACAGCATTACCAAATCACCATGGCAATGAATTCATTAAATGAGGAAAATAAACCACAAATGTTCAGCTAAGTCAATGAGGAGATCATTGTAGTGTTTTATATTTTCTTTACAGGCATGATCTCTACTTTCCTAAAAGAACACGCGAACATTCAATCACACGTACAAGCAACTGCCCATTTGGAATCCCTGCTCTAAGGTCAGTAACAAAGGTAATCACTTTCTTGTTACATTCTTCTTAAAATCCAATCAGGCATCTGCAATAGGTGTTAATCATTTATACATTCATTGTACTGGGACATCACTGCTGCCCTTATCAACATCAGCCTCTCAAGATTAAGTGCAAATTGGACACATTTACACATTAAATTACAACCTGTGTGATCCAAAAACAGCTTGTGGACTTTAGCCTCATCTTTACGTCCAAGTTCGACTTGGTTTGGCTGATCAGGCTTTCCCAGATCAATTCTAAGAATAAGAACAAAAAATTAGTTCAAACATGCGCAAATATTATTTAAAACAAATAATTAGGATGCAGACTGGAAAAAGCAGACAGAATTTTGTAGTGTAATACAAATACACAAATGTGTATACACCTCCCACACCACAAAGTACACACATGCCATTAGATAACTTAACTACAATGATTGCCAGGTCTTTCCTAAACTAAACCAACAAATATAACATAAATACAACATTGTCTGCTTATTTTGAGGAAACATGGTAGAACTGGCAGTGTGTGCCGAGTTTATGCATGGACTCGTCACTCGTCTACTGTCACTAACCTTAGAAGCGTATCCTTTCCTAAACTCATACATAGCTGGTTGTTGCATACTGTTAAATGGTTTATTTTTTCTGGGGGAGAGAAATCAATCCTTTGCTTGTTGAATATAGGCTTCTCCTCCTCAAGCCGAACATTCACGAATCCTGAATTGAAAATGAGACGAGACATTTATCAACATACACAGTTCGCCAGTAACTAATGTGTTGGCTGTACATGACATGAAACTAGAATTTTTGCAGCCTCAAATCACGGCCTCCCTTTGTGGTAATAATAATGACGAAACAGTATTCGGGCATAGCTAATGTTAGCTAGCTAGTTATTCCGTCAGTATACACACCAAGTGTTGTCTGGCCCATGCCCTGTTGTTACCTGAATGAGTTATCCCAATGTTTGAGGCAGACAGACGGTTGTGCTGTTGAACAGGGTGCCGCATATTCTGTGAGTCTTCATACTCGTCGAGAATAGAAGCCATAGATGCAAGTATTTCGTATTGGAGATAGGAGACAATCCAAACTTTTCAGAGGCAGAAAAATGGCTCAGTAACCGTTCCAAATTAGCTAGCTGGCTCTGATTAGACGACTACCAACCTCTTTTGCAATTATGGATTTGTATTGCTCCCAAATGCATGTAAATTAAATGCACATTTACAAATAAATTACTTTTGTACAATTATTTCTTGTGATACATTCTCAAATACTGTATTCGTAGAACCACGAACCAAGTGACAGCAACAACTCAATCATATGACCCAAAATCACGTGATAAAACTGAATACAGGAAGAAAAACTGTTGTAATATCTGTTCTGGCCACCGGAGGGCAGTAGCGACTTATTATTGAATGGTGTATTTCACTGAAAGCGCACGGAACAGTGCTCAAATTCCCAGACTCAATTACAGAACTTACTTATTACGGAAAAAACTCTGAAAACATGTGCGTGATTTTGTTCAATAATTATTGTTTTCACACATTGTCTTCTACTGAAAGTGATTTTCGGAATGTATGATAATCGTTTCAGTCAGTGCAACAGCATGCCATTCTTAACTGATCAATCAGTCCTAAATCATGCAAGGGGACGAAGTCTATTTCAAGACATAGGCTAGCCTAATGAACTTTTGTAGGTAAAAAGTTTGCTCATAAGGTCGGAAAGGTTTCCCAAGAGTAACTGACATCAAATGACGTCGGTGCCATCATTGTGGATCATGACAATAAATAAATAAATAAATAAATAAATAAATAAATAATCAACGGACAAGGAGCAACCTGAAGTCCCAGAACAACGTGGTGTAGGCCGCATGTTGTGTGCATCCATCGAACAGGCGTTATCACCACGCAGCTGCAGTCCCTTACAAAAACCCGGAAATTATAGGCTATTCCGTCAGCTTCATCTATATATTTGTGTCTGAAATAAATTTAAAAAATTGGTTTTTATGTCATGCAATGTACCCTATTTGCAACAGCCTATTTGCAAATGCGCGCTTTGTGGCTTCAGTAAGTTTTTCCCAAATTTAACAAGTTGTCAAGCAACTGAAAAACTGTATAGGTAACCTTGAGTACAATAGGTATGCAATGCGAAACGCAATTAATTTTACACTAAACGCCTATTGACCTATAAATAAAGAAGACGTATAGTTACCAATGAGCATTAGGCCTACATACATTTCACAAGCTATACATTTGGATAGGATATAGGCCGTAACAACTTTCTGTTGATCAGAAAAAAAGAAAAAAAAACTAGGTTATACAACTGCCAGTCTTCACTCGGCCACGAGGACACAGAGGTAGGCTAATCAAGGAACACTCAGCAGCGCGAGGTGTGTGATGGCAGGGGGCGGCTATGCAAATGATTACCTGTTGGAGGGGAGGGAAGTGGAAACGGGCGGGGTTTGAGACTCAGTTCAAGCGCAGCTGTAATCCATGGTCATACGAGGATCACTGGCCTAACCTAAGCAGCAGGGCAGCATCGCACATTTCCAAACTCATTGCTCTCCTGGACGTGTGCTCATGTGTACAGCGTTTGCACCTCGACCTTAATTTTACCGGTGAAATGCCGCCACGAATGGAATACCATTGCGAAGAGACACGGATACCATCTGTCTGCGGGTCACAGGACGAGAGTTTGGAGCCGGTCCTCACCTGTATGTTAGTTGGGGATGGTGCAGTCGGAAAAACGAGTATGATTGTGAGTTACACCACAAATGGGTACCCCACGGAATATCGGCAGACGGCTTTTGACGTCTTCTCAGGTAAATGCCTCTAATTCCAAAATACAATATAATATTACATAAATGCCCATGATTTAGCGGTGGTTTAAAGCGTTATTAAGTTAATGAGGATGGACGCTATGTCTGTCTTGTCTGATGCTATCATCTCCGGTTAGGCGACTGGGTTTGTTTGCCGAAAGTCTAGGCTATACTCGCAAACAAGTCATGCTTTGTTTCTTCCTTCTCCATTTAGAAAAAAACATTGGCTGTAAATATTTTACTGTGGCAAATACCGTCTAGTGACATTAATTGCAAATGCATTGTAAACAAATGCATGTGATATTAATGCTTGTATAAAATATGTGTGCATGGTTTATATATGCTTGTTAAAATAAGTGTGCATGGTCTCCCACAGTACTGGTCCAAGTGGATGGAATGCCTGTACGAATACAACTAATGGACACTGCAGGACAGGTGAGAATACTTGATCTTTTTCAGTTCGAAAACATTGTGTATCCGTACACTAATCTGAGACTGTCCCGAGACCATCTTGGGACTGCAATGAAGATATATACAGTTAAATGCAAAAGCATTGGGACTGTGACAGTTTTTGTTGTTTTGGCTCTGTACTCCAGCGCATTGGATTTGCAATGAAGCCGTGAATATGATGTTGAGGTGCAGACTATCAGCTTTAATTTGAAGGTATTTGCATCCATATTAGGTGATCAGTGTAGGAATTACAGCCGTTTTTATACATAGTCCCCCATTTTATGGGAGTAAAATTTTCCCTGGTGATGCTCTGGCGAGTCTGTACTGCAGCTATCTTCAGTTCCTGTTTGTTTCTGGGGTGAGCCAGTTCCAGTGGCAGTCATACATGTCCAAAAGCCATAACACTACCTCCACCATGTTTTACAGGTGAGGGGGGTGCATTGGATCATGAGCAGTTCCTTCTCTTTCTCCACACTTTTTTCTCTTTCTGTCACTTTGGTACTGGTTAATACTCATCAGATTTTAATTGAGTTTTTAGCAGACTCCGACCTGCCCATTCTGCTCTTGAGGCTTACCAGTGATTTGCATCTTGCAGGGAACCCAATTATTGCCAATTGACCCATGACTTTTTGGTCCCATAAAAAGGGCTGTAATTCCTACATGGATCGCCTGATATGTATCATATTTATTGTTTTATTTCAGATACGGTTCTGAGTGCAGAGCCAAAAAAACTGTGTCACTGTTATACTTTTGCATTTAACTTTATGCATGTGTGTATATGTTTGTATGTTTGTTTGTTTTTCCCTTTGTAAACATGTATTTGTTTTACCCACTCATTTAAGAAGTCATTTTGTTAGTCAATCTAAAGGGAAATAAATTATTTGACTTCTGTTTAAATCATGAAAAGGGTCTCTCAGTAAGTAGGACTACTGTTGTGGGTTAATCAATAAGTGCATTTGCCTCTTTTGCTGTAATCAGTGAAAAGTTGGGTTGTTTAGAGAAATGAACATCTAAAGTGTGCATGCAACAGACTCGCTTTCCTCGGTCCTCAGGAGGAGTTTGACGGCTTCCGCTCGCTGTCCTACGCCCACATCGACGTCTTCATCCTCTGCTTCAGCGTTGTGAACCCCGCCTCCTTTCAGAACGTCACCAAGGTCTGGGTCCCGGAGATCCGAGCCCGCAACCCCTCCTCGCCCATCGTCCTCGTGGGCACGCAGTCGGATCTGCGGTTCGACGTCAACGTCCTGATCGACCTGGACGGCCAGGGGGTGAAGCCCGTCCTGGGCTCGAGCGCTCGTGGCGTGGCGGACAAGATCCGGGCGGCGGGCTACGTGGAGTGCTCGGCACTGACGCAGAAGAACCTGAAGGAGGCCTTCGACACCGCCATTTTCGCCGCCATCAAGCACAAGGCCCGGAAGACCAAGAAGAGGCTCTCGAGGCGCTCCAAAGCGTTCTCCAAGTACGGCTGGAGGAAGTTCTTCTGTTTTGTTTGAGGCGGCGGTGGATGCAAATCAAAAACGCTAATTTATTGAGGTGTTGGAGCCATTGTGAGGGAGGGCTCTGGCCCAGTCTTCTCTCTGTGAAGGACAGGATGTGTGCTGTGTGTGCTGAGAAGCTCCACCGTTTGTGGCAGAACTGTTATGACTTTGTAAATGCTGGATTTTGATTGGACAAAGAGCATGTGGGGGAGGTACTTTCTTTTGCTCCATCAGTGATGGTCTGTTTGTTTGTGGAGTGGACTGAGTGTAAATGAACTAATTTCAGAATACCTTGATTGATTCCCATCTTCATGATGCAAACGTCATCTGCATGTTGATGATTTGGTGTGCCAACAAAGAAGGGGCGTGGATTTGGAATGGCCTATCATTACAGCACCTGATATTTAAAAATTATCTCTGTGAAGGACAGGGGTGTTGCTGGAAAGCTCCACCGTTTGTGGCAGGACGGTTACGGCTTTGTAAATGCCGGATTCCGATTGGACAAAGAGCATGTGGGGTTGGTACTTTCTTTTGCTCCATCAGTGATGGTCTGTTTGTTTGTGGAGTGGGCTGAGTGCAAATGAACTCATTGCAGAATAGCTTGATTGACTCCCATCTTCATGATGCAAACGTCATCTGCATGTCGATGATTTGGTGTGTCAACAAAGAAGGGCCGTGGATTTGGAATGGCCTATCATTACAGCGGCTGATATCTAAAAACCCGACCTCGGGGTGAGACGGTGTGGATTCAATGCGGAGTCTGTGCCACTTGAATGGGTGCATCGGTCTGGCCTTAAATATTCAGTTTAGAGCACCACCTCTGAATTTGCATTGCCTGGATTGCTGCCTATTGCCCCGACTGTGAGAACAGAGGCCCTCAAAACAATAGGCCGATGCTGGCTCATTCACAGTCTACTCACTGCTGTTAGGCCAGACCAAGTCTTTCATATGTAAGAGTTAACCAGAGGTGCCAGGTTTTCTGCCTCCGAGAGTCAATGACCGAGACGCTCTCAACTGATCTGTTTAATCCCACCCCCACATTCTATTCGTACGGAGGGCTCACTGTACCATCTAATTCACGTATCTGTCGGTAAGGGGTTTTCCTGTCCGACCAAAACCGGTTCGGTAAACGCGGCTCTGCATAAATTAGCAGCACTCTAGCAATGATAATCTCTGAGCAAATAATGTGCAGTGCTGGATCAGGCAAGAGAGATCGTCATGCACGGACTTCCCAGGCTAATCCTACAAGAGTCAACATTCACACAGGGCCAGTGAAAGAAAAGCTTTTTGAGCCACTGATTTTTACATTTATTACATTTTGAACCCCAAATATGTTTCATCTGTAGACAATCTTGTCAGCACCACAGAGAAACGCACTATCCTATATCTGTATGCAAATGCTGTTTTTATGCTTCTTGTGGAAGCTTTTTTGATGCTGCTTAAGAATCCAGTGCTGTTTGTTTTTAACAGTTTTATACAGGTTTTATCTTTTCAGACGTTATATACGGACTTTGCAAACATGGGACCACTTCACTTCACTGCAAGTTACAAATGCTGAGGTGTTCCTGATGCAGATTGTTTTTGTTTGTGTGATATTTTGACCCTACCCATAGTACACGTATGTCACTTTGAGAGGTGTTTGTACAATGAAACATTGAACAATAAATCATGAAATTACTATTGATTTTCTTTTTCTCTTTCTTTCAACAAACCATTGTCTCTGTAACTGTTAGCAAGCATTTCAAAGAAGTTGTTTTTGGTATAAAAATAATTTTGTTATAGAAGCCATGCTAATTTACTGGTTTATATACACTCGCCGGCCACTTCATTAGGTGACAGGAGTGGTACCCGGTGTGGTCTTCTGCTGCTGTAGCCCATCTGCTTCAAGGTTTGACGTGGTGTGCGTTCAGAGATGCTCTTCTGCATACCTCGGTTGTAACAAGTGGTTATTTGAGTTATTCTCCTCTGACCTCTGCCATCAACAAGGCATTTTCACCCAGAGAACTGCCGCTCACTGGATATTTTCTCTTTTTTGGACCATTCTCTATAAACCCTAGAGATGGTTGTGCGTGAAAATCCCAGTAGATCAGCAGTTTCTGAAATACTCAAACCAGCCAGTCTGGCACCAACAACAATGCCACATTCAAAGTCACTTAAATCACCTTTCTTCCCCATTCTGATGCTTGGTTTAAACTTCAGCAGATCGTCTTGACCATGTCTACGTGCCTAAATGCATTTAGTTGCTGCCATGTGATTGGCTGATTAGATATTTGCGTTAACGGGTGCAGTTTGCAGTTGAACAGGTGGACCTAATGAAGTGGCCGGTGAATGGATATATATAAAGGTTTATTCTTTTTTTTTTGGACATCTTTAAGAGAAAATGCCTTTCTCTCACACCATGTTTCTGTGCACAGTCATATTCACAAAGTCATTAATGCAAAATAGAAATGGTCATTGCTGCTTTTACAGTGATACGCTGCGCTATTAGTCATGGCTAGGATGAATGCAACAGGCCCCCTGATAGACTGAGTGGAGGTTGGCACTACACGCTTGAGTACACCGGCTGCTCTAAATGAACTACCTTTGCAATTGTCCACCTGCAGCATGATGTACACGGTGACCTTTCAGAAGCACTGATTGGTTATTAAAATAAATGTGGTGAAAGAGAAATCTAGAAGTCTCGCAATCAACTGACACAGAGCAAAGGCAACTCATTGCTTGCGTAATGTGTGAATTTTACACAGCTTGTGTAACACACAAATCCTCCCCCAGTATCTGACCACCCTGGCTGAGTCAGCGGAGGTGTCAGATACATTACATTACATTACAGGCATTTAGCAGACACTCTTATCCAGACACAACTTCTTGTTCTACATCCATTTATACAGCTGGACATATACTGAATCGATGCAGGTTAAGTACCTTGCTTAAGTGTACAATGTCCTACCTGGGAATCAAAGTTGTGACCTTTAGATTACAAGACCAGCTCCTTACCATTGTACTACACTGCCGCCAGATACAATTTGTTGTGACCAGATATTTTTAATCCAGAGAATGGATGCATTCACTGTAACCTTCCCAGCCAATCAGACAGCAAAGCAAAATACTAATTACCCTATGGATTCTCTCCACAGAATGCACTCCTTCCTCTACTGCAGGAGTAGCTGGTTCATTCTCTCCCTCATACAATTTGTTAGCAGTTATGGTTTTAGCATGAGAGCTTCAAGTAGATCTCACAGTAACGCGCAGACAACTGGCAAAAGAACAGAATTATAAACTTTAAAAACAGCTCAAAAGTCACAGGAATGTTTGTGCATTGTGAAATTATTTTGGTATCAGTCTTTTAAAAACTTGGCTATAATCTTTAATCTGGAAGACTTTCCTTATAGTGTAAGGTCATCTTCATGGTAACCAGGTTCTATGGTTGCCCTGTACAGCAACCACTATTTATTCAATAAAATATGACATTTAGGTAAAGAATATTAGTTATCTCGACTGCAAGACATCTTTTGTTGAGAAAAATCTATTTGGATATCATGTCACATCTCACATTTGCATAAAATGTTAGAATTAGAAAGGTCTCTTGTCACAGAATTACCCAATGTGCTTCTAACTGGTTTCACCATTGTTTACCTTGGCGTGCAAATACAACCCATCACAATGGATGGTCACTTGCCTTTTCATCAATGGAAGATGAAAATCATTTGTTTGACCCCTCCCCTCTTAAATGTTGAGCTTCCAACATTTACAGGCCTCAAACCCTGCAAAGTCAGAGAACCAAAATTATGGTATAATTTCTGTTCACACTCCCCTAGGTTAAATGAAACGGCATGGCATCTCCACAGATCCTCTGATCTTTACCTAACCTGGAATGCCCATTCTGTTCACTGAGCTCATTACTTCCTGCCCATTCACACGTCTTAAAGATCGGTCCTGGAAAAGCAGATCCTGTTTTCATTGCTGGGACCTGTGGGAAGAGGAGCACATGAAGGTGATAGGCGATGAGTCATCTCTTTCAATTTATTCAACATGGGAGCGCCAACTCCCTCACACTAGGGGGACAAACCCATTGTGTCTGGGGTATTACTAACAAAGGAAAGCCTGTGTTGTCATTCAGCCTAAAATGAAATCATATTTATATTAAAACACATCACTTCAGGTGGCACATCCTACTAAATTATTAGCTTCGGTGTAGTCACATACTGCATGATCAAAGCATACATGTATTGGAGAAAATTGCTTGGTCTAACACAAAGCAGATACACTGGCTGTCATTCAAACGCAATGCACAATTTTCCTGTGATTTAAGTGGCTCAAATGTGACCACCCATACTCACCCATGCATTCTCACTTACTCATAAACGTGTAATTGTACATACGTGCGCACGCACACACTCTCTCTCTCTCTCTCTCTCACACACACAAAATGTACACACACACGCACACAGACACAGTAGAACAGGATATATTGAAAAATTGTAACCATTGTTCACCCAGGGAGTGTACAGAAATCTCCTGTATTGTGATTGGCTGTACAAAATGAAAAATGTTTTCTCTGCATTCCATGTTTTATGGACTAAGTCAGGTGTCATGGTGTTAACCTGCTATGTATATATCTCACTAAATGCTCCTGCTAAATATTGTAATTTCCATTTTTCCCCACTTCCAAAAACGTTAATATGTCATTTTTAAAAACCAGCCCATGAATAATTGAAGCTGGTGGGCTTGAAAACAATTAAACCAAAAAAAATCAGCTTGCTAATTCTTTGTTCATTAAACGAGTACTCTGAACAGTGCAAACAGGTCTTTAGCTAAACAGTTCAAATTTTAAAAAAAGATGAATCGCTGACATCTGATATTTTATTTCTTCTTGCAGCGGTCAATTAGGAGCAGTGAATCCAGATAATTGCATCTACAGCTGCATCACATGAGGTTCATTCAGTGTTGCTGAAGCTGCAGACATAGTGCAGAATCGCACTGCTTTCAGCACAGCAGTGGTGGCACAGAGAAACTGAGAAATCACTGAGTGAGTGAAGCACTGTGCCTTCATGGGAAACTGGACCTCTACACGGATCTCACTGCCTCACCCACTTTGTGTCTGCTGTTTCCCCGCTGCACACATATGCCCCTTTTGCGCTGGCACGTGTGACCTGAGGCGTCATGGTAGTGCAGTGGGTAGCACTGTTACTTCACAGCAAGAGGGCAATTTGTTTTAATCCCGGCCTGGGCCTTTCTGTGTGAAGTTTGCATGGTGTCCATGTGGGCGCATGCAGGTTAGGTTCATTGGAGAGTCTAAATTGTCCCTAGTGTGCGTATGTGCATGCGTGCCCTGCGATGGACTGGTGACCTGCCCTGGGTGTATTTCTGCCTCTCGCCCAATGAATGCTGGGATAGGCTCCAGCACCCCCCGCGACCCTGACCAGGGTTATTAGATAATAGATGGATATATGGGCCAAGCTGGACCCGTGCTGAATCCCTACTGGAGCTTTTGCACTTATTCAAATATAGTCCAAGCCAGTGAGACCTGGTTTTGCCTGAAGTCAGATGCTAACATGATGCTGACATGATACTGTAGGAAAAATAAATCCCCTTGCCGTTAATTAAAATCAGGGATTTTCTTAACCCTGGAAATATTTATCCCTGATTATCTTGAACTGAACTGATCATTTATTCCACAGGTTTAGGCTATATTTACATTCTTGAAGATAGCGCACACAGTGCAAATATTTCTGAACACAAAGCAAGGAATAATTTTATAGTAAAACTAAAACCCGTCCTTTATTTTGTCTGGTGATCATTTGACACCTACAAAGCCTACATCAGTCAGCACTGCATGTCTGTGTCACCAAATGTATGCTTCTTTTTGAAGGAAAGAACAACATTAGAAATAAAGTAGCTACTCATAGCCACAGACGTGTATGGTTGCTAGAGGCCAACAGACTATAGAGCAAAACAATGAGTTGTGCCCACCAGGTCAGGTCTTGGGTCAAACATGGCTCAGCTCAAATATTCCAGTAAAAAAGGGGTAACAGGGTGTCCCTAGTACAGACTTACAGTGCTCTTGGTGATGATGTCACGCAGGCTTGGCAGCACAAAGGAATAAGTGCGCCCAGCAGTGATAGCGCTTAGCATCGAGATGCCCGTTGAACAACATAATGCAGGGCTCACCTGACAGGTGCAGTTTCCCATGAAGGTGCGGCGCTTCCCTCTCTCTCAGCGGTTAGTCACCCTTTGTCTTTATTTTTTTCTTTTTTTTTTCTTTCCTCCCAGACGGCAGGCTGTCCTGTTCCCAGCACCCGGGAGACGTTAACCACCGCTGGCTCGCCTCCAGTTTCGTAGTTTCGCAGTTTCGCTGAGTTTCACTGATGTCACCTGACTGACAGGTTCCCAGGCTAGTGACAGATGTGGTCTGTGGGGCAGGTCACCCCTGTTGACAGTTACAGTTATCGCCAGAGGACACAGAGCTGGGAAGCTCATGCAGTTATGTTTATAGCCAGGTTTTTAAAAAAACAGTCAACATCAAACACTGTTTATGATTTTGCGATTCATTAATTCAGCATTACACTGTCTGTGTCGGTGTGCCCAGGAAATGTGTGTAATGCTAAATCACAGCTCCCGCTTTGTGAGTATAACACTAGTCATTAACACTGATCAGACCATAGCCACCATAGCCTGGTGCCTGCAGTCAGCCTGAGTGCACAAGCCCCTGTGACCTCAACCGTCATACACTACCACGCTTCCGCGCATGTGTGCATAGGCGTAGATTTTGGGGGGGACGCAGGGGATACATCCCTCTCAATATTTAGAACATGTGCATTTGTCCCTCCCAATAAAAACATGAAAGAAGAATTTCCACCATAAATTGATGCAGAAAAGGCACAAATTTGGTGCATAAAAATTCATCAAAATGCAGGAAATGAAGTGTTTGACACTCAAAATTCGTGGGGGAGGACCCCCAGACCCCCTGCTTAATGTGCCCCCCCCCCTTAATGTTCAAACAAAACCTACGTCACTGCATGTGTGTATTAATCTGAGTCCTCCAGAGCTGACGAAGGACCTTGCAGTGATGGGATATAATACAGGGCAAAAACAAACACAAACAAATAGGGGGTAAACAAGTACATTTGCAGACCTTTAAAGTTCTGGTTAGAGAATTCTGGTGGCAGTTTACCATATATACCATACCATAAGCACAGACATGGAGGTGTGTGTACTTATATAGAACTGTGTGTGTGATTTTGTTACACGTCGCAATATGTTTTTGAATATAAATGGGAACTTTATGCTATACTTTAAAAAATATATATTGTTATCATTCAGATGTTACAATACATGTTTTTTATGTAAATGTTTAAGTAAAATTTGCTTATCCTGAAGCATCTGTTTGATGGTCTGCAATGGTTTGCATGGCAGAATGACCTTGATAATCAAGCTCGTCAGTCAGACACAAACACAAATAATCTGCTACTTCAGAAACTGGCACAATTCAGAGCCACTGTATACACTAATAATATTACACGCTTATGTTTTTCTGACATCTCGCTGGCCACGCCTCCAGCTTTGCCGACGTGTCATGACATGCCTCCATATTACTGCCGCTGTCAGCTCCAAGATGCAACGATCCGCAGTTTCGGTTACAGACTAAGATAGTTTCCATTGGCGAGGAGGTGGGTGGGGGGGGAACAGGACCCGCAGATAAACAACGGTGATAAAAGCACCGAAACGTCTAATAAAGGCCGTTACAACGGACACCGTGCGCTTCTCTGTAACAGCCCGACTCTTCTCCAGGGATAAGGGCAAAAGCAAAGCTCTAGCTCTCTACACGCTTCAGGTGATCTGCTCCTGCTTTTCATCTGCTTTCCAACACCAAAGGGCTTTTTGCGCAGGGAAATTGCACGGCCGGAACAAATGCAAAGTTGGAAGCTTTAATTCGGTCTGCATATGCAAACTGGAAAGTGACGGATGCTTTGGAGATCGTCCAATGGGAGAAGCTCGGGTGGATCGCGAACACCTGCCAGAGGCCTCTCCTGCCATTCTGCTGCCCCATATTCCCCAACATTAATGAGAGTGCAGAAAACTCTCTGTGTACATGACCCTCAGTGGGCAGGACGATCAAACAAGCCACTGTTACACAAATACTATTTGTACAATGACACAGCATAGAAAGTTCGCTATCTGAGATTTAAAAATAAATAAATAAAATAAAAGAAAATAAAATAAATAAATAAATAATTCAGTTTATTGTTTTCACTTTCATTTATTGTGTTCAATTAAGAATATTTCATATATTTACAAAAGTTTTTGAAGACCTGCTGGCTTTACTGTTGTCGGTATTAGGGCATTCTAGGTTTTGCATTCTTAAGCAAGAAAATCTACTTCAAGTAACTCCAGAGAAACTTGCAGACAGTAAAATACATGTTTGATGTTTCTGGGTGAACCTTTCAACCTTGATACCACATTCTAGTGGATTTGTGCCTCTGTTTTGTTTCTGTGTCAGGATCCCCATACTCTGGAGAGTGTTCAGGTGACTGGAGGTCGACGCCACATCATTACCTCATTTTTACCTCTTCATACTGAACTGTAAAATAATATTCACCTGGAATCTTTTGCAGATTTGCACTGCTGGATTTGTTAAAGTCTCCGTGGTTCATGATCGTTCACGTGCCATAGACTCGGCCATAGTCTATGGCATACGGACAATGAGGCACTACGACTGCACCACACGCTCAAGTCTAATACTGAAATTGGAAAAAACTGCTTTTCCTTATTATGCTCTATGGTCATGGAACATGTTACTGAACAAATTGAATGTTGTTGACTGCTTCATATCGGAGAATGAATTCAAAGTCAGGATTTGCAATATCATAACTGAGGAATATTCTTAATCTCTCAGTCTTCACGTGCCATGGCTTTAATACTGCCATTTTTTTAAACTTATATTTGTAATGGAAATGCATGCGTGGCTGCTGCCTCTTGAACAGGTTTCTCTTGCAAAATATATTTTAATTATTCTAACCATTCACACAGCTGTCTAATTTCAATTCACTGTGCGACTACAGTACCCTCCAAAAAGTAGTGGAACGTTATAGTGAAAGTTATTCGTTTTGTTATAATACTTAAGGCATCAGGCGATCAAAAGATGAATGTGAGACAAAAGTATAGTTAATTTTACAGAAACTGCTGTTTTGTGTCGTGTCCCCCCTCCCCATTTTAAAACATATACATTATCAGCACTTTTGTCTCATATTTATCTTTTCAAATCCAAGTATATAGCATATAGCCAAAAGTATACAGCAATCAACAAATTTCACTTTACCATTCCCATACATTTGGAGAGCACTGTATTGTCACCTCCTGATTTACGTCATTTGAAATAGTCTGTTGTGGCCCTTCATTCACAGCTGTGTCAATCAGAATTAGAGGAAGGCTCTCTGTGGGCTACCATTCAGGTTTTTAACTTGATGTGAGCTGTAACAGGTAGCCAGTGAAGTGAGAGGAGGAGGGGTCTGACATGAACATGCTTGGGAAGACTGAAGACTGAAGTCATGTGGCTGCGCTCAGTATTAGCTGCAGGGGCTCAGTAGTGTAAACAGGGACCAGAGTGAATTGGATTGCAATAGTCTAGGCATGAGATATTACCTGTTCATTGTACCGCTCATCACCTTTGTATCATAACGGGTAGTTGTCTCATGATGGCGCAAAATCTGACTGGCTATTGCTTCTAACATGCAATACTGTATCTTTTTGACGACAGCAGTTGACTATATATCATTGCAACTGCAAGAGCTGTGACACAGTAATAATGGCAAGATTGCTATCCTCAGGTCCCACTCTTCTACACGCAGGGAAGGTCTGTAATTTATGAGGGTGAGGATTCCTTCGAACTAACTGAGCTATCGGTGGCAAATCTGTTCCAGTGTAATAGGACACTTGGCAACAAGCGATGTTGTCAGTGAGCGCTGCTCGCTTAGCCTGAATCGCAGGACAGGATCAGGAGTACTTATCCCGGCTCGAATCCTGCAGAGTGTCACAGGGGTTGATTTGCCGCGGCTGGGTAGAGGGCGGTCACGTGTGGGAAGGTTCTCTCCTGGGAATCAGGGAGTGGCCTCGTTCTCACCCTGCTCTGCGCGCGCGTGCCGCCGTGTTGTGAAACCAGGCGAGGTGTTTTTGCGGCCCGGCACCCCGCGCAGCGAACGGCGGAAGAGCCAGGGCACCTCCGGCGACCGCCGGGCGCCCCTCAGACCCGGCCCGGGACTAGAGCGGGGGCCGCCCCGACCAATGGGAAAGCAGCGCTGGCGCATAGTCGTGTTTACCCGGCCTACCCGGGGGTTTTCCCATGAATCGGTGACAGTAGGCTGTACGCTTCACGAGCCGGTCTGAAAGTGAGTGTGGGTCTGGGAGACATCCAAAGGGCACGCTGCAGCACGTTACGAATCACTGGTCTGGTGACCTGTCTCTTGTTCGCAGGTTCCCATGCTTTACGTTGAACACGTTCCTTACATGTTATCAATAAACGGGGGGCGGGGTGCGCCGGGAGCCTGTGATGCAATTGGGGTACCTGAACGCTTCGCTGCATGTTCCACAGCCCTGGAATACGTGCGACGCGAAGAGCAATGGGGACAGCAAAAACTGCGATGACGAAATTGTCGCGACGGAAAAATAAACATCGTTTTCAATTGGCAAGCCAGGAGTATGACACATCAATCACTCAGTTCTCAGCACCAGAGTAACACAGTGTTCTACTGAGAGAAAGAAATGTAGGCTACTGATCTGTCGCACAACCATTAAAATCTTAATTGCGTGTGCTCTCAGCCTAACAACGTTTCGTAAAATTCACAGTACCATATGCATTTCAGTGACATGGACCCTATATACAAATGTACAATGTGTTATATGTAGGAAAGCAATAACTTATGCTGTCGCCTATCTGGTACAGGTCAAATAAATGCTCTGTTAAAATATGGGTGTGGAAGCATTTTAGACTGAATACACAGAGAAAGCAAACAGTGACATGATGTTCAACTGAACAGCTCTTTTAATGCATGGACCGCAGGGGACTTTACAGCTGGGTTAAAATTAAAATAGGATCAAACATGTCATAACAACTCAGATTCAGTTACAGGCACACATCAACAGGTAAGCTTCAAACCGAACTTCCCCATAACCTACGATATTTTGCTATAACTGACATTGTCTGTTGAGTCTTCCTTTCTTTAAAAGAGCAGTTTATAAGTTCCTGATTTTGTGGTATATCCATTTTGGAAATAATAACATCTATCATATATAAAAAAATTTGCATGAGTGACTGGCAAGCAAGTAGAATCCTGGAGTCCAGAACACACCCTACAAAAGAACAGGTGCGTAGCAGATCATGAAGGCCATTTGCATAAACTGAAACTGGATTCTTTTTTGGGAGGGGTGGTGGGGGGGCGGGTTGAAGGGACAAGAGTGGTGACTGGTGTAGCCCCCCCACATCATCCCATCCACCCTTTTTCGCAAAAACCTGTATGGAACCGACGTTTGGCCATAGTAAACAAACAATGAGGGACTGGCTCTGCTGTTACTGTCAACAGACTGTTAAGAGGGGTGGGCGGAAGCAAATGGAACAAACGCCCAGGGGTCAGAGCAACAGCACGGATTTCTAAGAAAGAAGAGTGGGGGCAATTACTCCCTATATTCCCCATTAGCAAGCCTGGGATTACAAAACCTGAGTTTTATTCAATGGGGACAGTGTAATCATGTGACACCATTATTACATGAGGCTCACAGCGCAAGCAAGGAGTTGCGCTTTGATAAAGGAACCCAGAAGACGGTGAAAACACATCTCCATGGCAACGTCTGCTAAAGCTGAGCTGGCCTTCTGGCCCCACAAAGCTGTCACGTTGTCCCCCGTCAAACTATTACCGCGTAAGCTCCGCTACCTGAAACCCAACAAGTCCACTCCGGAACATCAGAGACCAGAGTCACTCTTTGCTCCTTCTCCAGCGAAATGTGCCTGCACACTGCATCTGAATGCCCAAACTGGTTAGGATGGACATGCGTGGAAACCCCTCCCCCTTCCCACCCCCAGCAGGGGGCCGAGAGGGAAATTCCCAGGATGAAGGGGGCGTGGCCCACTCCCCAGCTTCCCCTGAGGCACATGACTTCTTCAGTCTGGCAGTCCACCTGCAAGCTAGCCATGCTAATGCCCAATGAGAAGATAGCCATGCAAGCTAGCCATGCTAATGCCCAGTGAAAAGATAGCCATGCAAGCTAGCCATGCTAATGCCCAGTGATGACAAGGTGCACCACTGAAAACAGCACAACAAATATCAGTCTGATGCATGTTCTTTCAGAAGTTATCAGATAATGATAATGTATAATCCACAGCATTACAATGACAATGAGAACCTGAGTGTGAACTAAACAGGAGATCATTACCTTGCTTTACCTTCACTTAGTAAAGTGCATTTCAGGGGTTTACAAGAGCAGCACTAACTGCGGGGTGGGGGGGGAAACCCTACTGATTCTACAGCATTTGAGTAATTACGTGCGTCACCTTCACTCATGGGAAACCAGTAGAGATTTTCAAGAATTAGCAAGTGTTTACTCGGCTTTACTTGCAGTAAGACTCATAAAATGTGAAGCATGACTGTTGAGCGTGCAATTGACTGAGTTGATGAGCGTGTTATAGCTCTGCTGCTATTGCATAGGAACAGGTAACTCTAGAGCAGTGCTGATTGACAGCTTTAAAGAGTGTTTAAGCGTGATGCAAGAATATCCACTGGTATCTTTAACAATGCCTAATAAATGCCCTTTGATTTACTGCTATCCTATTCTTTCTCTCGAAACCAGGTTAACCAGCAGAGCAGATTTAACATGGGGGAGGACGACAATAAACAGGAAGAACCTTCTGAAACGTGTAAACTGGATATTTGAGACAAAGGATACGAGACACGCATCACTTCAACTGACACCGAGCACATCAGACCACACTGCAGATGTAAATGAAGTTTAAATACCAATAAAAGTTTTGACCTGAGTACAATAACGTAAATAAATCTACATTAAAATAGGTGAAATGACTCTGAAGTCAAACTACCTCCGTTTTATGGTTGCTAGGACAGCTAAGGGTGATGGAGAAGTGGACTCCAGTTAATTTGCCAAGTCTGATTCAGGTTAAAGATGCATTTCTACATTATTGGGGGGTTTTGCCACAGAACGCAAAAAGGGAAGACGAGAGTTGGCATCGACTCTCTAAATACATTCTCTCATTTGTGTGTGTTCAAGTTCCTCCTTCTGCTCACATTAGAGTTGACAGCCTCTGCTTTGCATAGCGTTATATAACTCTTCTTAAACAACCCTGCGGTAACTGCTTGGGTGGGTTCCAAGAACATCAGACAAACTATTGGTCGTTTTGAAAAAAACTTTAATGGCTTTAGCGAGAAGTATTTTTCTGGGAAAATGACATTGCGGGGAGAGGGTGGCCTGTGTACGTGCATGTCACTTTATCTGAGAGGATAGTGCGTGCGCGTAAAATACATACAAATAATACACTCAATTAAATATGATTCAATACTCAATATATATTCAATATTTTTATTTAGCATAGGTGGTCTTAGTTGCTCAGAGGGACTGAATTTGAGGCCTTTTCATTTGGACTGAAACTTTTTGCATTTTTCTCCAAAGTAAGCCCTTTTACAGTCTAAACTGGTTTTCCAAGTAAAACAGCTTCTTTTTGTTTGACAAGTTGTAGTGTATTTAAATGTTATTGTTTGAGAACATGGCTGTTCCAGACAGCCCTGCTCCTAAACGGATTAAAGCTTGCATCTACTGCCCTCTGTTGGTGAAGGATTAGCCTACTTCAACATGTCAAGAGGCCCTGAAGCAGGTATAAAATAACATAAGTTGAGACAAAACTATAATTTTTTAAAAACTTTTTTGCAGTTTTAAAAAGATCAAACAATAAATAATAATTAAAAACAGACAAAAGGAACAAAATCTTTTTTTTTAAAGTTCAGTCTTGACAGGGAATACCACAGATGTACAGCCACTCTAAGGACAGAAGATGCCAAAAAATGATTTTCGTAAAACCATAGTAAAGCTTTGAGTGTAAATTTAGAAACTCACTTACAAACTGCAAGTCCCTTCAATTAATGAATGCAAGTCAACAATCTAATTTATTGTTTACATGATTAACAAATGTAGAAAGACTAATTTAGAAAATCGACACAAGAATTTAAGCTACATAATTTGTCATATCTTTTTGATCAATGGGTACAAGTGCACTATCTATCAAATTCATTGTTTCCATGGTTTACACATAAAATGCACCTTGTCATTTTCCTTCCAAGTCTAAACTTAAGATGAGTTTTGTTGCATGGTTGAAGTAAAAATCGATGTCACGTTCTTTCTTCCATGTTGTAGTGGCACATTTCCATATCTCATTGTTCCAAGTTTGTCGGTGAACTGAGAAATCAGAAAGAAACGAACGGAATACGTCATTTATTTTCCTTATGAAAAGAGCGGCACCAACAAACAGACATTCAGTCACTTCAACTGAGGGCAACAAAATCAGTCTGGTAAATAAAATAGTGAAGGTGTCTTTTGCTCCTGTTGTATGCACCAAAGAAAGAAACATCTTAAATATGAACATAATGAACTCCTCTCCACTCCTTTCTGCCTCTCACTTTTGAAGGCAGCGGGCCTACTGCACACACCAAGTCAGGATTTTGTTCTGTCCCCACCATAATGAAATCTAACTTGCCAATTTACTTTATTTGTGACCTTATTTTACATGATGGAGACCTCACGTGCACTCACAACATTATCTATTCACAAGTGATACTGGAGCACGGGGGTGGCTTGGCTTACCTCTACCAGTGTGTTAACACTGAGCGAGAATTTCCTGACAACTTTGATATACTTTGACCAAGCAATTCAACCTTGGCTTCGAACTCTGAAAAACAATTTCATATGCTATTCAAAGATCTTATTATGCAAGGCAAATCAGCCCTGAAGTCCACATTTTCAAATTTGAAATTAAAAAAAGGTTTTGACTAAGTAAATACTCTCGATGGCAACAAAAGGTTTCAAATTGTACCAAAGACACAGTCATTCATATATCAGCACAAACTTCATGCAGTAATCTATTAAACTCAAATTCTGACTGTCATCAATAGCATGCCTGTTGTACAATAACCCCCTGGCTTTACCTGAAAAAGAGGAACCACGCTTGACAAAGTGTCTGGATCTGAGGGGTCTTTCAATAAAATGCAGAGGTAGTAAATCACTCGTTGCTGAAACCACAGAGGGGTAAAATATTATGACAAAGAAAGGTGTTGATGACAAACAATTCAACGTGATCATCTCGATCTTGCTCCCAGCGGCTTCCCAACTAAATAATTTTCCGGGATGCATCTCACGGAATCTGCCACGTACAAGAAACTTCGCGCTCAGTAAACAGTATGATTTTAGTAATATTACATTAGCGATAAACCGAGTAGCTACACTGCACACCAAGTGCATTATACACTTGCACTTGTCTTAGCACAATTTACATGTGAAAACAAAATGTATGCTACGGACTCCTCACCATATAAATGGCCTCATTAATAACAATGTCTTTGATCTTGCTCATTTCAATGAAGGTGGTGCTTTCTCTCCCCGAGGCATAAGATGAAGACACCTGGACCCCCAAAGACCCAATAATTAGCAGCGTCTCATGGTCGATTTTCACGAAGTGGATGTGCAGCAGCATCCCCACCAACGTGACGAATATGGCACCGGACAGGACAGCGGTATTCTGGGAAAAATCGAAGCAGGTCTACAATCAATATTGGTGTATTAAAACTGAAACATAGCATGCATCACAGTGCTGCGGTTGCATCGCATTAGCATCATAAAAATCTTACCTCTGTGAGAAAAAACACAATGTAGGCTACCAGCCAGACCGAACAAGTGTACATCATTATGTGACGCAAGGACACCTTGGGCGCACTGACGGTGAACTCCCTGCAGAAACTGGAGTGATTTTGGCACGCTAAGAATATCACTTTACCATTGATATCTGTAAATTTCTCGTCGTCTGCCATTCTGAATAATTTCTTAACTCTCTTACGAGAGGATAGCTAGTTAGCTACCTAACCGTACTAATCAGCTTGTCAGATAGCTAACGTTAGCTAGCTAACTAGGCTACTGGAAGGAAAAAAACGATTGAATAACGTAACTTTGCTAATTAAGCAGTTAGCTGCGCCAAAGACAAGCCTCGACAGTTGAGTAAACCAGTGATTCGCAATAGTTCATTAAGATGTACGGGAAGTGATACATTTTTAACAAAGAATTTAGCTCTAGCTCTAGCATAAAGGAAAGTACTCTTGATGGCATGAATCCGGATTGGAGTGCGACAATTTCAAAAGTTCACTGTGCATGATGGGATGTGTAGTGCGACGCTGAAAACTTGAAATAAATGAAAACGCTGCATTTAAATACAGCTCGATCGCTAACCGACTAGCTCCACTAGAAGAATCAAGCATTTTATTTTTATGGCATAATTTACTGTGATTTAACTACCTGTGTTTATAAATGAGACTGATACAATTCATTTTCCCATTGAGTGATATAACATTCAGGATTAGTAGGCACATGCTAATTTATGTGCATATACATGTGTTTAGACACAGTTTCTAATATGAAATCGTACGTTAATACAAGCGTCTCTCTAATCCATTTTCATAAATACAGTCAAGCGATTGGGTCGAACCAAATTAGTAAACATCTCCTAGGATGCTCATGGTCTATTACATTTGACCTCTGTGGACTGTCCTAAAGTTCAGATAATTTTACGTGCCCACATTTGGAATGAGGAGAATTTTGAATAAAATTGTATCTTATCTTTGTTAAAATCACGTTGGGACGTATTTACTGATAAATTCATAGTAGGATTAAAATGACCCTGAAGTCCGTGAGATAAAATCATATTTGATTTCTCTCTGTTGAATATTATAGCCAATTATTTTAACATTTGACTGCCTTCAGGCAGTTGTCAATAATCAATGGCAAAGGAATGATTTTCTGTTACAATAGCAAGCGAAACACAATCTACAGGCCTACATTTGCTCAAGCTAGCTGGTTGGCAGACCGGAGTTGATCCCTTTAGTTCTGAAAGGGATCACCAAGCATGCTAACAACAAACACCTATGGGAATTTAAGGTTGAAATATGCCCTGTGTTTAGATAGATATATATTACTATTTTAATTGTTGATCTGATTCATTTTTCAGACCATCTGGTCACAACATGTGCTTTTTGATAGCGTTATTTAGCATACAAATAAATTAACGCAGCTTGACAGAAGACTGCTAGCAAAGCATACTCTGCAGGGGATGTGGGTGGGCGCATTATTGAGCATGGCTCACAGTATGGTTGGGTGAGCAAAAGGAAACATGCACTACACCTCCCTACCCTGCACCCAATACTATTAAAGCGACCAACATGAAACGGAGGGACAGAAACTTCTGGAGAAGATATCCAGCTTTCTATTAGTATATAATGAAAAGTATGTGTGTGACAAATGGGGCAGCACTATGCAACTAGGGAAAAATGTAATTAAAATATTCTATATAGGGCAGAGGCAGCAACTTGTTTACAGGAAAAAGTGGGTTAGTGTCTGTTTGTTAATTAATGGCACTTGGCATGTACATATGGGTAACACAAGTACTCCAAACAGACGGGCACTTGTGCTCAGTGTTTACCATAAATTGGATTCTCGTCTCTCTCTCCCTCCCTGGATTATAGTACTTAGCATTAATATTGCCAGGTAGCCAAAGTAAACACTCCCCAACAGTGTTATGCAGTTGTTTCTGCTTAAGAACTTTCTTTCGAGGCCCCAACACATTGTTCAGTCACACGTTAAAATCAGTAATGTCTTCTGCATCATGTATGATAACCTTAAAGCAGTAAGACTGTGTAGATGTGCAGCTGGAAATGCAGTACATGGTTAAGGCAGTGGAATGATTAAAAGGTATTCAGGCTTTTAAAAGTGGTCAAACATTGCAAAAGTGTTTATTACCGCTTTACATCCTTTCAAAATGATGCACATACTCTTTCATTGATAAAATGCATTTTTACAAACCATTGCTTAACATTCTTTTCTATTTTTTAATCTGTATCATTAAAAAAAAAATCTGCAAATGGCTAACTGTTTTTCCCCCATAAAACAAACCCATCAGTTACTACAAATTGCACTTTCTGAGGTCGTTATTAAAAAATAGTCTTTGTTAAAAGTTCATTGTGGGCAGTGCAAATGCAGCTCAAATGGGGCTCAAGCATGTGGAGGGAATTCTGGGTAAATCCTCCAAGTGCATTTCCAGCCGCTTGGTGGTTCTGCCTTTCTTCGTCTTTCCTACTGCGCCTCTCCTCACACCTTTCTCTGCATAATCCCACTCCCCTTTCCCTGCCTAACTTTGCTCCTCCCCCATCTTGACCTGCGTGGCTGCGCCTCTCCCTTGGTTTTCCTGTGACACGTCGGCAGTCGTTTGCCGATCTTGCGCGAGCAGGCCGGTTTGCCCCCGTCTCAGCAAGTGAGGGCCCGCCCCCGTCCCGTCCTGGTAGTCACAGTTGTAGGGAAAGTAGTACAGGTCGTGGCGGACGGCCATGAGCAGCCCCGGCAGGCCCCTGCAGCCGCCCAGCTGGGAGGAGAACACCACGCTGGGCACCGAGTCCTTCCCTGCCGGGTGGGGGGAGGGGATGGTGCGCAGCAGACGCCCGTCGCCTAAGCTCCACATCCGCGTGTAGCAGTCCTGCCCCACTGCGGAGAGCACAGCACAGGATGCTCACAGAGAGCACTCAGGGAGTCTCTGTCTCACACACACACACACACACACACACACACACACACACACACACAACATTCAGGCACGAGCAAAACATAGACACAATACACACAAACACAGAGTATGCTCACATACAGAGCACACAGGGAATCTTTGTCACACACACATAGATGCAGCACACACAGGAAAAGGCGTACGCTCACATGCAGACCACACAAGGAGTGTCTTTCTCTCTCACACACAACACACCCACAGCCAACACCCACAGACGCAACACACCCGCAGACACAACACACAAGCACAACACGCATGCATGCACGCGCGCGCGCACAGGGCGTACCACTCACCAGCCAGCAACAGCCCCTCCGGTTCGTTGACGTGCAGCGGCAGGTAGGCGTGCTCGTTGTGGTGTCCCTCGTACTGCTGCACCGCCCGGGTTACCCGCAGGTCCCACAGCTTGATCTGCACACGGTATCCAACAGGGGGGCAGCGTTTAGCCAAACCCGCAAAAAGCCCTGCGGGGAAAGTGCCTGCTATCGCCTGCGCGGGGCGCCGCTCGCACGCTCACCTTTCCCAGCATGTCGGCGGCGAGGAGGTAGTTCTCGTCGTCCAGGATGCGGACGGAGGTGATGGCCGAGTCCTGGAAGAAGCGGCAACCCTTCCAGCCGGACCCGCGCCGGGCTCTCTGCCGCAGGTCGATGCTGAAGATCTCTCCGGAGCGGCAGCCGTTGTACAGCACCGGGGCCTGGAGTCACACGGACCACCATGCACCCCATTTACCCTCACACGCATACCTACCTGACCTGCGCCATCACACGACCCTTATTTACCTTTGTACACAAAGCCATCATGTTCCACACGCTAGAAAGTTTTCATATTGTAAGAACCATCTTCTCAAGAGGTTACAGATTTTCTCCAACAATATATACCAGTGGTAACCAACCGTGTTCCTGGAGATCTACCATCCCGAAGGTTTTCATTTCAACCCTAATGTGGCACACCTGATTTAACTAATTAGCAGCTGAACAAGATCTCTACCTGCTGAATGAGGTGTGCTTTGTTAGGTCAGAGTGAAAACCTACAGGATGGTAGATCTCCAGGAACAGGGTTGGTTACCACTGATATATACCATTTTTTATTTTAATAAATGGAATAAAAATGTACGCATAATAATGTATAATTGCAAGAATAATTTTCTTACACTGACAAATATTGTGTATGGAGTATAATAACATCATTGTAGACATGTAAAACGTGAGTCTTTCATGAAAGTTCCCCACATAGACTACCAAACAAGTTTTGCAATTTTGCTGTGACACTGCCACATGGGGGCGGAGTTCCCACACAAACCAGTGACGCGAGGGGCAGCCACTCACCCGCAGGGCGAACTGCTGCGCCAGGACGTCGCTGCTGATCCCGTACGTCTGCCTCCGCCCCGTCACCGCGTCCGTCACGATCACACGCCGCGACAGCCCTGGAACAGCGGCGCGCGTGCGTCAGAGGCCCCGCCTCCTCCTCCTCCTCCCGCGGCACCCGAGCGAAACAGAGAGGATCGTGGGTACTCACCGGTGCTGAAGTTCTTGTCGGCCTGCGGGTTCAGGCACCAGGCGCACGACCAGGCGGTGGAGATCTTAAAGCTGCACAGCATCCCCGGCTGGTCTACACACAGGGGGCGGAGTGTCATACACGCGCAGCCTTTTCTAGTCAACTTTATACAACTTTGGCAAACTACTATAGAAAGCGCTACAGTAGTTTTTGTTTCTCACACATATTTGCAATTTTCAGATTTAATGGCCATCATAATGAACTGTTTAATAATAATAACTTTCACAAAACTTTGATACTGGTGTGAGGGTGGGACAAAATGTGTGTGTACGGCTATAGTTTGTGTACGTTAGGAGGCTGTGTGTGTGTGTGTGTGTGCGCATGTGTGTATGGTTTACCTGGGTTTGAGTTGCTGAATAGGGAAGCAGGTAGTAGGCTGACACAGCCTGGTGTCTCAGCAATGCCCACCAGACACAATCTTATTCAGCCCGTCAAAGAAACACACCTTCTCTCAAAGACAAACTTTCAGCACCGCAACGCCCTCTAACAGCAATGCTTTCTCTAAAAGGGGCTTCACTGGCAAATATAAAAAATCACCCTTTAAACGGGCAGTGATTGGGGTGGGTAAAGGATACAGCACATGGGAGTCAGAGTGTGTCACTGAAGCCCAACAGATGGAGTTCACCTGCAGAAGAATAAAACAGCCAGGTTAGTTCTCTCCATTGCAGCCCCACCTGTGGGTGGTGAACAGAGATAAAGCAAAGATTGCCCTCACCCTGCTGCTGGTGAAGCAGAGATTTCCCTCACTTTGCAGCTTGTGAAGCAGAGATTGCCCTCACCGTGGCTGGTGAAGCAGAGATTGCCTTCACCTTGTGGCTGGTAAAGCAGAGATTGCCCTCACCGTATGGCTGGTGAGTCAGATTGCCCTAACCTTGTGGCTGGTGAAGCAGAGATTGCCCTCACCTTGCTGCTGGTGAAGCAGAGATGGCCCTCACCGTGTGGCTGGTGAACAAGAGATTGCCCTCACCTTATGGCTGGTGAAGCAATGATTGCTCTCACCTTGTGGCTGGTGAACCAGAGATTGCCCTAACCTTGTGGCTGGTGAACCAGAGATTGCCCTCACCTTGTGACTGGTGAAGTAGGGATTGCCCTCACCTTGCGGTTGGTGAAGTGCAGGTTGTCGCACATCTCCACGGCCAGCGAGCCTTTACTGCACCCACGGAAGTTCATGATGCCACACTTGCAGCCTCCGTGCTCCACGTCGTTCACCGTGAACACCCGCTCACAAGCAGAGTCCGCCTGAGGACAGAACACTTAGCACTCTAATATCGTATGCTGCCAAATAGGAGTGTAAACCTCGAGAGGATACAATTCTGATTCTAGAGGCGACAGTTAAATATTTGGCAATATCACAAATTTTGCTACAATACGACCCAATATAGTTAGAAATGATCGAAATATATGATCCATCTAACACAATCCCGTTAAAACATATACATACAACTAAAATAAGGTTGAGAGTGCAAAAACGTACTGACGTCCGATTAACAGAAGAAAAAAATGGCACTAGCACGAGTGATGATGAGGTTGAGTTGGAAACAAACAATGTTTGCAGGGTTACTAGAGATAAGACGGAGCATTTTTTGCAATAGGTGCCATGTGTTGCATGCAAAAAAAGAAATAAATTATCTTCATCCATAATGTATTTAAGTAACACGAAGAGAAGAGTCATAGTTTGATACATTTTATACCTACAAAAGAATGTGTGTACAGTTGACTCCAAAGGAGTCAAATCTTATTTCAAGTTCAAAACAATATATAATACACATAATGTATATGTATATGGGGTTGACATAGTTGACCTGTGAGACTCACCACGATGAGGCGGAAGTTGTCGGTGTTGGGACTGCTGGAGTCCGAGCTCTGCACGTCCAGTTTGTGCCGCCTCATGCTGCTCACCTTCAGCTCATGAATCAGCCTGAAACACCCGTCATCCAATCAGCCAGCATTGACAAAGCTTCATTTTTACAGCATTTACCAAGCTGCACTTCCGTAACAGTTCTGCAAAGCAACTACCATTCCGGCAAAGACTCACAACATCCTTGTTGCCCAACCTGCCCAACCCTGTAACTGGAGATCTACCGTCTTGTAGTTTTTCCACTCCAACCCTAACACAGCAGACCACATTCAAAAATTAGGGTTGAAACTGAAACCTATAGGACAGTAGAGCTCCAGGAACAGGGTTGGGCAGCTCTGCCCTACACTGTCCTCCCTTACATTCATTTAGCAAACACCCTCATCCAGAGCAATTTACAGGGTAGGACAACATTAGCGCATTCTCCTGATTTACATGAGTAATAGTGCCAGGCCGGTCTAACAACATTCTAAGAACAAAGCGTATGTGAAATCATTAAAGCACTAATTGAAATGAACTATACCTAGCAAGAGCCAAAGCACAAATCCTGAAGCAGCCCAGCTGTAAGCTTGGTTTGTCCAGAGATCCCCTCAGCAGGGATGTTCTTTAAGTGTGAAATATAATGGCCACAGTGTGGATGCACCACTCTAGCCCCCCAGGGAAATGGCTTTGAGAACCTTAGAGTAGATTATCAGAACAGGGGTCACTGTGTACTGTACCTGCAGTACGATCTCTCAGGCAGGAGTCCCAGGTGCCTCTTTTGTAGGAGCAAGGTTGAGTTTAGACCAGCTCTCAGGGACTTCTATAGACAGGAGGCCAGAACAAAACATCTTCATCAATCTCTCAAATATGAACTTTAACATAAAATTTCTTTTCCATTTACCAAAGTCAATAAAAGGTTTGGGCCTCAATAAATAAAATCACCATTCAGCTTTTGGTATATAACTGTGGGCTCTACACTACATCACCTAAGAAAAAAATTCAGAAAAAATATTTTTTGGTGAAAGGGAAATGCTGGAGGCCTCCGGTCAAGCCTCCCATTTGAGTAACGAGCAGCCCAGCACTGGACGCACCTTCCTGGGTTGCTCATCCTCCTCGAGCAGCCGGACCCGCTGACTCTCCTGCTCCTTCTTGCGCAACCCCTCTCGGGTGAGTGGGTTGCAGTTGTTATGACCCGGCAATAGCCGGAAATAGCGGTTCTTCTCTGGGTCAAAGTAGAAGCCTGGCAGTTCTATAAACAACACAAGACATTCTCTCCTAAGCTTCTGTGTAGTCGGAGGCAGCACATTTTAAACATACATGCTACAATTCAGCTTCAGATAAACCTTTTTTCGTCCACTTAATGCTTTTTGTTCAGGAAAAACAGCTGACCATCTAACTATGTTTTGCCTATAACAATGGAGCCAAATGCCAACCATTTCCTCACCACTTAGGGCAACACATGAGGCATGATTACATAACTGAGCTAAACATTAGGGTCTCCAACTGAGGGAATGAACTGTTCTCTTGTTCTTGTTCTGGTGCTGGGGGGGGGGGGGGGTCAGCTTCTTAATTCCAAGTCTAAGGCACTCACCTACCCTTCAATGTTTTGCTGAAATATTTTACTGCAATAATGTTTTTGGGCTTACACAGCTGCATGCATACTGACACATGACATAATATGCTTTTAACCATTTTTTTATTACATAGTATCCATTCGCACAGCTGTACATATACTGAAGCAATTTAGGTTAAGTACCTTGCTGAACAGTACAACGGCAGTGTCCTACCTGGGAATTGAACTCGTAACAGTTTGGTACGACTTAAAACATTTTTTGGTGCAAGGCAAGTCCTTTAACCATTATACTACACTGCCACCAATCCAATTACTTAAATCAATGGACATACAATTTTTTTTATACAATAAAATTTTGAGTCAAATGGCCCTGATGTAAAAAATGCGTAAAATAAATAAATCGTAAGGTTGCCACCAAACTGTGTGCATAATTAGAGAGGTGTCTGACCTGGGGCTGCAGCTTGCGCCTCAGGTAATGAGCTGCTGGTGTCACCAGTGTGCACCTGGGTCCTGTGCGATGGGCCAGCAGCTCCACCTTCATACCTGACGCGAGGCAAAGTTTTCAATTTTTATCATACAGCGTTTTTGCTAAAAAAAAAACCAAAGTGGAAGTTTGCATGCACCACGTGGACAACGCAGTCGACACATTTATGGAATGAAATCGAAGATCATGGAATCAAAACTCAGACAGAGATGGCAAACTACCAAAAAAGCGCGCTTATCTTCAGAGCGATCATAGCGAATCGGATGAAATTTATATTATCATTAGTTGGATCACGCGTAGGCCTAACACGCGTCCTATAGCCAAAACTGAAAGTAAATTCGATGTAACACTAATCCGCACTACTTATTCATGCGCCTATGCCTGACTGTGTATGCATTTCAAACAAGTTTTAGGAAACAGCCAGTCGATTAATCACATACTTCTTTATTATTCTTACAAACATTGTCTAACTAACCGCAATAGTATTTATATTATGTCCGTGTATAACTGGGGCTTAGACAGTTATGTTTTGCCTTGCACATTATACGATACAACGCGCGGCAGCGGCTTTGTGGATTAGTGTCGGTAGCGCGGGGCATACCTTTGTTCCTGTGTTCTGTGACCGGAGTGGTCCCTCTGCCATTCTGGGCGGCGATTGTATCGTTTGCGGTCACGGTCCCTGTCCCGCCAGCTCCCTTTCTTCATCCCTGTGGCAATGCATTAACAAAACATCCCAATTCACGTGGTCAGCACGACAGATAGTCTTAAAAACAGGAAAAACAGTTGAGTTGGAACGAGTAGTCTGTAGACAGCTACCAACCCTGCTATGTGAGTAGTAGCTGCCTTGCTACCCAGCCAATTTAATGAGCTAGTTTTCAGCGACCGCAAATGTATGATTGTTACTACTTATTCCGTCCACATCGAAAATGACGTGATCTGAAATATAAGAATGGTGATAGCTAGCTACCTAGCTAGTAACACTATTAGATTCCTCCAAATGGACAGTTTTGTTTGTTAGCATTTGTTTTGATAGCATTAGACCACGTAGGCTACTACAACGTTGCTGTCCAACAACTACATTATAGCCTGCCATCTAAACTTGGTTGACAGCGAAACTTTGTGAAACGTATCCAAACACATTCAATTCAATTCACCAATTGAATAGTAATTAAAACATTTAAATATAATTGGATAAGCTGGCACAATCGCCTTTTGGTTCCTGCTTTACCTGCGACAACGTTTGATGCACGTGACCTCAAATAGACCCCGCCTCTTAATTTTTATTGGCACGCAGCCGACCATGTGCAACGTCACGCTGTATGCGCAGATTCCGCTTTGATGGATATACTAGCATACGTTTCCTTTAACGTTTCTTGGACAAATGAACAAATTAGAGTACATGCTGTCTCCTTTGTCATCGACCGATTTGGCTATATTGTATCCAGTTCTCCAAAATGTTATACAGCTATAGCCTAGTATTTCAGATTTTTCATATTTAATTACATACTGGGTTAACTCCTTAATCGAGCAACATTGTTATTACTACATCTCTATGTTGACATAGAGACAATTAGAACAGGAAAGTATGTTTTGTATTACATAGGTTGTCTATTGATTTTAGCTAGATGTTTTAATCCCCATGATAATGTTAAAACCTTAAGTTCTTTGTACATGTGCAGTAGGAAACTGTAATACTTCAGTGTAAGGGGATAGCATGATAGAGAGGGTATGATGATGATAGAGAACAAAATTTCCCTTTGCAGTACTGGCGGGCTTTAGGCTGAAATATAGCTGCAAAGTAAGTCATGCAAACAATGGATGGTGAAACCCCCTCCCCCATCTAAATGGAACGACTGGCCAGCCGCTATCTGCGTGTGGATTTGGATAATACTGATTTGATAGACATTTACAAAGAAAAAATGCATCCTGCCTCTTTAAGAAATGTGGCCATGAAGTTCCCCTAATGTAGGTATACACAAGAGCAGTCCTTTTAAATGGCATTGACAGTTTCCCTCACAGGCCACGCCTTGCGTCCGGGTACTGGTATTGTATTGGCTTTTGAGCAGTACACCAAGAGCCTGATTGGTTAGGTGTTTTCGTTCGTTGATGTCCCCGCAACTCCGAGACTTGTAACATTGGGTTACAGTGTAGCAAAATGGCGACTGTCATTCAGAATCCACTTAAAGCGTAAGTAATTCTCTAAATTTATTGCAATTATGTTTATGAACTTTATTGTTTACATTTATGCGGAACTGTCAAAGTAAATTTATCTAAATGAATTCAACATAGGATTATAGTTGTTATAGCTTCCAGTTTTTTGAATTTTTAAATTTAATTTGCATAATTTTATTCTACATATAACAGGACAATTCGACGAATCAAGTTATGCTTATTTAATATTTTTGTGCTATTTTTTAAAACTAATTTGCAACACTGGATGCCAGGACAAATTACTGCATTTAATGGTATTGTATATTTTGTTTTAAAATATCGATATGCATTCATGTTTCAATACGGACATAACTGCATCATTTCTGAGTGTATGTTTTAAGTGTATTCCTTGAAGTAAAATTCGCTGAGGGATTTTTATTGAATTCTGTTGAAGTCATACATTTGTCTGTAGAGCGAGACTATAGTAAGTTCCGGTTTGTGAGGATTTATGCGAATGATTGATTGAACAATACAGTACAAACATGCATGGTTTCTTTTCTTAGGTCTTTCTTGTTTCATGATGACATGTTTTGTTTTATCCACACAAGTGCAGCTGAAACGCAGCAAGCTTGATTTTTCTGTTGGAATATCGCGAATCGAATCAGAGTAGCCCAGTGTTTCGTAATTCAATGAATGTTACTATAATAATTCGCTTAATTTGCAACAATGTAACACCAACGTGGTTTGAGTGGGCAACCTGCACAAAGACGAACATTGTTTACTTTTGAAACGAAGAGTATCCGAGAACTGTGGTTCAGTTTTTACTTGCGTGTGGAGTGGGAAATCCCATGTGATGATGTCGGTGGGCGGTGTGTACAGGTAGTCTGTCGTAGAGTGTAGCATGATATGGAGGTGGGGTTGCATTTTGTGGAAGGCAAACGAATAACTTTGGCTTGTTGTTTCAATACTTATTCTATTTTCAAGAATTGTGGTTCATTTTATTTTTGTCTGTGTAGAAGAGACTTGGTTGTTGCTCATTGAGGTTCCACATCCTTTTTGGTGGTGTGTGCAGTGACAGCTCTTAGAACCTATAGGAAAACTTTTCTTCTGTGTCTGTAAAACCTGTTAAGAGATGTAAGCACTCCACACCCTTTCTTCCTTGATGTGGGGTGTTTGGCTAACATATTTTTTTACATCACAGAATCATTGTTCCTCTCAGTGAAATGTATCACAAGCTGAACTAAATGAGAGCAAGCTATTACTCTCTACTGAGCCCGTGACCGTGTTTGCACATATTGTTTGATAGTGATTTTGTGCCTGAGCCAAATGATAAGGTCACAGTGACATGTACAAACCTACGGCAAAACAAGCTCTGAACATCCTGGTGTGTCCATTTTGCATGGCTGTGATATTGTGATGTCACTGCACAGTACCATGTCCAGCCTTTGTCCTTGCAGGACAATTATGGGGAGGGGGGTGGAAGGGGGGGGATTCAGATTAGTGGGGTCTCAGGCCCATCTGGCAGAAGCTGAGCTGACGAAAGGGGAGCCCTGGGCAACAAGGGTAACCCCATCTGCTCCCTGCCTGTGACACAGACAACCCCACGCAGCCAATCACCATGCCTCATGAACTTGGCGTATTCAGGTTTGCACCCATTAAAATATCACCGGCGCTGCTCTTGTTTCAAATGCCTTTTATCGTAGCAATCTTGCGCTTACAGTTATGTGAGGATGCGCTTTGTTATCGCGGGAGACTTTAACTGCGCTCTGATAGTCACTGAACCCTCACACTGTTAATATTCACAAAAATTTCACTATACTGTAGGTCTCACCCCTTTTCAATCTGGTAACAGATGCTGAGGAGATAAATGCTCAGCCTCCCGAAATGTGTCAGACAAAAGCATTAACTGGCTGCAATTAATGAGTTGCAATTCAGGCTAATTGCACAAATTTGAAGATGTTAAATGGTTTCATTCAATGCTAACTGGAAGTAGCTTGTTCCCATGGACCAATCAGATAATCAGAGAAAATAAAGCGTTGAGTCTGGTCTGCAATAACTTGTCTGGATCTTTTTTTTTTTTTTTTACAGGGAAGTAGCTGTTAGGAGTAAAAATGACAATGTTCTGTATGATTGGTCTAACAGCTGACACACTGTGTGCGTGAGTACGTGTACGGGATCTGTCTGTATGATTTCATTTTTTCCACCATTAGAACCAAACTGAGTGATGCTCCATAATTCTGGTGCTTGCAGTCCTGGGACATGATTGCGTTTGTCAGTCAGGAGATTATAATGAGTTCTTAGGCATGGCCCTGTGCATGTACTATATGTCTTGCTTGACTCAGATTGATCATTTCCTCCCAGTTTCTTGTGAGGTTTTTTCTTTTGCTGATGGTCAATATGTTGAGCGGATTCTACATGGTGCTTGTGGAAGCATGACCCCCCCCCCCATCACTATGGGACATCATGTCCCGCTCTATTTAAATCCAGTCTCCTTCTCTTCCCCCCCTCTCTTTCTCTCTTTCAGCCTCTCTTTCAATCTTCCTCACTCTTATCCTCCCTCTCCCTCACTCCCACTCCCCCCTTATTCATAGATAATTCTATAGGAGAAGCGTGCAGGGTTCTGGGGGATGTGACCGCTAAACTCTCTTTCAATAGCCCCCCCCCCCCCTTGAACCCCCTGCCCCCCAATCCGAGTTATAAAGCTCTGGGGACTTTGGCTTTGCCCCTCGCTTGTCTATTTTTCCCTGAGACGGTGGGACACCCCCCCAGAAAGCAGAAAGAACCAATGATGTCATCAAACACGGTGACCTCACTGAGTAGTACTGCTGTAGTCTGCAGCTGCGGCTGATAATGTTGAGACTGATTCAGGAGTTTTAATTGGTCAGAATGCCTCACTGGAAGCCATTAAAAAATTAATTTAAGGAACATTAAGCTTAAAATCTTAAACTTTAAGATAAAAAAATGTTAGTGTGTTCAAATGAATTATAAATACAAATCATTACAAAATCTGTGAAAACCCTTAACTTAGCTTATCAGGAATCCTGTAGCATTCATATTATTCAGGCTGGAAGAGGAGGGTCAGCAGGGCATTTTGAAAGAGCTGTTGCTGGAAGGAGAGAATGAAGCAGTCTTTTTGACGAACTGCAGTCCCATCCCATCATGCCCTGCAGGAACTTAGTTTGTAAGGCATATCCATCTGCTGTGGTATACTGTATATAATTTACCCTTTTGGGAATGCTGAGATAACCTTGAATTGCAGTTATAGTACACATGTAGTACATATGTAGTTATGTATATAGTACAGATATATAGTATGTATATGTAGTTCTTCCTGTTGGTAGAGACGATCTGGAAGCCTCTCCCGCTCAACCCATGATATTGGTTTCACTTTCTCTCTTGATGCGGCTGCCCTGAATAATTAATTGTCAGTTGTATTAATGAGCGTGTAATGAGCCAGTGCATTATATGCTGGCCTCAGTTGTGCCAAGGGGGAAAGATCTCCTGCACCAGGTCTCTTTTCTGTAGACCATACACAGATGACAGGGCCTGGCTTTGTTGCCTTGCTTTCTGTGACCCTCCCATCGTCCCGTCCCCATCTCTCGGGCGAAACGGCACTGTTCCAGAGTGCCACTCTGTCTCACCCAGACCCAGTCTTCATTTGGGTTCAGGAAAGGAGTGCTATTGTTATTTTTTCTGCATTCTTAATTTATAAAGCCTGGGCACAGGTGTTTTTCCATTTAATCTGATAAATTATATATATATATATATATATATATATATATATAATACTATATATATATATATATATATATATATAAAAATCAGATAAATAAATAAAATAGCCCTCCTGTTTTCATTTCAAATGTAGCCTCCTGTTAATCAAGTGAAAAGCCATGTTTTGGTTTACAATGATTTTTTTAATGAGAGATATTTGCCCTTAAAGTAGTAGATAGCAGAGCGAGGACGGAGAGGGGAGAAAGAGAGGGTAGGAGTCGTCTGAGAGGAGGATGGGGATAGTAAAAAGGGAAGGTATCTAAGAAAGCTAAGAAGAGATAAAAGGAAGGGGTAGAGAAAGAAGGATGGATAGAGTGAGAACGAATGAGTGTGAAAACATGGAGGGAGAGGATGAGGGTAAGAGAGAAAAGGAGGGTTGACAGAGAGAGAAAGAGATAGTGTATCACGGGACAAAGCACTCTGCTTTCTTGTCAGAACTGAGATGAAAACGACTCTCAGTGTACCATGAATACTAATTAGGCAGGCAGTCCCTGAACGGTTTTGGAGTGATGGAGGGATTTGGCGGTTTCATTGGTTCTACGCTAATGATTAGCATCAGAACTGAAGAGTAACCGTGTCATTGTTACTGAATAGAGGGTAAGGCCATGAAATGGGGCTTTGGGGGCTTTACCTGGACTACGAGCATAGTCTTTCTTATCAGTTAGTACTGGATTGAATATTGTGAATCTCCTGAATCTCGGCAGCCCTCTGTGACTGTTCTGTTGAATAATCTCTCCCTCATTAGCCGCCCTGAGCAACTTTGATTATATGCAGGTGGGTCAAATGCAGGACTGCTCTGACACATCAGTTAAAGCACGAGATTAATGCCGACAGAGATTGAGGTGATTCCTGTATTAAATGGCTGGTACTATTCTGTTGACTGTGTTTGTTGTTTTTTTTTCTCACCCTTTTCCCAGAATGCTCTGTGCTTTATATGCAGTCACTCATGCTTTCCCCTTGTGAGGGCAGCTGCATTTTTTAGAATGAACACAAAAATATTCACCCATTCATGAATTAAACAAGAGGAGCATGCCAGCTGGTCTAGCCCATGGAATTAATGGCCAGAGCGCCCACCAAGATTTAAATTTCATTTATGCAGTTCCTTTTTCCGAGCCATGATTATTCAAATAGAGGAAGTACATCTTTGGTTGCATCTGACCTAAATCACAGTAAGTGATTGCTATTTCTAGAATTCATATCTTGAATCCATGTTTTTTTTGTAGAATTCTGGAAAAGATAACACTAAATGGCATGAAAGGGAATTCATTTTGTGGCATGTTGAGTGTCTGGTTACTTTAATTACACGGCTTTTCCCAAGTGTGTGTGATGGGGTGGGACTCTAATCTCAACTGCTAGTAGTCTCCCCTTGTTGAGGACTATCAGCAGCTGATTGGATGATGGTGTCTGAGAGCAATCAGATCAAGTCTGAGACTGGGTGACCCCCATAAAACTAGGCACTCTTCAGAAGCTGTTAATATACCCTCGTTTTTCCCTCTGACCAAACCGAGTGGGAACTGCTAGCGGACACGCCAGCTCTCCTTTACATAACCCGTCACCAGCACAACCAGGGACACGTGACCTGTGACACGCGACATACAGAACGCAGCTGACGGGAGCGTGCCGGAGGGAGAGACCCCCTGTCAAGGCCAGCTTGCTGAAGACCGCCTTTGTTTCTCTCAGCGGTCACAAGACTATGGCGCTCACTGCATCCTGTCACATGTCACGCACACCCCACAGGTCATGTATGCTCCTGTGTGATCTGTAGTCCCTGAAACACGCTACCTCCGTGTTAGCGTCATGCTAGCCTCTAGCACATTACACAGGCGGTTGTTGGATAGTGGTGGAAGCTACCCAAAGGAAACCCATGGAGATTGCAGCACCTGATTATTATTTCTATTTCTTACTCCTCCAAATGTACTTTAACATTAAGCTCCTCTTGTGTTGTCCCTCTCTCTCTCTCTCTCTCTGCTCACTCCCTCTGTCTTTGAGTGTGTGTGTGTGTACATGGTAATGCTGAAACATGTTACTAAGGAAAACCATTGTATTACGATATGTGATTTAACAACTACATGACTAACAATGTCTTTGATTCACATTATCTTTTCAAATGTTCAAACGGATGTTAAAAGCTCACCAAATCACTTAACCTTATTTCTCCCGATAATTGCTTAACTCTTCATTGTCCTCTCTTTCTTCCGCTGTCTGTGCCCGTGTTCTCCGTCTGTTCGCCCTGACTCTGTGCCTCTGAACAATGGGGTTCTTTGTGCTCCCGTTTCGTCTCAGAAGCGGCTTTCTCAGCATTTCTGTGAATCTTCTGGACGAGGGGTCGCAGGTCACAACAGAACGGGGGCGGTCGCGGGTGTGAGATGCTATCTGTGTCCCAGAGACAGAGTATTCTGGAGGCCTGGTTCTGCAGTCCTTGGGGCAGGGTGAGGATGAATGAGTTTTGAGGCTTCAGAAAGGAACAGGCTCACTTCAGAGGTGTCATTATGAACACGCCCCTGTTCGCCGTGTAGCAGCATCCACTAGCCCCTCATAGTCTGAGTGTTCCGAGGCCGATTCTGGCCTACATGCTTTCAACTTCTGTTTTCCTCCAAACTCAAGAAACTAGATAGCTGGGCCCCTTGACTCCTCTTATTAACATTATGGGCTGGACCAGGGCAATCCAGTGAATCAGCATCCTCTTCGTATCCTCAAAGCTTGCTTCACTTAATAAATCCCAGCAACCAGGTCATTTCATATAAACGTAGCACCAAACATAGCAGATATTACCCAAATCCTACAAGCTAATAGCTAGGCTGCATCTGGTCAAGTTCCATGGGTCAGTTGCTGTTCTGGGACCTGTTCGATTTTGGTGTGGCAGCTTGATTCGTCCTTCAATGGATGTCCTCTGGCATCGACCCAAACCTGGTTCCCGTGGGATCCGTCTTGTGGCGTCCTCTTTCCCCCCCTGCTTTCATTAGCAGGTCAAGCCTAACAGCCCTGCTGGCCTGTACCCATGGGAGGCGGGTTATTAAAAGCCATAAATTAATCAACCAGGATGCTGGAGTCACCGAGGCAACAGCATCAGGAAGGAGCACTTTGTACCCTATGGATCTTTGCATTAAGGCTTTCAGTCACTGGAACACCCATCTGTCTATGGCAAACAAACAGGAAGTTAGCCGATGGAGTATTTTCTCCTGTTTGCCCTGCCTCTTCCACTCTGTTTCATCCCACTCTACCCTATGTTGGTGATGAATGCCTGTACTGACCAGTCTGATTGGGGATCCAAAACGATGCCTTGTTGTAGAAAACATAGAAAACAAAGCAGAGGCTAATGACTGCTTGTGTTCTGCACCTGCAGGCTAGGCGACCAGTTCTACAGGGAGGCCATCGAACACTGCCGCAGCTACAATGCCAGGCTCTGTGCCGAACGTAGCGTCCGCCTGCCTTTTCTGGACTCCCAGACCGGTGTGGCGCAGAACAACTGCTACATCTGGATGGAACAGCGCCACCGCGGGCCAGGTGGGCTTAGTGCAGCACCTGCGGGTGGTGGGATGAGCATGTCTTAATTATAGGACTTTTTTCATTTAACTGATAATAAACTCAGTTCTTTCAATAGATCTGCAATACAGCAGATGAAAATAGAAGTGTACTATTACGAAAAAAGATGCTGTTTAGAGAGCAATGTAATTCTATATCAGATCTGCTCATCTGTAGGTCTCAGGTGTTTATCTTGTCTTGGGAATAGGAGAACACTGTGGTAAATTTCGGTTGCGATGTAGTTAGAAGCTGCATGTGACTAGTGGTTTGGCTGAGAGCCAGTAGAGGGGCAGAAGGTTGCAAACCAGCTTCCTGTTTGTGTCTCCGAGCAGGAGTGGGGGCAGGACAGATGTACACTTACCCCGCCCGCTGCTGGAGGAAGAAGAGGAGGATGCACCCCCCCGTGGACCCCCAGCTGCGGCTCTGTGAGCTCCGACTCGGTACGAGGAGAAACAACGGCATCCTGCAAGCCCCAACCTCCCTCGTTTCTACTCCTGTTCCATCCACATTCCACCTTTATCTCCGTGGAGTAATTCCCCAAACTGCATATATTAAACTGGCACACTGATGTGCTATCAGTTATATGCTGTTTCACTCCTATCCTTGTACCACCACTCAATTTGTCACTTACGTAATCACTTGCTTTCTCATTGACTGACTCAACCTCTCCTCACTCTCTCAGTTACTCTCTTGCTTGCTCACTCACTCACCTATTACTCATTCATTGACTTGCTTTCTGTCAGACTCAGTAATAACCGATAGAATTTTCTAGTTTTAATCTCTCAATTGTTACATATTTATATATGAGATACACAGGTTTCCCCAAGCAGTCAAATCATGGATTTGTCAGTTTGAACCTGGGAATCACTGCTCGGATGACGGAGTCTCATGTGGGAGCAGCAGGAGGTGTCGGGCGGGATCTCTCCCGTGGGATGCTCTTTGTTTTCGAATGTGGTCGTCTACTCTGACAGACCACATGGGGGGAAGGGTGTGGGTGGTGGGATGGAGGTCTGCTTGCAGGAGCAGCACTTTACCGCCAGTCAGGTTGCTCCCTTGGGGACAGAAACGGTCTGCTCGCTGACAGCTGAACATCAACTTGCAGAAACAATGGAGGGTCCCAACTCTGCTCAGCTCAATAATGCAGCAAATCACTTACCCCCAAATCTGAAGAAAAATAAACCTTTCCTTTATATTACACTTTCTGTAACCGGCTAGACATGAAAGGTAAGACACCCTGAGCAGGAAATACAGAAAATAGGAGTGATTCCCTTATACAGGTTACCTACCTCAGCTTGTCTGTGGCTGTGTTTCATGATCAGCACACTAGGCTTAGTGGTATGTAATGCTGTAGCAGTACATGCACATCATAACTGATCATTTAAATGATAGTATAAGGTGTATTTTTACCTTTGTATTTTACATGTGACCCACCTCAAAGCCCCTGACCCACGGTTTGGGAACCACTGTTTTAAAGAGGGGTGGGGTCGGGCAACCTCAGCTGAGAATGACACGTTTGTGGTCACACCCACAGAGGCGGAGTTAGCGCAGAAGAAGGAGGCTCCGCCCACGGAGAGCACTACGCTGGAGGCGCTGCTGCGAGGAGATGGGCTGGAGAGGAAGGCACATAGCAACGCTAAGGAGGAGGAGAGCTTGCTTGAGATCCAGGTGAGACCCTGGAAACTGACCCAGGATCAGGCAAACCCCATCCCTCACACTGATAACAACCACTGTGTGAGGAAGCACTGAACTGACCCAGAATCAACTCAACCCAACCCTTCCCTAGACCACAACCACTGTTAGGACAGTGGTGTTTATTTTTCACTCTTCTTGGGGAATTTTTACATCTTATAACATTGTGTTTTGAAATTTATTGATGCAAGACCGAAGCTTAATGAATCTCATAATGGTGTCATGAGACACGTATAAATCAAATAAAAAAGTGGCTTCAAACACAATGGTTCCACTCCTTTTGGGATTCAAGAAGCCTCACTTTCTATAGCAGGAGCTATAGGGGTCATGTCAGGGTATTTGTTTTTCTGCTGCATGGTGTTCAGTGATGGTTTTACTATGGTGATCAGTATGGTGTTCAGTCCTGTACAACTGTAGTGAGAGTCATATTCACGTGTATGGTGTACTGTTTGGTGCTGCATTCAGGGCAGTGTTAAGCATAGATTTCAGTGCTCTGTAAGGGTTCGCTTCTTTGTTCCTCCTGATCACATGCTACAGAGGGTGTTAGAGGCTGATGAAAATGGTGACGGTTTCCTTGATGACGACGACTATGAAGTGGACGTTCCCAAAAGGAAGCACAGGTCCAAGGGCCGGGTGAGTGTGCTAACATTGCAGTAAGCATCCTTACTGTACCCTGTCATTCAGCATGACTTTACATTTAATCCATTTGTTCTAATGTGGATGAGCGCCTGTTCATCTTCTGTGCCCCATCTGGAACTGAAACCTGCAACCCTGTAAATCCAGTTTTCTAATCGTAAATATTTAGGATAGGCCTACCACACAATAACAAATAGCAGGGAAGTCAGAGGCTCACAGTAACACACAGCAAGGGAGTAAAATGTTCCCAACACATTGTAGAGCAGTCTAATAAGCTCACAGTAACACAAAATAGAGAAGTCCAGTAGGCTCACCGTAACACACAGCTAGGCAGTCCAGTAGGCTCACAGTAATGCCCAGCTGCACGGTCCAATAGGCTCACTGTAACACACAGCTTGACAGTCCACCATTAGGCTCATAGTAACTCACAGCTGCATGGTCCAATAGACTTACAGTAACACACAGCTGTACGCACCAATAGGCTGACAGTAACACACAGCTGTACGCACCATTAGGCTTACAGTAACACGCAGCTAGACTGCCAGTAACACGTGGGAACACACAGCAGGGCAGGAGCACAGGCAGTGTGCGGTTTCGCTGTGCTGTTCTGCTGTGGGGGCCTCACAGTCGCGCTGTTCCTCTCGGCAGGGCCGGGGGTCAGGACGACGGAGGGCTGAGGCAGCTTCCAGCGATGACCAGGACAAGCCCTACGTCTGCGACAGTAAGCCCCACAGCTGGCCCGAACGGCGTCCTAACTCATGGATGACATGTTACACAACAATAGCTGTGTGACACTTGTCAGGACAGAAAGTTTTGGCTAACAGCACAGGCTGGAGACTCAGTGTAACATGGTCCTAAAGCTCCAAAGGAATATAGCCTGCTGCTCATATTTCCAAATGTTCTGCTCTGACCTTGATACTCTTTACTGAAACCACTCTTCCCGAGCCAGAATAGCCTGAATCCACCTGTACACCATCGACTCCCTGAACCTCTCTGGACCTGAGTTAGTTCACCGTCCGAGAGTCAATCAATCAATAGATCCTTATCGTCTCTGAGGGGCAGATCTTTACTATCCTCAAATCATGGTAATAGCTCCTGTTGGTCATTATCCAATCCCCCAATGTCCACCATGTGTTTTTATCTGTAAGCTCAAGGTTAGTTTAACACACATCACCAAGGTGGAAGGGCCATGTCCACTGTCTCTGTTCACAACATGTAGTCTCCACACAAAAGCTGTTTCAGTAGAACAGTACTGCCAATCAGCTATCTTCTTTCTCACTACTGTCCGTGGAAAATTCCGTTTAAACATTGTTACAATTAGCACCCATTCATATTTGCTTGTAGCATTTACTACGTTTACTACATTTAGCACATTATCTTTCTATTGTGTATATTGTTTTGTCCACTACACCTGACAACACCCCATATATATATGGTTAACTTAAAAAATAAAAACAAATTGACCGTGCTCATCCCACTGCTCTAAATCGAGCCATAGAAAGTCTGTGAATGTTGTTGTCTTGAAACAACTGCGACCTGATCCTTCCTAAGCATCGATCCGTTTGAGCGACACATCCGATAAGTGAAGAGACGCGTTTGGTCTCAGTTACCGTAGTCCAGAACGGTCCTCTCCGGTCCTAGTTTTTGTTTCCAGAGCACACGGACTGTGTCGTATCGTGCTGTCACCTGGTAAAAACTGTCAGTGAAATGCACTTTAATTTGCTGTTTTCTGCTTTGTGTCTTCTCTGTTTCAGACAGATACAGACAAAAGCATAACTCACACACTGCTGGTCCAGGTATCTCAACTTGTCGTCTCCCTTCTTTGCTTTGAGCTGATTGATGACAAGCCTATGGGAGCTGGGTCTGAGGGAGTCAGGGGCTTTTTAGAGATGCTTGGTGCTAGTGTAGTTTTGACCTTTATTATAGAGTAGTGTACTTGTTTGTTAGTCTTTTTGAATTAGATGCATGTGGCTTTAACAGAATTCTTTGCCTGTTGATGCCTCTGAACCCTATGTCAGTTTGAACTTGACTAAATCTTTTGCATTTTAGAAAATATGATTTTGTCTCAAGTCCTTGTTGATGTTTTCAAGAGTTAAAGATCTGGATCGCAGCGGCAGATTTCTCATCTGAAAGTGCAAAAAAATATGAAACATTCAAACAGTCGTACTTTATCATACTGATAGTATAGGCACTGATTAGTTACTTTGAGAATTGTAACATTTCTTAAAATGGAATATATCTCATTTTTATGCAATATTACGGTTGTTTTATTTATATAAATTGTTTCATATTTCTTGGAAGACTGCCTCAAATAGTGAAGGTTTCACTGTTCATATTTATCATTGTCATCTCCTGTTAATGAACCAAACTGTTGACAGTTTGTTAAACTGAATGTACAGTGACCACAGGCCTGATTATTATTTCATATTACTTGAAATTGGCTTAGGGATATTCTATATTTCTTCCAGTTGCAACATCCTGTTGGCATTATTTCTCTGGTCCATCAGCTAGTCTCTTTTTTTCTCTGAGGTAGTTGTGTGCAGTTAGACAGTAGGTCAGGCTGAGGGTAGACAGTAAAATTGCTCTGTTTGCTCAAGGGCGACAGTGTTCAATTTGGGTTAAGCACATGATTTTCTTCTGCATAATGAGCATGTAAAATATTCTTGGAAATAGCAATATATTACAGCCCCCTGCTACAACATTTTTATAGGTATTATAGCCTATAAAACTGTACTGTACTACTGTACAGTACAGTTTGTGCCACTGTAGTTCATGTTTACTTGATGTAGGAATATTAATATCCCTGTTCTTTTTCTTCCAATGTGTCAGAAGCTCTAGACTGCTCATTTTTAAAACCTTGTCTTCTTAGAAACATAGAACTGTAGCCAAAGTTACTTTTGTTATTGTTTGTTGTGGTAGTGAATTAGATAGATGTGTATCACATGTGGCTTCCAAAACTTGGTTCTGGGGGTCCCTGTGTATGCTGGTTTTCCATCCATCCATTATCTATACCCGCTTATCTTGGGGTGCTGGAGCCTATCCCAGCGTCCATTGGGCAAGAGGAAGGAATATACCCTGGCTGCCAATCTATCATAGGGCACACACACAATCCTACTCACATGGGCAATTTCGAGTCTCTGATTAGCCTACCTGCATGTCTTTAGACTGTGGGAGGAAATCGGAGTACCTGGACACAGGGAGGGCATGCAAGCTCCACACACAAAGGCCCAGGCTAGGATTCAAACCCAGGACCTTCTTGCTGTGAGGGGACAGTACTACTCACTGCACCGCCGTGCCGAACCCTCTACCGAATTGCAGCTCTACAACAATTTATTCACCTAATTAACTAATCATGGGCTTCAGTCAAGACCTTGTTAAGTAAAATCACGTGTCTTAGTCCTAGGCTAAACCTAAAACCTGCACCCACAGCAGCCCTTTTTGAATAGGTTTGGACACCCCTGATCTAAAAAAAAGGAAGTAGATTTACATGTGGTCCCCAGGACAATGTTCAGGAAGCCCTGTGTTGAGATTTACAGTCAAGAAGGAAGTTCCTTCTGAAGTTTGCAGACGGAATTACATTGGCACACAGAATTTTTCAGAGTTTTATTCACTTATCTGAAAAACTGTTTAAAGCCATTTAATCAGTCCAATGACTATTTGCAGCTTTCTCAAGGTGAGGTCACACCACCTCCATTAAATTGGCTTGTATGTGGTAAATGTTCTTCAGATGTAGCTTGCCAGATTAAACACATTTCTCCTTCTTGGGAGACTGGCTGCATAAACGGAAGTTCAACTGACTTACTGCTTTGAACGAATACAGTCTTATTTCTGCAAACAGCATTATTATATTAATGTGATAAGAATTTAATAACATTACTGATAACCTTGCCATGCTAATCTGAATGGTGCATTTAGTTGATTCAGAAACTCCTCAAGGCAATGTCGGGATATCTGAATGTATGCTCCCAGAATACTAATCTAATAAATAATAATAAACTTTATTTGTTGACAGTGTTTCAGGCCACAGGTTCAAACTGCTTTACAACAATACAATAAAACAATTCATATTAGAATGCCTCACCAAAGGCAATCGATTCAGCCTGTTTTACTCTGATGAAAGTGAGGTTGGCAATGATGTTTCTTCCTGTACAATGTATAGCGAACTCCATAATGTTTGGGACAAAGACATTTCTTCTTGATTCTATTGCCATCACTCTGATACAAGTCAACCATGGTTTCATCTATACACAAGGCCTTTTTCCAGATCTCTGCAGGCTCTTTTAGGTACTTCTTGGCAATCTGTAACCTGGCCATCCTATTTTTGTGGCTTGTGGGTTGCATCTGGCACTATATCCATGGTAGTTCTGTTCATGAAGTCTTCTGCATACAGTATTCACTGACACATGCCATTGACATTGACCGGAGGTCCATAAGTTCAATTACTGACCTACAGCCTTTGGCATGCTTCCCTTTCTTCTTAATAATGTTTTTTTCTCTTGTTTCTCAGCCCCATAATGGCTTTCTTGACTTTCATTGGCACGGCTCTGTTCCTCATGTTGAAAAATGGCAATAACAGACTCCAAAGGCAAAGCCTAGAATCAAGATGGGACACTCTTAGACAAATTGTCTGATTCATTCTCAAAGGAATAAATTGAACATTCTTGACTTATCAGATACACCTATGAAGCCATTTGTCCCAAAAATTATGGTGTGCTGAAATGGGATGAGGGGGCTATGTATAGAAAGTACTGTAATTTATACAAGGTGAAACAAAAGTGTATAAAAATACCCTTTAATAAAAGCTGAGAATGTGCACTTTAACCACTTTAAATTCTTTAATTACAAATCTAAAATTGTGCAGAGCCAACCACCTCTGGTGATCTGATAAAATATATATGCATCTGACTATGACTGAAACAGAAAGGGTGTGCTATACTCACAGTGTGGTGGCAGACTTTATTTTGCCAAAACATTATCAACAAATGACTTAATTATCAGCATGAAGAAGCTCTTCCACTGGCCGACACTGCCCCCAGCTAAACTGGATGATTACGATACAGGCTGGAACACTCACCACCACTACCCTAACTGGGTATATGGGCACAGACAGGCTGCTCCAGAGAGGGGTGCTGTTTTGATTCTGATGGGTTTCTTCCCTCCACAGTCTGTGGGAAGCGCTACAAGAACCGCCCGGGCCTGAGCTACCACTACGCCCACACCCACCTGGCCGAGGAGGAGGGCGAGGACGAGAGGGATCCTGAGCCGGCCTCGCCCCCTTACCACCCCGACAACCACAAACGTGAGCTCTCTGTCTCCATGGTAACCTGTGACGCGTGTGTGCACAGAAGGGGAGTCTATAGAGAGGAGTAGAGATAGACTCTTCCCGAATAAAGAGATCCTTCTATTTCCAATGTGATAACATTGCTCACAATGAAAAATAACCAAATGTCATTTGTTATAAGAGAAAGTAAAAAATACATGACAAAGTGACCTTTGGCAGTAATGTTCAGCTGAGTTAGACACACCTTCACAAACGCGTGGTGGAGGTTTGCTGGCAGATTTTCTTCTTTGTCCAGCAGAGGGCGTTATACTGCACTCAGATCTTATTAATCAGAAAAATTGCATTCTCTTGTACACTGTTATATGCACACAAGCAGCTGCTAATAAAAATTCCTAACTTAAAAAGGCCCAAAGGATTATTCTCTAGATTAATGAATTTAATGAAACCTTTCTAATAAACTAATGAGCTCCATGTAATCTTTTATGAACCTTTTATGCGTCCCTTGAACTAGCACAGGTTGGCGTGCTGACGATCCCCACGGTTACCGCAGTTGTCTGTGCTCCTCCCCCAGCTCACAAAGGCCCCGACGGGACCGTCATTCCCAACGACTACTGTGACTTCTGCCTGGGGGACTCGGACTCCAACAGGAAGACCGGCCAGGCGGAGGAGCTGGTTTCCTGCTCGGACTGCGGGCGCTCCGGTGAGTCGAGCCTGCGCGTTTCCCTCTCCTCTCTCCGTTCCCAGCGTCCCCTGCTTCCGCCTGCTTCTGTCCTGCGAGCCTCGCTTACCGGCTGTGCGCTAGGCCGGACGCCACGATGCATACTCTCACCAGAAGCACAGTATGTAACGCTAACTCGTGGCCAAAGTGGCCATGCTGATTGAGGCTGCATTCATTGCTAGCAATGCCTCCTGCCAGTGGTGGAGTGCTGTCAATCAAGAAAGGGGTTCCACCCCCTTAGCACTGTGACTCACTGTAGACATGTCCATGCCACAGATTTGCATGCTAAACCACATTAGAGGTACATTAATAATTGAGGAGAACTGCAGATGAGGTGTTCTTGCCTATAGCACCATGAATCAGTTACCTTGGAGATCCTCAGAGTTTTACTGCACTGAATGGAGTATTAACGTCAAGCTAGATGGCTGGTAGTAATATCAAGGAAATATGAAGGTAATATCAGTTGAGTGTTTTGCTTCTCTGAGTTTGTTTATACCGTATTTTTGGCTCATTAAGAGATGAGTGCTTTACGTCAGTCAGGACCTGAATGCACAGGCTGAATTTGTGCGCATTAGCTCGTCACTTGCTCAGATCCACAGCAATGCTTCCTGTCTCCCATGCTTCATGGTGGATGCTACGAAAGCCAGGTTTCTATCTTGGATTGTGAAAGTTCTAATGCATTTGGTCACATACAAGGGAACACCAGGGAAAATTTTATGTCATAAAGAAAAAAAAAACGGAATTATTCAAATGAAAATATTACAGTGCTGCATATATAGTGTTTTATTTTATTTATTTCATTTGTTTGTTTGTTTATTTATTCTGATAGCATTACATTCAGGAACATACAGTCTGAAAATAAATTTGCGAAGTACTGTAATGTGTATGAGTGGACTGTACAGTCAAATCAAGGCAGCTTTCAGCTTGCCTGTTTCTTATCTTTATGTTTATATTCCATCTGACCATAGTCATGCCAAGGTTACTCCGTAAAATAATAATGTGCAGTTATTTCAATATTTGACTGTAACGTCAGTAATTAAGCACTCAGGTCAGGTCAACACCGCTTAGAAAAAAATCAGTTCATTCCTTTTGATAAATATTCAGAAGGGTTTTAATATATCAGCACTACTTTGCCTTCGACAGAGTGGCACTTTGTACAGTCAACACAAAATGCTACATAAAAGGGGCTATTTCAACTGTGGTAAGCAGTCTGATGTTAATACCTGTGTTTCTACTAAGCCAAAAAAATATCTGCGTAATAATAATGTTGTTTGTAATGAATAATTCTTACAATTTTAAGTGGTTTCGCTGGGGTGCACTCTCCAGAACGGTGTCTTTGTCAGTAGGAGAATGCTTTTAAGCTGCTGTTAAGAACTAAGTGGTCTAAGTGGTTGCATCAGCTCTTGCTCATAACACCTAAACATAACATTACCTGCTGTTGCCCTCTGCCAAGTCCCTTTGGAAACTGAGCTACAAGTGAACCTGTGGGAAAACAACATCCACAATATTGTTGGAAACTTCCAGAATGTCACCAGTTTTCACACCATAGAGCTGCAGCGGGATTGTCCCTTTGTTGCACTGACATGCTTTCAAGGTCTAGCAAGTGTGATTTCGCTGGTGTCCTGCCATGGATTTCTATGGACCCATCATGTTGTCACAATGTTCCTGTGGCCTTGACTGCACTGCCTCAATGACAACACTGAGGGAATGTAGGTGAGGGGAACTAGAAGACAGGTTGATGCGTGATGTTTCAGAATTCTTCTTCAGCGGGTTTGCCTTTTAGTTGTATCCTACATTCAGCTTAGCCCATTGTGCATGTTTTTTCCATCTTGAGTTTGATACTACATGAATCAGTTTGCCATTTTTATATCTAATATTTGGAGCCAAATATTGAAATCAATTTCTATTATTTAAAACCATGGCATTATTGTTTTTTGTTTAAGCCAAAACTATTTCCAGACTTTTGGGTTCACTGTTTGTGTGTGCTCCATTATTCTCAATATCTTGTTCTGCACAGTAGTTTGTAGTTTGTGGTACACTACAAAAACTAGAGGCTTTGCTTTTTGCCATTGTTGCCAGTCGTTCGACTTGTTTCAGTGATCAGGCTCTTTGGGCTTAGAATTTGGCCGGTGCTTGCTCGAGCTCTGGCTAGTTTGGGTCGGGCCGTAAAGATGTCGGGCATAGTCAGCTCGGGCCTTGTTTCTAGCTTGATGTAGACCTCTAGTTTGGAGGTCAGGGAGAGGCAGTTTTGAATAGATTACATTTTGCCAATCAGATGTACGTCTTGTCTTCTGACAAAAAATTATTCCCTATATTTAACACCAAGTATCATTCATCATTTGCCACTTTTTACGCCCTTGCATTTGTTTAGCCTTAGAAAAGGTTGGTTCATTTCACTCTGTATCAGACTTCAATTAGGCAATGGCTTGATATATTGCAATAAAGGTAGGAGGTCTTTGTCTGAAGTAGGTTAGCTACCCAATCTCCTATATTTACTTTAGTTCAGCAGACCGGTGTCACATGACCTCTACCTGCCCCTTGGTTTTAAACTGTCACATGCTTCCTGCTAGCGGCACTCAGAGACAGGTCAGGTGAGAGCTGGGGGGGGGGAGGGGGCCTAAGTGACTGCTGTGTCATTGTTTCTGTGTGTTGATATATTCGTCATGCTGTACATGCCAGCCGGAGTAACTGGAGGGCAAGCTGAGAGGAAGATGGGCTTGGAGGAATTGTTTGGGGCCACGTCTGAAAGCGAAGCGTCCACGTTTCATGGCTTCGACGAGGACGAGCTGGACGAGCTCTGGTCCGATGGCAGCGTGGGGTCTCCCGAGTGCAGATGAACGAAGGAAAGAGACAGAGAACCGGAAGCTTCCCTAAAACTATTTGGCTTCTTCTTTTTGTTCCGGATGTTTCTTTTTGGAAAAGCACAATTAAACATAGAACTTCAAAAGAAGTTCTAGAAGTGAAAAATGAGTTTAATTTAGATATAGTAGTATACCTCTATATGCCAAAGAAATATTGTTTTTAATATGAGAAAATGAGTATCTTCTACTTAATGAGTTTTTGCATAAGCCTATTTTTCTGTACAATTTTTTTCGAGTTTTTTTACGAGTTTTCCTCAGAGGGGGAAATACAACAACAAAAACAAAAAACAACAGTGTCAGCATGTGGATGTACAAGTACATGAAGCAAATGGATCATTCCACCTGAAATGCAGAATTTAGAGCATAATAAATACTGGACTTTAAACAGAACAATGAATAAAACATTTTAGTAAACCCACACTAAACTCTAAATAAAACTAAACCTCTCAATGGAGATGCTCAGACTTCTGGATTCAGACACAGTGTGAAGAAGTAATGAGACTTGTCAGCGTCATCGCCATGGACACTCAGAGCCAATGAGGATCAGGAGAGGGAAGAGCGTCAGGGCACACATACCCTCCGGAGTCGAAGGATGACAGTTAGCAGCGAGGTAAGAGCTAGTCGGCATTTCCTTGTAAACATAACATCTCCCGAATTTCACAATGCAGAAAAAAACATTGTGGGTGCTGTAGTCTACAGCCTTGTGCATAGTGACGTACCGTTACTTTTAATATCCTGAGTACTCTTCACTAATAAGCTCATATGCACATATTGAAGGACATTGCCTCCTTATATTCTCTCTTTTACAGGCCAGTATTTTCACTATCAGCGTCTGATAGAAAAATATTCCTGCAATTAGAATTGCCCACCTACGGTTAGAGAATTTGCTGGTCCGAGATATAGCTGACAGGTGGACTAATAGTCACCCAGAGTGCAGGTCATGGATGGTAGGCAGCGATGTAAATCGGAAAATAAGTAAAACTCGGTATTCAGCTAAACGGAAACAACCGTCAAACTTTTTCTATAGACAGATGTTAGGCAGTGTATTTTGCTAGGTCTCTGTTTGAAATTAGCCTTAATATCTGACTACCCCATTAATAACTTTAGGGGGGGATCTAATTTGGAGGGGAATTCATTTGCATTCCATGTGCTTTACTGGCTAGAAATAAATACATTTTTGCTTGAATGCTTTATTATTTTGCACAATTTCTTGAATGCATGGGCTTTTTTTTTTACTGGTGCCATTGAGCACCACTTCATTCTTACTGAACTTAAAACACACAAAGAAACCCCCAATTTAATTTCCATAATAACAAGTGTCTGTGCCTTGTCAGTTAAAAGCAGTCATGCTGAAAGGGAACTCGGTTCAAGCTCTGTTTCCCGCAAAACAAAATCCTGTCACTGGATGAATCTAGATGAATTACATATCTGTTAATACCCCAGCTTCACATGAACCAATACCGACAATATGCAATACAGACATATTGTACACTGAGATCATATTGAGTACATGCAGAATTGTTTACTGCTTCTAAGAATTTGCAGTACAGAGCTATTGTATATGAGCGCCTACTAAGCATGTGCAGCATAGACCTGTTATAGATGAGCTCCTACTGAGCATGTGCAGAACAGACATTGTCAGGTCTTCAGGATGGAAACATGCAGCTGAGCAGGGGATGTGGAAATTATTACAATAATTATAATGGAAGTATGTTAAGTTTTAAACTATTTTAATGCAATACTTTTAGTGTGAAAGTTTCAGAATTTTGCACTCTGTTTGCTAGTCTGGAGACTTTAGTAAGCAACTCCATGAATAAAAAAGTTGCAGTTTTGACAGTCTTTTTATGTCACAGGTAGACTGTACTCTAATGAGGCGATTCAGGGCCAAACTGTTCTTTTAGGTTATTGAAGATGCCTATATTCCACTTGCCTTGCAGAAATTGTTTTTCCTGGAGCAATTGGCATGGATCTTGTCCTCAGCAGAGATAAGGACACTACAAATTGTGTTCATTAACTGACAGTGCTGCAGTTAATAATGAGGTGGGAGAGCGAAGCAAAGTGTATAAAGTAACATACTTTTAAAGGTTAGACTTGTGGTTCCCAAACCTTTCAGGCTCAAGACACCCCTGTAAATAATTTCCATTTCCGCAACACCCAAAAATGGTATATGCAGTCTTATACACATGTTTTTAAGTGATATAAAACTGGTCACATTATGAATTGGCGGCAAATCCTGTAAATGTGAATGAAAGTAGAAATAAATCTAAAATTTATTAAACCATCATAAGTCCCAGGTTTTGCTAAAACATAAAAATGGGTTGTTTCGGAGGATTTGGCCAAACATACTATATTTATGTCCTGACGGAAGATCAGTCTGCGCAGACTGGTTGAACACGTGTAGGACTTCAGACATGAGTGTACAAATTATGAATTCAAATCAGCTGAGCTTACGAATACTCCATTATGAATTGAATTCAGATTTATTAGTGTTATCATAACTTTGAAATTTTTAACATAACTTAAAATTTAGAGGCACTCCTGGAGGGATCTCATGGCACCCACTTTGAAAAGCGCTTGGTTAGGGCCGGAGAATGTTTCAGTGAAAGAAGGAGGAAGAAACCAGGCGCAGATAATGAAAGATGGTGAAAACACGGAAGCCTTCCATCTCTAGGCTAGACTGTGCCCACAAGCCAGCCTGTGAAGATTCAAACAAATCAAATCCAAGCTGAGAAAAACGATGGAATGCGTTCTACCCCTCCATCAGAGGAGGCAACGGCTCAGGATGTCCCAAAAGCTCACCAACCACCAATGTGACTGCAGACATGACCACACCTGAACGGAACTGCCAGAGACTGCCAATCGATCACATCCCCAACCTGTGCCACAGCAGCATCTCAAATAGTCTAGAAATGGCAAGGATGTTGGCTACTGTTCATAGTTGTTGTTGTGAATGTTTCCCATTGACCGTATATGTTCTCCAATTCCAGTGAGTTTTTTAACCTGAAGAGAGGTTTAATGTGCTGATGGAATGAACCTGACTGTGTTTTGAGGAACTAGATACAAGTGTTGCTAGGTTTCATTTTATGTTTGTTTCCTGTGGTTTCCCACCAACTGGGGATGAGTTGATCATATGGTTCCAGTGAGTGTAGCTTCTGTTCTAGTCTAACTCTACCTGTGCTCACACTCACCCAGTTATGATTGTGTTATCCAACCTGATCACCTTCATGCTGCACTTCTTTGGATTGTGTTATAAAATCCAGCTGGAAATGACTGTGGTTGCCTCTCCCCATTGGTCTAGCATTTCCCTCCTCTTTAGTCTAGCTCAATGGTAACCAGCCCTGTTCCTGGAGATCTACCATCCTGTAGGTTTTCATTTTAACCCTAATGTGGCACATCTGACTCTACTAATTAGCGGCTCAATGCAGATCTTTAGCTGTTGAATGAAGTGTGCTTTCTTATGTTGGAGGGAAAACCTACAGGATGGTGGATCTCCAGGAATGGTTGGTTACCACTGGACTAGCCGTTTGAAGTAGTTCCATTTCTACCAAAAATGGAACAGAATAATATTACTCTTCTCTAAAACTACATTTTAAGGCACTGCCATGCCACTCTTCAACGCTAGAAGGGAAATGTTCAGGTCTGTCTGCGGATTTCAAAGGTACATCAGTGCCAGAGAAATGCTGATAGCCTGATTAATCACATTCATCTCCCATCCATTTAGGTGTGAGTGTGAGACAGAACCTGCCTTCTCATTGGTCCTATTGAGATTGCTCTTATTTTAATAGCTCATATTTGCCTGAAATGACATGCTGTACAGACCTGAGCTGTCCCACACTACTATATGTTGTAGTGTTTGTCTTTGAAAGTGTCATGATTTGATTGGAAAAAACATCTGTTCTGGTATTTAATGACACAACCGCATTCACACGTTAATCTAATATCAAAAATACATATGTGGTACGTACCTTTTGTTCCATTGACGACAACACATTAATATAGTGTGGATGGACGTTTTTCCACAGTTTCTTGGCAAATAATTAAACCTGGCTATGGGATAAAATTAACGGTTTCCCAAGATTCTCTGCTGCTGCTATTAACCCTCCCTTCCTCCTCTTCTTCTTCTCCTCTTCCTCCTCTCTTTCCAGGCCACCCTACCTGTCTGCAGTTCTCGGACAGCATGATGCAGGCCGTGCGCACCTACCATTGGCAGTGCATTGAGTGCAAGTCCTGCAGTCTGTGCGGCACGTCCGAGAACGACGTAAGAAAACGAGTGCCAAACTACTCAAACAACAGAGCAAAACACGAGAAACCGAAAGAGAGTCGACCTTATATTACAAAACTTCTTGTTTTAGTGGAGTATTACAACGGTGTAGAGTGCTTGGGGAAGAAAATACAATCCAAACAAAAAACAAAACAAAAACAGTACTCGAAATCTGTGTAAAAATTTTACATTCATAGCATTTTTGTTATTCCGTTTGGCTTGTGGTGTTTATATTTTGTGGTGATGATATTATATGCAAATGTAATAAGTGAATAAAATCTGTGAATGTAATAGTATAATGCTATCGTATGTGTCCCTGTGTCTTGCTCTCAGGACCAGCTCCTGTTCTGCGATGACTGTGACCGTGGTTACCACATGTACTGCCTGAAGCCCCCTATGACCCAGCCCCCTGAAGGTAAGAGTTGTGCCAAAACGTGGGTCATCTTTCACGGTCCTTATCTGGACTCCCAACTGATTCATGTATAGAATAAACTAGAAGGATTCTGTCATGAAGAGAATCAGAGTACATCTTGGCTTCATGTTGTCAGTAAAATTACAATAAGTTCTGATTAGAAAATGAAAACACTGGCCTGAAAATTAAAACTACTCCGTCTCTCTCTTTCCCACCCCCGCAGGGAGTTGGAGCTGTCACCTGTGCTTGGACCTCCTGAAGGACAAGGCCTCAGCCTTTATTGGGCCTTAGTGCCACCAGTACACTGATACACATCTCACTGCTACTGACGCAGTGATACTGATACACATCTCACTGCTACTGACATAGTAATGCTGACGCACATCACACTGCTACTGACATAGTAAGTACTGACACAAATCACACTGCTACTGACACAGTGATACTGAAACATCACACTGCCACTGACTCAGTGATCCTGGCACACATGCTGCAGAGGATTAAAAATGTAAATGCTCTTTGATTGGAATTTGGAATAGTTTAAATAGTTTACATATCCACTGTTGTTTGTGCCAAGTAACAATACATAGCCAAAATATTGCAATAATGCACTCACATATGGACACTGGTGCATGCATGTGGACTACCAACATGCACACACAACACACACAACACACGCACACACACACACACACACACACATTATTTTTTCTCTCTGTAACACACAGAGCCTAATTGCTCTTGAAACGTAATTGTATAAAAAGACATCAATAGCACTGACCTCAAACTGACCACGTGATGTGGACATTCTCATGAAATGATCACACAGTGTGGACAGATTGACCTCAAACTGTTTGTACACCAACCAGAAAAGAACCATACGCTTACCTCAAATTGACCATGAACAGGGTTTCTGTGGTCTGTCCTTCCTGTTTAGCACTATTCTTCTATTCTGTCAATAATAGCATAGATGCTATCATGCTCATCGTATTATGTTGAGTTTACTGTACATTTGTCTGGAGTGGCATATCAGACAAGACAGAGCTTGTAAAACATTGGCTTTGGACCATTAGTGGAACAAACAGTCCCACATATTGAAAATGTGATTTTGGCTAGTGTTCTTGTGTTGTTACATATATGTTCAGTATTTTGAGTCCACCTCATAGAGGTGGAGCAAAAACAATGACCAAGCATTTCACAAACAGAAAACATGAGATGCATGTTTCTTTTGCTCTTTTCAGCAATGCTGAAAATACAGAAACTGTTGCTTGAGCTGTATATGGTCCATTTCAATTCCATTTTTAATATTCAGCCTTTTGGCTTGTTTTTAACATATGCCAAAATGTTTACGGGCCAAATGATCTATAGCGTAATGTCCATACATAATAATAATAATCTCCCAAACCCAAGCCCATGCTGGCTGTCCCTGTAAATATATGTCTTATGTCTCTTTATGTTTCTAGGTGGCATTTTACAACATGCAACATATGATGTTATTTAGTATTTAAATTAGAAAGGATGTATTTATTCATAGTTAAAGGGATGCTCTGAGCGGTTTATATCAATGATTTGTAAACTGAGGTTTGGATAACCGAAAACCTCAAAATATTGTACAATTAGAGAGAAAACAATATTCCTTTGTAATTGAGGTTGTTCCTTTTTGATTATTTAAGAAATCCATTCTTAAGAATCTAAGCTGGAGTGAGAAATTGTAACTAACTGGAAATACATGATGACTACTGTGTTCTGACAATCATGGGATACAATGAAGCCGTTTAGTATAGTTTTAGTTGTTTAGATCTCTTAGCCAGCATCAGTTACCGGTTGACTACTAGCCATTTTAAAACCTAAAAGTGATCTGACATTTTGTATTTGTGACCTAGGCCTTTGTATCATGTAGGTAAATCTTTTTCACTGTTTTCAGTTTCTATATTTGAATTAACATTTTTAAAAGAGTTGGAGGCCCTACAGGAAATCTGCATGTAGAAGTGTTCATATGATAGGTCTGGTAGACTGCTCTCTCTGTACACACCACACTGACATCTATCTGTATGTAACTTTTATTTGAACAAGAGAGAAACCTCACATTAAAATCTCTTTGAAGAGAGGCCTAAAGGCCTCCTTCAGAGACTTCCTTGAGACTGTAACGCTGTACCAAACTCTGGATTCCTTGCTACTCCTCAGACCATGACCTGTGTCATGACCTTTGACCCCAGCATCCTGTTACCTCAGATAAGGCTGTGTTTTTCTGGTCCTGCCCCTTGAGAACCAATCAAGTTCTCAGAAGCATGACCATGGCTCCTGGACTGTTTATCATGAGACACAGAATGGGTGCTTCAGTGGTCCACTCTTGTCGTTCCTGTCCTGCAAAGTTCGGACTCCAACAGACTCTTTCAGAGCATAACCGATCATGTGAGAGACCACAGAATCTGTGGTTTTTGCTTTCTGCTCTCCTTTCCAGGTCTTGCTCCAGCCTTTTTCACCCAGACAGTGAACCATTGAGTGGACGTACAATCACACAATCCAAAGCCTGCGGTCTTCCTTGACTGAGAAAACAGGACTCACTTTAAGAGATCAATACTGTTCAGAAAACACCACGCTCATTTGCAAACTCTGGAGTATTTGTTTACTTGCCACGTGTACTGTATAGTATGGAAATCAAATTTAAAGAAATAATAACAGGGTGTTTCTGTGTAACTGGCAAAAATCATAGGTGCAGTGGTTTTACTGGTTTTAGAATTAGCTGTTACGGAATTTATGCATTTGTCCGAGAGGTTGATTTTTGTTTTGGTTTGGTTTTATTTATTTATTTTTTGTATTTGAGCCAATTGATGTTTCTGGTGATTAACCAGCATTAATAATTAAAAAAAAGCATTACTGGAAAAATGAAATGATGGTCTTTGCATTCTTAATTCTGACAGCAACATGAAAATGCCCACAGTAAGGCCAGCCAAAGTCCTGAGTGAATTTGTACCTAAAGCCTCATGTCAGTTCCATTACCTTGGCTGGCCCAGTGAGGACCAAGTGGATTAAAAGGGTATGCCAAATGAGTATGCCTGACATGCCAAATAAGGTGTCAATGAATCACTGCTAAAGTCTGGAAGCAGCTGAGGAAAAGCAACAAGCACTGGCGTACAGTGGCTGTCCAGGCATAAGCATGGTGTTGCCTGGTTAGAGCTGAATCTCTGCTTATATTTTTCATTATTCCAAATAAATATCAGTAAAGAGCAGCAAGTGTGAAATTGACGTGTTAATTTTTGTGCATTTACTATACATAGTGTGAAAATTAGGATTAGAAATATCAAAACCCACGCTCGCAGAAGGGAGAAAGACATTTAATGGCTGAGACTAAATACTGGCTAATACTGAGCAAAAAAAAAAAACTAAAAAGAAACAAACAGATGAAGAGATAAAGCAGCCCAGAATTGGCGTATGACATGATGGCAATGTAAGACTGACGTCCAGACATTTATTTAGCAGCTACAGGTTATTATATTCATAGGTCCGTTCTCTGAGTGTAAAACTAAAAGCAGGAATTATCTTAGTTATACTACATGCATAGTTGTGTGCCCCAGGTGCAGAGGTGCATTAAGTAATTACCTATTAGCAAGTGTATATACACAGCGCTCTGTCTTTATGCAGTGCAGAGGAATCGAATAAACACAGCATCTCTATATGTTCTAGCCAGGTCTATGAGGCTGGTGATCATGAAACACATATGTACAGCATATTAAAATAAAAATTATAATAAAAAAATGCTCAAATGATGTCATATCCTTAAGGAAGTCTTCTATCTGTGTCAATACAATATGCCCTCAGCGTCTCTGGCAGTGGTAATCCGTTATGAACATGAATCTGACGTACATTCTTCCAATGTTCTCCACCAGAGGGCAACCCCTGAGGCGGTGCTTAAGTTCTCCAGAGGGGTGAGGCAGGTAAGAGCAGGTGTGTAGTCAGGGCTTGTTGAAGAACACCAGTTACTCTTGTGGTTGGTCACAACCAGGCCATCTTTGGAAATGAAATTTTTATGATCCAGTGAGATCCTCATGGTGTCTCAAGCCATGGCTAAAAGTCCATGTTAGTCGTTGAGTGTCCTTTAACCAGCGTGAAAAAAACACAAGACCGACCAGGTATCACATGTCAACTCAAAACTACCTGATTTTAGTTTGTAAGAGTAGCAAGTACCCACCATTTCCAATACAACCCACAGAACAAGGTTGGACTGCCTAGAGAAGAGAGATGTCTCCAGAGATGATTCTCAGCACACTTACCCAAGTATCACAGAACGTCATCATAATGGTCATTATCATGTCATCATTGACATTTTTATCATCATCATCATCATCATCATCATCATCACTCTCACATTAGCTTGAAGATACTTGTAACCTGCAGTGGACAGGATCGGCCTTGAAGCAAATTAGCAATGTCAAACGTGGGTGGGCGTCACATTTAAAATCACACTCTGCTCGCAAACACATGATGAGCCGATAAAAACTATAACCCACTGCTGTCAGTCCATATAGGTCATGATACATCTCTTGCCATCAGTTAATAAGTAAATATAATTCCAAGGTGTAATGTAACCAAACAGTACTGTGCTGAATACTTGATGTAATAAATCCGTGCTGTATAATGGTTATGGGCCTTACCCATGAGGTTTACAGTTACATTTATATGGAATGAAACAAAAAATTACATGATTATATTACATTTTCAAATGCCCCACATAATTTGAAATTAAAAACCTTTTTTTTTTGAGCGAGTTTAATGCCAACCCCCTGGCCACCAAAACAAAAACATTTTAATAGAAACTTTGGTTATTAAGACTGATATATGTATGTCTCACAAGACATTAAAGGTTCCTTAACTTTTCTATAAGAAACAAACAAACAAAAGGTGCTTAAGAAATATGATTCTTTAAAAAATTCACCAATTAAAGCATTAATCTATTAATGGTCCTCTCATCCGAGTAATATCATTTTCCTGGTACACCAAGAAGAACGCTTTTTAAAAGGTTTTTCTTGGTGTACCAGTTAAAGAGTTAATTGTTTCATCTACAGAACTGATAACTATTACTGCCCTAGTGTGCTCTATAAAAGGATCCGAGAGAAAGGACATATTCCTTTTACATGTAGATATACAGTAGATTAAACTCCAAGGAAAATTCTAACTGATAGATGTATGAAGACAGCTATGTCTGGTTTGTAGTGCTGTATTAGTGGTGTATTGCATGTAGAGGTATAGGTGTGGGGGCCCCAAGCCATTTTTCCACAGGGCTCCACCTATGGCCCTCTGTACCCCACACCAGATGCCTTTCCCTGGGGTATCTTCTTGTACTCTAGCCCCAGGCCTGTCAAGACTGCATGAGGCCTGTCAGCCGCTTGCCCGTCAAGGACTTTCCCTGAAAAACACCGTATGTACAGTATGTGACTAAGCCATTGATTCAATCTAATGACCTTTTCTCTCTAAACATTCAATGACTAGTTTTAGCGAGTTACATTTCATTGATCAATGCAGCATTATTCAGAGTCGGCTGTTATGTAATGCAAATTGCTATGTAATTTTGGAAGAATTCAGTACCAATCTAAATCTTTAAATGCCCAAATGTAAATCCATAGAACAAATGTGGTATTAGAATACTAAACACAAAATTCATTTTATTTATCTAAATGTGTGATTTGCACATCAAAATGTGTAGGTCAGTGTAATGTGTAATGGAAGTGTATGATCGGTAAGGAACTGGTCTTTTAAAGGTCACAGGTTCGATTCCTGGGTAGGACACTGCCGTTGTATCCTTGAGTAAGGTACTTAACCTGCATTGCTTCAGTATATCCAGCTGTATTAATGGATGCAATGTAAAAATTGTGTAAGTTGCTCTGGATAAGAGCGTCTGCTAAATGCCTGTAATGTCAGGTAATGTCTGTTTTGTATGAGACATTTGATTCTTCAATCACTAAAAATTTATCTTGGAGTAAAATAGTTAAGCCAGTTCAGAAAACACTGTAAGGAGCTCTTTGTCCTGCTGCTTCATGACTTCTCTTCTAAAGTCGCTGACAGAGAGTCAGCTTAACTTCCTAACGGTACCACTCAATAGTTTTCGCTAGAATTCTGATTATTCATCAAATTACATCTAGCTTTATCAACAGAAAAGGAATGGAGTGCATTAAATGGACTTGCTGCATCAGTGTGACCTCCACAATGGGGATTGCAATCGTAAACTTAAATTGTTCCTAGAATCACAAACATAAGTGTGTGTGTGTGTGTGTGTGTGTGTGTGTGCATGCTTGCGTGTGTCAACACCAGGCTAATGCACTAAGATTGCACCATATGTGTAAGCAATATATCATCAAATACAATAATGCTGTTTGCTGACTGGGTTATACAGCATCTGTCTCAGTCAGGTATATATCGGAAAGAGCAGCATTTTCTTTTAATTGCAAGTTGTTTTCAGTACTCTTACAGGAAGGTGTAGTTGAAGGTCATCAAAAATTAAGAGACATCTTGTAAAAAGCACAATATTACAGTATTCACTGAGTATGATTTTAAATTTTGAAAGTGGTATACATTTCAGTATGTCTAAATATTGATGCTTAACCAATTCTGTCTATGGATAATGCACAGACATTAGATTATTTCAATGGTTGCACCAAATGATATTTTTTTCAGGTAGGGAGGTAAATTTCAAACATGATACAATCATATGGTGTACTACAGGGACACAGGGTAAGTACTGCAGGAGGTTGAAGGAAAATGAATAGGGGATGAAAAAGGGATAGAAAAAGGGATACTGACCACACTGCGTGTGAATTTCTCCAGGGAAGTCCGTCGCCCCTGATCACTGTCAGTCTGTGGCATGGCCATTACAGGACAGAGAAAGAAACTGAACTGTCAATGTGGACCCATGCGGTCTCACACACACTGTCTGTGGCAAACATGGCTAGACTATCCTGAGACACCAGCAGGGAGAGTGAGTCACACCAGTGAGCAATTGGACAGGAGAATTAATTAAGTATAATAAATGAACAAATTAATGAATGCATCTGTGAATGAACTAATCTTATGTATTGTCCACTTGTTTTAGACAGATGGTGCTGATTAAGATTGATAATGCGGTGGTTTAGAGAGACAAAGCTGGTAGTGATGGGTAATGTAGTGTTTTAGAGATGGAACTGGTAACGAGATGATGCTTTGGAGATGGAGCTGGTACCTTCTTTCTGGAGAGCAGCAGATCCTGGTAAGCGTTTGATCGGAGGAAGCGTGCGTAGCTGTCACTTTTCATCAACATGTAGATGTGGTCCTAAAGGAAACAAAAGAGAGCATCAACTGTAGGTGTATGTGTATGTGTGTGTGTGTGTGCATGCGTGCGAGAGAGACAAAGCGTGTCAGAGAGACAAAGTGTGAGACAGAGAGCATGCATTTGAATATGAATGTATGTGTGTATGTGTGTGCGTGTGTGTGAAAGAGAGAAAGAGAAAGAGATGACTCACTCTCCTCTCTCCTCTCCTCCAGCAGAAGTGCAGGGAGGAGCCTGCTCACCTGGGCGTCCTCAAAGCTGTAGCGCCCGGGGTCTGAGAGGTTCTGGCTGGTGCGCTCATAGCTCTGGGAGTCCAGGTTGATGGAACTGGGGGCACCGTCAGCAAGGAACTCCTGCCAGATCTCATGAGCGCGACTCGACACGTCCTGCAAAGGGCGCTGTTTCAGGTCCTGCACTGCCAGCCAGAACCTGAGGAGCACAGAGCCCTGACTCACAGATCTGTGTGCTTCGGTACGTATTCAAAAAGACATCTGATTACATCTTCATGATTCATTTCTGTACTCTGTACTGATCTCTGCACTACTACTGAGCTCCTCCATGACAGATCTATGCAATATGATCTATATATCCAATATCTATATCCATCCCTGCCTTAATGACAGATCTATACACCAAATTCAATATATCAATTATTATTCCATTCAAATTTATTTCTATACAGATTTTTACAGAGACACTGTTTCGCTGACACTTCACAGAGGAAAGAGAAAAAATTTGCCAAGACCCAAAAAGTGAGCAATTGAGTTAAAAAAAACCTCCCCAGTGGGAAGAAAAACACTGAAATGGAGGTGAGAAAGGTGAGAAAAAGAACCTCCTGGGAAGAAACCTCAGGAGAAGCCTGGTCCCCATCCTCCGCTGGCTGGCCTGGTGCAATATTTAAGATGAAGAAATGTGAAAGGCCCATACTCTGGTGTATAAAAATGGAAAAAACTCCAAGGAGGAGGCTTCAGTAGGAATGTCAATTTATTTTAAAATGATTTACCTTTTTCCTTGTGCATCCAGACACCAAAGATGGTCTGTGACTGAAACGCTTGTTTGTTTGTTTGTTTGTTTGTTTGTTCAGAATTTTGAGCATTTCGGACTTACATTTCAATACATTTCTACTGAAGCCTTCTATTTTTATACATCAGTGTGTGGGTCTTTCATATTTCTCCACTTGTCTGATCACATTAGACTGATGCACCTGGTTTTATACTCTAGACCCAAGCAGGTAAAGACAAAGGTGCAAACCTTTTCATTATTTAAAACAGAATGGGTGGAACCCAGAACCTAATATCGTATTGGTGCCTGATCTTCAGTACATTCACATGCAGAGCGCTGTCCTGGTGAGCGTAGGCTAATCAGAATCGTGTTTGAACGCAGCCGCAGGCGCGAGAGGGTGTGGTCTCACCGCAGATTCTCTGAGCTGAACTCGGACTCCAGGAACTTGAGGAACTGGTCTCTCCCCACGGGGTCGCGGAGGGCCTCGTCCAGAGAGAACCCCCACTTTCTCACGCGCCGCTGGCTGGGCTCGTTACTGCAGGGGGTCACACACGGCACTGTCCTGCTACACTGCACCAATGTGTTTTCCCATAATTCAGTGCTACAGAGGACATCTACAGCACAGGCCACAGCTCTCTATCAGGGGAACGCTGTACTACACCGACAAAATTCCATGTACATCCGCTGTAGCTGACTGTATGCCGTAGCATCGTATAGTATAATCTACCCCTTTTAAGCACGCTTAGAGCTGTTAGCACAGTTCCATATAAGAGTGTAATTCAATTATTTTTAGAGCTTACACTTAATTTTACAGTGTTAAATGGTATTAGGTCTTTAAATACATTGACTGGGCTTTACTTGGCAGCATATAACTTTTCCCCTGTTAAGAGTTGGAATATTGTCAGTGAAACATGGACTAAATGCCCCTGCTGGATAGAGGTGAATGTATAGCAGCATCTGTAGGTCGCAGAGACCCATCTCTGCCAGATGCGATGTCGGACTCCCGTTGTAGGAGAGGGAGCAGGTGATGCGGAGATCTCTGTTGGTGTTACCTGGACTCCAAGTCCCAAAGAGAACAGTCCTCAGAGATCCAGGGGTTGGAGGGCTCTGGGGGGCACACAAATGGGTCGTAGTCCAGGAACTGCTCTGTGTAGGTCATTAGACTGTTGGGTGAAAAGGAAAGGTAACACTACCCCTGTTAGGATGGTACAGCCTGACTATGACATCACAATAGGGAACCTGCTTAAAAGGTTTCTTTAGCCCATATTCCATGACTCCTTGCTTTAGATGTAAAGAACAGCTATCAAAATGGGCATCGTTCAAGAGGAATCATGGATGACCAGCTGACTTGGGGGCACTCTCACCTAGCTACCAGCTAAACAACAGGTTTTAGAGAAAATATTGATTCATTTGACAGGTGCCCGTGTGTCTTTCTACATACCTGTGAGGTCACACTCACCTTTCTGCGACCTTGGACATTTTCATACAGTGCCTGTCCAGCTGGTTGTTTAGGAAAGAGATCTGAGATGGACAAACAACACAACAGTTTTATATATGTGGCTGTCATATGTTTTAAGAAAAGGCTTATTTATGTGTGTGTGTGTGTGTGTGTGTGTTCATGTGTGTGTGTCACCTCCTTCTGCACATCCTCTTTGGTGTGCTTCCTGCCGGGTCGTGATGATGTGTGCACTGGACTGGTTTCTTGACCTTCCTCAATCACCCCATACACGGACTGCAGAGAGAGATCCCAGGCTGTCAATCACTTTTGCTGGCCACGACTGCACCCATACTGGCCTCTGACTGGTCACTTGTGGGGCTTGGCCCCTCCTTACCTTCTTCACTTTGTGAGGGTTCCGAATGCGCCGGCACTTCCGGATGTCCATCTCTGTGGTGTTCACACAGCCGGGCTGCAGGTCACATGACTGGGTTAACCAGTGTGTAGGCAATGTCCCTGCATGCAGCTGCTGTGCAAAACAGTATAACCTGAACTACACCACCTCACTTAATCTGTACTACCCTGCTTTACTTACACCACACCACCCAGCTAACTTATATTAACCCGTTGCACACTGCCCCACCAAGCTTACATTGCCTCACCTGACCTATACCACCCAAATTACAACACCACACTCTGCCTTACCTGAAATTCCCCACATAACCAAGCTCCCCCCACAAATTTACACTGCACTGCCTAACCTACACCCGACCAACTACTGTAGCATATTCTGCTCTGTATCCACTACCGCTCTTCAAACACCCGCCCCTCCTGTACACACACCACGGGCCGGTGGACATCCCAGAATGCTCTTTCCTGGCTGTCCAGAATCTTTCGCTCTGTTTTGTCCTTCTTCCTATCAATCCTAAAGAGAGAGAAAGAACAGAAAGGTGAACAGAAAGAAATGTGAAGACACTTCTACCCTCAAAGAGGAGCGTTCCTCTCTACGCCTCAGTGCCAGAGCTCAGGAATTTTCCTTGCATTTACAGAGACTGCTCAATAGATGGCGATGTCGAACCGACGAAGAAACAGCGCAGGGCACCCACGGTGAACGTTGTGGCAGAGTTATTAGCGCTGTGCTACCTGAAAACAATTCACCCCGGGCATAAAGTGCAATTTACCTCAATCTGCAGAGACGCATTGAACAGTTTAACCAACTCGGGAAATGAACTGATTGGTGAGACAGAGGAGCCCCATTACAGTGAGCTCTCAGGGCATACAGTGATGCACATCCTCATTTATACTCATTCTCTGGGTCCGACATAACAGATTCTGCAAGGCTCCTGAGCTAATAAGATCCATTCCCATGTGTGAGCCACATGGTCTGGTCTGGGCCATCAATGGAACAGGAAAACAAGTACTGTAAAAAAAAGGTACTGTAAAATCTTACCGAGGGCAGCGTGTTTCTTGGGGAAATATATATGCAATTCTCATTACGTAACTGTGGTGGGATGTGTTAAGAGAATGAAAACAAACAGAAAAGGAATGTAATAAACTGCCAGATAAAATACGGTTTTAATGTTCCCATATGTTGAAAGAAATTTTCAATATAAATCCAGTTCTTGAATTGTTATGTTTAGATGCACTCTACTTTTCTATGTGTTTGTGAATAATTAAAAGGCACACTGATGGCCTGATTTGGGCAGGTTTTTTTTATTGTTTTAAAGTGAACATATCTCCTGAACTTCAGCATCAGTAAGAGCATTTATGTCATTTAAATTTACAATCTTCATGGTGCCAAGCTGAAATAACGTCTCGGGCTCAGAAATAACAGTCGAAGGTTCCCATCGATTTTGTAGCTCTGCCAGGGCACTGTTTTCTGGGTGGGAAAATAATCAGGTGGTAAATTTAAGAAAGTGGGTAACTCTGTGTTTGCAGAAAACTCACCTACAGCACACTCTAAAGCATGGGACAAGAGTCAGGTGTGCGTACGTGTGCGCAAGATGCTCCAAAATGAACCTCCTGTTTCGGCAGCCCTGGGCGACTGTACTTACCTGGCCTGCGCCTCTGCCTGCATGAAGATGAACTCCCACTTCCTGGCAAAAGCCCTCTGCAACCTTGCCAGATTCTCCTGAAGACAGACAGACAGACAGAGAGACACAATGAAGACCCTAGAGACAGACGTTTTCACTAAAAGCAAAACCTACTGGAAAATGGTTTTCAAATATGGTTTTCAGTAGCATACAGCATAGAAGGCCATTAGACTGTGTGGCGAGGTGTGCTTCTGTCATGATGGGCATTTTCAACTTTGGCCATTCTGCCGCATAAGATTTTCCCAGTCTTTAACCAGTACCGAGGGATACAAGGTGTTTAATGAGCCAGCCAGACTCCAGCTCTCTCTGCAGTAGCAGATGGGTATTACGAGCCAGCCTGGCTCAACACAGTAAAACATTCAGAGTTAAATTAACCCTCACAGAGTACATATGGTTCTTGTTGGACTCATACTGTATGTACTTTGTCAAAGTTGAATGAACCCTGGACTTTTTACTGTGTAGAGTGGAAGAAGGGATATCGGTGTGCATTGGCAGAAGGACGTGAGCAGCACTCACAGCCTCGTAGTCAGCGAGCTCCAGTCGAGCCTTGTTCTGCATGGTACGCTTGCACAGGTATATAGCTGTGTGGACAGAGACAGACAGCCAGACAGCCAAGCTCATCAGCACACCTCCACACATCATCACTGCACCAGGCTGTTTGATTTAAGATTCCCGACAGGGCAGTGTCATACATGAGCTGAGTAACCAACAGCACCCCATAAAATATCACAGAACAGGGCGTTGGCCAGCTGTCTGTGAAGGTAGTGATTCTCATGCACTCTCTCCCCTTGGACCTAATTGGCTGCTTAGAGGTAAGTCTAGTCAAGTAATGGGTTGTGGGGTAAGTCAGGGTTGCTCTTACCGTAGTCTGTGTTCTCTGGCTCCCAACAGTTGGAAGGCCAATAATACGGAGCCTGGGGAGGGACAAAACACTGCAGCATTAAAACCAGTTTCCTCTACTGCTCCGTACATAGCATAGAACAATGAAAACCTGATTGTGGTTCTCATAGTGAGTGAAAGAGATAGCCCACACTCCACACTTAAGCCTGCAATATTGGAAGTCTTATGCTTGTGTCCTCAGCAAGCATCTAAACAGAATGAGCCACTTAAGATCTAAAAGAGAAACAAAAAAAGAAAAATGTGAAATGTTTCATTTTTTGCTGATATTTTTATATTATATATTGCTGCACTTTAAATTAATTATGCAATCAATAATATGCCTTCTAATTTTATAATTATATAACTGACAATACAATAACAAATCCAATAAAATTCTCAAATTATATATTGACATCGCAGTACTGAAACTACATTCTTCTTAAAACTATCCCTTCACAAGAGAGGTAAGGATAAGTTGGAGCAATGCAATAAGACTTCTCCGAAATTTTGGGGTCCAATTTCTTGTTTCCTTCTTCTAAAACCACCAAGTCTAAAACCACCATTTTCATCTTCAGGCTACTCTTTATTTATTAAAATGAATACAGGATTCATAGACCTCTAATAGTTACATTTGACTAACACAGATAAAACATAAGAAAGACACCAGGATTTGGTAATTTCCAGGGAATTACCAGGTTCTTCAGAGGATTAAAATTCATAACCAATATGAAATAATCGGTCCATAAATAACCTCCCCAGTCTCTATAACAACTGTCATGCGTTTCTTGCAATGATATAATGGGATGTGGAGGGACGGAGTCCTGCAGGCAAACTCCCAAGGTAAAACAAGCCGGACAGGTTTGAGAAATAACAGGCACAAACTCAATTTCGTTGCTCCTGGAGAAAATGACTCGCAGTTCATTTAATCTCAATTGCAGCACTCCGAGGCAGAGCCCCAAGGAAAGGGCTGCTTTCCCAGACTTGATAAAATGGACTGGAATTAATTTATTTAATTTCCATTATTGCGATAATACAATCAGGGCTACAATGGAGATAAATATACAGGCAGGTTTATGGGTGCCATTTTGCTTAGCGTTTGTAAAGGTCTTTGAAGCTATTGTTATTGCACAGCCATATTCACGGTTCACGTACTGCATAATGAATCATACAGATGAATCGCTCAAACCTCATGGGTGCAAACCATGCAGAATAACCATACAGGAGTGAGAAAATAATAGATTTCCAGATGTTAATCTAGCCACCAGTCCTACTCACTGCATTTCAGGACGTCAGGAGAATATTTTCTCAGCAGGGACTCCAACAAATTGCCGAATAGTACTGACATATGACCAACACCGAATAAATATCCAAGCTGTTTTTCATCGCCTCCTGCTGTCCTCAAGGGTAAATATATGTGCGCTTGCAAAATAGACAAACTATAAATGCGCCTGAATTTTGAAAATTATGTGGCACAGCACCCAAATGAATCAATGTTTTACAATTGCTGCAATACAATTAGTGAATTCTTTATCATACGCTGAAATTACGATTATGATGATGAGCAGAGACAGAAACATTATATTTGCTAGCTTGTGGTCTCCTAGCGACATCTAAAACTTTGCAGTGAAATATGCACCTGAAAGCCCATTGGGTTCTGCATAACCACTGTGAATTGTGCTAATGATGGGGATTGCGAGATACAGACTTATTCTCCAACCTCATGACTGACCTGGAAGCGGTAGAATGTCCCATCATCCTTCAGTGTGAGGACGTGGTCAGAGATGGGGAAGATATAACCCTGGGCAGCAACGAGGCTCCCAACATGAATGGCTTCAGCTGAAGCAGAGAAACCAAAAAAAAAGCATAAGGATTTTTGATCTTTGGAAAGCAATCTGTATTTTAGATTTTTTTCAATGTCACATTTTCATTATTATTTTCTGAAAAGAGGCATTCCTTCTCTCACATGCAAGAGCAAAAAGGTGTGGTGTGAAATGTGTCATGCATGGTTTACCAACAAGTGCATAAGGGGCTTAAAAGTGGTCTATTTTGCACGTTAATACAATTCACTGGAAGCTGAATGCACACTGGTTTCCATTGTTTGGGGAGAATGTATGTGGGACTTCCTGCAAGTGAAAGTTGTTCATACCTGGATCATCAATGGATAAATTCTTCATCAGCCACTGAATGATGTCTGTGCCTGGAAGGCAAGATATGCAGAAATAACTATAGCCATGCACCATAGTCATTGCTCTCTCTCTCTCTTTAAAATTCAAATTAAAGAAAAACTTATTGATATGACAGATAATAGTCATTGTATTGCCACTATATCTCTCTCACACACATATACACAGAATTTATACAGTCGTTTTCACAAAAGTTTCCTGTTTCTAATTTCTATTATGTTACTTGATCTGCAGTGATGCATCCTAAGAGTATTGTAGCCATGACCCTGTCGATATGGATAAAGTCGATACATTTCCATGTAAGAGATTTGAGACAAATAAATGGCTTCCAGCCAGGGGATGCAGCCCTCAGTGATGCTGCACATTTGTTGACGGCCTGAGCAATTGCAGAGGGGCGTCCCAGGGTCCCCTGGTCTTCCCTATTGACCCATTATGAGGGGAGCAGCTGGAGTTACCGTCCCACGGGCACACAGAAGCTACTCCAAAGGCCTGGAGAAACAAACCCCTCCACCAGCATTGAACTCTACAGAACACGCGAAAACCCGTGCCATGGCAGTGAACGGGCGGCACGGCGTATGCCAGCGTGTCCCTCCTCCACTGCTACCGCGGTAACAAACTCGACCGCGCGTGCTCTGCGTTCTCGCTGCTGATAAAGCCTGTTTCATTTCCTCCGCCTCGCCTCCAGAGGCCTTCCTGCATCAGAGAGTCGATAAGCCTCCAGCAAGCTGCTGTTAACAGTGACAAAAGGCCTCCTTAGAAATCCCGCACAGAGGGTGCGGTTACTGCAACACGGATTTTCTTGACGAGCGAACAAAGTGCATTTTGAATATTGATGATTTGAAACAGGATTTGTTTGCCCACTTCAAACTTTGTGCCCGCCTGTGTACATACCTGTCCAACCATTAGCCTCAAATCCAATCTATAAACTCCTGACTAAAACCATAACCACCTGATCCCGTCTATAAACTCCTGTCTAAAACCATAACCTTCTGATCATGTCTATAAACTCCTGTCTAAAACCATAACCTTCTGATCATGTCTACAAACTGCTGTCAAAAACCATAACCCTCTGATCCAATCTATAAACTCCTGACTAAAACTATAACACTCTAATCCAATCTATAAACTGTCATCTAAAACCATAACCCTATGATCCATTTTAAACTCCTGTCTAAAACCATAACCCAGTGATCCAATCTATAAACTCCTGACTAAAACCATAACAATCTGATCCAACTATAAACTTCTGACTGACATAAGCCTTGGAGTCAAACCATAAACTCTTAACTAAATCCATAACCTTCAGATCAAAAAAACATAACCTGATGAGTTCCCCTAACCACAACCTCCTGATTATAATCTTTACCCTCTGACCCTAACCGTAACCTCCTTAATATCACCGTATTGTCTGATCCTAACCATAACCATAACCTCAGGAGTGTAGCGATCATCAGCCACAGCAACTCCCACTCACAAAATACTCTTTAAGCACTTTTTAAAATGGAGACATTTCTAATTTTCCTATGTTTAGGCTTGTCTATGGAAAGCTAAAGTAATTTAATAAGGTACTGATGCTCAGCTTGTCATTCCTGTGTTGAATTTTCTAGACTTAAAATTTCCTTTTTCTGTCTCCGCAAACTGCTCCAGGCCTGCAGCTGTGTGCTTTCTGGTGTTGCGAAGGCACATATTGTCTTGACTGTATGCCGCAAAAATTCACTTACTTCAGGCATGTGGATTATAATGAGTTGCTTCATTGTTCTCTGGGCAGTGCTACAGTGCGGTGTAATTGATTTGGGGAAGTTATGATGGATCACGGCAGTGTACTGCATCCTCTTGATCGCTGAATAATTTAACCTGATTCTTCTCCTCACATCTTTTTGGTTTCTCACTTGCTCATGTTCCAAATCATTGTCAGTTTGCCCATCAGACAACATCCATCCATGCATTGTGTTTGTGAGAATTATGGATTTAAAATCCCGACCCAAAAACCCAGAAGTTTCCGGAAGGGACGTATTGAATGCTGTCAGACACTTCAAGGCCATAGCTACTGTTTCAGTCCTGTGGGTGTGTCTGGTGGTTTGACACTTACCTGTCACCACACTGGGAATCTTGGTCATGAAGCTCTTGACTGTCCGCATAGGCACTCCTTCTGTCTCATCTTGTATCCTGCAGATAATGTCTTCAATCTGGAGAGAGGGAAAGAAAGAGCGAGAGAGTGTGAGAGAGAGAAGCAACCACAATGCATTCATGTGCACTATTACGATGATGATAGGAAGGATCGAGGATGAGGTGTGGGCCTATGTCCACAACCAAAGATGGTATATTGATTGGGCCTCACTTATCAAATGTGAGCCTAACAACTTTGATCATAAATAATCTGGAAATGCATTTTACGCAAACAATGTATGTCAGTTTGTTCGTAGAATCCGAATAGATTTCATGAGTGCTCTTAACTGTCCATATTGTGTGTGTGTAAATGAAAAAAACACGGTTGTAAAGCTTGATTTGCGTGTTTGTGCTTCTATCATTTGTTCTTCTTCTAATTAAAACTAAAAAAGTTATGTAGTTAGCTCAACGTTAAACCAATTTTGTTTTCCCTTAAATACAGAATCAGGACAACTGCGGCTATAATGACAGAATCCGTACTTATTTGCGTCGGGTCTTTCAGTTGGAAAGTAAAAGCCTTCTTCTGTAACAATAAACACTGTGACGTCATCCCGCCTACAAAGTGCATCCAAACTCCTTTTCCATTTGGACGCTACCTTCATATTGGGAAACAGCCATTGTCAAAGCGTATGTCAGCTTTATGTTTATTTATATAACCGAAAACAAGTTTGCCATGTGTACATTTAGGCCTATGCAGTTTCAAATTAAAAATGGTAGCCTTGATATATTTTATCAATCAATCTACAAGAGAACATAGTTTGCAATAGCCAAACAGTGGCATTTCAGGCTAGGTATGCCAGCAAAATAGACAACTTTTCACACCGTGGGCATTTCTATCACAAGTTCTGATTCCTTATTAGATAGCTTTATGTGCAGAGAAAAGCTGGTCCACGGAAAGGCTGAGGGCGATCGGGACAGGAGCTAAAACCTACCAAATATGGTGGATTGTTTTGTTTTGTAGCTCCCTAAACAAGCATCATGTCATTTGTAAAATGTGCAGTTCAAATGTGTATCAATAATAATACGCTTTGTCCTTTCGAGACCTGCAAAAGTTATCACTTGTATTTTTTTTGAAACAACACCGCAAGCTGTGGTAACTGAAGCAAATATCCATCAAAAAGCAAAACATAAACAAACTCTTACTAAGGAACAAATTTAAAGGATAAAGGGAATTGCATGACATGACTGCAGTCACTGCTATTTATGCTGTCATGAGCCTGCATAAAGTGCTGCTGAACAGACAGCTAATGACAGTGAAATGAAATGCACCAGATCCTTTAAGGAGATACAGCTAATCAGGTTAGCCCCCGTATTACGCTGTTTGCAACGGTGCTTCCAGGAGACACGTTTAATCAGGTTAGCGTAGCTGTTCCGTGTCACAGGAGTATATTGCTTGTCGGCCCCGGACCTTGCTGAATTTCCCTGGAGGTGGGTGACTGTGAATAATGCTGTGAGTCCAAAGACTTGGGTTGCAGCTAGGACAATTTAAAAATGGAAATTTTGCACTCAGTTATTCAACCCCGGCAGAAAATTTAAATTTTGAGCAGCGGATGGGGAATGGAACAGGCCCATTTTAAAAGTGAAGGCATGGGGTGTGTGTGTGTGTGTGGGTTTTGGGGTGTGTGTGATATGTATGAGTGTGGTGTGAGTTCATGTATGTGTGTGAGATATTTGTGTGTGTGTGTGTGGTGTGTGTGTGTGGGCTGTGGGGTGTGTGTGATATGTATGAGGATGGTGTGTGTTCATGCATATGAGTGAGATATGTGTGTGTGTGCTGGTGTGCATGCATGTTTGTGAGGGGTGTTTGTTGGGGAAGAGATTAATATAGGGGGTGGTGTGAGGCGTTCATGTCTGTGAGTGTTCAGTGTGTGTGGCGCAGATGAGTGTTTGTGGTCTGCGGTTCATTTCTCTTAAAAAACACTGAGCAGTTACACCAGGCTGTACCACTTAAGAACCATCACTGCTTACCTCAATTAAATTTTTATGTTTTAGACAACCAGCACAATAATTGCTGACACATCAATTCACTGACACAAACAGGAAAAGGAGTCGGCTAATTATCGCTGGATCTGAGAACCCAGCGCCCCACCCCCACCAAAATAAAAATAAAAACAATACAGAGTTAACCCAATGTCGACAGCTTCAGACGCAGTGACATACACAGCTGCTGTCAGCACAGAACTAACAGAGGAGTTTGAGGTAAAACTGTGGTAAACTGCTTAAGGACTTACAAAATAACATGGCCTTTGCCTTGCTATGGATAGTAAGGGGATGGAAAAAATTGAGTTCTGCCTCGATTGAGTTCATCTATTAAAACGAACCCTGCAGGTAAATTTCTGGTGACAGAAAATGATGTCGCAGTGATGATTATACCCGGATGGCACCAAATCTCTCAAAAAGAGGGATTTACTGCGACTGAAGCTATGCTATATCAGCTATGTTAGCCACCATCTCCTGAGTGCACAGCAACAGTTACCAACAGTTCGCTTTGTATTTGTTTCCATTGTGCATTTTTGATGTTGATGCTCAGTGTTGTCAAATGTGAGAAATGTCACAATTGGTAACGCGGAGACACATATTTATAATATGGCACTTGATAATCAGGTTGCTCTCTGCCTAATTACGACTGGACATACAGTAGCCTTTTTCCACCAGTCCCAAAGACAATAAACCGCACCTCGCTGGCAGTGATATTTCCAATTACCTACATCTTTGGCTTGTACACCTCCACATGATCAGGCGCTGGACTTTTATCAACATGCTTTTATCTACCTCTTTAATGATGTGCGGATCAGGACGGGGCATGTCTGGGTGTGTACCGGTCTGCAGTGTCTGTCACACAAGGCTAAGTGCCGAAGTTCTGTCCGCAGCCTCGTCAGGCTCCGGCGAGTGTTTCGGTCCGCGATGGTAACGGATAATCGTACTTAACGCTTAATTGCCATCATCAGTCTGGGAGCGTAATGAGATGACCGAATAGTAAATGCTTTCCCACACAGCCCTGCAGTCTGCCGATTAAAACGGCATCACCCAGAGGGTCATTAGAGCACGTTTTACGGCGGGGGGGGGGCGCGGGATTTACCGACTGGTGTTGAAATCATTTCCAATTAGGCGTGCAGCGGACTGCCCGTGAGCAGATGAAGACATTCAGACGTGTCGCTTATTATGGGATGCATTTCAGCGACACAGGGAAATCAGGTAAACAGCAGCACAACGCTATAGAACAGAATAATGTAATGGGTTTTCTCCATACAGAGGGAGATGCTTGTAACGATTTACACGTAAGTGCATCATTAAAGAAGACCATTCAGATCTTAAACAATTCTCGTAATAAGACAGCATAAACACGCCTAATTGCATATGACAACTCATATGACAGCAGTGCTTGTTGCATAAGGTACAGTGTTTGTTGTGTTGGTAATTATGTACATTAATTTCATTCATTAACATATGGGTTATCAAAAATAATTAGGAGAGAATAAGTGTTATGTGAATGCTTGTCTGGTATCACAGTAAAATGTCCAGTGTTAATTTAACTCTAACAAATTACATATGAGTCCAATAGCACAGTGTAGGCATGATCTATAAATTATGAATGGCAAACATGACACCTATGAATAAATCTGAAGTATAATGCTCCTGAAATAGCTGAACTTTTTGACTGGATTTGTGTCAAATGTTTGACCATTATTTCAGTAATGCATGTAATATTTTGTGTTGTGTTTTCAGGGGAGCCAAGCAGACTTGACATGTTTACACAAGCAAGTTTGGCTTTGACAGAAATGGTCGTCATCAAAAAGAGGAGTTTGCAAAGACAGAACCTGACCGTGTTCTGGACTGGAAACATACTGGTAGCGATGAGCACCAGATGTTTTGGGTTTGTGAGCTTTTGTGGCAGATTGCCTCTTTATGTTCTGTCACGAAGCCAATGTGATTAGGATTGGGTACATAGAAGGGGCTCTGAATCCTCATGCTGTTAAAGGGGGGGGGGGGGGGAGGGGGGAAGCAATGCAGTGTGATGTTGTTTGTTGAGCGACTTGTTGAGAAACAATGAAGGCTGGGAATGCTTTAATATCTCGCCTTCCAATGCCATGTACGGCACCCAATGGTCTTTGGCCACTTTGTTAAACTTCTTTAGTACCACGCTAGTCTTCAGTTTTTTTCACTCTAATCGATAGCCCACCAGCTGAGCTATGCATTCACACTGGAGACACCTTCATATGTAGCTGAAGGGCAGTCGATAGTGGCTCAACTGAATAGACAACTCTGCCATCTGCACCTCTCTCTCTGTGTGACACTGAGAAAAATGATGCATCTTTCTTAATCCCTCCCAGAACCTACCCCTGAGTCCCACTTCACAGTTTGAGAACCAGTTATATAGTGCCTTGCATGGATGGAGTGCTGATGGCTCGAATAGAGGACTATATTTAGTACACATGTTTATTACAGAAGAAGAAATTTTTTTTTTGTGAGGTCATCCCAGTTTGAGAATTTCATTGAGCAGTTAAATTAAAATGCAGGTTGTTATATTTTCCATGGACGATGAGAGCTTGTGAAAATTCCAGGGCGCTATCACTAAAATCAGGCTTCAAAGTTGTGATTGTTGTTGAAAATATGAGTAATGGAACCCCCCTCCCCCCCAAAAAAAATGGCCAGGGTAACCTGCCCCCCACCAAACCATTTCAAACGGAACAGGGCTAACCCCCCCTGAATCACTCCATTACTGCACTGAAGCATGGCAACCCCACACTCATTCCATAATCCACCCAACCCCCTCACCCTAGTCCCCACCTTCACCCAGCTCCAGCTATAAGCAGCCGAGAGCTGGCAGTTCAGATGAACGGCACATTTAGCATTGAAGACAGCAGAAGAACGAGACCAGGAAGACATATCAATAAAGCAGTGGCCGGTCCGTCCATACATACAGGGTGACCAGTGGGCAGCAGACTATACTGATTCACTAATGGCAGTACATGCTGTCTGGTACTAAAGCAATAATGCACGTACAGAGTGCCAAGGGAGTCCCCAGAGGCAGCACTGCAATCGATGGCGCTGATTTACCGTACCTTGTGAGGACAGTCACAGAGGCAAGCATTTGATGCAGTACGCTTTAACCAAAAGCCATACTTCCCCGGATAGATTGGCAGTGCATCTATCTCTTTAGTTAATGCCGGTTCTGCGCGGACTGCAGTAGAACATAAATACTTACAAGCTGCACAACCGTGCAGCCAAAGCTACCGCAGCCAGTGTGGCCAGTCTTGCACTGCTCAGCTTCTGACGTTCTGAAATGAGAAATCTCCTCACACTCATGTTCTCGAATATGTACTCGGAATTTAAATGAATACAGCGATGTGAGTTGCAATTTGCCCTTGAAGGAGAAAAGGGCCTCTTCAGAAGAGGAAAAGGAGATGAGTGCACATTTTCTCCTCAGACTGATGGACATTTATCCGAGTTCTGTGGCAACTAATGTGTCGGCAGCGAAGAGCCTCTTCATCCACAGGCTGCTCCAGCCCAGAAAACCGGTCATCTGTTAAATGTGCATTATGTTGTTTCTAATGACTTAAGCACTCACAACAGAACAAATTACATGTAACAATATCCAAGCAATTAGCAGTTGTTAGGAGCCACTCAGATAAATGGAGGGATTGAATTAAAGGATGCTGAGTGCTGCGCTCCTGAAGTTACCTCCATCTCGGCCGGATGTCGAAAACAGTCCTCATGCATGTGACGGTCGTCCCTTTACCAGTGGGGACATGTCTGCAGTGCGGCTTATAGAAGTGTGTCCCTCATCAGACCCCCAAAGGAAAGCATTTTGTTTCAGTGCTCAGTTGCAAAACAATCCTACTGGATCAGCATTATGTAAACCTTTGGTTCGCCATAATACAATGCAATCAAGTTGGTATTGTTGGAAAGCCAATGTCATGGAGTGACACAAGTGGATGTCTATGGTGGTGGGGTGCGGACTAAAGATCTTGATACCTAAGGATCAACGTCCAACCAGATGCAAAGGTTAACCTGGTGCGATATGCTTAAAGAGATTAGGCAAGAAGGATCTGTGATGTACTGTTTTGTTATGACTGGGAGTTTTTTTGATGACTTGAGGTTTTCCTTTCATCTTTGGGTATACAAGGGGAAACGTGCAATGGTTTGGGGAGACTAATCAACACGATCTCCTGCGCATCATACACGCATAGCCATCTCACTACAGACACATTTTGCACCATTGTATATTGCCATTATTAACATACCGTACAATAAATTGACTCTCACCACTGCGCACTTAGCAGTTTTAAGGTCCTAATATACGCATAGAACTCAGGATATCTGCACCCGATAGTCACTCGTCTATACACTAGTGTCATAGCAAGATTCACGATTGTATCTAAGCAGGCTACACAAGCCAAAGGCATGTCCGCGTCTACCAAAATAGATATCCATACCGATCCATATAGAGCCACACAACTGGCAGAAAGCAGTCTCCTGCTTCTATGCATAACTGTTAGCATAGAGGAAAGGTTAAAATACTATTTTGGAGACAGATAATCAATATGACATTAATCAGATTCCTGTAGCACCGGGTAAGACTTACACATGTTCCTTTGTCACTCAGTTACACTATATGACCAAAAGTATCTGGACACCCCTTGGTCTGGGGCTGTTTTTCATGGTTTGGGCTAGGCCCCTTAGTTCCAGTGAAGGCAAATCTTAATTCTCTAGCATACAATCACATTATAGATGATTCTGTGCTTCCCCAACTGTTTCAGCACAGTAAGGTCCATGTAGACATGTTTTTTCAAAGAATGGTGCGAAAGAACTTGACTGGCCGGCACAGAGCCCTGACCTCATCCCCATCAAACACCTTGGGGATCAATTGAAAAGCCAACTGCAAGCCTGGCCTAATCACCCAACCGGTGCTCGACCTCATTAATGCTCTTCTGGCTGAATGAAATCCCTGTAGCAATGCTCCAACATCTAGTATAAAGCCTATAACAATATCCATGCCAGAAGAGTGGATGTTATCATAGTAGCAAAGGGTGGAATAAATCCATATTAATGCCCATATATTTGGATGAGAAGTTGGATGTCTGGTATCCACATACTTTTGGCTATGTTGTGTACCTCCGCTGTTTGGTGTGTCTGAGGGGTTTCTTACACACACACACACACACACACACACACACAGCATCATATTTTCACATTTTTATTTATTTTTTTAGTTTTATTTTTGTTTTTGTTTTGCACTTTTACCTTGCAGTTGCAATTCCCCACAAGACGTCATGGGCTAATGGTTTCAAAGTACATGGGCTACCAGCCAAGAGAAAAGGGAAAGAGAAGCATTCTTGCTACAGAGCAGTCTTGACCTCTGGAACACTTCAGGTGTATTTGTGACCATCATGTAGCCTGAGAATCTATTTATTCCTGATGAACTGCCCACAGGAATTGAAATTAAAATAAGCAATGACTAATTGAGTAATTATGATCTGTTTCATCACTTCAAGACATACTTTCATGTAATTATTTTCTTCTAAATTGGGAAAGAACTCCAACTTTGATTCTCATTAATTTTTTTTTCATGAACCATCTGAAAAGTGAAACTTAATCACTTCAGCAAAAAGAACGAAAAAAGAAACAATTTGGTGGACCATAGGACTTGCGGATTGACATTTTCATCATTACAAGTAATGAAGAAGTTTCTAACAATAATGAACTATTTCCCTGATAAATCTAGCTGAGAATAATCAATAATGTTTTTAAGACATATCCTCATGGATTCAAAACTATGGGAGAATAAGTAGGTAAATATCATGATGGGGCTAATAAACAAAAATGCTTTGCTTATGTGTTTTTTTAAAAATGATGTATTGTTTTGATAACATGGGTGTTAACGAATAAGTAAATCATTCAAACATATAAAGTGCTGTTCAACAGAAGCAGAAATTGTAAACTATACAGCACGGTATTAGCCTCTATCCCAATTTTAACAGTATTAAATTGAGTGAAATCATATCTTTGTCACATCTGACATAGAATTTCACATGAGTGAAGGACTCCATTAAGGGCTTTTTCCGGTGACAGACCTAAACACTCATCTCCTTTTGGATTAGCTCTGAGCCAGAAACAGTAATGGACGCTGCGCCGCTGACTGACTCAGTGGATAGTCATGCTGACAGCCAGGCAGTGGAGAGGCACTTGACAGCAGAGAGATGTATGAGTTATCGGAGGTTTAGTCACAGTGTAAACATACAGCACTGCGGGTGAGTGGCAATCACTTGCCTGTGACCAGCTCCTCCTGTTCTCCTGCCTTTTCCAGCTGGTGACAAGAGACTCAAGAAAGTGAACGATGAGCTCAGGCATTGGGGTTCTCTGTTTATCGCTGGGGTCTGGCTGCTTCAACCTTCAGCTGACCATGGCAGCACACACTTCTGCCCCCACCCCCCAGGGTCACAGGAGGAAGCCTAATAAACAATACATTAATACATCTCATTCATTGTAACCATATTGGCTATTGGTAGGAGCATCCAAACTCTTGCTGACTGACTTCCTCTGCATCCCTGAACAGCAGCTCAATGAGTAGCATTCTGACCCAGTGGTCACAAGCAGGGCTGTAACCATGACCCCAAAATGACCAAGGTAATGGGACTCAAAACCCTGGAGGGTCTGGGGTGTGTTCCTGTAAAAGTGTGCATTTTGCATTTTGAGGTACAAAAGCTGTACCAATTTATTGTGTTAGCCACAGATTTCAGAAAACATTCTGCTAACCCTCTGAGACTAAGGAGAGTGCCCCAGGCTCATTTTTATCAAACAATAATAATAATAAAAAAACATTTCTTAATGCATCTTTAATCCGTAAAATGCACTTAAAAGCTAATATTTCTCCTGAGCCATCTGCTGCATTGTTACATTACTCTGGTAAACAGAGGCTGAGATATCCAGACTCAAAGGCAGGTGGGATTACCCATAAATCTATCGAATCTTTGGTTGGTTACTTTGACGGACAACATCACAGAACAAATCAGTTCTGGCTATACATTTTTATTGACCAATCAGGGGTCGATATATTTTATTTCACACAGAAGAAAACACATTCTTCCATTCTTTAGACTAGCAACTGACAAATAGTAAAAACATTTTGGTCATCAGTATCAAGGGCTAACCCTTGCACAAGCCCAAGAAACACTCAGATTAGCAACAGCCCACCAAACACACCTTTCAGCTGCAACAACCAGAAAGCAGGTCTTTTCATGGTCTATCCCTCGCTCTTATCTTATCTACAAGACGGAATGTTAGACTTCCTGTGTTTTCAGGAAAAATGCACAGTTGTTCTCAGCTTTCCCACTGAAGAGAAAGACACAGTTGAACACCAGCCAATGCTAGGCTGCACGCAAAGCAACTACTAGCATTTCATTGAATCCTCAGGCTTTCAGTGGAGCAAATCAGGGAGAAAATTCCTTGTAAAGGACAAACATGCCCACTTTTTTTGAACCCCAATTTCATGCCGTTTGTTTCAAAGTTTGTCACTCCTAAATGTAAAAGGTATGAGAGAAAAAGAAGAAGCCACCTTCCACAAGATGATAACTCTGCTGCTTCGAGGTGACTATGTTGAGAAAGTTTTTTTCAGCAGCAAGGGAGGCTGTCTAAGGAAATTCAGGTTCCTGTCCATCTATCATCTGCCAGTCTCCTGGATTCTGCTTCACTGGCTGGGTAGAAAACTCAAGATCCACTCATCTGACTTTACATCGAAGTGGGGCTGGCTGCAGTTATATGTGACAAACATATTAACCCTGAGAGATTAAGCCTAATAATAAAAGAATGTGTCATTCCCTGGTGAAAATTCCAGGTACCAGACTAAGATGCAGACTTCTGCTGCAGCTGGATACCATCTGGAATATGGTGATGGTGATTTGCTGTTGTCTATACCAAGCTGGCCCACCAGCTGGACATGGTTTGCCAGAATGGTTGTTATCGCAACCATTTTGTTGCCAGCTTGACCACCATCAAACCGGCTTAACCTACCTGGACCATTTTATAACCAGGCTGGAACCAAGTGAACTACTTTCTTGGCCTTTCCAAGGCCATTGTCTAGGAATGATCAGCCTGCTAGCAAAGAAACAATTTCAAACTGGGTTTTAAAAAACCTGGCTAGGGCTACCTATTTAGATACAAGTGTGGCACGAAACGTACCTGTATAACATTCCGGTTTAGAATACCCTGGGGTAACATACTACATCATAAATGGATCTGGTTGTACCTGATAGTGTTTAAGCACATTAGTGTTTAAACAAAACAGATAATCTTGCATTATCTGAGTGTAAGAGAGAGGATATATAATAGTATCTCTAACTGATGGATGCACTTTCCTTAACACATGTTTGATGAGTCTATGGTGAGCAGGGTATCAGTCTTATACATAATGATTGATGTTAAAAGCAGTGGAGCTCTGAAATAAATCTAGAAATCCTTTTAACGTGTTACATAAAGGGCCAAACCTTACTTCCTCAGGTCATTGAGGAACTTTGCCCGTTCATCGGCTAGACTGATGATTTATTTTTGGCTGCTTCATGCAGCATCTCGGAAATGCTTTTTTGAAAGAATATTTTTATTTGTTCACATCTCCATCTTTTCTGAAAGAGACTGCAGTGCAGGAGAGTGTCATATGCCATGAACTCCTTCTTCACCACAAGAAACAGGTGAAAATTTGTTTTTCAAGATATTGTTATGCCATGCAAGGCATTCTGAGAGAAAACAAGGCAAGGAGATATGTTGTGTGTGTATGGCGTGTGTGTGTGTATGAGGCTAGAGCTGGTTTGGGTGCAATGCTGGCAGTAAGGAGGAGGAGGAGGAGGAGGGAGAGAGGAAGGAATAAGTGGCCCGGGCCATGTAGAGATATGTTTCCATGGCAATGCCTGTAGAAAGCAAAATCAGGCAGTCAAAAAAAAAAAAAAAGTTTACAGAGTCCTGTAGGCATGGAGCCAGGAAGCAAGCAAGTCGTAACGCTCCAGGAGTTGGGTCTGGCTGGGTTCTGCACAGTTACAGCTCATGGTTCGGTCAAGGTCCAAGAAGGAACATTCCAACTACTCTTTTCTGCTTGCTCTGAGGGAAACCAACAGACCAGACCCACAGTCTCACACGAGGGCAAGACTTGGGATTTTGGGCCCCAACACTACAAAAATCTTATGATCGAATATTTTTTTGAGGGCAGCCAGGGCCCTTGTAATCATCCTAACTTCCCTTCTTACATTACCTTATCCCTGCCAGAGGAAAAAAAAAATTACTTCTTCTAAGTTAATTGAACAATTGGCACTAATTAACCACAAATGATGATGGACAGCAATGTTTACAAGCAACACAGTGCTACAATGCTACAGTATTTTTTGTTCTACACAGGCATGTTAGGTTTAATTAAAAAAGAGAGCAGTTATATAACTTGCATAAAAAAGTCAAATAAAATAATAAAGTCAGGATTCAACAAATTAAATAATCAGTAAGAACAGATGTCTTATAATACAAAAAGCTTTATGTGGATGGATTTTTCTTTTTACTGCAGTGATGTTCAATTCTGGTCCTGGACAGCCACATAGACTGCTCTTTTTTGTTTTTGTTTTTCCTTTAAATCGGCAACTAATTCCGACCGAAGAAACCAGGTACCCTGAATTATAACAATGAAAGCCAGCAGACCCTGCAGCCCAGGAGTGAGGACCACTGGCTCAAAGACATGCTTTTCACAGCATTTAAGCTTCCATTCATTCTTCCGTTCACTTTCCTTCCTGACTCTCTCATAATAGATCAACTAATTGTTTTTATAAATGTCTCATTTAGAAACTCATTTGTATGATTAGCCACTTCACTATGCCTATGGGGTCCCCTGGAGGATAACCATTGAAATACACTTTTAAACCACTGTTATCTATGAGATATACTGTAGGAACATTTGCATGTATATACATTTTTTTTGTTTTGCTTATACTGCTGCCTCAGATACCCCCTTCTCACCCCCCTGTAGTCAATAATGTATCTATTCATTTATCCTTAAATGAATTACATACAAGGCATAGTTTACATTTTGTGCTTACTTTATTTTCTTTAAACATTTTTGTTCTTCAGTGCTAATAAAGTTAATTTTGAAGCTAGCCTACAGCATGTTTTCAATGGATTGACACAGATGATTCAATGATTCAAGAACAATTGGTTCACAATAATAGTAATGCTAGTTAAATACTTGCCACAAATGTGCAGTTTGCCTCAAATGTTGTGATAGCCGTTGATGTACAAACACACACAAGCTACAAGCAGGATGTGACAACTGACAACTTGCCAGCAGATATAGCACCCTGTTCCTGCAGAACCACTACATAAGTTTTGGTTTGGTTAGTACCGTGACGTTGGACCATCTGGGAAAACAGTTTTTGCTGACGGTGGTGTTGGCGGGTGATCCCTCTGGTCAAAAAACCCCAATGCCTGAGTGTAGTGATGGGGAAACTACAATTATCTGAGCCTACCATTTTGCTCCATACTACCTCGGGGCTTCATTCCATTCCGAAAAATTGAACTGAGATGAGAGATCTCCTTTATTCCTCGTTTGTCTCAAAGCTTAAATCTCAGATATGTCTCCTTTTGCTCAATCTCTTCTGTCCCTTCTTTGTCTGCTCATATTTGTCCTAGTGAATTTTAGGAGAAACATATCAGTCAAACTTGAAGCCAAAATGAGGCTGAAATGAGAATCACAATTTTGTCTCCTGAGCCCTATAAGAGTAAAACTTTGCGCAGTGAAATTTACCTCTGGGCTGGTCTTACAGCCAGACTAGATGACATGGGCCTGGCAGAGAGTGTGACACGCCACTGGCATGTGACAAGTGGCAGTAGCATGGCGGCTTCACTTCAGCACAGCCGTGAGCACTGACAGAAACGTGGCACAGGCCTGAATTCAATCAACATTCAGCTCTGACTCAATATGTGCACGCGAGCGCTCGTCTTATCTGTTCACAAAAACAGTGTGAAGATGTAATTTTGGTGATTGCCTAACTCGCCAAACACTCTCAGCTATTTGTAAGTCAAAATAAAGGACAAATGTTGATTCAATCTAGGCCTTTGTCTCAACAAAGCTAATTAAAAACCAACAGAGAAGACAATCAAGAGAAGCTGTGCTAATGTTGGGTTCATTCCAATGCACTCAGTCTGCTCATGGGGAATTTTTACTCCATGAAAAGATTTGACAGTGGGCCCCACCACCCTGGGCTACCCCATCACTGCACAACTGCAACATATTTTTTGAGAGGCCCTGTCAATCAGGGCCCTTGGAATCATCCTAATCCCCCATCCATGTATCAATATGGTACCCCTGCTCAGGGCCAAATAAAAAACTCTCAGAGTGTTTCACTTACATATCTAAATAGGTTTATTTACACATCTAAATGTTTAGACTAAATATCAGAAAAAATAGCCACGCTTATTTTCAGAATAACTGGGTATTTTTCATTCCATGTGTGTCTAACATTATCTGGACTTCAGTACACAATATAAGAAACACATGTGAATGCATTTAACATAATGAAGTAATGACAGCATGTTATTGATATGAGCTACAAATTATTAATTTGTGCAGAATTATGGACATGTACCAGAACTGAGTTCCTGCTGGCGTGATGTGCCTGGACTTGAACATTATCTTAGTGAGTGATGGAAAAGCCTGAACTGCAGGAACAGAGAACATATCGTTGCCATTTCGCATTGCTGAATGCTAACTTGTTTATTATATTTTATTACATTTTTTGTCTGCACATGACTCACATTTCTGTTTGTTGATGCTTTCATAAATTTCAGAATCATTGGATCACGACCTCTCCAAAAAGCCAAAATGTCCCCTTAGCATAGCAATGAGGCAGAGAGAAGGTACCTCAAAGTAATGTATGCATCTAAATGACCATTTGCTGACTAAAGTATTGTCCAATAGCTCTAAAAGAGGAAAGGTAAGATAAGGTAAGATTTCCTCTTTACTGTGTGAGTCACCCTAAACAATACAGTTGTGCAATACAGCACAGCAGTAGCCTCAAACCAAAACCCAATCACAACCGTGACCCTAACTTTAATCACTAAAGTCAAGCGAGTAATGCGTGGCTATGTGATAATTGTGCAGTAATTACATTGTTTGAAATAATGTACTTTCTGCCCACGTCATATGAAAGTGAAGCCTTTTTAAATTAGCTTTGCCTTTGATTACTTTCTTGTCTTAAGTTTTTTTTTTTCATTTTATTTATTTATTTATTGTTTTTTTTACATTTTTTTAAAATAAGAAACGAATATTGTGCTTTGGACGTAGCGTGCTAAATAAACACAGCAATCTGAAATGAAAGGGAACCGGTGGGTGTTTAGCGTGGGCTCCACTGCGGCAGCTTGGCAAAAATCGCAATGTGGGCCGGGATCTAGCGTCTATTTCTGCACCAATGGCAGCGCAGCGCAGAGGAAAATCCCCCACCTTCAGAGAGCAGAAGAGAAAGGAGGAACGGCAGCAGAGAACTACCTTGAACCTTCTGAAATCGAGGGCACAGCTCAAAACTGGCCATAGGGCTGTTTGATGGGTTTAAACTAGTCGCATTTAACACTGGTATCGGGAAGTTGTTTTTCAAGGGTTATTAAAAGGTGCATTTCATCAGACTGAGCTGCAGTGAATATGTAGAAAACTCGTCACATTTTAGCAAAACTATTGGGATGGACAGATTCTACTCCATGTCACTGGAAACATGCCTGAATTTCATTTTTGGGAGAACTGTCCCTTTAATCAGACCATGAAATTGTTGCTGATTACTGGCAAAGAAACATTTATTTTTTGCCAATATCTAGAACAGAATTATGAATATAAATGGATTGTTTAGTTTTGCAGAGTGACACATTTTGTGGGACTACAGGAGTGTTTTCAACAGAATCTAATAGAATACAAAAAATATTTGACTCAAAATGGAATAGTATACCATGTCATAATGTAAGCAGAGAACCTTGGTCTTTTCAAGACCAGGCTTCATATGGGATGCTGTCTAGACAGTAAACAATAAACGTCAAAACAATGAGCCTAGCTGGGTTGAATGGCCTCATGATCAAACATTGTTATCTTCGTAAGCTCCATATTATGTTCATTGTGACCCCTTGAACAAGGGGAGCACACATTCCTTCACTGCATCTAGTTCTGGTATATTTAAGATATACCAGAATGATGAAACTGAGCTTGATCCAGACTGATTGTGCTCTCGCATCACCAACAACAAAGCTTTGAATACAATTTGAACATATCAGAACTGGGTAAGAGCAGGCCACTCAAAAGAGCAAGATATCCTCCAAAACTAAGGTCCATATTTACTAAGCCTTTGAGGCTATTTTCAAGTGTAGATATGATGCATTCTGCTGCAGACAAGCGCACAAGGCTGTAAGCACAGTATGCGTGTCATCTACATGAGTCATTGCAAGGTCAAATGAAATCATTTTTATTTGTACAGCGCTTTTTATAAAATCTGTTAATGATGATTTGCAGAGCAGCAGAAAAAGATTGCAAAAACATGCCAGGACCCCCAAATAGCAAGCAGATGAAGAAAAATAAAAGAGTGGAGAAAAACGGTCAAACCATGGCAAGAAAAAACTGGCAAAGAAATCTCGGGAGGAACCAGGCTAGAGAAGGGGAGCCCATCCTCCACTGGCTGACCAGGTGTAAAGTAGCAGTAGAATGGATGTAGCGCTACGATGGATATGCATAAATTGCAGAAATAATGGGTGGAGATATTATAAGTGTGGCTGATTATGTATTCAGTCGAGTATACTAAAGGTCACACAATTAATGAGGGTCAATTTTAGCATGAAATTTCTCTGCCTCCAAAGAGCAGGTGTAAATGAAGGCACATGCAAGACAGAGACTCAGGCATAGGCCTCGAAAATGTGCTGAGAGAATCTTTGCAACAGGAATTACATGCAGTGTACTATTTCAACCCCTCGGGCAACAAATTATCAAATGAGCATTTGTAACAAACCATATTGGCTAATGTCAGGGAGCAGTCAATTGCATCAAAAGACAAAATCATGGCTAGCTGCAAAAGAGGCAGAAAGTGTTATTAGTTAACTTAATTTATTAAATGAACCAATAGATCTCATGTGCAACAGTGGGAAATTATTGAAATAACGTGCAACCGTAGCAACAATGAGTGCTCGAAATAAATAAAAAATCAGTGGGCAGTTGCTGAGTAAATTAATTGATAGGCAGGTGCATTTAATGGCTTTTGTCCATCAGGGAAAGATCATGCATTTTTTGCCTTTCACAGAACACAGTTAGAAACAGCATGCTCATCATTACTAAAATTTAAAAATATATATTTTGTGTTTGCTTTTATTAGATTTGGTACAAGTTGTAGCCTACATTGTAATGTTTAAATCTTGCTTGTTGCCACTGACTTATGCTTTTGTCTTCTAGCCCACCTCCCATTCCCTTAAGTGGCTTTTGTCACTTGCCAGGCCACCATTGTAAATAAGAATTTGTTCTGGTGTTGCCTGGTGAAATAAAGGTGAAATGAAAAAAAAAAAAAAAAACTGACAGTGTTATTGTAGCTACAGGAGAAGGAGCGTGCAGCATCAAAACTGTACACAGGGGCCGTCAAACATTTTGTTACTGACTGCAGGTTACATTATAGTTATATACAAAACTACCAAAAAATCATGGAAAGCGCTATAAAATAGGGAACTGCCAAAAAATACAACAATCATGGAATCTGTGACACCTGTGACTTCTGTGACAAACACCCAGTCATATAAATAATTACTCTTCTGGGAGAAATAAAAGATTGCCTTGAACCTCCCACACAACATTCCCTTTTCGTCCCGTCAAACTCAATGCAACATTACGCTATATCATATCTGGATTAATTAAATCGACAACTGCTGGCTCAGCTGGAATATCACAGTGTGCATTTTGTCCTCCACTGGCCATAGCGCTGGATACACTATTACATCACACCAGAAGACACATTGTTTTCCCCACATCCAACGTAGATATTCAGTGTACTAAATATATAAATATATATATATATATATATATATATATTTTTTAAGCCCTGCTTCATACCCATAAAAAAAGGGTTTGGGAGGCAGTCTATGTATGCACCAACATACCCTCGTCTGGTGTGGGTGGTGTTGGTCCTTTACTGTTGAACTCAGTGGTATGAACCCCGAACTCTGTTGACAGTCCATGCTCATTTTAATAGCCAGGACACTTCATGTTTGTCTAAAACCATGTGGACACCCTACTTACCCAGTGATCCATGCTGAGCACCCCACCTCCACAATGCTTTACAGACCCCCTGTCATCCTCAAAATGAAAGACTCCACAGGAAGCCCTCCAGGATTCCCCCCCTCCCCCCCACCCACCCAATAATGAAATGGCTCATGAAGGAGCCACTCAATGTGATTAGAGGAATCGTCTTCCATAATGCCGCAGAGTTTTTTTGAGCCTTAAGAAGGAGAACTAGTAGAGTAACTGTACACGCAGGCTCCTGACAACTCAACAATAGCACTTTATTGTAGAAGGAGGGTTATGCGTTTACCACTGGCACATTCCTGCTGGCTCAGCACTCCCGCAGTTTTGCCTGTTCGGTGAAGGCAGACTGCCAGCGGTCACCCATAATATAATTCTTCACAGTCATTTCTTTCAAATTTATCACACCCTCTACTCCGGGCACCCCGATAGACGACCATTCATGGTCATACCAGAGTTATGGTCATTTACATAAAGTAAAGTGTAAGCTACTGTATCTACTGCATTATATGACTGTGTTGCTGAAGCAGCTGGTGAAGTCAGATTCCAATCAACTGGTTTCCAATCAACCAAAGGAGGAGTGGCAAAGCTGGAATACCCTGTCACTCATGTGCAGATTGGTCAAGGAGGAGATCAGTAATTGGACGAGGCAGAGCTTCAGGTCTCTAATTATGAACCAGCATACATTATTATTATAGGTTTGTTATTATATACATAGCGGCTATATGGGGTGAAATTGGGCAATTAACAGAAATAATATGTATCTTCCTATGCTACTAATAAACACATTCATTAATAATAACCACAGTGTGACTTTATGCCATAGAGATATGATAAGTTCAGTGAGAGTCATGATGTGTGAGTAGGCAGGAGTTTACTGCTATGAATGACTGTGAAGATAAGGCCTGTGTTTTGAAAAGATGTCTCCCATCTCTGCTGGACTCTCTGTGTGGTAGTTAAGCAGACTTCACCAGAAGGCCATACCTGACTGCTGCAAAATTAAACTGCTTCTCACAATAACCCTCAGAAGGGCAGCTCCAAAATTGAAAAGAACAATTAAGCTTGTTTAATGATGCCGTTTTCAGAAGGGTGATCATCTATGTTGACGTTTACTACTGCTGAGGAAGCCATTACTTGAAACAATTCACAGGCGTGGGCCAGGTGTTTCATCTTGGTATTTCATTCATTGCTGAAGAACAGAACCACTATTCACAGCCACAATAACAAAGCATTAGTCTAGTCTTTGCATAGCAGATGCCTCCGTGCAAGGTTTCTGTTTTCACAGAACCTAATCTGGTGAAGGACCGGTACAGGAGCAATGCTCCATTCTTCTTGTAACCCTCTGGTTAAACATAAAGGTCCTGCAGTGTGATACTGCAGTATTTTTCACTCTGCTCTGTAAGAATTTTGTTAGCCAGTGACCAAGCTAAGACAATGCTGAAAACTTGAATGGTGATTCAAAAGTCAAGCTCAAACAGCATGACTTCGAGCCGGATTTGACCATATTCATTAAAGCTCAATTAAGAGAATTGTCCTGCACAGGCGACTACAGTGTTCAATCTGTGCTCCGGACAGTCTTAGCCCATCAAAAAGTAATTTAGTTTTATCGGCGAGCTGTGGAAGATAGTGGGATGCCATTATAAGAACAGGTTTTGCTGGAGGTATCCTCAGAGACCAGCAAGGTGAGACAGAGGAGAGAGAAATCAGGCAGCTGTAAACTGGAGGGCTCTCAATTAGAGAATGGTGAGGGATTTACCTTTCCACTCCTGACCATAGTAAGAGAACCACCTCTCTCCTGAACACAGTAAGAGAATCACCTCTCTCCTGACCACAGTAAGAGAACCACCACTCTCCTGAACACTGTGAGAGAACCACCTCTCTCCTGACCACAATAAGAGAACCACCACTCTCCTGAACACTGTGAGAGAACCACCTCTCTCCTGAACAATGTGAAAGAACCACCTTTCTCCTGAACACAGTAAGGGAATCACCTCTCTCCTGACCACAATAAGAGAACCACCTCTCTCCTGGACACTGTGAGAGAACCAACGCTCTTCTGACCACGGTAAGAGAACCACTTCTCTCCTGAACACTGTAGGAGAATCATATCTCCTGGCCACAATGACAGACCCACCTCGGTCCTAACCACAGTTAGAACATCACCACTCTTCTGACAATGTGACTGCCGTGATAGAACTACCCCTCTTTCTCCTGACAACAGTGAGCGAGACTAACTGCAGTGACTGCATCTGAGAGCAGTGCCTCTCTTTCTCTTGCATGGGCATGGGCATGGACATGGGCATGGGCATTAAGCCCACATATTTTAGGCATTGTGCACCACTGCCCTTGCTTTCACTTCAGCATTAGACCAGTCCATCATGTAAAATGCCCAAGAAAAGTGTTTGATGAATGGAAATGGATGGTAATGCCCAGATAAAACCATGTGACTGGTTAATACATTTCAAAACGTGGGTAACAAGGCTGTTAGCTCACGGATAACCCTTGATGCACCTCATTCATTTCACGATTTTATTCAGACAGAAGTGTGGTTTTGGTTTGTTAGGAGCTATACGTGAAAACAGCTGACTGCAGTGATGTTTCCATTGGCATGCATTTATGCTACTTTAGAATGTTCTTTTGATTCTCCATTTAGACATACATATTAAATCTTAACTGTGATTGGCTTGAGTAGAGAATGTTGACTGTCAACTCCTAATGTTGTGTTTTTCAAGCAACTACCCAAGCTCTATTTGATAAGAAAGTTTACCACCTTTACCTAGTACATCGTAGTCTCTTTGGGGGCATTGTCTGTCCCTGGGAGTGCATGTGATTGGCCCCTGGATCTGTATAAGGGTCCAATCTAAAGCCTGATACCAGGGCACAGGGCAGGAGATAATGTAAATGCATCAAACCAGCAGTTAGTGCAAATGCATCATGCTGATCAGAACTAGGCCTCCATCCAAATCACTTTTAACGGGATCCCAGGATATGCAGATAGGAGAAAGTACAGGAATAAAGTGCTGGCTCTAGTTCTGTGCAAATTAATCTTATTATAGTTTACATCACTTTCAAAGCACCTCCTGTGACACTTTAATCCTTACGTATCCCGTGTGCTTCCCAAATTCTCTCTATCCAGTCAGATGCAGACTGAAGACAGGTTCAGCAGGAGAGGACACTGTGAGCTAATGCTGTGTGTTGAATCCTCCCATCAGATCTAACATGAAGGGTTGTAGAAATAGTGCACAGAATCTGCCATCAGACTTCCATTACTGCCCACACATCCCTATCACAAATAAGGTTGCTGCAGGGATGAGAGGGGGTCTGAATTCTCCTTAGAAAATGCTAAGGTACACTAATGATGTGAATATTCCTTGGAACCTCTAACTGACAATGTTTTTATTTTTTAAATCAATGAAGCTTTGCTATCTTACATTCGAGGATGATCCGCTCAGTGTTCCATGTCAGACAATTATAACAAGTAATAATGAATAACCTCTCTAAAGTTCTGGAGACTGCAAGCTGGCTGCACAAGAGATTTTTTTGAAAAGGAATTTTAGATGCACACAGAGTGGCTTCGCACAGCACATAACCCAGATAAAGAGACCCTGGGGGCTAACCGTGTTAGCTTCACCAAACAGTCACTGCTCCACTGCTTTTATAATACCACTACTACTACTACCACTACTACTACTACTACTACTACTAATAATAATAATAATCCATCCATCCATCCATTATCTAACTCACTTATCTTAGACAGGGTCGCGAGGGGTGCTAGTGCCCATCCCAGCATGCATTGGGCGAGAGGCAGAAATACACCCTGGACAGGTCGCCAGCACATCACAGGGCACACACACCATTCATTCACATACTCAGACCTAGGGGCAATTTAGACTCTCCAATTAACCTAACCTGCATGTCCTTGGAATGTGGGAGGAAACTGAGAGTACCTGGAGGAAACCCAAACGGACATGGTAAGGACATGCAAAATCCACACAGAAAGACCGTCTTGCTTCTTTCTTTATTCATATAGAACCTTTCGAGAGCCCAAGGGCACTTAAGAAAAGTTAAAAGGGTACATATTTTAAAAAGTACTAAGTTAAAGAGGTGTCCTACCTGAGCGTCTCAAAGCATTTAAAGCAGTGCTATGCAATTCCCAAGATTATCGCAGAAAACTATTAATGTGAAGAGACGCATTATGCAGGAGGAAAAGCTCGATGGAAGTCATTTGTGCAATCTCTTCACAGCAGCAGACAAAGGCTAAAAACGGGACTGTGGAAGATTTTATCACCGACGATAGGCACAATGTAGACCACTCTTTGAACATGACTCTAAGAACTGCACGATTGTGAGGGCCAGTCAAAGCGATGGAGGCAGAGGGATTCTAAGGTTCATTTAAAAGTTGGAAGAAATGTGAAGCCATGTGATGCGGTGAAATTTTGCGGAACATCAAAACCATGGGTTGTGGTTTTCAGTCCTTATTTGGACACCTCCTATTTTTGCATCCTTGGTCAAAGAACTCTACCCCGGCTTCTAGAAAAAAATTCTACAACTACAACTCTGTGGTATGAATGTGACAAGCTGACTGTAAGTCACCCTGAAAAATAATAATAAGAATAATAAAAGTAGATGATATATGTAATCATTAAAGAATGAGCAGAAATGCTCCAGAATTGACATTAAAAACCCATAGAACTTCCATAATTATTGTTGCAAGTTAAATAACCAAGCCCATGACAGAAGATACACTGCATTTCCAAAAGTACATGGACACCTGTACATCACATCATATGTATTTGTTGAACATCTCATAGCAAAACCATGGGCATTGATATGGAGTTTGACTCCCCTTTGCTGCTGCAACAGCCTCCACTCTTCTAGGAAAGCTTTCCACTAGATTTTGGAACATGGCTGCAGGGATTCACTTCCATTCATCCACAAGAGCATTACTGAGGTTGAGCACTGCTGTTGGGCATAGGGCCTGGCTCGCAGTCAGCATTCCAATTCATCCCAAAGGTGTTTGATGGGGTAGAGGTCAGGGCTCTGTGCAGGCCAGTGAAGTTCTTCCCCACCAAACGCAGCAAACCATTTCTTTATGGACCTTGCTTTGTGCATGGAGGCACTGTCATGCTGATACAGGAAAGGGCCGTCCCCAAACAGAAATTTGGAAGTGCACAATTCTCTAGAATGTCATTGTATGCTGTACCATTAAGATTCCCTTCACTGGAACTAAGGGGCCTAGCCTAAACCAAAAAAAACTACTTCAGCACTCAGCGGTCCTGTTCTCTGAGCTTGTGTGGCCTACCGCTTCGCAGCTCAGCTGTTGTTGCACCTAGACTTTTCCAATTCACGATAACATCACTTACAGTTTACTGGGGCAGCTCTAGCAAGGCAGAAATTTGACAAACTGACTTGGTGGAAAGCTGGCATCCAATGACAGTGCCACGCTGAAAGTCAATAAGCTCTTCAGGACAACCCATTCTACTGCCAATGTTTGTCAATGGCGATTGCATGGCTATATGCTTGATTTCATGTACCTGTTCATGTAGCAATGGGTGTGGCTGAAATAGCCAAAACCGCTAATTAGCAGGGGTGTCTACATCCTTTTGGAAATGTAGTGTATGTTGAAGTATATTTAAACACCATTTACCAAGTTTTTTTTATAATAAACAGGGGCAGATTCTACTGTTATCAAAACATCATTTCTGGTTGATCATGGTCTCAAATATCTAAAATGGTCTTGGGCATTTAGTAAAAGATTTACTTGCTTGTAAAAGATATAGGCATACAATATACTGTCTTTAGGTTGTAGTGTAAAATAAAACAGTCAGCAAGAAACAGATGGGTGTCACATTTTTTTGAGAACTCCTAATTTTCAGCTGGTGAGAGTAACTTAATTAAGATTTTATTTTCAAGAGTCAAATATGAGCCTTTGATAAGAGTGTCAGATCCCTCCTCCAGAGGAAAGTTTATCACTTTCTTTTACCAGACAAGCTGTAACTGAGCATTAAAATGTTTCTCCGCCTGATTAATCTTTTATTCTTTCACTCCGCAGGAGCCTAAAACCAGTAATCAATCATGTCTGTGGCAACCTCAGCTGTTACTGATGCTGTGCGCTGCTGCATTATTGAAGCTTCTGTCTCAGGAAGGGTTATCCATTCTACCAGCTTCAATATCCTGCCTCCATATTTCACTGTACCTCCACGCTGACCAGCAGACTGTGTGTGTATGTGTGTGCGTGCGTTTGTGTGTGTGTGTGTGCGCGTGTGTGTGTGGGTGTATGTGAGGGTATGCTTTTGTAGTACTAGTACTGGTTATTGGTTTTGTAATACTAGTATTGACTTAAAAATAAAATTAACTTCCACTGAGACCTTATTATTATTATTATTGCTGCTGTTATTTACTTAATTATTTATTTTTTGGCTGTCCCCAATCAATCCCAACATGCACCCTCAATTTCAAGCCAAGATCAATTAATCACAGAACAGGTCTTAGCAGACATTTATGATGAACACCTATGATTGTATAATCCTATTTGCATCTTCTAACTCTTCCACTTTTAGTTTATTGTTCGTTAAAATTGATATAACAAATTATATATGATAGAATTCCTATTCGCGGAATTAGCGCGTCAGCAGCGATAATAGGCAGGTCTGTAAGTACAGAAGCCAGTTGAGTGGGAGAGGACTGGATTTTGAGAATGGTGTCATACAGTATACCTGCAATTTTATGAGTAATGAAAAATGAGCAAATTGCTTTCGGGAAGGGTGCATGAATAATCTGTGCAGTTGGAGCTCGATTTTCTCAAGCACATAATTAAAAGGACCTACTCGTGAATTGATTTTTTTCTCAAGTTTGCTCTGAAAGGTTAGGCATTTGATGAGGATTTACTTAAGCCTTGAAATAAGCAATAAGTTGAGGTGAAATATAATCTGGCGAATGCTCCTGAGGAAGACAGAAGCTTCTGTGTCTGAACAGAGTGTTGACTTTCAACCTCCGTAAAACGTCAATAAAGTGAGGAATCCTGGATGTATTGATTAAAGTTGTGGCCAGGTGATGGTAATTCAAATGTGTAATTAATCTAGGACAGAATAGCTCTTTTGTAATTTAAGGTATATATTAAATTGAGTACATTCCTACATTGTATTGTGTAGAAGTATCTTGGCTTTTTCTTGGGCAAATCAGGTGACATGCTTTGCTCCCACCTGCTTTGCAATGCTTTGAACCTGCAACCTCTTGGTTTTTTCAGCACTACTGAAGAACTGTCCGGGGGATTCTTCCTGCTTGGCGCTGTTTGTACATCTCTGACGGTTCATTGTCACAGCAAACCAAAACAAAATAAATATCTGCCAGTCTTTTAAGTCAGACCAGCACAACCCTTTTGGAGCAGGGTACTTGGATATGCCATGGATTTGCATACAGTACAAAATGTCCTTCTGGCCCCTTTGTTACCATAGCGCTCAAACAGTGTATCTCACAGTTAATTAAGTATTCTGTTTCCTGCATAATACTTGCTGAGGTTCCTGGGCGAAGACTCACAAAGAGGGTTGCTTTTGAAGCTGGATTTGGCATGAATGTGTGTGTGGGGGGGGGGGGGACAGACAGCTTCTATACTGTGATCTGCAATGAACATGCGTGATAGCAATAGTTATAATACTGCAGTTATGCATATTCTAACAATAATCACACATATGATGAAATCATGATGAAATAAACAATTTCTCACCAGTTTTGCTTTCATGTTGTTTTTGGCTTTCATTTCAATGTAACTTTAATTAAGCTGACTTGGTAAGTGTTTTCATGCATTTTTTGCTGTTTTGTTTGAAGACCTATTCCCATTTTTCATTCTGTTATTTTTCTTTTGTTTTACATCCAAAGGCATTATTTATTTAGTCAGAGTGTAACAACTTTATTAACAATGCCTTCTACCCAACAGAGGGTGATAAAAAATCCCAGGGAATTGGCCCATCCAGCCACTGTTATTTGTGCCACTGAGTGTCAGTGAGAATAATTGGGAATATTAACATGAGTTTTCTGATGGTAACACAGGGTGTTTTGTAATAGACACTCCCACGAATGTGCCCTTATACCAGCACTCTGGATCTGCACAACATTCTGAGTAACACTAAGGCGCTACAACCTGAGCCACGCCTCCTGCAATCCTGATAATCTCCATTTTCTCAGACTGTATAATCCTAATAGGTTATGCATCAGGTTACACATTACCTGGAGATGGAAGGATAAGATTCTTGAGTCTTGAGTCTCTGCCACCATGAAGGTAAGGGCACAATAGTCCAAGGGACTACAAGCAGTGTGTTTTGTGAGTGGACATATCCCACGAGCAGTGTGTTTTGTAAGTGGACATATCTCATGAGCTGTGTGAATTGAAGGTGGAAAAAAAAAATATCCTAGCCTCATTTTTCTGCTTCTGGCCATTTCTAAAGGGGCCTTCAGACAGATCAGAGTATGTGCATGGAATATTGCAATGAAGCACCAAGATTAAGTGTAGTTTCGAGACAGCTCTCCTTTTCCACTGATAAAGTATTTATCATGTGACTCAACCAATAAAAGAAACTTGCTACGAAGGCAGACACTATCCTGCCTGGGGCAAGGTGGGTTTTATTCAGCCGTGGTTCCTCTAGTACTTCTGCTAGTGTTCATTTTTTAAATCATGGATCAAAGGCCAGCTCACACTCTCCAAAAAAAAAAAATGATGCAAAAATCCAGTTTAGCATGCAATGTAAACACAGCCATGACACAACTAAAATAAAGGAAACATCAGACGAAAGCAAAGGCGCCATTTACAGTTACCGAACAGTGCTCAACTGAAACTCGGAAACCTGTGAACAGAACAAACAGTCGGTGGGAAGGGAGAATAATCTTAAAAACATTAAATTCCTCTTTCAAAGTCATGCAGATTTTAACAAGATTGGCCTCTGTAAATCTCAAGAGACAAGCTGCCGATGTGAAGAAAGCTGCCATGCTGAGAACGACAGGAAGCCAGTCCGTGGGAATATGATGCATGACATGCAGCACCTCATCATAAGTAGAGTCTGTCTATTGCGGGAGACAGAGATGACTACAGGTCGGCAGTTTTTTTGAGATCAGAGAAGGGCTGAGCGATGAGTCATGTCTACAGCAAATGGATGTGGGGATCAGAAAGCTCACAGGTTGAATTTTAATGGTACAGCTTGAAGTAATACCCTCTGAAGAAATGTCTTTGTAAACTCATTTTAGTCACCCCTCATTAATGGAATTTGTTCACATGGTAGTTACGTTCTACGAAGTCAATCTTGTTCTTCATGCACAAATTCTAGATTTAATATTCTGCTCTAAAGTTCTGAGTGTTAAATCAACTTGTACATTTGTACTGTGATGGAGTACATTTTGTCCCTCTTGGATTCATATGAATTCTGTTGGTTTGGCAGACACTGATCATTTCAGCTAGCTTGTATTAACATACAGTATGTGTGCATATACACACAGATATGAACACAGACATGTAAACTCTCCTGCACATACCCACACATACCTGTAAATACACTAACACAGGCATGCATGCACACTCAGAAATAAATCCATTCACACTTGTGTTATCTGTCTCTTATTTGTGCTCTATTCCATGCTGCACATACATTCATATCATACATCACATACAAGTCCGCATAGACAGCTGGCAATGTGCACTGTATTACATACACTACCCTATTGAATATCATTCCTAATGAACTTCAAAGCTGTCCTTGAGTCATCTCTATAGACCCAGCCCCTTCGCAATTACAGTTAGTCCATCAAGCTGCGCATTCATTATTCATATTGCACCCCCTTCTACTTTCTATTATGATTCATTTGCACTGTAGATGCATATATGAATGCCTACATTTCCCTGGCATTCATATATGTATCTACAGTGCAAAGAAATCATACAGCAGACCTCAGTCCTAATTACAGAACACTACAGTGAATTATTAGTTGCCTCAAATAAGCAGCAGGTGCATCCCAGTGAAGGTCAACAAAATGGCATGGGTCAGCAACACCTGCATTAATAATTTGTATATTCCATTTTATCACACCCGGGGCTGTCACCAAAACCTTTTTCGAGGTCCTCTTCATTGCTCATTAACAAAACAAACAAAAATGGCACTGCTTTCTTGCTTTCATTCCCAAGGAAAAAAAATAAGAGCTCTGAATTATTTTGGAACTTTTATATTTGTTCTGAGACGGCCAATTCTGTACCTCCTGTCAGCTCCTCCCCGATACTTCAAAGTGAATTGGTGCATTTCCTGACACGAGAGACACAGTTTGTTTTCCTGACACTTCCTCATCTCTGCGTGAGGTGTCGCAAGCTCTGAGCACCACCAAACAGAATGACGAAGATGAAACTGTGACTGAGCAGGTGTTTAAATGCCAGGGGCAGAAGGTTTAATTGGTACGGCCAAATTTAGAATCGTAGTGGTGGAAAAAGCAGATGGTAAGGAGTATCCGCTCTCTCAGGGAGCCAGACGGAGTTACAACTTGAAAATAGCAAAGTGTGTTATGGATGTGGCACAACCTGCTCCTGTAGTCCATAAAAAGAGATCAACTTATGACTGTGGATCTGAGAAGGAACTGTAACTGTAGTACTGTAGTATTGCACATGCAATGTTCCAAATATGCTGCTTAAATAATTTGGAAACATTCTTCTTCATTATTTTATTATTCTTCAGCATTATCAGGGGGGTATCATTAGTAACAATTCAAAGACATCTGAAGTTCTTAGGCTGAGCAGACGCTCTCTTATGCAAAGACCTAAAATAATAAATAACTACATGCAATTTGGGATATTTGCTGGCCAGTGTAGGCAGTGAGTTTATTAACCCCTTCATACAATCCACATAATGGCCAGATATACTCAGTGCTCCTGCAACCAAAATATGAGTGGAAATTTAAAAAACCTATAAATGGGTGAGGATTGGCCAGATTAGGCATCTGCACTAAGGGATTAACCTGCTTGATATGTACAGTATATTCTTTTGTAAGTTACAAGTGCAATTAACATAATGTCAGTTAATAACAGTCAATTCTCATTAATATCAGTTAGATCCCTTAAAGTGGAACTGCAACATTTTAACAAGAGTAGGTGATATTTATATAATTGGAAATGTAAGACTGTTAAAAACCTAAGAAAATGTGTTCAAGTTAAATTAATTAGAAATGTCTCTAAATTGATCTATGTGGATGCCATATTCTATAGTGTTTCCTGATGACATCTGAGAAATATTTCCACTGCAGCTCACGTTGTTTGACTAAAAGCCATCAGACAGGCTAAGGCATCAGAAGAGCCTGCAAAGAAATGAGGGTTATGCTGTCTGTGGGTGTAATAACAGCTTCTACAGCAGCAAGAAATCAACTTTCTCTAACATCCCACAAATCTACTTTTATTCACATGGGTCTATTTTGAGATTGTAATGGCATGCTTGATGGATTTATGTGGATGCTTGTTACACGAATCTGATTTGTATTATGCTTCTAGGTCAGCATAAGTTAACTTACATTTTGGGCTTCACTGATGTTGCACTTATAGGCAGTCAGCTAAGATGACCAAGATGAAAATGCCCAGAAACTGCAGTATGAACTCACTTGACTAAAAGCCATTCAATATTGTGTCGCGTTTTCCAGCCTTGATTAGGCTATAGGAAGTCAGCTACATGAATCTGATTTGCATTGTTGACACAGGTTAAATTACATTTAGTGCTTCATCAATGTTGCAGTTACACTCGCTGCTCTGGAAATGTTATTTGCCAGGCCTGCCACTGTTGCTTGCATAACTCTGGTGATCGCACTTTTGTTCCCTTTCGTTGTAAGTCACTCTGGGTAAACGCATCAGCTAAATGAATGTAGTGTAATGCAAATCGAAGCGCTGCCCTGAAACAATGGCTCGCGAGTAATGAAGCGTGCCAACACTGTTCTTGGTCCCAAATGTCCACATTTTACAGAAGCAAATTAGGTTATGTTATTAACTACTACAGGTTTGATGGCTCGGAACAGCTTAGCCAGTTAAAATTAAACCTCCTCCACATACAAAATCCATTCCTTCTACATTTGATATAAGTGCAGTGCTGACAATACCAGCAGGCCAACTTGAATCATTTTCAAGTACTGTGTATCTACTGTGTCCCAGCCTCTGCACCATCCAGTCAGATAATAATGGTTTTTGTATTTGGCTCAATTCTGAAAATATTACTGGAGATAGATTAATCATTTTTGAATACAAACAACCTACATTCATTGGCTCTGATTACACACCACAATTAATTTTCTGGGACATACCATTCACTAACAATCTGACAAAAAGTACCAAGCGTGAAATGTTGCATTTAACCCCATGGGAGCTGGATTCTGCACTTTTGCCTGGAGTCTGTTATTGGTTTTTGTCAACACGAGGACCAGAATTATTACACTCACTGGTGCTCTCTTCTTATTGTTCCGAACTGTTGATTTTGGTAAGCCTAAGGTTTAGTCGATGTCTCTGACTGTTTTTTTTTCTTATTATTATTTCTCAGCCTGATAATGGTTTCCTTGACTTTCATTGGCAGACCTCTGGTCCTAAATTTTAGTCTGAACTTTAGATATAGAGTAGATTTACACAGATCCTATCTTGTCTTTGCACACTGTGTAGGGTCTACAGTTACAGAGCATAGATATGCACATTGAATGCACCTAGTTTTATAGGGACTATTTTTAATACCAGTCTGAAGACATTATTTTTAGTAAATAATATTGACTTATTAGTCATAATGAACAATAATAATTATTATATCTTCACTTTTCACTACATTGCATTAGTAATTAACAGCAATTATTACCCTAGCTCTGAATAATTCAGTAATAATTAATTTTAATATAATGTATTATTTCATCATAATGTTTATTTTAATTAACACTGTGGTTCCAGGTGCAGAATTATTCTAGTTGATGGTGCATTGTATTCAGCTATTAATACCTCACACATGCAAAGTATTCATGCCTTACTATCCATTTGAGAATATGAATTTGAAAGCCCTGGTCTGTAGTGCTGTAACATTTCAAATGAATGTTTATTTTAATTTGGTTGAGATGAAATGGTGTGAATAATCCTTTGAAGTGCAACTTGTTGCAATACTTGCCAAGACCACTGGCAGAAGGGTTTACATTTTCATTAGCAAATTCATCTGGACAGTCTCACTGTTTAATTGTTACACCAGTAAATGAAGTACCCCAGAGAGCATCCTTACCGATTGTATAAACAATCCATCAGAATAATATCCACTTTATGAGGAATCTGCAAACACAGATATGATCAGATTCAATTTTGGTCATTTGGTTTAATTTGATACTGTAAATCTGCAATGATGCTGTTGGTCTTCATGAAAGACATCGAAAACATTCAAGCTATTGCATCTGAAGCATTCAGTAATATATACAAGTAAAAGCCATTTTTTACACCTATCCATTTATCCATCCATTATCTATAGCCGCTTATTTCTGGTCACAGAGGTGCTAGAGCTGCTGATTCTGCTTCAGAAATATAAAATTGCAGCACTGACAATGGCGCCTTTGCAGGAACTGTTGTTGAAACCTAAGAAAACTGAAAAGCAGTCATGACAAACAGCCAAGGCACACATGTATTGGAGGATATTGTTCTGTCTAACATGAGGCAGAGACACAGGCTGTCACTGAAACACAATGCACAATTTTCCTTTGACTTGAGTGGCTCAAAAGTGGCCACTCCCACTCACCAATATATTCTCACTTACTCATAAACATGTAAGCGTACATACGTCTCTCTCTCTCTCTCTCTCCCTCTCTCGATAAAATGATAACATTAACCTAAACAAGAGCAAAGTGTGCACAGTAATACTATTCTGGAAATATCTCATAGAACACACAGGTAGAATCTATATAACTGGGATGGCCAGATTGGCCAAGGAAGGCCCTCTACAATAGCTGTAGCATTGATTGGATTAGAGGTTTTGGTGTATCAAGTTCTCTGTTGATGAATCTATTGAAAACACAATAATGGACAGGAAAGCACATCACTGTGAACACAGGCATTGATCCAGTAATATAATATCAGACGCAACACACTTCACAGTCACTCCTTCCAGCACTTACAGTATATGACTGGATAACACATACTGTATGCAGCACTACAAAATATAGGTTATGTCGTAAAATAAATAATTGTGTATGACTAATATGCCACTTTTTATTATAATGGCGCTTCCATCAGTGATCATTAATAGTCCCATGAAATGACAAACTTGTGATTCATAAGATAGTTACCAGTGGCTGTATATAGTTATGTCTGTTAAATGGTGTAAATCCAGTTTTATAACATGCATTATTTATATTGCTTCTCCCTTCATGTATCCATATTTGTATCCTTTAAAAAGGGTTTTTAAAAAGCCATAATACTATAGACACAAACAATACTTTCTAGAAAGAGACTATTTGGTACAAAGTCTGTGTACCAAATTACTGTAATTATGCAAAAACATACAACTAAACTTTAACCTCTATACTTCACAGAAACTAAACAAGCTGTATTCCAAAGCAGTGCTGTCCATGTTTTCCCACATTTGTTCAATTAGTTTGTTGCAAATGTTGCTGTTGTACAGAAGCACCATGCAGGTGGTCTGGTTTCAGGGCAATCCATTCACTAGAACAGTGCCTTAACAGGATGAGGCACCCAACAGCCCTATTCCAGGACTCTATAGCCTACCTTGCTGTCATAGTTAGCTGTCTAAGGCATGTAGTAATATGATGTCAAAGGCTTACTGTTTAGAGGACAATAAATTGTGCATCTCTTTATGCAATAGTATTCACCATTCAATTAGCATTAGTCAGGAACAAGGAAAGCTCCTCAACAAGAACGATGGATGACTGTGAATATCTGCTCTTCACTGACATCAGTGATAGCTTGGAGAAGATGATATTCTTCCTCATTTCTGGGAACAGTTCCTGTCCACACTGTCATCATGGTGATGTACCTCTCCTCCACACAGTGACTGTTTTGCCTCATCTATATTCAGCCTGTCCATGCCAGAAGCTTGAGGAGATAAATCCCAGGCCTGATTCACACTCACAAATGTTATCTGTCAGGAGAGCTGTCGAGCAGAGTATCATGGGATAGGTTGGTCCTCCTAGAATGAATAACCATTCAAAAGCCTGGATGAAATCACAGGAGAGATATTTGATTTCTTATGCACTCACACGTTCAGGTGAACATGATTATGAGCCCTATAATTTTACCAGATATGTAATTCCTTAGCCTCTAAATTAGAACCAACTTCCACTATCATAACAACCATGTTTATAAAAACAATATAGGGCTGCTGGGTGGCTCAAGACTCTAGGTTTCTGAAATAGAGACAAAGCCACGTCTTCCTTTTGATTCATTTTTAAGTGTCAGGAGCAGTCTCATGTAGTCTGGATGTAGAACTAGGGAGATTGCTTCCCTGACTGCCTCCCCTCTCATGCCCTTAATGCAGTGTTGGGGCACTTTTGAAGATACTTCAAATGGATTCTCCCTCCTTTCAATCATTTGATGTTCATTTCGCACATCTTTCTCAGATGTAACTTCTGAAAGGAGGCCACTGCCTCTGTTCTTCACTTTTCCGCAACCGCTCAGGAGAGGAACCCTGAACCGGCACGCCCTCATAGTTCCCACTCCTTTTTTCATGTTCAACTCATACTTTGTTCCTTATATTCCCAGCCTATCGTGCACAGCAGAGGCCATAATGCACACAGTAGTTTTAAGGCTTTCTCATACAGTACAAGTGCAGGCGGAATCAGCTCACATACAGATTGTAACCTTCTGAGATTTTGAAAGAGACTTGAATTGAAAGCGCCCATGCAAGGAGCTGATTGAAAGAGCTCAAAAAGTTTAGTTTGTAGTTCCTTTGTAAAGACTGACACATTCAGAATTCAGAATGGTGTAGTTCAGAGGCAGGTGTGTCTTTTGCTGCTGAGGTCAGAGGTCACGTGACACTGGGGCTTTATGAATGGCTCCATAACCCCTGTGGCGTAGCTGGGGAGAGGTGACTGGAGAAGCCCGGTCTTGTTGTTCAAGCTGCGCGTAGGGATCGACTCTCTCCCCCGAGCCTCTCCGCTTACTCCAGACAATCCCTCCCCTGGCAGCAGCACTGGATCAGTTCAGCAGGGGTGCTACCTGCCCGTGGAGCAGTGGGCTATTGTCAACACAGACTTACTTAGCTCCGACACGCTGATAATTCATAATTTGTTTGACTGCCACTGCCGCCATTTTAGGCTAATGTCAAGTAAGTATACCTTTCTATGGTGATTAAATGCAAAAGCATTTCTTGCTGAAGGCATCCTCATCTGGAGAGAGTTCAGTTTATAAAACATCAACAGAAATGTTTTTTTTCTTTCTTTTTTTAATACGCAGCACTAAGCTAGAAATTCAAGGTTTCTAAAAACCTGTCTGTTTCTGACATGAAAAAGTAATCCATTCATTAAAAATGAATACCCCTCGATCATATTATAACATTATGAGCCAGATCTAATGATGCATCCCAGCACACCCTATTCTCAATCTTCCTGCTTTGAGAGATTTTACTCAGTGTTAGAATCCATGGAGAGTGAACTTTTTTTTTTTATTAGAAAAAATGGAAATCAGCAGTAAAGTAGCAGTGTAGTGGGTTGGATAACAAGCTGGACCTTTAACCAGAGGTTTGTATGATTGCAGGTAGTGTAGGAGAAAGATGTGCCTTTGCAGATATTGTCCCAGTTACTTGTCTTTGCTCAGTCTAGTTTTGTTCTGAAATCTTGTGGGTATGCATACTTTAACTCAAACAAATAATTATTTGTATATATTGCATATGCAGCACATATTACATCAATGTTATTTTTCCCCGCTGATCTGACCTTTCCTCCTGTGACCATTTCCTTATTTGCCAAATGTTCATCTGTTTGTATTGCACTTTTCTTCTCACTATGGGCAACTAACATTATATAATATTACCCCACAGTGAGGCTACCAAGCTACAGTGAGGCTTCAAAGGTCTTTATATGCATTGACACACAACAGCCTATGTGGAACAGATGAGAAAATGGCTCAGGATACCGTGCTTCTCACCACGGAAACGAGTGCAGGAGACAGGAGACCGACAGAGACAGACACCCAGCTTTTTCTTTCCAACGTGATGGACAGTTGTACAGCCACCCCATCAGGCCACGGGTCACATGTTCTGGCAAGTGCCATCAAGGGAAATCTCTGAGGTCATAGAGAGGGGCCCTGAGAGGCTCTCCACACCAAGATCCTGATTTTAAGAGGAAACAATTCCCTACGGGACAGCGACTGAGCTCAAGCAAAAGTGAGTCTTTTTTAAAGGAAGGGAAGCTATTTTCAGGTCTGATGTAATTGATGTTCCTTGCGCAACCTGAAATGTGGGTCAAGTCTAAACATCATTGCGGTGTCATTTTTCATTTTTGATGAGATATCAATAAAGCTTTTTCAATAGGAAAGATAACCTTCCACCAGCGATAAATAGGCTCAACTTAGAGACAGTTAAGTCATAATTCTATTACTATCTGAGCTGGCACCCTCTAAAGCACTTCACAAAAGAGCATCTGAGGGAGATAGATGTGTCAATATCTGAAAATAATCTCAGCAGTACCACCCATCAGCTGTCTATCCACTAACTGAAGTTGAACTATGCTTCCCCTCCCCTCCCATTCACTTGGACTCAAATCACTGAGTGGGTTTTAGGGTCCTCCAACACTATCCAAGACATGCTATGTCATGTGGTAGCTTTGGACTATCAATCAAGTAAAGATTTTTCTCTCCCCCATCTCTGGAATGGCTGGTGTAAAAACCAAAATGTAAAAAAATGGAAGGGGGGAGGCAAACGATCACTATGCGAGAAAATAAACATAAAGGTTTGTCTGTCTTCATGGGCTAAAACCACAGGAAATGCTGAAAAATGTGGACATGTCAATCTTCAGATGTGCGGAGTGTTCCGAGCAAATGCTATAGCTTACATTACTTTACATACAATCCATTTAAACGGCTGTGGTATTTACTGAAGTGATTCAGGTTAGGTTCTTTCCTCAAGGTCAGAGCCTCAATTGGGAATCAACCCGGCAGCTTCAGAATTGCAAGGCCAGGTCCCAACCATTATGCTACACTGCTGCCCACACTGATGTTGTTTCTTGAACTTGCATACTTTGGCTTGTTTATGCCCCTGGTATTCCAGCAGAGAAACAAACCGTCTCTTGTGGATTCTTAAGTCGGATACTAACAGGCAGAATCTTGCCGTGATGTCTCTGATCCACACATTCGTTTGAAAAGAGTTTAATCCATTCTCTATTCGGTGCTGTCAGGCAGTAGTGAAGGCTGTCAATCCAGGCTGCGGGCACATAAAGCTCAGGAGGCCTCAGACGACCTTGCTAAGGGCTCTCTGCTCTCTGTGCCTCTGTAAACAACATCAGTAGCTTTATCAACTGAGACATCCTGGTAAAAGTTAACTTCATCCCCCAAGGTGCACTAGCGTATGAGACTGCGTTCCAAAAGTGACATATATATCTTTTAGCCTGATTCCTTAATTTGTGAGATTTCCCTGGAATCTTTATGTGGGAAAACTCCATTTCTCAGGGTGAAAAATCTGCCACTCGTTTGGATTATAGAAAACTTGCTGCTTGTATATTTTTTGTTTCCACAAGTCGATGCCAACTGGCAAATGGCACACTACTGGTAATTCGACATCAGCAGACACCCATGTCAAGATTGATTTTCCATTCTTTTTCCTTTGTCTCCTGAACCATGAAAAATAAAAAAAAAGGATACGCTGAGGGGATCATTCTGCAGGAGTCAAAAAAAAAAAATCAATTTATGAACCAAAGCAAATGAAAACTGGCTCTCGCAGTCTGCCCATGTTAAAACTCCCATCTACCTAAATAATCACCAAAATAAATCTGCACCCTCTCTGACAACACATTCCATAGCAGTATTATGGCAGCCATTTTTCACACAGAGTGTAGCTACATTAGCATCTCTCACAGTACATATATAACATATACACTCACCGGCCACTTCATTAGGTGACAGGAGTGGCACCCGGTGTGGTCTTCTGCTGCCCATTTGCTTCAAGGTTTGACGTGTTGTGCGTTCAGAGATGCTCTTCTGCATACCTCGGTTGTAATGAGTGGTTATCAGGCAGTCAAGGGATCAGCCCCAGCATACCTTCACAAGATATTCAAACCCTACATGCCAGCCAGATCCCTCCGTTCTGCTACCTCAGGACGCCTAGCACCTCCCCCTCTTCGCACCTGTACTTCCAGAACACGTCTCCTGTCTGTTCTGGTCCCACGATGGTGGAATGACCTCCCTGTGGAGGTCAGAACAGCTGAGACTGTGACCCATTTCAAACGACGACTGAAGACCCACCTCTTCAGGCTGCACCTCTCCCCATCCCTCCCTTTCCCCCCTGTAAATGACTAAACTTAGGGTTGTAACTAGGCAGCTGTTTAATAGGTGACTTAGTTGATGCGCCAGTCTTAACGACTACTTGTATTATTTATTTATTTTTATTTTTCCATAGATTGCGTTGTTGCCGTTCTCGTTGTTAGTGTTAATCAGTTTAACCACCAGGGTCCAAGTTGAACTATGCGGTTGTTCCCTGTACTTGGACCGGTACTTCTCTCTAGGGGTTTCGTCATACTTGTTCCTGGTTATGGTTATACACTTTGTTGTACGTCGCTCTGGATAAGTAAGTACATTACACTTACTAAATAAGTAAGTGTAATGTAATGTAATTTGAGTTACTGTCGCCTTTCTATCAGCTCGAACCAGTCTGGCCATTCTCCTCTGACCTCTGCCATCAACAAGGCATTTTCGCCCAGAGAACTGCCGCTCACTGGATATTTTCTCTTTTTCGGACCATTCTCTGTAAACCCTAGAGATGGTTGTGCATGAAAATCCCAGTAGATCAGCAGTTTCTGAAATACTCAAACCAGCCCGTTTGGCACCAACAACCATGAACCACATTCAAAGTCACTTAAATCACCTTCCGTCCCCATTCTGATACTTGGTTTGAACTTGAGCAGATCGTCTTGACCATATCTACATGCCTAAATGCATTGACTTGCTGCCACGTGATTGGCTGATTAGATATTTGCCAGTGAGTGTATATCTACGTATTGGTTAATGTTTGCACTGTTATAATCATTATCTCCTTAATCTCAAATGTAAGAGAAAAACATGCTAATATCTTTATTATTTCAGTATTTTGTGAAATATTTTGATATATTGTTGTTATTGTTATTATTTAATAATTGTTGGAGGGTTTCCGTTTGAATAACAGAATATGGAGTGTGGTGTCATGCCATCATTAATCTAGAACTTTAGTGATCTAAAAGAAACATTCATAGACAAAGCAATTCAACTGTGAAAACTGAACCTGTGGGTCATCTCTTTTATGGCTATCGCTAGCATTTCCCTGCCCAACCTCCAACATTTATCTTTTTCTTGTTTTTCTTCCAAAACATTGACCTACTTGGGGCTAATTGCATTATAAGATATATACAAGCAGTTTGTCTCCTTGTCACTAACACACTGCTTGTACCACAGGCAGTGTGGTGTTCTCTTGTGTAGCTTTGTCATTTATAATTGATCTTAGTTTTTCTATTCATTTCATACTGTAAAACTGTACTTCTCCTCTAGCAATCAAGCTGTGTGATATAAGAACCAGCGCTACAAACTCTGTACCAGTTTCAATCCTCAATTGGCTATAGGGTAGCCATATATTGGATTTCATAAAAAGAGGACATGGACCAGCAAGCGTTATGAACATAATAATATGGTTTTTGCTTGTTATACAATCTGTGAAATGAGCTAACCTTAACTGGAAATCTTTAAGAATCTGGAAATCCCATCTGGACAGACATTTTCAGTCCCAAAAATAATAAATGTCTCGGAAATTAGAGGACATCTGGTGAGCCTCAATGATCTAATTAGAAAAATTAGGCAGTTGTCCTATTATCGCATTATTCAGTCATGACCACTCCATCAATATGCTGGAAAAACATTCCCATAAACTCCTCAAATACACAGAGTTGAGATAAGCACAGGCATGAACACAGGCTCACACCCACGACGGCTAGCCTAGAGTTTCTCTGTAGCATGCAACCCAGTGCTGTAAAAAGCACCTGCTGTGCATCTGTTACACCACTGGTGTAGCCATGAATTATTTTTTACTTTCTTTTTTTTGGGGAAAGGGGGCAGAGCTTTTTAAATTCCAACTGAAACTGACCAACTTCAGAATGTACAAAATTATTAAGGGAGGGGTTGCAGGGGTGCAGTTTGGTGTTGCGGGGGTCTAAATTGCGAAATAAAATTCCCTCTGGGAGATTAAAGGTCTACCGTCACAGTATTTTCCTGCTGATTAATTTACGCACCTGGAAATTGTTCCCCACCCCCTCGTCGATTTCCGCCATCACACAAACAGCTTGTGATCAGCTGTGATTCATTACTCGGGTTCTATGGAAACTGAGATGGCAGTGCAGCACTGGGCACACAGTCTGCATAACAATGTCATGTACATCTATCAAAAGGGGGAATAGTTTAGTTTATATTGCCAGAGTGTGGAATTTGTATCAAGTGAAAAAAAAGCTTGCTTTTTTCCCCAGACAACATTAAGCTTTGTGAGTCACCCCTCTGAACATTCACAGTTATCCTCTTGTTTTCCAAACAGTTTTGACACAGCTTGGTTTGAGATAAGTGGGTGCATTTGTGTTCAAAACAGAATAAATTCTCTGCAAATCAGAGGTGTCAAACTCAATTCCAGGAAAGCCACAGTTTTTGCAGTTTCCTTTCAGTTCTCAGACAGTTTTGGTGGGTGGATTTTCGGTGACTTAAGTACTTAAATTAAGCATTTATTTGCTGAAATACCTACAGACCCCCTGCAATCGAAAATTGGAACCTGCTACACTTGGTATAAAACTTCTGTACACCTACAGCATGTTGCCAAGAGAATGCCTTGGTTCTCTCTGTAAAATGTTACTACATCAAGGTTAAGCAAGAATGTATCCCTCTCACCAAATCAAAAATAAACAGATCATATACAACTATGCTTGATCGCGTACATGCTCATGACTGAGCCAGTTTCATAAATCCTCTTTTTTGCACACTGTTGTGGAGTATGATAATGGATGAGTGTTGCTTTCAGGAAGATAGAAGGATAAAGAGAAGAGAATGACAGCACTATCAGTAATCCATGTCCACAACTGCAGGCAGGCAGACAGTCAGACTGTTAGAGTATATATATATATATAATTCATATACTCATAACAACAGGTATACCCCATTTAGTGCTACCACACACATCACTGATTTGTTATAATACTCTATTCCCAGAGAGAAATACATCATTAATAAATAAAACCTGCTGAAATTTTGTTCACCAAGCCCTGAAGCCAAACCCCAATTTGTGTAAACAGCAGCAATCAGTTAGCCCTTGGTTATCCCACTCATACGTTCCTTTGTGTTACCTGATTGCCGCTGTTTATACAAATTGGGGTTTGGCTTCAGGGCTTGGTTGCAAGCATCCACTGTGAGGTGAGAAAATCAAAAAAAGAAATGAACGGCACCTGGAAGTGCCCGCTATAAAGACACTCACTTTTTCCTGAAGGCATTAGATGTAAGCAAGAAAAAGGGAAAGTTCTAGAAAACTTATGTATGTTTTTCTTCTTTCACCTTATTGGCACTGTACCAGAGTGAGGAGGAAGTGCTGTGATCTGCCTGAATGTGTGTCATCAGGCTCAGCTTTCCAAACTGCAGAAGCACTGATGTAAAGTCACTGTCTGACTAATCGCTGGCTCTAAAAAAGAAATTTCTGTTATTACTAGATCAGTATTTCCTAAAATACTTTCAAAATCGTGATTTTATTGCTACCATTTAATTATCAGTAATAGGGTTCAAGCTTTAGCAACGTAGTGTTAATAAAAGAGTTGGCAAGTTGTCATTCATTAATGCAGGAACTTTAAAGAACCACTTATTGCTAACAAAGCAGTACAGCTGTGAGAAGTAGTCCCATGGGTCAATACTCTCCCTAACTGGCCCAGTCATGTGACCTCCTTTAGCACAGATAGATCCCTCATGTCTCTCCTGCACATTTCTGTCTAACCTCCAACATTTGTATTTTTTATAGTTTTCCTAGCATTGATGCACTTTTGGCTAATGACATTACTAGATGAATACAAGCAGTTTGTTTTCTTTCAGTGTGAAACTCTGTTGTACTGACTGTGTAATGTAGTTATATGTATGTATGTTATAATGGAACACAGTTTTATATGATCTAATACTCTAAAATACCCTCCAGCAGTCAGTCTTTGTTCAAGGAACCTACAGATGTTATGTTTTTGCAAGCTGTTTGCTCAGTTACATTGCAATATAATTTTATAGAATTAATGACTTATGCAAGGTGATATACTGCAGATTTTGTAAAGTTACCTGGATCAATTAGACACTGTGCTGAAGTAAAGTGAGCTTCTCTGGTTATAACAAGATGAAATATAGGATGTCAAACACTTCCAAAGAGGAATAGCGATTTACTGATCAGATATTCAGTAGTAAGAATACCTGTCACTTGCCTTGTGCTTGAAGTTTTTGTTTCAGTCAAACCCATTGGTTCACAGTGAAAATGCAGCTGTCCTAATGGCCAAGAGTGAAACCGCAGAGATTTTATTGGTGAAGACTGAAACTGCGGCCGTCTTTTTGACCTGCAGTTAAACAGTAGTCGTTCTATTGGAGGAGAGTGAAACTGAAGCAATCTTACTGGCTCAGAGTTCAACAGTGGGTGTCCCATTGGCTGGAACCACGGCCTTCCTATTGACTGAGAGAAAAATTGTGGCCCTCCTATTTGGCAAAAATGAAATTACAACCACCTTATTGGTCTAGGATGAAACTAGATAAAACTGCAGTCTTATTAGCTAGGAATTCACAAAATCCAACCGCACTATTTGTCGCAGATGAAACTGCAGTCCTGTTTTTTATTTACCATGTGAGAGATTGGAGGATTCCCCTCTTCCTCTGTCATCAAACCCTCTGACTTGTTCTGGCTAGCAGCCAGCGCCATTCCCAGTGTGACTCCCAAGCATGTTGCACGTATCTGGCCATCTGGCACTTCCCCCCCACCCGCTACCTTGCCTGGCTGCAGGGCTGCACACCACAGGCACGCGGCTATTAATATTCACCACCATCCCCTACTGAGCACGCTCAGCTCCACCTGCTTACATCACTCAGGAGCTCTCCTCATCCATTCTGTTGCCTGCCTTTACACCATGCGTTCGTATTGAATATTACATGATTGTTACATTTGATTATATGATATGGCACAGATGAAACCTGTTTATATCTGCTCCCTGGTCTTTGGCCCAATAGGTTGTGCAGAGGAGCTTTCTGACAGCCACTAAATGCATCTCTAAATGCTAAATCACGTCTGCTACTCCACCCACACATAACCAATGAGATTTCACGGAGTCAAATCAAATGGGATTCAAAGCAGCTGATTTGTACATTATGCAGCTACATCTACTGACTGGCACAGGGAACAGAGGTCATGATTGGATAGTAAAATGTAAGACATTAATGAAAGGTGAGGGGCATGGCAAAAATGAAAGACCATGATCTTTAATGTTCATCTAGAAGAAACATGGAAAATGTTTGTTTCAAAGTCCAAAAGGTGCATAATGAACTTAAGGAAAAAGATATTTTAGTTTTATCGTGTTATGTGATTGGAATAGTCACCAGCCACCAGTCTTAAAGGCATTAGAAATTTTATTGCATTTTAAAAGTCTCAACATTTGTGATGTGTTCCTGTTTTTTAGTGGCAAAAGTGACAGGAAAATTAGATATTACATCCCAAAGGCCTGACAGTTTCCTTTTAGACGAAAAATGTTGAATGGATTTGTTGTGATTTGTAATTTACAAGATCTGTGCGTAATCGCGTTGTATTTTTCTCATTTTAACATTTTACAGTAAGTGAAACATTTAAACTGAAATGCCTTTGTTGTTTCCTTGCTGGAGGAAAGCTGCTCCAACGACACAAGTTTGTGACGTTCCAACCCGGCACCCGCCACGCCCTGGCCACACAAACGCAATTACTGCCACTTAAAAGCGCAGCGTTTCAAGGCTAATGCTAATTTATCGGGCGCATACAGCCTCAGAGGCTATACAATCGATACTGCGGGAACAGTTTCTCCTGAAACCCGATAAGCATTCCATAAAGGCCTTCCAGGGATTCAAGCAGAGGTTTCTTTCATTAAAGCAACGCGCATACAGCAGAAAACGTTTTCTGTTACCAAGGGTAACCCTGACTGCAGATCGGCCGCCGCCTCTGACAGGCTGTCAACGCGCGGTTTCGTTCCGAGCTGCGAACCTGCCTTATCGCCGCTTCCCTTCCGCGTAGAAACGGACCGAGCTGCGGCGCGCGCGCGGTATCCGCGTACTTAGCAGACGCACTCACGGCCCTGAGAGCCGCCCGTGAGATCTGAGGACGTTTAATATTTATGATGGCGCTCCCCGAGTGTCTGCACAGGAGGTAATGCCTTTTTAACTCCATTACCGTTCGCCCAAACCCCTGTGTGATTGCTCCTTGTCTGACATGGCTCTGCTGTGGCCCACAGTGTCTGGCTGCCCATAACTAGATTCAGCCTAATTTTTTTTTTCTCTCTCCTTAGCCTCAGGAAAAGCGCTCAGGTCAGGGCTCAAACTGAGCTGCAATGGACTAGTCCTTGCTCCAAATATCACAGAATTTGAAGGTTTAATAAGTAACTGCATTCATATTTATATTTATAATGAGCATTTTGCTTTTTTCTTCTTTTGCACAAAACTGCAAAATCACTATTGAGATGCACTGTCTGATTCCCCTCAAGCCTGCAACACTCACTTCAGACAGTTTGTTACACCCCATGTACCCCATGAAAATGCTAGTAGACTTCAGTTATGTCTAACAACCCTGACCTCAATCTTAAACTGCCAGTCTGACCTGCTCTATAAGTGTCCACCAGCTGTTAGACCGTAACCTGCTAAGTGACGAGAAGTAAGAAAAAAGGGAGACGAGAGTAGCTAAAACCATAAGAGGGGGGCGTTTTTTTGCGGTTCAAACAGGGGTTGTCTCTAAAGTTCAAACAGCACAGTTTTTCGAAACAGCTGCGAGGGGAATATAGAGGATCACACAGGGTTCCTCTGTGGCCTGAAGCAGCTCTCATCCAGCGCTAATGAGCTCTTTAATCTCACCAAGTGTGTGAGGCTGGTACAGCCAACCAACCTGAGAGTCTACACCACCGGAGGCTCTTGGCGCCACCCCCAACACACCTATAACTCAAAAGATGCGACACGCTGCTCATTTTTTCTGGTTACTCCTGGTGGGGTTACATTCCCTCAGGGACCTGACGAAGATGTCACTGAAAAGTTCAAGACCCAGACTAATACGGCTCACAGAGATTACCTGTCGTAACTTGGCTGAGATATGGAGTATTAGACAGACGGCAAGAGCAGAAAATGAGTGGTGTAACGCTTCGTAAATTGAATGGATATTTTTTCCTGTAAAAGGTTGATGTGCTTTATTGTTCTTGTAAGAGTCCTGTTATTATTTTGACAACTGCATTGGATGATAGTAATTAACATTTGGAGATGGACTTCACTTTGATTTAAAAAAAAATGTATTTAATTTTAAAAAGAAACGTTTATTATCCTTTAGTTCAAGCTTTCCAACAATCATTGCACGCACACAGAAATGCATTTATGTGAAATATTTAAAAGAGATATGTTTCAGATTAATGGCATTCTCTGCTCAAAGGTGCCTGAAGGCCAGCTGATAGAAATGTTAAATAAGAAATAATATTCTAAAATCAAATTTTATTAAATAATACGAGAAATTTTTAGTCTCAGAGAAATAATGTGAAACTGGTAAGCGATATGCAAATGAATAAAACTATAAAATTAATTATCAGTTTGGATAATTAAGTTCTGTTAATTATCCAAACAATCACATTTTTCTCTGCATATTTATGTTTATAACAATACCATCCCAGAGCACTTCGCAGTGGCCATTGTCCAGAATATAGCGGGAAAGAGCAAATGAGAAAAAAGAAACAACTCCAGAAAAACAGAGCCGTGAAAATGAAAGGACGAGCATTGAAATGGGAGAGGACAGTAATTACCATTACAGCCACAGCGGACTTCAAAGGTTTTGAGTGACTCAGAAATCTTATTACATGTCAGTCTGTCTCTGCAATAAGGTTGTGGGGGTGCTCCGAGAGCGACCACAGAATACACAATACAATGCATGGGGCTCGTTCTCGCTGCATCTACTCAGCTCTAACACACACACACCCACATACACACCTACACACACACACACAAGCACACACACCTACACACACACGCACACCTACACACACACACACGCACACACACCTACACACACACGCGCACACCTACACACACACACGCACACAAACACGCATAATCACAGGTCCAGTTTCAGCCATAGCACACAGACAGCGTCTCAACAACACGGTGTCGTGCCTGTGGCAGCAGCATATCGGAATAGCAGCTTATAATGTAAGCTCAAACTCTGTCCTCTGCCCTTGTGCTCAGATAGGTCTGGAAAGCATCCACATGAGCACAGAAAGCGAATCATGGTGAGGGCCTCACCTTTCTGTAGACGATCATGTTGGGAGAGTCCTCCTCAGGGTCAGCTGTTCCCACACCGGCCTGCTCCCTGGACCCCTGAGCCATGCCTGCTTGCTCCAGGGCTGGAGACACACAAGGAGGAGGATTTCTCAAAGAATTACATGGCAACCTACAACAGGTCAAGTCTAGTCTATACAAAATATGAGTGTGTATACAACATGCCAGACTGCCAGGTTTCTTGGAGCTGTCTGCAATGTTCTGAGGAGAAATCCCTCTCACACAACCCTAAACTCCAGACTGGGTTTGGCCCGAACTAATTCTATGCACATGTCAAGCCCTTTTATTGACCGAAAGTATCATTCAGGAGCCATAGCATAACCATTTAATACTCTTTCAATGTTAATAACCAACAAAAAAACAGAACCACACTTTTCACAGTCAGAAATAGTTAGATATGGTGCACACAGCATCAACTCACAAGAGATTCAATGCCTCTCCTCAATCAACACCCATCTAATCCTATGTGTTCCATGTCACTACACACAAATAGAGTGTGCATGCGTATAGAACTCAAAGGACCAACAGGAAGCAATCATAGAAGCATAAAGCATGGAATCTCTGTCTGGAAGTTTCTGATTAATTTTATGGTCCAGAAGAATTGTCAGAAGAATTGACTGCTACCAAAATACTGACAATAAATGCCTTGGCTATGAAGCATGCTGTCATGAGGCAGGTGAACGCCAAAATCATTCTGGGTATCTGGGAAGGAATCTACAAAGCAAATAATATAATTATGATTGCGTAATAGTCCAATTTTATAAAGTTCTCAGCCCAGTGATTCAGTGTTTCCTGGCTATTTCTGCATTGTCTTAATTCGGAATCATTACATTTTGCCAGATGACTATTGTGCAGCAAACCAAAAAGTATATTTGCAAACTTATATACTGTAACTATGGCATATGGTATATATATATATATATATATATATATCGTATGATGGTACATGATATCCATGACACCCACAATTTCTTACATTGTCACAGAACTCCATAATCACACTTTTGTAAATTATCAACATGACCCTGCTAACAGATTCATCACTAAGAGTGAAGATTGTTTTTTTTCCACGCAGTATTTTTTCTTTAATAGCTTGGCATGTATTAAATAGTATGTCACTTGAAGAAGCACCCTCATTTTCGCCTCCATTTTCAGCATACATCCAGAAATAAAGCAAGGTACGTGGGTGAAAAACAACTCTTCAGGCAACTAATTTACGCAAACAAGAAAAGAAGGCAAGTCTTGATTGCAAAGAGAGAACATTTAATGCGTTAGTGAAGAGCAACGGAGTTCAAGATCATTATTGAACTGAGATACAAGAATAGACACAGTACATATGGTGATGTGATAAAGAAAGTATGCCCTGTTTCAATTATATGGTTTTACATATCAGGGCATAATACTCAACTAGGTTTCAAGTTCTAACAGTAGGTAAATCTAACCTAATGTGATAAATGACATGTAACAGATTTTGCTTTGCCACAATTTATTCAACCAAAAATAAGCCAACATGCATTAGCCCTCTGTGAAAAAGTAAGTGATTTTAGTAGCTTGGAGAACCTTCTTTAGCAGCACTAGCCAGAAGTAATTGTTTTTTATGAGTTCAACAGTTGCTTGCATCACATCAGAGGAATTCCTGTCCACTGTTCCTTATAAAATTGCTTCAGCTCATTGATGTTTGAGGGCATTCATTTATGCACAGCTCTCTTTAAGGTCCTTTCAGAGCACAAGGTTGAGGCCTGGACTTTGACTTTGCCCATTCCAAAATCCTTATTCACAGAACTCCATAATAGGTTTTTTTTTTTCTTTTTTTCCTGAAAACTAATGTTATGCAATGAATACACCTCCCTCACTGAGATACGAATGCAAGGTAGAAGCTAATATAAAATATCTAAGGAACTTAACATCAAAGAGCTAATGTATATAAAGATCTAAAATAATTTAACAGTACAGAGCAATTCTCAGAGATAATAATTGCATAGATATGCTCTTTCGTGTACTTCCTGTTCTCAATTCACTTCATTTCATGTTGCACTTTATGCTTGTTCTTCATCTGCAGGTTTGAAACCGGAAACCCACAAATCTCCAATGATCCTGTTGGTTGACAGAAGTAGACTTGGGGGTGGGGTTGTCAAGGGAAATGATGGGATAAAGAGGCAGCAATGTCCCTGAAGCAGACTACCTGAGAGCAATAAGAGCCAAGCCCAAATAGCACCTAAGAAGTCGTGTCCCCTCATCATGACATGGAAAAGGTCTTCTTCTTTTAAAAAAAAACATCATGAAGATGTTAAATATTCTGTCGGTGAAACTCACCAACTAGTGAATATATTAATCAATTTATCACAAACAAGAATGCGACATAACGCAAATTCGTTTCATGTGAGTGAATCCACTGCTCCCTCTGCTGGAGCAGTTCAAAATATCCCAATATCAACTAATAATATCATCTGATGCATAGTTTCACTAACCGGGAAAATCTCTTGCCCATGCCAAGGCAATTAAGTTTGCAGTTGAACACATTAAAACAAATCTTGTCTATAGAGCACAGTAGCTGTTGGTATGTTTACAAATTAAACATTCCTTTCAAATGAAAGTGCCTCAGGCTTCATGCACTGAAATAACGTGTAATGCGATTACTCTGCCGAAGTGTAGGATCAGACAGAGCTTTGTGGAAGAAACAGTCAAATCAAGCAATTACACATCTGTGTATTTCATAATGGTGAGACCTCTCCACAAATGAGAACGCCCAATGAAACATGTTTGACTTATTGTACAAACCTCCCAGCCAATGCTTCCAAACCGTCCAGCATAAAAAAAGGGTTTCAGTACTGTTTACACACACAGCAGCCTGGACTCACCCTTTAAGAGAGGATAAGGGGTTTGTCACCGGCAGATGCTGGTAAAGTTGAAGGGGTCTTGGGGCCACTCAAACAGGATGGTTTGTCAGCGGGGCAAGCCGAATGGGAGGGAGTAATCGGTCATGGACATGCCGAAGGCTGGATGTCGGCTTCAGACCATCCTCCCTGCAGCGCCCAACACTGTCTGAACCTCGGGTGCAGCCACAGAACGTCTTCACAGATCAGCGCAAGGAGCGGGAGCCCGCGTACCATAAAAAGTAGCATTCCAGGTTTACCGGAGTTCACCCCACGTGCCCTTATCGCCTCTCCCCCTACGGCTACGAGAACACCACCGCAACTCCTCCACAGCCTTCGCCGGGCACACCAACACACACAGAGAAAAAAACAAACTCACGGATCAGGAAGGCGCACATCCAAACTGCCTTGCACGGTGCTTTCCACGTTAGAGCAGCAGCGTGCTGGCATTCAAGAGAACAGCGGAAACTGACTCAACAACAACCTCACCGAAGCGTGCAGGTATCGAAACAGAGTCACGCACAGTAAAGCTTTGGGCTCCAGCTCCTCATCAGTTACAGTAAAGCGCCTGTAAACCAACGCCCCTTCACCTCTTCTCAATACAAACAACAGCCGGGTGACAGCATTACTTCTGGGTGTCCCAAAGACCATTTAAGATAACACCCAGCTCTTCAAAACCCCTTGGGCAATGTGCAAGAAAAGCAGAAAGCTTAATATTACACAATGTAATATTCCTCCTTACCCAGCCCGGCTTTGTAATTCAGTATTTTTTTTGACACATCCCACAAGTGCCTATTGATGAATTCATTACCTTAGCGACAAAATTACAGCTGGTCCAGTCTTCTTTATTTGACGTCCCCTAGCAACAAGCAAAAGACAGGTTCATCTCATTACTCGCTGGAGGAAAGGATGTGGCAGAAAGAGAGATCGCGGCACTCTGTGGAAGAGAGGGAGAACGAGAGAGAGAGGGAGAGAGTGAGAGAGAGAGAAAGAGAGAGAGAGGGAGGGAGTGAGAGAGAGAGGCTCCGGGCTGCAGTAACTCTCCTTCATATGTGCCTCAACAGCCCAGCGTGGGTGGTGGGAGCTCTGGAGTGGTCAGGTACAGTGGGAAGACCCTTGTTTGTGCGCGTGTGAGAGAGAAAGAGAGAGAGAGAGAGAAAGGGAGGGGGAGATACAGATGGAGAAAGTCTCTCTGACTGTGCATGTAGCTGGAGCCTTATAAAAGGGATGGCAAAGTACATACAGAAAAATCACACAGGAGACAGATGGAGAGATTAAAGGGCAAATTAAAATGGTTATTAGGGTTATTCTCTTTTATAGATGTCCAAGCAATGTTATGGGCTTGGATGAAGCCAGAAGATTAGAGTGATTTTTAAGTGATCATAAAAAGGAGCATTTTAAGGCTAAGCCAGAGGAAGCACAGAACTCAAAATCCTGCATTTGTGGAGATTAAAGTGATTATGACATCACACGTGCAATGTTCTCTTTCTCGTGGGCTTGTCTGGTAACTGCAGACAAAGAGATACAGATTCTTGAATTGGTGTTTACTAGCTAATAAACAGTGCTCAGGCTGAAAAGGTTTGTGAGAAGGTCTGCATCACTTAGAGGATGAGGAAGTCAGTGAATCGCTGTGCGAGTAAAATAAACACCATTTTATAACCTGTCACAGCGTAGCATAGCCCGAGGGCAGTAATTTGGCCCTGGATAAATACTTGGAGAGGCATGAATTCGATATTGTATGGAAAAAAAATAGCAATAATAATTTAGTTATTACTCAGTTTACACATGTTTATGGCACTGCCATCCACAGAAGAAGAATTATTCAAAAGGTATGAACAGACAATTTTCACTTACATTTGGAACAGTAAGACTATGTAAGGTCTCTCTAATTCCCACGATCATCTTAAATCATCAGTGGTTTTCAGCTAAATGTTTAAAATGTGTCCAGCCAATATTTAAAATGTTATTTTTCCACTGATCTCTAAGCTGTTTTCGCAGCTGAAGAAAGATCTCTTCCCAAATTTGTCAGGAAAACGTGAGCCTTGGTTGGTTACAATACTGATACCATCAAGCCAAAGCTCCTGAGGAAATTTAAGCACAAATACTGCGGTAGAATATTTTAACAAGGGGAAAACCTTTTTAATTTGAAGTAATGAGCTAGATATAGGTTTAATTTTTGTGAACGACCTTTTAGACAGCAGAAGTAACAGCATTAACAGACTTTTGAGGTCTTTAAAGGTCGGTATGGCAACACCTGTAATCAGTTAGTTGCAGCTATCTCACAGACATGGAAATGGAGGCTTTTAGGATGTAGTAGAGAAATGACTTGTCGCCCACACGTGAATGACATGGATGGAAAAAAATAAATAAATAAATAAAAAAGGTTCATCAGTTTTTTGTCTTTTTTAAAAGCTTGCAGTCCTGCCAACAGCCATTCAATCTAACTGGGAAGAATTGCTGTATAAGCCCATTGCTTGAGAAAAGGCCTTCACATGTATGCATATGACAACTTCTGACACACCAGGATAATTCAATTAATATTAATATATAACTCTCTTTCAACAGTGCATTCAACAATAGGGTTTATGCAGATATTGTGATGAGGAGGAGGAATTATCAATTAATCTTTTTTGGTACTAAGAAGGGATAGCTCATTTCTGGACCCTAGTTGAAAATGCATTATAAAAATGCAGTTATACTGGGTTTGTATTGCTGTCCTCTAACTATAATGCTTGGAGATCTCAGTGTAAGTGGAGATGGAAAACAAAACTGAATAATATCATTATTATGATAGGAAAAACATTTCTGTGTAGATGAAACTCAGTCCAATAATTGAGATTAAAATGGTTTAAGGGTTTTTTTTTTTTTTAAACATCAATGGCATATTGAAAATAGTACCAAAAAAAAAGAGAAAAGTCAATATCAAACTCTGTACTTTAAACAGGGTGGGAATAATCTTACACAGGGTGAAGGAAGGATCAAGAAACAACAGATCAAACCTGATGGGTGTGAGGTGAACTAATGGCATGTGTGGGGTACATGTGTGCTCTCACATTCAGCGGTTGGGTGTATGGTCATCAGTGGAGTTCTGGTTGGGACGCATGCCTGTACATCATATGAGGACCACCCCTGGGTGGGCCAATCAGACTCTTTGCATGAGGTCCTGGTCTCCGCCCACCATGGCACCAGCATCTTTCAGGCTCCACTGTTATTTTTATCAAATTTTTTATATAAATATACAAAAAAATCTTCAAAGATTTAAAAAATAAATTGGTTATGATGTTTTCAGTACGATCCCTTGTCCTACTGTAATAAAACAAAAAGTGTGGGAGAGTGGGAAGGGCAATGTGAAAAAAAATTAATGGAGAAATATCTAAATCTTTAAATATATAATATCTAATAAAGCTGACAAACAACTGAAGACTATATACAAAGATGTAAAACGTTTTTTTTGGTGTGGTGTTATACTTTGTATATGCATTTTCAAATTGTAATTTTGTAATTGTTAAATAAAGATTCATATATATTGTTTTGTCCTGTGAATGAGTGTACCAACAGCAGTGTGAAATTACATAATAATTGGGCCATGCTTCTGGGGATGGTTAATTTCCTATTTTGTATGGTAGGACTCTTGGAACCCCTTCAGAGAAGACAGTGTTCATCCCTACAGAAGAACTTCAAAAAGAATCAATAAATTCACAAGTAGTTCTTCTTAGACACACAAATCTTATAACTTTTGGATTAAAGACAGTATCTCAGGACTCTGTTACAATTTTTATGTTAAGATCTGGCCAGATATTTGATCATTTTAATGACATTTTTTGTAGCATATGGTTTACAGAGACAGTGTACAATCACCAACCAATATCCATATTAGCATCAGTGTAAAGCTGTAGCTGTTAGCCCGTTGGCCCCTCACGTTACATCACAGTACTTCTGCAATGATTGGGTTACTTTAGGGTTTACAATTTGGTATACCTTCCAGGTCTCACTTTTCACTGACTGCTTTCTGTTTTCCAAGGTTTTCACAGATTACCTCACTTTTGCCCCCATACTAATCTGGAGAGCATATTCTCCTAACAAGAACTGCCTGGAACACTCTATTTGTGAACAGTGGCAAGATGCCCAGTGATGTAAATGCAGTAATGAAAAATGGGGGTATAAGAATGGTTGCATTGTACAGTTCCTGTATTTCAGTACAAATTTCTGCATAATAAGTTTCACAATGTAAGAATAGGCTATGGGCTATACAATAGAGCACTAGAAGAAACGTTATACAATATAAACACCCTGTACAGCATACACAGTAAGGGAAACAAGCAATGCCCAGTAGAACTCAAATTTAGTTTTTCAATATTCCTACATGTATGCCATTTTGTGCTAAATCACAGAGAGAATTGGACATCTTCCATTCCAAAAATGATACCGTCAGTAAGATCCTTACACTGTGTCAGCTCCAGAAGTCGGCCATAGTGTAGGGCTGGCAGCGTGGCTGTCCTTACGTCTTGGCACCGGCATTGGCAGTTCAGTGAACAAGCGGTTTCTTTGGGAAATACGGAGCACACTCCGTACCAGCCAATGGGAGCATCCCTTGGGCACAGAGGCAGACGTGGGGGGAAACGTGGGGGCGTTTTAGAGGGACACGCATCAGCCACGACCCTTTCAGGATAAGCGCAATGTCTCCGTGCTGTTTCCATGCTTCTCTGGTACAAAATGATTTTTTTTTTTTTTGTTGTTGTCTGTGATGGACTCACTCAGCACCTCCTCAGCAAGCAAAACTTGACTCCTGCTGATTCCTGACCTACTCCCACTCTCGCTGTTGCATTTCCACAAAGAGAACACCAGAAGCCTACCTGTGCATTCAGACTTCACTTAAGCACTTGGTGCTATTTTTTTCTTTTATCCCGATACCCACAACCCCTGCAAATAACAGTTGAAATCTTCAAAAGAGTTGTGTGTGGCACCAGCTCTGTAGAACTTGTCAATGTTCCTACGTGTATGCAATTTTACACTAAATCAATGAGAGAACTGGACATCGTCCTCCAAAAATGGCTCTTTCTCAGTGAAGCTCTTCGACTGGGCAAGTTGTTTCTTGCTCAAATCTCCAAAACCTAAAAAAAGATAAGTCAGCCTAGAGTGGCTCATCTGACTGGGGTGACCTTTCTTTGGACTTAAGTCCTGGGAAGCCAGAGGAACTGATATAACCCTGATGATGTCTTATTGGTTATTTAATAAAAATACATCATTATTTTATTGATTTATTATCGTCTCCATACAGTAGAGAGGAGACAGCAGATTAATGGTCAAAGAAACATTTATTTTCATCAATATTTCAAATAAAATTAACATGACTGTACATTCAGGTCGTTTCAAATTGGTTGAAAATTTTTATGGATATGGCTGGAATATTTTAAAATTGTACAAGCAGCTGAAGAATTACAGAATTAAATTTACATATGTGACCCAGGGCTAATGAAAAGATACACAAAATAAAATAAAATCCGCAGTGTTTTATGTTAGTGGATGGAGTATTACTACAGAAGATGTCACAAAGAAAACGCTGTACTGGAAGAAATATGCCCACTTTTCTCATTGATCGAGCTGAACGTTGAAAATAATAAACACAGCCACTCAAGAGCAGAACATCAATACAACAAGATGTAATGCACCATCTAACTCTGACCCTCTAAATTAGAAAGGATTTTCTTCCCTGTATGGAACGGCAGTGATGGACATCTGGCATCCGCGGAAACAAATGGCCAATAACTCAAACTACAAGCTAAGCACAGATCAATCACAGACTGGAAGAACGCACAATAGCAATGCCGTACAGCGCTCACGTGTGAACAAATGTGTTTACGCAAGTACGGCGAACGCACAGTCAGCTGGATTTGTATTTATGAAGGTTGTACGACAGCGAGACCGGTAATAGGCCGGCTCCACTGAATAAAGACACAGGGTGATGGTGTGACACGTTTAAAACACTTCGATCACACCTAACGTGACATGGAAGCAATAAAAAAGCAAAGAAATGGCAGCGGCTCATTATGTACAGAAGCAAAGCGTATGGTCACTGTTTGTCAGCAAAGGTCTGTGTGGTGCTAACCCCTCAGAGGAGGCGGTGTTGTTTGTGGCAGTTAGCGTTTCTGCTATATTCTGCTCTGTACACGGAGGGTGTAAAGATCTCAGCCAAGCTGCCCCTTGTCAGACAAATAGAGGAGAAACGTATTGCTTCTATCTGCAAATACTCTGTGCAAGGTACCAAAACATAGCTTGCTAATTTATTCATTTTTGTATTGAATTATTGCCTGTCATCTGAAATTCATAATAAATGAATCATAGAACACAAAAGGACTTTGAAACAGCATGTACAGCCCATAACATTTTTGTCAATTCACTAACATGAGGAAAGGAAATTGCGCTGACAGGAAAAATATACCCCGATGAAATGTTCTCTTTGAACATTTCACAGGCATGGAATGAATTTTATTTCATTCATTAACTGATCATTTCGAAATATTGCTGCATGATGCATTCTGTTGCATTCTGGATTCGATGCACAGCACTAATTTCATTCAGAACATGCATTATGAGTCAGTTAAATGGATTTATGTGACGCAAACAATTTAGTCATAATGGTTTTACACAGACATTAATTATTTCTTCGGTTCATTTGACCTTTTCACACCAACCTTCAGTGGCTTCGCGTGAAGTACGAAGACCAGAAATGAGCAAATATCTAGCTAACCTGTGAAATGGCCATTAAAAACAAAACCAACATTTACAAATAAAGGCTTAATTTTTCATTCAAATTCTGATTTTAAATTCAAATAATTCACTTTAAACAGGCAAATCAGTCTTCATACACTTCAATAGTTTTAATTTATACAATTTTAACTATAAATTAAAATTGCAAGAACTCTTCAGCAGAGAGATGCTTGGTACAGACTGTTTCATCAGCCTGAGAGTGATGCACAGGTTCACTCGTTTGTAAAAAAAATTATGTCCTTATAGGACTCCCAAAACAAATGTGCTCCAATTATCCTTGACAAATGCTGAAGGGATTCATTGGCCTGCTCGGTCAACCGAGTTACGGCAGCTAGTCTGGCAAGGTGGTTGTCACTGACAGCCATCCAATGTAGCGTGCCCGTGGGAATTCCTGGACCAGACGCGAGTTCATTGCGGCGTGGGACGAATTCGTCACCTCCCATCTAGAGCACTGCAACTCTGTGATTGCCGACCTTTGTGCATTCGCCATCAGACCTCCGCAGCTCGTTCAGATTGCTTCTGCTCGGCGGATCATCAGCCTTGCCAGACTCTCCACTTTCCACTGGCTACCAATTTATCAGCTCACTTCACATTCAAAACCTTGGTGCCAGTCTATCGGACAGCTAAAGGGCAGCTGAAGGGACTGATCCAGAAGATGGTCAGACCCGACACGCCTACCAAAGCATTCCATTCTGCTACCTCTGGGCTGCGTCCCGATATTTTAAAAAAGCATCCTCCTTTCCTCCACTACCACCTCGTTTCCTCCATGCCCCAGGAACCGATCTTTGTGTTCACCCTCCCTCCAGGGTCCCAATATTGAAGGAGACGAGGGAAGCGCACATAACTGTAATGGCGAAGCAGCCTCAAACTCACCTCCCCTCCTTTCCTCTGCACACTTCCGGGTAGGAGACGAGTGGTAGTGGGGGAGTAGAGGAAAGGAGGAGAGGAATGAAGAGTAATGAGACGGACCCCTGGTCTTCTGGACCCCTGGTCTTCTGGCATCTCCTTCCTTGCGTGTCTTCACTTCCAGGTCACATCTCCTGTCTGTTCTGGCCAACCAGTGTTGGAGTGAACTTCCCACAGCAGTCAGGACAGAAGAAACCCATGTTCTGAGGCAAACTAAAGCGAAACTTCAGATTCACCTCTTCAAATTGCACCATGGCTCCCCAGACCCCCTTTAGATATTGTTTCTTTTTATCTTTCTTCCTCTGGATTTACTTTTTGGATAATGTTATATGTACTGTACAGCTGGAAGACAGACAGGTTATCTATTGAGGCATACCTTCTTTCATTACAATACAAATTAGGTGAACATTCCACTTAGTGCTGGGGTCTCAAACTCCAGTCCTGGAGGGCTGCAGTCTCTCCGGGCTTTTGTGATTTCCTCTCAATCAGCAGCTATGTAATTCACGCCTTGGAAACAAGGTGTGCAGACTCTAGCCAATCAATGATTTAAATTAAGCTCTTAAGCGCAGGAACACATTAAAAACCAGCAGACAGCGGCCCCCCCCAGGATTTAAATCTGAGATCCCTGCTAAATGGGTTTCTGTGCCTTCTTGGCGATACTGCATTTTTGTATTCCTCAGAGTAACATGGATGCTCTCTACTGTACATCGCTCTGGATAAGAGTGCTTGCCAAGTGGTTGTAATGTAATGTAAAGTAATGAAGCAAATGAGGGGAGGGGGGTGGGGTGGGGGAATTCGTATTCGTAAATAAGTCTCGGCCACCCCACAGGCTGCTGCACATCTCACTTGAGGGACTCATTTAAAAAAAAAAAAAAATCTTATAAATCAGTCAGACATACATTAGTAAGAAAAGAATATTTTAAATAATAAACGGCCCAGTAAATCATGCGACAATCAGCGACATGTATCAAGGCTCTAATCTTTTATGAAATCACACTTGCATCTCCGACTGCAGCAAAGCAAATGGAATTTACAGAGCAAACATTCAATATGCTACGCTTATATGCCTCGGTCAATGAATAATGAACACAATAGAGCGGGCACTGCAGAAATGAGTGCCTTTGAAGTAAAAAGTCACATCAAACACCAAGGGAAAATCAGGTGTTTCGAAGGCGCTTTCAGAAACAGCTTGTACCGTTTATTTGTTGTGAATAATGGTCCAAAGTTCAGTTCTAAGCATTAATTAAAGTGGCAGTGATTGTTCACGAAATGGCGCATCCGGTAGTAGTGAACAATGACTGTCATTTTAATTTCAAATGAGCTATTTCGTTATTTTATCAGTGCATTTGCCATTTCGGATCTGAAAATCTCTTTTCTTTTAAATGAAAAGGAGCTGGTTTTACCTAGTGAACCTGTTGCAACTAGTGAACATTCCATCATTTATTCATATGGTAGCCTCACTTTGAGGATGAGCGTATTTCAGGGTTTGTGGGTGGGTGCAGGAGGAATGCAGGATTATGAAAACAGACCTGCAGGCCCCTTCTATCCACGGCATTTAAAGGAGGGAAATTGAACTTTTCATGACTGTGACAATCCCATTTAAATGTTTCAAGGTCACGGCTGAGGCGTCTCTGGTCACATTTAAATGCCCTGGAAGAACGGTTCTGGTTCGAGTTCAGTTTGGATATTACTGACTGGTCCGTGAACAGCTGAGATGTTCCTTTTGTGTGCACTGCTCCTCTTGAAGTAGCTCCTAAATCTTCCTTCAGCTCTAATGGCTTACAATGTGTCAGTCATCTTTCCATCTGTCCAATCAGAACTTCATCAACATTCTTGCCAATCCCAGTTTTCCAACAGTGGGCAGGTTTAGAGGTAATGTTCCCGGGTACCTGATTACACCCAACCAAGGCTAGGCTCTCCGGTCCAAACCCCTGACTAAATCTGTCTCCTTGGTAACAGAGGCACCCTATGAGGGCAGCATGATAACACCCGGAGCCCTCCGATTGGCTGCGGGGGGGGCAGAATCCAAGCCGCGAATGCGCCTGCCGCAGGTTCCGGCCAGGCTCGCGCGGCAGCGAATGAGTTAACGGCGCAATCAAGACATCTCCGGCGAAGAACACTAGAAGCCCTCGGCAATCCCAATGCCGGCCTTCGCCGAATTCAGTGGAGTGATTACTCACCGCGAGGCGCAATTATCAGATAGTTACCGTGGAGAATCCGCAGCCATCTGCCAGCCAGATGAAAAAAAAAAAAAAGAAGAAAAAAAAAAAAAACGTTCTGGAGGACAGCAGAATCTAACGTGCAGTTCGCAGACGAAACAAAATCGCGCAAACCTGCGCAAAGGAAGGTTCTAATGAAAAACACAGACCTCACGGTAAGTTGTCCTAAAAGCATATAAATTAATTTATTGATCTAGTGAGCAACGGCAGTAAACACCTCATATCTGACAGCCAGCAAAAACTTGTCTGTTGACCACATGTCAAAAATTACAGCACCTCAGTCTTTTTTTTTTTTTGAGAACCATTAATACTGTGATCACTTCAAATTTATTCTTTTTTTTTAACCTCTACATCTTACAAAAAAAGTAATAGAATATGTAAACAATACTTCATTAATTATATTCTTTTTAAATGCACATATCATTCAAAACAAGATTTTTTTGAAGGACGTATTCACTTGGGAGAAAGATACAGGTAACACACCCAAAGTTGCGTTTTTTTAAAGGCATCACAAACAGGAAGCAGCAGTCCTGTCTACATTGTCCAATCAGAAGCAGACGTTTCTGAAACCACAGAGGCCACTAATACTTAGAAGAGGAAAACTGAATTAAAACTGCAACAGCTGAAGTTTATTTTCTAACTAATCATAATAATCATTTGTACAAAACATACAATGTGCAAATAAAATTAAACTGAAAAAAATAAACATTCACATTTTAAGTCTTAAAGGCAGAGTTATCTAGCAAACAGAACAAACAATTAAAACAAACGATAAGCATGTTTGCTGAGAATCAACAAAACTCAGTTTCACTAAAAAACAAATACAACTCACTTCTGTGAAATAGGACTACTATTCATGGGAATTCAATTATTTATTTAGTCACACTTTACAGAAAGACAATTAGAAATTATAAGAGGAATAAAACAAATATTTGATAACATTACATGGCTGTTGGAAAATCAAATATAGTATACTAGTGACCCGGAGTGTTCATTTGGCTAATTGAAAAGTGTTGACTTGGCTCTGTGAAGTGTGCACACAACCCTCTGAAAAGTGTTCACTTGATCCTTCGGAGTGTGCAACTGACTCTCTGAAAAGTGTTCACTAAACCAGCTGATGTGTCATGATAGCAATATGAAAATAGGAAAAATCTTCGCCCATCTCTCCCGATTCTTAAAACAGAACCAGAACTCACACCTTGGCGTAAAACCTGTCCATTTATAACCAAGACATGGACAGAATTTCAAAGAATTTGAAAAATTGCAAACTTATTCTTCTTAATAAATATTTGACCCTTGGGTGTACAATATACCATACGCTTGGACACTGTGACTTTCACAGCATGCTGTTTATCCAGAATGTGTATTAAAGCCTTGATTAACGACGAAAAAATCAATTGTTTGCTGACAACATAACCACTCCATTGGCCAGAAGTATTGGGGAATTGAAAGACACCAGAAGGTTTCACAATATTTACAATTGACTTAAAAGTCATATGTCAGGCCCCTGGGATGAAATGTTGCGGTTTTAGCCGCTGGGGGGTTACACAGCAGTGCCTTCTGGACCTATATGGCCTACCTGAACCATTTCATATAGTCAACCAGACAGTCAACACCGTGTTGGTGCAACTGCAAGCAGGTGAACAAAACTGTACACACTGGCCCAACTGCAGCCCCGCAGAAACCAGAAACCAGGCAGTGTTCCCTCAGCGATGACACATATCGTGCATATTACATGCCCCAAAATTCGCCCTGTGCATTTCAGTTTAATGCTGTTCTTTTCCAGAAGAGGTCTCACGGTCCTCTCTTTAGGAATGTAATGGCAGCTATTTGACACGCAGGGGCCACAGAACATGCATGAGCAGGTGGTGGTCCCTCCTGGGTAATTAGAACAAAAATTGCCAAGTCAGATACCGGAGAACACAGAATCTCTGCCTGGAGGATTCACAGCCGTCTTGGACCAATCGACTCTCGTATGCATGTGGATCGAATGGGTGCGGATTGATTTTTCACTGGAGTGTCATGTCTGATAATCATCACTAGATGGCCCCGTAGCTACACAACAGCAGGCTAAGAATAGGGCACCACGACCACAAGCTATACAAATATTAAAATTAAAAAAAACATTCAACTAATTGATTATTTTTTTACAGAAAAAAAAAAAATCTAAAATGGCTACTGAAATCAAGAGACTAACCCTTCTAAATCGACTATACACTTTGACATCAGCTGTGGTGAATGTGTAGGACAACTTGGATTTATATATTTATACAAAGAAATAAATTAATCTGAAACTATCCACACATCATTGCTCAATAAATTCACATTCTTGGAGAACGTCCGGCAGAAGGAGACTCTCCTCAGTACCCTATACCACAGACCGAAGATGTCAGATTGCTTACATTGGAGTCAAAGCCCATACACACTGAATATTTTGGGATTAAACCACACTTAAGAGCAATTTTCCCTTTTTAAAGGTAATATCTCATTACCCATATTCACCTGATTATTGTCATTCAGTATTGCCTTATGGCGCCCCAAACCAATGTGTTTTTCCACACGATAAATCTGACAGGAATGTCCATTTAGTCATTACTCTGTGACATCACAGCACAGAGCTGCATTGCTGAAATGCACACTGGGACTAAGCTATTATAAGTCAGGTATGTCACTGCATGCAGGTAGCTGCCATCTCCGTCAGGGGGGCAGGCCCTAGCCACGCCTCCAACACACCCCTCCCCTCTGACGTCTCCCAATGAGGACCCACAGAGTCAATGACCTAATCGGGTCTCCACGTCAAGGACCGATCGGTGAACTGTACTCCTTCAGGAATATGAGAGAGAGAGAAAGAGAAAGAGAGAGAGAGAGGGAGAGAGAAGAGAGAGAGAGAGAGAGAGAGAGAGAGAGAGAGAGAGAGAACGAAAGAAACTTGATTGTCAGTCGGAGAGTAGCTCCACGATGATTCCGTATGAAGCCTGTTCCGAAGTGTTCCTGTGTTCTGGCAGCCTAGCAGAACCCCTCTTAGGTCAGGGATTTAAGAACAGACAGGTTCTGAAGCCCGGCGGGTTCCGTAGCGTTGAGCGCCGGCTAGATCTTAAGCCCGGTGGTTTCCACGGTAATAAGAGCTGACTGGATCTGAAGCCCAGCAGTTTCCATGGTAGTACGAGAGCGATGGAAGTGCCGCCGGCAAGAGAGAACAGTTCATCCTTCCAAAGTGTGCCGGGAAAGAACAAAGAAGGAAAACAACGCGAGGAAAAGAAAACAGAGGAAAACAAATACGTCTGAGATGGAAGTAAAGCCCCGGGTATTTCGAGGCTGGACGGCCTTCATTAAACTGTTCCAACCATTTGATTTGTTCTGAACGACGTTCGTTTTGAAATGACCGCGCGGGAACCACAACCGGGCAGCGAGACCGAGTCAACGAAGTTCACCTCCTGAGAAACGAGAAAAACGAAAGAATATTCTTCAGCGATAGCCATAGCCGCTAATGCTCTGGGGGAGGGGCGGAGTGGGACTGGACAGGTAACCCAGGCGGGACTGGAAGGCCCCGAGGCAGGAAGTGGAACCAAAAAAAGGCTGCCGTCCAATCCTCTTCCTCCTCCCCCTGCTTCCTAATCCTCCTTGTCCTCTTCCTCGGGGGGGGGGGGGGGTGGGGCCACGGGCCGTGGGCTTCAGTTCATGTCGATGGTGTTGAAGACCCACTCGGTGAACTTCTTGAGTTTGGCAGCGGAGTTCTGGGCCTCCTCCTGCAGCCGCTGGTTGTCCTCCCACAGGGTCTGAATCTGAGCCTGCAGTTTGGCCTTCTCCTCGCGCTCCTACGGAAACAGATGGGGAGGGAGGGAGGGTGAGAGAAAGACAGAGAGAGAGAGAGATAGGGTGAGGGTGCAGAGGGGGGGGGGCGCAGGAGAGGGAGATAGAGAAAGAGAACAGCTGAACAACAACTGGCTATCAGGAGAACACCAGCAATGTGCATAAAACAGCAATTCTGTAACACAGCCAAAACTAAAAAGACAAGAAGAAAAACTACACTGGGGGTGCTCTGTGTAATATAATGGGTAAGGAACTAGTCTTGTAACCTGTACACAGCCGTAGTACCCTAGAGCAAGGTACTTTGTATCTTATTGAACCTGTGTTTAGTATGCACTTTTTGTACGTCGCTTTGGATAAAAGCGTCTGCCAAATAAATGTAATGTACTTAACCTGCATTGCTTCAGTACATATTCAGCAGTGTAAATGGATGCAGCTTAAATGCTATGCAGAATGTTGTGTAAGTCGCTCTGGATAAGACCGTCTGCTAAATGCCTGTAATGTAATGTAATGCAAGCAACTATGACAATTTAAGAGAAAAAAATACAGTCTTAAGAGAACTAAGCACCCCGTATAGCTTATGTAGCTGGGCTAGATTTTACAATGACATTACAAGCAGTCCAAACGTCCATAGCAACACCTGTAATTGAAATATTATGTTGACACAGGAGACAGAAATATTCAGGATGTGGCCACAGATGGTCTCTCTCTCTCCCTCCATCTCACTTCACCTCATTACATCTCAAATGCAATTAGCTTTATACTGTCAAATATCTTTACTTCACTGCCCCTGAGTTAATTGAAACATACTTATCCTGCCAAAGCCATATTGGTTTTCTTTCTTACCTTTTTCAGATCCTCCTGCAGCATCTTCACCAAGGCCTCCAGCTGAGTGACCTTCCCTGCCAGGCCACCAGAGGGCTCACTTCCAGGAAACACAACAGGCAAGAGGAATGATTAGAGCATGCATGACACCAAAGCTACTACCCCTGTGTAACATAACTTGTACGTCCCCAGTTCTATTCATTCTTATAAGCAAATTATGATTATGATTATCATCATCATCATCATCAATCAATCAATTAATTAATTATTGTTTTCAACATTTAGCTGATTTGACTTACAGGGCCAAAAAGGCAGGACACAGGGAGTACACAAGAAAAATGCAGCACCATATTAGGGCAACAGGACAGGAAGTAACACATTAACACATTAACAATCTACTATGTAGCAATAAGCATAGTCACACCAGCATTTGCTCAATAATGGACGATGCCCCTCCTCAGTAGAGGCTGTAGTGAATACTCACCCGTGGGAATGGGAGGGACGAGAGGGCGGGGCCTGCAGCAGCTCGGCCTGCTGGGGGCTGGAGGCAGCACTTCCTCTTCTTTGGCTCAGATCTCGGGTAGAGAAAAAGGATGTGCTGCGGACTGAAGGACAGAGAGGGAAACGTATTGCTATTATTATTATTATGATTATAATGAGACCGTTCACTATTAAATTAATTAAGGTGTCTTTAAACTCTTGTGTACTTGACATTGTTATTGTCAATGTGTATATTTTATGTTACTATTTGCTTAGGCAATACTGTAATACTGTGCTGAAGTGAGGTCACACCAATGAAGCATACTTGATTTGTAAATTTGAATTTGAGAGGGAGAGAGAACAGGGTGAAAGAGAGGAAGAGAGGAGGAAAAATGAATCTAGAGATTAATCTAGTCAGAGAGAACAGTGTAAGGACCCCCTTCTATTTTCAATTTAAGTGCTTTATTGAAACGACAAATTTAACAGTACAAGTACATACTGCCAAAACCTGTACAGTTATAACAGCTATGCAGCAAAAACAGGTCAAAGAAAATAAGAATAACATGAAACAACACAACACAAAGATAACAGAAAAATATGCGTCAGGAGTAATACTAATTAAAGTAATACCAGTAAAATAATCATGCAAGAAGAGTCATTGCTGCTGTGGACTAAGGCTGTGTGCTACGCTGCCAAATTTGTTGGGTTCTAATTTGGTTGACTTTAGCTGGTTCTGTTGGGTGCTAGTAAGAGTTAGTGAACCAAGCCTCAGGACCAGCTGTATGAGGGCGGCCACTTCCAGGCTGAGCTCTTTTCAGGTAATTCACACCCAGGCTGTAGTTTCCTGTGGGGACCAACCTTTAATCCAAGGTATGTGTAATTTGTTGCTTATTGTGTATTTGCTGCCCCCACAAGTCATGTCTGGCTTCGATCTTTTTTGGAGAATCATAATTTCTCTCTCTCTTCCCATCTCCCTACCTCTCTCTCCCTCAAACGCCTTGGCCACGTCCACCAGGTGTGTCCAGTCCAGCCCGCTGTGGTGGTCCGAGTCCGGGAGGGGCATGAGGTTCAGGTCCTTCGGGGGTTGCCGGCGGCGATCATGCAGGTCAGCCAGGGAGGTGTCTGAGGCCGAAAGATCACCTGGGGGGGGGGGGGAGCAGTGATAACTTTCATTTAAATATCTCTCTGCTATTGAAGCTGATACAACAATGCCCCATTAACAGTCCCACCCAGTGGATGCAATTGTGACAAAACTTAAACGGTTAGGTGTATAGCTAACTAACACTGATGTTTTCCACTTTTGTACATCGCTGTGGTTAAGCAAAGGGATCATATTGTAATGTAAAGCTCATAAGAGATACGCGTGACCAAAGTCTATTATATGACGCCACACAGGTTAGTGACACAGCTTTGGAATGTTTGTTTCCAGCTCAGAATGCAGTGGATTGCTTTGTAATCGGTTCATTTCCCATACACGCACAACACTAAAAGAGGACGTCTCTCTCAACCCTTCGTTTCGGTTGCCGCGGCGACGGCGCGCCTCACCGTGCAGGGCGACGCCCAGCTTGTAGGAGGGCCGGCGCAGGGGGACGCCGCGGGTGGTGGGCGAGCGCGGCACGGTGGAGCAGCCGAACAGCACGTCGCTGCCCAGGGCCTCCTCCAGCACCGAGTCGGCCAGGGAGGGCAGCCGCTGGCCGCGGTAGATGCTCTCATCCGACAGGGTGCGGTGGAGCGAGCGGCGGTTAGGGGCGGGGCCTGAAGAGGAATTCTGGGGGATGGAGTTGTCAGAGAGAGAGAGACAGAGAGTGGGTGCTGTATATTTGGTAAAGGGTCACGCTGACAATCAACAAATGTCAAACACTGTCAGTGTTTGTAAGTTTTCACCTCAACCCACAAGCATAGCATTTCAGCACCTCATAGCATTTCAGCCTTTAACCATGAAAATGAATATATTCTACTGTACACTGTATCACCAGGCACGAACAAACATTTTTACTGTCAAATTATAAAGTACAGAAGTATAAAATGTCCTTAAAGAACCATCAAGTGAAAGTAAGAAAATGAAAAAAAACAAAAAAAAAACACATTTTTAATTGACAATCCTTCCCTTTCACTGCCTGAAGGCACTTTGTGGAGATGCGGGCGGACGTGCTAGTGTACCTCGCTCTCCACCCTGATGGTCATGGGGGTATCCACGGTAACCAGCTTCCTCAGCTTCTCCTCGGCGGGGGCCTTGCCCTTGTGCTGGGGCGAGTGCCCCTCCCTCTCAGGGGCTCTGTGCTGGTGGTGCCCGCCCTCCGGCCCCTCCCCCTGGTGCCTCCTAGGAGACAGAACCAGCCACCACGTGTTATCCTAGCTTATGTTTACTGTGTGTACAGGACTCGATGTTCTTGGCCGTGGATAACTGTTACCTAATGAGTATATTACCTTATTCGACCTGTGTTTTGTGGTTGTTCCAATGACCTTCAGTATGTACTGTATGTCGCTTTGGATGAAAGCATCTGCCAAATAAATGTCATGTAATTCAATCCCTACACCTGTAGGCTGCTGCCTGAAACCTACTCACTCCCTATAAAGCTGCTGAAACAGATTGTTTTGAACCAGAGAGTAACAGGGTCAAAATCCAAGTGAGAACACACCATTGTACTTGACCTCATGCATTCCAGCTCCCATGCAAGACTGTGTCTGAGTGGGTGACCTTGGCCAGAGCAAATGCAGAAAAGCACATGTATTTGTGTACAGCGAGTGCAGTACACCATCGGGCCAGCAGGTGGCGAGCATGCATTTTGTATTCCAGTGTAGTCAAAGCGCTATTCACGCAGAGCATTTCGGAAAACAGACATGGATTATGACTCATATCAGACGGGCCCTGGGACGCAGGGTTTGCGTGCGGCTATCGGTACGGAGGAGGGGCTCCTGATCAAAAGGCGGAGCTTACTTGCGAGTGTCGCCAAAGTCCACGGAGTTGATGGTGCTGCCAGGTTTCCTCCAGCCAATCAGGTACTTGCTGGTGGCGCCCTGGCGGGGGTAGAAGGTCTTGGGGCCGGGGGGCAGGGAGGACTGGGAGGACGGAGACGTGGCGCTCTCCTCCCTCGGGGAGCTACGGCGGGAGCTGTGGCCAGAGCTGTGGCCACTGCAGGACAGAAAGGCAGACAAACCGGTCTCTACCAACACTCACACTCACACAAACGTCAGCGCGCACACACAAATGAACACGCATGCACATACACAAATACGCAGGTGTATAAATGCACTCACACACATATCCACAGCACACACGCAGACACACAAATAAGCATGGACACACACAAACATGCACGCAAGCACGCACACACTCACACGCACGGAAGCACACACACTGACACGCTCGCTCACACACACACACACACACACACACACACACACACACACACACACACACACACACACACAAATATGCGCACGTATAAACACCTGCACCTGCACACACTCACTCACTCACACACTCTCTAAGCTCAGCATGTCCCAGTTACTAAATGGGCCTTGAAAGGTTTACAGCTCCCCCAGCCCCCCCCGTCCTGTACGGCAGGGGTGAGCCACGCCCCACTCCCCGATCACATGCTCCACTGGGCACTACAGGGCACGCAAGTGTGTATTTGTGTGTGAGTGCGGATGTGTGGGTGTGGATGCGCGGGTGTGTTTGCGTGTCTGTGTGCGTGTGCAGGCGTGTTTGTGTGAGTGTACGTGTGTTGCCATGCATGCATAGGCATTTGTAAGTGCAGGGAAGTGATAGGACTACTGCAGCTGGAGTTACTCAGGCCTAGCAGATGCAAAAGGCAGGAGTACTTAGAGCAATGGAGTCTGAGCTGCACTGAACACTAAGAGCCTGCTTGCCTGCCTGCTGTGGAGGCAGGATTGCTTTTCTGTTGCTTTCCCTGTCCTTCCACTTTATTGCTGCAGGGGGCGCTCTTGCAGAAGATAGCCAGAAAAATAAATAAAAGGTAGCACGGGGGAGTGAAGCATGCTGGTAGGGGAGGCACAAAAGAGAGTGTGGGGGCGGGAGGATGCAGAGATGAGCCACTGGGGATTTAACGAGAGCTTATGTAAGCGTCCAATCGGGCGGCCCGGCTTCGCAAACAAAAGCGGTTTCGCCTGAAATCCACCGGACCCGAGCCGCTCGTCCTGACCCGGTACACCCCGACCCAAAAAAAGAGATACGCTTCTCCTGTACGTTTCTTAAGCACACGGCATCTTCCGCTGCACCGCGCCTCAAACGAGCTCAGAACCTTAGCTGCGAGCTGACTGCACAGCTTCAAAGAGAACCTTTATTTTTAACCTTCCTCGCAGTGTTTCTGAGGAGATGTAACGCGCGGGTTTGAATTGGAGGGGTGCGCTGTCGCAGAGAGCTCTAGAAGAGACAGGACGGCCTTCGGGTAGAGCGGTGAGAGAGAAAAACGCAGGGTTCCAATGCGTGCGATGAAAGCAGCAAACTGAATATTGAGGACACGATATAATTTAATAGGGTTTCATCAGAAAGTTTCAAGACACACCAAGGCTCTCAAGTGAAACAAGAGGAGACAGCACTTCGGTGAAAGAGAAGGCAAACGTTTCACAGGGGATGATTCTCGGGGCTAACAGTCCTGGAAAATTTTAGCTCTCTTTTACTAGGGGAAATGTGAAGTGTAATGTGATTGAATCCTGTCTGTGATTATTTAAAGTGGCACAAACATTTATGAATATGACAACATGGGTAAAGTAAAATATGACTTGAATGTACGTGTGAAATGAAGCAGAGAGTACGGAGGAGGAAGCATTTCGGCGTATCCCACAAGTCCGTGCGGCAGGCGGGGGCAGTACCTGCTGTGCGCGGCGTCCCCCATGCTGTAGGTGCTGCTGTCCCTCATCAGGGGGTGGGCGGATTTGGGGCGGGTGGGCCCTTCGGCGGCCCCCGGGGGCACGGGCGACTCGGCGGCCGGGGGGGACCTCTCCAGCATGCGCCGGCCGCCCTCCGTGGGGCTGTGCCAGGGGGAGGGGGCCCTCTCTCTGGGGCCCGGGGCCCCGGGGGCCAGCAGGGAGCTGGTGCTGCTGTGCGAGGCCCCGTACGAGGCCGCGTCGATGCCGCTGTCGGCCGACGCCCCCTGCAGGATCCCGCCCCCGAAGCCGTTGATCTCCGAGTCGGGCTGCTCCCCGCCCCCGGCCCCGCCTCCCATGTCGTACCACTTGTCCTCGCTGTGGGCGGAGCTAGAGCTGGACAGGGTGTTGCTGCTGGAGTGGGCGGAGTAGGCGGAGTCCTGCGGGGGACAGGGAGAGGGCTGTTGCTCAGATGGGTCCCTATATGCATCTAAGGCTACTAAAAAAAGGCTGTGACGCACAACTGCTGCTAAACTGAGAGTAAACTGGCCATACAAACAAACAGAGCTGCTACGTTGCGTTTGGCTCTAATACATGGAAATGTCAGTCTGTCCTAACCCTAACCCTTACTCTGAAATGTATGAAGCCGTTGGCTGATGTGCGTGTCCTACCTGGCTGCTCTTCTTCGGGGACAGGTGAATCACCTGCTCCTGCCTCTGTATGCGGGGGCCACCAGAGTATGGGGGGCCAGACTTGGAGATGGGAGCGTCTGAAAAAAAGACATGGACACACATGCGCACAATTAATACACACACACACACAAATAAAAACAAGAAATGCACATAAGCGAGGTCACATGATTTACTAAAACTTCACACTGAAAGTCGACCCATTCGAAAAGGCTGTATTTTTCTGTCTTTGCACCAAGCTTTTATGTAACTAAACCTGGAGCCATGGCAGGGAAAGGAGCCGTATAATTGCTAAGGTGTTATGTAAAGCAAACAGCGCACAGACACAGATGGTCCTGGAACATTCCGGAACATTCCATTCTGTTCCAGAGGCCTAAGAGAGGGCAGAGAATGGCGCTAATAACATAGCGCTTCTCACGGATACGGTTCGCTCAGTCCGAAAGCTGCTACTCAGCAGCTGCTATCAATGGTGGGCCTGCACCATTCTCTCTCACATTGTGTGGGCTCTTTGACCTTTGACCCCCACACACTGCAGCTACGTCAGACTGCAGGTACACAGCCATTGCCCAGCCATGACCTCATTTGTATTATTTTTTTGAGAACAGAAGGAAGGGCTTTATTGCCTATGCCAGGCATGCCCACAGGAGCTGCCATGGCCTGAGAATACTGATTTAAACAGTAAATAATGTAAATTATTATTATTATTATTATTATTATTATTATTAATTGCATCTAATGAGTAATAGGCAGAACATCAGCTCAGAGGGAGACACACCCTCTCTAATAGGCCAGGTCCTTATTTGTGAGGAGAAATTTAAGGTGCTGGGAGGTAAGAGAAGTGTACACAGACCGCCCGCTCAGGGGTCACATGATCTGCATCAATGTGTTTGCCAGATGGACACAGCAGCACATTATAAAAGGAAGGAGAGAAAGAAAGAGGGAAGAAGAGAAGAAACCCAGGAATGGAAGGACAAAGAAGAAGGAGAGACTAAGCAGAATTAAAACAGAAGAGAGAATCATTGGAGGAAAATCTTATCTCCCTGTATAACAGCTTCCAAGTACACGGTGGTAGGAGGCTTGGACTTAGGAAAACTCATTTGACGACCAGTTGCCCACCCACAGTATCTACCAATTAGCCCAGCCCATCACTGTACTCCACTGCTTACTTATAGAATTACTGTTAGCCCTGAACACTATACAGCACTGTCTTAGTACAACCGCATTATCATTAATCCCAACCACTGTTCCCCACTACCCTTCCCACAGCTTCATCATTAGCCCCACCCACTGTAAACCCCTCCCCCTCATTTGCACTTTGTGGGGGCCTTCTTCACCTGCTGAGCCTCTGTCTCCTCCGCCCCTGGCTCCTCCCCCATCGTCTGACTTTGGCCAGCTGGCTGTGGACTTGCTGCTGCCACTGGTGTCCCCAATGCCAGGTCGATCCACAGAGAGAGGAGAGTGTCTGCTACCCCCAAACCTAAGATATCAAGGGCAGAGAGCATCCATTTTGCCCACATTTTGCTACTCCCCAAGTCTAACAGAAATACAGACCACACACATAGGCATGTGCTACACACGTACACACACCCATACACGCACGCACACAAACACAAGTTCTTGTCAGTGAGAGATTAACAGCCATTTAGCAAACGCTCTTACCCAGAGTGACTTACACAACCTTTTACATAGCATTTACTACATTGCATCCATTTATACAGCTGGATATATAATGAAGCAATGCAGGTTAAGTACCTTGTGTCCTACACAGGAATCAAACCTATGACCTTTCGATTACAAGCGCAGTTCTTTACCCACTATGCTACACCGCCAACCATTCAAAAGAAAATGCCATGGTCTAATGTGGGTACTGTTATTATCAACACTTTTTAAACTCAATGCTGTTTCAGGTTTTAAAGGGAAGCATGCATTTTCAATAAGAGATGCTTTCTCTTTCAGTAATAAGAGCTCAACTTCTTAATGCAAGGTACCAAGGTTTCTCATTAATACCAATATTCTTCAAACAAAAAAGCCATTGAGACTTATTTAATGAGTCTCCATAATAAACATGAAACTTTAATGAAGAGCATTGCTTGGTTTAAAGGCTTAATTTCCATGTTTAATTGCACCATGTGCTACATATACACCCTATCAGAAACATTAAATCAATTTCCTGTTTTAAAATCTGTTTGTAACAATTAGTTTCTCACTAAGCTCATTAGATTTGGTTTCTCATTAATATAGATGAGAACCACTCAACACTGCACTGCACTGAAACAAAATGTAAACATAAATCTATATTAAAGAAGGCTAAATAACAATATGTAGTATCTATAAGACTAAAGCCTTTAACCCTAATAAAGACAGCTACAGAGCAGGACATAATAATAACCATAATTAATTCCTTGCATTTATATAGCGCTTTTCTATGATGAGGGGAAAACTAGCCTCAGCCACCACCAATGTTCAGCACCCACATGGTAGCCATTTTGTGCCAGAACACTCATCACTAAGGTGGAGAGGGAGAGAATGATTTTGAGCCAATTAAAATGGGAGATGATTAGGTGGAAGAAGGTAGAAAGAGCCAGGTTGGGAATTTAGCCAGGATTTTAGCCCCCAACTCTTTGCGATGAGTGTCATGGAATCGTTAGGTTAATGTGTACAGCAGTGTCCCCATTATTGCACTGGGGCTTTGGGGTTTATTTGACCAGAGGGAGGCTCGCCCCCTACTGGCCCACCAATACCACTTCCAGCAGCAACTTAGTTTTCCCAGGAGGTTTCCCATCCAAGTACTAACCAAGCACACACTTCCATAACTGCAGCCATTCGGCAAGAGCAGTATATATGGTGGAACGGCTACTGGCCTACACAAAGACATGCTCTCTGGCACAGGGTGGTTTGGGAGAATGTGGAGGAATGCCACTGATGTTGCGGATTAGAAGTCTTGGTGCGTTTGCGAATCTTACCCTTCGGGCATAGACTTCTGCCGCCAGTGAGCGGGGCCTGTGTCGCTGGAACAGGAGAGGCTGCTGGGAGAGCTGCGGTTGTGCGGCGAACGGCCAATCATCATGGAGGAGGCCAGCGCATAGTTCTCCGAGCCAGGAGAGATCCTGCGAGAGATAGAGAGAGAGCATCATGGAGAGGAAGACAGAGAAAGCGAGAGGGATAGACAAATGGAGAGAAACAGACAGGACAGAGAAAGAGACAAACAGGTTGGTAAAGGAAGAGGCTAACATAGAAATGGTGACGAAACGGTTAAGCCGTCCTTTTCCCTGCGGCTAAGCTAAGTGGTTCTGGGCGCACCTCTTGGGGTCGAGGGGCCGGCCGTCGCTGGACACGCTGCGGGGGATGGCGGGCCGCTCGGCGGACAGCGTCTTGCCCATGCTGCCGCCCAGGCTGACGGCGCGGTTGGGCGTGCCGGCGTGGCTCTGCGGCGAGGCGGTGAGAGACTGCTGCGGGCTGGACGACGTGCGCTGCCACTTGTTGTTGTTGTTGCGGAAGGGGAACTTGTACTCGAACGAGACGCTCTCCGAGCTCGACTTGAAGTCCGATCCCGGCATGTTCTTCAGCTCCGAGCATCCCCTGCAAGAGGTGGAGGTAGCACACTGAATTTACTACATTTCCCAACAGTCTCTGCAAGAGACTCCTAGAAGTCTGTAAAAAGAGTAAGGTTAGCTACACCACAGATTCCACAGACCCAGCTTTACGTAATACTTATACTTTCATGTTATCCCTGTCTTCAAAGCAGAAACATTTAAATTTGATCAATTTAGCAGGAACATTTAAATTTGATAAATTTTTGTGAAATTTTGAGATTGTGAAAAAGAAAACTGTTGCAATAGACACTCTGTAGTTAAAGTGTTGGTTCTGAGGATTCTGAATTCACACAGTCACATCTATTAACTACATCTCCCAGCAGCCCCTGCAAGATGGGAAGGTTACACACTAAATCTACCATGTCTCCCAGAAGTGGAGAAATTCTGCTGCTAAATTTCCCAGCAGTCATTTCAAGAAGATAGTGTCAAACACTGAACTTACATTTCAGAATTTCACTACAGGAGGTTGGCGGGAGGGTACAGTGCAGAGGTGGAAAAACCAGGTTCAGAAAGTAAAATTCCACCTGGATTCCACCTTCCAATCACCTGGATTTCCTAACTAGCACAATTCTTCAGCCAGAAGTCACAACTAGTGAAATCAGCTGGCTGAGTTCATGGGTAAAACGCATAACAGGACTTCCACTTTCCGACCCCCTGGACTTTCCTCCTCTGGTTGATGGCGGCTTGTGAAAACGCGGCGTACCTGCGGGGCGTGGCGTCCTCGTGCGGGGGTATGATCACCACCTTGACGGAGACGGAGGTGCGCAGCAGGTCGATCATCTGCTCGTGCGTCAGCGTCGCCACGGAGACCTTGCAGATCTCCACCAGCCGGCTGCCCTGCCGCAGCCCCGCCTGCCAGGCGTAGCCGTACGGCTCCACCTCCGCCACGATGCCCTCGTAGTTGATGTGGAAGCCCAGCTGGCCCAGCCCGTTCCGCCGCAGGGTCATCTCCGAAGTCTCGCACCCCTTGGTCAGGAGCTGCGGGGGCGAGTGGGGCACTTGGTCACTCTGAGGAGGTTAGGGTTCTGTTACAAAGGCTAGGGTCTGTAACAGTGCGTGGGCTAAATGTTTGTGGAGGTCCGTTAAAGAGTGGGAGTCTAATACACTTCATGGCGTGGGGTCTGTTATAATTTATGGAGGTCGGTTACAATGTGTGAGGTCTGTAACAATGTTGAGGTCTGATTTTATGCTTGGTATTCTATTCCAGCGTGTGGGGTTTGTTAAAGTTCACGGAGGTCTGTTACAATGTTGAGGTTTGATTTTGTGTTTGGTATTCTATTCCAGTGTGCAGGGTCTGTTAAGAGTGTGGACCTCTGTTACATAGTGCAGGGTCTGTTACAAGATAAGGTCCATTTCAGTACATGGAGTCTGTTTTCATGTTTTGTAGTCTGTTCCATTGTATGGTGTCATATCCATTCAGACTCCACCATCCGAGAAATCTCCCCTGATTATATTACCTAGACACTAAAATAGTATCAGTATCTATATGCAGCCATATACCTGAGACTAGCATCAACCGTGACAGTTTATAAAAAGAAAAAGGGCAGTGCATGGGCTTCAGTTTTTAGACTCACTATTTATATTGCATGGATCAGCTGATACACAAGGCAGTGCACAGAGTGAGTCATCCATATGACTACAGATCAGTGGATATATGCATCACACAGGATATCCTAATATAAGCAAACTATAAATGCCACAACAGTAGGCAGCTAAAACCCTCATAGAGATAGGAGCCTTTGAGAAACACTCAGTACTTCCTCTTCCATTGCAGCTAAAATACTAGCCACCATTCTTTAAAATGGACAGCAACATTATCATTGTTGTCATGTCCTGTTCTTTCAAACACTGAATCGCTGATAGCCTATAAAGACAAATGGACACGGTTATCTGGACGGTCAAATAATAATCACTATAATTACTACATGTAGCACTCTACATCTTTCTAAAACCAGACATCGGGGGATGAATTTTAATGCCATTCTAGGAGGTATGACTTCTTGCATGCATCCTTGTGCCTCATTCAAATTGGATCATTTATGTAAGCTTGACCATCTTTGACCATGAATGACTAAAGCTTCAGAGGAACCCTATATATACACATGTACTGGAAGGGTCTTTGTTTTTGTCAGGTTCAGCCTTTCACAAACAGTTTGATAAGATTATGGTCGTTCGCACACATGTCCACTCGCACTGCATTCTGTTACCGTTCTTCACCGGCCGCCACCTCCGCGGCGGCCCGGCGCTCCGGGGCCTCACCTCGAGACGCTTGACGACCTCGCGGAAGTCCTCGGTGTTGTTGTTGACGGAGCGGAGCGCCACGCTCTCCCCGCGCTCGTAGAAGATCTTCATGGAGGCGGGGCTCCCCAGCGTCCAGCCGATGACGTCGCGCACGGCGCAGTTGAACACCACCGCCTTGGCCTCCTGGTCCACCAGGACCAGGAACTCGTTGGAGACGGCCAGCAGGGCCTCCAGCTCGCCGCCGGCGCCGTGGTCCTCCACGTGGACGGGCCAGGTGACCGCGCCCAGGCTGCGGAGCTCCGCCCCCGCGTAGGGCCGGCTCTTCTCCTTGCGCTTGTGCGCCAGCGAGATGAAGGGGAACTTGCCCGACGGGTCGATGGGCGTGTTGGTCACGTGACGCTCCGCCAGGTCGCGCAGGTACTCCTGGCGCGTGCGCGTCGCCATGGCGCGGAACTTCTCCGACTTGTGGGCGGCGTTCTCGCCGTTGATCACCTTGGCCAGCAGGAAGTCCCGGAACACGGTGGACTTGGGGAAGGTGACGTCCTTGGGGATGGGCGGCCCAAAAGAAGGGACATCCCGAGACCTAGCGACTGCCACACTGCGGAGAGACCACAGTAAAACACGGTTATCTGTACTCCAGTTACAGAGACATAAATGGTACTGGTAAACGGACTGCATTTTTCTAGCGCTTTTATCCAAAGCGCTTTACAATTGATGCCTCTCATTTGCCAGAGCAGTTAGGGGTTAGGTGTCTTGCTCAAGGACACTTCGACACACCCAGGGCGGGGTTCGAACCGGCAACCCTCCGACTGCCAGACAACCGCTCTTACCTCCTGAGCTATGTCGCCCCTTGAACTTCAATTCAATAACAAGTTGAATTGAAGTTCAACTGAGAATAGATGAGACTGGCCAGATTAAGAAAGCCAGGCTAGGACTTTTTTTCCAAGGACATTGTTTAATTAGCACTTCGAGTCAGGGTGTCAGTTTAAGATCTCATCAGAAAAAAACCTTAGCACTGCACTGAAAGGCTTTATTATGCTTGAGAAGGCAGCCCCCAGTAGGCCCATCACAACTACATCCAACACCAACCTGGCTTTCCCCAGGTGTCTCATCCAAGTACTAATCAAGCCCAACTCTTCTTAGCTTCATTACCCTGCTCTGCTTAGTTCAGTACTAACTGAGCCCACTGCTACTTAGCTTCAGTTCTAACCAAGCCCAGCCTCACTGCCTTCAGCCATGCCGCCATCTTCATTCATGACGAAATAGCAAGGTGATTATGTAATTAATAATGCATGATACCATATTATTCATGCAATTAATAATGTTCAGAAGGAATAAAAAAATGAACATCCATTAAAAATATCTAAATATTGTAAAATCATTTGTTGTGGAAACTAAAGATTTTTCTCTTGTTTCTGAATACAGAACATTTTAAATGGAATAATTAACACATTTTTAAATGTCGTCTAGATGTGTGGGTTGTCAAGTTTGAGCAGAAAAAACAGAATTGTTGATTTTTTCTTAGGTGTTTTTTTTGTCTCAAAGGGACTGCAGTAGGAGTGGGTTTGGATAGCATCCCCTATTGAAAATACATAATGTGTCTAGGCAAGGGTTTTAACTTCAACTTCCTACCTCTGTACATATCACCCCAACAGCACATACGGTGCATGGACGCAGTTGTTCCCTCTCTAACCTCTCTTCTTCCCTTCTTTTTCACTGATCTACTGGAACGGACAATGACGCTTCCTGTTCTGTCTGGAATGCGAGGAACTTTGGTGGTTACCGCAGTTACGAGGGGTGAGACGCGGTTTGTTCCAACCACATTCTTCCCAGGAGTAGGGGGGGAAGGGAACACCAGTACTGGGATGAGGAGCCAGGCCTCAAACAGGTTTTACAGGCAACACTCTCTCTGTGGATACATCTTTTATCCCTTTCTGTGTGTGTGTATGTGTGTGTGTGTCTGTCTGTCTGTCTGTCTGTGTGTACGTGTGTGTGTGTGTGTTCGTGTGCACGAGTGTATGTGCATGCATATGTGTGTGTGTGTGGATGTGTAGGTGTGTGCATGTGTGTGTGTGTGTGCGTGTGTATTTGCATGTATGTGTTTGTGTGTGTGTGTGAGCATGTGCGATTTAGCGTGTGTGTGTCTGCATTTTTCCACCTTCATTTCTTTTTCCATTGTGTTTTGTATTATGGAATTATGCCACCCACTCCCACATACGTATGAAGCACTGTGACTCAAGCACTTTGACTTAAACACACGCACACCTCTGATGCTCTGGCCAGCAAATGAGCTATTTCACACAATGCAGTTCACACAGCAGGGCCTACTACTGGGAATGGTCTGGAGGATGAAGCAGTTGTGGAATTGCATCATATCCCCCGGGGGGAAGGTCTCTAAAGTGCAAAGAGCTCAGTATTTTTAGACCCCTTTCTCACCAGCTCGGGCTCGGCGAAGCACTCCGGATCTCCGAAACGCAGAATCGTGCATCGTGTGGGTGAACTGCGCTGGATCCGCCGCTCACCCAAGCCCACTCTATCTCAACCCGACGGGACTGGAGAACCTTACGAGCCTTTTAAACAACACGCCGATCCTCAGCGACAGCAGCCACTCCCAACCACCCCGGAGTGGCTATTAAAGAAACATCAGAGGTTCCTTTAACAGAGGCCACCAGCCTCTCAGAGCATATCTAGCGTTTCCAATGATCCCGATCGAATGGATAATCTAGAGCGTACTAGTCCATTAAACAGCGGGGGGCGGCGGCGACGGTGCTGGCCGATTTATGCCGGTGTAACGGCCACTTAAATCCCCCTTCGGGCTGCCCACCTCGAAGCCATTGGGAAGCAATCATCTGAATTAAAGGAGCCGCACGCTCACGTCTCCCAGCTGCACCGCGTTTCAGGTCCAGGTTGCGGTTTCGAGCTCTCTCGCGGTCCATAAAACCACCGGGGGCACGTGGAAAGAAGGTGGAAAGAGCGCTCGAGATGAACACGCCGCTGCTCTGCGACCCTCCAGCCTGGTTCTCGCACTCGGCGATGGAATACGCCTAATTATACAGGCAGAGGTGTCAGGGCCCGTCTCAAGGCTAAACTAACTCAAGGGCGTCTGCTCAGGTGCCTGAATATTTCGCGAGCGAGGGAGAGGAGAAGATTAAAGCCGTCCCTGAGGGTGCCCGGGAGGAGGTGTGTGTGGGAGTGACGGGAGGACTGCGTCGAGAACAGATCACAGGTTTCTGCTGGGATGGGGCGCGTCGAGCCACCCCCCGGTTTCTCGGACTGGGCGCGTCGCGAGGCCGACCCCGCGCTCTTCTCGATCTTCGTTCGGCTCGCGCTACGGTCGCGAGCGCCGCGCCGCGTCTCTCTCCCGAACGCAACCCGGTACATTCTGCGTGGGAATTAGGCCGTCCCCCGGGGAACGATTAAAGCAGCATGCTGTAAACCTGATTAGCAATTAGCACATCCATTAGCGCCGCGCTCAAGGGGCGGGAGAGAACCGGGGGAAAGGACGGAAGGAGGCAGAGAGAGAGAGACGAGGTCTGAGCTTCGCTCCGCTTCTTCCAGAAGGAGGAGTGCGCACGTGCTCTCGGCACCTCCCTCCTGTCTCTTTGTTCTGCGCTTGGTGCAGGGTACGGCCATTAGCATTAAACAGCGGCCCCCGCGGCTAAATAGGCCCGCAGGGAAGGAGGAAGTTCCCCATAACAAAAGCCTGAGGAAATGCTGACTGTTCCAGCCCTGGCTGGTAGCTCCGCAGGGAGAGGCGTAATTGGCGATTCCCACGCCTGGCGTATGAGAGGGGTTCAGATGGTTCGGGGTTCGCGTTTCATCGATATCTAGCGATCCCCGTTGATTGATCAGGAACCTGTGGGCTGCATGTTGAAACTGCGTATAAAAGGTCTTCCTCCAACTCCACTCTTTGCAAGCTTAACTGTAGTCTGTGGTGTGAAAAGAAGCAGCTGGTGTTTCAGGGGAGAACCGCGGCTGTCTGCACTCTCCAGAATCAGCAGTGGGGTTCGCACATGAACGCGGTTGCAGTTGCAGACAGTTCCAAATTAGGGTGAGAACTGGACATGTTCAACCCCACATTGGGCACCAAAAATAATAAAAAAATAAAATAAAATTAGATGAGTGGGCAGGAGCTCTGTAGACCCGCCCTAACCTGGCGATCATTCACAACTCTGAGCTCAAGTGTTGGGGAAAGGGTGTGGGGATCTGGCGAGAATGTGACACTAACATCCTCAAAACATTATCACAACGTCCCCATAACTATCCCATAATGTCCAAGTAACACATTCATAATGTCTCCTCATAACATCGTCCAAAGGATTTTAGTGTTTAAGTGACTAAAAATGGGTTAATGGCCAAAGTATGAGTATGAGAGGGGGTTAGGGAAGATGTTTAGAATCCTGTGTATTATAGTATGTCTATTAATCCTGTGTATATTAATGGACAACTATTCCGATGTCCGTTAATTACAGAATAACAGGGTGTGGCCAGTAAGGAATGCATGGTTTAGCATGTAGCGTGCGGCCCGGCGTGTGACCTCTCTCACCTGTAGCAGGTGTTGTCGGAGCAGGGGTTGTGCGCCCGCACCACGACGAAGACGTGCTGGAAGTGGGAGCGGATGTTCTTCGGGGTGAAGGGCTGGGCACCGGGCTCCTGGAACACGATGGTGACGATGTCGTTGCCGATGTGCCGCTTCCTTAGCAACTGCGAAGGGGGAGGGAGCAGGGTGGGGAGAGAGGCTTAGAGCCCTGAGGTCGATCTCCCCACGGGTCACTGCTTTCGTATTCTTAACCAGTTGACTTTCCCAGGAAGACACAATCGCCCAATCAATCAAGTAATCTACAAACCAACCAATCACCCCACCAATCAATGACAATCAACAAATCAGTCAATCAATAAAAAAGGCAACCGACCAATCCACCCACCAATCAATGAATTAATCCGTCAATTAAAAAAATGTAATCAACCAGTCAACCCATAAATCATTGTCACTTAAATCTAGCATACATTTTCCCAAGAGGACTGGAAAAGCGAAATTGAGATATTATTTCTTGTTCCCCTGAAACGATAGCTGACTTGAGAGACACTCCTGGTAAAAAAAAAAAAGAAAACAAACTGTGGAAAAGAAACAAGCAAGAGCTGTGTGGTTCCACTGCCAACTGTAAGATTAAACACGTCATGAAATGGAGCAAGGAGTGCAAACTACTCTAATGTGCCAAAGGGCAGCAATAACTCCAGAAATGTGGTCAGTGCTTTTCCTGTAGAGTAGTAGGGAGTGGTCAGTGCTTTACCTGCTGCTTGTTGTTGGGGGTGTAGGGCAGCATGGTGGACACATGGAACATGATCTCGTAGTCCTTGTAGGTTGTGTACAGGGAGTGGGTCCCTGTAGAATCGGCTGCGACAAAAACAACATAGCATTACCAAAATAGCCCAGACACCCCTCGCAAGACCCAGATGCCCCTAAGCCTGCAGCCACAAAAAGCCTTTATTGTTTTATAAAAGACAGTCCAACCTCCTTTGCTTTATTCAGATGGGAGAGCAGAGAGGGTAACAGATAGAGAAGGGTTCGCAAAAAAAGTAGCATGGCAGGGGTTCAAACCCCAAAAACCCACAGGCATATTTGTATCTTGATAGACTGCACCACACATCTCCCCAGACTCCCATTTGTTAGTGAGATACCCCAAACCCCAGAGCCTTTACAGATCAGTGATCATTTAGTGGCAGAATTAATCCATTATGACATGTTCAGGCAGCAGTGGTCATAGTCCATACTGTCTGACCCTGTCTGCTTATGGTAATGAAACATCAATAGGAGCCGATGCCTTCAGAGATCCTGAATTAGGAGTTTGGCGTGCATCCACTTCTGGCTTCTAATGATATCTGACACCGGGTGCCCTGAGAGATCAAAATGAGCCTTAGCCTGCTTACTTCCCCTCGTCGTTCCGTGGCTCGGATAGAGTCGCATTCGTAGGGGAGAGGTGGGGGTGGGGGAGAAAATATCAACAAATGTAATTAAGTGTGTGATTTCGGTAATGGAGGCTTTTTGGTATCGCCACCTCCACAGCAGTGTAACTGTAACGGGGGGGGTAAGCGTCAACTGCACTACATGGTTCACCGATCTCCTCACCCAGGGGGGAGAGATAAAATAAAACAAGGAGTGGGATTTAAAAAGGAGAGGGAGGGAGGGAGAGGAAGAGATTTAAAAAGGAGAGGGAGGGAGAGAGAGAGAGAAAGAAAGAGAGAGAGAGCGAGAGAGTGTGTGAGAGCAAGAGAGAGAGAGAGAGCTGTGGGTGGGAAGAGATAACAGGAGAAAGAGGAGGAAGCAGAGGCTTTTACAGGATTATTACAGGAATTTATAGGAAATTAATAATGATAGCAGTAAAAAAACTCTGTCACAACACAGGCACAACCAGGCAGAATTCAGCTGTTATGCAGCTGTGTTGATAAGGAAAAAATGAATTACAAAATTAATTACAGAGAGACAGAGAAAGTGAGGAACCTTAGTCTTTTAGGTATCCTTCATTGCACAGAACAAAAAGGACAGAAAAAGAGACCTAAATTCACAGAATTAACAAATATATACACTCACACACGCATGCACGCACACACAAAGAAAAAAATAAAATAAAATAAAAACACAAAGAGAGAGATATGTTATATCTGTGTAAAATATATAGTATGTGCATATTAATTGAGAGGTTGCATTGTTAAGTTTTAAGTTAAGTTTTGTTCTGTTATTATTCTTTGTAACATTTGATTCGACAACACAGTGCATGCCATGCAAGAAAAAGCACCTTGAAATTGAAAGTGGAATTGAAATTGAGAGAGAAACTGAGAGAGAAAGAGCGAGAGACTGAGAGAGACTGAGAGAGAGAGAGAGAGAGAGAGAGAGTGCTGTAGGCAGACTGATGAAGGCACAGGGAAGCGTTGCTAGGCAGTGCGGACCCAAGGCTGCTCAGGTTTGTGCTCTGAATTTTACAGCAGCACCCACGCTCTCCGTATGTATGAATCCCAGCACTGTGCCCTCGTGGTCAGACCCATAAACATGACCTTCATGACCAATAGGCAGCTGAGCCTTATCCCAACCGCCGTCTGATTGGGCCATAAACCACGGCCAAGACTGTCGCTGCATATCAAAGATGCTCCACTGCACACTGGCCACACACCGACACCTTATGAATGAAGATGACACCTCAGGAACTATTGTCTGCGACAGCTCGTAAACCACTCCCCCCTGCCCCCACGGAAGTGGGACGTACTCTTGGTGTCCAGCTGGGCGCGGTACTTGTTGAAGCCCTTGAGGCGCACGCGCTCCCCCAGCAGCTGCAGGAACTCCTCCAGGGCGGGGCCGGCCGACTCGTTGTTGTACATCTCCTCCTCGCTGCTCTGGCCCGCCTGGCAGTACATCACCCCCACCTTCAGCTGGAAGCTGAGCTGCAGGCCGAGCACAGAACCAGCCAGAGGGGGTTTAAACCAGAGCCAGCAAGGGCTGACAGGACCAGCACCGGACAAGAGCACTGTTACTGACACTCATCACATCCGCTCATACCTCATCACACTTCATTATATCCGCTCATACCTAATCACACTCCCTCACACCTCATTACCTCGTCACATCCGCTCACACCTCATCACCTTCCCTTACACCTCATCACATTGCCTCACACCTCATCACCACATCACATCCACTCACACCTCATCACCATATCACATCCGCTCACACCTCATAACCTCATCACATCCGCTCACACCTCATCACCACATCACATCCGCTTACACCTCATCACATTCCCTCACACGTCATTACCTCATCACATCTGCTCACACCTCATCACCTTATCACATTCCCTTACACCTCATCACATCCGCTCACACCTCATCACCATATCACATATGCTCACACCTCATCACCATATCACATCCGCTCACACCTCATCACCTTATCACATTCCCTCACACCTCATTACCTCATCACATCCGCTCACACCCTCACCTCAACCTCCATCACACATCGCTCACACCTCATCACTCCACATCACACTCATACCATCACATCCGCTCACACCTCATCAATCACATCCCTCACACTCATCATTCCCTCACACCTCAATTCCATCTCACACACTCATCACCATCACATCTCACCCTCATCACCATCCATCCTACACCTCATACTCACAATCCGCTCACACCTCATCACCACATCACATCCGCTCACACCTCATCAGCTTATCACATTCCCTCACACCTCATCACTGCATCACAACCGCTCACACCTCATCATTCCCGCTCACACCCTATCCATCCGCTCACACCTCATCACACCCGCTCACATCTCACCACATGTGTGACGGTGGCAGTGGTGTTGGAGCGGAGAGTGTGATGAATGTGAGCGGCGGGAGTGTGAGGATGCAGTGTGAGCGCTGTGGGGTGGAGAGCGGAGAGGCTATGAGGTGACAGTAAGTGCCCGTGAGGCAGCATCGGCGGCGGGACACACCCCCTGCTCATCCAGCTTCATCAGCTGCTCGGTGACCTTGGGCGTGTTGAGGGCCAGCCGCAGGCAGTGGGCGTTGAGCTCGGGCACCAGGTACTCCAGGACCTCTTTGAGCGCCAGGCCGCGGGGTGTGCCGTGTTTGGAGGTGGACGGCACGGCGTCCTCCAGGATGGACCCACGCAGTGTGGTCAGCTGCGGACGGAGCACAAGGGGGCGGGGTTACTCAGCGGGTCACCTAACAGCTGTCTGACCTCGCCAAGTGTGCCAGATCCTGTGGTATCTAAACCTCTTCTGTGAGAGACAGCAGAACCTGACCACTCCCTACACCATGCTACAAATACATCTTTATTATTTGAATATATTGCCAAAGCAGTTCAAAAACCAACAACAGTGCTAATGTACATACCACACTGGATCCATTTCTTATTAGTTTTTGTCATTATTTGTATTACCATTTGTATTTTTATTGTCATTTTTTTACATTAATATGTACTTATTATTTTGAAATGTATAAGCCATCTCCATCTCTCGCTCTCTCTCTCTCTTTACCTCTCTCTCCATCATTCTCTCTCTCTTCCTCACGCACAGCAGAGTTAAACTGCCCACACCTACCCACACCTGCCCACTCGCTGGCTTCCTGAATCAGAGGAGCCGTCTCTTTAAACGGGAGCCATAATACGGATCGGGTTCCGCGTTCACAGGAGCGCCGGGTCCCGGCTGAGGAGCCGGCAGCCGGCGGAGAATCCGAGGCGGCGACGAGCCCCCCGCGGGAGGTGCAACATTTAGCGGGGCGGCGAGCTCTGTCAGGGATCGCGAGCGTTGCGTAACCGCGAGGTGGGCGTCGGGGACGGATATTATCGGCGGGCTGCCTCTTGAAGACGCGCTGGACGACGGCGACGGCGGCTTTTTTGGGGGGACGGGGGGGACGGGGTGCGGAGGGCGTGGTGGGGGGGGGGTGGCATGGGGGGGTGGGGGGGGTGTGGAGACGATGGGGGGTGGTGGGGGTGAGGGGGCACGCTCACCTCGCTGGTGCGGAAGATGACCCGGTAGTTGTACTGAGGGCCGTGCTCCTTGTGGTCCTCCAGCTTCTCGCGCCGGAGGCTCACCGCTACCGGGCCCAGGGTCTCGTCCACGCCCAGGTAATTCCAGTGCTCTGAGAGAGGGAGGGAGGGAGGTAGGGAGAGAGAGAGAGGGGGTGAGAGAGGGAGGTAGGGATAGAGAGAGAGAGAGAGGGAGAGAGAGAGGGGAGGGGGAGGCCAGGGCAATCAGACAGACAGAGAGAGAGACATACAGTCAAGCACTTGAGGAAACTAAGGCTTATAATTAACTATAAACCAGGCAAAGGGAGCGTGCTGTTTGAAACAGTGACTGCGTTGCGCCTGCAGAGTCCATGCAGATAAGATCCATACAGAGACTGCACCATGGGAGAGACTACACCATGGGAGAGACTACACCATGGGAGAGAATGCACCATGGGAGAGACTGCAACATGGGGGAGACTGCACCATGGGAGAGACTACACCATGGGGGAGACCGCACCATGGGAGAGACTGCACCATGGGAGAGAATGCACCATGGGAGAGACTGCACCATGGGAGAGACTGCACCATGGGAGAGACTACACCATAGGAGGGACTGCACCATGGGAGAGACTGCACCATGGGAGAGACTGCACCATGGGAGAGACTACACCATGGGAGAGACTGCACCATGGGAGAGACTGCACCATGGGAGAGACTGCACCATGGGAGAGACCGCACCATGGGAGAGACTGCATCATGGGAGAGACTGCACCATGGGAGAGACTGCATCATGGGAGAGACTGCACCATTGCAGCCAGGAATCTGCCATACCAGGCAAGACTAAGCATGACTGGCCAATTTGAACTTTCTGATCTAGGCAAGGCACACACGACAGTGGAGCGTCAGCTAACACAGCTGGAGGCCCAGAGCCCATTTTCCCTCCTTTTCATTCCGCGATTATCGTCGCACCATCTCCATTTGCCGTGGACATTGTCACAGCAAGAGACGCTCACTTTCATCATAGAAATACGCAGAGCGCATGTGAAATGGCGAAAGCGCGCTTTCCTCCTCACAAATTACATTAATGGCCGCGTGAAGTCGGCCATAGCGGCTTAAAACGACCAACGTCGCGACTCAACGCATCCAGCGCTCTCAACACAGCTAGCCGAGCGGAAAAACAGCCAGTCAATACCAGTGGTGTGCGCGGTGGACGGGCGCGTGTTGACTAATCACATTTTAATGCCGCAGCGCTGCTCCTCCTGTCAAATTTCTGCCTCGTCATCTATGGATTATGACACAGATTTGTGGCAGACGGCTTCCTCTTTAAATCCTAAAAAATTTTTGTGGCGTGCCTGACAGAACCGAACGACTCCACGTTTGCTTATTTCACGGTGACACTGACATCGCGTCAGTGCAACCAGGTGGAGAACGCAGATTTGAGAGAGTAATGCAGAATGTGTGTGTGCGTGTGTGTGGGCGAGAGAGAGAGAAATAGAGGCAGAGAGAAAGAGACAAGAGAGATAGACAGGGAGAGAGAGAGACAGAGAAAGACATAGAGAGAGAGAAAGATGTGTGGAATGCGTTCAGGCAGAACCTGGCTTACTCTCCTGAGAATTATTTTCACCCAGAGCTGAACGCTTCTCTTCTCTATCGATCACTGGATTTTATATCTCTTTTATATCTCCCATTAAGGACACTAGTTTTACTTTCAGCATGAGACTCACTCCTTATTCAATGCTGATTACAGATTTATTTCAAAAAGCATATGTATGAATATTAAAATCTGACTAAAATAAAGAAAGAGAGAAAAGAAATCTTGGTTGGTTCTGGATGATGTCACATTGTGTGGAACCTTGAGTGTTTAAATCTTGAGCCGCTATTATCAACTGATTAAGGAATGAGACTTGCGGAGACCACAGCAAAAGGTAAATATAAAGATCACAGTAAATATTTGGCAGCATAGCACAGCAGGTGTCCTGGGAGTGAACGAGTGGGGAAAGGAATGGTGTATGAGCGAGGCCCTCCCTCCAGGAAGCACAGGGCCAAGGGCACAGAAATACAGCCCAACTGATCGAGCCGCCGACTGCAGCCACCAAATATCATCTAAATATCAACATTGATTACCGTTCCTGCACATTTAATGGCACTGCGCTATAACAGAAGCATAATAGAAGAGCTTGATTCATAGTAGCATTAGCAGTATTGGTATTAGCACTATCATTGTTACTCGTTTCAGTTGTTGTAGAGGGCAAAGCCTTATTGTGCATATATTTTAACCCCGGTACAGGGATGATGGATTATTCAACAGTGCAAATGTGGAATTTGAACTTGTAGATCAACGGTTGATGAGCTATTCATTTCCACCATAGTGCGAGTGAATAAAAAGTACACGGCCAAATTGCTGCATAACAAACAGGAAGCGCTCACCTCGCAGGTAGAAGTACTTCCTGTAGTAGCAGGAACCCAAGTCCACGTGCTCCACGATGTACTGCTTCCCGCGCTCGCTGTGCAGGCCCTGGCCGTCGCGGGGGGCCTCCAGCATGGCCACGCCCGCGTTGGTGAAGTGGTGGCTGGCGGGGGCCTCCAGGGGCCCCTCCTCGCCCTCCCCGGCGGCCGAGCCGCCGGCGCCGATGCCGCCGCCCAGCGAGGAGGGCCTGAGCGTGCGCTCGCCCTCGCCGCCGACCTCGTTGCGGAAGCAGGGGCAGCTGAGCACCAGGTCGTTGGACTTGTCGTCGCCGGGGTCCAGGGCGGGGCCGTCCTTGGCGCTCAGCTCCTCCTGGCTGCCGCAGGGGGAGCTGCAGCCGCCGCCGCCGCCGCCTCCACCCCCGCCACCGCCACTGCCGCCGCTGCCGCCCTGGGCGGAGAGGGAGGGGGAGGCGGAGGCGGCGGACGCGGCGGAGGCGCCGGTGGTGATGTTCTTGCGCTTGACGGCCGCCTGCCGGCTGTGCGCCGCCTGGTTGAGGTCGAACAGGATGCTCTGGACGTCGAAGTGGGCGAAGCCCTTCTGGCAGGTCCACGGCTTCGGGGGCGGGCCGCCGCCGTCCTCGGAGCGGTTGTCCTCGGCGTCGGAGCCCGCCCGGGAGTCGGCGCCCTCGGCCCGGACGCTGCGCAGCTTGCGGAAGATGAACTCGCCGCCCGTCTCCGACTTGGAGCGCCGCTTGGGCGGCTTCTCCCGCTCCTTCAGGCGGCTGGAGGGGCTGCCGCGCTGGGAGCCCGCCGGCCCGCCCTCGGGCAGGTCCAGGGCCGACGGCTTGTGGGCCACGGTCAGCAGCTCGCCCAGCTTCTCCGGGGCGCCGCCGCCGCCGCCGCCGCCGCGCTGGTCCGGGGAGCCGCCGCCGCCGCCGCGGTAGCCCTTGATCATGTCGAAGAAGCTCTCGCCGGAGACGCCGTGCTTGTCGATGGACGAGGTGCTGCCGTACTCGCGGTGGACCGGCGACCAGCCGGAGAAGGACCAGTGCTCGCCGCCGTCGCCGTCCAGCTCGCTGATGGTGATGTCGCTGTTGCTGCGCTGGCGGATGCGGCGCATGCCCTTGCGCGGCGAGCCCATGTAGCCGTCGGGCGACAGGAAGCGGTTGTCCTTGCCGCGGCTGGCCGCGTGCATCTTGTTCTTGAGCGTGTTCTGGATGTTGCGCAGCATGGACGAGTCCTGCGGGCTGATCAGGTGGCCCAGCTTGGAGGACAGGTTGCTCTGCGTCCCGCCCACCGTGCTGGGCGAGTCCGTCTCCACGGTGATGTGCCACACCCCGCCGCCGCCGCCGCCGCCGTCCTTCCTCGGGGGCCAGTCGGCCACGCGGGCCCGCACGCCCATCTTGGGCACGCCGGGCGTGCTCCCGGAGAGGTGGGTGCTCTCGCTGCGGGGCGGCGGCGCACCCCCGTTGGGCAGGCGCAGGCGGCGGGTGTAGAACTCGTCGGTGGCGGGCACCGAGCCGCCGACGGACCGCTCGGTCTGCGAGCGCTTCAGGCTGGTCATGGCGCCCCGGTGTCACCGCCGGCGGGACTGCCACTCGGGCTCAGCGCCGGCCACGGGGGGCATGGGCCGGGGGTCGGCTCCGCGGCGACCGAGGGGGGGGTGGGGTGGTGGAGGGTTTGGGGTTGTTGGGGGGGAGGTTGCGGGGCGGGGCGGTATCAGCTGCTGTCCTCCTTCTTCGGGGGCTCTGACCAATCACTGCTCAGGACCTCGCAGGCAAGCCCTCTTCATCCTGCTCCTGCAAACAGGAAGAGAAGTGTGAACATCCTTTTCTGCTAGAGCTACCTGCTCTCGGTCAGAACTGGTTAATCAAGCGATAGCAGATAAATGACAGATTATGTATTAATAACCATAACCGAGAAGGTTGGAATACCACTGCAGTACACCAAACAAAAAAGAAAAAGAGGTCAGGTGACAGTGAAGCACAGTCGAAGTCCTCCATTAACTGCTGCATGTGAGTACGCGCAAGTGAACACCTTGAATGTGAATATTCTACAAAGAACAGAATAATTTCAGGAAGCTTCAAGTTGCTTTGTCACCTAGGAAACCCATATCGAGAAGCTGCACCCTGAGGAGAGTCTTTTTTTTTTTTGAATGGACCGCACAGTGTCCATGGAGACAGCTCGCATTCCGCACAGGAAGAGCTGCCGAGTCCATCTGGTCCGTGCGTAACCACGGCAGCGCGCTGTTCGCGAACAGCCGGACCAGCGCGCTTTCCACACAGCTACACCAGTGCACTGGTCACACATAGTCATATCAGCTCGTCATTTACACAGGGCCAAGCCAAGCCAAGCCAAGCCAGGCCAGGCCAGGCCAGGAAAGGAGAGTACAGTACTAGGGCCAGGAGCAGGAAGGCAGCAATTAACCCAACATGATGAGCAGAGTCCTTAACCCTGTGAGACCCAGACATGTATAGGTGTATTTTCAGACCTATTTTGTGTGTACTCCAGACATTCTGAGTAACAGTTCAAATATAATACAGTATAGGGCGTATGGAACTGGGAAATGTAGTTCTAAACCGAATGGTGAACTGAATGGCAAATATGGTCTCCCTAGAATGAAAGGAAATGCTGCCTTTTCGCAACACTGAGTCTCAAAGGGTTTAAGGAACCCATACCAACCAAATGGCAACGCTGGGCAGCACGCCCGATAGACAGACTGACACTTCCTGGCTGGGGACTCATCGAATTTGTCTCATTTAATGCCCTTCTCTGCGATTTGTTGCGAAATTGCGAATTGTGCCCAGATTTTCAGATGTTTTCCGCACATATAAGTCTGGGGGGAACTGGTGAATTATCCTTCTCATCTCAGGCGAAGATTCCTGGAATCCTGCATATCGTTGTCTGTGAATATAAATGAATATTCATAAATGCTCACAATTCACTTACAACCTGAGTACAAATTGTATTATTGTGTCAGCATAAATTGCGCAGTTCAAAATATCCCACATTAAACATTAATATTGAACATTCTAATTTGCAAAAATAAAAACTGTTATAGATTATGTAAAGTGGCTTTAAATGTATTCGCGCCTAAAATGGTTAATTTGCTCTTACGAAATTAAACAAGTTTGATTTAAAGGTCAAAATACAAGTGTTCCAAAATAAAAATGCTAAAAAAAATGTAAAATCTCAACATTTTAATAATGCCTGAACAACAAAAAGTAAATGCACATACTTTTCAATTTAAAGTACATGTATTCAATTTCATGAACAATTCCAAAAACACTATATGGTGCATCACTGTGCAGTTCTAATGGAGAAATTACTTATACAGCTCTACTCTCCAGTATATTGCATGGTTCTTTTGCGTCAACCACAAACAGTCTAGGCTTGTAACTGAGGTCTGTAGATTCCCGTGGGCAAACAGACCAGAACATTTTTTCTTCCCATTACCATTTCCTTTCAGACTTGGATGCATGATTTTAATTATGATGCTGGAAGGTCATTTTTCAACCAAGTTTCAACTTCTTAACAGGGCTAAGCCCGCCAGTCACAACCCAGTTGGTTTGGACTTGTACTGGGCATCAACTGTCACAATTGATTTCTTACATTTTAAAGACATGCCCACTGCAGGTGCTCCATTCTGTATAATTATCTCAGGGACAGCTGAATCTTGTTGATGGAGTACAGGAAGACCAGGTTAAAATAGTGCCATCTACTGGCCTTATGTGAATGTGCATGAGTGCCAACGTCCTTGCTATCAAAAACCTCCTCATCCCCCATCACATTTCGCACCGACAGGACTGCAGTACGTGTCACTAAAACAAGAGATGCAGGTATTGTAATAAAAGACAGACAGACACTTCCCACATTCACATAAAGAGGAAACCAGGCGACATTTCTGGAACATTCTGTGGGATATTCTGGAACATTTCCATGGTCTTTCCCGAGCCTCTATGCATCTCCATTATCATTTCTAATAATTTCCCCATGCCTAGTACTTCAGCGGTTTAAAGGACCATAAAAACACTGCCCGGAATTCTGTCCTTATTATTTCAAAGCTGGTGGGAGATGCAAATTACCAAATGAAATTAGCCATGACCGATGCAACGCTCTAAAATGGCAGTACATTTCAAATGCCATTCCTACAAATGACATGTCGGAGGAGCATTATTATTGGTGGTGCAAAGGCAGCAGAGACTCATCCTCGATATATCAGCTTTTCGCACATTCGCCTGGGGAGACGGAGCTGTTTTTAATTCAGCAAAGAATCGCCCACTTGTTTAGTTTCAGATAAAACACGCGGCTTCAAAAGGATAAAGCGAACGGAAGCAGCCGGAGACGACATGAAAGCATCACCGATTCAAGGGAGAAAAAAAAATCTAATTTAATACTTTCCGTCCGTGTTTTTTTTAACCCTATTTCCTTTCTTTAATGCTGCAACTACTGCGCTTCAAATCAAAAAAAGCTTCACCAACCTAGTTTAATGAGTTTGTTCCAATTGAAATGTGCAAATTCCTTTTTTAACATCTTAACATCTTGCGATGGGGACACATTTGTGTATCGCAAATACACTGTCTCCAGACTGAATACGCAGGTCAGCCTTGGTCTATGGGTAAAAGAACACCGGTACTGCATTATACTGTTTTTCTGTGATAGCGTTCTACGTGCGCCCATACAGACACACTCACTTGTCAAACCCTACTTATCTAGAAACAGCCTGGCAAACCACATTAAAAAGCCTTTACTCCATATCCAAGGTAACCAGAAAATACTGCCTCTAACTGGTGATCCAGGAAACTCCTGCTATTTCACTTCACTCTTCTAAGTCCCAGCATTTTGTTCAGCCACAGACAGCAACCACGAAGGCTGATTTAGTTAGCTGAAGCTAGCTTCACTCATTCCACAGAGAGTCCCATGGGCATAAACACGGTTATGAAATTAATGCAGCAGTGGTGGAGTAGACTCAGAACTCTGATTCCAGTCACCAGGGAGGGATCTGATTGGACGGCCAGCATCTGGCAACAGGAAATGAGGTCTGCCTAACACCAATGCATATCCACTAAATGATAATGTGACAATGTACTACATAATAGCAAATACAGATTATAAAACAAAATAGATAAAAACATTTAGGAAGGAATAAACGATATAACGTCTTTCACTTCCAGACAAACCAAGATCTCAAACAGGGGAACCCCAGTGCAGCTGCCCAGCTGATGGGCACAAGAAAGTCAGCCTGGGGTTTGCTCATGGCCATATCTGAAGGAATGTCCTCAGATGTGCACAAGAGAAGAAAGTCAGCCTGGGGTTTGCTCATGGCCATATCCGAAGGTATGTCCTTGGGTGTGCACAAAAGAAGAAAGTCAACCTGGAGTTTGTGCTAGGCCATGTCTGAAGGTATGTCCATGGGTGTGCACAAGAGAAGAAAGTTAGCCTGGGGTTTGCTCATGGCCATATCTGAAGGTATGTCCATGGGTGTGCACAAGAGAAGAAAGTTAGCCTGGGGTTTGCTCGTGGCCGTATCTGAAGGAATGTCTGCGGATGTGCACAAGAGAAGAAAGTCAGCCTGGGGTTTGAGCACAGCCATGTCTGAAGGTAATGTACTCGGGTGTGTTCGGAGAGTGCCGGTATTGGCTAGCTGCGCTCCAGCTCGTTTGCCCTTGCGGCGTTCAAATCCGGGCTGAACAGTTGGCAGATCTTTTCCGGTCTTTTCAGGCTCACCGAATCTGTTCAGGCCCTCGCGCGCGGTGCCGCCGCACGCCTCTTAAGCACTCCAAATCTCACCCGAATCCCGACGGCCGAACCGCCGCGAAAGCAAACGGGCTCGCGGCCGCGGCCACGGCTCGGCGTTTGACATTTGCCGAGATTTGTTCCCCCCCCCCCCTACGTGCTTTCCGCAATCTCTTAATCAAACCCGCCGTTGAGTCGTAAATGTTTCACGGTTGAGGTCGACCTTTAAAAAACCCGCGAAAGAATGACTCAGTTTCAACATTAAGTGCCCCTACAATGAATCAAAGCTATAAAAACAATACATCGCCTGACTTGACTCAATGCCGCGCATAAGCACTGCGTGCGCATAGCACAGAGTTTTCTGGCCTTTGGAGAATGCTATGTGGGCCGGGATGAGAGCGCCATTTCAATTAAGAGTTTATCGCCCAACACACAGTAACATCACACAGCGCCATCGAGCAACAATATTAAACAGCATCATCAGGCAACAGTGTGATAAAATATCATTAAACGGTACCAATACATTGATTCTGATTGGGTTTTCTGTTTTCTGTTTTCTGTAAAGAAGCAATTTTCAGTTTTCGCCTGAACTGTTTTGCAATTTTTGTAATCAAATTTACCGGGTGTGTATGAAATATGTCAGATTCAAACGAGCAACCACATTATCCAAACTGAATAAATTATAGATCATCTACCCAAATGCAAGAAATCATATTCAGTTTGGATTCGGGAAAAAAAGAAAACTATAAACAATTCAGCTGTAATCGTTTTGGAAACATCAAATGAGCAATCACAATTCATCAGCAACACAAACATGGCCCTCTTTTTTTCTGGCCACTACCTATCTGTAGTATGGGGACTGGTATTTCTGCTGTATTCAGATTACATTGCCATATCTGCTCACGCTTCAACAACAGGCTGTTTACAATGAAGATACTATCTGTTTGGCTTTCATGGATATTCCTAAATTGAAATGATGATAAGATATGTATTTATCCACGAGGACATTTTTAATTGATCAAAAACTACGTTCATAAAATCATTTATCGCATCTTTAGCATCATTTTTAGCATTTTTAGTATCTTACGCTAAAGGATTGGGGACTGTGGTGGGTTTCAAATTAAAGCCCCCGTAGCCACACCGCGCTCTTATTGCAGCGCCGTTGAGCAATGTCATCTCCTGTTGTGGGCGTTCACAATCACACTCAGCATGTGTTACCTGTACGTGGCTTAAGCTGAACGGATGTGAGAGACAAACGCTCACTAAATGAGCACAAGTGATATCAATAAGCACAAGCATTCGTCTGGATTGAACGCCCTAACTGAGGCTACCTGTGTTCTAATTACACTGATAGAGGGTGGAGGGGCCCTGGGAGAGGGTGACTGTGGGTTTAGTGTGGGTGTTTGTGGGTCAGTTTCTGTGTGTCAGTGTGGGTGTCTGTGGGTCAGTGTTTGTGGGTCACCATTGGTGTCTGTGAAGATCAGGCTGTTTAAGGCCCTGTGCAGAGAGACTACCCTCCACCGCACCCTCTGCAGCAGAACAAGCACTCAGTAAAGTCGCTTAAACTGAGGAAGAGTTCAGACTGCTGTTTGGCAAAGGGGTCAAAAAGCACTTAAGAGGGTCCCTCTCCAACCATCGCGCCTCTCTACTCCTCCCCCCTCTCTCCCCACCGTCTTCTCTCTCCTCTCTCACCAGCTCCTTCTCTCCTCTCCTCTCTCCTTCTGCACTCCTCCACTACCCCCTCCCTCTCCTCTCCAGTCCGTTCTCTCTGCCTATCTCCGTCTCTCTCCACGCCTGGTACAAGCTGTCCTCAAAGCCCAGAAATGACAGAGCAGGAAAGGAGCGGAGGAGATCGGAAGAAAACAAGGGGCGACAAAGGAGAGGGAGAGAAGGGAGGGCAGCAAAGGAGGGCGAGGGCATTGGAGAGGGGGAGGCGAAGCGGAGATTTCGACTCTCCTCCGTGCTGTCGTCGCAGCGAGAAACACTCCGTAGCACGCCGGCCTGCACTCACGTAAACACACATACACACACACACACACTCACACACACACAAGCTCCTGCAAAGCGCATTTGCAAGACGATCGAACCCCGCGCCGAGCGCATGCAGACGGGAACGAAACCTTTTCTCCCGAGCCGGTAAAAAAAAACCAACAGGATGTGGAAGCGTTTCGGCGGCGCTCACGAAAACTAACATTCCGCTCGCGGAGAATTTTTTTTTTACTCCTACGTACAGTGCGAGCCAGATGGTCGGTCGCGTCGCGACGTGACTCTCTCCTCTTCACGTTCGTCGCTCGCGGCGAAGGCGAAGCGACCGGGGACGGGGGGGGGGGGTTGACGGACGGAGAGCGCGGCGGAGAGAGACGCCGCCCGCCGCGCCCGCCGCTCCTTTCTCGCGGCGAAGCCCTTTGACCGTCAATCACGTCCCGAATCGGGCGCAATCAAGACGCGAGGAGAGGTAATCAGCCCGGAACGGCCCTTTTAACGTGCATTTCTGTTCACTCGAAGACTCCCTTTTTTTTGCGAAAGAGATCCATTCAGAGACCTACAGGAAGGTGCTGCTCCTTCAGAAAGAAGATGACAGGGAACAGATGTGATGACAGGGACACCCCCCCCCCAAAACAGGCCTGGGGGCCAATTAACACAACCTTATTCCCTGTGACATAATTAAAAGCACTCTCACACGACGCCTGAGCTGGACTTTAACAGGCAGCACAGTGCAGCTCACATACAGTATGCACAAGCATTCACACACACACCACCCTCACATATTTCCATAATGAGGAGATTGGAGCAACAAAAAAAGCTCACAGCAAGGTATATAGACAGTAACACTTTGCCTGTGTGGGTACATACAATATATGTAGATATTCTCCTGAAAAAGCATCTTGCACTGTCCTTGCACAGGCACAGCTGAAGCCACGTGTAAACACTGAAGCTCCCTGTTAAGGTAATGGAAAAAGCCCACACCTCTAGGACTGATATTTAACCTTGAATTGCACAACAATGCAATAAAAAAACAACACACTGAAAGGAAAAAAGAAATGTCCTTGATATTCTACACAAGGACACGCACACAAACACATACTGTACAGGTACGCATGCATGTGCACACAAACAGAAACACACGCTCATTCACATACATGCATGCATACACGCACACACAAATACACACACAAACAAACAGACACTTGCATACACACAGACACACACACACTCACTCTCACATACACACACACACACTCACACACTAACACACACACACACACACACACACTCACTCTCTCTCACACACACACACTCACACACTAACACACACACACGCACACACGCATGCACACACACTCACTCTCTCTCTCACACACACACACACACACATGCACACACACTCACTCTCTCTCACACACACACACACACATGCACACACACTCACTCTCTCTCTCACACACACGCACACACACACACCAAATGGAGCCGTGCTGCAGCTCGGTGAGTCATGCCTCGCCTCAGTAGGAGGTGTTGCTCGAGGCTGCGTCAGAGGTCTGGTGGCGCGTACCGCGAGCGCGGGAGCGAGGGAGAGAGCGACGCGCGCGCGCTCTGAGTCACTCCATTCCAGAGGAGCCCTCGTCTCTCCGGAACGTTCCCGCGAAACGTCTCCCGTTTCCCCGCGCGCCGCGGTGCCGCCGCTCCCTGACCTCATCTGCACCACGGCCGGGTAAAAAAAAAAAAAAAACGGAAAGCAATTTACGGAAACGGGCGTTTTTAAAAGGCAGGGAACGTGGAGAAAAGAAAGAAAAAAAACGATCGATCGATACCGCGGAGTTCCGACAGCGGCCAGAGATGCGAACTTTAAATTGGCCGGAAATAAAGAGTGCCTTTAGTGCCCTATTCAGCAACGGGAAGCACCTGGGACTCATTTAGAGGCAAAAGGGCCGTTTTGGCATTTCCCCCCTCTTTCCCCCCCGCGAGAGAACATTTGAAAAGGTGATTGGGCCACGCTTGTCACCGTCTACCCCCCCCAGAGGAATCAGGGTGGGGCTGCTCCTATCCTTGCATCAGGGACCATCAGCAGATTTGTATGGACAGACCAGCAGGAGAGAGCCCAGGGGTCACCCTGATTGTACAGTGGAATGCACAACATGAGGCTAGTACCGCAATAAGGGTGCACAGTCACTGATTAACCGTGGAGTGCCGACTGATTGGACTGTGGCTAAAATCACAGAAGAGCCAAAACAATAACAGCACGCCAGTTAACTTTCCTTTAACATTCCTTCATATGCAGCATCATATAAAGGAATTCTACTACGGATGAGAACTAGTCTAAATACAAATTTGAAGAATTCTATTGGCATCAATATTCAGTTAAGATTCTGATTTCAAATAATTGTGCATTACAGTTAGTAAGCTTATAACTGGAACACTGCGGTGATCAGCAGACGTATTTTAGTTATTTCCTGCATTTAAAGAGTTAAATTATTTCAGATCAGTATTTGTCCCAATTCTGGTATGAAGCCAGGAAATGTTCGTGAGAAAAAAATTTAAAAAGCAGAATAAATTTTGAGAGCTCACATCGCCAAACCTGCAGGGGGCGATAGAGAGGTGATAGACAGATGATGGAGGCATGATCCAAATAATGGAGGAGGATCTCAGGGCTAGTTGAGAAGAAAGTTTAGGGAATTCCCTGACAAACTCAAAAGTGATTAAAAAAAAGAATAAAGGTGTGTTGGGTCCCTCATAGTACCTCCTTCCTTATACCAGAGACTACTCATCTATCACTATATCATATTACTCATAACCACTTCATTACAGGCATGGATGTGCTTGTAGCAAGTGGGATTTCATATAAACCCCTTTTTATGGGATGTAGGATGCAAAATGCATACTAATAACCAATCACAGAGACTGGATGCCCTAATACATTAACATCACAAGTTACGGCTGTTCTTTCCAACACTGCACAGCCAATTTCAACCCGACTCCCTCTGCAGCTTCACAGAAGGTTGAATTCAATGATGGCACACAATGGACTCCATAAAGATCAGGTACATTTATGCTTTTGTTTGCAGGTGAAATACATTTGGGGATCTATCAACTCCCTGGAACTCAGGAACTCAAAAGATCTGGCAGCTGCACTGCGAAGAATGCAAGCCTAATTGGCCAAAACATCAGCAAATTTAATGGTATGGTTAAACATAGAGTTCTTAAGCTTGGCGTTTCACAGTGGCTTGGAGATAAAAACCCATGTTATCCTTATGGAAGTCCCTGTTAGCGACATTAAAGAGGGAACATTACTAATCTCGCTGTGGCTTCTGTGGTCTGTTATTACCCTCTCGACGTGCATGTGATTCAAACTGGAACTGAAAAAATCTTGTGTGTGTGTGTGTGTGCACGCGCGCACACACAGACACGTGACTCAAACTGAAAGAGAAATCACACGCGCACACACACACACACACCTCCCTGGCACTGCCTCCCCGCTGCGAACAGAGAACAGACAGGGCAGCACGTGCGTATTGTACCTGCTTTAAAACACAAAAGGTTCTGGACACCCACGCAGAAATCCGACAGGAGCACAGGGTGTACGCGCAGAAAATGCATTGCCCACGTGCGCTCCTACACAGAAATGCATTATGCACGTGCATTAGGACTCAGAAACGCATTATACGCGTGCATTAGAGCACAGAAATGCATGTAGCGCGCGTAGCAAAACGCGCAAGAACGCGGAGCGTCGGGGGGGGGATAGGAAACAGTCTGCATTCCCACCGGCAGCCCGCGCCGAGCGTGCCGTCTCTACCCAACCCGACGCCGCGCCTCGCAGCCTCCCGCACCGCACTGCACCGCACGCCTAGCGACTCCGGTCCGAGTCCTACCTGCTCATCCGGATCCGCTCACCCCCCAGAACTGCTATTCCTTCAGTTCCCCTGACCCTACAGCAGCTTCCGATGCTCGATCCCTCTGTGGGGGGGGGGGGGGGGGGCGTTTCTTTTGTTCCCGGTTCGGTGAGAGAGACGTCGGGGGGGGGGGGGGGCGAACGGCGCTGATTACATGCAGATGCCGAGCGCGCGGCGCGGAAAGGTTCCGCGGCGGGAATAATCGAGCGAAGGTCCGCGCGGGACCATCAAAGACCGCGAGCCCAGAAGCGCGAGCATAAAGACATTCCCCGGAACGATCTCTAAAGACCACGTGCAGTCGCACGCCGCGGCGCGGCTAATGAAAAAGCCTGAAGAAAGAGGTTTCTCGCTGGCGGTGTTTAATATTAAAGTCCTGCTCCACGAGGGTCTCGGGCTGCCACCAGCGCTCCTGGGTGTCACTAACACGCAGGTACGGCTCTGGAGAGCAAGAGAAAGGGAACGGCATCGCTGGCTCGCAGGATATTAAATGTTTCAGCACCGAATCAGGAATTTGTACGTGCTAAAACCTGAAACAAAGCTAAAATCTGACACCAGAGAAGTACCCACTGCCGTTATACAAAAGGACAGCACAGTCTCGCCTGTGTAATCGGTCCTCGAGCCAGATTATCCCCCCTTCGGGCCTGCATTGGCATACAGGAGATTCAAAGGCATTTAGGGTGATCAGTAATTAACCTTTAGAATTCGCATTTAAGGTCTGCCCTTAATTGCAGGTCCAAAGCAATCTGAAGCTTTATGCAAAAAAGTGAAAAAAAAAGAGAAAAAGTTTAAACACAAGCCCATTACGCAAATAGATTAGCCGGAGCTAATCTAGCTGGCTTTTAAGAGGTATATTTAGAAATGTCTCGCCCTTGCGATCAAATGATTTTCACAGATTATTCAGACTTATTCAGCCAAACCGAGCGCTCTTTAAACACCGTGGGGCCACTACATACCGCAGATTACCGACGCAAAGGAGATTACATTAGCATCGAGAGACGAGATGAAGGGTTTCGCTCTCCGCATAATGGCTTATTTATAGCCCCTTTGACAAGCGATGCAATTAGCTGCCACTTTAGGACCCAGCATACTGCCGCCCGTATACTAATGAGCCGGGGTACCTGAACAGTGCTGCTGGTGGGAGCGAGGCGTCAGCGTTATGAAATGTTTGCGTTGGTAGGCTGACGCTGAAAGTCACTTAGAGGCAATCCTTCCCTCACGAAAACTCCCACGTCAGCGCGCTTCGACTTCGTGCAGATGGGAAAAAAATTGCGTGACTTCAAGGCAGACTGTTTTAGCCTTCCCTATAGCAGAATGCAATTCCGACTGAGGTCCCGGGTATTTATAGCCCCGGATATTGGACGTTTTATGATGACTTCATGCCCGCCGCGACCTCGCTATCCATTCCCTCGCAGTCGAACCGAAGGTGAGAAGCTCTCATGCTCTTTTTTAAATGGCATTTCCATCCGCAAAAGCCCTCTGGCATCCCAAGGGATAAAAATTTCACTGCAGACCCGGTGTTCAGCAGATTGATTGGCTGCGGGTGTTCAGTTGAAATCGTCTAGAGGGCACCATTTTTGGAAATACCTAGTCGGGGGGCTATTAGCATCACCCATCCCATTACGTTCCTCTCAGAGGACTAACTGAAGTAGAGATGTGCAGGTTGGGGTGGGGCAATGATCCCAGTACCAGCAGCAAAGTTCACATTCTCCCCATTTTTTAGGTCTTCTCCAGTTTCTCTCCTCTTCCTATCATTAACCCTTTACTCACTTCACCCCCCCCCCAAGCTCACTCGGGGCTGCACCTTCAACCGGCACCACCCTTCTACAGAGAAGCACATGCCGCTCTTCCCCGAAAAAGATGGTGGCTAAGAAGGATGCTAAAAGGCCCAGAGAGGACTCCTGACTTCACAAGCACCTCTCCGGGGGTCTGTACTTGCAGAGCTACTCAGGATGACTGAGCGGTTTTTTTTCCCCCCCCCAACTGCTTGGTTACCGTAGCGACAGGGTGACACAGGTGTAGCGCAAGCTTCTCCACCCTGTGGCCTAGTGCGTGCTCGTAGTGCAACGCTGGCTCAGACAGCACCGCCGAGGCACCCTACCACCCGGTTTGTCCGCAGTCGCCCACACGCCAACAGTAACTAATGGCTCCCCAACGTTAGACGCTAAACGGGTATTTGCACTCACGCAGCTCGGTACCCCTCGACAACCGCTGCCTCATTAACATTTACGCCCTAGCAACACTGACACAGCAACAAGCAGGCTCAATTCTCAAAATAGCGAGACAGTATAATTAACAGAGCAGCAGAGATGCGGATCGCAACATGTAATTCCCAGCTTTTTGGATGCAAAGACTTGGTCGAGAGCCAAAGACCCGGATTTTCTTGAAGCTGTTCTCAAATCTCTTCATCGTGGCAGTCATTTGCAAGCAAAACAAAGCAGATGTCCCATTTCAAATATGGTCGGCCGGGAGTCACTTGACAACTGTACTGACCCGATGCCAACTCTATCATGGAAGCTGGACTTTCAAAAGATAAATTTATCTTTTTTCATTAATTTTTTTCATTTTATTTCATTTTGAGGCCAACAAATGCAAAATCAACAAAATCAATATTTCTGAAAAACATAAGTCAAATCTTAGGTCAGTGCCTAAGGGCTAAACCAGGCTTGATTACTAAAGGTGAAGAGTTTGTGGGAGTAATATGAATTCAGCTTTTCTGAAAATGTTTAATGTAGCACACTAAACACGATTAGAAACTGAAGCCAGATTGGTGCCTGTGTGCGTGTGTGTGTGTGCCCGCCTGTATTTATGAGTGTGTGCGAGAAAGAGAGACAAATCGATCGATCGATAGTTACACCTGTGGCTTTTAACATGCGTACAGTGATGCAGAAGGAAGCTACTCCATAACTGGCAGAGCGAATGGACTGACCAAATATATCTCACACCTCATTTTATCCCTGTGAGGCACAGAGAAATGAAATCAGTGATTCCAGCGCTACGCTGAAAGAATTCCAAGTAATTATGCTCCGCCAGGCAGTTTGATTATTCACAGTCGAAGCCTAAATCAAGCAGCCACTAAAACTGAAGGGACGCGAAGCAAGCCAGTCTTTCTTAATTCTCTGACTTTCCCTCTCCTTCTGATTAAACACCCGGACACACCTTCACAGAATCTTCAGTACATTCATCAACCTCTAGGAACCCCCCAAACCCCCAACCCACACAAAGAAAATTCAGCCTAGCAATTCACAGATTAAATTCTGTGAATGTAGCATTCTCTTTTGCCAGGACAAAAGAGACAGTGGCTACAACCGCTAACGCTCAGGATAGAGGAACACAATGAACAGAGCTTAGGTTACGCCTTCACTGTGTCTGTCCAATACAATGTCAACTGCGTACAATCCCCTGTGTCCTCAGGTCGGGGTGGTTCCACAAGGGAGCCTGCCCAGATCCCTCTACAAATTATGGTGGTACGGTTCTCGCCACAGAAGGGATGTCAAACGCACGCCACCCGACCCAAATGTGGAACAGACGACTGTGGGGGATCACATTAGGGGAAAGCGGCAGAGTGGTACTGTCCCCTCGATGTGGTATGTACGCATTCATATCACAAGCTGCCTGGAACAGCCGAAATAAGCTACGAGCAAGCAGCGGATCGGTAAACGCTAGCCTTTAAAAGAGGGCCGTGCTCTGCCTTCGCTGCAATCCGGCGCTCGATGCCTTTGAAAGCTGGCACGAATTGGCTGAAATTAATAGAGGCTCCGTGTCCAGCAGGGAGCAGAGGGCAGCGCTAAAGTAGCTCAGTGCTAAAGACTGATTAATGAAATCCAGTCTCTCTCTCTCTCTCCTCTCCCACCCACAGCATTTCTGGACTATGGAGGCTGTCGCAGGACTGTTCATCAGGCAGCCGTTTAAACACTCAGGCCAGGGCAGTCAGGCCAGCTGCCTGGACCCCGGCCAGGGCTGTCAATTTGTCTACCGGGAGCAACGGGTAACCAGAAGGCTACACACAGTCAGTGTGACACAGGAAGTAGACTAGTCCATTTCCATTCTGGGGATGATGGGGGGGGGGGTGGGGGGGAATGTCAGCTTTGGGTAGACTCCCGGATTATGCACGCCAGGCCACGCCTCTAACCAGGAGCGTGTGACGTGTGCCAGTCTGCGGTTTAAACCTGCACCCGAGGCAAGGTGGAGCTGAACTCTTAAAAGCCAGCGCCTTCACTCAGTACGCAAAACATTCCAAACCCGGTAGTCACGTCTGAACGCATCAGAAAATTACAAGATTTGGACAGGAAAACCAGCCCTTACTTATACCCTGGAGCACCTGATCGTTTATGATAAACCACATTGGGAATGAGACCAGGATGACGAAAAAAAGCTGGATTCCATTGTCAGCATAGGTGTAAATTATCCAATGCCACGTGTACACCCAGGTGAGGTGATGTCGATTGAGATGCTTAGGTAAAGGGAAACGCCACATTCGTGTACAGATGAGACGCTGTGGGCAGACAGACGGACGAGCTGGGACGCCTTTCCCCACGGCCTCCTCTCTCCGGAGCAGGGGTGCTCCTCAACATCTGGGTCAGTTTAGAGTTAAAAACAAAATCACAGCTGGAAAATATATGGCCCTGGTCAAACAGAAACAAAAGCAGCTCTGCCATATTAAGTCATTGAAATTCAAGCAAAAATGCCTTTTAGACTCAATGCCGCACATGAGGGGGGGCGACGAGTCGACGCAAAGCCTCCTGTGATGGTTGGGGATTCGCAGACGGAAGGTTTCCGTTCAAAATACGCCGGCACCAGGCCGAGTGCGCCCAATTAACGAAAAAGCCACACTTGGTTAAGGGGCTAAAATTCAGAGACGTTCCCTTTATCCAGAACTGAAAGTCTCTGCACATCCTGTTATTATCAGCTATGCTCAGCCTTACACCACTGCTGCCAAAATATTAATGGAATCTCGGATTTACAGGTTTGTTCATGTGCAACACAGATCCTGGCACACGGAAGACAAATAGGGTTTAAAATACAGATTAGCTTTCCTGCCCTCTGGTGAGACACAAGTCGCTTACTTTTCAAGAACACGCTAATTGCCTAGCAACTTTCATTGCATAATTTTATGCTGGCAATGTAACGAGACTGTTTTGATTCAGGCGGTAGTGTTGTTTTCATTGTACGCAACCTTCTTAAGCTGGGGTGGGACGTGGGAGAAGAATTCAACCGCCACTTTCAGTGACACACATCCATAAGGGCAATAGAGAAGCCAAACACACTCAAAACATGTTCTTAAGCTCCATGGATCATAAGCAGTAAGACTGGGAGCCCTAGAGCCCACGCAAATACTGACAGGTTGAGCCCAAATGTCAACCACCACCATGGAGATCAGCCCAGAGCAAGTCCAGTAGCATGTACAGAAAAGCCTATGCTAATTACACCCCCCCCCTCAGCTGAGGAGCTTGTGACCACCTACACCACCTTGGTTTGACTGGTCTTGGAACATGCATCGCATCTGAACAGGACAATGCGAAAAACAGGAAATAGAATGAATCCATCAACAGTTAACCAAAGAATCACTAGCCCCACCCACTCTTAATGAGCCAGCCAGCAAAGATCCCAGCTTACAGAAACTCACGGCATTACACCTCTGCGAGGCTGTGTCCTGGGGACTGGTCAGATCCCCAGTCGAGGGGCTCAGTAATTGGCTGATTCACACAATCAAGATGAAAGAAGACGGAGTTCATTCAAGCACACACAGACACTATTAAGACAGCCAATCCCATTCCTGGCCCGACTTCATAGCACTGTATTAATGAGAACAGGCTCAGAAGAGAGCGGAGACTCAGAACACATCGGTCATTTTTTTCAGCAGAGACCGTGGACCTTTTGCAATTTTACTTGCTCATATGACAATGTAATATAGTCCTATACTCATATAATAATGATAAGGTCATTTATTGTACTGTACATACTGTCCTTTCCTCAAGATATTGCTATATTGCTATTTTCTCTCGATTCAGTTGACATTACCAAAAATTTTTTAAAAGAAGAAGAAAAAAAAGTACAGGCAAACAGACAATACCCAAATGAGCATGCAATGAATGAATAATTGACAGGTTTTTTTCAGGAATGAGAAAAATGTTATTAGTGTCTGAGGTTGATGGATCGTGGGCTCACAGCAGAAAGGGGGGGGGGGGGGGGGGTAGACAGACATCACACAGAAGAGCCCAGCTCACCAAGACAATAACCTGGAGAAAAATTATGTATGAATTAATATGCACCTTCCAAACTCACAAATAACTGCGGTGCTCATGGGACACGTTCCTTAAATCTCCGCGACACAATGGAAGAAATCTATTGTAATTACCCTGTAGCCACAGGTAATTAAACTGGGGGTGGGGGCGGGGCGGGGGAGGGGGAGTTCTCTGACAGAAAAATTGGACGTTTCAAAAAAGAGCCATTTATGCATTTCATTACGCGTGAACAGTTTTGTGAACAGCTTCTTGTTGTTTCGCGTTCGTCGTCGACGTTACTTCTTGTCGGACTTGTCCGGCCTGCCGAACTCCTCGTTAGCGGCATCATGGGAAATGGAGGCGTTCCACTTCCCGACGGGTCAGTTGGCCAGAAGTCCAAAAAAACAGTCCACTGCATGAAGAATCGGCCGCACTTAAGTGCCACGATGCACATTTTTACATACAAGCACGCGTGCGTGCACGCGCACATGCACAAATGCACACGCGCAAGCGGTGGAAGTATTGGAAGAAGGCCAGGGTTAACTGATTGAACCTCGCCTTCCGCGAGTCCAAAGGGATTCATTTACCTAACCACGCACACGTATAACATCTGTAACCGCAGACTTCGATACGGGCAAATAGAACAGGAAAGATCCTTTATCTGGTTTTCTATCGTTGAGTGTCCTTCAGCTGCGGTTCAGAAGCTTGAATGAGCACGGAAACACTCGCTACAAAGAGTGATGTCACCCCTAGAACGAGGGTACAATTAACTTCCTTTCTGTTCCCTTAGTTCCCAGGATACCACGGTCTCTATCTCAGAAAGACAATAATATCTCCGACAGTGCTGTGTGTAGGGAAAGGGCTGCAATGTGAAAACTCATAGTACACCAAGCCCTGTTACACACGATTCTGTGCGCACATGGTCCATCCAAGGAAATCCAGAGAAGTTCATGCATTTGCCAGGACATATTTATGTCATTTGACTATGTGTAATTATTGCACCTTTACAGTGCCTTCTTCAAGTGTACAACATCTGTGCTCCACTCCGCAGGATTTAAACCTGCAACCTCCTATTCACATAATCCTTTTCGGACCACACCTGATTAACACACAGATGCAAAGAGATGATCTCGTCTGCTCCACGCTTTTTAAAGTCCCTGATATAACCTGGCATGAGTTAGCCTACATTTAATGGACTATTGGTGTTGTACTTAATACTCGCTGGTTGGGAAATGTTGCAATCCAGCTCCGGCACTGTTGCTCACAGAATTCGGGTAGATGTGCTTATGTTCTCTTCCACTGTGAATTGATCTAGTTAAGAGCACCTATATATTGACAATAGCATAGTTAATGGAGTGTATACATCTAATTGGACTGAAAAAAATGAAAAACAACATGTTGAGGCTCAGTGTAAACCAGGGAGGAGTAATTTCAGTGGGAGCAATTATTCCAGTGTAAACCAGTTAGGGGTGATTTAAGGAGAGCGAATCAGGGAGGAGTGATTTCATGCCCTGCTACTTTGGCCCCGCCTCCACAGGCTTGTAGCATCGCATTGTGAAGAGGCCCACTGAAGCGCTCGGCCACACAAACAGCCATTGTTTTTCTGGCATTTTCCACAACCGCCCCTTTTGTTCCTGCTAACTTTTCAAAATTAGGACAGCAAATTAACATATGCCCCCCCACCCTCCATCGCTAGCCGTCAACCGCCCCCGCCCTCCCCCCATGGCATGCCCCCCCCCCTTTCTCCCGCCCCTACACTCATCCTTCCCAGCTCCACCAGCCTGCTTGACGCTCTCCGCAATCACTTCACAACACAAGTGTTAATCTAAAAACATGAGGGCGGAGGGACAGAGAGAGAGAGAGAGAGAGAGACAAAGAGAGAGAGTGAGAGAGAGACCGAGAGAGAGAGAAAGACAGAGAGAGAGAGAGAGAGAGAGACAGAGAGACTGAGAGAGAGAGGGACAGAGACAGAGAGATACAGAAACAGAGAGAGACAGAGAGAGAGAGGGACAGGGAGTATTAATAAGATATAAGCAATGACACAATCTCCTTTTTGAAATAAATGTTTGTATACTTTTCTTAATTATTGTTAAATGTTATATTCGTATGTTTACTGTTTGTTCTACTCATGCTTTGGCAATATGTGTATACATATATACGTCATGCCAATAAAGCTAATTTGAATTTGAGAGAGACAGAGAAAGACTGAGAGACCGAGAGAGACAGAGAGAAAGAGAGAGAGTGAGAGAGAGAGACAGACAGACAGCGAGAGACTGAGAGAGAGACAGAGTGACAGAGAAGGACAGAACAATAGCGGTCTTTTAAGGTTGCGCTGATGCAGGAGGGGGCAGAAGGTTTGCTGGAGCGTACTGTGCCTGCCAATTTTCTGAAGAGCGAAGGGTCGCCTACCCATTTTTCCCCTCAACGCTTCAAAATGCTGCTGGGAAAAATCAGCTGGAGGACTCCAGCATTGCGAGACTGCAGGATGTGAGCTCATGGAGCGATCATTCCTGGAGCTTCAGCCTACAGTAACAAAAGAGGAACTGAACAAAAGGCCTTTTTGTCCTGTCCTGTCCCCCCCCCCCCCCGGCTTCTGATGTTCACAAAAAACCCAAACATACATATTTTCTTCCCAGGAGGAACGTCAGGATAGGGACAGATGGCGACATGCGTAACCCACACTGAGGCTGAGCTTGTAGCATTCATTCAGAGCCACACTGGAACTCAGGCTGTCTCACTTATACAGACCTGCAGTACAGCGAAGTTCAGTCTGTAACAGTCATAAAGGCCTAATCTGGAGTTCAGCCTGTCAGACTCATACACACTTATTCTGGAGTTCATCCTATAACACTCATACAGACCTGATCGGGATTTTAGTCTGTAATACTCATAGAGACTTAATCTGGAGTTCAGTCTGTGACACTTATACATACTTAGCTAGCTGCTCCATAGTGGAAAAGGTGACATTGGTCCCATGGACAGATCAGACCCATTTCTGTCAGCAGACATGCGAGAGGTTCACCATCTGCTCGGTAGGAAAATTCACCTCACTGGCAGCCACAAACCAAGATTTTCAGCTTGTACTTGCATTACAACCACGCCTTTCCAAAGCAGCATGGATAAAATAATGAATGAATACAATGACTCAAACAGGGCACTTACAGGGATGTTACAGTTTTAAGACAGGTCCTCTTCCTGGTCTCTAAGATGTCTGTTTGACCTGAAAAGAAAGCACAGAAACGTATGAACAAGTGATCAAAAGGGTGATTCTAAATAAAATCCTGGATGTCCATACACCATCCAGATTAAATGAGGATGAGTTCCTTATAATTCGCTCCAATAACCGTTCATAGAATAGACATTATGAATACAGAGGCCTGTAAATAAAATCTCAAACAAAGAAATGAATAGGTGGTTTTTCTAATATGTTTCTAAGTTGCTTTTTATCATCGGAGAATGTGAGACCACTCTCGTCAATGTCTTGATGGAGAGAAACTAGTCCACGATGTAGGCCTACATGCACACCTGAACACATCACTGAGTGTAACAGCCTCAGTGAGCATTCCACTCTGCAAACACCACCATCTTAGACACTCCTAATGTTAGGCTTAAACACCGAGGGGAGGCTGATATCTCTTTTCATGCGCCGGTTACGTAACTCCGAACCTCAGTGCGTAAGAGACTTTTCCAGTCCTTGAGTAAGCTAAAATCTGTTGAGACTTTCGTTTTTACTGTGGCCTTTGCTTAACTACTGATTACTGTATCTAATTAGATTTTATAATACTTTTATTATAATATTTTATACTACTTTTATTACTTTGTCACATTTTGTCTTTGATTAGTACATTTTTACTTTTTAGTTTTTAAAAATTCCATATCCTTTGTCTCAAGCATATTATGTTCCATATAGTCTACCTTATTTTATTTCTACTACACTGTTGATTAGATCTATTATTATCACTCTTTTGTTCTGTGAAGCACTTTGTGATTCATTCTATATACAAAATGTATGCAAATAAAGTTCTACTAGTACTAGTAGTAGGTTCAACATATATACAGGGAGACCTCATTAGACTCCTAATTCAAATACAAAGAAATGTATTAAACCAATTAAGCAGCTCTACTTGTATCTGTCAGCAAGAAATAGCTAGTCAGAGAGACCCTGTGCACTGATATGATTACACATATCCCAAAAATGAGCAATGAGCCCATATCAGGGTTAGCCCAAGAAATTGTATCATTGTTTAAAAAAAAAAAAATCTCCAATTACCAAAAGTGCTTAGAGTGCCACTGAAGTCCACTCCAATACCCTCATTCTGTGCAAAGGTATCAAAAAGGTTCATGTTGACGCAAGAATAAACGAAATTACTTTTGTCTTAACAGAGAGAAGCCTAGAAGAATAGAAATTTCTCAAGAACATCATATTAGTGATTAAATATATTATACACTAACACAACTGTTCACCAGCCTGAATAATAATAAAGAAGCCATTGCCTAGAAATTTACAAATGGTTCCCACGATGACACTAATGGTACTGTAGCCAAGATGTCAAAGCTGCTCTGGTACTAGACAATGCCATGTGAGACCTGCACTGCAGGATATGACTCCATTTTATTAGTATTAGAATTTGTATTATCAGAATGAGAATGAGATTTATTAGCCAAGTAAATTTGCACAAACAAGGCACTGGCCTCATAGCCTGGCTCACATACATCACTTAAAACAATACAAAACAGCAACTGCTGCTAAGAGATTGGGAGTAAGGGAAGTTAAAAAAGGGAAATAAAGTATATAAAATAGAATAAAATTGTTGTTACATGGACTAGACTGTGATTAGATGCATCTCTTAAACAAGGCACTCACGGAGGAATGGAACCACCAGTTGAAATTTAATCTAGCTGATAACACTTTCAACACAAATCACAGTGAACGCTACGCAGCCATCAGATGAAAAATAGTTCATATCACCAACTGTTTCAAAAAATATTTGAGTAGGTGTTTTTTTTTTTTCCCTATGCTTTTTATAGCTTGGATTTTGTTTTGTGACTCATCTCAGCAGTATGCAAATGACAAAGGGGGGTGGAGATCACTGTATTTTTGGATGTTTCCAGAGATGTCAACGTCTTCCTTTAATGAATCCTTAAATGAATCACAAAACACTAAAAGCGGGACGCTCCCATAACCGTAATTCAGCAAAGCACCCGGCAGTGTGGTCTACAGATAGTGCTTTGCGATTGTAAAGCGGGGCATCACAAACCCTATAAAGAGTGGAGCTACCATGTTTGGGCATTCACTGGATCATATGAACCAACCAAAAACCTTTGCTCTGCATTGTAAAGAGGAAATTTGTTCAAATCAGCGATCGCACATAACGGCTTCTCTTACTTTGCAGCTTGTGAAGCCTCGCTCTCCCATCTCAGTCCTTCAGCTACAAATCAAGCAACCCAGCTAAGAAAATAACTGGACATGAAGCCTAAAATGGTGGGTGTAAGTTTGAAGACTTTAAAATGAGCAGAGTCCAATGGAACATTCCGGAGTCTGCTGTCCTGTGGGTTATGCCAGGTCCACGTTACCATGTTTTTTTTCATCGGGGCATCAGTTGGCATGATTTTTAAATTCACAAAAAAAGAGACATGTCTTGTGACCATCAGAATATAGCGATTTTAGACTGATCACAGCTTCTCACACACAGGGGCTTCAACTGCTGTGCCATCTTAACGAGCAGTTAATTTAAAAGTCGTTACGCACCACAGGAACCAGTCATGCCGTACTGTCTTTATGAAACGAGGTAAAGGTCAAAGAATGTGGAGAAATTCTTACGGTCTAATAAACGGAATTATCAGCTTGCCTTCGCTAGAGACGACCAGAAAAAGGAAATTCGCAGTTTCCTCTTTTTATTTTTTTTTTTGCTGGAAAGCCCTCGCCATTTTAAGAGGATGTTAACATTTAAGCTGAGCACAGGGTGAATCCGATTCCCAGACTTCACACCCACAGAGTCACGGCTCCAAGGCAAAAAAAAAAAGAGATCCTTTTCTAAACTTCCTGCCGGAATCTGTGACAGACCGCGAAGACTCTCTAGCCTGGTGAGGGATGAGTCATGCCCAGTCATAAACAGGTGTGGGCCTACATTTTTTTTTTTTCACAGTTTATAATAACCTGTCCACTTTTTCCCATTAATCGAAATGACCAATCCCGTTTAAAGACCCACCCCTGTGGCGAGTGTCACTGCATGAAGAGCAAGCACTATAGTCGGACACGCAATCCATGACTCATGTGTGCCTACTGCTTTTATTGTGTCTTCAATATTGCCACTGACAGCATAGATTTTTTTTGCTCACGCACTCGAATGTATCACAAACTATTCCCCACGGCGCACTGTGACAGTCCCTTTGACAAGAGCATTGCATGAAATTAAGCTTGACCGATTATTCTTTCGCGCGAGCCGCCGGATGCAATTTGTCAGGCAGATTTTTACAAGCCTATCGGGTTGGCGCATTCAGAGCTACAGAAGTCTCCCCCCCCACACGGCGTAATCTCGACCCCAACCCTCCTACCTTTCGCGGTGGCCGTTTATACTGGATGCTAACTTAGCGTGAGCTCAAAAGATAGCAAAAGACCCTTGTTGAAAAACTCTCATTTCCTGGTCTTTGAAAGGACAGGAATGGTCGACGCTAATATTTACCAATTCTCTTCCTCGCTATTGTGTACCTGGGCTTCCTGTGAAGGCCCCTCACTGATGCATACAGCACCTTCCCCCATTGACCCCCACCCCCCATCTCAAACGCATCACAGTGGCGGCTTTGAGCTCCTCGCTCCCTCTTCCTGCTTCGCTCCGTTCTGTCGGTTATTTGCAAAACCTTGAATACGGAGGGACTTGCGCTCTACCCTGGAGAGAAACGGCACAGGAACTGCATTCTAATAAAGACGGATCCTGATTTAATTTACCGCACACGCTCTGTATTCAGAGCAGCAGGAACGGTGAGGGCATTAATGTCTTTATGGCGAAGGTAAAGGTAGAAATGAGAAGGGATAAGGGGTCTCGGGCATGAGCCTGGGCAACAGTGGATAGACCCCTGGCTGCCACAGTGCTGTGGTGCCCTTATACTGTACTTCCTACTTTCCCCTTAATATATCAACAGTGGTACATTAAGAATATGGGAATATGTAAGATGTGAAATCATTTGTGACGCATCTTGCCATGAACAAGAGCATCTGCTTAGCATATAAATACTGTAAAGCATTTACTTATTCATTTCAGCTGAGATCAAGCACCTGACGTATAGTCTGATTTAAATTAGGTTTTGAATCTTGTCCTATATATTATGCAAACACTTTATTAAAGATACATGTAAATGAAAAGCTGAAATGTCAAATGAATCTGTACAAACAGCAGTCAAATGTGCCTGCAAACAGACTGAAGCAATGCAAATGCATTGTTATTTTTGCATGGGAGCAAACAGTAGAATCTTCTGGTAAATTCTGATATCTTTGATCTAAAGATCTGTAGGATCTGATATTTCTGTGCGCTCAGAGAAAAGTGGTATTTTTGCACTTGGCCACAACCCACAACCCAGCTATGAATTTTATTTTTGTCAAGGTCCTGCAACCCAAAACACTCACGCCCACCATCTGCCCAAACGATATGAATGACCTCACGCTCGCATTCCTACTAGGCCGTCCGAACGATATGAATGACCTCACACCTCGGTGCTGTCCGCCACCACAATCTCACCTTCACACCATAGGGTTTGGAACATGCTCTGGAGCAGCGTAGGGTATTTTTCCAAGCGATCCTTCATCATTAAGCCGCTTTAAAAACTGTTCATTTCAAATATATGTCGAAAGATTTTTGAGAAGAAGAAAGAAATACACGGTAAATGAACGACGTCATTGTTTTAGTCGTACAAACACACCTCCAACAGCAAAGTTAATTCACAGTTTATCAAACGATTAAATGTAAAGACGCCACACACAGATCAGTAGACAATTAACACCTCAATCAAGTGTAATTAACTGAGAACTCAACTGGAACAAATTTGCTACGCTCACACAGAGTATCACTAGGACACACAGGGTTGGGGGAGCACAGATCCTACCACATAGCCTGAATTCTAGCACCAGAACCCCCTCTTCCCACCTCCCTCCCAGGGCCTCCCCACCTCAGCACTGTCCACAGTGGTGCTCCTTCACGCCCCAGATGGCCCGATCACACCCCTACGTTTCCCTATGTCCAAAGAGCGCTCAGTACTCCAAAAGTATAGGGGTCATGTTTTAGTGGAGTACTCCAAAAGTACTCTACTAAAAGATGACCCCTGTCCCGGAGGAGGAGACTATAGCTTAGTCCTGAACATTCAGCCCTCCTCCACAAACCTCAATTGTATAAAAAGATGTGATGTTCAAGGCTGAAGGATGAAGCCTTGTGAACGTGTTATGAGATTGTTATGAGCCCTGTGGCCTTCAGTAGTGGTTACTGTACCAACGTAAATTCACCATCTCCTCTAAGGAACATTCCTTGTCCTGGCCTTTATTCCAGTCCCCCATGGCCTGCAGCTTTTCACCTCGGTCACGTCCTTCTTCCGTCTGAACCTCAAAGACGGACGGGAGCTACTTTAGAACCTTAACCTTTTCCACAGCACAAAAAGCAAGAAGAATCTGCTGGCGGTTTTCGAGAGGAGAGCTGAACAATCACTCTTGCTCAAGGGCTTTGACTGCAGAGGGACTGGCCTCTTTGCCCTCTAGTGGTTAAAAAAAGTATCACTGCTGTTGCTTTGGTCGGGGAGCCATTCACTGAGGGAAGGAGGGAGGAAATGAGAGACGGTGAGGTGAGAGAAGGACAGGACCGTTTCCTGCAATTGCCTGCAAAGAGTGACCATGGTGAACTGCAGACATGCAGTATATGGGCCTCAGGCACCCATTCTCTCAGCTGAGAGCCTGTCCCTCCTCTCAATAGCCAGCGCCACCCTGTAACAAGCCTGTACGTAATCCCCAAATGACAGGCAGTGTAACCACATTAAATAAATGAAATAAAAATTTAGAAATGAGTTTCCTGTTTACTCAGTTTTACTCAGTTTTATATGTTTAATATAACATTTTCTAATGATCTGAAACCATTCCATGTGATAAATATGCAACGATAGAGGAAATCGCTGTAATGGCATATTCATATAATCAGTATGTTTATTAGAGCTCTCTTCTCTTTGGGATATAACCACAATATGTATTACAGCCAAATCCCCATGAGAATATAACCACCATATTTATTAGAGCTACATTCTCTTGTGGATATAACCACCATATTTATTACAGCACTAATTTATTCTGGAAATAACCTCCATGTTTATCAGAGATCTGTTCTCCAGTGGAAATAACAAAGTTTATCTGAATTTGCCTCTTATGTAGACTATAACCTCCTTGTTTACTGGAACTTTCTGCTTTCCTCACTTTACTCTCTTAATATAAACATCATATTTATATGAGCTTTCCTCTCTTGGTTACTTAAAAATCATGCTTATTAGAGCCTTCATCTCATGCAGATATAACCAGCAGGCTTATCGGAGTTCTATAACCGACATGTTTACTCCAGTTCTCTCCACAAGCCTGTGTCCGCAGCTGGAAGACTGCACCAATGGGCGTAAGAGGTCAGGGTGGACAGAAGGGGCCATTTTCTAAAACGAGCAAATGGAAATTACGCTTTCAAAATGACTGCTTTTCCATCTCTGTGAGTAACTCACGCAAGGGTGGCCTCAAGTCCGGACTGTAGGAGACAGAGCTCTTTTCTTTGATGGAGAGAAGACAAGCGTCGCTTTTCATTTCTCACAAGAGGAGTGTGAAGCATTTTGTTAAAAGCAGCTCATTTTTCTCTGTCTGTTACATCCTACAGTTTTCCTGCTGTCTATACCAACTAAACTGCAGACACCAATTGTGGAAGATAAAAGCTATTCAGCTTTACCACTGGAAAATTACCACAATTATCATTTTAACAAGCATGTTCTTTTTGAATCTTGAAATAATTGTGGCTTTTACAGGGGAAAGCGTCTCAAAAAGAACCTGGGGGAAAGAGCCTAGGGCATATCAATTGTACACACAATTTCTTAAATACTTCATACATAGAGTATGCCCAAACAAACAAAGAGCAGAACAATTGTGTCAAAATTCCCGAACAAATGTGGAATATAGCAGCCATGCAGGCCGTCAAGCTCCGACAGCTGCCTCCAATTCTACGTAAACAGCAGAAAATAATCATCACCTTTCAGTGCCTAAAAAAAGTATTAATGTCAGAGCTCCGAATTCTTTGGGAAATGAATTCCAGCTAAGAGACTAAAAGGCCAGATTTGCAATGATCCTACACTTCCACTGGCATCAAAAAATTAAACAAGGACTATGCCACGCCATGCAAAAATCTCTCATTTGTCTCCTGAACCAAGGATTTGTCTCCTGTCATGTGACAGCTAATTTATAACAGGGCTGTTGGATTACATTTCCAAACCAACAGCTTCCAACTCATACAAGTGAGAAAGTTGGCTGAAAAGAGAGGGCTAAAATGGACCATTAACACCTGAAGTCAGGAGTAATGTTCATCGCTGACAGATCAGGTTAAAGCTCATGAACATACTCCTAGGTGAAGCACAAATGACTGTGTTTTGTGTGGGCACCTAAATCTAGCCAATGGTAGCAACGTGTACGTACGTGCCTTTTCACCAACTCAATCTCCACTAAGCTCCTGCTCATTTAAATGTAAGGGTGACAGCCTTGCCGTCGGTGGCAAAGGGCTTCCGGGCAACATTCAATGGTTTGTATTCCTTTGTTGTTGAAACAATGCAAGAACGCTGCATGACAAAATGATCCCACCTTCTCCACCGCACTCGGCGAAAAAAGGCAAGCTTAAATTTGCATTTCCTTCCACGGTCCTCTTCATTCCTCTCAAGCCTGTCAGTTTGACACCCGACTGAGTGACACCTCCAATTATGCACACGTTTTAATCAAAACAGCGCCTTTGTCTAATGAAGATCAACACGACATGCTTGTTACACCCTTCAAATGGTAGCAAATGAAAGACATGCCGAAACGTGTACGGCATGTCCCAAAACAGCCATGGCAGAGTGAGGTTTTATCAAGAACGATGGGTGGAGCTACAATTAGCTGTCAATCATTGCACTTTTTGAACAAAAAAAAGGTTCTCTCTCTTATTGGTTAAAATTAGCGAGCCACCGATAATATGCAATGAACCTGCTCATTCTCGGTTCAATAAAGCTTTATTGTCTCCACACTTTGACAGGAAGAACATGATCGGCTCAGCTTGTAACCACAAGCACCTGTGTGTGTGTGTGTGTGTGTGTGTGTGTTCCTTACATGGATTAGTTTACCCATTATGTACTCTTGGAGGGTCTACCTTTCTTTAATATGTTTTCCTTAATTCATACAGGCAGAAAGCAGAGAGAGAAGGGATCGCAGGTCAGAGGGCGTCATGGCGGATCACGGAACCACAAGCTGCCCACGAGGACTCACAAATGGCGGCCTAACAGACCGCACAACACGTCGCGCCGAAACCATGGCGCGTTCTTGGAGCTGGTTTCATCATTAGCATGACTGCTCCACCGCGTTATTTTCGCAGTGCAGTCACCAACCGCCCCACCCCCCCCTCCCTACCCACCACCACCGCTCATTCCTATCTGTAACAACCAGCTTGAAACCCACACACTGCGTTGCTACCGATCGCCGTTTTGAAGAGCCAAAAAATCTGGAACCACCGGGAATTCATCGCCGGTGCGGTGTATCATTATTCTGCTGCCGTTGCCAAGGAAACGAGAGGGCGCTCGACTGCGCATCGCGCGCCCGGGAACGGCTGCGCGCGACACGCGCAGACGAGCCGGAGCCCGAGGAGGAGAGGAACAAATCACCCTCAACGCAGAAAGCACGCCTTTAGCACTATTCACCCCCAACATCTGACGGACAGACAGACGCACATAACAGGCCAAACTAGACCTACAGGAGACGGAGGGGTCGTATAAATATAAGAGCTCAGGATCAACTTCTCTGCCTTTCTGTTTGTATTGTTAGCGTAGTTGATCAGTGCAGTCAGGGGCCCACCACATCAAGGCAACGGAAAGACATCGTGATTTATTTCACGAGTCACAACGACGCTTGCCATAACTTTTTTTGGGGGGGAGCGGAGGGGAGGGGTTATTGGAGTTAGTCCCCTTTTATACACATAGCTACCAGAATCAGCAAATGTCAGATGGGTTCAGAAGAACATGTCCACAGACGGTGCTGGCTTGCACTGCCCAAACTGTGCCAATGCCAAATGGGTGTTTGTATGAGGGGGAGGGGGGTTGGAGTTTCAGAATTGCACCCCGCTTCTGCATCAGTGCCCGTAAGCGCATCGACTGGATGGAATATTCAATGAGGTGATTGTGGAAGTTCAGCCATGTGGCTGTCGGGTTGCCGCTTGCCCCTCCGCCCGCCCCCCTGGTGAGTGTGAGCATGTCAGACCCTCCCACTGTCCACTTCCCCCATTCCCAAAACTACACGGTCCTCTCTGCTTTACTTCTGCCTCAGTGGGGAACAACAAAGCCGTACACCATATCAGCATGGCACAAACGACCTTTAACCGACACTGCGGCCCAGCCCACAGGGGGGCTTCCTCCAAATCCAGAATTCGACCGCCACCGGTCTTGCGTGGCCAGGAACAAGATTTAGCCCTAGGCTGTGGAGGGAGATCTCTCAGTGCTCTCTCCCGCTCCCATCCAGCAACAGGACTGTCCACTCTGCCAAGGCAATAACCACTGAACATCCAGACCCTGACCATCTCCAACCGCTGAACATCCAGACCCTGACCATCTCCAACCACTGAACATCCAGACCCTGAGCATCTCCAACCACTGAACATCCAGACCCTGACCATCTCCAACCGCTGAACATCCAGACCCCAGCCATTTCCACATGCTAAAGGTCCCTCTCTACACAGGTCTATATTAAACTCAAAGCCAAGAAAACTCATTTTTCAAAAATAGAAAAAAAAAAAATCATATCCAAATCCTGGAGATTTATTGCACATTAAGTCAAGAAATCCAGCAGACAGCATGCAAACTAGAGCCATTTTGTTGTCTGTATGATAGAGGGGGAAAAAAGTATGCTTTTTTTGGCAGTAAGAAGAGGGAAATAGAGTAAGCTCATTGTTATAAATTCAGCACAGACCTTTTCATACAGTACGTCATAAGGTTATATTATACAACCCAATATGAAGTACCCAAGATCCCCAAGTCTCCTTCATGGTGCATTCTTGGGGCAACTCAGCACGACATTATAAAACACCGCAGGATCCCTTTATTTGTCAGCAATTTATCAGCCCAGCCATTGATGCTGGCATTTTTAACAATAGTGCTGTTGAAAGACTTCTGTGCAGAGACGTCTGTGTGCATTGTGTACAGCAAAAATAAAATATAACACGACGCAATTTTATTCATGGGATGTATTTCCAACTGAAAATTCCATCTTAAACCAGCCTAAGCTGGTCAAGCTGGTTTACGTGGTGTTATTGACACTTTTTGCAGAAACCAGCTATTCACCAGCTGATGAGCCTATATAGTCAGCTAGTCCACTAGTTGACCACTAGCTTACTCTACCAGCTTAACCAGCTTTGACCGGCTGTGTCTAGCTAGAGACCAGCTTTGACCAGCCACAGACCAGCAATGACCAACTAGAAGTGTCGGAAATACAGTTTAAATCATCTCAGAATCCCAGGTGGACTTAGCTGGAATTTCTCGGGAGGTTCATTTTGAAAAAGCAATAAATAGTCTCGTAAATTGATTTTATGTTCATGCAGGAACAATATAATGTGTCCACATTTTTCTGAGAGCATTCTCACAATTTCCGAGTAAGTTTATGCTAACTACTATTATCCAAATGTGTTACTGGGGGTACTTTAGCTCAGGACTCATGGCCACCACAGAGAATGGAACAGACTTGATCATTTCAAATTGTTTTCATGATGAAAACAGATATGTATGGTATCGGCCCATCTTTCCTCATACCATGTTCCACCCAACCCGTTTAGTCCATATTCATATAAATTCCAACCAAAATCTCAATTACTGTTCTTTCCCATGTTGGGTGCTTTGGCATCCACAACAGTGATTCTGGTGAAGAATAACCAACGGTGAATTCTTGTAATGTATGTCATCACGGACAGGCATACAAGGATGAAATGAACAGCTTTATTCAAAGATATTACGCAACAAGCACAGGCGTGAAGCTCAACATATCGACCCAGCGCTGACTTGACACTGTGCAGATTTAAGAAGTCCCTGGGAGAGAAGTAGGACTGAGACTCCTGCTTATTCCTCCCGCTGAGGCGAGTGGGCGTCGCGGCAACGAGCCATTTAACACTTTGACAGCTGCAAGACTCCGCCCCCAAAGTGGAGCTTCCCATAAAACCCTTAATAAATTCAGTTCAGTTCAAATGAGCTATATGGCATTGCAATGAACAGAACTGTGCTCCAAATAAATTAAAGATTTAAACAAATGGCAAGGCACATATATTTTTTGTGCATTGATCTTAAAATATATACAGATCCCTTACACAAAATGTGCAGTAAATTTCAGGTTTGAAGTAAGGATAAAATAGGTAAAAGAACAACGAAGATTTGGTCGTATTTGGCAGACAAAACTCTTCAAAATATAGGATAAACAAGAAAAAAAAATTTTATTAGGTCACTCTAAAGTACAAATTTAAAAGCTACAGTAGGGAAGGGAAGTAGTGAAGCGGGGTTCATGCTTTTTTCTGGTAGCATTTAGTATAATTAATACACGAGTCATTAACAAAAGTTAAAATGTAACTATTATTTTCAATGTGAAACTAGCCATCTGCTTCAGTTTCTGCCTGTGTGTCTGTATAAGCCCTGCAGATGTAAAATGACAGATTTCACGGGTAGTTACTGTTTGCTTTGTTAATTTTTGCCTAGTGAACGGTGAAAATGCTACCTGTGCCTTTTCTTTCCCTGTGTTCATTTCAAGCGTAAGTTATACCTTCCAGGTCTGATTGGATCAGTGGTTATCATCATAGTTATTACGGCTATGACATCTATGAACACCTGGCTGATCTTCTGAGCTGACCTTCACATGGTCTATTGCCGACATAGGACCAGGCAAGTCCCACTGATCCGTCCAATCACCTCAGAGCTGGGGCAACAGTCTGGTTGCACGGCAACCATTCACGCGGTCTCTTCCTTTGCACAATGCCGCGGAGCCAAAAGGTATGACGCAGGGTTCCTCAACCCATCTGTACTCTAGAGTGAAAGTCTGGTCACCTGGAGCACACGCTTGTTCTCGCTGAACGCTCCTCCTCGCCTCCTTCCCCCCACGAGGAGCGGAAAATTGCATTATATAACAGGCGCGGCGTCAAAACCGAGCTGTCTAAAACACACCTCCATTGTTTTCCGTGCAGCACAATACCGCCCACAGTCATTGGCCGGAACCGCTCTGCCTCTGCCTCTCTCCCTTTCAAAAATAAAACGGTGTTTTTCTGCCCACCGTTCGGTTCCGGTGGGAGCCGCGATCAGAGCGCAAACCGCTGGCTGGAGGGTCAACGCCGCAATCATCGCGGACGCCGGCTATATCCGTGCCTCACCTGTTCGTCATTAATGGAGGGAAAGTGCTTCCGTACCGTTTTGCGCTGCAATTTTCAAACCAATAATCAATGCTTCGGGTTGATGCCGGGAAGACGTCGCGAACTCTGCCCCCCACGTGTTCTACGGTATACAAATCTGCTGAATGTCGGAAAGCATGAATGGAATGACTGTCAATCACAACCATTAAAGTGACACACAAAAGGAATAACGGAAGGGCAAGATGATGGATGTATCCGACATGGCCGATGGCCCTTGATGGCAGGCCTGGACGGACTCTTGATTGAGAGGCCAGTTTGTTTGAGTGGCTAGGACGAGTGGACATGGTTATGTTTCTCCCAGGGTAGTGACACACACTTTTTCCTCATAGGGCCTTAGCACAGGATCGTTAGAGCCTACAGCCACCCATCGAAACAGTGGAGCAAACCAGCCAATTAACAGCCACTCACCTCCTCGAGTCTGGCACTAGCCTTGGCACACACCGATAATAAGATTCTCAACCCAAGCAGGCCTTTTACCGTTGTAACCTTGAGCAAGGTACTTTCCTTCAGTATACATCCAGCAGTATAAATGGACACAATGTAAATGCTACGTTAAAAAAGTTGTGTAAGTTGCTCTGGAGTTTAATGTAATGTAATGGGATGTATGAACCAAGCAGCTGCCGACAGTAATTGATACAAACACCTTGAGTGCATGTGAGAGGTGGGTGGTGGGTTATGAGAGCACGGGGTTGGAGAACGAGGTTTGGGAGGGGCGTACAGGTATAGGAGTTCCCTTCCTGTGCACAGCACAAGCAGAAGAACCTGAACGCCCGGTGGGGTGGGCGTGACCGCGACCCGGCTTTGTCCCGCCGCTGAGCGTGCCCAAACAGGACCGGGGCGAGACATCTGCAGCAGCACCTCATCCTCTAGAGAGCTACCGCGGCTCTCCGTCACATTTATCCGCGAGTCCCCTCCCCCCTTCGTCCCTCGCTAAGCTGGGGAGAAGGACAGAAACGACAACCTGCGCGCCCCCAACCCCTACCCCCACCCCCTTGCCACTCCTTACCGTGTTTCTTCCAGTGCCTCCCCGCACACTCTGCAGCACACCCCGATGACTGGTTGAAGCGAACGAAAAACCAGCCATTCTTTTGCACTGCAAAATGAACCACGCCCATTTCCATCACCGTTGACGCGTACATGCACCTGCACTCTAGACCGACAGAAAGCATCTTTAACAACAGATGATTTCAAACCTCTCTCACCTTTCATGGCAACGACACCGGCATTCATTAGAAGGTAATTTGAGAGATCCGCCTGAGGGTAACAATAACAACAGTAATCCCTCCCCGGTGTCTACGGGCGAGAATAGCAATATTTAACTTCCATTTTTATGGAAGTTGCATTGTTTTCGCAGATGCGGTGTGAATGTGAGATAACAGCATGATTGCACAACAGTGGAGGAAGAATCCAAAACACTGAGACACCTCTGTTAATCAACCCATTGTGAAGGAAGCTCTCTCATAGCAAAATCTGACGAGCGCAGATGTTCACGTTTTCCCCTAAATTGGGGTAATTAGATATGAGCTGCATCAGCAGAGAACATTCACCTCTCAATTCCCCTCTTTCTGGCTCTCGTACATCATTTCCCTACCGGTATCCTTCCACAGGAAGCCAAGACCACAATCAGACAAGATACTATAGCAGTGGTAACCAACGCTGTTCCTGGAGATCTACCATCCTGTAGGTTTTCATTTCAACCCTAACATGGCACACCTGATCCTATTAATTAGCAGCTCAACAAGATCTGTATCTGTTGAATGAGGTGAGCTTTGCTAAGGTTAGAGTGAAAACAAACAGGATGGTAGATCTCCAGGAACAGGGTTAGTTACCACTGTACTAGAGAGAACAAAAAGGGAATGGCTTGTTGGTAGCATAGTCACAATTTACGACCGAACGGAACCAGCAAGAGATTCCATGCACCAGCCCAGTGACATTAGTGCTGCCGAATTAACACAAATGCACTAACCTTGCAGAGAACAGCCGTGCAGTTAAGCTTTAATGCTCTGTAAAAGAGATCTTACAACGTGCAGTCACTAGGGGCATAGCCTCAAAGCAGCCTCCTCCATTAAAGTCCTGCAGACTAATAGGAGCAGCTCCAGAATTAAAGCTGCAATCTCCGATTAGATGAGCAATTTAATTATGAGCAGGTTTAAAATAGTGCAAATAAATGCTGAGTTGATATCTGAAATGCATATTTCATGTTACCAGACACAGGTACTTGCATGCGTGTGTGTGTCCATATAACCCCTTGGTGTTCTCTTTGTGTGCATCTGTACGATTGGATTTTAAACAGTATAATATTAGCAGGAGGAAAGAGCAGCGGTTCACACGATTACATAAATATTCCCCGCACTGCCTGCGAAAGAAAGAAACTACAAATCCCAGCTAGCAAATCACCACACTCCATTATAGAATTTACCTGACAGAAAGATCTCCTACTACAAACCTGAGCACAAGAGCCAGGGAAAATGAACGTGTTGCGGGGTAACGAAGCCAGCGCACCAGCATTTATGCAACCCCTCTACACCCCCGCGGCCACTTAACCCCTCTCCCCCTCCATCTCTGGGTCTCCAGGGGCAGACTGTTAGAGCCCGTCCTCTCTGCTCTGCAAGAACATAAGAATACATAATGACAGCAACGGGCCATTCTGCCCATCTAGGCATGTCATTTACTCCAATGAAGTGCCCGACACTGTCCCCCTCTTCCTCTGCAGATAAGTAGAGCATTTCTCTAATGGCTAGGACCACAGCGGTCACACACATAGACGCCCACACACAGACAGTCTTTTTATCACTCTCTCTCTGACTCTCTCTCTCTCTCATACATGCACACACACTCTCCCTTTCTCTCTCTCTCTGTCATGCATATACCCAGCCAAACACATACGCACACATACAGACAATAGCACAGTCACAGAAACAAACAGACAGAGAGACAGACAGATGCACGCACGCACACATCTGTTAATGGCTTGCAGCCCTTTTGACAATAACAAAACACACTGATTATGCTGCACTTCCAGCGCACAAGCCACAGATTTTTACATTCAAATCCCAAGAGCCGTAAACAAATCAGAGGAAGTCAATCGCAGGTCAGGACGGGACCACGTTCGTTTCGGCAGCTTTTTAACGACTCCTGCGCGAAGACAATTGGCCTTGAGAGAATGCACGGTTCCCGGTTAGAGGACCAGGCAGCTGCTCTCGCCCCAGTGGAAACAGCGCAGCTCGGCCAGGGGAACGTTCCACGCAGACATTTCATTCAAATAAGGCTTCCATTAAAGACAGGTGTGCAAACATCCCTCCCAAGATCAGAAAAATAAACGCAAGCGAGGGGGGAAAAAAAAAATGACGCGGGCACGCGCCACGCATGCGGAAGAGGGGACAGGCAGGCGGCTGGCCCCCTGAGGGGGCAAGGCGAGGTGGGGCGGGGCAAAGCGGCGCAGACTCTGAGCTGCGGCTGGCCATCGCGCCACGGGCACGATTCAGGGTACGACAGAGCGGGGCATTCATGAACACGGGCCGCTCTGTCGCCACGCGCTCCTCGCGAAAAACACCAGACTCGCGCCGCCCCCCCCGAGCCAAATCGTTCGGATGCGATGGCGGACTGGGGTCACGGCAGGGTCGCGACGGTCGGTCCGAGACGGACAGGCCGTCGTTCCGTCCTGGCGACCGACCGACGGCAACGACCGCATGGGGAGCTGGAACCACGGCAACGTTCGTGTCCGTGGTTACGAGCCGCGAGCACTCGCGGCCAACCAGATGTGCGCTTGGCTTGCGGTAGTAATTGGACCGCACAGGGCCTTCCTGCTGTGCAGGCCAGCTCAGTGAAAATATCCCCCGATCTTCTGCTACCTCTTTAATGCTGCTGCTCTTAGTCATTACGGTTATATCACTTTTACTGCAGCCTGGCATTCGTAGTTCCCTTTCAGTATCGCCCACTTGTGATTTCCACAATTGCATTTGTTTCCGCGGTGTCACAGTCAATTTGTGCATCTATGCTGCTGCTATTCTAACCTTATCGCATGCACTACGGTTTGAGAGTATGGGAGAGAGCATCTGTTAAATAATTAAATATAAATACAAATAAATGTGTTCTAGGGTGAGCATTACTTTTACTATTTACATTATCTATTCCATTTCTTCCGTAATCACTAAGTGCAATCAGCAATGCAAATAGCAAATTAGGTTTATAATGTTTTCCAAATGCCCTTGCATCCAAAGTAATAAAATGGGATTCCTCCATCTTGGTACAGTCAGGAGAGACTAAAACTTAAAAAGAACTGCTTTCAGCAAAGCTTTTGTTTCAAAATGCAGAAATACTGATCTGCTCTTGAGGGAAATTTAAAAAAGAAAAACAACAGTCAAATGCTTTCGACAGTCAAGGTGAAAAGTTGTTTAATTTCCAAGCATCAGAAATCACAAAGAGCAATGTTTGTGCCTTGTTAGGCCAAGATGACACCTCTAAAAAACAAGAATTAGAACCTATAAATATTCCAGCATCAAAAATACAATGATACAACAATGTTATTTTGGTGCTCATCTGGTAAACAGGCTTTTCTACTTATTACAGTCACAAGAAATAATCCACAATTGAAATGAAAATATGAGCCTTCTGGAAGCTGCCACTTATTTTTAAGCTGTGGGTACAAAATCACTTGTTCTTTGTCTTTCAGAATTAGGGTGAGCCAAATTAGCAAGATGTGACCAAACAGTATAGTTGCCACTGTGGTGAAACGAAGGGCAACTCCGACTCACGACTACACACCATGGTGACGACGTTCACTGTTCCCTGTTCATCCTCGTGAGAACCACCAATGCCCACACTCAATTCCACAGCTACACACAGTGGATATAAAACCCCACCAGAGATCAGATCTGTTTACATCTATCAAATACACAGTCAAGTGAAACGATCATTAAGTTCCTTAAGTGGAGCAAAAATATTAATCAGGCATCGCTACGCATTGGAATCTCCCAGAGACTCAAGGATGCATCCTCCAAGCTCTAAGGAAGTTGATAACTTTTCTTCATGATAACCAACACACCACATGATAAACACCACACTTCAGGTGCAATTCAGACTTAGCTACATCATAATGAACGATTGCCATAAGGAACGTTATAATTTGCGCTAGATGATGCGTCTAAACAGGATGCTGAATGTGTGGGAACTAAAAACCCAAACAATTACACACGTTTTGTCTGGCCTGTTGAAATACTCATTAACCACACCCAAACCCTTCCAGTAAATGTTTATTTAGTGGCTTTGTAAATTGAGGGGTTAGACACAGGTGTGCAAGGTTGTCTGCGTGTGTGTGCGTGTGTGTGTGAGAGAGAGAGAGTGTGTGACTGTAAGTGTGTGCGTGTGCTTCGGCTCTCATAGACAATCATTCCTCTCGGATGCTGACTTTGCTGTCTGTCACCCAGTTGAAAGAGATGACCTTGTCACTATTGTAGGCATTTTCTCCCTCGTTCCATTAGCAGGGACTCTCCAGCCAGCCCCGCCCACAGCGAGCGTGTTCCAATGGCAGAAGAGGGAACACTGTCCCTGGAATGGTAATGCAACCATGGAAACCAGCTCAATTCCCATGTACTTTTCATGAGTCACCAACCCTGACATTAAAATTTGATAAAATGATCAAATTACGTCGTGCTGTATGTACATATGACAAACGTCAAACAGATGTGTGTTTGTCATAGGCTGCTTTTCCCCAAGTATGGTTTAATTAACTATAAATGTGTGATATAATATTTATATGACTCCAAGTTCCTGGCAATATCTGGATAGTAAGGGAGGACAAGAACTTCAAATACTAAAAAACTTGGCAGGCGCACCAAACCTCTCATATGGCAAGTAAGGTTTCAGCGCTATGATTCAAAAAGTTCCAAACTTTGAAGACAAAAAACTCTTTGCTTACCTTTCAAGGCCGTTTATTTTGCTCCTAAGACTTTTGAAAAGAGCTGTGCCCTGGAACCACAGGGGCAACATGGGAGCTTTAAACCACACAAGCGACGTGTCGCCTGTGATGTGGGCAGAACAGAGCGCACGCGCTAGCGGGGTCCGCTCGCGCTGCCAGCTGGACGTAAACCTCCGGCGCGGCGGCCCTCGGGCCGGTCCGGGCCCCCGCACGCAGATCCGAAACGGCCGATGAAAACCGCCTTTTTGGAGTCAGACCCAGACGTTTCTCAGGGACGCGTTTCGTGCAGATCCTGTCGACGTGTTCTCTCCGAGCAGGCAGGAGGCTCGGGGTCAGCCAAAAGTAATTGCTGGGATCAGCAACCCATAAATATAAGATGATATATTAGGAACCCTGGCGAACGGCGGCGGTTTCCTTTCAAAGCGTCATTCCAGCTGAAATGATTTCAATCAAAGAACGTTCTAGATGGATGTTTATATGCAGGCACGACCTCTCCAGATGGAGGCCAGGTTATGACTGTAATTAACCTCTGCACTCCAGGACCTGCCTCAGGACCATGTCACTACCCTGAAGTGCTCAGGTGAGAAAATAACTCCAGTACGTTAGTTATGCTACTAAATTTAGCCACCCAATATGATTCCCTGTGGGAAAAAATGTACTTTCTGCTTCAGAAACGCATAAAGCTCAGCATGCATCAAAAAAATTACAGCTGGTGGAGTAAGATTGAGATTGCTCAACGCGTTTACAGTTGGCGAAAAACTCAAAGCAGGCACCTCCACATGGGTGACATAAGAACACGTTTTAATGAGGTTTAAATACCTTGAAGCTACTGATAAATGAGAAGAGGAAAAAAGAATGTCAAATCATTCACACATGCAATTCTACAATAGTTACCCCAGAGCTGTGCAGTATAAACTCCTAACAAGATTAAATAAAATGAAATAAATAACAAATCACAATGAAAAGTAAAAATAAAATCCAATAAAAAGTAGTAAACTAATAATAACAAATTAACAAATGATACAGGAACGATGCACAATAGAAGTGTAGATAAAACGTGAGACTCGAAATGAATGCCAAGTAATCATGAAAATGTGCGTTTTAAGTCGCTTTCTAAAACTTTCATTAGAGGATGCCTGTCTGGGGAAAGGCAGTCCACAGTTTAGGGCCATAAAAACAAAATGAAGCCTCCCCACTTCTCCCCAAATGTATGAACATCAAAAACCAGCAACTAGACTCAAGTGTCAGTTATACTGTACAGTTTAGCACTGAGCAATTACTTGCTTGGAAAACAAAAGATTTTTTTTATCTGAAATGAGCGTGCAACCAATAAAATTACTTGAGTAGGGAATGTGCGCTGGCTTCGGTTAAAGCTGTTTTGAATAATTTGCAGCTGATCATTTAAAAAAAATTTTTTTTTCTGAGACCAGAAAAAGAGCATGACAACACAGTGCTATTGCTTACCCACTGTGTCGCCCGCATGCAGAACTGCACCCCCTCATTCGACATGTTATGCTGACATCTGCTCCGACTGAAACGTCTACCTGGGCATTTCCTCAAAAAAACGAATCCATGTTACAGCCGTCCGCCTCATTGCCGGCTCAAATCTGCAACGCCAGGGCGCTGCTTTCCCTAGCCTTAGCCTCCTCAGATACGACACCCGTGGAAGCAATGTGACATAATTACGAATCTCATCCTCCGTGCCCACGTGCAGCCCTGGTAGGTCAGCGTGACAAAAAAGGGCTATGGAAACCAAGCAGAACCTGAACTAATCAAGCAGGGCTGGTTCCGGATCGCAAGCGCAGAAAAGTTAAACTAACCGTTCGTGCCGTCTCGTCATTTTCCCCCCCGAAAAGAATTCCCTAAATGAAGTGTGTAAGGCTTTATCTATGAATAACCTATTAAACCAGGCATGCTATGACGGCACGGCTGACTGTGTTATGAAATGTCTAAACCCATACTGTGCTTTATGACTGCCGTGCCACATAGGGAGAGGGATAACTGTGCTAAAATTATTCCAGCGGAGCCGCAGCTGAAAAGCTGTACGAGAGGGCTTTGACAGCGTGGCTACAATATGAGACGGCTGCTTTTTGTGAGACGGAAACCATCTATGTGATCCCAAAGTTTGGCCCCCACCAAGATACCCACAAGCTATACTTAAATTTAAAAACTGCCTTTTTAAAACAGGTGCATGGCCGTCTGAAGTATCCAGTAGGTCGAGCATTTATTTTATCCAAGATGCAGGTTCTCCAGCCTAAGACTCAAGCCTGAACAAGTTCAGTTTTCTTTTTTTTTTTGTTGTGATTCATCACACAGGTGCTCCAACCTGACATAATAACACAAACACTGGTCCTGTCATTTCCATTAATGCCACTGCAGTTCATCAACATTCAAACTGAACAGGTTTGAGTATTTTCCCTACTTGACATCGGCCATTAAATTATTTGTGATAATAAACAGCGAAAATAAACCGCCATTTTCAGTTCTGACATATAAAATTAAGATTTAATGTTGTCAGCTTCAAAGCCGAATACACAGCAATACAGCACAAGGAAAAGAGACACCCTCCCCAAACCCACCACCACCACCACCTCAGCCCAATGCATGAAGCAGCATTACATTTTCAAAATTCTATGATACCGCTTTTGGCAGCCAATCAGCAAACGCCATGCACAAAAAAAAACCTGGCTTAAACGCAACTCTGCAAGGCCACTGCCACAGGCAGTCTGTTAGAACATTTTAGCAGATCACAGCAGTTGCCAGACCAACAAAAAAAAAAGAAAAATAAAAAACGCATTTGACAGCAGGTGTCCACCGCCCTTCGCCCTAATTACAGTGTGGGGCAGGGATGCTAAAACGGCTACTTTTGGTCATGCCTTAGACCTACAGCCTCCTGGCGCTGAAAGGAGCTCACAACGTTCTCATTCCCAGACACTTCAGCCCCCTCAGTCAAGTTAGCCCACGGCTCATCTGCGTTTCGCTGAACAGCTATTCAAGAGGAAAAATGGGCTCCGAAATAGATGTCTTTGTGTCTATTTCTCAACTGTACAACGAGCAGCCAGACAACTTACTGAATCGGGGAAGGCGACATCATTCAAATGAGTGACTCAACATGTTAATTAAACAACTCTGCGATGGCCATAATGCAACGGTTGTAATGCCAATGATTAGCTGCTCCGAAGGTCACAGACAAAAATCCAAATCAGAAAATTGTACTTAAACTTCCAGAACACAGTTCTTTTTGGATGTGCAGCAGACGCAGGTATTTGACTTTGAATGGGAGAAAGAATTCAATGGGGCTGGTTGACATAGCGGGAGCTCGGAGAGAGTGACCACGTAAAGTGATTTGAACTGTGAGCACAATTAAAATCATATAGTGTCCCATTTCACTCTTGCAAATCCTTTAGAATTCCTACATACTCAGAACGCATTTTCAAAGACTTTATGTAATTATTAGTCACGAACAGGCAATTTCAGAAGAAGTATTGCACATTGTAACTGCAGTTCTGTTCCTCTACCCAACAGGTCGCCTACCTTTGTGCACCCACCGAGTACCATGGTAACCTGAGTGTGAATTGACTGGATCACACTGCGTCGCAGAACAGAGGTCCAAAGCTTTACAAAGACTCAAAACCAAACCACCCTGGCCACAAATGTAATGACCTTTAGAATAGCCCGAATGGGGCTTTTCAAATGTAAGAAAATCTGACCAGTCTATATCCGTGCTTGCATCGCCTTCGAATGCAGCAAAATCAGAGGCAGGGCTAAAATTGGAAAAGAACAGAACAGAATTACAATGTGCATGATCATTTGGAAACCCTTGATCCTTGACTGAGGCTGTTAGCATTTCGTAAGAGGCGGGCTCGCGCCGAAGAAATGTCTCGGATAAGTGATTTTCTAGCCTAGCGCTCGCATAAATTTGCGGCCACGGATCGTTCAAAGATTTCGCCCGGAATGGAACAAGAGAGGCAGGCCTGTAATTACCGGGTCGGGAGGAAGCCGCGACATCACCGACTACAGCGAGAACCGCTAATTCATGTCGTTAGCTCAAAAACCGTCTCCCCTTCCAGCACGGCTATGGTGGAATAAGGTCCACAACATTAGCACGGCATATCTTATTCACGGGTTTTCTTCCGTACAACAAGCCGGTGCAATGCAACCGGATTAAAAAGTAGTCGTATTGCTGTGGCAGCATTAAGTGTTTCCGACGAGAAATTCCTGTGCTTGTCATCTTTTCAGGAAGATAAAAGGGGGGACATAAATTCTGTCCTTTGGCCAGCAGAGCAGAGCAGCTGGAAGCCAAGAGACATCGAGCATTAACTGGATCTGGCAGAGCTTTGAGACTTTGTTCCCGAAACTGCTCAAAAAAAGCCCTCCACCAGCAATGTCCTTCCAATGCAATGCATTTAAGATCAAATGACATCTCTTTAAACAATATGGCAGCCTCTTATAAAAATGGAAGACAAAATCAATATACGTGCTGTACTCTACTTATATGTTCAGCTACTAATCTGCATAGTACCCAAAGGTATTGAGATAAGGAGGAGAGATAAAAGCGGTTTGAAGTTGAACTATTCCGCCTGACTTCCGCAGGGTTCCATTAGGAGATGACCCCCAGAAATGTTGGGGTCAATTCTGTTTCAGCTCACTCAGTTTAAGAAATGAATTGAAATTCAATTCTTTAATTAAAATATTCTTGACAAACGTCGTGGGCAATTCAAGAACTGAAGCAACTGAGTGGACGCAAACCCTGGAGCTCGCTGCATTCAACGGATTAGGACCGGTCTCAATACCTAGCCCAATTTCTGCAGAGCAACGTCCAACTTTACACCTGAAATGGAGTCCACACTGAGTGATTTGCACGAGTCGCATTTGCACTTTGACGTATCACCCCTGCTAATCTGGACCCGTCTTTGACTGTGTGGGAGGTCGAGTGGCACAGATAACACACTGAGAAGAAGCCTCCCACTACAATCTGACAGGGTCCTCCCTCATTTCCATTTGTTTCCAAGCCACAAATGGCCCGTTTATGCCCCCTAATGTGTGCCCATTTTCTTGTCCCCCCAGGGGAACCTCTCATGAGCAATGAAGCGAAAAGCATTATCTGGCCCAGCTACCTGCCTTGCTACCTGCAGCAGGTGAGGAAGGCTGAAGCACATCTCCAGCACTCTGTAATGACACAGACTACATTCGTTAACTTCTGCAATTCTTTTCCCAAAAACCATTGTGTTTATTTTTATTGGCATCTTAGTGACCTTTAGTGTTGTTCACCTCAACTTGGCTGCAGCTAACAGAAGTGTAGTTGTTATAGCCTATAAGTTGTGGGTCAAAAGATCCTTCATAAGACTTCAGTGCTTTGCAATGTGTGATGACAGTTGCTCTTGTATATATATATATATATTGCAGTAACACAAGACATTGTACACCACGCTTCATAGTACACCACAACTCAGTGCACAGCTTATACTTTATTAATGAGAAGTGAGTTCACCAGCTGTTTAGGATACATTTTAATTGGCTCCGTACTCTGAAGACAATCACTCTCTGCCATACTGAGAGCATTTTACACCCAAATATTCAAGCCACTCAATTCAGCACTGTTAACATTTTAGATCACCAGCCGTTTCATGCACTGAGCTTCATTCCCCTATGGAGAGAGCAGTCAGGAATGAGACCTCAGCAAATCTGAATTGCCACACCTCCCAGAATTCCCAGTGAGGGATTAAACACTTCCAAACGGGGGTAGTCATCGGCATTCACCACCAGCATTCGCCACGGACCAATCCAATTTGAGAGAGTGATTATCATGTACGGTCAATCAGGAAGATGTTCAAATGTATCAATTATCTCAGGTCTTTCATCTGTTAATTGCGCAATTTTTCACTTGTTAGCAGTAACCTCCATATTTTTGTCTGTTTTGTGCAAACCGAGTGTCAGTTCCGGTCATAGTTTTTACACATAAATTATAGCTTTCTATAAAAATTTTTTTAACTAGGCTTGAATAACTACCATTGGAGCTATAATCCACCAATCTGTTAAATCAAGCAAAATTGAATTCCACAAACAGCTGGAGGTTTTCTACAGTAACACATTACAGCATGGTTACCAAGAGTGTCTGCAATTTCAACAAAGCAAAAAAAAGAAACAATTAGGGGAATTAGGGGAAGTTATGGAAAAAAAGATTATGACTGGAGGAAAACTGTTTCAGCAGAATTTACAAAAATTAACTGAAGAATGAGTCTATTGTCATTAATGGATTCACTTGATTGTCTTGCATGGCTTGAGTTGGGGGTGAATTATGGGACTAAGACTACAGCAAATCAGCCAATGAGGGGGAATTGGTGCATCAGGATTGCCACAGGCAAAAGAACATTATCATAAACACCACATTATAAACTCAAAACAATAAAAAACAATCAAATTTCTTCTTAGTAGCCTAATTTCTCATTTAGTTTAATACAGCCCAGACAGCCTGTTTTATTGTTTATACAGGAATATTGCTATAAAGACTGCTATGCTTAGTTTAAACTGAGCCTGGTTTATCCTGTGAGGGTATAGACCAGGTCTGCTTTCTGATTCAGGCACAATGCCTATCGCATGAGAGTGAACCAAGGCTTTGAGTAACAACCTCTCATGAGAATAACAGTATATCACAAGCCTTTTACCAGCGGAGAGGCTGAATATTACAGCAGGAAAAGCACTACAGCCGGCGCGCAGCAAACTGCATTACAGGTGAGATGGAGGCCAGGCCGGTGCCAGTGATCGACCAAGCGCTACCAAATACCCCCTGTCCTACTTACAGATCTAATAAATGGCCTTTACGTAACGCTGAACAAATATGCAGCACTTTGTCAGCGAGTCATTGCTCCCTTAAATGAGAACTTATTTCATACCCTACGCCTGGTCTCCCACATAGCGCGGCACAAAAATGCCCACTGTAGTCATACGGCACATTATCGTTCTCAGAAAAAAAAGCACCTAAATCCACGCTACGCGCCGATGATTGCTGGTCGAGGTGCACGTGACTGGCATCGCCCTGCATCCACTTGATTTTGAAACACCTATAGAATTCGCTGCCACTCTGCATATGAAACGTGCTTGTTAAGCCTTCAGCCGCCAATCGCGACCCCCCGCCAGCCCCCTTTATTTTTTTTCCTTCCCGCATGTGTTGCGCAACGTGCGCGCAGCCACCTACACACACCGCCTCTACCGTGAGCCGCCGAGCGCTCGGAAACGCTCGCCGAAGCCAGTTCTCCGCGTCCTCGCCGTTCTCGGGGCTGTGGCTTGCCGTGACGCTCGCTGGCCATTGTGCCCGATTAGACATGGCCGCCGGAGCCATTTCGGCTTCGGTCTGCAGCGGTTGGTACCAAGCTAAAGTGGCTGTAATGATGGCAGAGTGCGGGTCTGTATAGGCAATCCTGCTTCTTCCTGTGCCTCCCTTGTTGTGTAAATTAAATAACCTCTCCCTCCCCCCCCCCCCCAGATGAATTGGTCTACCTGAGGCTACCCACCAAGCAGGAGACCACCTACAGCTCTGCAGGCTTACCTGGGCGGGGGCTGCTGGCTACAATGAGCCTGATTAATGTAATTAACTCTCTGAATGAGTGCCAAATTATCAACTAAGGGCCAGGGGCTGGGGCTGTGTGGGCTGGGACCACCACGATGATTGGCGGTTCACTGGTCCCCGCTCTGAATGCCCCCCCCAGTGGCTAACAGGTTGATGGCAGATCAAGGTGAGGGAGGAAGCAGTTATGGGCTCGAACACTTTCCTGCCTCCCTCCCTCCCTCACTCCCTCCCTCCTCTGTTGGACTGATAGATGGATTCTTAGTCATTGACCCACAAGGGCAACTTCTCACAAAAGCACCATCCTCCTCTCTCATCTCTGCTGCCTGTACCGCGCTGTGAACACACCGCCCACACGCCACAGCACCACACAGCGCCATGATGTAACCGACCCAAAGAGAGCAGGAGAGTGCTCCTGCCGCTCCTCACACGGTGTCTTCGCTCACCACCTGACACCTGTGAAGAGCGCCTGGTTGACCAACCCAAAAATGGGACATTGTCAGTTACATTCATTTTGTAGCTATTTTTTTTTTTTGCAGACTCTAATCCAGAGCAATTGACAGGGCTTACATTCTTTATATACAACCAAATTATACAGCTGGATATTTTTACTGAAGCAATTCAGACTAAGTGCCTTGTTCAACGGTACAATAGCAATACCACACCTGGGAATTAAGCCTACCATCTTGGAGCAGCAAACCTGGTTCCCTAACTATTAAGATAAACAGCCACCAGATGCTGTGTATACCTTAACGTTGCCTTGAAATTCCACAACACTACACTGTTAAAGTAGTTGCAAGTCTTCCACAAAAGACAGATTAAATATGTGGGGGCGTACAGGAAATATGTATTTGCTTGCTAGGTTTCAAAACAAAAAAAGCCAATACCATTCATGTTATCGGTTCTAAAGATCAAATGTTTTCCAAAAGCTGTTCTCTAAAAAACAATTGCATTTAAAAATCAACAAAATTAATTTAACCGTGATCACTTGTTGCTATGAGTTTGGAGTATCCTAAGGGCAACAAAATGAACCATGATTTAAGACGTTATTTTCTAAAAAATAAAATAAAATAAAAAAGAAGAAGAAGAAAACTTCAGAAGAAACGTACATTTTCGAACGGTCTAAATACTTGTGGCAAGCTTTGTTATTCACAGAATGAAAAGCTGAGTGGGAGAATGTGCTTCGTCCAATGTTCAAAGATGATGCATTAGTGGCGTTGCATTTTAAATAAATATGTTTTTTTTTTTTAAATAAACAAATAAATAAATAAATAGCATTTTATCACTTCACTAAAAAGCATTTTATGCCATTTCAATTCAAGTGAATGGTTCACGAAATCCAAAAACTAAACATTAACCCAATTAGGCTACCTTTACAGATTATTTAATAACACTCAAACCTAGCTAATACCATAAACCCTCATCCCAAAATACAGTTTTCCACATTTTACTCTGGACTCGAACACTATTACTGAGTTGACCAGTTTAACCACTTCTGCACAGGGACTACGTGTTTTTCATCTGACTAAATGTGCTAGCTGCATTATCTATGTAGAGGCTATTTTACCACGAAAAACAGCAATGCTATGGCTAGATCCATTTTGGATGGTTGTTTTTAAGCAACATAGTTTGCGGTTCGCTGCATTTCGCCGTCTTTGTAGCTTCCCCTGGATTGCTGAAAGTTCTCTGATGTATAGCCTACCTGTCAATTATTTTACAATAAACAATTCAGCCAACTACCGGCAGGTAACAAACATCACATTTCAAACAAACAGTCACTATCTCAGGTACACATTAACAAAACAGTGTAGAAACTGAAACCTATATGCTCTTGGACATCGCAATCGCAGTGTTTTCAACTCACCTCTCTCTCCCGCGGGGGTTCTGATCTAATAGCTAGATAGCTGCAGAATTCCAAGCCTCTCCTCCTTCCCTCGCAATTTCCAGGCGAGCAAAAAATACAGCACAGAACCCCTGCCTTCCTCGGGCTTCAGCTTTTCACCACGATTACTCAAACTGTCCACTGCTCTGAGACGACAGTCCAGTCCATCCCCGTGTCTCCTTGGAAATAATTCTAACTTGGAAGTTCATACAAAGTTGCAGCTCCGCCTCGCTATGCAGCCGATGGAGAGATGAGGTCACCGCAATCCAGCTCCCCCCCCCACACCCCCACTGGAATCTCGCGAGATGGATGGAGTGAATGAAAGTGGGAAAATAACAATACGAGACGAAAAAGGATAAACAAGTCAACGCGAACAAAAGCACCTCCACAGCGTTGCTCTGGCAACAGGAAAATTGCAACGCTGCATGCAACAGGTGATTTACCAACAAGACAAGCTTTAGCCAATATTGCTGGCGAATTCCGGACTGTTATGAGAAAAAAACAACATCTGTTAAATGCTTATTGCCCCATTGCCTTGGATTGCAGATGTAGCCTATGCTGCTTGCACAGTTATGCATGCGTGCCTCTTCTGCTGTCCTTGTTTTCAGAAATTTGTATTCAAATAATTGCTTTAGCGTATAATAATTAAATAATCCACTGAAAACATATTTCAATAGTAGGCTTGCAACTGAAACATAATTATTGTTTCTTCATCAAATTGTTCAATAGCAGGTAGGAATGTACATTGAATGTACCTTGGAACAGCAAACAGATGAAATATCACAATAGAATGTGAACCAAGATAAAAATACAAAACAAACCCTTAGGACTACTCTGATGCGACCAAGACAGGAAACACAGGACATGACAGAAAGGTGTTATATGCTATCTGTACATTCAGTACGCAGGATACATTCTTGAATTCTACCGGGAAAGTTAAATAGCCTATCTAGAGGGTGTTAAATCACGTGGTGATGAAACCATAAATTGAAGGTTAGTCTATGTCTGAAGAGATACTGCTGTGGAACCGTGGAAACTCAGTAGCTAACTCTGTAGCTAAATAGGACATTTAGACTGTCACTGCACGTGTCTTCCGAAGGATCTGGAGTCCGATTAATGTTATTACTGCAGTTACTCAGCAATCTTGGCTGAGCCTACCTTCCACTGCGATATAGTGCTTTAGTCCCATCATTCAGATGTACGTAGCATCATTGAGATCTGTTAATCTAATAGTCTACGACTTGGGCATTTGGGGCATATTTAGCCTATATTGAGATGCAGTGCGTAGCCTACCCTTTGGGGCTTTGTTGTGAAGTAATTTTGCGAACGTGACATATAAGGTCATTGTCGTCTACCTGTCACTGCAGTTCATATCATAGATGTCCGACAGTGTGAATGCAAAAGCGTATACTATACACTAGTCAGTGAATAGCCTACATTGGCTACACTTGCAACGATAACGTTACAGTGTCAAATTACTAAAAGTAGTCTTATCAACGAGAATGAACATCTCACAGAACAGCATAGACTATAGGCCTAATAACAATTTTTATGACCTGGAAGATGAAAAATCACGAAACAGAACGCAGGCTACTGAACGGCATAGCGTAATGTAAGGTTGTTCGTAGTGTAGCCTACTGTGATTGAATTACCGTTTAGGTTTATTTCAGTAGCTATACTTAACAGTCGTATGTGGGTGGGAAAAAACCCCTTTAGCCTACTCTCAATTTATTGTTTGCGGCTATTGCGTAGTGGCTGCATTTACTTCCAATAGGCCTATACTTTGACACATAAATATACTTGAGTGCAGTTATTTATAAGCGATGGAAAAAACACCAATAATAAAAAATATAAACAAAAATCGAAACTGGCCCATGTCTGACTCCTGTACAGAACCTGTATCGTAGACTATCTATCGACATCTGTGGACAGTGAAAATGCGGGAAAGCTCATCACTCCCTCTAGTGTATGACCACGGTACTGCAGCGGTGACCTCTTTGAGTGGATGCCGTCGTGCGGGTTATGGAAGGATGCGGAACGCAGAAGAATAGCCCCTTTGACGAACCTTCCGAGGCTCAGTCAGTCTAATAGGAAATGACAGCAAAAAATTAAAAAGTTGTTTTCGTACACGCATACACACAGGGCCTTTGTTCAGCACACAGAGTGGCTCAATACAAGATGGTTGACTGTAATGAATCACGCTTAATGTTTTGCACCCACACAGCACAGGTGATAAATATTGCTTTTGTATGGAATAGCATACAGTGCGATGTGTGTACTATCATTAGAAAAATAGTGGTGTATTTATGCTTATGGCCTGGTGAAAATCTGGAGCATGCGGCCATCTGAAATGTCAAGCTGAATTTCAGAAGTTATCCTCCAGATGTCTCTGTAGGCAGTCTGACTTCAGGATGAGGTGACAATCAACCAAAAATAATATTTATTTATTTATTTATTTATTTATTTATTTATTTATTTATTTATTTAATAACGAAGATGTGAGCGCCTGTGTGTGTGTGTGTGTGTGTGTGTGTGGAATAATAAGATTCTAGAAAAAAATAGACAATATGAATGAAATACTTTATTTCCCAGGTGTCCAAGGCACTGTTGTGCAAAGGAAAAGAAGAGAGAGTAAAAATCCTTTTTAAAAAAAGCCTTTATTATATTGCCATATTGCATATGAATATCAAAGGAACATAAAATAAAAATAGCCAGCATATTTTGACACCATGGGTATTCATCACAGCCTTGATTTGTTTTCAGATTTCTGGGAAGCCTAGAGGTCATCAGATTGCCTGGGCCAATCAAAAATATGCACTAAAAGTGAAATTGTGTTAAATAACTCCAGCAAGTCTACAATCTCCTTAACCCTTTGAAGTTGGTTTTCTGGAATGTTTTTCTTTTGGAAAAGATTTTTCAATGTTATAGAACTCCATTGCTTTCCATTACTAGTAGTGATTGTTACATCAACATTAGATTGTTCAGTTACGTAAGAACGTTCTAATCATATATTTGTCATCTTACCCCTTAAAGGGTTAAAGCAATTCCAAGTTCAGTAACTGTTGTTAAACCCTAGGGTTTTTAAATTCGATTTTCAATATTCCACCAAAATATTGCACCATTTGATTAATGGAAGCCCCATTTTGTAGAAGCAATGTAATAAACAAACTGAGCCAGACAGAGCTTATGAACGAGCTACCTTGTTTCCACGTCCCAGAACTGCCTGAAACTATCTCAACTACCAAAGGCATAGGGAAATGTAGAATATATTTTCTGTTGTTTATTCAGAACACAATTGCAGTGAATACAGTTGTAGAGAGCTACCTGGCTATTATATTTACATTGCAATAATTGAACAGTCACTCATATCCAGAGCAACAAACAGTAGTGGAGAATATCAGTGTTACTCTCAGTAATATAAAATGCGGTATCACCAAGAAGAAATGAGGCCCATTTATCATCATTAAGTGTAATATTAACTGAACAAATTGCAATTTGTATGGTAACAAGAAGGTACAATTATGCAGATAACCCTACGCAGCTTATAACATTATCCAAAAGGAAGTCCAGGGAAAGAAAGAGAAAAGAAAGGATATTTAAAGGGTCTTTCTCTGCATGAAAAGAGGAAATTGAAATATTAGAGGCGAGAGAGTAAGATACGAATCCTACTTTATGGCTGATACCTTTTCGCTCTTTCTCTCTCTCTCGCTCACTCACTTTGACACTTTGAATAATGAAATTGTCAGTCAACCCTTACGTATGTTGGAATTCACAACAACTATTTTCTTTGCAGTTGCTGCATCACACAATCAGGTCAAGCAGTGGAAATATTCCATATTCCAATATACGAAATATGGAATTATTCCATATTCCAGTCCATATAGGGGGGACCTTCATGGATATTCATGCATAATAAAAACTGGAAAAAAATGATTGGTAGTTTATTCACATACTGTGCCACGGAATTCCATCAGATGAGTGCCACAGTTAACTCTTTGCATGTGACTGAACTGAGGGTGACATTCATATGCAGGAGGCTTAATGACAGCAGCAGTTCAACAACATGAACTTCATTTACATACAATCAAGTTGCGAGGTCAAGGCCAATAAAATGTGCTAATTCATTAGCATGATAATGGACGTGTCCTAATCGCACGGACCCCGGAGCTTGTTAGAGGGCAAAATGTTTCCATTGGGCAACATTAAGTATTCAGACTGTCATCGCTGTCTCATCAGGCTGCTGTATAAAAAGAGGCATTTCCTCAATGATGAGTTCAGACTTTCTATTTTTCATCCTGATCCGAATGGTAATTTATTTGAACTTGTCTTTGACTTATGTTTCAGTAATTATGCAGTCAGGGAAAGGATTCTGGAATGATCCGGGGTCTATTAAGGACAGACACTAGGAATGGCTGCTTCTGTTTTTCTTTTTCTTTTTAAGTCACGAGAGTCACGAGAATGCATGCAGAGGGAGAGAATGGTTCAGGTGCATTTATATTGTCTGGGTGATGATTTGCGATATTGTTCCAAATTGATTGTATTGATCTGAAATTCATCTGAGAAGTGCCCCTCTCTTTCTTACATTTCTGGCAGCACCCATTTTCATGTACTCCCGTTCTATGTAGATTTTTTGGGGTGCAATACAGCCTGTTTAATATTTCGAACTCTAAGCATGTGGTCTTAGTGGATCTAAAGTGGGCTCTGGCATTTAACAAAAAAAAAAAAAAAACACCAGCTGAGCTCATCTGGGCCAACGGTCAGCTCAATCACCCATCGGGTGGTGCTGTGCTAGAATGCAACTATTCAATATTGAACTGTTAAAAATGTTGAAGTAAGGTCGCTGTCCTCTTAGAAGTTCTTTACTGTTATGCATTTTGAAACGAACCGGTTAAATTTGGCATAATTTAAGAATTATTTTAGATTCTATTTATTGTTGTAAGTCTGTCAATGATTTATTTTTATGTATTTTATAACGCCTTCACCCCCCTTTTTCCCCCAGTTTGTTTGATATCATTACTATGAGATACTGGTGTATCATTTAAATGTCTATTGGGGGTTATAAGAACTTAAGATGAAGATTCTATGTTCTTCCATGTCGTCCAGTTGAGTGGTTCGCTGTTTATTTTAGAGGCGTGGTTATCCCATATTGGCTGATGATTTGACTTGGATGTGTTAGCTGAGAAAGCTTTTTGAAAGGATTATTTGGACACAAATGGCTATAATACATATGATTTGTATTATGGCTATAGCAGGAGTAAGACCATTGTTTGGCAGCGAGGTTGCGTTAACGCCCTGGCATGTCAGTGTCCTTGACAAGACCCATCTAACTCTACTGCTCTGTTGATGAAGGCATCATGTAGCGCTTTGATAAAAGCGCATATCAATGATCCATTTACCATTTTGAGTTTGTTCTGCTTTGTTCTCCTGCTACCATTACTCCCAAAAGTTAACCCAGTCAGAGGGGGGAAACTGATTCTTTTTTTTGATGTTTTTTCTGTACAATAGCAAATGCAGTGGTAGGATGCAGTCCTAGAAGTCCAGGTGTGGAGTCAGGTGATCACAGTTTTAGAGGATATTTTGAAGGTGAGTGTGTTGCCTTAAGCAAGATTGGAATGGGGTTGTTTGCCAGAAGGGGTTGATGGGTAGTCTCAGCAAAATATCAATGGGACATACTGCTAGCATTGGCCAGGCCAGTACGGCTTGGATCATTTTAGGATCTGTCGTCATTAAGCCATGCTCCTAAGACTGGCTCTGCGGCAGTGGAATAAAATTTGCCTGTTCTGGAGAGGCTTAGGCTGAAACTATTTTACATTCTGCGCCGCGAAACCTAAAGAGCTTAGCAGCGGCATGACTCACTCGAGTGTGAAAGCGCAACGTGGGAGGAGGATGACATCACCACACTGGGCACAAGTGCCTCGAAGCTGGACCCCCCCCCCCCCCACCCACCCACGCAGACACCCCCGCTGCATGTACCCGCCTAAAATACCACAGAACAGTGCTTTTTTTTCTGACTGCCCTGGAAAAAAAAACGGTCTTTTGATTCGTCTCTCAATTCTTTCTGTCAAATTATTGGTCTTTGTGTTGGCGGGGGGGGGGCTGTTTTGGGAGGGCTAATCGACCAATGGTGTGGCAGGATTCTGTCTCAATGTGACTGGATTTTAAGAGGAAGGTTCTTTGGGTTGTCTTTGTCCCTACCTGATTGATATAAGTGACAGATCCCGCACTCTTGTTTGTCCCCTTCTATAGCTGGCATAGGACAGGTTCCTCGGATATCATGGCTGTACAGGGGAACTAGAAGCACTGAATAATCTGCAACATTCTCCCTGCAGTTTCTAATAATAATTAAACAGTTAAATAAATTTATTAGCCTGTGTCATTTATGGTCTCTTGATGCTTCAAAGATTTGTTTGATATTTTAATGGATTTTCTGATAATATGCAAATATATCTTGGTTTCTAATATTTGCAATTCCATGCTTTCCTGAGCTACTCATTATCTGTTTGGCACCAAGTTTCCTCATTTCCAAATCCAGGATGGGGCAGTGGCTTAGAGACGTGAAGATGTGTGATGAGACACATACATACGTGTATGCACACGCACACCCACAAGGACACATGCATACGTGCATACACACGCACGCCCACAGGCACGCATACATACGTGCATACGGACACACACGTAGACACACAGGAAAAGCAACAGGCAGAGAGGTGATGCCTCTTGATGAGAGATCAGATCCACAGCCATCCCAGATGCCCAAAGCCACTGGCATGGACGCTAGTCTGGGCACTGATAGCTTCTTGTCGTTAACGTTGCTGGCAGGGACAGCGGTTGACAGAGAGCGCTAGGAATAAGCTCTTTTTAGCAGCATGAAGAGGGGGCGAATGGAGAAAACACACTTAGTCAGAGGTACTGGCAAATTGCCAGGGAAAAAAAGAATCAAGGTTACCTTTAATCGCCAGAATAATTATATGCCTGAAGGTAACTTTATATAAAATTTATATTTTCAATATGACATTCTGTCCACCTCCTTTTTATCGCTAAATGCAAACATTCATCATTTGAACCTGGCCACTGCTAAATGTAGGTTATTTTTGAAGCTTTGATAAATTTAAAATCTTCTTAAAATATTGAACACATTTGTGAATTCAGACACAAACAAACTACAATATTATTCAAGTGAATTTGGACAGAATTTACTTAACCTCCATCCAACTCTTTATAGTACTTATCGGACTTTAGTTGTAAGTCTGTGAGGTGTAAGTCAATTTACAAAGCCAACAGGTGATAAAATGAATTAAATGAGAACAATGTATATTAAATAAAGGCTAAAATCACTGGTTCCATGCATAAGCTTACATGCATGCTAACTGCCATTTAGACAGTTGCAATCCAGGTCCAATTTGCAGCACAAAATGTTGATTCAAAAATATAATTTAGTTGTGTAGCAGTGAAGCAAACCTATAAAATTAATGAATGAGTGTGATTTCTTTCATTCTTCACACTGTTTTCACTCAATCCCATTGACAGTTGAGCTGCCAGCTGCTGCAATTAAAACTTATCTTTGTGTATTCTATTCTGTTTCTTTGTGATGCAATGCACCACAAAGCTGGCTGAATTGACTGTCAAATGAGTCATATCAAAGACACATTCTACTGCACTGCAGTGTGTGCTTAGTTTTTTTATAAACAGTTCAATAAAGTTTTGAATTTTGGGATATATATACATATCTATGATACAACAAGCTTGCCAACTACTAATGTGGTCAAAATGTGTGACAGTAATGAAAAGTGACACTTTTCTTAAAGACTTTATTTAAAGTTCTGGACAAGCCGCAATGCGGTAGGTTTGAATCAGAGCTAGGATGACTGGAGTTTAAAATTTGATCACCATCTACTGGACAGAAAGAGTACTTAAAAATAAAATAAGCCAATGAATGTGGCAGGTTTAATTGAGCTGCTGTAGATTTTTTTAATCGAGTTAAAACAGAAACCTACAGTGGCTCTGAAGTGCAAAACACAAAAACAAAAAGAAAACGCAAAAACAAAAACTTTCAGCCCTGAGGTGCAGATGCAACATACAAAAACAAAAAGGAGTGGTCCTGAGGTACAGATGCAACATACAAAAACGAAAACTAGTAGCCCCGAAGTGCAACAGTGCACTTCGGGGCTACTAGTTTCTGTTTTTGCATCTGCACCTCAGGGCTGCTAGTTTTTGTATGTTCGTGTTTTGCACCTCAGGGCTGCTCCTTTTTGTTTTTGCATTTTCTTTTTGTATTTGTGTTTTGCACTTAAGGGCTGCATGTTTTTGTTTTTGTATGTTGCATCTGCACCTCAGGACCACTCCTTTTTGTTTTTGTATGTTGCACCTGCACCTCGTGGCCGAAAGTTTTTGTTTTTGCGTTTTCTTTTTGTATTTGTGTTTTGCACTTCAGAGCCACCGTAAAGAAACTGAAGAAATTAACTTTAATTTACTACTACTTTTAAAACAAAAACTAAATTTGTAATCATCAAATGGCTCAGCCGAATGAACTCAGATAGCGTTAAATGTACCCTAACGGCCTCATTACCTTAACGCAGTGTTAACATGACAGAACTGCCATGTTTCCTTTGCTTAATTGGTATCTTTATTTTTTTTTACTTCTGTTCTGTAAAAGACAGCAGCTTGTCATGGTGTGTGGTATTAATATGCAAGGCTAACATCATAAGAAGCAAAAACAGCCATGGCGTGTGAGTCATTTCAAAGATAATTAATGTAGATAGGATTGCTAGATTAGCAGAAGCTTTGTCTAATAAATGGTGTATTATTGGCTTTACTCCGCCAATATAGCAAGCTCGGTTATGAAAAACGCTTTTAAAATGGAGCATAAAATTTGTAATAAAACATCAATCCATCATTTTCGCAAGCAGAATTGATCCATTTCTAGAAGTATGTGCCCTTTATACTCACCATCTGCAGCCGGTCTTACAGGGTGAGAATGGAGGGTAATGGAAAGGGAAAGCAGGCTCACTATTGTTGCCAGGTCTCCTGCTGTGTCAATACAAATTTAGTTCAATGATTTTTATTCCAATAAGCCTGTGTGTACAGGAAATAGAAGCCCTCTAAAATCAAGCCTACACCTCATACATATTTCATCGTAGCTAATGCTAATTTGCCATTATCATAAATATAGATTGGAGTCACAGAAGGACCGATGTCTACATGTTCAATGAGCATAACACAACTGTAATGATTCTTCACTGACACAGGCTCTGGGTTTACTTATATTGCAGAGCATTTCATGTTTAAATTGTCCATTGCCCCCCATGCTTAAAAAAATAAGTTTTTAAAGAAGTTCTATTATGAAAATGTGTGTTTAGTGTTGATATAGTTATTATTGAATGTGCTTTATATGTATAGCAGTTTTAGATTTATTATTGCTATTGTTGTTATTATTGTCATTATTATTATTAAATGTGATACAATAAAACACAGAAGTCATGGCTGAATGAAAGACATAAAGGCTTGACAACTTGACTTCAATGAGTTCTTTTCCTAGATGAATGAGACAAGATGGAAAACTGGATTTTGAAAACTCACATTGGGACTCATTCACAAAACTTTTCTTAAATTATTATTACTTATGTTCTTAAAAAAAGAATAATATGAGATTCATGGCACATATGCAAACCTTTGTTTTTGTGCATATCCTCGGTGCATGAGATGAAGAATGCTGGCTGTTCGTAAATTTTATGCGCAATCCTGTTCATGTGATTTGCAAACGGAAACAGCCATGAACAAATACAGATAAGAAAAAAATAATGAATGCCAAACAGTTCTTGGAAATGTTCTAAACATGCAGTTTACGATCAAATGTGATCGTACACACGTTTGGTAAATGAGGCCCATTGCATTTCACAGTTGACACATTTTTTGAGCCTATGTTGTACTGTTCTGTAAGTGTTGTGACCTCTTGTGGCAGTTTGAGCATTACAGGTTTGCTCAAGTACAACTCATAATGGCTCCACTACAGCCCCTATAGAGCCCACCTGTCTTATCCCTGAAAGCATATACATCGGTATACCGCCATTATTAAATGTCCGGGAGCATTTATTTTTAAACACCTGAAAATCAAAATTTCAAAAAGTCAGAATTCTTAAGCACATTTTATATTTCCACAATAAATTTCAAGTAGTTTGTTTTTAGAAGAAATGTACTTTTTCTTTTAGAAATAAGAGACAAGCTGGAACAACACAAATGTACATTTTGCTTCAGTATAATTCAGTTTTTGACTGAATACAACATACCCATAATATAACTTGCACATATAACCAGTTTCAAGGAGTATTGGTAATCTTATGACTGCATTTGTAGCCAGAGAAGTGTGTATTCTTGGGTTTTCATGAGTCTGAATAGCTATGGGTTTCTTAGTTGCGTAAGATATCAAAACCATCGGTACAAATGTAAACACACACATTATATCAGTGCTTACCATTTTCAAAAACTTCTTCAAAGTTTAGCGCCACCATATTAGTCTTACAGACATGATACATACATTTTTAAACAGGCGTTTGGAATATTTGCAGTCAGAAGGCTAATTACTATCATAGATATACTGATTTCTTTAGTGAACAGACCAAAGACATTTTGCAGGCATAAAATCTGATACTGTTTCCTGAAAAAATGTACCCCTGTAAAAGTACCCTCAGCATATTTTGCACATTTTTGTGATTAGAGCATAGACTTTGAGAGGCTATTTTTGTTAAAGAAAAGAAAATGAATAGATTTGTGCATCTCCCCAAATCACTGCAGGTCTCTACACTGGGAATTACTGACATGTCACCTGGCTGAAATGTCACCCGACATCTGATGTCATCCGGTGTGCACCTTCTCAAGAGGAAAATCGGCAAGAAGACACAAAGCCTAAAGGGCACCATGTTGTTGTCTAAAAAAAACAACAACAACCATACAACAGCCAGGAAAGGTGTGGATTGGACGTTTCAAGCATCAACCAATCAGCTTTGTGAGAAACATCATGTTGGTGCATGCTTGATGCATACAGGGTGTGCCTTTAATCACCATTTAGTAGGCTACAAAATTTCCCCACAGGTTTCAGGCTTCGTTGAGGTACAAGTATATGGATGACAGTAAGGTCAGTTATAGATTAATCCCTAGTACACCCCCCGAAGCACTGCAGAAAACTGTACGAAAGCACAGAGCAGGATCAGGGGTTTTTCAAGTAAAAGGAACATGCGGCAAAGGAAAAGAAAACATGACAAATAATGACAACTTGTGGAATTATATGTGGAATAAAAGCATGGTATCAAACAGACACACAATTTACTTCCTTGCATAGCACTACTTTGTGCCAGAAGAACTGCAGGAGCTAGCTCACAACCACACTCCTTTATTCAGGAAAATGGGATACAGAGAATGAAGAATGGAACAGTGCCCTCTACTGGCTAAGCCACACTGTCAAAGAAACACTATATCGTCTAATGATAAAAACGTTTGGTTGCCAAGAATCGATGACAAAAATACGACACAAAATAAATTTTTGAATTTTTTTTTAAAAACCTGATGCTTTTGCGCAGACTGAAAACATAACCCATGAGGAAAGTTTGTCCATGAGGAAAATGATTCAAGAGTCATTTTGACAGTAAAATGTTCAGCATTAAATCAACTCTGAAAGAGTACATTTTACTCTTTCAGGAGTACATTTTACTGCAATAGAGTACATCTAATCCCTTTTGGCCTCATGTAAACTCTATCAGAGCTGAATTAACACTGAGGATTTTACTCTGCCGGCAGTCACCGGGGAAGTGGCCATCTCTCCCACCCTAACACCAGCAGGCTTTCTGGGAGGTTCCATTGGCATCGCATTCACCGCTTTCCTCTTCCTCCAGGGCGGCGATATTGAGCTCGTTGTTGAGCGACACGCGCAGGATGTCCAGCTCTTTGCGATTGGCCTGCAGTACCAGCTCCGTCAGGCGAAAGAAGGACTAGGGAGATGGACAAATCAAACGCTGCACTCATTACGAGCAGGATGCTGTGTAATATGTTAAAATAGGTAAGTTACTGTGTCATACTGGCATAAGCATACTATGCGTTACATGCTTGGAGGGACATAATATTTATGACTGTCATTGGTATTGGTCTGCAGCTTCATACTGTCACAAGAATGCTTATAGTATAATAATAAATTCACAGGTTTGTGTAACACATATGTCATACTTTAATAAACATGTTTCTATTGTTAGCGTTAAAGATGCAACTAGAGTGTCCTCTTTCTCCCCCCCGGGATGGCATGGGCGTGGCACCTGGCGCACAAAAAATAAAAATAAAAAATTTGCTTGACTCCACTCACCTCCCTGATGTTGTGGTTGGTAAAGGCACTAGTCTCAAAGAAGTCCATTCCGTATGCCTTGGCGAGCTGCGGGTGTGACATCAGTATGTAAGGTTAATTTAAATATGGAAGAGTGGGTCTCTCTGTGAGGGAGAAGGGTGCTACCTCACCTTGTCTCCCTGCTCCAGCGCTACCTGTCTCTTCTGGTCCTCGTCACACTTGTTCCCAATAAGGATCTTCTGCACCTTGTCTGGAGCGTACTGACACACACAGAGTGAGCGAGAGAAACTGAAATTATTTTTGAACTTTGCAGCTGTCATATATCCTGTTTTTTGGTATCACTTTGGTATTACAGTTGTGCCAGTGAAACATTTGCATTTGAATTTCAATTAGTGGTTGCAAACTGTTCCAGAAAAGAGTTTCTGCACCGTAGTTACTCAATAAGACTGACAAGCTGACTCAAGAGAGTGACTGTGTGTATGTGGGTGCGTGCGTGTGTGTGTGTGTGTGTGTGTGTGTGTTTGTTTGTGTAACTATGTTTCTCACCTCATCAACATCAGTGACCCACTTCATGATATGCTGAAAGGAAAGCTCACTGGTGATATCATACACCAGGAAGATCCCCTTGAAAGAAAGAAGGGATCCATTATGACCACAAGGGACTATATAACTATTACAGTCCACCTTAAGACACTATTCCTTCCTGGGTCCCTTATGAAACACAGCAAGAACACTAAGAACTAGGCTGGGAACACAATAAATATAACCAATAGGACAATAGCCATTTAAGTCTTGTAAAGTGGGGAATAGCAGGAATCATTTGTTTGTACAGTGGAAATGTAAGTGAAGAGGAATTGCAGACATTTAAAATCTTTTGAATATGAAACGAATTGTACCTTTACTATGTAAATCTTTGGAACTGACTTGGACATATTGAATTGGTATTCTGCCCAACCAAATTTATCAGGTATTGCGTATAGTTTTAGTCCAGTAGTACTATAAAAATTATATAAACTGCAGTATCATTTGTAAAAAATAAAATAAAATAAAAAGATTTAAATTAGATTAGCATTTGAATTGTTATTGATCACATGTCAAATAATTAATATAACTGCATGTTTTGGAAATGGAAAGGTCTCAGAATGAGTATGGGTAATTTAAATTAACTGAATTAAATTAAAATTGGTTAAAATATTAAATTGGTTTTGTGTTTGTTGAACTTACTCAGAATTTTAACTGAGAGGAATTTGAACTTAATTTAGATGACTGCACTGGAAATTGATGAATTGATGGAATATAATCTAAAGGAAGAATAATCTGAAGTGTAATTGAATTAGTGTGATTGATCCCTTGAAGAGGACCTCACCTGTGCTCGTCTGTAGTACTGTTTAGTGATAGTCTGGTACCGCTCCTGTCCTGCTGTGTCCCTGCAGACAGACAGAGCAGTGGAGCAGTGTTTAGTGCACAGGCTGGTGGGGTATCCGCAGCAGTACGCTTTACATAGAAACATTCAAATTCACTCAAAGAACTAACAAAACAGGTTGAACTGTAAGTACTGCGAGCCAATAGTTTCCAAAAGTCAACAACCCCTTCACTCAGCAAATATACTTTATGTGACTCTCCCAGTGTTAAAATATCTATGTTTCAGACTGACTTTTTCCACTTACCATATCTGTATCCTTACTTTGATTCCATCCATTTCTAACGTCTTCATTTTGAAATCAACCCCTGCAGGACAAGAGAAGAGGCATACAATTTATTCTGCAGGGAAAAGATCCCAATGAAACTGAAATGCTGCCTTTGGCAACGACCACTGGATTTGGCTTCATTTAAAGTGAGATCCTGTAAAATCAAGCAGAACACAGAATGCAGTACACCCCTGTTATGATATTTCCTGACATACTGCTTAATTTCAAATTAAGTCATTAAATAGATTAAAAGGACACGTGATGGATTAAATATTCTGCTTTTGAGTCAGTTTTATCTTTAACCCTTTTCTGTGTGGTCTGGCCAGATCCCACTGTAGCCTATGCTTCAGCAGTTTCCATGGAGATAATCTGGTAAATCTTTCTTGAGAATCCGAACAAATATGTTGGTACGTGATATGTTGGTTAAGAGATGGCCTCATAACAGGTTCTTTGACCAGTTTAATTCAATATGGAGGAACAGCATGATCTAGCCAGTACACAGTTAGTTTGACATACCTACCCACTTCCTAATAATTGATTTGACTGTGCACAAATCAATGACTTTTTAAAATAAAGGCATTTCTTTTGGCCTTTATGTTTGAACCTTTGTTAGAAATTGACTATCTGACTGATGGACCTTGTGGAATGAGGACAGAGGTAATCCATTTCATTCACTTTTCTGAAATCAAGTGAACCACAATTACACACCAGCAGAGATCATTCAACTAGTTAGATATTTTATTTTTTATTTTTTATTATTTTATTTTATTTTTTTTTGCAGTTGAGCCCATCTTTAATCTTGGAGAATGTATGTTGAGTAAATCAAAAATGTTGATTGCTATTTAAAAGTATAATAATATCAAGCTGTCCATCAACAAAATATGAGCTAAGGGTCTGAATTCTTTTCTAGACACTATATGTAGACAATAAACACATATCCACTCTACAGATCAGCTCCAGCATGTCCATGCTTGAATGCATAAGTAAGAGGATGTTTGAAATATTGGCAGATCAGGAACACGTGGCTAATATAAGTAGGCAATAAAGGCCAAGGACCCCATCACATTGGGGGATACACTCTCACTAACTGGCAGCCAATGGAATCAGAAATTACAGCCCTGCATTATGTTGTTTTAGAATGTCTCTTTAGATATAGGCTTGCCCAATATTTGCATAAGTTGTGTCAGAGATGGGATCTATCCAGACATAACTAAACTCTAAGAACCCAATATTGACATAAAAGCTAACAGCACCACCAAATTCATCTTTGGCTTGACCCTTGGCTTTAAATAACTTGAATAAAAATTGAAGTGACTGAAGTGTACGAAGAGTGTATTTACCCACAAACACTGACAAATGCAGTGGATTCAGCAGGCACCAGTGTTAGGCTAAAAGGCTCCAGAAATGAGCAAACAACACTAAAATGTAGCAAGAACTGACTCTCGGTGTATGGACAGTTTGAAGCACACCCTCATGAACACTCAGAGCCCATTGTAATGCTAATCTGACCTTCCCTTTGATATGATCACATTGGAACTGTGACATGCTGAGAATCCATCGCGTCAAGCATTTCATCGAGGCCTGGATGCTTGCTGACCCGTGTCAAGCACAGTAACCTGCCCTTTTGGTCGCGGCTAATCCAACCTGCACGTCAAGCACAGTTTGGATTTAGAAACCCTGAAAGGCGAAACGCAAATCACCCTCATTCGTTCCAACAGGATAATAAAATAAAAACAGTTTTGGCACTCGCACCCAACGGATTCAGCATCAGCTTTGCAACAAGAGTGCAGTGCAGCTGAGTCAGCCACACAGCATGCAGGAGATGGGAAATAAGAGATGTACTATATTGCCATGCCAGTGTGCACAGAGCTAGCGAGTGGCCATGGTGCTTGACATTACAACAGGCCCATTTTAGATGTGCTTCCTCTCTGTGCATGCCTTCTGTGGGCTGTGAGTGACAGTCAACAGAAACTATAAAGCAGACAAGACAGTGTTTTTCAGTTGGTGCCATGTTTGAGGAAAGCAAGGGGAGCCACAATCACACAGAACATAAAAAGAAAGTCTGCGAAAGCACTGCAGCAACCTCTCACCATTGGCCGTGATAGGACGGTGTTGCTTGTCTCACGCTGTGCTGTGTTGCGCTGAGGCTAACAGGTTCAAAATAAAAAGGAACACATCTAATCACCTGATAAACACTGTGTTCAAATGTCAGTGTGATTAATGAATGTCAAGCAGACTCCTGCAGTGACAGAGAGAGGGACTGAATTTACGAGATGCAGGAGTCATCAAAGAAGAATGAGTTGTTTAGGTTCGGTCTTGTGACCACTAAAATGTGGCCTACTCTGTGTCACTAGGAAAGATCAACTGCTGTTCTCGCTCTGTACCATATAAAGGCCAATATAGATCGTAAAAATGACATCACCACTCACCACAAACTGAATGAGCCACAGAATGTAAGGGCAGAAGATTGATGCAACATCATTCTCCCAAAGTATACAGATCTCAAAACATTGGAAACACACAAGTATTGCAGATTCCTATGTGATAACCAACAGTGCTTCTTATGTGTAAATCATACAAGTTTGGAAGAAAATGTAATGTAAGCAGTGGCCAAGCTCAGTGGAATTCACACTAGGTTTATCCATCCACCCATTATCTATACCCGCTTATCCTGAGCAGGGTCGAGGGGGGTGCTGGAGCCTATCCCAGCGTGCATTGGGCAAGAGGCAGGAATACACCCTGGACAGGCTGCCAATCTATCGCAGGGCACACAGACCATTCACTCACACACTACGATTCACTCATACACTCATACCTATGGGCAATTCAGAGTCTCCAACTGGCCTATCTGCATGTCTTTGGACTGTGGGATGAAACCGGAGTACCCAGAAGAATATTATTATAATCATTATTATTATTATTATTATTATTGCTGTTGTTGTTATTATTTATGTATTTTTATTATCATCCTCATTGGGGATTACTTGAAGGTAATATTTTATTATATTAATTTAATATAATACCTGCTCAATATTTTAAGTATATCATTTAAATGAAACATAATACATTGAATGAGGGTCTGTCTGCATATGTATTCACATTAATTATTTTATACAGCCATATTGGTACCAAAGACTAAAATGCTGAACATGTCTCACTTTATGAATTCCTCCTGTATGTGCATAAGAACAGTCATGCTCCAGTCTGAGGTGAGCCGGATTGAACTGTGCTCGCTGATATTAGGTCCGACACCCATAAATTACTGTGACAAATTCTCCATCACTGCACATAAAAAAATATTCCTTCGCTATTTTTCATTCACCTACATACGTATCTCTCTCTGTTGCTCTCTCTCTCTCTCTGTCTGTCTCACACACACACACACAGCTACATTAGTCTATAAGCATAGGGATATTCTCTTTCCTGCCATAGTCAGAGTGTTTTTACTTTATAGTCTCAAATAGACAACCCCATGATCCAAACTTCAAAGTTTTGATTAACTGAAGAAAGGCACATGACCACACCAGAGCTGATATGAGATTCATCATATGTTTCACTATTCAGTGTCATTTTAAAGAGACATGTCAGACCGTATAGGATTGTTTTCAAGGGAAGCTAGCTACTTTAACAAATTAAAAAGGAATTTCTTGCTGCCTTTCCAAAGGCGGTGGGATATTTGAAAACTTTCCATCACTTTTTTAAATAGCTTTACATTATGCAAATAACTTCAAGGACTGAAACAGGTCTGTATAGTAAGTTGATTCCAGAATAATACCTATGTATGAGAATAACATCCTATGATGTGGGGAAATGTGAGTGGTATATTTTATACATTTTGTAAACCCAAATTGTACACTTTATTAAATACACCTATGCTTTCACAGCATTGTGAATAAAGGAATACAAAGCCATGTCCCCTGGGTCTGAAATTCTCCAGGAGAGAAGAAAAAACATGCTCGTTCTGCTGACTGACAATATTAAATATATAATAAATGTAAGTAAACAAACCCATTTTAATATGATTATATGCTATATAAATTACAAATATAAATTACGGTGCTTTTTTCATTTAGATGGGAATTAGAGTGAGCTGTCTATTTATAATATATGCGTTAACTGAAGTTGAAACTACCCCAAATGTGTGGATTCTCATTTTCAACAAATAAATTACAAATTACAAATAAATTACTGTCAGATATGTAACGTAGGGTGCGTGCGCGCGTGAGTGTGTGTAGTTGTGTGTGTGTGGTGTATGTGTGTAATTAATTAATTAACTAATGACATATATTACTTTTTCATGAGATGTCACTCACGCACTGGGTTACAAAATGACACGAGCGTGGCTACTTCGACTCTGATAAACAATTGCAAAAGGACAATGTTCAGGTGAACGAAAATGTCTTCAGTGTTTATTTCCAATTGCACGTTTGTTAGCAATCTAAATGTTTCACTTCTACGTGTGGAATATAAAGCAAGCCAACGTGGTTAAATGACGGATGTCTCATATAAGCCCATTAAAACATTTTTCTCCCAATTCTGCAAAACGACTCGTATACTTAGAATGTCTGCTAATCCAAAAGTGGGTATTCGTGATTTTTTTTTTTAATTAAAATGACTTATCTTAATAATTTAGCCTACCAAAATTCAAAAGGGTTAGCCAGAAAACGGATACCTTGAGTAATGCGCAGAACACTATAAATTAAATGTCTTTCTTACCTATTGTGGAAATATGAGACGGGTGATATTCATTGTCCGTGAACCTGCACAACAAACAGGTTTTCCCAACCCCGGAATCTCCCAGAAGAAGCAGTCTGAACAGCACATCATACTGCTTGGCCATAGTGTCATATAGGGTAGATGTTAACTCAGCAACGAATCTCCGATCCCTATATATCCCATATCTGCCGGAAGGCAAACAGCACAGCTCTCTGTTTCCTTAACCTTTTCTTAAAGCGTTGGTTTAGTCAATATCTTCTAATTGCACACTAGGCTAAATATCGCTGCGTTTTCTTGCTAGCTCATGTAGCGGCAAAAGGTGGATCCGATGCTCATCCCACTCGACAAGGGGGGAAGAGGCAGTGTGGTTGCTCGCTCCGGCCGCTCCCCGACATCATTGTCAAGTCAACACAAAAATGGGTGGGGAGTTGGGAAGGGATGGGAGGGCTAATCGAATGTTACCTGACCTAAACAGTATTATTCTTAATTTGACGAAGGTCTAACGTGTAGTCTATAATATTTTAGCGTTTGCATTCACGATGTTGGCTACCATGTCTAAAAAATTAAAATAAGTAAACAAAGGAATAATAATAATAATAATAATAATAATAAGTTTAGCCAATAAAACGCATCCACCAATCATACACTTTGTCCAAGAACGGACAACGAATATTTGTTCAGTTATGTCTGTGCTAGTATTTGAGCTGTATTGTTATGTGTATTTGAGGAATGGTCCATCACTCTTTTTGCCCAGAACAGGTTGTTATTATACTTTTTCTGTACCCTCCTGAGACCTGAGAGTTTAAGTATTTTAATTTTGACATAATGGGTCCACTAGGTCTTGATTCAGCTATTAAAGATAAAATGATAATCTGACAATACAATTCTGGGGCAAGTTTGTTGTTTGCTATTAGCTGTACGGTTTACAATTGCATCACTCGTCCATGAACTTCAATACGTTCGCTTTACATTTGTGCCAATAGGCTTGCCGTACTGCACTGTCACTTATCTCCGCCTCCTCGACTTTACGCGAAAACTGCCAGGGCATGGGGAGGTAGCGAAAAATAAGCTTCTTGGACTTACTGTTGTTGCCAAATAGTAGCTTGGTAGCTAGCTAACTTTGGGTACTCATTTTGCGCATAAGAATATTGATTAGTTTTGTTTTATAATGGATAGCTCATTCACACCTTTACGCTGTCTAAGTGATCAACATGCCTTAGAATTATTTAAGGACGACAATGTGGAAACTGTGACTTCAGTAGAACAGGTGAGTGCTAACTAGCTTCCCATCGACACTAGCGATTAGCTGGATTAGCTATCAGGCTACTTAGCGTTGCTTTACAACTTTTGCGTTTGCTGGATCTTAGTTAGCTAGCTATCTTTAGCTACCAACACCAAATACACTAAGCGGGATGTCTTTTTTGCTGGCTCAACTATATACATGCTTGCCAAGGACTGGCGGCTAGCAACCTCAGTAGGGAGGCTAGGTTGTTAGCTTGCTTGCTAATGTTTTGGAGTTTTCTTGAGATGAGAGAGATAAATAACTTTGCTTGTAATATTGTATGATTTTAGCTAATATCATCTCGCCTTGTGGATCGTTCCGTAGAAAGAGTGAGTTCTATCTGGATAGTTAGATACATGTAAGCAAAGGCCACCGCGACTTCAGACATGGAGTTTGCTCGCTAAGTTAGCGACATAAATTCACTCCGTAGTATTAGTTGTTTTGTTCCACTGACTTTAGGTGCTAGCTAAAGTCAACCTTCAGTAGTAAGATTAGCGAGAGATTGTTTTTTTTATTTGGAGAGCTCGCTTGTTGTCAGTTTGGGCAGCATTGTAGCCTGGCTGGCTGAATAAATGTACAGCTAGCTAGCTAGCTGATTCATTGCTGCAACTTGCATATCCCATTTACATTACTGGACGTCATTGTCTAAACTCTTCATAGTTATAATTGCTGCTTAATTGTCCTCGTTTTTATTGTTAATTATGATTGTAATTCAACAAATATGAGGACATACATTTTTGTTTACTTTGGCCTCATTTTAGTCGAGCTTCGCGAAGCAGTTGACGTTCTTTAATGACAGTCACCCTGTTAGCCTCATCTGCCCCGTTGTTCAATGTCTTCATTCAATAGTGGTCTCGTTTGTTCATTCAAATGAAAAGTTCCCTTTCAGTCCTGATCCACTATTGTGTTCTCGTTTTCATTTTTATGAATAAGTGTTCCTTGCGTTTTGTGAACGTTGGTTGCATGTTAGAGGCATTGTAATGAATCATTCTATCATAATTGCATGGTGCTGGTGTGTTCATTATTAAAAGTTAGCATTTTATGTTTTATGTCTGACTCCCTTCCACATCTGTTTGTTATCCAGAAAAAAGTGGAACGCAGTGTCCAAGAGGTTTTCAGTGTATACCAACAAAATCACACATTATCACAGTAAGTAAAGTTTGGATTCAAAGCCACTACAGTTTCATCTCTTAGGTTTGATAGTTTCAGACCCAGAGGATTTAGCCTGATCACAATAGGGTGCCATTTTAGCAAACACGTTTAGGAAATGCTGCATTACATTATGCACTGTTTTGAGAGAGGCTATATCAAATATTTTGCATTATATTCTCAGTTTTTGAGGTGTCAAAATGTAATTATTTCTTGATTGATAACATGGCTTCAAAGATATTAGGAATTATAACTTGACTCAGTTGCTACATATTGACAGCTTAGCTGGAGGGTTTTGTACATAGCCTATGAGCTTAGCTAAATCAAACACTTGCATTATTTAATGTGACTTGTACACTTCATCAGAACAATGAAAGGATGCATCTGAATATAGGAAAAACATATAAGGAATTAGGCTATTTAGGAAGCTTCTCAAACTTGCTTTGGAATACTGTGGTTATTGTGCAAGAGTGGTTAACCTATGACATTCTGCTTTCTCTTCGCTAGTTACGGATAACACTGCAAATTGTTTTTCACTTTGTTGGGTTGAAATATAATAAACTCACTGGTGTCCCTGAAAACCATTTTTGTCTGTCCAAATGGCATCATTCATTCAGAAAGGGGAAAACAGTCAGATTTCATTGATCAATCCACTTTATTTATACATAAACAGTGGCGCACTATATAAACGGAGAAAAGCCGAAAACACATTCTTATAAAGGCCCTCAGTACCTGCGCCACTCTTTGTATCCATACAGCCTTTCAGTGAAATTGAGTTGAATGAAAATCTTACTCGTAATAGCGTTCAATTTGCTGAAATGGTGTATCTGTGAAAACCGATACGATAACCTTTACTGAACAGGTGCATGTCCTTATTTAATTGCACCTTACAGTGCTTTCGCTGACCTTTCATAATTGGTCATCCTCTTCCCGCGCAGTCTTCATCTCCCTCTGTGCCTATCTCACCGGTAATATCAGACTAGGTTGGGGTTTCCATGGCGACGTTTATGTTTAATGAGCCGAGATACAGAATGTGAGCAATGCCATATCAGAGTTATTAGACTGTGTTTATTTGTTCTGTTAAACCAGGGAGTACTGCAGGAAAGTGTTTTCTTTCCTCGTGGTTCTCAGGCCATGTCTGTGCAGATACCTCAAGATATTTGTCTGCCACAGTATTTTGAGAGTGGCAGGGATTATACCAGTACCTTTCTGCTACAGTAGAGGAATAATTATAATAAATCAAAATAATTTAATCTATTTAATATAACACTAAAAAGTTAATTTCACTTATAAGCAAAATAAGCACTAGCGTTCCCTCGAGGAAGGCTTTGTTGAAACATTGGCTAGTGTGCTGAGCTATTTTCCAATGAGAGAAAAATATGATGAAATAAAGTGTGAGTGTTATTAAAGTGGTATCTCCCCTACAGGGCTTTTTTAAAAACCCCCCGTTGACTTTGTCCATCTGCAAACTTATCTTTAATGAGACATTTTGGGTTAGTAGGCACTGCAGAATTAAGTGTTCATTAAAGCCAAGCCTTTTGCTTTGTTAGTACATTGCTAGAAAGCCCTGTATCTTGTTTCTTTCATCATTTGATGTTTTCATAATTTGTGGGCGGGCAGGGAGCTTGGAATTTGGGCGGGCAGGGAGCTTGAAATTTGGAATCTGTGCTGACTGTTTTTGGACAGAGTGGGGAAAAGAATGTGAATATGAAATTATGAAATGTGTTTCTGAATGTATGCAGTCTATTAGGGTTGACATCTGATATTGAAACACACGCACACACACACACACACACACAAACCCCTAGATTTTACAAGCTTTATATTTATACACACACCTAGAGCCTGTTCAGCTCAAGCACAAAGTCATTACGAGTAGAACTCAGTTTAACCGAAACGATAGTCTTGAAAGTACTGAGGTTTGCACCACCCGAGTACAGAATGATCAGGCTGGTATCTGTGAGTGGTGCGGAGCCTCATTCATGACTCGCCCAGTCCCCCTCCCCCATCACCCCCCACACACTTGGGGGCTAATTGTGTTTGATATTCGGCCCTGCGAGGGGTGCAGATAATGATGCAAGCGGCTGAACCTTGACCAAACACCGCCAGCACGTCCACCGAGTGCCCAATTAAGAGAACCCCCTCTCTCCAGCCCCTGGTATTAGGCTAAATGGAAAGGTTAAAGCACCCGGCAAAAGGACATGGCATTGGGGCTCGCTGACTCACTTTATGAATTGAGTAGCCTTGGAGGAAACAGTCCTCCTAAGCTACTCGGTAACGTGTGATCTGCTTAGAACAGATCAGTTTATGTTTTGTTTCAATATTTGAAGGTAAGTCTGCTAAAGAAAAATTAATATTGAAAAATGGAAAAACGCTTTATACTACTTTTCAAGTTGGGTAGATTCATGTGTGTTTTTACTTCATGTTCAAGTGCCGAGGCCTAAATAAAGGTTTGCAACACTGAACAAATTGATAGTCCAACCTAGTGTTTTTCCCTTTCTTTGTATAAGAGAGTATAATTTTGTTACCTTGTCCTGGAGTCTTTGAGTAGTCCGTAGACTTCACCTTTACTTTTTGAAGGGTGAAGTCTGTTTGTTTTTTTTGACATTGAAAGCAGGATAATAGTTTCCTGGTTTGACAGACGTACTACTGTCAGACGCCGGGCCCCTCTCAGTCTCACCAGCAGTCCAGCTGTGGAGCTGGAGTTCAGCCATCTTTACACAGCCAGGGCCTCGTTTGTACAGTTCGAAGGGTTAACTGTGTCGACGAGAGCTCATCCGCTCTCTGCTTGTTTTCAAAGAACCAGAACTAGCGGGTATTACAGGCTATATTTTTGTAGCAGCTCTTATCCATTGTTATTGCCAATTCATAATCATTAACGAAATGTATTCATAGTGGTTATAAATGGTGTGGTAAAAAAAAGATTAATCATTAAGTACATTGTTTTTCATATTTGCTGAAATGATTGAAGCTTTTGTATGCGATATTACAAACAAATTTTTAATGATTATTAAGGGTATGAATACTAGTGTGTACGTATAGATGAATCACCACTGTTTGTGAACTGCCTATTTCTTCATTCTCCAGTAATGTTATGTTTGCTGGCCTGTACCTATACGTACATTTAAAAAGGCACTTCCCTTTTTCTAGACCTACGTTACTGAGAGATCAGCATTACGCATATCTGAAGAAAGGGTTGCGGCACCTTTCGGACGCCTATGAGGTAGGCCCTTCGACGAACACGACCAAAAAACACACCAGGATGCCGCGAGGAAAGCAGCGGCCAGTGTGGTGCTTGGTGCGGACGCACTGCGTCATGTGTACAATGCATTTGCATTGTATCCATTTATACAGCTGGATATATACTGAAGCAATGCAGGTTAAGTACCTTGCTCAAGGGTACAACAGCAGTGTCCTACCTGGGAATTGAACCTGTGACCTTTAGGTTGCACGACCAGCTCCTTACCCATTATACTACACTGCCGCCCATGTGACCGCGCCTGGGTTTTCTCTCACAGTGCCTGGACGCCAGCAGGCCCTGGCTCTGCTACTGGATCCTGCACAGCCTGGAGCTGCTGGAGGAGCCCGTCCCCGCCTCCATCTGCTCGGAGTGAGTACCGCCACGCCCGCCTGTCCGTCTCGCGCAGAAAAACACCCCCCTTTTCCGGGGTTTCGGATTGGAGTTTGTGCCTTGCCGTAGGTACTGCACTGCTGCTAGTGTATTCTGGGCAGTGGCTGGAATAAGGATTATGCAGTGATTAATAGATACACTTACCCAACCACGGTTGTGAACATTAATAATGAAGCGGCTGATGAGACGTGGGATGTGGTTGCCTGGAGGATCGGGGTAGGGTGGCAGCCCTGCAGGGGGAACCTGAGGGGCCCTGCAAGGGGGCAGAAGCTGAGGGGCCCTACAGGGGGGAACTGAAGGGTCCTGCCAGGGCAGAAGCTGAGGGGCCCCACAGGGGGGGAGGCTGAGGGGTCCCTCAAGGGGGGGAAGCTGAGGGGCCCTGCAGGAAGGGGGGGGGGGTCTCTGAGCAGATTTACGAGCGGCCCTCTTCCCCTCTGTGCACCAGCGTCTGCGGATTCTTGGCCCGCTGTCAGTCCCCAACGGGAGGCTTCGCCGGAGGCCCCGGCCAGCACGCACACCTGGCGCCCACGTACGCCGCCGTCAACGCCCTCTGCATCATCGGCACGCAGGAGGCCTACGACGTCATCAACAGGTGCGGCCCGCGCCGTCCACGCCCCTGCTGGCTCCGCCCACCACCCGCTCCCGCTCTAACAGCCTCTCTCTCTCTCTGAACCCCTCGCAGACAGACGCTCCTGGACTTCCTGTACTCGGTTAAGCAGCCCGACGGCTCCTTCGTGATGCACGTGGGCGGGGAGGTGGACGTCAGGTGAGGTCCGTCGCCGTGGTTTTGCTCATCGGGCTCGGCGCGACTGTCATTACCTTCCATGACATTACAGGCATTTAGCAGACGCTCTTATCCTGAGCGACTTACACAAGTTTTTACATAGCATTCACATTGCATCCATTTATATAGCTGGACATATACTGAAGTAATGCAGGTTAAGTACCTTGCTGAAGGGTACAACCCAACGGCAGTGCTCTACCTGGGAATCGAACCGGTGACCTTTGGGTCGCAAGACCAGCTCCTTACCCATTATACCACGCTGCCGACTGTCGCCTCGCGTGTTCGCGCCGGTCCGTGAGCGTGCGGTTCTTTTGCGGTCCCGCAGGAGCGCCTACTGCGCCGCGTCGGTCGCCTCGCTGACGAACATCATCAACCCCACGCTGTTCGAGGGCACGCCCAGCTGGATCCTCAGGTGAGGCTGCAACGCTGCGTTACACACCTTCACCTGAGAATTCAAATGCTATTTGCTTTATTTGAAAATGCATTTGTGTCTCGTGCACAATAATCACGATGGTGTGGGTCAGTGGTAACCAGCCCTGTTTCTGGAGACCTACCGTCCTGTAGGTTTTCATTTCAACCCTAATCTGGCACACCTGGCCAGTCTGCTAATTAGCAGCACAACAAGATCTCTTGCTATTGAATGAGGTGTGCTTTGTTAGGGTTAGGAATGAAAACCTACAGGACAGTAGACCTCCGGTGCGGATGATGGTGATGTCTCTCACGGCGCTCACAGGTGTCAGAACTGGGAGGGCGGTCTGGGCGGGGTACCGGGCCTGGAGGCCCACGGGGGGTACACCTTCTGCGGCATGGCGGCCATGATGATCTTAAACAAGGTGCACATGCTGGACCTCAAATCTCTATTGGTGAGTTTGGCCAGCACGTCTGAATTTGTCTGTGTTCAGCCAATAGGCCTTTCTGCATACCTGTGTTTTGTTAATAGACTTCACTATATACCTGTGTTCAGCCAACAGACCTTACTGTATACCTGTGTTCAGCCAGAAACCTTATTTTATACTTGTGTTTAGTCAACAGACCTTACTGTATACCTGTATTCAGCCAACAGACCTTACTATATACCTGTGTTCAGCCGGCAGACCATACTATATACCTGTGTTCATCCTGCAGACTTGATTCCTGTGTTCAGCCAACAGACCGTATTTTATACCTGTGTTCAGCATCCTCTCAGACACGTTCAGGTTTTGTGGTGCTATGAGGTACTGCTGTATGACACGACAGCAGCATGTTGTGGCTCATGCTGGTGTGTGTGTGTGTGTGTGTGTGTGTGTTTCTGTCGCGTGCAGCGCTGGGTGACCAGCAGGCAGATGCGCTTCGAGGGAGGCTTTCAGGGCCGCTGTAACAAGCTGGTGGACGGCTGCTACTCCTTCTGGCAGGCGGGCCTGCTCCCCCTGCTGCACCGAGCCCTCTTCAAAGAAGGTGCCCCGTGGCCGTGCGCACCGACACACACACACACACACACTCTCCGCTGTCTGCACACACAATCACGTCTCAGTGTGCCCCTGTTTCCTCTACATACTCAGACACTTACACTTCACTGTCACCTGTATACACACAATTCATTGTCATCTGTAGACACACATTACACTGTAATCTCCACATGTACACACATCCCAGTTTAACTTGTGTACACGTGTGTAATTGATGAGTTGTAATCGATTAGCCTACTAGTCACCAGAGCTGACTAACTGTGATTGTAACATAGTTTTAATTGATATAGGTAATGGAGAGCGATTGTAAGGGTTTAGTCATAAGTGCAGTTGTTAATGTTAACGGTGAGAGGACGGTGTGGTTGCAGGGGAGTCGACGCTCAGCATGAGAAACTGGATGTTTGATCAGCAGGCCCTGCAAGAGTACATCCTGATCTGCTGCCAAAACCCCGCCGGAGGTCTCCTGGACAAGCCCGGCAAGTGAGTGTCGTTATGTGGGGCTAGCGCTTAGCGCAAACACTCGGCTCGCTCTAACTCATTCAACACAGATACACACACACAGGTGCTACTCGTACTGTAGAGGTGCACACATTAATACTCCATATTTTACAGTCACATATTTTCTGATGGAGGGGGACACAATTTCTCTTGCACTCGCTGTGTATTTATAGTGTGCATTAAAGGGAAAATTATCCAAACAAAAGTACTTCTGCTACGTGACGATGCATTAAAAGCCTGTTCCATGTTTTCCATGCCTCAAACTCCCATAGTTAATTGCAAAGTCTTTGTTATGTTACGATTAAACACTTTATTTATGGGAATTGTATTACACTGCCAAAACGGAAAACCCGGTTTCCAAAGCATTTCAGGAATGTTGAAAAATATACATTTTAAGCTTATGAAAATAAATCAAGCAATATATGGCATTTACTACTACAAGAAACGTGAGTAATAACATGTGCATTCTACAAAATGGGGTGAATTTTTCCTTTAATGCACATACATGAGCAATGCAGTAAATTATTAATTATCGGTCACTGATGTTCCGCTGGGGGTTGGTTAGTGTATGTTATTTTCCCATAGAAGAGCAGACTGGCCTCAGACCACTGTGTGACAAGGGAGTTTCGGGGCAGTAATGGTTCTGTAGATAAAACGGTTCACCTCCATTCCTACAGGTCAAGGGACTTTTATCACACCTGTTACTGCCTGAGTGGGCTCTCCATCGCTCAACACTTCGGAAGCAAGGACTTCCACCACGAGCACATCGTGGGCAAAGAGGAGAATAGACTGGTAAGATCTTCCTAATGGCTCAAATACGTTCGTGGTCAAACCACATGCACTTCAACCGCTCATTAGACTATGGTATGAAAGCAACGGTCCAAGGTCAACCTAAGGAGCCATAATGGACCTTCAGATTTCTATGTCACTTTGCTTGCATGTGATGAGTTTATCAGTTAATTAGACCAATAAGCTGGTTGAATCATATGAATGAGCGTATCATAAGTATTTACATTGAGATGAGAGGAAACTTTGTGACTGGTGGAAAGTGAAACCAGTTTCAGCCTTCTGTTCCTTCTGTGGAAAGTTCAGACTCAGAATGAGATCAGTCATCCTGTAGCTGGAGTAACTAGCATTCCACAAGATGTTTGCTAGATGTTATATTTTTGGGTGTACTCTAATGAAGGGATAGTTAGGCTTCATGAAATTCCAAAATGGGTGGAGCTTGTGCTTCGTGTTTAACCATACCAGTCATGGTTTACCTGGGGATAAAAAATTTTTTTATTGGTTCAAACAAGTTTTGATGATACACCAGGGGACGGTGAAGCCTTGAAGTACCATCACTAGCTTACACATTTTTTATATTTAATCAGGAGGGAGGGACTGTGAAATGTAGATTCCGGTAAGCTATCTCAAGGAAATGGTATGTGATGCTCATGTTTTCCTTTATTTTGTTAGGCACCAACTCACCCAATCTACAACATTTGCCCTGAAAAAATTGCTCAAGCAATCGAGCATTTCCATCAGCTGCCAGTCCCAGTGCACAGAGAGGAAGCCGCTAGCGCTCCAGAACTGCCATAGATTCCAGAGGAAAAGAGCTTCCCCTTGACCTGTATATATATATTTTACACAGCAGAGTACCGCCCTCTAGAGGTGTGGAGGGAGAGACTTGTATCTGTAACAATGCTGGATCCCCTCTGCAGCTCCAGCTGGATTTCTGAAGCAGCTGTAGTGACCGCCCCCTTTTCTCTCTTGTCAAATCAGCTGCTGAATGCCCCTCTTCTGACAGATTAGCCTCTGAAAGAACGGCTTGTGTTGCACTCCATTTTTAGGAAACATCAAGAAATAAATGAAAAACATTTGAAATCTCTGGTGTGATGTTTAATGTGATTTTCTGTCATATCACGTGTCATCTCAAACATTTCCACCATGTACAAAATGGGCAAGAGTGAACCCAGTATTTTCTCCCCAGTTCATTCCTTCCCCTTAGCCCAGTTCCATTTGAGATTTGTCCGGAACCTCAGCATGTTTGGGCCTTTTGTCAGTCATTGGTCTCATCTGTCCATATTTTCACACCAACAGGAACTTAATGATCTTCCCTCCTTCCTTAGCCAATAGCTATCATCGTTTCCCGACGGCTTGTTCAAACGCGGTGTACATGCGTGCATAACCGTTTGCCTAGTCTCACTTTCAGTTTCTGCGTAACTGGGTCACAAGGGGCCTGCATTTTCTGCGCCGTTATTGGCTATCAGCTACTACAGCTGTGGCATGATTATTGCACCATGCTAAACGGTGCATGGCTCCAATACGGGTCTGAAAACTCCTGCTAAATCTCACTCCTTTATTGACTCCTTGACATTTTGTCTTCCCTTGTTGAATTCTGTCTGAAGCAGAGTTAAAAGCCTTAATAAACTTTTGTCAGGCCCTTCGGAGACCTTGAACCGCGAGATTACGGCTTCAAGGCCCTGAATAAAGCACTGATGGGGAAAACTAGAAATGAAAAAGTTTCTTGAAACGCTTATTTCGAGAACACGCAAAAATGTCAAGGCAGCATATCTTCCTAGTGTAAACAGTCCCCATATCAGAGATTAGGTGGGTCTCTGGTGTGAAGCTGACATTTCAGGAGAGCCTGACCAAGCAGAAATTATATTTGCTCTGACTTGGTTCAACTTTTCGGCTTTCTTTTATAAGGGAATGCCAATCACTGTAAATGTTAGCCACAAACTTAAAAACCTGGTTACCTACAGCTTGTGGTTGCATACTAATCTCTAGCTACAGCTCCAGGGGTTTTCATAACAACTGTGTAAATATGTAATCGTATAATGTAGAGAGAGAATATAAAGGCGCACCTGTAAATGTGCCAGTTAAGTATATATATGAAACGTGTCCCATGCAGGCTGCCCAACATTGAGCTGGTCTGTTGAGCTAATAAGCTTTGCACCCATTGCAGAAAGTGCAGCAGAGTGGGATAACTGTTAGGGAACTGAGCTTAACACTCCAAGCCTGTTGCTTTGATCCCCAGCTGGAACAGTGCCGTTGTATCCTTCCACAAGGTACTTAAATTTGAACTGATTAAGGAAAATATCTAGCTGTAAATGAATTAATTTTTAACGATGCAAGCTGGGAAGATGTGCATAAGTGTCTGCTTAAATATCGAGAATGTTTTATCAGTCAATCAATGTAGGTCAAGACTTTTGGAACACCAAGTTGATTAATTCTCTTAATATTGAACAGTTACTGAAAACTCCTGTGTTAAAGCACCTTGGGCCCAGACCCAAGTTTTTTTTTTTGCATGCATTACATTAAGTCCCTCTTAATACAGCACTGCTTCTCCTGCCAATATCATTCTATATCTGATACAGAAAGCCAAGCGCAACTTAATCACAATCCGTTTGCATTTTAAGTTGACCAGTCAGTTGACCGCAATCAGTTTCCAAAACTTGACTGATCTGCCAGTTGTAATCAACATTGCCCTCTAGTGTGTGCAATTCATTCAACCATCAACCACGAAATACATTCCACTCATGTCCCACAGACCGGTGAAACACATGCAAACAGTCACCAATTGCCACCTCTTAAATCTTGTTGGCACTCGCATAGGCTTGCACTCAACACCCACAGACAGTGTACGATTATCGGATACACTCACCAATTAGGCAGGAACCAGAGTTCAGTCACACACCATAATCGTCCCAAGGTTAACCTCATCACAGAGCACGGCCCAAAACCACAATTCTCACCTGGCTTAGTTTTCAGCGTGTATCACAATGCCGTGTCTTTCCCCATACATCCACCGCTGCTGTCTTTTTGTCGAATTGAATTTTATTTTTATTTTTTAAAAGTTCAGAAGGACCGCATTCAATTTAAGTAATGCACTTTCTGCATCGAACAGCAGAAGAGAACTTCCAAACGCTGCAAAAGGCTGAGGACATATCCACATTGTGCACACTGCCAAATAATCACAAACTGTGTGAAAGTATATAGTGGCAAAATCCCAAAATATTCAAAAGTGAAAAAGTAGGTTCCGGAAGTCTACAACAGTTCAACGTTCCGGAAGTCGGTGCCCATATTGCTTCACCACAAGACACCTCAAAAGGATAAAATAGTTTTATTTATAGTCTCATTGTAAAGGTAGGCCTCAACTTGCAAGACAATTGTTGGCAGTATGTACAACATACCTGTAACTTCCATGGAATGGACACAGACAAACAAAAATCTATTCCGTACACACTAATCATGTCCTAATAATGGAGGGAAACAAAATGATGCACACGTCCCCAGCACCGGCAAAATGCTTTGTGGGGACTTGTTCTGTTGAGTTGAAATCGGCAACATTTAAGTTTACAGTGTAATGCACACAACACTGACATGGACAATTATTCTTTACTGAAAAAATAAAATAAAGGTAACTACCTTCAATAATATTGATATAACATTCAGCATTCTATTTTGTGTCTTGGGAAAACTACATGTAGCATATTAGTATATTCTCACGGGGTATGAGAATAACGCAATATACAAAACATTTTAAAGAACCTGTGAAAAATATGTAATTGATGCTTTTAAAAAAATAATTCAGAACCCTAAATTATTCGGCCATCTAACGTCCTTCACTAGATCAAGCTAAGGGACAGCACGGTACGTAAAGTACAATTTGGAAGTTCTATCAATACATCACCTTCAATATAGGGAATTTTATTTTTCTTAGGAAACAATTTAAAAATGAAAAACTTCAGCCGTATACAGGGCCTGAGGTGAGTTTCTTACACGTTTACATTTGTTTCAAAGTAACTTCACATTCTTTTGTGGAAAAGTATAAATATTAAAAACTGCTCGTCTGGACAATTTCTCTAAGGTAGGCAAGTCAAGTTCTACACGCTTTCGACAGGTTCATTTCGTGGGGTTTTACAGTAAAAAACCCCCCATGGCTGTTTTGTTCTTGCAGTATTTGTAGCTGTAGTCTTCTATGTGATTGGGAGGGTGCCTATTGGGATACAAATGCACTGAGTCCTTAAATAGCAAAGCTGCCTCACTTGGATTTTTTTTTTTTTTTTTTTTTTTTTTGGATAGTTGTCATTTCTGACAAATGATTGCTGGAACATCGGGGAGAGAGGGGGAAAAGAGAGAAAGAGAGAGAGGCAAAAGAAAAACAAAAGAGCAACGTGTATTTCTACGGTCGCTCTTCCGTCTCACGGTCGTCCCTCTCTCTCCCGCACCAGCGTGAGGAGGTCAGAGCGACTGAAACGGGGGGTAGCAGAGTCTAGTCGAAGCACACGGTGGGGTGGAGCGGGGCCGGAGGGGCGGAGTTTCCAGAGGAGGGTGGGGTGGGGTGGGGTGGGGGGGGGGAGGGGTCACCGGCCCGGACCTAGCTGGGCTCCACCCGTAGCTTCTTTCTGTTGGGCGGCTCCTCCGGCTCGGACTCGGAGCTGGAGTCGGACCCCCCGTCGAAGGCCGACACGGCGCTGCCCTTGGGGTTGGTGTACAGGCTGCTGTCGGAGGAGGAGTAGCTGGCCTGGAGCTGCGTGGAGCCCTTCACCTTCTCCAGAGCGCGCACTGAGGGGGGGGGGGCGACAGCACAGTCAGGTGACCCGCCCTCCCCCTCCAATCGGCATCGCAACACTTCCACTCCTAATCGCCACAAGCCTCGCATTAAAAATCCCTATCAGAAAAGGCTTCCTGTAGAGTAAAATGAGATGCTTCTTCCCATTGAGAAAAGTATTCCCGATCCCCAAACAGTTTAAATAGCATATCAGTTACAGGACCTGAGTCATCTTTAATTATGATAGCAAGTGCAATTCTGCACATTAGTCACCCAAAGCAAGTAAGACAAAATGTTCTGGCTTTGTTTTACCTCAAAGGACTGTAAATGGCATGATACAAAACAAAGACTGACTAACTTCAGACACACAGAATGGCTCTGCATTAAAAATATGCACCTTGGTGCGAATGCTTACTAGTACATCAAAGTGCCATGTTTAGATTCACTGAAGCTCTACCTGTATCATGCTAACACTGCTAGTGATACCCCCTGAGTCTGAGGGGGGAAAAGGGCGTGGCAGGCATCCCATGCCCTCACCTTGCTGCTCCAGCAGGGCGTTCTGCCTCTTCAGGTCGTCGATGTCCTGCTGGTGGGTGTGGTTTTTCCGTCGCATGTACTGAATATACTCTGTGGCTTTGTCTAGGATTTGAGCTCGGGAGGCCTGTTTGATAGATTGCTGTCAGCGACAAATGATAAACTAAAATATGACGCAAGGTTACATCATCCCATCACATCACACAGCATTTACCATGGCTGTCATTATTATTATATTTTTATTATCATTATTATTATAGTGTTGAACACATGCCAGGTTAACATTGTTCATACTACACTTCTAAACACTAACCATGGCTGTATCATCCTCATGAACATGCTAAACATTTACCATGGTTACATTGTACTTATCAAGGTATTAAACCTTTGCCTTGTCCTCAACACACAGTTCAAAATTCAACAAGGCAACAGTACTGTGCAAAAGTCAGAGACCATATGATACCAAATCTATCAGTATTTGTACACTGTTTTGTACACCCTACTACCACTGGAAGACTTTCATCCTTCTAATCAACAAGTTACTGTGTCCACCCAACAAAAGTTGTTACCAAAGAGTCAATGTTGTTAGAACATTCTGAATGTTGGAGTCCCTTTTGAATGCAAACAACCAACACACCTTTATTTCTGATTAGATTAGATAAGACAATTCAACTGCATTACAAAGGTGAAAGTGAAAGGAAAACAGGCTAAAAAACAGTCCTTAACATCACTGACTGTGTTTGGGATTACTTGGATCGAGAGAAGCAGAAAATGCAACCAACTACTTTGACTGAAGTGTTTACAAGGAGCATGGAAAAAATCTCTCTGCAGATCTCTCCAGAAAACCTCAAAGCCAGTCTCCCGAAAAGAATGGAAGTTGTGATAAAGTCAAAGGGTAGACAAACTGTATACTGAAAGATTTGATATTTGTACATAGTTGTGGAGGTCTTTGTGCAATTCTGTGTTAAATATCCGTTTGCTGTACTGTTTTCTGACATTGAAGAAAATAAGTACTTGCACTTAATGACCGTCTTCACTGGAAAGTGAATAAAAGAAAGGGTGGTCTCTGACTTTTGCACAGTACTGTACATATTCTGTCTAATCATTTTTCAGCACACATATGAAATATTTTCCAGCACACACATTAAATATTTAAGCCATACTGGAACTAGGCATTAATGACAATATATTGAACTTGAATTTCCCATCTTAGACAATTTATCAGAACTACTGCAAGTGTCTTTTTGCCTCGGTACAAGTATTTTGAGACTGTACGATGGAAATTCAGCATTTTTATGACACGTGTCCTCTGATAACACCAACCTTGACCATGACTGTGCCCCCCCCCTTTACCCCAAATGACCCAGGTTAGGACCAATGGGATGAAAAGGGCCAAAAGAGCATGTTTGGGGAAGTCATACGGTGAAACCAAAGCACCACTGAAGCCTGGAAGTGGCCACGGAAGAATAAAAAGCGCTGACAGGCACTAGCTCGTCCAGCATTTGTGTGGCTATGGAAATGTGTCAGAGCATAGCGAGTACACAGTGATAGGTCACTTTCTGGAGTTTTTGATAATTACAGGTTTAGGGAATTAATGAATTCAATTCAAGTGGCCCAGAAGGTTTGTGTGCAATTAAAGCTCTTTTTAAAAAATATATTTTTTTAGAAGGTTCTGATGACCTCCTGAATTTAGAATGGCAGGTATAGAAGCAATCACATGGTTTAAAGCAAAAATACACTTGAAGTAACTCCAAAGCAGCTTGTATACCTACTTCATGCCTACAGAAGGTGCCCGTACATGTATTTAAGGTGCCTGCCTCAGTATTTAAATTCTGGCTTGAATAGATAAGGTTAGACAAAGTGGCTGAAACTCTTCTGTTCACGGTCAAACGCGATTGTAGGTTCAATATCAATTTGTAAGTGGTTTGGTTAACATTAGACACTGAACGACAGGCAGCGTCATAGGCACACCTTGGCCAACCTAACCAGCTGCACCTAACGCATGCCTTGTTGATATGAATAGAGCATCAAAACAACATTCCATTCACATTATACTTTTCGTTGAACACGCCTATTCAGAATGACTCTTATAGCACCTTCTATATACATTCTGAAACGTGTTCTTAATCTGAGCTTAAAACTTTTTACTTCAAAACATTTTATTTCACATGTTTGATTAGTTGACCTTTGTTACAAGAGCTACAATAGTTAAACTAGCTTCAAAGCAGTTAAAAGTTTACTAGTTTAAAAGCTGCCTATTTCATTAATCTAACTAAAGGAGCCTCCTTCAAAGTGGTGAGAGGGTGGCGTGATCAGTGTAGTGATTTTCAACTGTACGAAACGCTCATTTCAGCAGGAGTCTGAGCAGTGAGGTCATCAAGAAACGATCACACCCCTCCCTGACACTAAAAACAGAGCACTGCCAGAAGAAAATCAGACAGCTGTGTGGAAAACGAGTAGAATAACCTGTCATTAGGTTTCATAATGCCCAGGACCATGAAAGAAAGGGCAACACACTATCCCAGAATCCTTTTTACAACTACATCGTTAACACCCATGCATCCGATCTGGCTGGCTTCCTGTGCTCTCGTTCTCGCGCCGAGAAGCCCCAGTCTGGGGGAGGTCTGAATCTGGGAAAGCCCCAGGCTTTGGGCCTACTGTTCCAGGCCTCATTGTCTTCAGGATGACTGGCACACTGCAAGTGCTCTTCTATGACATTCATCTCCTTGTGTTCAAATATTTGAGTGTTTGCAGGACATGCAAACCTGCAGATTTGCTAATAGAACTGGGAGTTCCAAATGGGATCAGAATAGAAATTATGGTATAGAACGCCTGGGTAAACAGACTGTTCTCAGGTTTACCACAAACAGGCAGATACAGAAAGCCTCAATTCTGGCCACAATTGGATAATTACTTTCCCACATTTCATTCTTCAGTGAACTAACAATTGTTTTTAGTCTACTTAAGCAACATTTTTATGTGACTAATACGAGTTTATGAATTGCACAGAATTACCTAGTAGCTAAATTAACAGTGAAAAGGACAGAGCAGTCACATATTATGAATGTACATTACATTGCAAATGCAAATTCAGATAGCAGACCAGGTGATAGTAACTTATCCTTAAAATGTATTCATTAAAATCCAGCTCATTAAAACAGGTAACATGCAAACATACCATATGCTACTTCTCTTTAGCAAAAGCATTATGGCTAAAACTGAATAACAAACAGGTAAGTAACAGAGTATAACAATAAGTCAGCTCTTCCATGTAACTTACAAAATGGGCTGGAAGGTCAAGCGAGCAGCGGGTTTCGTCACTAACCTTCTCCCCTTGCAGTGCAGGCACAGAGTCCCGTAGACTGTGGAAGCTGTCTTTGATGTGGTCCCTACGTTTGCGCTCCAGCGCATTGTGATGTGCTCGTTTGTCTGCCTGCAACGAGAGATTCACAGTTCCTTCAGCCCGGACGAACCACGGCGTCCTCGGCGAGAGCCCGCCCGCCATGTGCGCTCCGCCACCGCGAGCTCAACCACAGCATGTCGCTAGCGTGAAAGCTCGGTGACTCGGATCAAAAATGCCTGCAGGCGCTTTCACAAAGCTCCTGTTCAGACTGAGGGCCAGAGTCTGTCCAACCCCAAAAACCATATAACCCGTTTAATTTTAGTAAGAAAATTCAGGGCATGTAATCACATTCGTTGTCATTCTCCAAAGATTTGGTTTTTTGCCCAGGTCTCACGCCACAGTTAAGCTATCGTTTGTTCCACTAGCTACTGAAACTAGCAAATGTTATCAGACGCAATGGCGCTCTGGGATTCAGGTGTTCGAGACGAAGGCCATAAGGCGCTGTGGAAGGACGGAATCTGGCCCCAGGGCAGCACCGCTTAAACCGGCTGGACCGCGGGATGGGGCCGCGGGTTTCATTCCAAAACATGACGGGGACGCATGCAGCAGCATTCGCCATGGTTGTCCAGGCACAGCACGGAGACCAATTCAACATCGACACAGGAGACCGGGGAGCGGTTAACAGACAGTGCACACAAGCACGCATGTACACCTCACGTACACCCACAATAATATCACACAGGGTTGCTGCTCGCATAGGATAGAGTTCAGTAATCTTGGCTTTTGTCACTGTCTAGGAATAATTTAGTTGACTGACGGGGCACAACGACTTTCCTCATGACTGGGCTCAATGGCTCACTGCCCAAGGTAGTCCATAGTCCATAGTCGAGGTTTTAAACAGCCAATTTACTGCTACAATGATCATTTCTGCAGTAACATTTCAGTGCTACTGAAAATGAACTGAAATCGTAACTATCCTCATAATAAGAGTTAGGGAATGATTGAGTGGTGTGATGGACGCCATCACTGCTCCACTGAAAATACTAAGCTACGGCTACAAAACTCTGCTAATATACTTTTCCCCCCAATTAAAAAAATAATAAAATAATAATCTGCCATTCTGACTATTAATGTCACAACAGCTAGCATTATAAATAGCTACACATTTTTTACTTGTATAATACAAATGTATTCTCGTATAAAAAGTATAAGTCAAGTATAATAATTGTATTAGCCCTTAATAAATAACTGAAACAATCAGTGTCGGTAGCATCCTCAGACTTTTGGGCCCCGTGAACAGTACACTAGCGCTTAATTTTAAATAAAAACTAATTCTTCCGAGTGCTCCTCACATGAATTTATTATGTGTAAAGTGATTCATTTATTACATTTACACATATAGCCTACCGTTTACACAGCTCAAAGCTAGTGATAATTTATAAGTTGGCTAGCTAGTCTATGTTCATTCATAACAAATTTGATAGGTGGCCTACTGCCATTTGTTCACAAAAGCTTAGGCTATATATAGTACCAGCTGACGTACAACTAGTACATTGCTAAAGGTATGTGGACCCCATTCTAATTTGTTGGCTCAGCTACTTCAGCCACACCCATTGCTAACAGGTGCATAAAATCAAGAACACAGCCATGCAATCTCCATGGACAAACACTGGCAACAGAATGGGTCATACTGAAGAGATCAGTGACTGTTTTAGCATGCCACCTTTCCAACAAGTCAGTCAAACGTATGCCCTGCTCGAGCTGCCTGGACAACTGCAAGTGCTGTTATTATGAAGTTGAAATGTCCAGTAGCGACAACTGCTCAGGCGCGAAGCGATAGGCCACACATGCTCACAGACCATATACAGATCACAGACGTATATCCTTGGTTTTAACACTCACTACAGAGTTCCAGACTGCCTCTGGAAGCAACATCAGCACAAAAACTGTTCATCGAGATAATAATATTATGGAGTTGACGCCACTCTCTTTTCTCTGGCTCTGGTTCACTCCAATGGGCCATTTCTTTAAAGTAATGGCAGGTCATGGAGAGTCTCAATAGTTCCAGACGTTGCAGCAGCACCGTAGAGTAGCACTGTTTTTCACTGTCTGTGATGCTCTTTTCAAAGGTAAAGAAGGAATAATCAACAGCATTTTTGATACTGAATAGCACATTTGAATCAAATAAACAATGTGACTTAAAGCAAGTTAGCTCATTATTTTCCACCAAATTAGTAGATTCAGCTTGTTATCTGTTAATATTAGCTAAGATAATGGATAATGTGAGCAACACATAATAACAATCAATATTGCTTGTAACTTACTATTCTCTTAATGTTATTTCATAGATATTTTTGGTAAATTATAGACTAAGGCTTCTAAATGTGTTTGGGGAATAAGTTATTAGTCAAATAACATTGAAGGCATGTGATTTGTAGTCTGGTGGGTGGTGGCAAGTTATCATTCACTCACATAGGAGAGTCCATTCATGTTCTTCACATACATCTACATGAATACATATCAATAAATTATCTGACAACAATACCATGTTTGTCTCTGGTTCATTCATTGCCATTTTTGTTGCTTTTGTGCTGAAGGACACATCAACAGCCAAACACAAGGCCTGCTTGACTTTTCATTAAGCGAAGACAGAATTACGGGTCTGAGAAATAATTTTGCAGTATTAGCAGTTCTACTGCCAGCCAAAAATGAGATGCTTTCAATGTTGGGTTTTTAGTCACTCTGGGTGTAGTTAAACTGACTATAGTTTTTGGGTCAATTACCTCAATTCACACGGTCATTCTACTGCAAGCATGAGCTTGAATGTTTTCAATCAACATTTCATACTGCACCGTCCTTTACAGAACCTAATTTCCCTTCTAGATATGACTTAGGCTGAGCCAGATTTGTGCAGTTAAGCTACTGCAGAAGACACAAAAATACACAAAATGTCATTACGAGATTTTATTTTATTAATGGGAGTAATGTCGGCAGTAGAATTTATTTCACTGATCTAAAACAGCCACACACTGGAAATCTGGGATAGTGCTGGAGAACTGCACAAAACTGTGCTGTTTTTTGAGATGGCTGCATTTTCTGAAAATGTTTCCTGAGCTATATTTAATTATTTTAGTGCATAATTCTAATTAATAGCTTCCTGGTTGAGCGCTAAGTGGGGTAGGACAATGTCAGATAGTACTGAGAGTAGGACAGAAACATTGTAGGTTTTGATCTTTTCATAAGATATGCTGAAAATACAAAAAATATATAATTATACCATATTTCTCCTTTAAGAACCTAGACCTATTTCTTCATGCACTAATTGCAAGTGTTAGCTAAATGCCTAAAATGTAATGTAAATGTAAATGCATAATTAAAGTTCTGCAGCCAGGCTACATTATCCATAAATAGGTTTTTTTAATTATTATTTTCAAAGCCTGTTCGTTGAAGCTTTAAATAATGACTTGACTACATTTAGATAAGCTCTGTAACAATATTTTTGTCAAATAAATGAAAATTAGATTGGCACTGGAGCATTATTCCAAGTCTACAGTGGTACTGAAGAATATTTGAATGTACGTGAACATTACAAACAATATCCGCATTTATTGTCTAGGTAAGATAGATAACCAGTGATAAGTTTATTTTCACTGAGAAACATAAAATTTTGATCCAGCTGGATCTTCACCAATAAAAAGCTGCACTGAAGCTTTGAGAGTGAGCAAGTATTTCACTTTACAAATGTTTTCTGTACATGTGCTCACTCTAATGCCCTCAAACTCCAAACCAAGCTGGCAAATTCTGACAGAGTCAATTTGAGAGTGTCATGCTACAGCGGTACAGGGTTTCCATACTACTAATGTAAATACTCAAGTCACATGGAATTGGCCAGGCCGAGAGAAATTACCAACAGCTGCCAGACCCGTTTGGCCACACCCATCTAACAACCAGTCTGCGGTCTGGGCTTCGCCACAGGTCATATAGAAACTGAATGCACGGGGCGATGCGCAGTCAGGAAACAAAACCAAAACCAACCGATCACAATCAGCAGATGCACGTCAACACTCAGCACTTCAATAAAAGTCAGTCAGGAGACAGAATCTCACAGGGAAGGGATAAAGTGCTCTCTGGAAAACATTCACACATGAAAGCACTATAATAATAAACTGAATGTTTTTAAAAAGATCAACTTATTTTTTCCAAAAAAATTTTCTTACGCAGTGGTGGTACAATCAATAGCAGAGTCTTTCGTGCGGTCTCAAATGACCACACCCTACTTCTGCATTGCATCTGCACGAGATTGCATTAGGTCCTGGGACAACCTGTTTTGTCATAACATTTCCAAAGCCCTTTGTTCTACCAAGTAGTGTACAACATGTCCGATAATTGCCAGCTATCTGAAAATACCAGGTGGCTACAAAGCGCCAAATGCAGAAACATTTGCGTGCGTGTATGTGTGTTCATGTATTCACCTAAACCCGTAAATGTATGTATTGAACACATGACTATGAAAAATAATTTCCCTGGCAAGAGGACAATAAAACTAAACTAAATGTTCTGCCAGCATCACATGCAAACGGAGCCAGAGTCAAATTTCCAATTTGCCGGATTGGGACCTCGTAAGATTTATGGAAATCTTCTCCCAGAACTCGAGTGTGAACGAAAGCAGCAACATTTCCAGATAAAGCACGCAACAACATTCTCATGCGAGAACTTTAGTGTCTGGTACAACTTCTTAAATACTCTACGGACTCTGCCTTCTCAACAATTCTTGCACAAATATGAAACATTGCACATAGAAGATTTTGGAGCTGTATTGTGTGATTTTGTGAGGAACATTTTATTTATTTTAATTTAATAAACAGTGTTTCTGTCCTTGCTATACATGGCTTAGTCTATGTAACAACACCATTACAAAATTGCTTTTGTGCAATGCAATACTTCTCCCTGGTAATAATTGTTGGCTAGCACCACACATCAATGGAAAGTATACCTAGTTATGAACCTGGAGAGCAGAATTATTTTTGTTGCATTTTACCAAAAACAACTCTACATATAAGTATTGATTTTTTTAGCTGACAAACCAAATTTCCTTTGGTTATCTAACGTCGTTATTTGGGATCATTTAACTGAGGTATACTGGCTGAAGGTGTAACCAAATAATTTTTTAATTATTATTCTTCAACTGTGTTGCGCCAACAGGATTCACATTGCTGCTAAAACTATTATTCAAATAAATATTTGGCCTTTTTAAAGATGAACTAACGAAACGTTAATATTTGTCCTGCGTTGCTTTAGAGGGCAGACATCCTGTCTAGCCTAATCTATCTGGAATGGTCATGACATATGTGAAGAGACTTGACATGACATTTTTCTATATAGGAGACCTGTGTGTGAATGGGGAAAACCATAACCTAACCCGGATAAATGAACCTGACAATGTTTTGGGTTCTGTGTGTGAAAGGCATTAATGATAAGGAGCTTGATAGGGTACTACTCCTAGTGGTACTTCTGGTTTTGTACATTGTTCGGTCAGTGAACTGCACATTTTGAAAGTCTGAGATAATGTATGTGTGCAAGTGTGTGCGCGCATGCATATACAAATACACACATTTTTGCTTCATATATATAACATTTTCCGAGACATCCAGTCTTTCGAGTGAATCTACGATAAGATTGACTCGCCCTATCGAGGTCTCCCATTGCCCTTTCCCTGTACTATCCTTGTATTATTGTAAGATATTTTTAGAAGTTTACCTTCAGTGCTGTATGACTATCACTGTGTTCTCAATTAGTTGTCAACGAACCTCCAAAAACACAGTGTACCGAATGCAGTTTCTTCAGCAAAACTTCTTGCCAAAAAATTGAGTGACTGGGCAGGTTGTACTTTGGTTATCAACAAATTCTCCAAGGATGACTTATGTATATAAAGGAGGCACTTCAGCTTCTAAATAACACTCTACAGGCCCGTACCAAGTCCTGTCCACCTAATGTGGCACCTGGTGTAGAAAAGGCATGTTTCTCAAGTGCTGTTGACAGCAGAGAAAGGGAACACTATTAACAGCAAAGCAATTTACAGGTAACGCCAAGCTGAAGCCCTGTGCCTCAGTCTGCCACCGTGCCACACGACATGCGTGAGCACTCAGACCTGCGGGACAGGGCGTGTCAGAAAGAATAGCTAAAGGATTGCGATTGAGCAACATTTTACTATGCTGTGTCCCATACAGTGCGACTGTAAAACGCAACTGGGTCAGTGACAAAGAGCAACCCCTGGTGAGTATGTTTAGCTTCATTGTATAGGCAGAATGCTGAGTGCATTCATACATGGAAAGCTACTTTAACTCAAGATCCATACTGCCCTACAAAGCCTAACTGCAGTAACTAGGCAAAGGGTAAAACTGAGAAAAATGGCTTTAAAGTGTTTTAATTGGCCAGCTGTAATGGTTTTTGGGCATTAAAATTACCTCATGAATACATGTACAATTAGTGCAATATCACTTATATACCTATAACCCATTTGGCTGGCCAGTTAAAACACTTTTCTCAGTTTTTCCCCTTTGCGTAGTTACTGCAGTTAGTCTTTGTAGAGCAGCATAGTGCTATTATGTTTGCGTCTATAAACACAGGAAACATTATAATAAATTAAGTTACTCATGCTTGTATAAGGTTTACCAACTGACCTAAAACATTCACAGCTATGTAAAAGCACCTCTGTATGTCGGCTGTAAATTTATACATTATAATCATATAATTTCAGGCAAATGGAGAAGGGGAGAAATCAGGACAACTTCAAATTTCGACAAATACATGGCCACACGTATAAAAGAATCTATTTCAGTTTAACACCCGTCGTCCAAGTTGATTACTTGGTATTCATTATCTCTCGTGACAGCAATACACTGGTTTTGCTTGTTGCCTGAACCACAACATACAATTTTCAATTACTATCTTAACTAGCCAGCTAGCAAGCTAGGTCAAAAAAATTGTTAGGCTTGTCAGGCCATCAGTCTGGAAAACACTAGTTCGTGTTGTGATACTGAATTCAGTTTAGAAGAGTACTGGACGTTGCATTGCCGCTGCCACGTTATATGCAGCACGATCTGACTTGTAATCCGTGATTAACACAGAGCCGACTAGTGCATGACGATCCACTCAAACTAGAAAAAGCTGCGTGTGGGTGCTGGTTGACTGGCCAAACAGCTAACACTGTCTAGCTAGCTAGACTAGTTAATTAACACCGAAGAAATCCGCGAGATAGCTTCCTGGGGTTGCGGGAGAAATCGACAGCCACAATAATAGTCTAAATATAGGGCGCGCTGTGCCTTGTGGGATGGAATTGCAATTTCGTGCAGACGAATATTCTAAAACAAAAACAATTAATGGACGCAGAACATACATTATGAAATACCTATAAACATAGATGCATGTGACAACTGTCTGGTTATAACGTAGGGAGATAATTTCAAGAAACCCATGCTAGGATGTATGCTCCCCCCCACCCCCCACACCATACGCCTCTGCACTGGCCTTTGTAGATGTAGCTAGCTTGCTAACCAGAAGTTCAACCTCGTTTAGCAATAGCAACAAACAAGACAGGGTCTCCCTAGCTAGTTCAAGCTGCTCTTCCGTGGCCCAGGCAGAAGTGCCTCGGTTTCAGCACCGCACCGCCGACTCAATTGGCAATGCTATTTCCTTTTTACCCACCCGGAAATTATTTGAAATGAAATTTCATTACAGGACCTATTTTCCTGGTTAAATCTAAACTGGACAAATCTCTCCGAAAATTACGCACCACAGAGTGAAATCTCGGTGATTCTTCCTGTAAAAAAACAGAACAGAAAAGTGCAATTGTATAATTGTAAGAAACGTTAATAATAAATTATTTAGACTAGCTTCCTAGTGGCAAATGTGTGTCTAGCTAGCTAGTTAGTTAGTTGATCATCTGAAGCACATCGTCTGTAACGTTCGTTAGCTAGCATTAGTTATGCGAAACGAAACCCCGTTGGATACGTTTTGAAGGCTGTCGATCTCTTCTTTAATCTAACTACCAAGCAGTAGTCACAAGATCAAAAATAGAAAAGCACAAGGCGTTCTTATTCTCACGATTTAGTTAAGAGAGCTACGCGTATAGCTAGCTGGCTAGCTACGTACCTCTGACTGGCTAGGTAACTATGTAGCTTGTTCATTAGATTTCAAATACAAAGTATGAATCTTCTACTCACGTCACTATCGACTTCGATATCATCGTTGTCACTCATTTTTCTGAAAAATAATTAATATAGGTAATAGCAGGGCCTAAAAACAAAATTAAATATCCAGAAACCTAAACGACACGAACACCCTAAGCAAGTACGACTGCAGGGACGGAACGAGATCAACGGACTCTCTCTACACGTGACTGGCACACACGGACATTTACAAACCCGTGACACGCTTCAGCGACTCTCAACAAGTACGAGGGAATAGTAGTTCAGAACAGCTCCATGTCGGAGTAGTATTTACGCAGAACCGACTGCTTTCAGACGATACTTCCCAGCAAGCCCCACGCTCTTGCCGCTTCCAGGCAACAAATAGCGATTTGTGTTTTCCACGAAGAAACTTCGGGACGTGTAGTTCTTAAAATGAATGCGTACAAGAGACCATGATGAGGACACGTGTATAGACATTTTCAAGCCAAGTTGTGAGCAGTCTAGCGATGCGCTTTAAATTGATGACCGACGATATCAAATCATGAATTAAAATGGGTTTTCTGTTCACGTGAATGTGACCACTTTGATATATTGTGCAAAATAATTTGAAACATGAAAATATCAAACACAATATTTTCTAATAGAATAAACTATTTCACACATTTGTAAATATGTGTATTTCTTTTAAAAATAGCTAAAGTTCCATTCATTGCACACAAAATCTTTCTAGACCAATTTAACATACTAACTGAAATTATATATATATATAAAAACCCCAAAAATGAGCTTTCCTTTTAAAATGGGTTATCAACTAAGACAGGTAATCAAGTAACTGATTAGGAGTGGTTACTGGTCACATGAGATCTAAAACAATTCATTAAAGAATTCTGTCTAATTAAGACAGTCAAGTTTTTAGATCAGGCATTTACACAAAAAATGTTTGATCAACAGCTGAGTGTTGCACGTTTCTTACATAAAGAATATATGACAGATTAGAGATTCTAAATGAATATCATCTTAATCAGAACAAATTATTTTAGTCGACTGATAATTGAAATCAGGGAACAGAATATGGCCATAGTGCCAGCGTTGAGGAGCAGTGTACAACATCAGCACTGACAGGCAATTCTTTATCAATTCAAAGAGCCTACACTAGAGGGCGATTCCGGTCTATTCGATTCATTGATGCTTTGGAGACCTGCTGCATGCAGATTGCGGAGATTGTGGAGTAAGACTACATAACAACTTGAAATATATTTCATCTGTGGATAAGTCCACATGGTTCTGCCAACATACTTTATGATTCAAAAGTAAATAGGTAATTAACACAATTGACCAATTTAAATTATGATTAGCAGATTACCAGAGGGAATTTTTTTCCCCACAGCCAGTCAGTGCTCTTATAGAATAATAAAACTAGCGAATCATATAAACACACCCACAATCAAATAACAGGGATATGTTATTTGAATTAAAGGCATACTTTGCAGGATTTTCACTTTGAAAATATTACAAAACAACCATGCTCAGTCATTACTGTACCAGAAATCTGTCTGTGTGCACTTCTGCCCAATCCTATTTTTTCTGCCTGTATTTGTTATTTAAAAATTGTATGGAACATTTCTGGGTTTGACCTTTTTTATTTTGTTGGTGAAATCTTAAAAGGATGGCGAGTAGAAAAAGAAGGAGAAGAAGAGGAAACGTGTATCAATTGGCTATAGTAGTGCGTTTCACCCTCTATGGTTTCAGCCTGTGGTTTCAGCTGGGTTTGTGTTGGAGACATAAAGTCTTTCTTAGTGTCTAACCTAACACTAACCCGGTGGCTGGTCACCATTTGGTAATGTTTTTTCTTTGTTTTTTATTTAACCTTTATTTACCCAAGGTAGGTTGGCTGAGCATGGATGCTCTTTTGCAGCAACACTCTGCTTCACACTCGTATACATTCACACCTGGAAGCTGCCCAGTACAACCACAATCCTCTATTGTTGGCCACTGAGCAGCTCCACTGGAGGGAGAGAACATTTTTTTAGGCAATTAAATCAGGGGATGATTAGGTGGCAACTTTTTGCGAGAGCCAGATCTGGGATTTTAGCCAGGACACCCGGGAACCCCCTAATCTTTGCGATAAGTGTCATGGGATGTTTAGTGACCACAGTGAGCCAGGACCTCGGTTTAACGTCTCATCCGAAAGACGGCATCTCCTACAGCACAGTGTCCCCGTCACTGCACTGGGGCATTGGGGTTTATTTGATCAGAAGGAAGATTGCCCCCTGCTGGCCCACCAACACCACTACCAGCAGCAACTCAGTATTCCCTGGTGGTCTCACATCCAAGTACTAACCAAGCCCACACTTGCTTAGCTTCAGCCAGTTGGCAGGAGCAGAGTGCGTGGTGGTATGGCTGCTGGCAAATGTTAGACAGCTGCCATTATTAGCAAGCTAAATTCAGTTATGTTTGGCAACATTAAAGTAGCTGGCTGACCATGATGGCCCAAGAATTTGCTGTGGGTCAGATATTTTACAAAGTAATACTTAAGTCAAGATTCCAATCCACTTCTCTCGGCTCATATGGGCTAGTTAGCTATCGTTAGCTAAGCAATAGGGATGAGTCCATCCATCAGAAAATCCTACTATCCTGTTAGGCTAGGTATTTTTTTCTGGATACGACTGCAGTTTGACTACTATAGACTACTATCCATGGTCAGAGAGACACATTGCATTTTTCAATAAATCCATATTTAAGGTTGTGTGCCATTAATTCAACGGGGTTGAGTGGTAGACCGATCTTCTTGACTACAACCCTATCTGCTGAATGGGGAAGGTGGTCTCCCATCAAGCTTTGACTACGAGCTACGAGTGGCATATGACTTTGCTGCAATAGATACAACAAAGCTAGACTATGTAACGATGCAAATAATAGTAGTAATGACAATGACTCAGTGTGTTTGTGAGTATGCATGCTTACATTATTGAGTTTTGCCATGCTTCCAGGAAGTCTAGAGCAAACTGAAACCTGCTGGTGGTGTGCTAGCAGTGGCTAGCGTATGTAGGTCCTTTCTATCACCATTAAGCTACCCTGTAACTTTGCTGTATATGAGAGTGAAGAGGGGGTCCAGGATTTTTGCATACATGTGACTGCCCAACTGGTATGACTGCAGCCAATGCTGTATTTTTGAAAGAGGCATGATTCCAACAGTCTGCAATACAATGTTATAAAGCTACCAACATAGAAGTCCAAGCAAAATATCTAGTTGTTTTGTTGGTGCGTGAGCTTCGTCATCTTGGGGGATTAGGCAGGGTTGAGAATGGAAGAGGAGACCTTTTTTATTGCAAACCCATAGCAAAGCAAGGAAAGAAATCCAGCATTGTATGTCTTTAATATAGGAAAACACAGTGGAGCTACAACCACAATGCTAGACAAATCCAGGTTAAAATCTGATGACTAAATACCACTAAAAATTATTATTCAGCATTGTTTTTTCTAAGCTATGTCTAAATGGGTCTCCAAAAAGGCAATTTGGATATTCCAAATTGATATTATGTGTCTTTAGAGGTGTAAAATCTTATATATTGTATACTATGCTTGTGGAATATGTGTTATGAAATTAGCTCACTTTCCATGTGCCTGTCACTCTCACCCTCCACTTGCTCTCCTTGACCTCCCCTTGCCACCAGCAGCAGGTCTGAAAGATTTTAGCAAAAACTACATTAGCTATCTAGTTTACTAATCAATGGATTGAGGTCCATTGATTGAAGTTTTAGTCATATACCCCACCCCATCAACATCCCTCAATTTCACACGCTACATTTATTATTCAAAATCATAGGAACCCCTTGTTTATAAGTGTACTGAATAATAATAAAAATATTTAGAGAATATATTTAGAAGCGCACTATCACTGAACATGCCCTCTGCTGTGAAGTCAAAGCTGTCTTCAAAAATATTCACTCAGATGAGTGATTTCTTCCAAGACCTCCAAATGCCGAGTGTTCTGTTTAGACATAGGCATTGCAAAAAAAAAAAAAAATGTTGTAAAACGACAATTGTTTTAGGTATAAAATCTCAATAACTTTTTTCCGGATGTGTATTGTTTTTTTGTTTTGTTTTTGTTTTAATGCCGGAGGAACATTGCTTGTCCTTTTATGTAAGCCTAACAACCTATACACCGTTAGAAACATAATTTCATTGGATGTACTATTCCCATGTTAAGGATAGGCTACTGACTTTGCAGTGATTTGTGTTGTCAGTGGACTTACAAAATGCATAGGACCCCCAAGCCAGTTTTACCTCCCATCTTTACAAAATTGTCACTAAAACATTGGCATCCTAAAATTGTATATATAAACTCACGATTCCAGCAGAAATTGTGAAGTGTGGTTGCCGCCAATGCAAAGTTGACTTTGTGCTGAATAGAGTGAACAGTTTATGTAGTATAAGCAGAGACAGAAAATTGTGTACATGCTATAACATCACGGCAACGAGTTGATTTGCGACATATATATATATATATATATATATATATATATATAGCTAAATTATCCCTTCATCAAAATTTGAGATCTCAGTGTTTTACTCACGGTATGCGGTGACAAGTGACGGCGAATCATAAAGCTAGCTGGCATGTTCAGAGGGTCTTGGAAAAACCCTATGTCTACACGGCGTGATCACACCATGTAAGAAAAGCAAGACAGGGCTAGGGAGATTAATTTGATTGATTTATGGTTTTGTGTGAATTTCAGCTCATTTTAACCATACAACTAAAAACATTTAATTGGGCTGTAATTCAGAGTTTAATCTGTTACCTGAGAGACCAACTCATAGACAGAGGATAGTAGCCTATTACGTGTTAGCCGAGCCGAATTTCTAAGAACGAAAATGAGGCGAGAAATAGGTGAATAAGTATCCGCTGGTAGCCAGTACTACTAGCTTCTGTTGTAACGAGGGGTGCATCAACAGGCAAGTGTAGTTGTGTACTGTCTGTAGCAAACGCGTTGGGGTAAGAAAGTGTTGCTATCACTGCAACCAAAGACTGAATGCGTAATGCAGCTATAATGAGACCAACATTTCCAATACGCTGGGATATAAAACGGTATTACAAAGGTAAAATTTGACATATTATACATAGTTAGAAAGCCTATTCAGTCACCTATTGGATCGAAGAAGTGTAGATCAAGCCAGATTGTACTAAGTTCGACAACACCCAAAGCAACATGTGTGGTACAAGCTGACATCGTTTTCTGGAGTAAGACCGGACCAGAAGCTGCTGCACACGTGTTGTTGACGGCGTTGTTGCCCTTTTCAGTACAGTCTGGCTTGATTGAGAATTCATTTATTCAGTAGGTGAGAGTATAAGCTATCTAACCATGTTTAACATGTCTAATTTTGGTTTTGGAATATCGGTTTATAGGTCAACGGAAAGTTTTCGCATCGTCGCATTCAAGGCATTCACTGCACCTGCACCTGACGAAACGTTGTCAATGATTTTGCGTAATATCTTGTGAAATACTATTATTATTGAGGACTTCTCGGTATGCCTAAGCCATATGTTTGTTGATATACCTAGCTGACAGCGTTTTCATTTGTAATTTTGTATTTGGAATAGCGTTTTTATCGTATTCACTTCCGCATTCAGCTATGACCCGTTGCCTGTGCTATATCCTTTCTGGTGGATAGGTCGCCAGGAAACCTCGTTTGAACAAAACAATCCGCGCATGTACGTCTTCATCAAGGTCTTATCTACATTGTGGTATAAAGCATTTGAGGTTTACGAATGTGTGTTTTCTGTAATTACGACGAAAAGGGATATAAGCACCATCTCTGGATTCTGAATTCCCAGTAGATAAACCACATGAAAAGCTACTGTCGACTGCATCACGTGTGCAAAGCCGACCAATGCTGTAAGTTCATCACTCACATATGTATGACCTCACATTCCCCATTCATTCTCGATGGGAAAAATTGCCCAAAAAAAGTCATATTTCTAAAAAATCGTGCAGCGAAACTTTCCTCAGAAATGTAAGTTTCCCATGAAAGTCATTTGATGTGAACAGAGTGAACAGTGTCTGTAGATGAGCAGAATAATTGTGTTGGACTATAAACATAGGTAAAAATTGTTTGCAGCACAAAACACAACTGATTTAGGTGTGCTAGTAGTTGCTATGAATTTAGGCAGTCTAACTAAGTGTGCAGATTTGCAGAAGTTGTGAAGTGTGGTTGCTCCCTGTTGCAAGGACTTGTGCTAGGGACAGGTGTTGTAGTTTGTGGCATGAGCAGTTGGTGTATGTGCTAGTGAACTCACGGAGTAAGCGTTGCATTTGCTAGGCAATGACCAGGTGATTTAAGTTTCAGTGGTTGCTATGACTTGGTTGGTTGCTATGGAGTTCAAGGTGATGTTAGGGTGTTGCTAGGTGGTTGCTATGGAGTTCTAGGCGGTTGCTAGGGTGTTTGAGGTGGTTTCTAGGGTGTTACTAGGTGGTTGCTATGGAGTTCTAGGCAGTTGCTAGTGTTACTAGGTGGTTGCTATGGGGTTCTAGGAGGTTGCTAGGGTGTTGCTAGATGGTTGCTAGGGTATGCTCGGTGGTTGCTATGGAGTTATATGCAGTTTATAAGGTGTTGCTAGGTGGTTGCTATGGAGTTCTAGATGGTTGTTAGGGTGTTCTTGGTGGTTACTAGGGTGCTGCTAGGTGGTCGCTAGGTAGTTATAGGCGGTTGCTAGAGCATTACTAGGTGGTTGCTATGTTGTTCTAGGCGGTGGCTAGGGTGTTATAGGTGGTTGCTAGGTTGTTGCTATGGAGTTCGAGGCAGTTGCTAGGGTGTTCTACGTGGTTACTAGGGTGTTGCTAGGAGGTTGCTATGGAGTTCTAGGCAGTTGCTAGGGTGTTCTAGGTGTTATCTGGGGTGTTGCTAGGTGGTTGCTCTGGAGTTCTAGCAACCACCATGAGTAAAACACTGAGATATCAAGTTATGATGAAGAGTTAATTTAGCTCAGTGTATTTGTGCCGCAAATAAATTTATTGCCGTGATGTTATAGCACATACACAATACTCTGTCTCTGCTCATGCTACAGACACTGTTCACTCTGTTCAGCACAAAGTCGACTTTGCATTAGCAGCAACCACACTTCACAATTTCTGCAGGAATTGTCTAGTTCATTACATTACATTACAGGCATTTGGCAGACGCTCTTATCCAGAGCGACGTACAACAAAGTGTACAACCATAACCAGGAACAAGTATGACGAAAACCCTAGAGAGAAGTACCGGTCCAAGTGCAGGGAACAACCGCATAGTTCAACTTGGACCCTGAAGGTTAAACTGTTTAACACTAACACAAACGAGAACAGCAACAATGCAGTCTATGCAAAAATACAAGCGGTAGTTAAGACAGGTGCATTAACTAAGTCACCTACAAAAACAGCTACCTAGTTACAACCCTAAGCTTACAGTCATTTACAGGGAGGTAGGGTGGGATGGGAGAGGCAGCCTGAGAGGGTCTCAGCGCAGTGCATGTCTCAGTGCAGTGTTGACCTCCACGGGGAGGTCATTCCATAGTTCAGAGTTTAATATGTTACCTTAGAGATCAACTCATTGACAGAGGATTGTAGCCTATTACGTGTTAAATGAGCCGAATTTCCAAGAACAAAAATGATTCAGGAATATATGTTAAAATAGTTGCATTTTAACTCATTGACTGTAAGGATGTAGCTTCTATTCGGTAAATTAGTACTCGGACTGGTTAGCCAGTATACTAAAATGCTTCAGAATTGTAACAAAGAGGTTGCATTTAACATGGCAATTTTAAATACAGCTTCTATGAATTAGTATCGGCTGGTAGCCAGTACTACTAGCTTCTGTTGTAACAAGAGGTGCATAAACAGGAAAGTGTAGTTGTGTACTGTCTGTAGCAAACGCGTTGGGGTGAGAAAGCGTTGCTTTCACTGCTACAACAGACTGAATGCGTAATGCAGCTATAATTAGACCAAACTTTCCAATATGCTGGGATATGAAACGGTATTACAAAAGTAAAATTTGACATATTATACATAGTTAGAAAGCTTATAGAAAGTCATATTTCTCAAAAATCGTGCGAAACTTTCCACGAAGTAATAGCCCACGATTCCCAAAGAAGCCGCTCAATTTGACATATTGCACGTGTACGTGGTGCGAAAACTGTGGGCAGAGTAGCGGTCCAAAAAATGGGTGGAATAATAAAGAATACTAATATGTGCGATAATAATAGTGTGCTTGCCTAAGGCAACCACACTAATAATATGTGAGATAATAGTAGTGTTTTTGCCAAAGGCAACCACACTAATAAATAATATGTGAGATAATAGTAGTGTGATTGCCAAAGGCACTAGGTGAGTTAGGGTTATATTGTGAGTTAGAGATATATTGTGCGACCAAATTAATTGATAATTTCACTGTAAATGAATGTAATGAATGAAAATATACAGTTCAACTAAGGGCCCCTGCGACTTAAGGGGATAAACAATTACACTGCTACCTTTTGTTTGCTTATACACTGATTTACAGCAAGATTTTTGTCCATAACAAGGCAACTTAAAGAGTTCACAGTGCTAAAGCACTCCACACAATATCAGCAAGACAAGCAAGCAAGACAAATTGTCTTTCAAGGTAAAATTATGGTGAAATTATTTTGTTCATATTTTGTTAAAAAAAACAAACAAAAAAAACAAAAACCAATTGCAACTTCTAATCTGACTTCTGACAGATTCTCACTTTCAACAGAATTTTTCAACCTACAAAACTTGGCCGAATGCTCAAAAATGTGTCGGTTTTAATTATTATTCATTGTGCTGTAACTTTGCATTACATTTAAATCAAAGCTTTATCCACTGTACTTTGTTGGAACCATTAGTATTTACACATTTATGACTGGTGAATGGAATATGTTTTGCATTAAAGTGCAGTAATTTTTAATGATCTGTGATTTGCCTTGATTCACTGTAAGAAACCTGAAAGATAGAAGAGAAACCTGGTTGCAGGCTGCGGTTGGCTGTGTTATGCCCCTAAGCCACAATGTTGACACAGTTCACACACAATCACAGCAAAACTTTGAAGGATGTGGTTTTTTGAGAGCTACAAGTAGGCAACAGAGGAACAGCGCTGGAATTCAGAGCGAGCAAGGAAGATCAGGTACATGGGTAGGCTGAGTTTTTTTATTTATTTTAACTTTTTAAATTTTATTTAAACGAAGCTCTTTACAACATTGCAAATAAAGCATTACCTGTTTGGTCTTATTTTAACCCTTGTGTTCGCTTTGGGTCAGATTGACCCATTTTCAACTTTTAGTAAAAGAAGAATGACACTTGAGAGTGATTAACCCAGTGTGAATTTGATTCTTATTGAGTTTCAATTTGTTGTTCATCATCTGTATTTGCTTTGTGTTTTTACCTATATAGTTTATTTGAATATCATGAGATAAAGATATGAGTATCAGTTAAAAACAATAAATATTAATAATATACTGCATGAAAACTTTGTTTCCTTTTTATTCACTGAAAACAATTCACAGAAAAAAAAATTTTTTTAATTCTTGTGAACTTTCTATGTTTAAAAATTTAATTTTTATCACAAATGAATCACACTGTTATTGCCAATGTGCATTGTTATATGTGATCTAGCAGAGTTAAATGGCAACTATTAACCAGATATTGTTGATATTGTCTGGAATTGAGAGATCCATATATATAGCTTTTTTCCAAATACTGCAATTTTGCATAAATTGTATTTATGTATTGCTTTAAAATCTCAGTATTGTAGGTATACTTGCCCAAGGCTAACCAGATTCACGTGTTAATAAGTAATCAGTAAGAAGAGAGAGTATACCCGCACACTGTTTTTTGTGCTCCCAAAGTGATTTAATAATACACATGGTACTATTAAATCACTGTGGGAGCAGAAAACACTGTGTGTAGATATACTCTCTCTTCTTACTAACTATATTTTTTTATCCTGCACCTGTTGGAATATTTCCGATGTGCGTGCATTCCCTCAGACTGCAGTAATACGTAATCAGAACACAAGGGTTAGGGTCCTGGACACTGTGGAATAGTTACCAATTATTTTGTATCTGAGTATTGAGTGAGCAGACAGATGCTGTGCTGGTAATGAAATGATGCCACTGCCAGCAACAGCTGAAGAGTCCTCAGTTGGTCAAACTCCAATGCAGAAATGCCACGTGACAAAGCCATTATCCATTCTAAATAATAGTTGCAGAACAGTGTTAGCAGGTAATCTGTTACATGTTTCCATGCTACAGATAAAGAAACAGGTAATGAATAAGTTTAGTTTCATGCCTAATTTAAGAGCCCTCTGATGAAGTGGCTATTGGAGCGAATGAAACTCAGTGGTCAGTAATGCAATTCCCTTTCATTAAGGTTGTCAACAGCTCATCCCACTTGGCGGTATCCAATCCTGACTATTCCAGTGCCCACTGTGGTATAGAGTCCAGCAGGATGATATTAAATTGGTCCTGGCATCACCCAAGGAGAAGGTTTAAGTCGGCAGAGCTGCCCCCATCCAATCAGTGACTCGTGTGTTCCATCAAGTCCCTGCTTTCTGTCCACACTACAGAACAGTTCTGCGGTCTGGACCAGACTCAAGCTCAAGGGCTCAAGCTTCTGCGATGTGATGACTGTGCAGCTCAGCTGATTGGCTCCAGAGCGAAAAGGCAATAGGCTGGCAGCATGTCCTCCAGCAGTTCCCAAAAAAAAAGAAGCTTTGGAATCCTGAATAGAAAGCAGTGACTTGTAGGGTTTGTGTGCACACATTGGTGCTCTTGGAGACTCCATTCAGACTCAGTGAAGGATTTGGCCTGCAATGTGAAATGCTGTTTATTGCACTTACCACACCCACCCATCCCCTAAATCCCCCCTGCGAGATGGGGAGATCATGTGACAGATAGCACACAGGCTTCTACAGTAGATAACAAAGCTTAGATGGGGAGACACAACTACTGAGAATTTGCACACAGAAAAGGTAGGGCTTTTGTTCATGAACCAGAAAATCCACTTTAAGTATCAGGCAGAGAGAAGCTGAGATTTCTGCGTGTAAGGACTGGTATTTTGCCATTTAGTAATTGACATATATTTCAATATAGTTTATACTTTATACCTTGGTTGACAGTGATGATTCTGGCTCTGGCTCTGGTTCTTTCATATCATTCTTTTACTCGCATTGACTATGTTTGTCACATTGCAGATCCAGGAAAGAATAGATTTGGAATGGATGACACTACAAATCAGACATCGGGACTGTATGGAGATCCAAAGCCCTGGGATGCCAGTACCTCCTACAACATCACCCCTCCCAACAGCACCTTTGTTTTTGAGTTTTTCATCTCTCCTCTGATGGACAAGATTATGAACATCCTCACCATCACCATGCTCTTCTTCAGCATGATATCCTTGGGCTGCACCATGGAGATCCCCAAAATCAGGGCCCACTTCTTGAGGCCGAAAGGGGTGGCCATTGCTGTGGTGGCCCAGTACGGCTTCATGCCCCTGTCTGCCTTCCTGCTGGGCAAAGTGTTCTGGCTCAGCCCCCTGGAGGCCCTTGCTGTGCTGATATGCGGCTGCTGTCCTGGGGGGAGCCTGTCCAACATTTTTGCCCTGACCGTACAAGGTGACATGAACCTGAGGTGAGTTTGGTTTGCTCAAGATGTCTGCTGACCGGCTCATGATCTGTTATCTCTTCTAGGCCCTCCACTCTACTTTAAAACACTTTTAGCGGCTTTTCCACTGCATGGTACTGGCTCAACTCAACTCGACTCTACCCGACTCTACTCGCTTTTGGTACCAGGTACTTCGTTTTCCACTGCAGATAGTACCCCCGTCAATGTAGCTGGTCTTCATAGCGACGCCGCATGAAACTGCCATGACGTCATCTTCAATACGACACACACAGGAACAATGGAGGATACCGAAGGGATGGTGTTCCTGATTCTCGGTATGTGGCTGTTTGTCACAGCAAGGAGACAAATTTTGTTTCAGAAGATGCTGAAGGCAGCAAGACAAAAGAATGCTGAAAAAAAACAGGACAGTTTTGGAAATCCTACATCAGATCTCAGACGACGAGATGACTCTGGTTGATCATTAGCATAAAAGGCGATGCAAGAGGGTAAGTTAACCTAGTGACGATTCTCTCTGACCAATCAGTGGTCTGCAGTGTTTTCACGTCACCTTTTGGTATCGCCTCAGCTCGCTTAGAACCTTGACGGAGGTGATACCAAAACAGTACCAGGTACCAGGCACTATCCACAACTTTTTCCCGATGGAAAACCAAAAAAGTCAAGTAGAGTCGAGTTGAGCCGGTACCATGCGGTGGAAAAGCAGCTTTTGTGTGGCTTCTTGAGTAATGAGTGAAAACAATTCATAGCAACTTTTTAGATAGCTACTGCTCTTTACAAAGATAAGCTTGAGACCTTTGTCACATAAACTTTGCATACAATGATGGCTTGAACTCTGTGACCCATAGACTTCACATAGAAGTACAGAGCAAAATCAAGAGGAAAAAAGTCTTTGTCCCAAACATTATGGAGCCCACTTTGCCTTTGACATAGATCAGAATAGAACCAAAGGTTAAGCAACCCCATAGATAACATTTCAAACCAATGTGCCAAAACCATGTTTTATGATAAGCCATGCATTTGATAATTGTCTTGATTATAAAACTATTTAATTTGATTAAGGGGCATAAGCTTAAATAGGTGCGGTTCTGCCCATATAATCACAACCAAGGGGCAAACGATATGCTGTGGCTGGTGAGTTTATTAGTGACTACTGACAGATCTGTTTGGTTAAGAGTTCCGTTAATTAAAATGATAAAATTATTATTAGTTTGACTATTTAGGCTCTGTGCTAAAGACACATTTCAGTAAATGTCTTTATATTTTTTCACTTGTGCATACTCAACTCACGATCTGCCCTTACATATCTCAAAAATCAGTTCTCTTTCTTTTATGTGAAATGATCATGACTTGTGGTTTATGGACATGCAATGCAATAGTTTCTTCTTTGCCCCTCTCCAATTATGGAGCTGATGAGAAAAATTGCACGGAAAAATGGACAGTGTTTTGTCCTCACCCAAGAAAGTAAATGGTAAATGGACTGCATTTATATAGCGCTTTTATCCAAAGCGCTTTACGATTGATGCCTCTCATTCACCAAAGCAGTCAGGGGTTAGGTGTCTTGCTCAGGGACACATCAACACGCCCAGGGCGGGGATCGAACCAGCAACCCTCCGACTACCAGACAACCGCTCATACGTCCTGAGCTGTGTCGCCCCGTAAGAAAGCTTTTCCTCCAGTCGCAGGCCATTTTGCTACCCCTTTCAGTGCTTTTGGGACCAGGGCTCAGTGCTCCGCTTTAGGGGGTTGGTGACATTTTTTTCTCCTCCAGCATTGTGATGACTACCTGCTCCACCTTTCTGGCACTGGGCATGATGCCGCTGCTGCTCTATCTGTACAGCCAGGGCATCCCAAACATAGAGAGGATGGTGCCCTATACCGGCATCATTCTGGCTCTGCTCATGACCCTGGTGCCCTGTGCCATCGGCATCGCCATCAACCACCGCGCACCGCGCTACTCTCCCATCATAATCAAGGTGATGCACCTGGACAAGCTTTCTGGCTTCCCACACACACATACACGACAACAGATGCTGTGCTAAGCCGCGCACGCTTGCTACGTTTACACGTTTTAAATCAGATGGCAACGGTGATCACAATATATGCGTTACATTACTACCATTCAGCAGACCTGAGTGACTTACAAAATTGCACATTTCACAAAGCATATTCAAACATATGTATTTACTGTAGTTAAGTCTCATGTCTTATCTATTAGCATTGAAAATGCCACCAAAACACACTACCCCAGTGGTGTCAAACTCATGCCATGGAGGGCCGTGTGTATGCAGGTTTTCATTCCAACCAATTAATGCTGCCTTAATTGAGTCCAATTACTCATTCAGCCATATGCGTTTAACTGCATTGAAGCACAGAATATAAGAAAATTTTTATTTAGACAATGCGGGTCACCATAGACGTCGGGTCACCATTGTGCACAAACCTGCATCCCTAATTCAGCAAATAATTTAACTAATTATATAATCAAGATCTGAGGCTGGAATGAAAACCTGCATACACACGGCCCTCCATGGCATGAGTTTGACACCACTGCACTACCCTGTTCTGATAGTAGGCAGAGCTAATATAATTCTATTATTATTATTATTATTATATTGTAAGATTTAGGACATCCATGCTCAGGAAATTTGCCTGAGCATGGATGTCAAAAACCAAGCTCAAGCTAGCTACAAAGGCACTGATGTACACAGATGGCCTAACCCGTCCTGCTGTCATGTGACCCGCAGGCCGGGATGGGCGTTTTGCTGGTCTGCTACGCGCCGTTTCTCGTAATGGCCGGCATCATAATGGGAGACATCTTGCTGAGGATCCTGACCCCTCGGCTCCTGGCCACAGCGTCCCTGATGCCACTGAGCGGCTTCCTGTTTGGGTACCTCCTATCCAGCATCTTCAGGATCAACGGAAAGTATGTTTACAGCAGCACACAGGTTATTTAGACGAATGACATTGCACTCAGAATTGATAAACTACACAAGGTAATCAGTAGTATACTTCAGCAAACAGATTTCAAGTAAATCGCAAGGTTTGGTACTGTGAATTGCTAATATTTAGCCATGTAGTCAATAACATTTCACTATACATTAACATTCCTAGCTTGTTTAATGCCTTCAATTACAAAATACTTCTAGAAATTATGGCCTTTAAAGAAATCTCAATTCAACACAAGAAGCAGAGGCCAGGAAGCAGAAGCAAATAAGGACTACAGCAGAAGATCGTTTTTTTTTTTTTTTTTTGCTTTCTCCCATCTCAGATGCAGGAGGACGATCGGTGTGGAAACAGGCTGTCAGAATACCCAAATTTGCTTCACCATTCTGAAAGTGGCGTTCCCCCTGAAGGTCATCGGACCCCTGGTCCTGTTCCCACTCCTCTTCACCGTGTTCCAGACAGCAGAGGCCTTGGCTTTTGCGATCGTCTTCCGCTGTTACACGAGGTTCAAAGCACCAGCCAAGGGTACGTACAGCCCCAGAAATCAGCCAGCCATTTTAGGACAGTCGTGTGCGTAGCAACTCAACCCCTACAGTCGGGTATCAATTTCTGCGTAATATCATTGCCACCTGTATCTACAAATTTAGAGCCCCACACCTATTTCCAAGAGTAAGCTTTACCTTGTTTGCTTCCTCCCACAGACAAAGATGTATATCAGACTGTGGACCTGAAAGCAGAAGGAGAAGGCTCTGAAGCAGTTGCAATAGAGACCTCACAGTAGCAAAGTCACTGAATGTAATGGAAGTGTCACAAACTCACATGACCCCCGATTCTTCTGCTAATGTGATGGGTCATGCACTAAGCATTTTAACTGCAAGCTTGGTTCTTGATTCTGGTTCTAGTTCTTTTATACTGCCATGCTTTTATTGATTTTTACTTGTAACATTTAAACAAGCATGCATTCTTTTTAAAAGACTACACACACACACAGATGCGATATACATAATGAATGAATTAATCATTCAATAATAGGATTTTAATCCATAAATATAGCCTGTAACATTTTATAATCCTCACCAACAGGCCTCTCATTTTTATATGGTATATGCGGCACCACATATTAATAAAGCTTTATAAAAACAAAATGATAACATTGATACACTGCAGGTTTTTGTGAAGTGAATTGAACTCAACTGATCTCATTCGAAATGTATACTTTAGGGGTAATATGGGTGGCCAAACAGCTTTGTTAGACAGCTTCCTGTGTAATTCGTATGACCGTACTACTCTAGACCATAAAACTACCACAAAACTAGCGAGATAAGGAACAGGAAGAACAGAAAGTTGGCAAATCCCACATGCAAGAAGTAATGGTGAAGAAAGTGTTTGCGCTGAATATGGCAAGCAACTTCATCTGGAGCGAAGAGCAATCCTGTCTGTCTGGGTCAAGATGGAGGTTGGCGGGTTACAGTCCCTTCTGGAAGCTCCTGTCCATGGGGGGCGGTGGGTCAGATGGTTAATTATTAATATTGCAGGCAGCACTTCTATACAAAATTGAGCTGACACAGAACTTTACGTTAGCCCCTTTTCCACTGCAGGGCCGAACGGTTCTGAGCATGGAGAGGAACGTTCCAATGGTGTTTCCACCTGGAAACGGTTTGGCGCGGAAGGATTACAAACCATGCCCAGCACGATATTTTCGGCACGGTTAGACAACCGTGCTCAGTGCAGCAGAACCGTCGGGTGGGCAGGCTTAATGACGTATTCACCGATTGGTTTCACATTACGTCAGTTTTGTGACTCCGCATACGGTCTCTTCACGTCCTCTTGCAGATATCTCAAAAAACAAGGAAATTACAGGCATTTGAAATTTTGGAGGGAAGCTAATGCTAATGCTAATATTATGCAAATTTCAAGTGCTTATAACTTTTTACAACAATAATCTAGGCACTTGAAACGGAATGGACATGAAGAGGACACTACCATGTTGTACCATGTCCGCACAGTTACAGATATCTCAAAAAACAAGGAAATTACAGACATTTCAATATTGGCGGGAAGCTAATGCTAATATAACGCTTTAACACTCATCTTCTCATGAACGCTTTACCTGATTCCGTCACCATCACAAATGTGTACTCTTGGGTATTCTCTCGATCAAGGGTGAGAAGGACAAGTCGTTTCGTTAAAAATCGTGTGATTTGTGGCGTGACAAAGTTGGCACTCCATGCTAATGCACATTCATATTTCGAAGTAATGTTTCTCATGAACCAGAAGTTGGATCGTCTGAGGCACGGGTATGTAGATTGTCCAAAATCCTGAAATCTATGCTGCGTGGACTCTTTTCTCCTTCCCCTAGTATTTACCCGGCTTGGACATGTTCGTAGGACCCCGCATTGCTGCTTGCAGCTATATTTCGAAATGAAATTTCATTACAGGACCTATTTTCCTGGATAAATCTAAACTGGACAAATCTCTCCGAAAATTACGCACCACAGAGTGAAATCTCGGTGATTCTTCCTATAAAAAAAAACAGAACAGAAAAGTGCAATTGTATAATTGTAAGAAACGTTAATAATAAATTATTTAGACTAGCTTCCTAGTGGCAAATGTGTGTCTAGCTAGCTAGTTAGTTGATCATCTGAAGCACATCGTCTGTAATGTTTGTTAGCTAGCATTAGTTATGCGAAACGAAACCCCTTTGGATACGTTTTGAAGGCTGTAGATCTCTTCTTTAATCTAACTACCAAGCAGTAGTCACAAGATCAAAAATAGAAAAGCACAAGGCGTAGCTTGTTCATTAGATTTCAAATACAAATTATGAATCTTCTACTCACGTCACTATCGACTTCGATATCATCGTTGTCACTCATTTTTATGAAAAATAATTAATATAGGTAATAGCAGGGCCTAAAAACAAAATTAAATAACCAGAAACCTAAACGACACGAACACCCTAAGCAAGTACGACTGCAGGGACAGAACGAGATCAACGGACTCTCTCTACACGTGACTGGCACACACGGACATTTACAAAACCGTGACACGCTTCAGCAACTCTCAACAAGTACGAGGGAATAGTAGTTCAGAACAGCTCCATGTCGGAGTAGTATTTACGCAGAACCGACTGCTTTCAGACGATACTTCCCAGCAAGCCCCACGCTCTTGCCGCTTCCAGGCAACAAAAAGCGATGTGTGTTTTCCACGAAGGGGCTTTGGGACGTGTAGTTCTTAAAATGAATGCGTACAAGAGACCATGATGAGGACACGTGTATAGACATTTTCAAGACAAGTTGTGAGCAGTCTAGCGATGCGCTTTAAATTGATGACCAGACGATATCAAATCATGAATTAAAATGGGTTTTCTGTTCACGGAAATGTGACCACTTCGATATATTGTGCAAAATAATTTGAACCATGAAAATATTAAACACAATATTTTCTAATAGATCAAACTATTTCACACATTTGTAAATGTGCGTATTTCTTTTAAAAATAGCTAAAGTTCCATTCATTGCACACTAAATCTTTCTAGACCAATGTAACATACTAACTGGAATTATATATATATATATTAACCCAGAAAATGAGCTTTCCTTTTAAAATGGGTTATCAGCTAAGACAGGTAATCAAGCAACTGATTAGGAGTGGTTACTGGTCACATGAGATCTAGAACAATTCATTAAAGAATTCTGCCTAATTAAGACAGGCAGTCAAGTTTTTAGATCAGGCATTTACACAAAAATTTTTTGATCAACAGCTGAGTGTTGCACTTTTTTACATAAATAATATATGACAGATTAGAGATTCTAAATGAATATCATCTTAATCAGAACAAATTATTTTAGTCGACTGATAATTGAAATCAGGGAACAGAATATGGCCATAGTGCCAGCGTTGAGGAGCACTGTACAACATCAGCACTGACAGGCAATTCTTTATCAATTCAAAGAGCCTACACTAGAGGGCGTTCCCGGTCTATTCGATTCATTGATGCTTTGGAGACTTGCTGCATGCAGATTGTGGAGATTGTGGAGTAAGACTACATAACAACTTGAAATATATTTCATCTGTGGATAAGGCCACATGGTTCTGCCAACATACTTTATGATTCAAAAGTAAATAGGTAATTACACAATTAACCAATTTAAATTATGATTAGCAGATTACCAGAGGGAGTTTTTTCCCCACAGCCAGTCAGTGCTCTTATAGAATAATAAAACTAGCGAATCATATAAACACACCCACAATCAAATAACAGGGATATGTTATTTGAATTAAAGGCATACTTTGCAGGATTTTCACTTTGAAAATATTACAAAACAACCATGCTCAGTCATTACTGTACTAGAAATCTGTGTCTGTGTGCACTTCCGCCAAATCCTATTTTTTCTGCCTGTATTTGTTATTTAAAAATTGCATGGGACATTTCTGAGTTTGACCTTTTTTTATTTTGTGGGCTATATCTTAAAAGCATGGTGAGTAGAAGAAGAAGGAGAAGAAGAAGAGGAAACGTGTATCAATTGGCTACAGTAGTGCGTTTCACCCTCTATGGTTTCAGCCTGTGGTTTCAGCTGGGTTTGCGTTGAAGACATAAGGTCTTTCTTAGTGTCTAACCTAACACTAACCAAGTGGCTGGTCACCATTTGATAATGTTTTTTATTTAATCTTTATTTTCCCAGGGTAGGTTGGCTGAGCATGGATGCTCTTTTGCAGCAACACTCTGCTTCATACTCAGACACATTCACACCTGGGAGCTGCCCAGTACAACCACAATCCTCTGTTGTTGGCCACTGAGAAGCTCCACTGGAGGGAGATAACTTTTTTTAGCCAATTAAGTCAGGGGATGATTAGATGGCAAGTTTTTGCGAGAGCCAGATCTGGGATTTTGGCCAGGACACCGGGGTACCCCCTAATCTTTGCGATAAGTGTCATGGGATCTTTAATGACCACAGTGAGCCAGGACCTCAGTTTAACGTCTCATCCGAAAGACGACATCTCCTACAGCACAGTGTCCCTGTCACTGCACTGGGGCATTGGGGTTTATTTGATCAGAGGGAAGATTGCCCCCTGCTGGCCCACCAACACCACTACCAGCAGCAACTCAGTATTCCCTTGTGGTCTCCCATCCAAGTACTGACCAAGCCCACACTTGCTTAGCTTCAGCCAGTTGGCAGGAGCAGAATGCGTGGTGGTATGGCTGCTGGCAAATGTTAGATAGCTGCCATTATTAGCAAGCTAAACAACATTAAAGTAGCTGGCTGGCCATGATGGCCCAAGAATTTGCTGTGGGTCAGATATTTTACAAAGTAATACTTAAGTCAAGATTCCAATCCACTTCTCTCGGCTCATATGGGCTAGTTAGCTATCGTTAGCTAAGCAATAGGGATGAGTCCATCCGTCAGAAGATCCTACTATACCTGTTAGGCTAGGTATTTTTTTCTGGATACGACTGCAGTTTCATTACTATAGACTACTATCCATGGTCAGAGAGACACATTGCATTTTTCAATAAATCCATATTTAAGGTTGTGTGCCATTGTTTCTACAGGGTTGAGTGGTAGACCGATCTTCTTGACTACTACCCTATCTGCTGAATGGGGAAGGTGGTCTCCCATCAAGCTTTGACTACGAGCTACGAGTGGCATATGACTTTGCATGCTTACATTATTGAGTTTTGCCATGCTTCCAGGAAGTCTAGAGCAAACTGAAACCTGCTGGTGGTGTGCTAGCAGTGGCTAGCGTATGTAGGTCCTTTCTATCACCATTAAGCTACCCAGTAACTTTGCTGTATATGAGAGAGAAGTGGGGTTTTTGCTATCGGATATGTCGGTTCAGGATTTTTGCATACACGTGACTGCCCAACTGGTATGACTGCAGCCAATGCTGTATTTTTGAAAGAGGCATGATTCCAACAGTCTGCAATACAATGTTATAAAGCTACCAACAAAGAAGTCCAAGCAAAATATCTAGTTGTTTTGTTGGTGCATGAGCTTTGTCATCTTGGGGGATTAGGCAGGGTTGAGAATGGAAGAGGAGACCTTTTTTTATTGTAAACCCATAGCAAAGCAAGGAAAGAAATCCAGTATAGTATGCCTTTAATATAGGAAAACACAGTGGAGCCACAAACACAATGCTAGACAAATCCAAGTTAAAATCTGATGACTAAATACCACTAAAAATTATTATTCAGCATTGTTTTTTCTAAGCTATGTCTAAATGGGTCTCCAAAAAGGCAATTTGGAGATCCCAAAATGATATTATGTGTCTTTAGAGGTGTAAAATCTTATATATTGTATACTATGCTTGCGGAATATGTGTTATGAAATTAGCTCACTTTGCCCGTGCCTGTCACTCTCACCCTCCACTTGCTCTCCTTGACCTCCCCTTGCCACCAGCAGCAGGTCTAAAGATTTTAGCAAAAACTACATTAGCTATCTAGTTTACTAATAAATGGATTGAGGTCCATTGATTGAAGTTGTAGTCATATACCCCACCACATCAACATGTTAAGCACATCCCTCAATTTCACACGCTACATTTATTATTCAAAATCATAGGAACCCCTTGTTTATAAGTGTACTGAATAATAATAAAAATATTTTGAGAATATATTTAGATGCACAGTATCACTGAACATGTCCTCTGCTGTGGAGTCAAAGCTGTCTTCAAAAATATTCACCTACATGATTAATTTCTTCCAAGACCTCCAAATGCCGAGTGTTCTGTTTAGACTTAGGCATTGCAAAATTATTTTTTGTTAACAATCGTTTTAGGTATAAAATCTCAATAACTTTTTTCCGGATGAGTGTTGTTTTTTTTGTTTATTTTTGTTTTAATGCCGGAGGAACATTGCTTGTCCTTTTATGTAAGCCTAACAACCTATACACCGTTAGAAACGTAATTTTATTGGCTGTACCATTCCCATGTTAAGGATACTGACTTTGTTGTGATTTGTGTTGTCAGTGGACTTCCAAAACGCATAGAAGGTCAGGACCCCCAAGCCAGTTTTACATCCCATCTTTACAAAATAAGGAACTGTTGTCACTAAAACATTGGCATCCTAAAATTGTATATATAAATAAAACTGTGAGTTAGGGTTATATTATGTGACCAAATTGATTGAAAATTTCACTCTAAATGAATGTAATGAATGAAAATATACAGTCCAACTAAGGGCCCCTGCGACTTAAGGGGATAAACAATTACATTGTTACCTTCTGCTTGCTTATACACTGATTTAAAGCAAGATTTTTTTGTCCAAGACAATCCAATGTCCAAAGACATTGAGTGATAAGAGAAACAGTTGAGATTATCAAAGCCTGAAGATCTCACGTGGATTTATGACACTACTGCATAACAAGGCAACTTAAAGAGTTCACAGTGCTGAAGTACTCCACACAATATCAGCAAGACAAGCAAGCAAGACAAATTGTCTTTCAAGGTAAAATTATGGTGAAATTATTTTGTTATAAAAAACAAAACAAAAACAATTGCAACTTCTAATCTGACTTTTGACAGATTCTGACTTTTGACAGAATTTTTCAACCTACAAAACTTGGCCGAATGCTTAAAAATGTGTCGGTTTTAATTATTATTCATTGTGCTGTAACTTCGCATTACATCTAAATCAAAGCTTTATCCACTGTACTTTGTTGGAACCATTACTATTTACACTGTTGACTGGTGAAAGGAATATGTTTTGCATTGAAGTGCAGTCATTTTTAATGATCTGTGATTTGCCTTGATTCACTGTAAGAAACCTGAAAGATAGAAGAGAAACCTGGTTGCAGGCTGTGATTGGCTGTGTTACGTCCCTAAGCCACAATGTTGACACAGATCACACACAATCACAGCAAAACTTTGAAGGATGTGGTTTTTTGAGAGCTACAAGTAGGCAACAGAGGAGCAGCGCTGGAATTCAGAGCGAGCAAGGAAGATCAGGTACTTGGGTAGGCTGAGTTTTTTTATTTATTTTAAATGAAGCTCTTTACAACATTGCAAATAAAACATTATCTGTTGGGTCTCATTTGAACCCTTTTGGTCGCTTTGGGTCAAATTGACCCGTTTTCAACTTTTAGTAAAAGAAGAATGACACTTGAGAGTGATTAACCCAGTGTGAGTTTGATTCTTATTGAGTTTCAATTTGTTGTTCATCATCTGTATTTGCTTTGTGTTTTTACCTATATGGTTTCTTTGAATATCATGAGATAAAGATATAAGAGTATCAGTTAAAAACAACAAATATTAATAATATACTGCATGAAAACTTTGTTTCCTTTTTCTTCACTGAAAACAATTCACAGAAAAAAAACATTTTTTCATTATTGTGGACTTTCTATGTTTAAAAATCCAATTTTTATTACAAATTAATCACACTGTTATTGCCAATGTGCATTGTTATATGTGATCTAGCAGAGTTAAATGGCAACTATTAACCAGATATTGTTGATACTATCTGGAATTGAGAGATCCATATATATAGCTTTTTTCCAAATATTGCGATTTTGCATAAATTGTATTTATGTATTGCTTTAAAATCTCAGTATTGTGGGTATACTTGCCCCAGGCTAACCAGTTTCATGTGTTAATAAGTAATCAGTAAGAAGAGAGAGTATAGCCACACACTGTTTTCTGTGCTCCCAAAGTGATTTCATAATGCACATGGTACTATTAAATCACTGTGGGAGCAGAAAAAACTGTGTGTGGATATACTCTCTCTTCTTACTAACTATATTTTTTTATCCTGCACCTGTTGGAATATTTCCGATGTGCGTGCATTCCCTCGGACTGCAGTAATAAGTAATCAGAACACAAGGGTTAAGGTCCTGGACACTGGAATAGTTACCAATTATTTTGTATCTGAATATTGAGTGAGCAGACAGATGCTGTGCTGGTAATGAAATGATGCCACTGCCAGAAACAGCTGAAGAGTCCTCAGTTGGTCAAACTCCAATGCAGAAATTCCACGTGACAAAGCCACATCCATTCTAAATAATAGTTGCAGTACAGTGTTAGCAGGTAATCTGTTACATGTTTCCATGCTACAGATAAAGAAACAGGTAATGAATAAGTTTAGTTTCATGCCTAATTTAAGAGCCCTCTGATGAAGTGGCTATTGGAGCGAATGAAACTCAGTGGTCAGTAATGCAATTCCCTTTCATTAAGATTGTCAACAGCTCATCCCACTTGGCGGTATCCAATCCTGACCATTCCAGTGCCCACTGTGGTATAGAGTCCAGCAGGATGACATAAAATTGGCCCTGGCATCACCCAAGGAGAAGGTTTAAGTCGGCAGAGCTGCCCCCATCCAATCAGTGACTCGTGTGTTCCATCAAGTCCCTGCTTTCTGTCCACACTACAGAACAGTTCTGCGGTCTGGACCAGACTGCGGGGGCTCAAGCTTCTGCGATGTGATGACTGTGCAGCTCAGCTGATTGGCTCCAGAGCGAAAAGGCAATAGGCTGGCAGCATGTCCTCCAGCAGTTCCAAAAGAAAAAAAAGAAGAAGCTTTGGAATCCTGAATAGAAAGCAGTGACTTACGGGGTTTGTGTGCACACATTGGTGCTCTTGGAGACTCCATTCAGACTCAGTGAAGGATTTGGCCTGCAATGTGAAATGCTGTGTATTGCACTTACCACACACCCCCATGCCCCAAATCCCCCCTGCGAGATGGGGAGATCATGTGACAGATAGCACACAGGCTTCTACAGTAGATAACAAAGCTTAGATGGGGAGACACAACTACTGAGAATTTGCACACAGAAAAGGTAGGGCTTTTGTTCATGAACCAGGAAATCCACTTTAAGTATCAGGCAGAGAGAAGCTGAGATTTCTGCGTGTAAGGACTGGTATTTTGCCATTTTGTAATTGACATATATTTCAATTTAGTTCATAATGTTTTATATATATATATATATATATAAAGTAAGAAATGCTAATTGCTGTTATCCACACTTTTAGAGAAAAGTGGAGATAGCCAGCCTATGAGCAATTGTGGCAAAAGTGGTTTGATTGTTTAAAAAAAATGCAAGAAGATAAAACATACCTTGGTTGACAGTGATGATTCTGGCTTTGGCTCTTGTTCTTTCATATCGTTCTTCTACTTGCATTGACTGTTTGTCACATTGCAGATCCAGGAAATAACAGATTTGGAATGGATGACACTACAAACCAGACACCGGGACTATATGGAGATCCAAAGCCCTGGGATGCCAGTACCTCCTACAACATCACCTCTCCAAACAGCACCTTTGTTTTTGAGTCTCCCATCTCTCCTCTGATGGACAAGATTATGAACATCTTCATCGTCATCATCCTCTTCTTCAGCATGATATCCTTGGGCTGCACCATGGAGATCCCCAAAATCAGGGCCCACTTCTTGAGGCCGAAAGGGGTGGCCATTGCTGTGGTGGCCCAGTACGGCTTCATGCCCCTGTCTGCCTTCCTGCTGGGCAAAGCGTTCCGGCTCAGCCCCATGGAGGCCCTTACTGTACTGATATGCGGCTGCTGTCCTGGGGGGAGCGTGTCCAACTTTTTTGCCCTGGCCGTACAAGGTGACATGAACCTGAGGTGAGTTTGGTTTGCTTAAGATGTCTGCTGACCGGCTCATGATCTGTTATCTCTTCTAGGCCCTCCACTCTACTTTAAAACACTTTTAGCCGTTTTAAACAGGAGAGTTTGGGAAATCCTACATCAGAGCTCAGACGACGAGACGATTCATTAGCATAAAAGGCGATGCAAGAGGGTAAGCTAACCTAGTGACGACTCTCTCTGACCAATCAGTGGTCTGCAGTGTTTTCACGTCACCTTTTGGTATCGCCTCAGCTCGCTTAGAACCTCGATGGAGGTGATACCAAAAAAGTACCAGGTACCAGACATTATCCACAACTTTTGCCTGATGGAAAACCAAAAATGTAGAGTAGAGTCGCGTTGAGCCGGTACAATGCAGTGGAAAAGCGGCTTTTGTGTGGCTTCTTGAGTAATGAGGGAAAACAATTCACAGCAACTTTTTAGATAGCTACTGCTCTTTACAAAGATGAGCTTGAGACCTTTGTCACATATCCTTCGCATACAATGACGGCCTGAACTCTGTGACCCATAGATTTCACATAGAAGTACAGAGCGAAATTAAGAGGACAAAAAATGTCTTTGTCCCAAACACTATGGAGCCCAATTTGCCTTTGACATATATCAGAATAGAACCAAAGGTTAAGCAACCCCATAGATAACATTTCAAACCATTGTGCCAAAACTATGTTTTATGATAAGCCACACATTTGATAATTGTCTTGATCATAAAACAATTTGAATAATAAGCTTACATAGGTGCGGTTCTGCCCATATAATCACAACCAAGGGGCAAACGGTATGGTGTGGCTGGTGAGTTTATTAGTGACTACTGACAGATCTGTTTGGTTAAGAGTTCCGTTAATTAAAATGATAAAATTATTATTAGTTTGACTATTTAGGCTCTGTGCTAAAGACACATTTCAGTAAATGTCTTTATATTTTTTCACTTGTGCATACTCAACTCACGATCTGCCCTTACATATCTCAAAAATCAGTTCTCTTTCTTTTATGTGAAATGATCATGACTTGTGGTTTATGGACATGCAATGCAATAGTTTCTTCTTTGCCCCTCTCCAATTATGGAGCTATTAGAAAAATTACATGGAAAAATGGACAGTGTTTTGTCCTCACCCAAGAAAGTAAATGGTAAATGGACTGCATTTATATAGCGCTTTTATCCAAAGCGCTTTACAATTGATGCCTCTCATTCACCAGAGCAGTTAGGGGTTAGGTGTCTTGCTCAGGGACACTTCAACACACCCAGGGCGGGGATCGAACCAGCAACCCTCCGACTACCAGACAACCGCTCATACGTCCTGAGCTATGTTGCCCCGTAAGAAAGCTTTTCCTCCAGTCGCAGGCCATTTTGCTACCCCTTTCAGTGCTTTTGGGACCAGGGCTCAGCGCTCCGCTTTAGGGGGTTGGTGACATTTTTTTCTCCTCCAGCATTGTGATGACTACCTGCTCCATCCTGCTGGCACTGGGCATGATGCCGCTGCTGCTCTACCTGTACAGCCAGGGCATCCCAAACATAGAGAGGATGGTGCCCTATACCGGGATCATCCTGTCTCTGCTCATGACCCTGGTGCCCTGTGCAATCGGCATCGCCATCAACCACCGCGCACCGCGCTACTCTCCCATCATAATCAAGGTGATGCACCTGGACAAGCTTTCTGGCTTCCCACACACACATACACGACAACAGATGCTGTGCTAAGCCGCACACGCTTGCTACGTTTACATGTTTTAAATCAGATGCTGAGTTTAGCAACCCTCGTAAACATGGATTTGAATTTGCAAAGCCACTAATGGGATGCGTGTCCTTGAAAATACAGAGTAATGCATTACATTACTACCATTCAGCAGACCTGAGTGACTTACAAAATTGCACATTTCACAAAGCATATTCAAACATATGTATTTACTGTAGTTAAGACTCATGACTTATCTATTAGCATTGAAAATGCCACCAAAACACACTACCCTGTTCTGATGGTAGGCAGAGCTAATATAACAATATTCTTTCTTCTTCTTCTTCTTATTATTATTATTATATTGTAAGATTTAGGACATCCGCGATCAGGAAATTTGCCTGAGCATGGATGTCAAAAGCCAAGCTCAAGCTAGCTACAAAGGCACTGATGTACACGGATGACCTAACCCCTGTCCTGCTGTCATGTGACCCGCAGGTCGGGATGAGCATTTTGCTGGTCAGCGGCGTGGCGTTTTCCATAATGGTCGGCGTCACAATCGGAGACACCTTGCTGAGGATCCTGTCCCCTCGGCTCCTGGTCACAGCGTCCCTGATGCCACTGAGCGGCTTCCTGTTTGGATACCTCCTGTCCAGCATCTTCAGGCTCAAAGGGAAGTATGTTTACAGCAGCACACAGGTCATTTAGATGACTGAAATTGCTTTCAGAATTGATAAATTACACAAGGTAATCAGTAGTATACTTCAGCAAACAGATTTCAAGTAAATCATAAGGTTTGGTACTGTGAATTGCTAATATATATTTAGCCATGTAGTCAATATCATTTCACTATACATTAACATTCCTGGCTTGTTCATTGCCTTCAATTACAAAATACTTTTAGAAATGATGGCCTTCAAAGAAATCTCACTTCAACACAAGCAACAGAGGCCAGGAAGCAGAAGCAAATAAGGACTACAGCAGATCTTTTTTTTTTTTTTTTGCTTTCTCCCATCTCAGATGCAGGAGGACGGTCGGTGTAGAAACAGGCTGTCAGAATGCCCAAATTTGCTTCACCGTTCTGAAAGTGGCGTTCCCCCTGGAGGTCATCGGACCCCTGTTCCTGTTCCCATTCGTCTTCATCATCTTCCAGACCACAGAGGCCTTGGCTTTTGCGGTCGTCTTCCGCTGTTACACGAGGTTCAAAGCACCAGCCAAGGGTATGTACAGCCCCACAAGTCAGCCAGCCATTTTAGGACAGTCGTGTGCATAGCAACTCAACCCCTACAGTCGGGTATCAATTTCTGCATAATATCATTGCCACCTGTATCTACAAATTTAGAGCCCCACCCCTATTTCCAAGAGTAAGCTTTACCTTGTTCACTTCCTCCCACAGACAAAGATGTATATCAGACTGTGGACCTGAAAGCAGAAGGAGAAGGCTCTGAAGCAGTTGCAATAGAGACCTCACAGTAGCAAAGTCACTGAATGTAATGGAAGTGTTAAGAACTCACATGACCCCCGATTCTTCTGCAAATGTGATGGGTCATGCACCAAGCATTTTAACTGCAAGCTTGGTTCTTGATTCTGGTTCTAATTCTTTTGTACTGCCATGCTTTTATTGATTTTTACTTGTAACATTTAAACAGGCATGCATTCTTTTTAAAAGACTACACACACACACACACACACAGATGCGATATACATAATGAACGAATTAATCATTCAATAATAGGATTTTAATCCATAAATATAGCCTGTAACATTTTATAATCCTCACCAACAGGCCTCTTGTTTTTATATTGTATATGCGGCACCACATATTAATAAAGATTTATAAAAACAAAATGATAACATTGATACACTGCAGGTTTTCGTGAAGTGAATTGAACTCAACTGATCTCATTCAAAATGTATACTTTGGGGGTAATATGGGTGGCCAAACAGCTTTGTTAGACAGCTTCCTGTGTAATTCGTATTGCCGTACTACTCTAGACCATAAAACTACCACAAAACTAGCGAGATAAGGAACAGGAAGAACAGAAAGTTGGCAAATCCCACATGCAAGAAGTAATGGTGAAGAAAGTGTTTGCGCCAAATATGGCAAGCAACTTCATCTGGAGCGAAGGGCAATCCTGTCTGTCTGGGTCAAGATGGAGATTTGGCAGGTTACAGTCCCTTCTGGAAGCACCTATCCATGGGGGGTGGGGGGCAGCAGATGGTTAATTATTAATATTGCAGGCAGCACTTCTATACAAATTTGAGCTGACACAGAACTTTACAATGTTTCTGTCAGGCTGCTGACTAATCTTACATTCCAGCAACCTTATATGGTTTTACGGCTTAACCAGTAACCCGGACTTGAAAAGAACAGGCAGATTCTCAGGGGAGCAGTCATTTGCATTCTCCAAAATTGACACAGGAAGGAGCATTCACATGCGTTATTTGGGAATTCCAACACGGGAGTTAACAGGTTAAAACTGGATAAAATATTTCTGAACAGAGAAATCAAACTGCACAAATACAGCCCACAATTCAACACACCCATCACATTCTTTATATAAATGAAACTGGGGAATCATTCCAAAGTCGTAATGCTTTTAGTATGAACTAAAATGTGGCCCTTGTGAATTTCTGAACAGTGTTTTGGGCATTATAAAATTTCCTGTGGAATTATTTGCTCATAAAACAAACTCACCCACCAAAGAACTAACAACCAAAAAGCAATCTGGAACAGACAGAAGTGAATGGTAGGCTTTTTAAATAGCCACTAGGGGGTATTAAAACCTACAATCAATGGGCTTAATCAGAAACCGTGGTATTCAGGAAGTCGAGGATTGGAGCACAATTTGTACTGTCACAGAAAATGCCAGAAGCATCCCATCACCAGCACAGCATGTGGTCTATATAGCTTTGACTCCAGTGGCTATAAATGTACCATGAAAGGATATTAAAAACTGATTTTGAAAAAGTACAATTAAATGCTATTTACACATTGGTGAGCACAACATAGACTTAGATGGCTGGTGAATGCTTCTGCCAGACTCATTACAAGGTCCCTCTTCACAACAGGAGCTGGGTGTTTTAAATTTTTTTTTTAGAAAATTATGTTTAAAAACCCAATCCTGAGCACCCTATGCATCGTTGTTTAAGGAATCTAAACAGGACAGCTTGAAGAAATGACACCTTAATCACACTCAAAACAGACTGCAAGTTAGCCGGTTTAAGTGCATCCATTATGAAAGGTAACATCAAATGTAACACAAAACGGTACTTGACACAAATATCTAATTTATATGTTCCCACGTAAGAATAAATAAAGAATAAAGACCACTTTGCACACCTCAAAAGAAAGCTTTAATTAGAAATAGTTATATACACTGTATAATTAAATTAAACTTTATACAAATATTAAAATACTATTGTCACACCCATTGCAATGTACAAGTCCAAAGGAAAACCCAAACAAATTAAAGCAATGAAAGGAAAAGAAACATCCTATACAACATAAAGACAATTTTACCATTTTTTTGCTTCCTTCCAATTTTGTCAAAAGCCCATTTTAAACCCATTTTAAGCCCATTCCAGTATGAAATTTCAGGAGTACCAAGTGCGCATAGCTCCATCAATGGTGCAAGGGGGATCAGCTCTGGAAACAACAGGAAGTGGGGACTTTTCGGTTTTGAGCACTGCCATACAACAGCTTTCTACATGCGAACTTATTTTGTATGCGTTCTTTTCCCTAAGCCTTAAACAAAAGGTTTTTTTTTTTTTTTAATTAAAAACAAATAAATTATCGAAATAAAAATGGTATCTTTAGGTGCTCAGGCTTCTTTATACGTTTCTTATTAAGCTGCAGTAAATAAAAATAATTTTTTTTTTTTGGCGGAGTAACATTACAGACTTCGTTTCTGTCGTCAGAAACGTTAAAAGTGAGAAACAAAGGCCGTAATTCCGTTGAAGGCGGCGCAAATGGACGATGGGTATAAGGCTGTGGGGAGAGGAGTCTCGCGGAAGTGACATGAGATGGCGCGATGTGGAAACGGCGACGCGTAGGCCCGGGGTGGACAGATGCGTGCGGGCGTTAAGGCGACGCCGTCCTCCCGCCTTGAACGGGGCCGCGCGCGGCCCGGAGACGGACGAGCCCGAGCGGCCGAAGAGCGCCAGGCAGCCAATCGGAGGCTTCGCTGGCGTGCCGGGCGGGATCGGGAGGGAAAACCCGAGCGAACGGGCGGCGCGCCTGAACCGGGTCCGAACGCGATCGCCCTTCAGAGCCGCAGACCGGAGGGGGCCGGGCCGACGGTCGGAATCGGGAATCTGTCCGCGCGGGCGCCGACACGTCGCCTGCGAGCGCCACTCCTCGTAGCCAATGGGAGTGCAGCGCTCGGCGTCGTAAATGCCGTTTCCAGAGCGCGGTGCTTTTCTCGTCTGCGTGAAGACCGATCTCGCGGTTCATCTCGCGGCTTTGTTCTACGCTGAGGCGCAGACTGACGTGTGTACGTTTGGTCAGACTTTAGCACCAAGACCTTCCCCCTAGGGGACGGTCCCTGGGAGGGGGTCTTCTGCACCCCTACACACCTCCCCCCCCCCCCTCCACACCCCCCAAGTCATCGTCCTTCTCCTCCGTCTCGAACGACCAGCGGTCTGTTCTTCACGCATGGACGAAAACGAAGCTAGCTCGGTCGACGGGAGAACAATCTCTCTCTGCACCAGCGGCGTTTTAAGCCCCCTTTTCTTATAAATCAGCATGAAGCCTCTTTTCTTATAAATCATGACAGCATGATGGGTTGTGTTCTCCGGCATGTCCTGCCCAAAAATAAATTAAAACCGAAAAAAAAAAAAAAAAGAAAACAGCCAAGGTCAATGTGACGTAGCCAAGCCCTCGTCAATAACAGTAACAGGCACGTCGTGGCACCACTGCCAACAGACAGGCAAGGAGAGTTTTAGGCGAGCGGACAGTACAAAAAAAAAAAAAAAACCAGAGGAAAAACAAAAAAAATATATATTCTGATCGACAATTCTGATCGGAGGCGTGGCACAGCCGTTACCGTGACAAAGGAAAAGCAGGCAAACGTGCCGTTTTTTTGTGTGTGTGTGTGTGTGTGTGTGTCAATCGAGTTGTGCGCACGGAAAAAAAAAAACCCGCGCCCGTGACCTTGCGCGTCTGCCGGCGGGCGGTAGCCTTCATGCGTCATTCACAGTGTGTTGCCGCGAGCGACCCGGGGAAACTCGCTCTGGTGAGAATGCGGACAGCATGCAGCGGGGGGGTTGGGGGGGGGGCGTAGGACGAGGAACCGACCAGGGGGTACCCCTCGTTTAACATCCTCTCGGTTCGCTAGCTCTCAAGCGCAAAAAAGGGGAAAAAAAAACAAAACGACCGTACAAAAACCTATACATGCATTCATCCTTTAGCTCTTTTTTGTTTTGTTTTTTTTTGTTTGTTTGTTTTTGCTTGCCAGACACTGTATGCGTTTGTCCTCCTCTCTTATGCCAGCTGCCTGATAAAGGGTCGGTAATGTATATGTCTGTATACTATGGATGCCAGTATGCTTAATGATGTGTAGGCCACAGTCCGTATATATCTGTATGGTAAATATCAACACAGGGCGGGTCGGTGACTTCTTGAGGCCTTGTGTTGTGTGAGAGCTCTCCCTGTGGGCGAGTTTTCTGGCTAGAGGACACCTGGGGCCATTCTGATGTGTGTGTGTATGTGGGTGTGAGAGCACAGAGTAGCAGTGGGCAGGGGTATGGGTGGTAGAGATGGAGGCTTGGGGAGCATGACAGTCCTGGCCAGCAGCAGCAGGGAGGTCAGAGCAGCAGGGCTGCAGAGGGATTCAGGCCTCCTTCAACAACGGAATATCTGCGGGACACAGGAAAAACTACATCACCCACAATACCTTTGTTAATTCCTAAACACCATGAATACGACGTTATCCACGATTCCTGTATTACATATTCCTATCCAACACAGGAAAACCAACTTCATCCACAATATCTTCATTACATCACACATAGCTACCTAAATTCTAAATCACACAGCGACAGAAAAAACGACATTCTCCATAATGTCTCCTTTACATCGTACGCAAAGAAAAACTAAAAAGTGTATGCAACATACAACAACACTCAAACATTCCCTTAAAGACAAACACACATCCTCCCTCACAAACACACACACGCACGCACACCAGCCCTGGGTCAAATACGTATTTGTTTCGGATTCAAATACTTTTCTGTGCTCTATTGATTTTGCCTGGAGTAATTGAGCCTGCCAATATGAACAGTAGGCCGGGTCTGCACTTTTTTCATTGGTTCCAATACACCAGACAAGACCAGTAAATAGTAGAAAAGTATTTGAATCCAAAACAAACATGTATTTGACCCAGGTCTGACACACACACTCACCATCGGCAAACTCTTCGGCGGAGGTGAGAGAGAGCAGGCTGTGCTGGTCGCTGCTCTCCGAATCCCGTCTCTGGGGGCGGGGCCCGGCGGCGCACGGCTGCTCGCTCGCCCAGGAGGGCGAGGAGGAGGAGGACGAGGAGGAGGAGGGCACCTGGTGAACCAGCACCGTCTCTGAGAGGTGAGTGGAGGTGGAGGGGGCGGGGCCGGGGGCGGGGCCGGGGACGCGCCGCTCCGCCCCCGCCTGCCCCGGGGCCTCTCCTCCCTCGGCCTGCGGGCCCTCCGACAGCACGATCTGCACCCGGGACTCTGAGGGGGCCACGGCTCCGCCCCCGCTGCCGTACACCGCCTCCTCATAGGACGGCAGCGACACCTGCACCCCCTCCACCACGATGGACACCGGCTGCCCCGGCACGCCCTGCTCCCGTCTGCCGAGCACAAGGAGGAGTCTGATTACGGCTGCGGAGACTGACTGTGACTGCATGTGGGCAATGACAGACTGACTGTGACTAAGCAGGACGGGGATGGAGACCAACTGTGACTGCATGTGGGCAATGACAGATTGACTGTGACTAAGCAGGACGGGGATGGAGACCAACTGTGACTGCATGTGGGCAATGACAGACTGACTGTGACTAAGCAGGATGGGGATGGAGACCAACTGTGACTGCATGTGGGCAATGACAGACTGACTGTGACTAAGCAGGACGGGGATGGAGACCAACTGTGACTGCATGTGGGCAAAGACAGATCGACTGTGACTAAGCAGGACGGGGATGGAGACTAACTGTGACTGCATGTGGGCAATGACAGATTGACTGTGACTAAGCAGGACGGGGATGGCGACTAACTGTGACTGCATGTGGGCAATGACAGATTGACTGTGACTAAGCAGTACGGGGATAGAGACCAACTGTGACTGCATGTGGGCAATGACAGATTGACTGTGACTAAGCAGGACGGGGATGGAGACCAACTGTGACTGCATGTGGGCAATGACAGATCGACTGTGACTAAGCAGGACGGGGATAGAGACCAACTGTGACTGCATGTGGGCAAAGACAGATCGACTGTGACTAAGCAGGACGGGGATGGAGACTAACTGTGACTGCATGTGGGCAATGACAGATTGACTGTGACTAAGCAGGACGGGGATGGAGACCAACTGTGACTGCATGTGGGCAATGACAGATCGACTGTGACTAAGCAGGACGGGGATAGAGACCAACTGTGACTGCATGTGGGCAATGACAGATCGACTGTGACTAAGCAGGACGGGGATGGCGACTAACTGTGACTGCATGTGGGCAATGACAGATTGACTGTGACTAAGCAGACGGGGATAGAGACCAACTGTGACTGCATGTGGGCAATGACAGATTGACTGTGACTAAGCAGGACGGGATGGAGACCAACTGTGACTGCATGTGGGCAATGACAGACGACTGTGACTAAGCAGGACGGGGATAGAGACCAACTGTGACTGCATGTGGGCAATGACAGATCGACTGTGACTAAGCAGGACGGGGATAGAGACCAACTGTGACTGCATGTGGGCAATGACAGATTGACTGTGACTAAGCAGGACGGGGATGGAGACCAACTGTGACTGCATGTGGGCAATGACAGATCGACTGTGACTAAGCAGGACGGGGATAGAGACCAACTGTGACTGCATGTGGGCAATGACAGATCGACTGATTAAGCAGGATGGGAATGGAGACCAACTGTGACTGCATGTGTGCATTCGTAAATAAATACAGCCTTTCAGTATGATTTAATAAGTTCTCAAGGCCAGCGTGTCACACTCATAACCTCTTACGGATAAGCTGTATAAGCCCATATGAAACATGGTGTATTTTAGCAATAAAAGCCACTGTACTAATGCACGGTGGGGCAGTTTGGGCTGTTGTACTGATCTGGGAACAGTGCTGTGTGAGAGTGCGGGAGCTCCTCTTACCGGCTGTGGTGGAAGGACTTGAGTTTGGGCTGCAGCAGGACGAAGAGCACGATCAGCAGGAGGATGAGCGCCACGGAGCTGGCGGTGGAGGCCACGATGGAGAGCGCCGGCACGCCCAGCGGAGAGTGCGGCTCCTTACCTGGGGGAATATTCGACAGCCAATCATCGCACAGAGCCTCAACACAACAGCCAATCACCGCATAGGTCTTCGACACAACAGCCAATCGCCGCACAGAGCCCCGACACAAGGGCCAATCACTGCACAGAGCCCCGACACAAAAGCTAATCACTGTCAACTATCGCAGGAGCCAAAAATAGCACAGCTCCCCAATTACAGACGCCAATCACTGACACAAGAGCCAATCACTGTACACTGCCCCACAGGAGCCAATTTTAAGTTTGTTATTCGTTGAAAGGAACTTGTTACTGTTTAGTGTTCGCTTTGTGCCAGCGACAATGAGGAGCTTGATAATGCAGAACTTGCAGGTTTCATATCCAGATTGGCCAATCAGTCAGTGTAAAGCTGAGGCTAGCATCTCTGAGGTTGTACCGTATGAGAAGTGAGAGCAGAAGCTAAGGTTCAGCAGCAGCCGCTGTTAGCGTAGATGATGAGGTTCTGTGATGTTGCTGTAATGTGAGCTCAGACGCTAAGGCCGTACAGCACCGAAAGGCTTGCATTGACCGTTGGGCCCCTGTAGCATCGGCGGCTAGCGCGGGCACTGACCTTGGCTCAGGTGGCAGCTGATCTGCATGGGCGAGTCCCATTCCCCGTCCTCGCAGGTGAGGTACTTGTAGTCCCCCTTGAGCGCGTAGCCCTCGTCGCAGAAGTACTCGATGACGGTGCCGTGGGTCAGCCGGTGGCAGGGCGACGGGTGGCAGGTGTAGCCCCCGTTCTCCGGCTCGTAGGGCGGCCGGCAGACTGGCGGAGGGCAGAGGAGGAGCGCGGGTGAGCCGCGCGGCGAAACCTTTCGCACAGAAACCCCGCAGCGACACGCACTGTCACTGACCCACATGGACCAAAACAGGTTTTTCCCCCCCTCGCTTTAAGTTCCATTTCTCACTAGACGATGTACCTTGTTTTTTCAGTGAACTATGCTATTTCAGAGGCTGGGTTTTCAATGGGGTGGGGACTGGGGGGGGGGGGGGGCACAGACCCCTGGGGGTCCTTGAAGGTACTGTTGGGGGTCCCTGGCCAGACGTGATATGCAATGGTCCACATGTATGTTTCTGGTGGCCCTGTTACTCCTTGTGTCCTTCTGTCGAAAAAGGCAACAGCCTCACAGTTGGGCCTCCTTTACGGACCGACCGTTTCTGGCCTTCACGCAGTGTTGGCTTCAATATCTAGGCCTACATATAGCCAATAGCACACTATGCAGATTTTTCTTATTTTACACATATAGTGTTTATGTAGAGATTTTGCCGCCATCTTGTATACGCACGAGATCTGCTGTATAGAAGCACACTTCTTTAAATGATGAATGTGGTCTGGTCACATGGTTTTGCCTCACCCGTCTTCAATTAGTCCCATAACAGGGCTAAGCTTGCTCACCGGCAAATCACCCTGACGAAGGAGTCTTTTGCCAAAACTTTGGTTAATGAACATAGCGGGGAGGAACGCGAGCGCATGGCTGATTTTTTCAGTGAGACATTTCCGACCGCTTCGTCTCGGAGAAACGGGATCGCAGAGTCCGTGCGAAGCCCGGCGCGGCGAGTTTCCCCCCTCGGGCCCGGGACGAACATCAATCTCCCGTTACGTAACGCCCAGGACAGCCGGCGCGGGATTGGGGGAAAGTTCGCGACCCCTCCCCGGGGGGAAGGGACGGCGTGTTTGCGCGCCGGTCCGGCGTCGGAGGGGTCGGCCCTCGTGACGGTCCGCCGGACGGGACCGGCCCTGCCGCTCTCTGAGCCCATGCCTTGTTTTTTGGGGAGGCGGTGTGAGAAGCAGCCTCCGAGCGCTTGTTGTGATGTCATAAGGGAGGGGGGGGGTTGGCGGTAAAGCACTGGATAATACGGCTCAGCGACCCCCGTGCCATCGCCCTGTTTCAATCCCGTCTCTGTGCCATATGCCCGTCAACGCCCAGAGTGCACGAAGACAGGGGAGTGGTGGTGGTGGGGGGGGGTATTGATTTATCTACAATCCATTACGCCATCTGGAACTCTCAGTGTGTGTGTGTGTTTGTGTGTGCGTACGTGTGTGCCGCAGTGTAGTATGATGGGTAAGGAGCTGGTCTTGTAACCTAAAGGTCACAGGTTCGATTCCTGGGTAGGACACTGCTGTTGTACCCTTCAGCATTGCTTCAGTATATCTGCAGTTGCATAAATGGATGCTATGTGAATGCAATGCAAATTGCCCTGGATAAGAGGCCTGTAATGTAATATGTGTGTGCGTATGAATTTGTGCACGTGTGTGTCTGTGCACGTGCGTGTGCGTACGCATGTGTGTGCACGTGTGCGTGTTTTCCCTACTGAACACTAGAAAAACACGGTAATGCAGTTCAGTCTCCCTCCTCCCCTCCCCCCATGTTGACGCTGCCTTCCCAAGATTACACTTGGCCTCTGTCTGCTCCTCCCCACTCCCCCCCACCCCCTCTCCCGGGGAGCACTGCTCATTTCTGACAGGCACACGCCGAGGCATGCAGAAACCCCGCCCCCCCCCCCCACCACCTTCCGTCAGCACCCCTCCCTGGCTCTCCGGCACAGCCGTGTTTCGACTCTGCCTCCAGCACCTCCCTCCCCGGCAAACGGGAAAAACAAAGCGGCGGAGTACGGTAGCCACCTGGGAACCGTTCGGGAGCTACCGAGCGCGCTCCGTGCAGCCTTCCTCTCGCTCTTGGCCGTAAAAGGCCGGGGGTTTGCAAATCCCCACAGGAGACGGGCGCGGGGAGAGCGAGGGTATCTAGCTAGTTCTTACCTTTGTTTCAATAAAAAAATATTTTTTTTAACATAGTGAATCATAAAATAGGGCAAGTTCTTCCATTGGGCTGAGCTATTTGACTTCTTATAATATCTGGAGTTTTACCCTTTAGACGGCAGCGATGGTAAATAAAGCCGAAGCAGCAGCCCGCAGTACAGCACACGTCAGAGGTTACATATGAAAGCAGAACACTAGTGTGCTAGCATGCTACATGTGAAATTAGTCAGTTACATGTAAAAGCAGTATGCTAGTGTACTAGCATGCTACACGTAAAAGTACAACCAAGCACAAGCAAGCAGACGTGTTCTGAAGTGCCGCGCCGCGAGGCAGGCTCAGGGACGAGAGCCGCCCTGCCCTCCCTTCCTCTCTCTGCTCCTCAGCCCGCGAGGAGCCATTAGCGCTAGCGCTGCCCTTTAATCAAGCCTGCTGGCGGCGCGATCGATAGCGTCCGCGCGTGAGGGGAAAACCGGTCGGGCGGTCGGGCGGGCGGGCGGACGGGCGGCCCGGCGACGGAAGCCCGCGGCCGGGAGCGCGAGCGAGCACGCCCGCTTCTTTCGTCCTCCGCCCGGGCCCGCCGCGCCGTGGCGGGGGGAGGTTGAGTCACTGGAGCTCTAATGTTGCATCCTCGCGTCTATCTGGAAGGTTCCGGAATTGTGCAAACCGAGAGCGGCGTGTGCTGGCAAGCTGGCGGGGGGGAAAGAGATACTCTTGTGTAATAAAGGAAAGGCTCCTGTTAACAAATAAAACACACACACACACACACACACACACACACACTATAGCAGTGTGGGCTGTTGTTTGGAACGAACAGACACCCAACCAAGTGTACAATGTTACTACCTAGCTTGACTTACCAATTGCGTCTCACCAAGTACAATCTACCAACCATTACAATTCGCTAATGGTGACTGTTCGCATTTACACTCTTTTTTTTCTATGTCAAAGTGATTGATGGTGACCCAGAAAGGCTTTTTTAAAGGCTCCGCCGTCCCCCTGATAAAGCACTGGATTGGCTTTCGCGACAACAGACCCAATCTGTCACCGTAACGACCGCGGAACGCACGAAAGGGCAGGCGGCGGGGGAGGCGGCCCCCCGAGCTCCCGTAAATATGTTTTCGTCTTCGCGTCGTTTGTTTTGCCGCTCTGCTTGTTGATCTGTGCTCTCTTCCCCCCCCTCTCCCCCCGCGCCCCCCCGTATCTCCGTAATCCGGTGGATTTTGGAGGCCGAGCTGTTCCTCTGACAGCGAAGAGCACTCGCGATGCCTGGGGGGGGGGGGCGGGGACGGATTTGCTCATGGTGATAGGGCAAGTGGTGGGGGAAGGGTGGGGGTGGTGGGGGGGTCTATGCCTATGGGAAGATGTCTCCTTCCTGCCTTTGTTTTGGTGGTGGTCGTGGGGGAAGGGGGGGGTTGGAAGGGGGGAGGAGATGACAAAGGAGCCCATTGTCAGCCTGACGCTCCCTTTTCGCCGAGTAAACCGGGGGGGGGATTGGGGGGGCTTGGGACTACCGCAGCAGCAGCGGTTGGGTTCACCGGCACGGTTCCCTTTCCGCGGTCCCTTCGAGGCCACTTTCCTTAACCGTACGGTAACTAGGCGCTCGCCCGTCCCGTCCTCGACGCGCCCGAGCGGCCGGCTCGGGGGGGAAAGAGGCGTGCGCCGCGGAAAGGGTCGGCTCTTTCGCCGCCCTGCTGGACACGGACGGCCTCTGCGGCCAGCTAGGCCTCGCTTCCACACAACGCCATCTGCTCCACGTGCTCAGACGAGAGCATTAGCACATTGTTCATAGAGGGAGGTTCTACAGCTCAGTCACTTTTGGCCTTATGTCCTTTGTAAATGAAAAAAAAAAAACACTTGTAAAAAAGGGCAAGGGCAATTTTCTAGTCTGTTCCCCGTCTGTTCGACTACATTTTAATGACAGATATTGGGAACTATAATTCACACCGGAAATAAGGACAACCACCAGCCTTCATAAAAATAGATTAATAATAATAATACATTTTTAAAAACCTGATGGACGCTCAATTTTCTTCTCTGTCAAACTGTTGGAAAAGCCAACAACACAAAGCCGAATCTGAAAACTAATTAAAAAAATAAAAATAACACATCCTGAGTCAGGATTCCCAACATCCTACAGTATGTTGACAAGAATCTATATATATAAAAAAGCAAGAACAATCATCTGGAGTAGAGAGCTACAGCATGACCAACTCTTCCAGAGAAATGAACCAGGATCACCAGGCACCAGAATCTGCCCTCCCCCATTTGGAACATATCCATTTGGGATCAGTTTCTCAGAAACCAGCCGAGGCTTGGGACGGGACCAGAAAGACGGCGTCGGAATTTTAAAGCCGTGACAAAACTCCCGTCTCCCTTTTCACACGGGGGTAGCGTCTCCTCGCGGGAGGAGCGGCGTCAGCCTCGACGAGGCGCGGCGGCTCGCGACGAACCGCCAGAACCGGCGTAGGCTTACGGGCGGCCGCCGCTCGGACATCGGAGAGAACCGGAGCTCCGGAACTTTCCGCGCCGGCGGCGGAGCGGACCCGTCGGTGAGTCCGCACGAGACATCGCCTTCGAGAGCTCGCGGGACGCACGAGAGATGGCGAGGGGGGGAGGGAGAGGGAGAGAGAGAGAGAGAGAGAGAGAGAGAGAGAGAGAGAGAGAGAGAGAGAGAGAGAGAGAGAGAGAGAGAGAGAGAGAGAGAGAGAGCGAGCGGGAGCTTGAGAGATAAAGGAGAGATGAAGAGAGGGTCAAAGAAAGACGGGAAAATGAGAGGGGAGAGGGAGAGGGAGAGAGAGGAAACACGGAGGCGGCCCAGCACCTCGAAAAGCGGAGCTGCTGTTTGGCTACTGCAGCAGGGAAATGGGGCGGGGCCTGTCGTTCGCTCAACACCCCCCCGTCTGGGGTCACGCCCACGGCTTTCCCAGCCCGTTTCGGCTCCCACGCACTCTCTGCTCCGCTGACATCACCAAGCTCTCATAAGCCAGAAATGACTAGTCTTGTCCACATCCGACTGCTCTTTCATCATAGAGCAGACCAGAGGGCAAACCCATCGATCCATCTCTCTCTCTCTCTCTCCCTCTCTCTCTCAGTCCTGAGCCATCTCTCTCAGCCCTGAGCCAGCTCTCTCTCTCTCTCCCTCCCTCTCTCTCTCTCTCTCAGCCCTCAGCCAGCTCTCTCCATCTCCTGCCCTTGTCAGAAACAGGAGCTCTGTGCCTCTGGCCTCTCCAGCAGGCGCAGTTCACACAGCACTGTATCACGTGGAGAGTCTCTCTCTCACACACATGTAAACACTCAGACGGTCTCCGTTTCTCACACATGGGCCCAGTCAGCCCTCCCCCCTCCTCTCTAGTCCGGGCGAACACATGCATTAAGGCAGCCGGCACGTGCTGAGTGCACTGCCCACATACCGAGAGAGAGCGAGAGGGAGGGAGAGAAAGATGGAGGGAGGCAGGGAGAGAGAGCTGGACATTTGCAAGTCCAAATACAGAGGGCCTCCTTTGTCACACTTGTCCCACTCTGCCTGCTTTCAAAAGGAACAGATGGGCATAAGTTACTCTCTCACCATCCCCCCATTTCAGACAGCTGTGAGCCAGGAATACCTTTCCCTCAGCTCAGAACAAAGAGCGCTGGCCCACAAAGAGCCTCTCTTTACTGTGAGCACAGGCCACAGAGAGCTCAGGGCCTCTCTCAATGCTGTGAGCACAGGGCCAGAGAGAGCTCAGAGCTTGTCTCACTACTGTGAGCTCAGGGCCAGAGAGAGCTCAGGGCCAGTCTCTCTACTGTGAGCTCAGGGCCAGAGAGAGCTCAGGGCCAGTCTCTCTACTGTGAGCTCAGGGCCAGAGAGCTCAGAGCCTCTCTCTCTACTGTGAGCTCAGGGCCAGAGAGAGCTCAGAGCCTGTCTCACTACTGTGAGCTCAGGGCCAGAGAGCTCAGAGCCTGTCTCTCTACTGTGAGCTCAGCGCCAGAGAGAGCTCACAGCCTGTCTCTCTACTGTGAGCTCACAGGCAGAGAGAGCTCACAGCCTGTCTCTCTACTGTGAGCTCAGAGCCAGAGAGCTGAGAGCCTGTCTCTCTACTGTGAGCTCAGAGCCAAAGAGAGCTCAGAGTCTGTCTCTCTACTGTGAGCTCAGAGCCAGAGAGCTCAGAGCGTGTCTCTCTACTGTGAGCAGAGGGTCAGGGAGAGCTCAGAGCCGGTCTCTCTACTGTGAGCACAGGGCCCAGAAAGCTCAGAGCCTGTCTCTCTACTGTGAGCAGAGGGCCAGAGAGCTCACAGCCTGTCTCTCTACTGTGAGCACAGGGCCCAGAAAGCTCAGTGCGTGTCTCTCTACTGTGAGCACAGGGCCAGAGAGCTCACAGCCTGTCTCTCTACTGTGAGCTCACAGCCTGTCTCTCTACTGTGAGCTCACAGCCTGTCTCTCTACTGTGAGCTCAGAGCCTGTCTCTCTACGGTGAGCTCAGGGCCCAGGGCTGCGTAACACTGGTGGGTTAAGCACAAGCTGAAAGACAGACTCCCCCCTCTCTGCGGTTAGTCCTCCAGCCCAGACCGCGGATTGAGGCACTCTCACAGCGGAAGGCATTCTTTCGGGTTGCAGAATGGAAATGTGCAACGGCTGCTGCAACAGGCCGCTGCAAAGTCTGCAGCGGGCGTCTCCTTGCGCAGGGCGGCTTCCGACGCGCTCGCGGTGGCAACGCGCCGCTGTATTCGTAACCACGCGCGCGACAGGGCGTGCACCGCGCTGGTTTCTGGCGTAAAAAAAAAGAGGGTGGCTCAATTCTGCTCTCGGCTCTGCCCAGCAATTATGGCCTGAGGTTGAAGCGGTGCGACAAAGAAAAAAGAAAACCGCTCCTTGGTGTTCTTGTTCATCCTGACCTCAGGTGGGACATTTTTTTTGACAGCCCGGGAGCTGGAGTGAGACGGCGTGCGTGGGAAGGTGCCGGCAGGCCCTGGTACTTCCCAGGGATTTATTTCGGTCCGTGTTTTCGCGCGGAGGAGAGAGAGCCGAACATGTGGAGAAGTAGTTAGCGTTAGCGCTAGGGTAGGGGGGGGGGCGGGGCGGGGCTATTTCGGAGGGGGAGCTCCTGTGGGCTGCGCATGCTGAGCGAGCGGCGCTTCGTCGTTCACCCGGAGGGCCAGGGACCCGCCCCCAAACGTGCTGAGGCCTGAGGGCCCCCTGCGCGTTCACAGTGCTGCCTGAGCCTGCAGTGCCACAATAAATCACCTCACAGAAGACCAGCACCATCTCCTGTAATCACCTCACAGGAGTCCAGCACCATCACTGCTATAATAATCATCTCACAGAAATCCAGCACCACCACTGCTATAATAATCACCTTACAGGAGACCAGCAGCATCTTCTGTCATCACCTCACAGGAGACCAGCATCATCTCCTTTAATCACCTCACAGGAGTCCAGCACCATCACTGCTATAATAATCATCTCACAGAAATCCAGCACCATCACTGCTATAATAATCACCTTACAGGAGACCAGCAGCATCTTCTGTCATCACCTCACAGGAGACCAGCATCATCACTGCTATAAAAATCACCTCACAGGACTCCAGCACCATCACCGCTATAATAATCAGCTCACAGGAGTCCAGCATAATCATTACATTTACATTAGGCATTTAGCAGATGCTCTTATCCAGAGTGACACAACTTTTTTACATAGCATTTATATTGTATCCACTTATACAGCTGGATATATACTGAAGCAATGCAGGTTAAATACCTTGCACAAGGTTAAGTACCTTGCTCAAGGGTACAACGGCAATGTCCTTCCGGGAAATCAAACCTGTGACCTTTAGGTTACAAGACCGACTCCTTACCCATTATACTACACAGCCGCCAATCATCACTGCTATAATAATCACCTCACAGGAGTGCAATATCATCACTGCTATAATTACAGGAGCCTATCCATCACAGTTACAGCTCCCCTGGAACGACAGGCTGTAACAGGCCATATGGAGCATCGAGGTGCTGCAGCAGGCACTGAAGCTGGATGAGGGACTGTGTGCCCCTCCGTAGGCACCGTCAAATCTCATTTACCCAAATCCACAAAAAACACACAGCATAAAGGCGGGTGTGTACGCAGAGATATTTAGAGGATCCCTTCGCACGCACGACGGGGAGCGCGACTCTCGAGCTCATCTCCGCTCCGTTCTCCTCGCTGGCGGAGGGGCTCGTTCATTCGCCGCCTAATCCGCCTCCATCTGCCGGGCGCGGCCGGCGTTCGGGACCCCGGGCCACGGCACCGAAACGGGCCGGCACAGCCGGAGAGCTCCGATCGCCCCCCCCCCCCCGGTAAGCCCTTACGTAACCCTCGCAAATTAACCTCGCGCGTAAACGAGCGTACCGCGCATTGCTCAGCTATTTTCGCCTCAAGTAAATAGCAAACAATCTTCCGAACAGGACGATCCAGAGAAATGCCAAAAATATATACAATGTACCTGACACAGCGTGCGAGCGAGTGAGTGAGTACATCCGAACTTCCTTCATCGCAAAGCGTGACGTGCGCTTGGTGGCACGAGGTGTGAGGTGATGACAACGACTCCACAGAACAAAGAGCGGTACGTGGGGAGGAAGTGGCGCTGCGTTGTGCTGGGCGAGGAACGCGGCAGTAGACCTGCGGGGATGTATAAACAAGGGTGTGGACGCAATGAGGTCAGGACCGCGCGTTGACCGGGCTGCACTTTGGCAGGGCGGGGGTTTCTCGCTTCTTTCTTTTGTGAGCGCGGCTGGCCTGTCCGTCTCAGAGCAACGGGGTTTCTTGAGAAATGGCTACAGTTGATTATGACGGAAGCCCTGCAAACTTTTCAGGAACCCGCAAACGACAATGACAGAAACGCTGTTCTTTATGAAACCGCTACAGACAATGACAGAAACGCTGTTCTTTATGAAACCGCTACAGACAATGACAGAAACGCTGTTCTTTATGAAACCGCTACAGACAATGACAGAAACGCTGTTCTTTATGAAACCGCTACAGATAATGACAGAAACGCTGTTCTTTATGAAACCGCTACAAACGATAATGACAGAAACGCTGTTCTTTATGAAACCGCTACAGACAATGACAGAAACGCTGTTCTTTATGAAACCGCTACAGACAATGACAGAAACGCTGTTCTTTATGAAACCGCTACAGACAATGACAGAAACGCTGTTCTTTATGAAACCGCTACAAACGATAATGACAGAAACGCTGTTCTTTATGAAACCGCTACAGACAATGACAGAAACACTGTTCTTTATGAAACCGCTACAAACAATGACAGAAACACTGTTCTTTATGAAACCCCTATGGTTCAGACGCTGTTCTTTATTAAATAGTTTGAACCGATAATGACAACAAACTGTTCTTTATGAAACTGCTACCATAGATACAAAAGACTGTCACACATATAGGCCTAATGACAGGAATTGTTGTTCATAAAATTAAAGTATCGTATTACTGGTTTCATTCTACAAATATCTGAAGCTGTAAAAGCATAGGCTGACCTGTATACGGAGATTTGAAAGGTCAGGTTACACTTCCTGTTTCTTTTCAAGAGTGCCCACGGTCCTACTATTAAGGAGTACTTAATACAGGCCAAAGAGACGAGCTGAAAGTTGCAGGGCGAAGGGGATAACACAGAGACACACGTCGCCGGAGCGAGAGGACAACTATTTGTGGAAACAGTACCGGCGTCAGATATCACAGAGACAGAGGAAGACAGGAGATAAAGAGACCGTGGGGGGGGCCGGAGGGGCTATGTTTAGAACACGACGGTAACGGATACGAGTTTGGCACCATGTGAACGCTGTAACAGAAGATAGCGTAGCTCTCGCGGACCGCGCGCGCGAGCCAAGGTGTCTGCGGCCGCTGTTCCCGGTCAGCCCCTCATGGAGGGGCAGGGTCAGGCTCTCTCCCGCTGTCCCGCGGTGTAACGTGACATGCGGCAGGCTCGCGCTGTCCTGGGCTAGCACCGGGCTAAAGGCTTTCGGGCCTACCGGTCCCTGCGATTTGGGTATGGAGAACACCAATTCCCATAATCCTCAGTGCACCCTCCCAGCCGGTGTAGACTGCGGCGCCCATATCGGGCTCCGAGGACCCCGGCCACTGCAGGCCCACTAGCGTGCTCACGCGCTCGCACAAACGCACATGCAAACTCACACGTGTGTGTTTGCACACAAACCAAACGGTGAGAACAGCACGTGCACATAGCTTGTTCAGGCTTACACGGACTTGCAAATAAATTTTAAAAAAACATTTAAAGGGGGGGGGGCTATACACTCCTAAACACACGCATACATGCACACATGCTTACACACATGCATACGACTGAGAAACTGAGAGCCATACACTCTCTCTCTCTCAGTCACGCACACACACACTCGCTCTCTCTCTCTCTCTCACACACACACACACTCATATACATACACACTCTCTCTCTCACACATACACACACACGCTCGCTCGCTCTCTCACTCACACACACACTTTCATATACATACACTCACTTGCTCGCTCGCTCTCACTCACACACACGTACACACACACTCTCATATACATACAAACACACACACACTCTCTCTCTCTCTCTCTCTCACACACGTACACACACACTCTCTCATATACATACACACACACTCTCTCTCTCTCTCTCACACACACACGTACACACACACTCTCTCACACACACACAGCAGGGTCCCGGGGAGCAGATCTGAGCCCCGGGGCCCTCCGTGGCTAAGACACCACGCTGTCTCACACCCAAATAAAAAGGCCTCTTTGTTCTGGCGTTTTTTAAAGGGAACGAGCGCGGCCACTTATTTGTTTAAACTTTTCACTCCGTTACCGGCGCTCTGGGACAATCTGGTTCCCCGGGCGTGAAAATCCCTTTGATTTAAAAACGGTTCCTTCTTCCAGGGGCAGCGTCGCGCCCCCCAGACGGGGATTCGCCCGCTTCCTGCGAGGGCAGCGAACTCAAAACAAAGAGCAGCTGGAGGGAATTTTAGCCGCTAGCGCGCGAGAGAGAGACCCGGAGCGAGGATTTCGCGGCGCTGTAACGTTCGGCGCTTTCAGCTGCAGAAAAAAAGGGGAAGCTTTGCTTTTATATTGCTTTTATACAGCCGTTCCCAACGGCCGCTGTCGCTCTTCCTTAAAACGCACAGTCCCGCTCGTACAGACGCAAACCTGGGGGGGAAAAACCCTCAAAGTCCAAACAGAAGAACAAAAAAATAAATACAGAACACTGGCTTATGTTAATGTACCTCAGACTCTTTTTCACTTCTGCATTGACTGTGTGAAACCAGATGAAGGTTTCTATACCCAACCTCGCCCCACCCCCACCCCCGGACTCAGCCTTTGAGAACGGTTTCGTTTTCTCACGCGGAGAAACGAGGGAAGGCGGCCTGCGCGGAGCCGGATAAAGAGCCGAGGCCTACCGCTCGCCTTCGCCGGTCTCTTCCTGTGCACACTTCCTGTTCCTCAGATAGCGTGCGCCCTATGGCATCGCCACCACCAAGCACAGCTCTAGGCTCCAACCACAGCCATTATACACCAATCGGCATTCTAGCATGCTTCTCGGAGTACATGTAAGCTGTTTAGGGTACCAAATGCTGCTCAGGGGCACAAACGGGGCCAACCACAAGTTGGTCAGGGCCCCTAGCACCCCTCCGGACTCCAGAAAGGGCCCCTGTATGCTGCTCAGGGCGTGAAAACTCCGCTAAGGATACCAAATTCTGCTCAGGGCCGCAAACAGGACACCAAACAGGGCCAGCCACCTATTAAATCAGCCACTCCCAACAGTACCTCATACCTTGGTTGCAAATGAACACTCACGAACAACGTTTCTGTATTTGTACATTCTCAAGTCCAAAAGTCTCCTTTTCAAATTCAGGAGAGAGAAGTTCTTCTGAATACTGAACAACATCGCAAACTGCACCAGCGCTACGGCAACGATTGCAGACATGCACTGAGAACACCAGATGACAGACGTCTCTACACAATGAACCCTGCAGAGCTACTGAGTAATTGCGATGCTCACTGTAATGAAGTCACGCTGTACCGGCCCTGACAGGCCTGGAGCCCTGGGCTGTGCAGCGGGAAGCAGGCCGATTGTTTTTTTCCCATCGCGCGCCCAAGGTCTGAACCAAAGAGAAGGCCTAGTTCTGCCCCGTACACCAAACAGAAGGCCAGGCTCTGACCTCTGAACCAAAGAGAAGGTTGAGTTCTGCCCTCTGAACCAAAGAGAAGGCCAGATTCTAACCTCTGAACCAAAGAGAAGGTTGAGTTCTGCCCTCTAAACCAAAGAGCAGGCCGAGGTCTGCCCCATAAGCCAAAGAAAAGGCCGAGCTCTGCCCCATAAGCCAAAGAAAAGGCCGAGCTCTGCCCCATAAGCCAAAGAGAAGGCCGAGCTCTGCCCCATAAACCAAAAAGAAGGCCGGGTTCTGCCCTCTAAACCAAACAGAAGCCAGAGTTCCGCCCCCTAAACCAAACAGAAGGCAGAGTTCCGCCCTTTAAACTAAAGAGAAGGCCCAGCTCCACCCAGCCTTCCAAAGAGAGAGTTGTGTCCACAGAACCAAGGCAATGAACCAGAAAGCAGGCCCAGTTAAGTAATTATCAGTTTGTTCAACACAAATAGAACCGTTACAGAAATTGGGTGCAGACAGCCTATCTGACTGTGAGCGGCCATTTCCTGCATTGTGAAGACGGAAGGAATTCCACATTCAGCATTCCAGCTCGCCCATCAAGATAAATTGCTCAACTAGAAGCTAAGGGATAATGGGGCTTTCAGTTTCTCCAATTCTCTCGAATAATTCATAATCCTTTCCTCCCAGGACACAATTTGCCAGAAAATACCGGGACTATATGGGCTACCAGTAATGAAAATGACTAAACAGCTACTATTACTGAAATTTTCCATTATAAAATAAGTATGCTATTATTCGCCATATATGGCAGCAAGGCGGAGTGGACTGTGCTGATAGTGAATCAATGAGAAGCAGGAAAAGTTATTTTTTAGGTTCATTTGCACTGTTCCAAAAATGTCAGATATTACGTATAGTAACCTGTATAGCAATGCACAAGGTAATGTAGCTTTTATTGTGAAACTCCCACCCTGAACATCAGACTAATATAGGCTATTAAGCAAAAATAAAGCAGCCATTACACACTGCCTCTTCTGTATAAATATCTAGGCCCTATATTCAATACATTTTAAACCCCACCTGTTAACTTCAATTAGTTTTGTTTGGTTGTTAGGTAGTTCTGAAAATCGTATGAGGATGTGTCTGCCTGGTACAGACTTCAGTGAGAACCCGCACAGATAAGGCTCTACATAACTGCAGCTTATCAGATGCCAAGTGTTGCAGAGCTGGCTAAATCAAGCCCGGCATCAAACAGACTGGGACACAAAATGGAGAAAAATGCAGTTTTGCAAAGTTGACGTGTCTCAGGATATACGCTTAAACAGCTGCAGGAGGCTAACTGCGCTAAATTTCATCATCCTGTCCAGTTGCTACTTAGCAACAGTGAGAGGTGATGAGCCACTGCTCTGTGTTGAGCCACAACATTATTTATTCTTACTTTTATTATTCTTAAATTATTACTTGAATTTAGTAACAATTTAATAATTCAACCTTAAATTATTCTTACTTTTGTTCTTAAAAATGTTCCTATGAAAAACCAATTTGGAATTCATAGCACCTGTGCAGACCTTTGTTTGTGTGTGTGTACCCCAGGTGTATGACATGACGAATGCTGGCTGTTTGCAAATTTTATGTGCAATCCCGTTCATGTGATTTGCATACGGAAACAGCCAAGAACAAACACAGATGAGAAAAAAAAAAAAAGGACGAAGTCCGAAATGTTCGCGGAAACGTTCTTACACGCGGTTTACAATCAAAAGCGATCGTAAAACGTTTCGCGAACGAGGCCCAGTGTCTCTTCCTGCCTCTCACGAACACCACAGCACGTCGTGTAATGGATCCCGAGGCGCCTGCTTTAGTAATGGATTTCAAACGCACGAAGGCACAAGTCCCCGGTAGCCGGGATTCTTTCAAGGAAACTCTTGCCGAAAAAAAAAAAAAAAAACACTTCCCGGATCTCGGTCCCGATTCCAAGTAGCGTGCCCTAATCGCTCTGACCAGCGGTCCACATTTAGCCCGGTCACAGGGTGCGGCCATTAGTCACAGACCTCAGCCACCTCAGCTTTGAAGATAACACCCAAATTGTTTCCAAAGGAACACAAAAAATGTCAAAGTTATTACGTCTCAAGACTCAAGGCTATATCACCGCAGTGGTAATGTGTTTACCACAGAAAGGAACGTGTTAATCAAACGAGGCCAGCTTGCCGTTCAGCACTTAAACAGTCGTAGGTTTCGGGCCTGTCAAGGTTACAAGGTCCAATGAACGACCGGAAGGAAAAGGAACGTTCTAGAAAGCCTCTACAAAGCTCAAGAACATTTCAGGGACGGTCACCTTTCGGCTGCCCGAGATCCTATTTGCAAAAATGTACATTGCGTGCGCTCGGCTGCATGGGAAACTAAAACCAAGAGTAACTTCCAGAAAGCAGACAAATGACTCCACACCACTTCCTGTTCTCAATATCTTCACAATTCACGCACTTCCTGTGAAAACCAGACATGACAACACAGCAAACGGGAGGCCAGACTGTTTAGTTTGGGACATGCCCCACCTCTGCAAGTCAGAAGGTCAGAGAAGTGAAAGCGGGGGCCGACACACTGCTACACGCCTCAATTCGCAGTACAGCAATCGCACGTCAATGCAAACCGCAAATACTGAAAAGACAGCCCGACTGCAACAAACAAGCAATTTTACACAAATCTGTCACTCATCCACAATGCTGGCAGAAAAAGTGTCAGGGAAGCAGCCAGTGACTGGAGCATCCTCACAGTGCTGGGTTGCAAATGACCACAGGGACAGGTAACACACACACACACACACACGCACATACAAATACACAACCCCAAGAGCCTTCCATCAGTAATGAGGAGAGCCAACTGAGGACACCCTCCCCCTTCGCCTGCATCCACTTTCTCTCCGACTCACTAAAGATGAAGGTCGCACTGGGCACGTGCGGAGCCTCTGAGCCGCTCGCCAGCATTACGTAAGGCTCAGAGCCGTGAGCCCGGGCGTATGGGGGTGGGGGGTGGGGGGTGGGGGGCTGGGCATCGTACCTTGCAGAGCATGAACGGGATGCTGGAGGGGGGCGCTGCTGAAGAGCCAGTATTTACAGACTGTGCGTTTTACAAATCGATTACAGCTCCGAAGCCACCGGAGCCCCTCTGTGCGCAAGGACATCGCCCCCCCCCCCACCAGCGGACACGGGAGGGGGGGAGGGGCGTCGCCATGGCAACACAGCCTGCACCGCTAGCTTCCCGCCACGGGAAGCGGACGATGGTTTTGCGTGTGTGTGCGCACCCCCTCCTCCCCCCCCCCCCTCCCCCCACACCCGCCGTGTCTTCCTCAAGCTTACCGCAGCGAACGCCGCTTTCATTATGAAAAAAGACACCTGACACTTGGGCCGAGCGGTCGCAAACGACATCGTCTCACGGCCCTTGGCGGACCGCGAGCGAACGGGCCTGCGCCCGTAAGAGACGGGATAGCAAGCGCGTTAGCGCCGCGGCGGGACGCCGCGCGAGGAAGACCGTCCCAATACGCCTGTGCTCTGAGCAAATTTAGAGCGGGAGCAAAAGGCCGCGGAGGCGAGGGGAGGGGTGGGCGGCAGCGGCGGCGCTCTCCTGCGCGACCGCGGCCAACGGGAAGAGGCCGTACGGAAAAGCAGCAGAGGAGCGGGGAGGGGAATATACGGCACTGCAGGAGGAGGAGGAAAGAGAGAGGGAGGGAGGGAGGAGGCGTACCCGCCACTGTGCGCAGAGGGGAGGGGAGGAGGAGGAGGAGGCTTACCTGACGCGTGCGCCGTGGAGAGGACGGTCAGGAGGAGCAGCGCGGCGCAGGGAGAGAGGGCGAAGGCTCGGGTCTCAGGCGCCACCATCCCATGGCACATCTTCCACTCCGGCCGGGAAGCAGGGGTCCTCTTCGGCTGAACCTGAGACAGAGAGACAGAGAGAAAATTCTGTTTAATTTGAAGTCAAACTGGTCTCGCAGCATGGATAGATAACTATCCAACTACCTAATTCAAACAAAGGCTCAACTATAATGCATACCTATCTAGCTACTCTCTATATAGTCATTCATGGTCATCAAGCAGACACTGTTGCAGGTATGATATTTGTAACTGTTGGCTTGCTTGCTCTTACAATTTCCACTTTCTTTACCAAGTCAGATCAATGTGCATTCATTTAGAACAGCAATTGAACTTCTGCAGACGCCACTTCATAGCCTGGCATGTATTGAAAAATAACGCACACGTCCCAGCCAATCAGTATAGAGTATTCAGCCAAGCCGCTGCATGCTCATTTTGTCGACGCATAACATTTGTTTAGTTGAGAATAAAATTCTTTATATCTGACCGTGATTATTATTATTGATGCGCACTGTTATGGCTGCGTGTATTTTCCATATGCCGAGTGGTGTCGCCCAGCCAAAACCCATTGTAAAAAATATTGTTCCCAATGCTAGGAATTGATTTGGAGTTTAGCACATTATGCGATCACTTGATCTGTGACGTGAAAATCGCCATCCCTAGTGAAAGCCTACTCTTTGGATTAATGACTACCGATTATGTTGCCGCTGCTGCTGCTACCGCTATTAATAATAATTATCATGAAAGCAGTGCCGTGTCAACAGAAAATGTATCCTACACACAGGGCCAGTGCTGGCACAAGCACAACCAATCACGCAATGGAGAGACAGAGGCCAGGAGTGGTACCAGCATACGATGTTCCCACACCGTACCCAGAACAACATGCCTGTTGCCCAATGCAGGAAATCTGTGCGGAGCAGCAGGACTGGATCTGGCGTAATCGTCCAATCGCGTAACATCATTCCCTCTCGTCGGCCAATGGCTCTACCACAAATTAAGTCTGACATACCCTGCGTAAACCTGTACCTCTTCCAAGTGAGTCAGGTGAGGTTTAGGGGCCTTTCTTAAGGGTGCAACAACAGTTCCCCACGTGGGACAAGGGCCCAGGATCCCTCTAGTGCAGACTGAAGGGATCAAACCCCTTTCGCTGCACGTATGGCCCAGTCAGTGTGCGCTCACGTGTGCGGAACGCATCTCGGGCCTGCTCTTTCCCAGAAGGGAAAGAGTCCCACACCCAGCTCTGGAATGACAGAAGAGGGCCGCAGATTCTTCCTTGTTTTGGTTCCAGGGAGAGCCCCACGTGGCTCCGAGACCCTTAACTCTTCGCTGCCCGCAGAATCCACGAGCTCGCTCACGGGCACCGACAGCCCCTAGGCCCTGGCCGCGGCCGAACTGGCTTGCGGCCAAAGTCGCCGAGTGACTCCCGGTCAGTCTCTTGTTTTAAAAAAAAAAAAAAGACACCCAGCCCAATCTCTCTGCTGTTCACAGGGACATGGCGTTCGGATGAGGAAACGTGACTCCCTCGAGCCAGCAGCTGCTGCGGGTTCCCCCGGCCTTCACTGGGGAAGGGGGGTGGAGAATGAGCAGCTGTGTCTGGAAAAGCAGGCAAGCCAGCGGCCATCAGAGATCACGGCCTGATAGGTCAGAGCCTGTGCGCGAACAGCTTAACTCAGCAGCGTTGGAGGCAAGAGCCTGGGGGCGGCTTGGCCGGCTCTTCGGGAGAAAAGAGGAGAGCCTGTGATTCAGGCCTGCGGTGACACCCAACAGTGTTCAAAGGGCTTTACAAAGCTGGGGAGAGGGCTGTTCAAAGTTGCATGGCATCAGTACCCACTGCAGGGCACCCTTCTCACTTCATTATAAAACCACGGGAAAGCGAGGGCGCTGGTATTTACTGCATGGCGCGCTATTTAATACCGAATACAAATGCATGCATTCATATCACTGACATATTGAAAACCAATTAACAGAAAAGTCCATTCATACATTACACTTAATATTCAGAATAGGAGTAAAAAATGTATTAGCAGCCAAATATCTTCTCATTACAATTTCAAGTTCATTCCAAATTAGATCACAATAACGTTAGCTACAGTCGCTAACATGCTAAGTCACACGCGTTGGCACGTGCCTCAACAGAGAGCAGATTACAACAAGCAGACACAAAGCAGCCGAGAGCAACATTCCCAATGCTTGCTTACTGCAACCAGCTACATCATGTTGTTAATTAGCTAGGTCAATGACCACCAATCTACTTTAATATTGCTGAACAAAGTTAGAAATGTAGTTGGCTTAAAAGCAACATTATGATCACAGAAAGCAAACAATGCCCAAAATGGCAACAAGCAAATTACACAACTAAAACCTAGGATAGCCAAATAAGTTCGCTAGCACACCCTCTCTGCCGAGACACTGGTATACTTGTGATAACAGTAACTAGTGCTAAGCCCCAATAAAATAAATAATGTTATCGGACTAAAATGTTATTTGTTTACGATGACAACACTTCCATCAGTAGTGTTACTGTGTATGCTAATTAAACTAGTTAGCAAGAGTCAGTCCAAGTCAACTAAATTCGCAAACAAACCGGTTAACAACAGATATTACGTGCTAAACTAGCTACAAACCAAGGTAACCATTTTGTTCTCTAACAATCGTAATTTAATTAACGTTAGCTGGATGACAATACTGATATCGATCATACAGGATCCGTACTGACGTTAGCCTAGGCAATTCATATAGCAATTTCCAATATAATTGGCTAACGTTAGCTTAAAACGAATGCAATTAACTAAGTTAGCCTAATTAGATTTCGATGTGCAAAGTTATCTGCGCCGCAATATATTACTAATACATTAGCAGTACAGAACTAGACAAATGTAACACTAACCAGGTATCTAACTACTTTCCTAGCTAAATTAATCTAATTATGAGGGAGTATTTTCAAGTTGTAGCTAGTTACGTTGCTTGATTGCTAGGACCGCTGATACAAGATATTTAGATAGTACCATACCTAGTGACCTACCAGAATACTCACTCGCTGCGATATTTAACCTAATGAATGTTACAACCTAAATTAGGTAGCTAGTCTAGCTAGCTTGCGAGCTGACTGGCGATTCAGCTAGCTAGCTAGCAAACGCGAATAACGTTGCTGAAAATATAGCCAACACTGCGGTTGTGTAACGTTAGCAAGCTAGAACACTAACAGTAGTGAAAGCACCAACTAGCCTACTCACTAACAATCCCACTGTAGTCTATACGCAAAGGTGTGCTGGTTGGACAACGGGTTAGTTAACGTTAGCTGCTAGTACAGCAACACTCACAAGTAGGCTACTAAGAACAGGCCTACGAAAGTGGCTCGTATTCTGCTGTGGGCATCTAGCTGCGTGACGTTAACGTTGGCTAGATATAATAGGCAAAACACAGCAAAATGCTTTCAAGCACTTACCTACACAACGACCTACTTCAGGGACCCCCCTTCTCATTCACTGTCCGGACATGTAGCCAAAAACACACAGGAAGAGAGAATTATCCAAGACTAATATATACTGTGTGTATATATTAATTATGGCTATTGTTCAACTAGCTAATTACGGAGACAAACACACACGGAACTGCGACTGCTCTACTGCCTTGGAATCGCTAGCTAGCAAATGACAATGGCGGAAAGATACCCTAGAGCTCCACCAACTGCCTTGCTCTCGCCCCGTCTCCATGGGAACATAGGGCCTAGATAAGTAGCGTATAGAAGGGGGCGTGTCGTCCAGAATGTAACCGAATGAGGGACTTTGGGCAGAAATCACCATTTAGGGCGTGTCTGTACACACGCTTATCTTTTGTCAATGTCAACCCGCCCCCTGTTCCAAGACCTTGGATTTTCCTTGGGTCTGGAGGGTATTTCACGAAGCAAGCAGCATTGCTGAAGTAGTTGGATAACTACACTGAGTAAAACTCTGAACCCTACCAAATCTGGAACATGGACAGACGTAAAAAGAGTTGTTCCGGGTTTTACTCACTGCAGTTGTCCAGCTAACTCAGTAATCCTGCTTCGTGAAATATCCTTGAACTACGAGCATTACTCCTGTCGTAGCTAGCACGTACAATATTGTCGTGAAATTATTACTGCTGTAGGCCTATTATTAGAATTAACGCTGTTTGTATAACACATTGTACCATGTGTTATGTTCACCATGTAAATATCTTTACAAATGCCAGGAAAATATAATCAAAGAGCACTGCATTGCAATACTGCAACAAGTGCAGTCAGGGAAAGATATCTCTTTATTGTAATGTACCAGAATTACAATGAATTGTGTGGGGTGGATTCAGCAAATGTGGGACATTAGCAGAAGTGGGACACTTAAGCTTTGCATTACTCTGCTATGTGCGAATCAACAGCCACCCTACTTTAAGACCTTTAAGACATAACCATATAAAAGAAAACCATTTTTGAAAATCTGTTTAAAAACAAATCAGGCACCATAGTCACTCTGACACAACTTCCTGCTGGGAAAACCTATTGACTACATTTTTTAAAATGCTCAGCCCCCAAGAAAACTGGTGTGATACCCGTAAAACCCAGTAACTGTGACAACAGGATGTCATAATAATCAGTGAATTCATAAATAATCTACTTTAATCGGACCTTGAGCAAGTGATAGTTACTATTGATTTTGTCCATCAACATTTGTACTGTTTTGAGAGAAGTTGTGCGTTTCATGCGGTGAACAAATAGTTCATTGAGACCGTCCGACAATAACTGAATCAGTGTTAGAACAATAACTGCCACCTAGCGGCTAAAATTTGAACTTTGACACCGTTTATTGACAAATGAAAAGAAACCAATAGAGTCAAAATCAGATTCAGACTTTGTTGGCCAGGTCCGTTTTTATGCAAGCAGGAAATTTTACTTAATTAATTCGTTGTTCTCTTTGTGTATGTCAAGATAAAAACAATGAAAATAAGTGCACAGTAATAAATATGTTATATCACATTGCACTTGGTGTAAGATATGAAATTAGTGTATCATATTGCATGTTGTACATTATATTTCACAGTCATGAAAATATATACAATATATTAGTATTGTTACTTTGTTACTTACTATGTTGCTGTGTATGGAAGCATACACCTGCCAAAATGTAAATGTAAAGCTTACATAAGTATTACATACCTTACATATGAATCTGTAAATGCATTTTTACATACAAAATACTTGTCTGATATCCATATAGATTCATATTTGGACAGTTTATTTAATTGAGATGGTTGACTTCAGCCAGAGTGTGGTCACTTCAAAGGGAGGTGGAAAGTTTGAGAATGAACGAAAGAAAGGTAAATATGTATCTCCTCGTTGCTCACTACATCAGTGGTTTTTCATTGTTTACAGGGAAAATAAAGAGTGCTTTTCCCTGCGAGACATTAAAACAGTGGTTCTCAAACTCGATCCTGGGGGACCCCTGTGTATGCTGGTTTTCATTTCAACCTCAACAGCAATCCCAGAATTTTAACAAACTTTTAATTTTTATTAATTAGGTGCTTTTCATGTTTTGGAGCTGGGGTTCCCAAAAGGGCCAGTGTGGGTGCACACACCCGATTCTACTAATCAATCAGTAGAGTCATTGCTAAGCACCTCGGTTAGTAGAATCAGGATCAGGTTTGTGCAACCACACTGGCACACTGGATAAGACTGGGGACCCCAGCTCTAAAACATGAAAAGCTCCTAAAATTCTGGGATTGCTGTTGAGGTTGCAATGAAAACCAGCATACACAGGGGTCCCCAGGACCAAGTTTGAGAACCACTGCATTAAAATACTCGTAGACAATAGGGTCACGGAACAGAACGAATTGTACTTTGAACTCCCGCTCTATAGGAGGCAGACATCTTGCACACGCACTTTACGAGCCGGCTTCACCCATAGTTGTCTGACTGGGAGAGTAACGCCAATAGCATAGGTAGGTATTTAAAAGTACACAGGGGAAATTTTACTAGGCTATAATAATGTATAGGAGTCAATTACAGACAGGATATTTGAAGAGGGGTCATTGGGACGAGAAAATGTATAATTAAATAGTTTTTAAAAACTGAGTCAATGGAAGATGGGGGGTTTTACGAAGTATTTTTGGGGATATTAATTGAACAACCTGGCAGCACAGTTTCCCCAAAGACCGCCTCCCGCCCGCCTCTCTGACGCTTGTGTGTGTGTCTTCAAGTTTGTGTAAGTTCAACTGAGGCGAATGTTATACAAATAGGCTATCCAATCGGAATAAAAGCAAATATTTCACTATTTGAGGAGGCGAGTCAAAATCAGAAGATCGGAATCTGGCGCGGTATCAAGCGGTCTTGGTTGAAGATGTGTGCATTCAGAATTATAAACACAAGAAGTATTCGACCTGTTACACTCATTTTTTCGAAGGGAATTTTTCGCCCATCTGCGAATATGAGTTCTGGTGCGCATTTGCGACTTCTCCCTAGTAGCAAGTGCTTGTTCAACGAGCCGATTCGGATAAAAATTGAAGGACTTTCCCCGGGTCAGAGCGTAGAATTGAGGGCAAGACTCACAGACGACAAAAGCGTAACATTCAAATCTTCTGGTACGTATAGGGCAGATCCAAGAGGGGAGATAGATTTAGACAACCACCCTTCCCTTGGCGGTAGCTACAGTGGAGTTGAGCCCATGGGCCTCTTTTGGTCCCTGATTCCAGAGACTCCCCATATGAAACTGTGGAAGAGGGACGTGTTGAGCCCATGTCTTGTTGATATCGAAGTTCACGATGGCGTCAGAGAGGGCCATGTTCTCGCCAGAGAGACCAATGAGAGAATATTCATGGTAGAAGGGCTGCGGCGGATACCAGTGAAAGAAGGAAGAATTAGGGGCACCCTCTTTTTGCCGCCAGGTTAGTGTGACGTTTTCCCGTCTTTAAGGTAGTTGAACCGAGTGTGTTCCTGGGTATTACGTATATTTATTGCTATATATCTATCGTGGTAACTGCATAGGCTATGATTGTGTGTCTATAGAGCTCAACGGTGAGGTTCCGGAAGTGAAAATCCCATTCCCATTCTGAATAGAGGATTTGATTATTAGCCATAATGTCGTAACCATCCAAGGTAGACTTACCACGAGCTATCATATTGTGAAACGATGGTATATGCTCCTGTAGAAGCCACAAGTCCGTATGACATCAACCTTGTTTTAAGAAAAACATGTTTCATTCGCGATGTCATGGAGAACTACTACACTACCCACAATCCTAAAGTGTAACAGCGACGTCTCTGATTGGTGGAGCTCGCTGTTCCCACGGAGATGTTCGCATGGCAGCCATTGAACTATGAACTTCCTATGAAAAGCGCGAAATAGTCTTCATCGATTAGAAACCAGAGACTGTAAAAAATATGGACACAGCTACTGTGACGTCACCCATTGACTCTCCGTGGGTCTCTAAAACACGTTTTGAAGCTCAATGGCGGGCGCGGCCATTTTCTCGATTTGGAGCCAAAACCATAGAGTTAAGCGGTCTTGTGATTTTTACAATTTGATTGACAGTTCCGTGCGGAAAAGCCCCTCAACCTGAACGAGGCTAGCTGACTCTGCCGTTATGTTTTAAAATATATTATCAGATGTTTACGGAGTTTAATTTCCATCCGTGACTGTACTGTGTCATGTAATCACGTTATGTATGACATTAAAAATACAATTAGGCTATGTTCAGTTATCTTCAATTTATGTTTCTCAGCAAAACGAATATGCTTAGCTAGCATATCAGCTTGCCAGTGAGCTAGGTAGGCTGTCCGTGGTTAGCTCACGCGTTAGCAATATGAACCACAGGGGAAGAACATTGACTACACTGATGGTCAATCAATCGGAGATTTGTAGGCTACTGGTGATTTGACTAGGCTAATTTTCATATAACTGTCTGGTAGATCTGCTGTTAACCGAGCAAGTTATCGTCGTAGGTTTTCGCCAGTCAGATAATGAGCCTGCTACTACTAGCTACTCCATCGCCGTTTGTGGTGTTCACTTGCTGGGTGACGCTAGCTGACCGATCGTTCGCAAATCACTTTCTACCGAACAAAAATTAACACTCAGCGGTGATTAACAAATCTACCAAGTATTTTAATAACTGATATGCAGGCGTGTAAATATGACAACGCACTTTGTACGGCAAGTTTTCCACCTGGTGCATGAAGACAAAAATAATGTAGCCTACGTTGAATTTCTAATTATTATTAGGCTATTATTTTTTTTCTTGTAAATCATCAAAACCAATGGAGAAAAGCCAATATACGCAAGGAGCCCCCAGAACCGATTCTGAGAACCACTGTCTTAAATGCCTAGCTTGTCGGTCTCTTAAATGCTAAAAACATGTTCCTTTCTAAATGCCAAGATGGTTAATTTCGTTAAATTCTGTGTGTGTGATTTCATCGTGTGTTGTATATTCAGCAAATGAACCATGAAACTCTTAATTCGCTTCGTGAAACTGAAAAAGTGTTTATCCCAAAATCGGGATTATAGTAGCTTTGTCACATGCGTGAAGCATGGCCCAGGTAGACATTTACGGAATGTACACGACTGACAAGCCGCCAAACACGTTTGGCAGATTGAATGTTTGCCGGTTAAGGTTAGCTAGCTAGTCAAATGGCTTGGTAGCCGAAGTTGCGAACTGTTTTAGCACAGGCTACTACTGGACTACCAAATATAGCAAGCTGATTACGCTTTCTGCCAAGTAATTATTTGGTTAAGTAGGCTAAAGGAAATAGTAAAAATGACTCGGATACCGAAAAACTTAAGAGGAGGATTATTTTACGGTCGTCTAGAGCAGCTGTAAATAGCACACGCTATAATGAAATCACCACGAAATGGGATGCCTGCATTTTCAGACTTAGCGCAGGCGGACCGTAGCCGGAGCCGCAATGGCAAGGCCAAGAAGCGCCACCGCCCACCCCAGTGACCATAGACTGTAGCCCCTACTGTAGCTGAGTCCTCTGCAGTAATCCGGAAGTGACGCAAGCTGTACCTCATTGGTCCAGAACAAATATTGGCACTGTGCCCAAATGACGCAATAAATCATGAAATCGACCCATGGACAGTCATAAGACCAATAAAATACACCTATTATGACTATTTGTTCTTTTGAGAAAAAATTATTGACTTTGTATTTTGATCGCATTTGTACCGTAGACTTACATGGAAACCGGATATGAAAACACCTATATTGGAGCCATCCGTAGTGGCGCTAGTGAGCAACCAGGAACTACAACACCAGGAAATGAGCTTCAAAAACGAAGTCTGGTTTTGGCCGCTTGGTTGGAAGTCGTTGGAAAGGTATCATTCGCAATGGTTTGTGGGATGAATAGTTCCTTCACTCTTAATAATAATAATAATAATAATAATAATAATAATAATAATTATGTACACAGTCTTGTACCTTTGACTTTTTTTCCGTTTTCCAATTTTTTTTTTGCTCCGAATAAAATGTTTTATGGTCACGACTCATCTGCTAGTTGGTTGGCTTGGTTCCAGTCTTAAAACTCTTTATATAGGGGTTTTCTGAAACGTCAATGGAGTAAATGAATGGGAAATTCACTTCCGGAACCGGAACACTTCAAAAAGTGGGCGGTCACTGTTGAGCTCAATATTACACACAACCAACTGAATGAATGTAGCTACAATTATTCTGATTTGTGGCTATAAGGTTACATTAGCCTAGTATAGTCTTGTATTAATACAAAATGTTATTTTTTTGATGTCCTTTAAGGACTTGGCTAAAACACTGCAGAGTTTGTCCTTGTTCAAAATAGGGCTTTGGTGGTGACTGCGTGACAGCTACAGTCGATCCGGCTTTACTGCCACTGAACTCGACTGGTTGTCTGCCTAGGCCTATATTTAGCTACATTTAGACTTTAAAGTTCTGTAAAGTCTTCCAGAGACCACCACAATGCATTGAGATGTAGGCTGTAAAATGAAAAACTAATCCATTTTAATATTTATTGAAGGGTTACACGCCAGAATTTTGTAAGGTAGGCGGTTTCTGTTCAGAATCTTGTCTACAGGGGACACCTGGGTGACGCACATGGTTGTAGGCACTCTAAGGTTGCATGTACTTCGAAGGCAGTCAAACAAAGTTTGAAATGCAGTGCCATTCATAAACAAATTCTGCCAATAAATGCTTGGACCATTTCAAATTGTTTGCCTGTTTTCTTTCTCCTATTGACGACTTGATAAAACGCTTGGGCTGTCCGCCTAAGACATTTCAGTGCTACTAAAAATAAAAATAAAAACAGCCAATACAGAGTTATGTATATTTTCTGCAGAACTGCTGCCGAATCAATTTATACTTTGTAGACCCACTTGAATGATACAGATCCATTGTGTCCAGTGAGCCAGGTAATTTATTTTGGCACCGGGCCAGTGGAAATGTAGACTAAGCTTTTGATAAATTGCACCGAACAAGGAAAACTAAAAACAAAATGTTATTAACAGTTACCTAAATTTTCACTTAACATTTTTGCACAGTGATGTTGATTTTATTTCTGTTTTTATTTTTGTTCCTGCAAAAATGCCTTTCTTTTCTGGTTTTCATTTTTGTTCTCAAGCCCTGCTCAATACCATCTGATATAGCCCGCTCTCCTCACTTATTTGAACTGCAAAATTGTGCACATTTTACCAACGTTCTTTGTGGATGCATGCGAACCTCTTCCTTCTCTACGGTCACACATACACAGTACAGTACAAGATCTGCAATACACAGATTTTAAACAGTCTTGAAACAGTTTTTGTTACTGCTGGTTATGCTGAAAGCTAATGTTGGAGTTAGCATGGCTTTTTTCGTTAAGCGTACTTGGTTATGAAAACTGATTTTTTTCTGAATTGAATTTATCATTTAGTCTGATACGATGTGAAGAAGGTGTGTGTTACTTGCCAATTAATAAGTCAGATCATTGGCATGCTTGTTAATGGAGGAAAATTAATGAAAACAGGTTCAGACTAATGATCATTTTAAAGGATAGTTTTTTGGCCCCATGGATTTCCAGCTCACCAACCACTGCTGGTACAAATGGAACCCAATAATAAGTATTATACGTAAGTAGGCCTGCATTTATTAGCTACTAATTCTATATAAAAAAACAGGCTGGGGAAAAAAATGTGATTTAATGTTGTTGTTGCCCACAATGAAAATTCACCTCAGAGCTGATGTAGTGATAGAACATCATTTGCATACTGTATTTATGGCCTACTATGCTAAAACCCTTGGAACTGTTACGTATAGCACCATTTTTTCTTAAAGAGAATATATTGGAGACATTTATTGTGCATTTCTTTTTATACCTTCTGTTCTTTCTCCAGTTGTAGAATGTGGTGATTATGTGATAATGACATCTCTTGGAATTGCTCCTGAAAATAGTCAGTTTAGGAGTTTTAGTGGTGTGCATCTTTTTTCTTCCCTCTGTTCTAGGTCCAGGTCCGTTTCCAGGCATTGTGCAAATGCATACTTTAGGCGGTGGCCTATCAGAGGTCAACGGATGCCTGCTAGCAAACCACGGCTTTGTGGTTTTGAGTCTGGCTTTCTATGGCTACCAAGATTTGCCCAAAAACATCAAGAAGTTTGATTTGGAATACTTTGAAGAGGCCATAATGTTCCTGAGGACTCTGCCTGAGGTGAGTAGTTTATAGCTGAAATACCGGTCAGTTTTGTGAAATGGCAAGAGTGGGAGAAACCCCATGGGTAGGATCAATATTGTTTATGTCTGCTGTTTGGGAGCATTATGGGTTTAGTGTTACTGACAGTAGTGACGGGGGGAAAGGTGGTGAATAAACAAATTGCCTGTGTGCTTCGCAAGTGCACCGTACACAATGGAGGACACGTCGAACATGCTGCCCCACATATGTCATCACCCTGGTGTGTCTGTTACAAGCACAAAAAGCACAGATTTAACAGTGGTCAGAGAACTTAAATTGCAACCATGTTCTATTAATATTGATACAGTAAAATGCTGCATTTAGATTTCAAGTAGTAAAGAAATATTGTTCTTTAAAGATGGCCAGTTCTTAAATATGAGTTTCAGATAGATGAATGTACTCGTCTTGTTTACACAGTGTAATGCATGTTGAGTCCATGCTGTATTTTTGTTCATGGCCATAGCCTATAATGTGGGTATTATTTTCAATTTGAAAATAGGAAAGTGGCACTTTTTCTTTTTAAAAGAAAGATCTGTTCTTTCTCAAGCTTTTGATAAAGGTACTTTTCTTTGCTTTACCAAAAGCATACAGAACCAAACTGAAACAGTGACAGGAAAACCGTGAACCCAGCTGAACCACAAGTTTTGTGAACCGTTGCACCCGTAGTTGTAATGCTGTTTACTTTTCACTCTGTAGGTCAAAGCGCCTGGTGTTGGCATACTGTCCATCTCTAAGAGTGGAGATTTGGCACTGTCCATGGCGTCTTTCCTGTCTGGAGTCTCGGCCACTGTCTGTGTCAATGGCTGTAGTGCTAACGTCATGGTCCCCCTGCACTACAGAGACATGGTCATTCCGTCCCTCCGCACAGATTTGAATAAAGTGAGAACCACAGAGTCTGGGGTGCTGGACGTGAGCGACGTCATGCTGGACCCCATGGCACCAGAGAACCAGGCGTGCCTCATCCCCATAGAGCGAGCCAATTGCAAGTTCCTGTTTGCTGTATCAGGGGATGATGGAAACTGGAAAAGCTGCTATTATGCAGAGCAGATGACGAAGCGGCTGAAAGATCATGGGAAAGATAACCCTGAGGTGGTGGTTTACCCGAAGGCCGGGCACTTCCTGGAGGTCCCCTACATGCCGCATTGTGCCACTAGCAGGCACGCTGCCGCAGGCAATGCCGTGGTGGCATTTGGGGGTGACCCCAAAGCTCATGCTCAGGCGCAGGTGGACCTCTGGAATAGAATCCCAGCGTTTTTCAGGAAACACCTTGACAACATGTACCGTGAAGCAAAGCTCTAACTTCCACTTCCACATACTTATGCCTGCTAACACACATGCACACCCTCGCACACACACGCACCTCTAAAAAGCAAATCAAAAGGAGTACCAATCTCCTCTTACATTTTTGTCATTATATTCTGCAGCGCATTTGAAGAAAAGAAACAAATGTATGAACTAAAAAAGAATATCATTTTGTTGAGATGAATGTTTTTGCAAATTAAAAATCTCTTTCAAAACAAATGTGTGCTTTGCTTATCAGTGATTTTCCCAAAAAGGATTGTCTCCCAGGACAAGTACAATAGACAATTATGTGATGATAAGGCATTGTAAACTATTTGCATGTTTTTGACATATTCAAGGACTGTTAGTGTCTTATTTGGTGCAAAGGGAACTGATTAGCAACAGGAAATGGTAAAACTGTTTCAAATCCTGTTCTAAAGCTTTTATTTTCCTATCATCCTTTGAAAATGTGCTTGCAGATTGTGCAAGGTATGTCTCCTGCTTGTACTAGTCTGTGTTAATCAGGATCAGTAGTGAGGTATTGCCTAACTATTCACTAAGTGAATGGCAGGCATGTGTTTCATTGACCATAGATGACCGTAAACCTCAGCTGTACTAGTGTCTAGACAAGAGATACCTCATTACAAGAAAAAGTGTTCTGTTTCTATTTATTTATGTACACTATATGGTCAAAAGTATGTGGACACCCGGACATCACACCCATATGTGCTTGTTGAACATCTCATTCTAAAACCATGGGCATTAATATGGAGTTGGTCCCCCCTTTGCTGCTAAAACAGCCTTCAATCTTCTGGGTAGGCTTTCCAGAAATAAGAACATAGCTTTTTGGAAAATAGCTGTGGGAATTTGCTTTGCAATAATAAAAGCATCTCTTGTACACCTTTCTAATAAAGACATTGGACTCCATAAGCAAGTGCTCCCAATACACAATATGCTCAGTAATGGCATTTGAGGTGGTGCATTCTCAGAGCAGAATGTAGTATCTCCCCATTACCACCAGGACACTTATAAATTGTAATGATATGCTGTACTATCTTATCTGAAAAGGGCTGATATGGGTGCTGGTTTTTGGTTTAGCCCAGCACAAAGACACCTGATTCTACTTAGCAGGACTGTATTGAAGACAAATCTTAGTTAATTAGTTGGCATCATTATCAGGCATCATACTACTAAAAACAAGAACCTGCACCAACCCTGGCCTTACAAATTAGATTGGACATCACTGTCATAATCCCTTGGAAAGTGTCACGGTACAGGTAGGGGGGACCCAAACGCAGAGGGAAAAAAACACAAACTCAAAAGGGAAAATTAACAAAGACTTCACTAACACGACAGGCAAACAAGTAGGGAACAGAAAAGGCCACAATGGGCAAAAACACAAACTCAAAAAATAATCTAATGAAACAGAAAACAACAGGAACTCAAAAACACAGGCAGGGCAGAACACAGGAAGGCAGAGCACAAGGGAAGGTCAAACAAAACACAAGTCAGGAACAAAATACAGGCAGGTACATACGGTTTGCAACAAACAGAATTCGGGAACAAACACAAGGAACCAGCACCTGAGTCAAGGGGACAAAGAACTTAAATAGACAAGGGGTAACAAGACACAGGTGAACTCAAAAAACAATCAAACCAGAAGGAGGGGATAACAAGACACAGGTGGGAACATTGATGGGATAACGAGACAATTGAAAACAATCATACAATTAACGGGGGGAGCAGGACACAAAACAGAAGTGCCGCCATCTGGCGGCCCAACAAGGGAAACACAGACAGGAAAACAGGACCATGACAGGAAAGGTTATGTACAGCAGCATTTTGTCTGAATGAGAAAATAAGATATTTGTACAGTGTATTTCTTTGTATACCTTCTCTGATTTTTGCAGTTGCAGAATGTGTACACTTCATAGCAAGAAGCTGCTGAAATGCCAGGGGAACATGTATGCCTTGGTAATGAATGGAAAAAGCATCAGTTTTCTAAGAGGAATTTCTCCTTTGAGTGTGATGTTTGTTTTGTGTTATTGGCAGTGTGTTAGAATGAGAGCACCCTGAGCTTTTAAAATAGATGTTTTAATTTCCTTCACTTGACATTTTAGGTAATTCAAAAAAGGAATTGTCAACGTAGGCAACTGTAAATGTAATTGTTAAAAATACAATTATAGCATGATTAAATATTGGGAATGTAAGTTAGGAGATGAATATAAATTATACTTTCCATGCCGAGTGTGGATGAAATGTCTTGCTGTATAATTCTGTATAGATTCAGAATTTAGGCTTGTCTTAATTACCCTTAACATCCTTAGTCAAACCAGAAGAGTTCAATTCAATCAAAGGTCTCTCTCTCTCTCTCTCTCTCTCACACACACGAAGCACACACAGCGCACGCGCGCGCACACATGCATTGTGTTTTGACGTCAAAATATAATTCGTGTAATCCTTTTGGAGTTGTATTTTTCCTTCGTATGTAATTTTTCAAGAAGCATACAAAGTCGCCAAATCACTCTGGAGTCGACAGAGGAGGGGCTACACACAATGCAGTTCTGAGACTTGATCCGTCGGACATCTCGGTTATACCTCCACACTGTGGCAGGCTCGAGCAATATACGCATAAAAAACCCAGGTTGTTGCCGGCGCAAAGGGGAATTTTACACTAAACTGCCGCGTTAGTAGCGAATTGGGACGGGAAACACGGACATCAGGGTTCTGCATGTAGAGAGAGAAAGGGTTTCCGCAGCAGAGTCGCATTGATAATACCAACTCGTTACAGTGTATTAATTAGGGTTTATTAGTTACTCCAGGAGAAGGTATGTACCCGATTATCTCCATCTGTTACTTCAGCGATGCTTAGGTGGAATGGTAACATCATCATAATATAGTAGCCCGTTTTGTATCCGCGAACCATTTACATGCAAATCGAATTCAAGACGTAGCTTTTAGAGTAGCTTTTATTGTTTGTTCACTGCAATAATGGGTTTTACAGATAACGCAATGCCTGTTTACCATGCTATGATGTTACATATGTCACATGTAAAGCAAACAAATGCCTGCTTGCGAATAATGTCAGCTTGTATTTTTTAAAGACAAAATAATGTGTATGGGCTTGTGACAATGATTTCATACACCACAGAGCCTTGACTTGGAAATCGTGCAAGATGGAAACTCCTTGTCGAAAAGATCTTACAGCGCCAGAAGGGGTTTTTCTATCTTCGCTGGCGAAGTACATTCTCAAGAGAGGGACGGGACTCCCAAGTTTAAGATGATGGACTCTTACGAAGGAAGTGGGGGAGCAGCGGAAACATTGAAATCTCGTATAGACTGTCTTGCTGCCTTAATGGGCTTCTGCGTGTTTTACATTTTAATCTCGGGCTGCATGTTCTTTTAATTTGTCAAGTGCTACATATAAACTGGTTGTAAACAGACAGCGAATGACAGCCAGAACACACAGTGTTGAAAAGAAAGAAAGAAAGAAAAAAGACTTTAGCCACCATTGGACATTATAAAGCTCTTCTTCAAAGAGCAAATAATTCAAAGAGTAAATAATTCTGGCTTCAAAAAATTAGTAGTCCAAGTGGATGCATATTACTTGTAAGGGAACCTTTAAATCCCTAAATCATTGGCCTTGGTGTGTTTTAAGGAGCCTAATACCTGTGTGAGTTGAACAACAAAATGGAAGATGATAGCTATGGGAGTAGGAGCTCCAACATCGGAAGTTCCAATGTTAATTTCACACCAGCCAACCTCATCCTTAATTTCCACAATACGTCAATGGCTCAGTGGGACATGACAGAGCAGGAAATGGTGCATTTGCAGACTCGCCTCAGTCAGGAGCAAACATACAGGAACTTCACCACCACAGTGCAGGTCTTGATCTTCATTGGCTCGCTCTTAGGTAAGTGTGTAGGTTACCTTTTTTGCTGGTGAGCTGTTAGGTATATGTACTTTCAGGTGATCATGTTATGCAAACATTAACTACTCATGGATACCTTAATTGGAAATTGTTAGTACCCTGTTACCCAGGGGTTCCCAAGCTCGGCCCTGGGCCTTGGGCCCTGTGTATGCTGGTGTTCAGCTAGGCATACCTTAAAGAATAAAATTCCCATGCTCATATTGTACTTGTTGTGTTATATTGCAAACAATTGCATAAAAAGCAGTGAAACTTCAAATTGAAGACTAAGGTGAATCATTAGGCTCCTAATTGGAGAAAGTGTGGATACCTGGTCACTAAAACTAACCATCTGGAAGCTAACTAAGAATTCGAAGACAACGCAAATGATAGTGAGTCAAACCTGCATTGTGTTAATAAGTTTAAGGAAAAATTATGAAAGAATTTAAACACATGTTCAACAACCTAATTAGGACCCCTTGATGTACCACTGTCTTTTAGTTGATCTAAAAAAGTTACCTCTTGGTGTAATTGTTTGCATTGTAGCACAATATCAACATGGCAGTTTTATTCTTTGTGAAATGCAAAGCTATTTCAGACATAATATGGCAAAAGCACAACTAAGAAAAATAGGATGATTAGAAAATTAACAGCTGGTTAAAATTAAGGGATTGTAATTGACGATGGAACGAGAAACCAGTGTACACAGGGAGGCCCAGGACCAAGTTTGGGAACCACTGTTTTAACCTGTTAAACTAATTTGTATTAGGTATTAATTAGTATTAATTGAACAAGAGTGTCATATTAGCATGGGGATTCTGTTATATTGACACAGTTCACTTAATGAATGTTTCATATTATACTGGCTTTAATGGTGGGATGTTTCCTATTATTGGGTCATCTTGACCACGATTGTTGGAACTGCACTTATTGCCTAACAATAGAAACCAATCATTGTATTTCGCAGAAGAGAACAAAATCTTTTGACTGCTTCAAATGGCTCAGCGATTGACAGCTAAATGTATCTCGTCCCTTTATGGGATTCAAGACTCATTCTCCCATCACTCTTACAGAGCATGGCAGGCATTTTCATGAAAAGAGTTGCCAGAACCCCACAATTAACACATGCACAGTGCATCCACATCCCAGTAAGCAAAAGCACACATCTTGACATATAGAGGGGTGGAAATCTAGGTTGAGAGATGTTTTGACATAAATGGACTTGGTTAGCTCCAATATAGCTCTGGTTTTACTCGGATATAGCCTGGCTGTGTCCTAGTCAGCTTGAAAACTTTCACTTTTCAACCAAATGTATATGGGTTTTCACCTGAAAGCCTAGATGGTATATACAATATAGCTCAGATTTTACCTCGATATATCCTGGCTATGTCCATGGTCAGCTAGAAAACGTTCACTTTTCAAAACCTAGTCTATTTATGTCAAAACATCTCTCAGCCGAGATTTCCACCTCTCTAGACATCTGGATTCAGGCTTTTGCTCACAGGGAACATGCAAAAATACTTAGTCAATAGGGTCTTTCTCATTGGTTTCCAAGTTTATTTGAAAAAAATCTGACCTTCTAAAGTCATTGAAAATGAGGACTCCCATCTGCAAAACCAGGCTAAATTGCAAAGCAATGCTTTAGTGAAATATACATCCTCCAATTATTATTGTTGAGATATTGTGAGTATGGCAACAATGACAGCAGTGTGCAGTCACAGCTTATGGTTGGATTTGTCATTCAGCTGTTAAGTGCATAGCACATCACATTGCACTGTGAAAAAAACAGGCCTGAATGAAACCTATACTGGAGAACACCAGGACTGTTTAAAGAGGGGAGAACTGGCAGGAAAACATAGACCCAGACATGTCCCCAGACCATGGTTTTGGAACTCCTGCTATAAAAAAAATGAAATTATGCTGATTTTATCCTTCGAAAGCAACGAGAGAGCGCACACCTGGTGAGCTCAAGAGGTGCTGGCTGATGGCATTCAGATGATTAAAAATAGAAAAAGAAAGCCGTACACTCTTTATTCTCCAAAATATAATTTATTTGCCAAATATTTACCAACGTTTCAGCACAGACCTTTGGAGCACAAGGAGTGTGCAGCTTTCTTCTTCACAACTGCACTTGGAAAGAGAGCAGTATTATTGTTGACTTACTGATGAATGACAATAGTTTGAATGCATTATGCGGCAACCGATTAGCATGACTCATTTTGTTAAACTTTCTGTATTTGAAATTATAATATAAAAACCCGAAAACCTTATCAGATTACCCAACCTACTTCCACAACAGCCACAGAATAGGTTTCCTGTAACGCAGCTGGAGCGTTATGAAAACGCTGTGTATCTCAGCTTGTGATCCCTCATTTCAGTCATACTGTGTCATTCTGTCATTTACCAGCATAGCTGGGTATTTGTCTGTGGAAAGATCGATACTCTGCATATCCCAGGTAACCAAGGCACAAAAGCTGGGCTGCAGTGCACTGATAATGCTCAAAGTGCAAAAGGAGACATTTTGAAGGCAATTTTAAACCATAATATTGAGCTGGAGGTGAGCCTCGACACAACTCTGTAATACACGGTTGTTCTGATGATGTTTATCAGCTAAATGAACAGTCTGAGACAGAAAATGCACACTTTATGGAGTGCTCTGTTATCTGAACACTAAAATGTATGGAACATGGAGGAGCACTGCTGTGGGCGATCAATGGCAATGCAAGAACCTCCGGTACCAAGCTCCTTTATGGCCACAGGACTCCCATTGTGATTACAGTTCTGAAATAACATCATACCGTAGGTTCTGTACACTCTTTTGGAAAAGTCAGTCTCATTCAGGGCTATTTTTAATAGGTGCAGCTTTTTGAAAAACCACATAATTTGAATTCAGCAGATAAAAGGCTTTCTGTCAACAAGGAATTAACGCAGTATCTTTCAGAATATGATCTGTTTTCTTTGATACTTTTAAAAACAATGAATGTAATGAAACAAGTCAGCATATACATGCATGCTCACGTGTGTGCGCTCACGTACTTTGCCTTCTGATGTTGCCTTCTGTTTTGCGTGGAATTTGATGCCAGTTCAGATGACAGCACCATTGCCTTCCCTCCAGGTAACAGCGTGGTGTTGTGGTTCACCTGTCGCACGACTATACTAAAGCCTGTCACCAACTGCTTGGTGAGGAACCTGGCGTGCTCTAGCGTGTGCGCGTGCCTGGTGTGCCTGCCCTCAGACATGGTGCTGAGCGCCAGCTCACCATGCTGCTGGAGGCTCCTCCCCCCTCTCCTCTGCAAGATGGTCAAGTTCCTCCACAAGCTCTTCTGCTCCGTCACCATCCTCACCTTTGCTGCCATCGCAATGGATAGGTAAGGGTTACCTTTGCCGCCAACCTCGTGGATAGGGTGGCCAGCTACCAGACACACACATATTCACACATACACACACACCAAACCTCCACCATGTCCAGCATCAGATGGCTGCCACACTCTCACACTGTCATTCAGTCTGTCTGAAGAAGCAGTGGGTTTAACTTAACTCAACCTTATGTACTACAATGTCTGATAGACTTGCAGTGATGGTTCACATCTCCATTTGCTTGAGTACAGTAAAGCAGACTTAGCTCGAGGGTCTGCCATTTACACATGCTCAACACTCAGAGCCATAGAATTCCCTGTTGCTGGATGGCCAGCACATAAGACTGTATATTAGCTGAGCTAGTCTCCATTCAGAAGGGAGTCTGGCTAAGAATAAAATGAATGTGGACACACAGCACTGCTTTCTAAAGGGCTGGCTTGATCATGAAAGATAGAATGCATACAGGAGAAAAGCTTTCCTATACCCAAGGAGTCGTGAGTGGGTGATGATGAGACTACTCTGGGGTGTCAGTCTGTCCGTTGGATGTGCCAGGCTTAGCTGTGTGATGTCAATGGTTCACTGTTTGAATTGTACAAAGAGCTCTCTACAGTGGTAAGGTTGAAATTTTAACTTGCCCTGTGGTCTAGTAAATCACACTTATATTTTGAGAGAATGTCAGCATGAACACCAACTGTGGAATATGTAGGCTGCTTCCCTTTCAAAGGCAATTTGTTAAGCTCTGGCTCTATAGCTTGACATGCCCTGCCCCCTCCTCTTATTCAATCAGGAGCAGCAATACTCTGACTCAGATTGAACAGCAGTTGTGTTTACTAAGTCAGGCAGCCCTGGCCTGAATATTTGAACAAAACCTTCAGTGCACCCTGGATTCCACACCATCCATTAATGCGTCTGCTCACCCTCAACAGTCTCATGGCCTACTGTCAGAGGAACTGTAATGGGTTTTCTTTCTGTCGGAGTTGTTAGTAACGGGTCTCTCAAGTGCTGTTACGTGACAGAATAAATCCTGAGTATAGAAAAAAGCTGTTATCATTTGCAAAAATGAAAAACATCTTAAAGCCTAAATGGGCAGGCCTTATAGGCGATTATCGCCACTTTCCAGTCTTTGGGCCCATATTTGGGCATTATAATCTAGGATGAGAATTTTCTTGTCCATATCCTATTCATGATATGCTCAGAGGCAAAACTGATTTTAAATTAGAACCCCTAATCTGAAGCACCTTATATTTGTGGTTCTGGTCTTACATTAACTGTATTTATTTGCAGAAAATATTGGCAATATTGGACAATTGGACATATTCTTTGCATTCTGATTATATGCAGGCAGATGTATAATTCTGTTCATATTTCTTGTGTGCGGGTAACTAACATTTAAAGGACATGTAAATTAATGCTAAAGATCTCTGCACACTCTACCCATGTCTTAAATCCAGAATATTAACATCTCTCATAAAAATACTTGGACTTGAATACGCATTGAAAATCATTTGTTCTACATGAAGGTAATATTGCAGGTACATACTGTACTGTATTGGCTGAGGATATGAGGGACTATGGCGTGTATAATGAATGGTGTGTTTAATTCATTCATTGTTAATGTGATTTTCAATTTATTTAATAAAATTCTTTGACCTGTTTTTCTTTTTTTTATAATTAGTTTTACATTATTTTTACATATGGAATGCAATTGGGATTTTCACAGATTCATAAACCGTCTGATTAGAGAATGTTAAGGCACATGTAAACATCATCAGTGAGAAATTAATTCTGTGTCAGTAATGTGCTTGACTGAGGCGGCGCGAACACTCCTGAGGGCTAGATCCACAATGGATGACAAATTTATTAGTGGATGAGAGAGATGGAACTGCACTTTCATAAATTGCTACCATAGGGAAGGAGGTGCCAGTCCCAGAACTCAGCAAGCCAAGGGCTATTTATTTTTTGTCTTTGTGCCATACCACTGCATATCGATCCTTAAGGCAACACTAGCAATGGGTGTTCAACCTCTGAACATGTTTTTTTGACCTTGCAGAGAACAGCTTTCTTAATTTCCTGTTATTGACGCCTGTATCCTAGAAGTTAAGAGTAATCAATATTGACAGGAATGGCAAGGTGATTCAATGTCACCATGGTTATTTACTGTCATCACAAACAGTGCATTTTTTTCCCCCTCACCACCAGGTACTACTCCGTTCTGTACCCACTAGAGAGAAAGATATCAGATGCCAAGTTCCGAGGCCTGGTCATCTACATGTGGGTGCACGGTGCGGTTGTCAGTTTGCCCGTGTTTGCCGTGAGCAACGTAGTGGATGTCTACGCCGTGTCCGCGTGCCCGGACAGCCAGAGCTCCTCCTTGGGGCATCTGGTGTACACCGTCACCTACAACGTGACCACCGTGGTTCTGCCGCTGGCCGTGGTCTTCTTCTTCCTCACGCTGATCCGGCACGCGCTGAGCGCCAGCCAGAAGAAGAAGGCGGTGGTGGCGGCCCTGCGGACGCCGCGGAGCGGGACGTCCATCCCGTACGTGTCGCAGCGGGAGGCGGAGCTTCACGCCACGCTGCTCTGCTCGGTCCTGGCCTTCATGGCCTGCGGCGCTCCGTACGCGGCGCTGGTGGTGTACCGCTGCTCGCCGGGCGCCCCCCGCGATGTGCCCGTCTCCCTGCTGCTCACCGCCATCTGGCTGCCCAAGGTCTCGCTGCTTTCCAGCCCGGCGCTTTTCCTCGCCCTCAACCGCCCGGTGCGCCGGTGCCTGCTGGGCGCCCTGGCGCGGCTGCACCGCCGCTACAGCCGACGCAACGCGGTGGGGGCGGAGGGCGGGGCTGGGGCCGGGGCCGGGGCCGGGGGGGCGGAGCCGGGGGCCCGCTCTGGCAGTCAGCTCCTGGAGATGTTCCACGTCGGGCAGCAGCAGATCTTCAGGCCGAGCGAGGAGGACGAGGAGGCCGCCGCCACGCTGGCCAGGCCCGGGGGGCGGGGGGAGGAGCCGCAGCAGGCGGTGGAGGTGGCCCTCGTACCCGTGGCCTCCCCGCTCTATGGCTGCACCACCTCCGCCGCCCAGGTGGCCCCGGTTTCGGGCCCGGAGGCAGAGGGGGACAGGTACGGCGGGCAGGTGGGCTACGGGCCATTCGAGCTGCCCCCACAGTGGCTCTCAGAGACCAGGAGCAGCAAGAAGAGGCTGCTCCCCCCGCTGGGCACCACACCCGAGGAGCTGATCCAGACCAAGCAGCCTCGGGCCAGGCCAGAGCACAGGATCAGCAGGAACAACAAGGTCAGCACCTTTCCCCCTACAGAGTCTTGAGACCCACCTGCTGATCATGCGTACCAGCAGCATCCACACCCAGTGACCACACTTGATGGACACGCCCACTTACAATGGCAACTGTCCATACCAACAAGAGAGGCCCATGCCGACAGTAGCGGACCATGCCCACACCCACTGGTGCCAACCATGCCCGTGCCTGTTGAACTCATCTACACCATTTTACTGTCCACACTGAGGAGAATGCTTCTTCTTTAAAGATTTCCCATCAAAACATAACAGCCCTATTTGTGTTACAGGAATTGAATCACACCTTAATGATTAACCAACTTATTTAAGGTTGTGAAAACACAGGGATTTGCAAGAGTTGGTAAACATGGAGAATAGGAAAAAGTAACTCTGTATTATTGTGTATTATTAAATGAAATGAAATAACAGGATATTTGATTCAAAATAAATTATAAGTTGACTGCTCTACCATTCAATAAACCTATACAAAATACAGGCCTTTTTTCAATCAAAACAGTCCAGCTGTTTATTTATCCTTGCTTGAGCATAGGACTTTCCACCAAATTCCAGCGCTTTAATTTTTACCCATGAACCAACCAGCTTGGCCTGATTTTCCAGTGATTACCTCAATGACTTTAGTTTGGTTTTTCCGATATCAAGTTCATACTCCCTTTGCTAGGTTACAACTTTACCTATCAAAGCAGCATTATAAACCCCTGCTCTTAGCCTAGCTGAGGAGGTTCTTGACACTGAAGATGCACTTGATTTTGTGTTCGGTTCATGTGACCTCTGTGAAGCAACAGCGACATTGTCAGTCGGCCAAATTGTTTCCTGTGGCTTTAAATCTGTTTTCAATTTTGAAGCAGTCTCTGATACCACGGGGATGGGAACATTTGAGTCAGCATTGCTTGGCAACTCAAAATCACCTGTAGTTTCTTCCATCTATGCTAACAAGTGTTCACTTGAAAACACTTCTTGAAAAGCAACAGTTTTCATCATACCAAATTGAATGATTAACCTCTATCCTCCACAGGCAACATGTTCTGGTTCGAAACAGCCACTTGCAACTCCATGAATTCAGACAGCAGAACATTGAATATGATATGCCAATATGATATTTTGTATCATCCGTTCCACTCATCAATGCATTGATTTCATTTGTTTACATTGTCAACATGCCAGTTTGCTTTGGTGAGGGCCAATCGACTTGTATAACCTTTGCTCATAAACAACAGTTTCAGAATCAATATTCACCATTTTGTTTTCCAGTCAATAACTGCTGTTCCTATTTGGTACTTGTATGGGAGACAGCTCGGGGAAAACCCAGTTACTGCTGGAAGTGGTGATGTTATTACCAGTAGTAGTAGGCGCTAGGCAGTCTCCCATTTTGATAGGAACACTGTGCTGTGGGAGATTCTGACTTTTGTATGCAACATAATTAAAAACCACAATGAGCCTGGGCTTTTCCATGACCTCTCCATCTGAGTTGATAGTTGCCTTGATCAGCCAGTTGGGCAAAGAATGGTGATGCAGCAGGACACCCAGAAGATCCCTATTGTCTTGAATACATTCAGCATCATAAATGTGATTTAATAGTAGCATTTGAAACATCTGTTTTAACTTTTATTATGTTCTGGCAATTAATAATTTCAGAGCTCAAAGGAAAATCTGACCAAACGTAGTTGAATACATGTGTTGTCACTTATGTTTGTTGTGGTAGCTGCTGTCCAATTCATGAGTTTAAGCATGAATGGTACCTTTTCAAAATTCTGTAATGCCCAGCTACAGCAGTCATCAGATTTAGCCTTCTAAGAATCAACTAAAGTCCAGGTCATTCAGGTATGTCCATCATGTACCCAGCTGACTTATGACTTGGAAGCAGTATCGCTATGCTGTAGCCACAACAGGAAGAGTCACACTGGAAATGATTTGGAGGCCAAAGAAAACAGGGACCTGGGCATAATTGTGTCATAGTTTAGTGAGGACCTACTGGGTGTGCAGACTGATCACTGACTGAGGAAATTCCTACAAATTTCACTTGAGAAAGAATCAGATTAAATTAAATTGGATTCCATTTCCTCCATTTGTCAGAAGAGAACAAGTGTTGAACAGATGGTGGTTCCCAAACTGGGGGAGGTGTGAGAGGTGTTGTAGACATTTGCAAGACCTAAATATCATACGTATACATAAAAACAACCTCCCTTCCAAAGACTTGTATGCTATTGAAACAAAACACTAAGCTGTCTTAAGTGCATGCATCATGAAAATCATGTGAGGTCAAGTGTTGAGTTAAAAAACACAAAACAGCAGTGGTTTAAACCAGCTCACAGTCTGATGATGGACAGGTTGGTTTTTAGCTGTTCCAGCACTTGTTTGTGTTTTTCTTTGCTGAAGTCTTTAAATGATCCCAGTGACCCAAGTGAAGTTGCTTGGCAACAACTGATCAACCTGCTGCATAGCCAGTATTGTTTGCCTGGACTGATGCATTTCTTTATTGGTTGTTATGATGATGAGATCCCTCTGCAATTATTTAATGGTGGCAGCCATTTCCAGTATGGAATTTTACCATGATACATGTACTGTACCTCTATAAGTATGCTGTAAACTTTCAGATAGGCAGTGATTACAGCTGTGGTTACTGGCTATCTTTTTGACAAATAGCATGTCATTTTAATAACCATGGATCATAGTGCATATCCTGTACTGTGGTACACTCTACAGTAGCATGGAATGGTATCATTTCATATTCGAGGTAGAAAAATGGATAAACTACAAGGTAAACTACACAGAGACCGTGAGACAGATCAGTACACCTGGATCAGGCCCATTTTATTCATACACTGATAGCCAACCACTGGCTACTGTATACAGAAGTTAGTATGCCACAGGTGGATCTGTCAGCGATGACGAGGGGTTGACATTACCCTCAGAAGACCATCTGATCCCCTCCTTCTACCAAAACAGCGGGAATGGTTTCTCATTACTGTTTATGCAGATATGAAAATGAAATGCAGGGCAGTATCTCTAGGTTGTGTTCTTCTGTTCTGCTTTACGACAGCCATAACCAACCAGCAGAGTAATATTAATTATGCAGCACCTCTAAATCAAAATGACATTTCAATTATGTGAGTCCATATCTGCAAATACTATTACCCACTGCTTTACCCATAATTTATTCACTTGTCTTTATAGTGAAAACTGAATGCAAACCTGCAAATCTAAATGATCTTTTAGTGTGTAGAAGGAAATGTTTCTCAGTCATTATTAAATAATCTATTCAACAAGCCGTGTGATTTAACAATGACAAATAATGACGGGGAAAAAAATTAATATATTAATATTTTGGGAAAAAAGGCTTCATCATCCAGACAGTAATATGAGCACAATGCAGTGAAGACTTAATTAACAGCAGCTGGCAGAGAAATAATTATACACCACGCACACTGTAGGCTGTGCGTTTGTTTGTAACCCACACATCCTCCTTCAAAGCTGAGTGAAGATCCATCCCTGACAGCTGCCATTCAAATGACTTAGCCTGCAGGGCTCAAGTGGCTGTAATGGTCAAATGCTCAAGGCCACACTTCCTCTTGCACATGTGTATCTGAGCAAGTGATGAGAAGGAAGAGAGGTAGGGGGGAAAAAGTTCTTTTTCCTTTTGCACATGGGCCACAGCCTGACTGAATAAAACATAGACGCTGTTCTTGCCGTCTTATGGCTATGACCACTTGTGCTAAGCTTTTGTCTAAAATAAGTGTTTTTCTGAATGGCCGTCTACACTGTGAAAACTGAAGCAACTGAGCCCATCTGGATGTGTTTGTAGCTACTAGTTTGGGAACGCTGATGTAGCATCGACTGGTCCAAGAACAATGGTGTTTGCACTTGGCACTGAAGATCACTGGTCCTGAAGGAGTCTTCATCAAAGCTGATGGACACCTGGAACCTCTGGTAATTCGACATTCCACCCAATCAGTGGCTCCACTTATGTGGCACTTTGAGCAAGAAGGCTTACTATGAATACTGGTTTTAATATGAAAAAAAATCTATTAACGGAAGGGCCTGTCTTAAATGTATTTTAAATGAGTTTATTTTATTGCTAAATGAACATAAAATTAGATGAATTAACACCGCAGGGAGGTTAAGCAGTTGAAAAATACAAGTTGAAGGTGAAATAAAATATTGTGTTTGTTAGGGTAATTAAAAATGACAACAAATAAGGTAATTATATTTTGTGCACTCAAACCAAACAATGTAATGAATTCCAGGAGGTATTTGACTATTTTCCTAAAAATTAATAGTTTATGAATCTGCCTATTTTCACATAATGAATTGTGTATAATAAAAGCCTAACTTTGAAAGCCTCATAGCCCAGGGAAATTAATTTAAATGCATTGGTGCCAAGACTGCAAGCATACTACTCGCTGCTAAAGAGAATTGAAATAATGTTTATAATTATTCCGACTGATTTGTGTGCATGTGAGAGAAAGAGAGAGAGAGAACCACTGAGTGGAAAAGACAAAAATCACCATGGCAACAGCATTCACCCATACCTCTGCCCCTTGAGTTATATATACATATTTTGTAGCATAACATTTTTTAAATGGAAGATGCTCCTGCATTTAAATGATTTCTTATTTAATTCCCCACATGACTCCTGCTAGAGTCGCATCTGCAACAACAATTGTGCTATGATTGCTTTATTAATGGATAGTACTGCACAGCTCATTAAAAAATGATTCACTTGCTTTGAAAATGGCTCCTAGCACAATGGAAAATTTTTTCGAAATGGAGGTAACTTTATGCTTTTAAGACTGCAGGAATGGTAAACAATGGCTGATCCACAGGGCTGGGGTCACATCTTGCTTTGGGCATGTAATTGATTAATATAAACTTAACATTAAAAAATAATTAAAATCACATCAACGTATTTTTAAGGTGCTACTTGTACTGGGATTAGTAATAATAACAATATTACTTGAAATACTAACAAAAAAATGTTTCAAGTAACATTGTTGCTCAGATACTTAGACGTTCCACCTCTGCCCCTGTGCAGTGGAGCTGTGTCTCTATAGAGCTGCGCAGCCCCCTCCCATGTTAGATTTACTTACAGATGAGACGGCGTGCTTGAAGCTCCCCTGCACAGCTGAGCCCCTTCTGGTAATGGTAGCTTAAGCACATTTTACCTGCTGAAGAGGCTGCTAAGTGAATTCACATCCACTGCACTTCAGCATAGCATTCATCTCTTCTCTACATTAACCAAGGCCCTAATGGGTCCATTATTTAAAATAAATATCATATGAAAATAGCTTTTTCTTTAATGAAGCTCATGCATAATGGCTTTGTCAACATCCCCAAAGGAAATTTTGCTAGTAAATATTGTGAGGGAAGAGCATATACGAGGGTGGACTACAACCTAACCTCAGACTGCCCTGAGTGAGAAACCTGCCCTACTTTGCATAAAGGTGTGCAAATGCATGCAGCCAAACGAGCAGGAAAAGTATTATTAAAGACTGAATCCTTTATTATCAAAGTCCCTTTTCCCATTAAGTGGACAGTGGAAGTGCAATTGATTTAAGCTTGAGATAGTAGCGGAGATAATATCGGGAATAAGAGAATCCATAATTTTGAAGTTACACAGCTACAGGTTATATTACAACTCAGATGGTGCTTTACGTTACTTGCACTAGATGGCAACATTACCCCAAGAAACAAGGGTTACTTTCAAAAAATGATCATTTCTGTCTAGAACTGTGCATTGTCCTGTTAACTTTGTAAAATAAATGCAGTTCCTAGCTGTGAACCATTTTGACAAGACATGCCAATATATGGTAGCCTAAATGATGTTACTTATAAAGTTGTTATTTGAACATTTAATAAACTCATTTCATTATTATAGACTGAACACTAATGTATTAGTACCTGAAATTAAATTCACTGTAATTGTATAGTTGCCACTACACTGTTCATTTCAAAGCTTCATTGTTTATAGCTTCATCTGGATGTCAGAAATATGAAATTCTGTGTTATTGAGCATACATTTGAATGCTGTTTTATTTCCTTACTATTAACCCCTTTAAATGTTTTTTCTTTTTAAATTTTTACAGAAACTCTTAATCAGAGTTACTTACACAGTGTGAATATTTACATGTAATTCACTTATACAAGCTGTATATGCGCTAAAGCAGTTCTGTTAAGTGCCTTACTCGTGTGTGCAATGGCAGTAGCCCACTGGGGAAACAAACGTACAGCCTCAGAATTACAAGCTCAGCTCCCTAACCAATATGCTACACACTGCTGCCCCAACGAACAGTCAAAGAATTCAAAGCATGTGTAATCAAACCTGATCCGACTGTTTATTTCTCCTTGGAATTTCATTATTAAAAATCGAGGCGGCTGGTTTGTTCCAGTTCAGTATGTTTAAAGCTATGACTTTTGAAAGTAGCAAGGCTGTAGCACACAGGCGGAAAGAGCTACAGTTAAAAGGTAGATCCCTACAGGCATACAGAGGAGGCTGCAGACACTAGACTAGGAGGTGAAGCCACAGATGGTATATGCCCACCGTATACTCGCCTCTGAATTCATAACATTAAATGTTTCGTCTCCCAACCCTTGAAACTAAAACATTAATCTTTGATGCATTTTTTGAATATTTATCAAGGGTGTGACCAAGGCCAGTGTGTGGTCCATATTGTAATACATCACTGAAAACTCCTGATAACTGGAATATGCTGTAGCAAAAACACACAAAAAAATAAAACAGCATGTAGAGGGAATGTAGAAGCTGAGTATCTAAATTATCTGCGATAACAGGACCAACAGAAGCAGGAAAAGGCATAACTGTTTCATAAGTTGTTTCATTGTAGTTCTGTATTAGCTGCATGCAAGCGTATTTAAACTCAGGAGAAAATCCATCAGCGTCCTGCAACACTGGAGTGTTTATTTGTAACTGACGATAAATGCTGAACGGCTTTTAAAATGGGAGGCATTAGATCAAACCGTGAGTACAAAGTAAGGGAGTGGTTTTTTTTGTTTGTTTGTTTTGATTATTTTAGATTTTACTCCATCAGAATCAGAGTAATAGCAGCCTTTCCTGCACTTTAAAAATACTATTTATATTCAGTTGGTTTGCACTCAGTAACCTGCAAATGTCAGCTTCCAATGAAAATGCTGTAATGAATACCTCACCATGGAAGTTTATGTTGACATTCCTGTAAAATATCCATGACTATAACATGAGGTTTGAGTGATGTATTTTGTAAATATGCAGATAATTGCATGATCTGCATTATCAAATGATTAGACATTTGTACATACTGTATAATTAAGACAGCAATTTTTGGGCAAGAATTTGTAGATCTTATAGGCAGCAAGTCAGTGATTGACTTTATTAAACAGCTATAATTGTTAATATGTGAATTCTAGTACCTGTAGAAGGCCTACATACTAGTATAAGGAATGGTTGATTATTTTCGGAATAAAAAAATAGTGTAAAATGACACACTCTTCAGCTGAAGATTTAAAAAGCTGTGCGCAGTTTGGTAAACATGCAGGTCTGGTAATGTAGGTCACTGCCACATCATCCCTGTTTGTAAGCCCGCAGGAAGTCTGGAGGGACAGCCACTTCTGAACCCTAAAAACCCTCACACAGCCCAGATGTTGAAACTAACCTACATTCATGTAGCATATTTGGCTATAAATCCTTGGAGGAATGCAAGTGGCACATTCTCCATGTGCTAGGCAAATGAGCAGTCGAGAGCAGCACATTTCCCATCACCTCCCTCTCCTTCAGCAATAAATTACCCAGAGGGCCCTTTGTTTTTCTCTCCAGACTCTTTCATATGAGCAACACCCACGCTGCAGCAGTGATGTTCTACCACCACATGCAGGGCCATCGCCTGTTGTTGTCATCTTGTGTGGCTTGTTGGACAACATGAAGCAGTGAATTGGCCACTGAAAAATTTTAGTTTATATTTTTCAGATTCAGAAACATGAATATGAATCTGGTTCTCCAACAATTTGCAAATGTTTAATAATAACATGTTGATGACAGATGATGATTCACTTTTAAATTCAATTATATGTAAATGTACAGTAGGTACTCTGAAAAGAACAGGCATCGTGCCCTGGCCCTCTGAACAGGAGGCATTGTTTGATGGAGATTCAGTGCAGTGATTCAGTCTTCTCAGTGGTGTAACCACCAAGGAAACTTGTGTTGGAAACTTGTGCTGTTTTTGTCACAGGTTGAACCCAATCCATGTTGGACCTCTGCGTCGCCTTTGAAGGAATCCTCCAATATTTTATTCAGGGATTTGTTGGATCTGCTTAAAGCCAGTGATGCGTATACAGCTATTTGAAACGCCACGGGCTTAAGTTAATACACAGGTGATGGAAAAAGTTTGTGTATGCGACCATATTTAAAGTCAGGAGAAAATCCATCAGCATCCTGGAACACTGGAGTGTTTATTTGTAATTTAGAATAAATGTTGAATGCCCTTTGAAATTAGAATTAGATCAAACTGTGACTACACAGTAAGGCAGAGGTTGTTTGCTTTTTTTGTTGTTGAGTATTTTATATTTTACTCCTTCCGCACCTGTTGCACAATAGCAGCCTTTCCTGCACTTTAAAACTACTGTTCATATTTGATTGATCTGTATTCAGTTTCCTGCAAATATTCAAATCCTCCAATGAAAATTCTGTATTAAGTAGTGATGAACATTTTGCCAACCTTACCTTAAACACAGTTAAATTACATTAGGATAGCTGTTGGCAGTTTTGACTGATAGAGATGTGCTGTACCTTTTTCATGATAAAGTACATTTGAAGTGTGCTACTTAAGGGTGTATAAAAATAGTTCCTTTTGCAGTGTTGCACTGTACAGAAAATATTTAGTGCATTTCTGACTGAATGAAGAGCACAGGAGCAGGGCTCAGTTAAGAATTTCTCGAATTGTCAGGCTCTGCTGATGTGATTGGTTGTTGGACAAGAAACTTTAATGTCTCCTGAGCTGAGCAGGATACTATGAAATCCAATGAATGCAAGACCGCAGAGGACAATGATTGAATACAGAACCTGCAAATTGCACACAGGGTCCATATGCTTGTATTCTGGAAACATTTCATTGCATTTGAGGCAGGAGTCAGTGGGATAAGATGGACCATCTCCAGTATACTCTCACTTAAGATTGTCAAGACCTGAATTTCACACAAGAAATGATGTCATTCTGAGGTGCCCTAGACAGTATCGATTCACTGTGCAGCATTGGCATATTTGATGCTATGTCTAAACAGATATAAAGTCATATGATTCCAGTGCTTGGATACAATTGATAACAGATGCTCACAGACAAGCCTGTAGAATCCAGTATTAATAAATGATGTAAATCAAGGATAGATTTCAGCACCCTGGATAGCTCTCTGTACACGAGTAGCCCATCCCAGAAAACCCACTGATAATTTCCTCAAAAATGTCCAGCTCCTACTGTCCTGTATAATGAAGGAGATGGACATTTTTGTCCTTTATAATGAACAGTATGACAAGCCAATGTGGTCTACCGATCCTTTCTTTTACTACATTTTTCTACCCAAATCTTAGACTTGGCTCAGTGTGGATAACCCATGCAATGAAATCTCGACCATCCTCAGAGCATGGAGCTCAGATTGGAGATTTGACTTTTATCTCATTTGACTTTTTCCAATCACAGCATCACCATGCAAAGGGCCAGTGACTGACTGAAATGATCCATTTAGTACATAACAACATCCTCACTGAAATGGCAAAGGTGACAAGGTACTGAAATCAGTCACTACAAGGCAACCAATAAGTGTACCATGCCATCACTGCGTTTTTGTTACTGGTAATCAAGCAAGATAGTCTTTTCAAGACTTTTCAAAGCACAGAGCTCTGTAAGAGCAGGAGGCCCCAATCAAATGCATTGTGATGCAGTCTGCTTGGGTACATCATCAGAGAGAGGCTGTTTTTAGGAAATGGTACGACCTGAAAGTTAATAGAAGAATACTTGAAAGAGCTGCACCCAAGCAGGATTAGTTTATTTCAGTTCAAAGCACCACATCATTTCTGACCATCTTTCTCCTGCACACTAATATGAATGCACACAAGTTTAAAAGTACTGTATTATAACACACTTTTCTGTAACTGATTTATTTTTCCCTGGAAAAGAATTCGCTCCATATGATTCAAATGTTTGTAATCAATTTGCTAAGCAATTATGTAAAGCAATTAAGCAAATACAATGAAGCTTCTTTATACAATGATGGGAATGTATAGATGATTTATCAGTCATTGATGTTGAGCCAAAACAACCTCAAACAAATTAACATCAAAATAGAGGAGGAGCCAGTCTTATTATCACAAAGACTAAAACCTTTTATCTGGCAAAATAATTTAAAAAAATGCATAAAATACTATTGCACATGACTGTAAATTAAAACCTAGAATGATTTAATTAAACATGGTCAGTTCTTGTAGCTGTCAGAAAGGTGATTCCAATTCAACTCCAAGACTTTACCTCCCCCTGCTGATGAATCTGTAGTACACCACCAAAGACCCTTTTAGCAAAAGGTGCCGCTGATCGTGCATGAAGTAGATCTCAGGGCAGTATGCGATTCACATTGTCCGTATGTAAGATGATATTGCTCTCAGGAGTCAAGGCAAAAGTACACTGGGTTCCCTTTGCTCAGAACCTTGTTTGTCGCTCATCACGCTCAACAGTGGGTCTTGTCAGGAGTTGTGCGGCTCGGCTTCCTGGGGGGTTACGTTTGGTGCCAGCCGCTTTGGTGCCGTGACTGCGGTGAACGCTCGTTCGCCGATTGTCCGACGCTGCTGTGGGAGTTCCGAGGTTAAAAATGTCACGGAGCGAAGAAAGGGAATTCGAGACGTGGCTCTGCATTGCTGAAAGAGGGCAGGAGTGCCATCGGCTCCCCTGGCATTTAAACGTGTATTCAAGAGACAGGAGGCTCATTGTCTGAGCCCACTCACTGCTGAGGTGAACAACCTTAAAAAGAGTGGAGCCTGCAGTAACAACTAATGGGATTCATGGGCTAAAAGAAATGCACAATGCACAAAAGAAACGCGCAAACCAAAATTCACCACTGAGGCAAGGCAATGTGACCTCTTTGGTCACCTGTAGTCTTACAGTATATTGTATTGTGTCCTGGCTAAAGGCTGTTATGGAGCAATGGAGGTATTTATTTAGAGATATATTGGTATTTTCATGAGTCGTCATCCAGTCATCTTGCTGGCAACTGTGATTTATTCTTCAGTAGGGAATTCATATTTATGCAAACTGGATATATTTCAACCAAGTGGCATGGTCTTACACAATATTTGAAATGCTGTATGTCTTAAGTCACAGATGGGAAAGATGTTACGCTTTCTTCTCACTATGCTCGTTCTATGGCTCTTAAATCACTTGGGTTCAAAGGCTGAGTTCAAACTGTTGTTATACTGTTGCTATGATGTTTCTATGCCAGATCCTCTACTGTGATGGACTAGATGTCTCTAAAAAGTTTGCTGGCCCAATCAAACAGTTTTGAACCAGTGTCAATAAAAGAAGGTGGTGCTTTCGACAGTGCTATGCTGGAGCATGAGCTAACATTAGTTTGCGTTCACAGACATTGGTATGCCTATGATTTTTCCCTGAAATTGTGACCTATATTTCATGTCTCATCACCTAGGCGTCACTGTAGGCAATTTAGCTGTAGTAATGTCAGCTAATCAACACAAATAATTTTAAAATGACCATTGTTTCCCCTTATTATTTCATAAAATTTCTCTTCCTGCAGCATATTCTTAAAAAAAAAAAACAAGACAGAATCTACAACAAAGATGTCTTTCTTGACGCATTTCCTTAAACTTGAACTACAACACTAAAAATAAATATAGTGTTAGTCAATCTGCACTGCCCCATTAAACTCTACAAGTGATGTATCATCTTAGTCTGAAAATGCATTTGGCCCAAAAATACATTTTTTGCATTCCATAGTATTCTCATTTTACAAGCTATACAAAATTAATCTGCTCTTCGTTGCGATAAACTGCAGAATTATTGCTGCTTTTGAAAGGTTTCTTTTTTAAAGAACAGCAAAAAAGCAAAGACAAAATAAATCACATCCTGAGAAAATTGTTCCCTTATACTTTAGTGATGTTAATACTTTAACAATTCTTGTAACTGATAAGATAAGATAAGACACTTTATTTGTCATTGTAGCCATACAACAAAATTAGGTTTGGTACCTCTCAGAGGCCAGCAGCAATAGAAAACAAGATAAAAACAAAATAAATAAACTGAACTAGAAAAACTATTTCAAAAAACATACAACACTTGGATTGATGCCTTGGCTGTTAGAATTTACATTGATCTATATTTTGAAAGACTTTGAAAAGGGTTTAACTCTCGATAATGCTTACCGAATGATTTACTGAAGAAACTTTTTGTCCCTCTGTTTCATTTGTGCAATTCACTGGCTTTGTGTGCCTTTCCAACTGAATTCCTTTGACCTTATCATGCTACTGTTGGCAAGACACTGCATTTCTAGCATTACATTGCAAATAACGTAGGAGTTTCTATTCTGAATCGGCTCTGTGTGTATGTGCACGTGTGTGTGTGTGTATACTCATATACCTATCGAACTGGGGACCATGGAGTTGTTCCACATCCACAAAGCAGGGACCTGGCAACCAAGTGGGGACAATGTACAGGTCCTCCACCTTTTTGTCATAGTCCCCTCTTGATAACATAGACGTGTGTGTGTCTGTGTGGGGGAGTCCTGTGTGGTATGTGTCAGTATCCCGGTCTCTAGGATACGATATGACTGTTTTTCATGGCAGCTGCATTTCATCTGCACTCCAATCACAGCAATGCTCACACGTTGTTTTACACTGCTGTCAAAAACATAAATACATTCACTGCGACATAGAGCTTCACACATGTGGATTGCATGGCAACAGGTTCTGTGTGCTGCCTTGGCCATATTTATTTGCTGCCATCCCATCAAAACTTCCCCCTCACATACACACACAACACACACACACACACACACACAACAGAACAGACCTGCTCTGCCTTATTAAAAAAGATAACATTTTAACAGCATCATTTCACTGTTGGTCATCCCATTTGTTTATTAAAGTCAATAAGAAATATTGAAATATTGAAGACTGAACCCTTCAGTCAATAACAACATTTATACAGTCCCATTTTCCATTTCTCCTGAAAATAAATGTTTACAGTCCTTCGACACAGGAGCCAAAATACACTGTCCTTTGCATTTAAGAACAGAAATGTCCCCTTTCGTGTGATGCTCATCATACGGTTTCACACATAGCTGCATCTGGTTTGAAATGGAAAATACTGGGTAAGGAAGGTTCAACTTCCAGTGACCAGTGCAAGAAAAAAACCTCTGAAGTTTGTACTAATTTCAAAGCTAAACTCCTCCAATTACAGCTTGTATAGTGTAATGAAATTACATAGTTGTTCCAATGATATTCAGTGCCCAGCCACATTCAACTCAGCATTGTTAATTGCTATACCTGCACACACACACACACACTAAGGGATTTTGGTATTGGCAGTAAACTGAATACCAGCACTAAATGTCACCGGATTATACACCTGCATACAGTACACCATGGATTTTAATTGTAATTGGCATAAGCTGTAAGCTGTCTTATTGAAATGGCGTGTCTAATCCTTTCATCCTCACTTCCTAATGGAAAGGTTGCTCAAATCAGAGGAAGTGGGGAATGTTGTGAAAGTGCCAAAGGCATTCTGGAGGTGTGTTTTGGAGGAAAATGTAGGCCATGTAGGATTCAAGGGACATTCCTAAACAACAGATCAAAAGTAATCAATATTTCACTGGTGAATACAGTAAAAACATCTCGCCAACCTGAAAACTGAAATATGGCACGGGTCAGCATACACCACAAGTGTAGGTTATACTGTCCATAAATCGTTTTCATATACAGTCTGCCATTACTGTAAACTGGGGGAATCTCAGGGGTGGTTGCAAAAGTATATGCGGCTGCTTTTCTTGTCTTTGCAATGGCATGCACAAGTTCAAATGTTAATTAAAGTCATGTGGTAGGCAGATTTTCCCAGTTGTCCAGCTACGGTATATATGTTTTGTTTTGTCATTATTAATAATATTACTTATTATTATACATTCTACATTGCACAAACTGCAAGTGTTTGAGTCGTAACTCTTTATTTTACCAGGAAAAAAAATAATTTTGTAATTTTGTCATTGTACATGCGCTGACCCCAAGTTCCTAACGTTAAATACGCACCGTGACTCGGGACACTGCTGTGGTGTAAATGCATAGGTGTCGCTTGTGATGGTTATGTTTTTCAGCTGTTCCCTTCAGCTGGCTTGAAGTTGGGCCTGTTGTATCCTACATTTGTATCCTCGTGCTGCACACAGGAGTCGTCCTCTGTGGAACTCTGGGTTGAGCTACAGGGCACTCTCATGCCAAGTGTTTGAACTGAAACGGATAAAATACCCAGAGCTTTCCCACCTTAGAAAGAGAGACAGTGATTTTGGCTGGAAGGCAGAGAGACGGTCCAGTCTCTTTTCTGTAGACATACCTCTGACCCCTCTTAGTGGAAACAGCACCATTGTGGTTAAAAAACCCCTTCATGACCCAAGGCCCCAGGACATCACTTAATCATCGGCACAGAGTCCTGGAGGGAAACATTCAGGCTGCTGTGTCTATAGGCCCAGGTGAGCCTGTGTCGGCGCAGTGGACTCTAACTGTAGTGTCTGCACACTGAGGCTGGGCAGCACATGTGGCAGCTAGCTGGCTGAGAGTTTGCTGGCTTCAAGCAGAGACTTGGAGCAGATCATGACAAGCTTTGAGGTTTCCATTGTTAACGAAAAGTGATCTGCTGTATGCCTTTTCCCACTTGATACATTTGGGGTCTCCCAGATTTTTATTGCACGCAGTGTTCTTTATTGAACAATGGAAAGAGTGAAAGGGCACATTATAAATGATGTATATGATGAAATTAATACTGTATATAATAACAGGAGATTCAATCCAGAAGGGTAGCTGAGAAAAGCAAACGTGAAGAATTAAACTAGGCTTTAAACTGTTGATTTTACAGCCAGAAAATGCCAGATATATTTATATTATATGGATATCTTATTTAGGATATCGCATGGGATCAAAGCCTGAGGAATTTACTTCAGGACATAAGAAAGATAAACATAAAAGATGTCTTCAGCACACACAAAAAAATATAGTAGCCAGCCCCTCCAAAGGTGGCAATGAGTACTGCCCATGTCTCTATTCTTTGACAGTAAGTACACACAAGGCTCGTCGCACCATCCTGACAACAGCACTGTCCGACCTTATGATTCCATAGGAAGCAGCAAGCACATGTTATCCAAAAGGATGTGGGCAGTATCTTCATAACCATCTAGAAAAGAAAACAGCAAATATGAGAAGCTCGGGGTTGATGAAATATAATTAAATCTGCTACCAGAACGGTTTCTTTGTGCATGATCAAGGAGCTCACTTTGATTGTGCTCTTTCATGTTGTTCCAGAACCCCTAAACCTCGAAAGCACTCTTGGGTGGTCTGCCACATTTCTGCCACAAATGAATGGGTTGTGCCTATCACAAACAGAGCTCCTCCTTCACGGAGCCTGGCTCCTCCTTCCTTAACCTGGGCTCCTCCCTTCATTCAGCCTTGCTTCCCCCTCATTAAAGCGAGCTCCTGCCCCACTAAACATGGGTCTTCCTTCACTGATGCAGAATTTCTTAGTGTGCATAGATAAAGTGATATGCTACATTATAATCCTGTGTGCACATTTTGTATGTTGTAATTGTTGATAAATTCCAATTATACCAGGTGCAGTACTGTGGGTGGGCCTAACAGGTCTGAGTCTATCCACTTTTACTACTGGCCCATCCCAAAATTACAGTGGCGGGAACATATTTTTTATACTTTTGTTTTTGATTATTTTCATTTACTTATAAATGCACAATAAAGATTTTAATTGAAAATAAAAATGTCCTCTCCCTTTCTAAAATGTTTTTTAAAGATAACATTCCATTAGGCTACGTTTCACATATTTCACGTTTCCAGATATGGTTCTTCCAGTAGCTTAGTTCTGCTCAGTTAGTGACTACAGGGCCTGTGGTTTTGGGATCAAATTCCAACAAAGTGTTTGTTGCTAGTCAGCTATTGCAGTGATATTCTAAAGGAGCCTACAGCAAAGCAAAAAGACAAGCCAACAGGGCTCGTTCGAGAACCAGAGTCAACCTCGGAATGACTTTTCTTCAATGGCATCAGCGGGAGTTTGCCAAGGGGTTGAAAAGCTACAAGGAGCTAGTTAGTCTACCTTATGCAGCTAGATGCCCGAGGTTGGGTAGCTTTCCTATAGAATTCTGTTCTTCCATCAAGATGTCTCCCCACCCCCCCACCCCCCACCCATGTTACATGTAGCCAATTTCACTAACAAAGTTGCTAACAGCTTTGAAAAGCCAATGGATAACACTTTACAAGTATATTAGCTAGCTATGATAGACCTATAGCCTGCTGATGTTACGTATTCCACTTGCGATTCCATGTTTATCTTCCAGTTCTAACTAAATGCCCAGGGGGTATTTCAGGAAGCAGGATTATTGGGTTTGCTGGATAACCGTGTGGAGTAAAACCCAGAACAGCTATTTTTCAGTTCATATTCCAGATTTGGGAGGGTTCTGAGTTTTACTCAGCGCAGTCATCCTGCTAACTCAGTAATCCTGCTTTGTGAAACAGGGCCTAGAACAGCTAAATACCAAATGAGGAAAAATACAAAATAGCTGCATCGGCACTATGGATTTTCGCACGCGCTAAGGGGCACACTTAGTGTAAAGACCATTATAACACTGCCTAATTACTGTTACCTTCTATATGGAATCATTCATGTTGCTAAAAATGAATAAAAAATGGATGCTGGGCCAGCCAGTGGAGGAGGGGGCCTAATTATCCGCCTCTATATCTAAGTTCCTCTCAAGTTTTTTCCCCCACCCATTTGAGTGTCCTTCCCCCCACTGGGGAGTTTTTGTTTACCTCACTTAGATTTTTGGTATTCAGCTCCGGTCTTGCTAATTTTTCCTGTTTCCTGTTCTCCTGTAAAATGTCTTAATGACAGAGTCTTAACAGATAAACAACACAGCTGAAACTGTATTGAATTCACCTCACTAAAATATGCTTGAGATGTAGTATATCAATATGTAATTATATATTGATGCTGTATGCTGTAAAGGTGTGAACAGCAATGGAAGTCACTTAATTCTTTTCAGTTAAACATAACATCAGCTGGGGGTTTGTTGGCTATTATTAGAATGTGTTCACTCCCAGGGTGATATAGTTTAACGAAAGCATATCCAAATGTAGCTAGTCATAAACATTCTAAATATTTCTAAATAGTCCAACTGTGGACAATTTTCACGCAACTACCGTCAGGAGGAAAGAAGATCGTACTCCTGCCCAGCACTGCTACTTTTCCGCTAAGAGGAAGTGTGTAAATTAGCCGACATTTCCGCTCAACTTCCCCCATTGATAAATCAAGAGCTTTGTGTGAAAATATGTGCGCCCAGTTTGGAATGAAGCATGTCTGTGCATGCATCTGATGGATGGGGTCCTTCTTGCCTTTCCAGCCTGTTTTCTTCACTTTTGCTCACCTACTAGATCATGTCTCTTTTTTTTTCTTGTCCAATGGCTGTTTGCCTCCCGCTCTTCCAAAATCAACAGCAGACCCATGTGTCTAATAACTAACCACTAGTCATGTGGAGACCAGAGGTCAGGGCACTTGACTGCACTTTTCTCTACAGGTTGGAGTCTCCTGCCCATCTTTCTCCATTTGTGACACTTTCACTTTGGGGAAGTTACAGACCCTGACTAAGTTTTGTTTTTGTGTGTGTGAAAGCGGGGCTCTGTCTGTTCCAAAGGGGCTCTCCAGGTGTATTACGGTTCCCTATAGGCGAAAGGCAAGCAGCTGAGCTGGTGCAAGAGAAGTGGGTCCTTTTGCACAATGTTTTTCATTTCAATAAGTGAAGCCTGCATTCTAGTGCTTTGCATTCCAACCCCATAAGGAGGAAAAACATGCAATATGAGTCCCCTTTGATGTCGACCGGAGAGACAGGTCAGCTGGAAATGCCATTATTTATTCATCAGATGCCCCGGCCAATAACCTTCTATCTTTTTTGTGGGTCAAGACCTTGATCATAATCTAATAATGCTGGCTCTTGTAGCTTTTATATAGTTTCTGTGATGCTTTTATATACACTTTGCACCGCTACAAAACAACAGATGTCTGCTGGAGTTGAGACATCTGTTGCCTTTCGAGCTCCAGTTCATTTGTGACTTAGGCACATCATTCATGCGAATGCCCGGTGTAGCATTCTGATGTGTAACAGTTAAAACCTCTCTAAGACTGACTGAAGACACACAAGTCAATCTGTTAGGAACTGCATGGTGTGTTACTCACAACCAAAGCTCATGCAGGTATCTGTGTGGGGATATTTTAATGATAAATTACTCAATGGATTCTGCTCCTTATCAATCTCATTGCACAACAGCCTTGTTTTTGCACTGGGCTACTGCTACACTGGATGGAATTTGTGTTACGTCTGTTTTATGTCGCTCAGTGACTGTTAACATTCCATCAGAATTAAAAAAAAATAAAAAAAACATTTCTGATAGCTCCCAATTCACTGTATAATGGAGCGAGTACCCAACTGTGCGCTGTTATTTTCCTTGTTACGCATTGTTCTGGACATGCACTCCTTCAGAGTTCATCCCCTCTCTTTGCATCCTTTTGCCGGCCATGTTTCTATGCCTCTGATTGTTTACTGTATGTGATCTGGAGTATTGGTGAAATGCATGTGCTGCTTATTGATCTAGAATGCTGCTCAATAATCTTTTTTGTTAAAGTTATAGTGCTCAGGGTGGGAGGGGCAGGGCAATGGCAGTAAGGCTCAACAAAAAAGTAAAAACAAACACTTTTGCACATTAAATATCTGTCATCTTAACATACTAAAATGATGTGGAATCAGTGGTCTATGTTTGTCCTCATGGTGGAGCAAATCCCATTAAGGGGACAATTCACTTTCTATATCCATGTATTATTTCAGTTTTGCTGTATGTTTTCGATTGACCTAGATAATTTTTGTATGTACTGAACATCAATAACTGTATTTTAGAGGTTTCTGACAACTTGACAGCTTTACAATGACTGGTATAGACAGGGTCAGAGGAAGTCTGCATTGGCTCCAGGCTATGACAGCCTTTAGCACCCCCTTAAAAAAGATAGCACAGGACAGCATAAGTGCTCCATTTAGGCCTGCTGCTTACTTAATTTACAAACAAAATGTCAACAACCGCTCACAAATCTGAATTATTGCTGCTATGAACAACTATGCAAGACAGAGGAGTGACAGCCTAACATTACTGAACTTAAAGGAATAATCAGTACACTGCCCATGTGAGCATACTGCTACTCAACAAACAGCTCACACATGAAGAACACATCAAGTATAACTTGCAGTCAATTGCAACTGAACTACATAATCAGCAGCACAATAATATTGCATTCCATAAGAATCTAATCCAAATGAAAATGGACAACAGCAATAAGCACGGAGAAGGAGCCACCTGCTTATGAACCCAATGTAGTCTCATGGGCATAACAATCTAAATAACATGTCATATTAACATTTCAAGTAGGTCAGGGCTTTAATGAAACAAGCGAGGGGTAGCCTACTTATTTAGAAGCTCTTCATTCTTGGTTTTTGAGCTGAGAAGTCCATAATGATATCACTAAAATCCAGGGTACTTGACAAGTCACTTTCTAAGGACTTGTGTGTGAGATTGCTCAGCTTTTTTGCCCTATGGTGATCTTGCTTTGTCCTTTATCTGTGAGATTAAAAAACAAACAACCCCCAGATACGTTAGTCACATGAAAAGTTAAATAGATTTGGAAGGAAATGTCAACATTCGGTGAAACATTTATTTATTTATTATTAACCCTGAAAGGATCTGTACCAGTCATTGTAAAGGCTGCAAAGGCACAGAGTCCTCTGTGTCTAAAATATCTCTGTCATCACACACAAACCTGGCTGTATCAAAAGTATATGCTAAAACTGAAATAACATTTTAAAAATTCAGAGAGTGATCTTTTAGAACCGTAATTCATTTGTTGTCTTTATGGCAGTGGTAGGCCTGTTCAAATTTGTAACTTGTAAATGTTATTTCATGATGCGGCAGAGTTACCACCCTCTGTGTGGGGTGATAAAAAAAATTTAAAAAAACCTTTCAAAAGAAGGCGCATCCCTGGTTCTGATATTAAAGCACAGGGCTGGCTGTCAGATGTTCTGTTGAGTTATTGTGTGAATGGCAGAACAGGTTTAAGGTCAGGTCAGGTTGTAATTCAGAAGATCGGAGTGGTTCCGGAACTGTCCCGTGGGAATTGAAGCCTATGGCCTTCTTTTGCCAGCGAATAACGCAAACCCCAGCTTTGCTCTGATGGTTCACTGAATGTGACCACAGTCAATGCACTTCATACACCACCCTCTTGTTTAAGAAGGGCTTTAGGAACATCTGTCATGGAGGGGACATCTGGCTTTGGGCGGTGCTCAGTTTTGGGAACTTGACTGTAGCTGAAAGTGAAAGTGGCTAATTGTGGAGGGCTGCTGGGACTGTAGATTTGATTTGTGGAGGTACTCTCTCTTGTTCAGCCATGGCAGCTCTCCCTGCAGCGGTGACTAATCAGCTTCCAACCCTAGAATCAGATAAACCAGGACCCATGAGAAACTGTGTCACGCATACTGTAATATCAGTGCTTGGGAAAAGCTAAACAACAATCTTGGATGACAATTTGATGTGAAGAAGAATGAGGTAGAAATAGACTCCCTTCACCTGTGGCACTGTGGGTATTGTAGTCAGATGTGTTGGGCAGCCATATCAGATTTACATCATTTTTCCTTCATTTTCCAAACAGTCTTTTTTGGAACAGAAATAAACAAGCAATGAAACTCATTTGGATTCCACACAAGCCAGTTCTCCATGGCTCCCAGTGGGTTTCCCCGGCTGGGTGTGCGGTCTCTCGGCCTCATTGCTCTGGCTCAGTGGATGCAGTAAGTTCTACCACACGGGAGGCAAAACGCAGCCTCCAGCAGTGAGTCAGAGCCTGGCACACCTTGCGCCTTTGTCTGCGCAACGTGATCCGCTCGAGGGAGTCGTTTATACGTTTTATACCCAGTTTTATTGGTCTGGGTGAAAGCCACAAGTCTATGGCATGGTCAGAACAGTATCCCAGAGAACTGTATGATTTTTCCCTCAAGAAATGTCACGTCCAACATATCGCCTGCCTATTCTTTCTTTGTTTATGGACCCAATGACGAGCATTTTCCAAGCCTAGTGACCAACACACACTTGTGAGATGTGACCCTTCTTTGCATGCATTGCACTGTATTCTGATTTGACAAAGAGATGTGCAAATTAAAACATGTCTGTTTCAAAGCACGAATTAAGTGTTTTGACATACTACTGGCATTTTATGCATCATTAGACCTATTCTGTCCTTTGAGATCACGGTCACAGAAATGGTAATTGTGCATTTATCAAAGGTGATGCATTTCTTGTTCAAATACATACAGTTTCCTTTATCATAGGTGCAGTGATGTCATTTACAATTGGGCAGCGCACTATCAGTGATGTAGCTGATGTCATTAACAGTCCACAAGTAGAGAGGTTTTTCTTTGAGGAAAATGAACTTCTTGGAAAAGGGGACAAATAAACTGTAAACATCCAAAAGAGAGTCTGGAATATAAGGTCTGTCGTCTGGCTTTTGCAGCTCTCTTCTTTTTGTGCCAGAACTGGCAGAGTTCCTGTGCCAGATACAGTTTGTAGCTCCTTTTCCAGCTTCCTATAATACCTGTGAATCCTGTCAAACAACTGTGAACAAAGATAAGAAAATGGTTTCAATGGGCTTTTTCTGTGGAAGGAATCCAATGGCCAATCAATGGATATTTACATTGGAGTGGTGTAACCAGGTTGTCATATTCCTGGACAACACTACTGGTATGAGCATCTGTTAAACACCCCAGTGGAATATGGCCAATGCCTCTGTAGTGTGTTTACAGAAGACAGTGGGGATGTCTCTATGGACCCACTCTACTCATTCTGCTGTTGTGGAGGACTTTCTTGGTAAAACATGCTGGGAAATGTGTGTCTCTTGGACTGAACTTGCTCAAATAAATTTACATAATATCTGCTGAACAGATTTCGACAGAGATTATTCAGGTGGCCAGACTCACCTGGAACTCTATTATTTTTATTGGCAAGTCATGGATTAAGACTATCCATTTTATGGGTGGGGATTTTACATTTTATGGCAGTAATGTCAATCTGCCCCCTATTTTTGCCAAGTTCTGTTGTGTCTGTGTTTTCATTCTCGGTAGGTTCAAATGTCACTTTTGTGACACCAGTGATCAGCATTATAAGGCAGATTTTATTATCTATGACAGTGTGATACTTACCTCAGCAGTCAGTCAGGTTAGCAAAGGAAAGGAGGTGTAAAATGTTATTGCATCTGTGACATATACACAGGCTTTACAAAAATGAATGTATAACTTTAGGAACATGTCCATGCTTGGCTATGTGTGCTTAAAAATCTAAATAACTTGGCTAGTCATAGATCCAAGCAACTTTCCAGTCTTTTTTACTGGCTCACAGTAGCAGGGCCAACAGTGGAGCCAGATTTGGATTTACAGGGGTGGATTGGGTGACTAAATCTGCATCTTACTTTTGTAATTGTGAAAATTGGTCAAGTGAACATCTGTAAAGAATGTTTGAGAAATGTAGCAGTTCTTTACATGAGTGAACTGATTCATAAAGAGCAATGGTTTATGAAGTCTGGCCTTTCATTTGATACCTCATGCTTGCATGTATACTCATGTTACTTTTAAAGAGTTGTTTAAGACTACTGCTAGATGTTAAAAAGTACTTTGAGTGCCATGAAATACACTTTTTTATAATGATGGTATTGCTATTATTACTATAATGGTCATTATTACAATGTAGTGGAGTACAAATGATTGTGTGCTACCTTACCTCACCAAACACTGCTACTCCCCTGCTGTTGTCATTTCTAACATTTCCTCACTTACAAGCACCAGACTCCATGGCAGTCAGAACCCCTGAAAACTGTACATTCACACAAACGTGACCCCTATCCTATCCTGTATAACCCAGGAACAGGAAAGCTTTGATGAAACGGGTAAACCTTTTGGAATTGAGTCTGCCATACATGTGACAGAGAAGAGAACACCTGGAACACTGTCCTGGAAATACGAAAGAATGCACTCTTCCATGTGGAAGTGTTTTGAGGAACACACGATAGGCTTATGAGTGGTATGTGTGTCTGATTGATGGAATGACATGGTGTCCCATCTTCTTCAGGATGCCTGCATGCAGAGGTTAATACCAACAGGCAGTAATACAATAACTGTACTCTACAGCACTTGTACAAACTCTTGATATCCGTCTCACAGTAGGACATCTCACAAAAGGATTTCCTATAGCTTCGAGAAGGCTTTATGAATGATTGCAGTTTCAGTTTGACATGTAATTTAAAAATTGGAAGTTGGTGTTTTGTGTGTGTGTATGTGTGTGTCTGTGTGTGATTGGATGAACTCAGTACAGACTTTTCCTGTTCTTCAGAGAGGCTGTGATTTAACCTTTAAATTTGTAGTTTAAAATGTGTGTCTAGGAGTTAAATAGCTTCTTGTGTGAACAGAATAGTTACAGTGTTTCATGCTTAAAAAAATGACTGACCACAAAAGTGGTTCTGGGAGGATGCAATACATTTTAATTCAATTCAAACATTATTTAGTAACACAACACAACATAATATAATGACAACCACAGACCATCCAGCCCAACGATATTTGTCATTTTCCAGTCTAAATTGTACCTAGTGATCTGATTACCAACTGACTAGTAGTATCTAACATCGTAACAAGCCTGGTCTTGAAAATCCCCAGAGTTTCTGCCTTTCCCATGCATTGGCAGTCTGTTTTTTACTCTCTGCTAATTTCCATTCATGTCCCCTCGTTCTGCTAACAGAACTCAACCTGAAGAATCTCTTGTAGTTCTCTTTGTTAATCCCCTTTATGAATTTAAAAGCCTCAATCAATTCACCCCTAAGTTGAACCTTTTCCAGAGCCTTCATATCTTTCTTGTAATACGGCCCCCAGAACTTTACACAATACTCCAAGTGTGCTCTAACAAATGTATTGTATAAGATAAGTATAACTTCCCTGGACTTATATTCAATACTGTTGACTATATATCCCAGCATCATGGTGGACTTTTTTTACTGCTTCAGCACAGCGGCTAGGACCTGAAAGGCTTTGATCAACCATTACTCCATCACTACTTTTTCAAATTGAGCACATTCCAATTTTCTTCCTCCCATAAAGTAATCCTGCCTAATGTTTTTATTTCCCACATGCAGAACTTGCATTTGGCTGTATTGAATTTAATTTGCCAGGTTTCCACCCACTTCTGGATTTTGTTTAAATCTTTGTTGAATACTTTAGTAGATTCAAAACTATTAGCCTCCCAGTTTTGTATCATCTGCAAATATGACTAATGTATCTTCTATGCCTTGGTCAGGATCATTTATATAAATGAGAATGAGCAGTGGTCCCAGCACCAATCCTTGTGGGACTCCACTTCCCACAGTTCCTCAGATATGCTTAGATAATATCCCTCACTCTTTGTGTTCTTCCCTTTAGCCAGTTTCAGATCCACTCTGAAATACCTCCTGTAATTTCTACTTTGATTTTGGAAATCAAAGTATGTAATATCATAAGCCTTATTATAGTCAAAACACCAAAACATCTTCAAAGATACCAGAAGGTTTGCGAAAACCATGCAGGCTATCCCTTAGGATGCAATGCTCCTTCCTCATTCCTGTGCCCCTGACATCCTCCTTCACTTTCCCTTTCCTATTAAAATATTGAAAGAAACGTTTCGGATTACCTTTTGCAGGTTGGGCTATTTGTAGTTATTTTATCATGCATGCACAGTAATGTGACAAAACTGCATTATTGTCGTAATGAGATGGGCCCCATCGTCTGCATAGCCACATCACTCAGAGAATATAGATTTTTTTAGTGACCATGGGGGGCTGCTCTGTAATATAAAAGGTAACTCACATTGAAAGGGGCAGAAAAGAGGGTTGATGGGGATTTGAACCCTGTAGTGACTATCACATAGACTTCACCTTCCAGACCTTTTCTGTGCGTCCGAAGCAGGATCAGCTGTACAAACTGCCGCAGATACATCTGTAACGTACTTGCTCTGATGTCGTGCTGGTCTAAGCCTATTTTTTTTAGCTGGGTCTGGTACTATTGCTTGCATAACCTTAATGGCTGCATTTCTGTTTTTTCTTCACTGTATGCCACTATTGGTAAAAGGGTCAGATAATTGAAAGTAAATACAATGTAATATAGTGTGATTATAATTAGTATGAATGTACTGGCTTCAGGGGAAGTGATGTCATGCTCTTGTGATGACTTTGATCAGCCTGGTGGCAAGCATCAAAAATTTAAAGGCTTCCATTGCGGCTGTGAGATATACCTCAGCATAAAGAACCCAACGTCATGGAGTACTGTTAACAGATTAAAAGTAGGTCAAATGTGCCATCTGCTCTTGTGCAGTCTATGGAATGGGGCCTGCCTTTGAACTTGACCCAAATTCTCTGAACAAATCAAATAAACTGAGAATGTTTACAGGTGCCTCGTATGCTGTCTGAATTGGTGGAACTAGTTATGTTGTTTGCAGGCCCAGAACAGATGATGCCAATCATCTCTCAGTGTTAGAAAGAGACTGAGTAAGAGTTTTATTGTGCCAGGACTGGGCATGATGTTTCTAAAGAGGGAGTTAAAGGTTCATGTGTTCAGCTGTCAAATGATAAAATAAAAAACACAGTTTGCTGTGATTGATCAGTATTAATGTACATTTTTGCTCAAATGATGCTCTGATTAAAGCATAAAAAAATCTAATTGTATTTTTTAATAGTAACAAAATCACAGAAACAAGTATTCATATGGAAATAAAATAGTTTAATAGAATGAAATACCACTTTAATAGCATATTAGCTAATATCAAGAACGATGGAAAATTGTGTCTCTGTGTAATATTGATGCATACCATCACATTTTGGTTCACTGTTTCCTTCTATTGAGCGTTTTGGTAAGAAAAAGCATTTCCTCATTGGAGCTCTGGGGTGTCGTTCGTAAAAAGTTGCACATTCCGTAACCCTGCTCAATTTTTCCACATTTAGCATTGGCAAGTATAGAAAATGCTCTACAATTTTCAAACATCACTTTTTTTAAACATTTAGAAAGAACAGACCTGGGGAAAATACGTATTTGTTTTGGATTCAAATACTTTTTTGTGCTCTATTGATCTTGCCTGGTGTAATTGAGCCTGCCAATATGACCAGAAGGCGGAGTTTGCACTTTTTGAGAGTATTTCATTGGTTGCAATACGCCAGACAAGATCAGTAAAGCATAGAAAAGTATTTGAATCCAAAACAAATACGTATTTGGCCTAGGTCTGAGAGAGAAGTATGTGCAGACCATTGTAATTGCTTTTACAAGAGTAATGTTTTTCATTAATGCATGATGTAAAAATCCATAGGGGTGTGGAATCATTCTGCAAAGATTGTTGTGTGAGTCATGTATGCTCCTGATTGCTTTGCACCTTGCCCAGATTGCAGATGGTGGATTTCCAGAGCTCTGTACTATACTGTGGGGGCAGAACCCTGGTTAATAAAAGTTAAGAGTAGCATCTCTGGGTCTCATCAGTTTTCTGCTCATTTCAAGACAGCATCCATATGATTACTGCTGCAGCAGCACCCTTTCTCTGCCTTATACATTGTGGTACTGAACATTAATGTGTGAGTAAGAATCTTGGTAAAGTGAACTGGCTTACAACAGTGCAACAAAATTATCAACGCATGTCAAAGAAAGCTGTGGCAGTCGCTCATGGTAAAACCTCAGAATTTTAAGGAAAAGATTGTCTGAATTGTAACCAAATATTTATTAATAAAAATATGTACAACTGCATCTATTTCAAAATGGTACAGTGTAGTTTCACAAGGGTTTCTTTGGTCTAAACTGGTTGCTGATTTTAAGGTGTGGCTTTCCTTACTAGGGTAGGCCACCCTGGAGGCAGAAAGGGAAAGTAATGCATTTGTTTTTCCCACTAAGCATCTCAAGCCTGAAAATGGCATAAAAATGGCTCCTGTGATGCTTTGGTGTTTAAGGGTGGGTCACAAAGAAACCAGATCAAAGACCAATTTACTGCATGCGTGAAATTTCCCCTACTACACGTGCTACACATGGATGAGGAAATGTATACTTACCAAAGGAAGACTTAAATATATCATGTTTATGTCATGGTTATGGGATTGTTAGCAGAGTTCATGCTGAAAATGAATAGATGTGGGCTGTGGCTAAACCCTATACACACACACACACACACACACACACATATATATATATATATATATATATATATACACATATATACAGTGAGCTCCATAATGTCTGGGACACATATTTCTTTCTTGATTTGGCTCTTTACTTCACAATTTTAGATTTGTCATCAAATTTTCAATTTACATATGGTTAAACGGGAATTCCAGCACAAAACAACATTAACCTCATTTAAGAGATACAAGTGTAAGTCTCTCTTAGTGACTGGCTGAAACAATCTCTGAACTGCGACATTGGCAGGAAAATGTGTACATTTGATACTTATTTGGTACTACACCTCTACCCTTTCTCATTTTTGAAGAACTACAATGGGTGGGTAGTTCTTCTAAACAAAGGGGGAGTTGACCGAACTCACGTCAGAGAGACAGACTTGGGGTGGCTGCTGTTCCAACAGTAAACTGTATAGTTTTAGCTTGCGAGCTAGCTAGTGCAGTGGACTTTCTTGCTCGGCTGTGTTCTCTGGCCTTTTTTGATGAGGCTCAGTCCATAAGTATTTGGGCAGTAGTTTTTGTTGATTTTGGTCTGTACTCCAGCCCATTGGATTTGATGTACATATAAAGTGCAGGCTCCCAGCTTTAATTTGGTATTTACATCTATACTGGGTGAACCATGTAGGAATTTCAGCTCTTTTCTTATACATTTTATACCCAATTTTGGGAGACCAAAAATAACTGGACAAATGAACACAATCTTAAATAAAGTCATAATATTTAGTACTTAGTTGTAAATCCTTTGCATTCGATGATTGCCTGGAGTCTGATACTCATAGATATCACCAGAAGCTAGGCATCCTCCCTGGTGATGGTCTTCCAGGCCTGTATCACAGCTATCTTCAGTTTGGTTCAGGGGATTTTTGCCTTATAAGAATGTTAAGCTGAGCTGACGATTAATAGAGAGTCTTCATTGCTGCAGTTTTACTGGAAACCTCTATCATGAGTCTTTGTCCTAGTTGTGTCTGATGCCGTCTCCAATAGTTAAATTCTACATCGATTTAAAATTCAAAAGTCCATCAGCTGTGCTGTGAAAAGTGGAGGACTCTCTGGTGTGACATTACTGAGGCTGAAGTGTTTCTGGGGGACTTGGGGTGATGCTGAATGTGGAGGGACAGTTGGACACAAAAGGGTGAGTCCAGGTGAAGACCTGGGTATGGAGGAGAGGAAAGCTCAAATGAGTGTGAAAGTTTCCAGACTCCAGCGCTCCCATATGGCCGGACCTCCAAGACTAATCGCTACCGGCAGCGACATACAAAAACGACCACCGGCTGACGTTGGAGAAACCTCAAGAGCACCCCAAAACTAAAAGTACATTTTTCTGTTACTGAAACATACTTTACATTGCATTCCGGGTCTTCTGTGCTCGGAGGTTGCGAGAATGTTTTGTCTGCTTGTTTTTGTACCCTTTTGCAAAGCCTTAGCCATAAAGGCTAAGACCCCCATGAGTAAATTCCTTCTTAAGTATGAGTTGTTTTCATGGAACAGCTTTATTTTAATCTCATCACTACCTCAGCACACTCCTGTCAAAACAGTGTTTTTGCAGTGAGGCTATGTTTGACTAGACTGTGCATTCTTAAACACAGGCCCTACTGTATCTTTGCTCTCAGTGCTCTACTGTATCTTTCCCAGGTCCTCAGGCTGTGGAAGGGTCACATGGTCCCCTGGAGGGGGGTTGAAACACAGGAAGCTGGCATATCCCCCGGAGGGCAACGCTGCCCTGCATCTGCGCTATATTTCACATTTCAGCTTAACTCCGTACAGCCGATGCACACGGCGAGGTGAACTGCATCGCGGTCGACACACCTTTCTCCTGAACCAGGGGAAGCCTAAAGCCATGTGTTGCTTTCCTCCAGAGGGAAATCCCACTTCCTCAACTCTGCATGAGAGAAGAGGAGGGCATCCGTGCCTCTGGAGAGAGGGGAAAGGTTTGGGGGATCACGGCTGTTGCGATTTGATTGGTCCCCCGGTGAACCACAGTGCTTTCAATGGGAAAAAGAAAACAGGCCAGCAATCCAGACTGCGTGACTGGGTAGCTACATAAGCCTCACCAAGTTATGGTCTGTTTAGTTTGAAAATACACTAAAAATGTTTTACATTCCTCGCTCCCGGCAACCCCCTGTAGTCTGCACAGTTTATTGCTTGTGCTCAACTTATGTTTCTTAAGGCCTGTGCCATCACAGGAAGTTCCCTATGAAGCATCCTCATTCCTTAAAAAGAGGTTCTGGCATTAATTTGCACGTCTGCTACCGTCGGAAAGGAACAAAATACAGATAGCTCATTTTGAATTTCTCTTGGTTGTTAGATTTGTGTTGACAAACAATAGTCGGTGGAGTGGAATTACTGTGAAATTTAAATTGTTTCAAAATGAAATGATCTTGAAAAACAGATGAGTCACCTATTGCATTTACTTTTACTTGAATACTTCAATAAACTAAACTGCCAATTGACAGTTTGACATTGATGCACACGCACACACACACACACATACATATATTCATGGTTGTTAAATTGTCCCTTGACACCGATGGATCTATGAGTCACTCCGGACGAGAACACCTGAATCCAAATAAATAAATAATTCTATACAATATGTAAGAACTTTAAATACTTCAAGATGTTTCAGCCTTCACCCTTACAGTACATATAGACACTGTGCTTTATAATTATAGCCAGCATTTTTGAGGGAGAAAAACGCTTGCATTCCAAAAAATCCCCTAATTGTCCCATAAAGATGGGGAAACATAAAAATGTGTTGGATAAGCTTATAGGAAAGTATGTAATAAAAAGGCCTTCATGGAATATGCAAAGAGCTCAGCCAGATGGAAAGCAGCTGTAGGATGAGAATCCAGACATGCAGATTTATTACATTAATATCACATCTGACACGATGTTATGTGACAATACTGACCTATGTGGCAACCATCTATAAACAATGGTATTGTCAAAAAGTATGTATGTATGTATTGTCAAAAGGTATGTGTTGGAATTACAATAACTGCAATTTGTTTGAGGAGAATAGCTTTGTTGGGTCTGCATGCCTATAATGGTTCAGTGGTTCAGATGTGTTACATTTGAGGATTGTCCTTCCTTATGTATTGGCAGGGCGGAACAGTGCCTTAAAGACAGGAGCTTTCATTGAAGGCCATGGGTTCCAGCCCTGAGCGTTCTGGTGTGTTCTCCATCAGGAAAGTATTTTACCTCAGTTACATTGAAAGGTAGACTTATAACTTAAACATCAAAGCAGCCCTAGAAAATGCAGAAATAATTGTGGAACCTGGAGAATTAATCTGAAACATCTTGTTTTGAGTTATTTTTTTAATACAGTGTCCTCATTTTAGAAAAGTGTCTTGCCTTGTTGTGCACCATATGTGTAATTATATGAATATGTATCCTTTTTTCCTACAGCTTTTATTATTTAACAGACTGGAGGTATTGTCTCACAGTTATATTTGAGCTTTTTCAGTGTAATTACTATATTGACAGTAACTGTATATATGTACAGTAATTGTTCTTCATATAGCGTTTATTAACAGACTGGAGGCATGTTCTTGCAGTTATATTTGAGTTATATACTTTTTCAGTGTAATTGTTACATTTACAGTACTTGTATCTACACTATATTCTGTATGTTATTGTGTATATTGTTTATACATCCATTTAGAAAGCAAAGTATCACATTCTACAGAATTATCTAGAGTTGTAAGTGGAATTATCTTATAAGGTATTCTAATCTATTTTCGAAGCGGGGTTTTGGTGTTTAAAGGATTTCTAGTTCGCCAGTAAGTTTTGTTTTCAGTGAGAATTACTCATTCAGAGACACTGTACAATTAGTGTGTCTTTTCTAGGCTCTTAAAGCACATTAGTGTGATTATGGGTTCACACGGCCAGGAGCTCACAGGAGAGGGTCTACCCAGTGCTGCAGCAGCAGGCTGAGATCTTTCCGTTATTGTATTGAAACAAACATTAGCTATCACTGCATGTGCTTTTAGGGCCCCCTTTTCTTTCCACATCCCCCTGTTCCCTCTATCACCCTGTCAACATGGATAGTTTGAGTGGTAAAATAATGGCTATTTATGTACCGTAGTGAAGAATGAACTGAGGTTCACAATCCCATACTGGGAATTTTATCTGATTATTTCAGTAAATGTCCTGCTGTATAAATTGATTATGAGTTAAAGTGTGAGCTTTGTACATGACCATGGATAATTCTCTTCGCCAAGAAAATAAAGGAAAAAATGGAAATAGCTAATGTGACTACAGAAGACTCAGCTAGTCTGATCAGTTTGAAACAAAAGTAACTTAATTACTTTTAATTTTTTCCCCTAACAGCAAAACAATGAAACCAGCTAACAATGCTACTCCTTCTAGCTATAGCCAGCTGTGGGCTGCAATACATTCCCTGCTCTCTATCTAAATATTGACTTGTGCTAAACATAATGTAAAGCATGTGTAATCATGAGATTTGTTTGCCTTGCTGGAAAAGTAGTGATCTGTAAAACTGGGCGCTGCCAGTGTGGTTGGTTGGGTCACCCATTTTCTATCTTTATTTTCAGATGATGAGCTGCATACATTTCTGTGGCAGATGGTTAAAGAGAGGCTTTGACGTAACTTTTCCATATAGTCAACCTCAACAGAGTCAACAAATGATTTGTGTTTGACTATTGACTGTCAGTAGTCATTGGGAGTGCGCTTTAGTCACATGTTCTCACCTTTCCTCACTCACATAGGGAGTTGAATGTGTACACCATCCTGCATGTTTTACACTGCCTCTGGAAGAAGGGTTTTGAAGTTCTGTGTTGTTTGTGTGATTAATATGTGTCTGCGTGTAGGTTGTCTGTGTGGGCATGTATTACTATCTTTGTGAGAACCAATGTCCCCACAAGGATAGAAAGATGAGGAAAATTACGCAAGGTGGGGACCTTTTGCTGGTCCCCACAAGTTTAAGAGGCTGTTTTAGGGTTAGGACTTATGTTTTAGGGTTAGGGTTAGGGTTACAATTAGGTTAAGGTTAGGGTTAAGGTTAGGCATGTAGTGGTTGGGGTTAGGGTTAGGGTTAGAGGTTATGGAATGAATGTAAGTTAATGGGAAGTCCTCACAAGTATAGCAATACAAACATGGGTGTGTGTGCGTGTGTGTGTGTGTGCGTGTATGTGAATGTGTGTGTGTGTGTAGGTGTGCGTGCATTTGTGTGTGGGTGTGTGTGTTGGAGAGCAGAGGGTTTCATGCAGAGGGTTATTTACACACAGCGGTCATGTGTGCAGTTAAAGAGCTGCAGTGGATGCGGAGAGTGAACTAGAGGCCTTCCGTCATGGCTCCCTTCCTGCTCACATGTTCATTTCATGTTTATTTTAAACACATCAGGCCTGGGCTGTAATTGTGGTCAGACAAATAGGCTTTTCAAACCAACAAGTGAGGCTGTTTATCTAAATTCCACAGGGCTGGGATAAGAATAGCGATCTTCTTAATTACATGAAATAATGTTACGGCAGGATTTCCATTGGTGTGGCCAGGCTATTTCTGGGGAGAGCACTCTGTACTAACTCTCCCCCATCTAGGGTAATCATGTTAAAACTGAAAAAAAAGTATTTCAAACAGGAAATCTGCTATTATTTTAGATGTGAGTGAAAGGCTAAAAGGATGTCTTATTTATTTATTTATTTTTATTTTATTTTATTTTTTGGGGGGGCGTGGGGTGTTGTCTGGTACGAGGACATTAAGCTGCTGTTGGAAAAGCACAGGATTCAATAAGAAATGTTCAGGAACTGACTATTTAGGCCCAATCACAGTTTACTCAGTGCAAACCTGCAGTTACTGGTGTCAGGAAAGTGGTTTACCAAGACCGCAGTTTGCTTTTCTGTTACAGGATGTACTTCAGTAAAACAACACCAATGCAACCTCATCACATAAAAGCCCATCATGGTTAGAAAGGCTCGGCAAGCTCTACGGGTTTATAGGATATACAATGACGCTTAAGACTTTCACTTCTTATGGCTGTGCTGAAAATGCTAAGCTAAAAAACAAGCTAATTTCCAATAAATGTGAATTCAATGGTTTTTTTTCTATTGTCAGGGCATTCTGCACCACATCTGTGAGTAAACTGCAGACATGCTCACATGTGCCATCTGTGTATGTGATACTGTCCACTGCTGCTATGACCGTGCAGGTCTCTTGGTGCACCATATATAAAAAAGTGGCAGAGTGGAAGTTTAAGAATTTTTGTCTGTGCTCTCCCATTCTGACTATTGCCGTAATTATACTGCAGTGGGTCAGGACTATATGACTGGAAAAGAGGTTAGTGAACTCGCACCCTCTTTTTCTATTGACCTCTGACTGGCTCTTTTCCCCATCACAATGTCTATCTGTACTGGACCCATTGAAGATAACTCTGGATAACACCGTCTGCAGTGAATATAGTGGAATTGCTTACTCTGACAACTAAACACCAACAATAAAATGAGGTGGTATATGCCGTATAATAAAATCAGGTGGAATATTTGATCTTTTGTCTCCAGTTTTTTCTGTTAATATTTAAAAAGTGGCTTTCATTTAATTTCCACTCATTCAGGTACCTATTGCATTTTACATTGTTCATATGTGCACCAGTGAACATTCTGTGACTGTTCTACTATCACTGGATCCTATATTTCCAAAACCGAATGAAAACAGAAGCAGCTCAGTGAAAGAGTGTGTCAGTAAAATAGCAAAGCCTTACTAAATTCTGTACGCCCCCACCCCATGCATCAATATTTTTTACTAGTGTGCAGCATGTGTGTCCCTCCCAGATGAGTATTAAACAAAATTGAAGTTTAATGTAAATTTTCAAGTTACAGTGTTGGATTTACAAGTCTGGACTTGGGATTACTGGAATTTTGGCCAAATTCAATCTCCCATATATTTGGCGGGAAAAAAATAATGACAGGTGTTTTTCTCTGTGGAATTCGACCCTAACTAATGCGTTTTCAAGTCAACCTGCATGTATTCAATGTGCTCCAAAGAAGCTGAAGCCAACACCAATGAAGTCTCAATTTGAAGTGAGCTGTTAGTTTCAATTCAAAAATGAGTTCAGACTTAACTCTTCAGTTAGCAGTGACAAGTCTCAAATCAAATGAGTCATAAAAACTCTCCTGCGTGAGCTCTAAAAATCTCAATTTTGAGTTGGTCTGTGCAAGGGACCACAATCCATATGACAGTTGAATTATATTATACCTTTGAGATATTTAGCCACATTCAAATGCACATTTTTTTCGTTTGGCCTACATTTTTCAGTCCCGTTAAGCTTTACGAATTGTCTGTAAACTGTCCCTCTTATCCTTGTGTCCTCGATGACCCTGGTCTGGGGACACTGTGGTTGATTAAGGCTACACCTCAAGCTATAGCGCACAGTTTCCCTGGAAACCGTTCGTTGCGACGGAGCCTCCAGGACAGCGCGTCTGTGCAAAGGCCTCCTGTTTCCCCTTCGCTTCTGTTGCCAAGCGCCGGGTGGCAGGGTCTTCCAGGCCTGTTCTCTGTTCTGCCACGTTTTTGGCTTTAATTCAGCGGGTGGTGAGAAAGCACATTTTTTTTTGGCCAGGTCATCGGTGGAAAAGACATTCTTTGTCTTCAGCACCACAGAAACACCTGATAACCCCTGAGAAGTCTTGCTCTTCAATCGCTGACCTCCTTTCCACAATGACTTGTGTTTGCAACCCATTTTTGCTGTATTAAGTAGGTAAGCCCTAACTATTTAACAGGTAATGCTTACTTACCATTAATTACAATTTATTTGTAATTTCACTTTTGCAGGGTTTGCCAGTGTAAAGCACAAACTTTGATTCTCTGTTTTGCTCATAGTAGCACTTTAACCCTCGTGGACTACACAAACACACCAGCAACGCGTTGCACTCATTGGCTACCAGATTATCATTATCTCAATCACATCTCACTAAACAGGAACAAACTGAAGGCACTCAACGGGCTTCCAGTCTCCATTTGGAGTCTGTCGCATTAGTTGTGTTCTGCTCCAAATTACTGGGAAGGCTGTGGCCAGCTTTTGCTTTGAATTACTGTGATTAAGTCCAGCGCTGCAGCGGAAACACAGCCCAAAAGTGGGCTAATTGAGATGAGACCAAGGGACTCTTTCCCTGGAAATGCCTCTCTCTAATTTTTTTGTGTGGTGTTTAAAAAACACTCTGTGTTTTGTTGTGTTCAGCACAGGAGGTACAGTTTGCCACCCTGGGAGAGTTCAGTGGGAAAGCACCAGTGTGGACCCAGAAGGACGATGTACAAGGTCCAGGGTCTGGTCAGTCTTATAAGGACAGAGAATGATTGTATTGCCCAGGTGGACAGTGCATTGATTAGGTGTGTTACAAATAGAGAACCCGTCACTGCAGCATTCTCCATGAATCCAGCACATGTATGTGCACCCAGACTCTTTGTTGTCCACCAATGAAACAGTTTCTACACTGGAGTACTCCACATCTCCCTCTCAGCTGGGACTGACAGATCTGATTCGATCCACGATATTTTCCCCAAAGGGAGACAGCCAGTGTCGGTCATAGGAGGGGCATATTGGAGGACGGCTGGTGGTCTGCAAGTGCTTGCCCCAAAGTAGGGAAGTGGTAATGCAGCCATAATTCACAGGGAAATGCTTTTAATTTGTGACTGCTGGAGTCATGTCAAAATACTGACGGACCACGGCAAAACCGCAGCTGCAAGGTTTTTGGGAGTGGGGATTGCGTCTGATGATGAACTGTTTCATAAGTGCAGTACTGCCAACACTCTGTACCCCCCAGTACCAGACTGGCTCTGCACACGCTCAGTGTTAACTTGCGAGATAGAGTTTGAGATTTAAATATGCCCTCCAACCTCTTTAAGCCACATACTGTGCCATGTCCGTGGGTGTACATGCTTAGCATTCAGCCACACCCTGTAGGATCCCATTCTTAGTGTCAGGGATGTGCTGGGATCTCAAATGTCACTTCAGATAGAAAGGTGTTGGCTTTAGCATGAATTTGACCATTTTCCTCAATTGGCTCTTTAAAAAAAATAGAAGTATAATAAAGCCTATATATGTGCACATGCACACACTCACAAACACACATGCACACGCATGCACACATACAAACACACTCACACATATGCACACAATGCATGCACTTTCACACATGCACACATACAAACACATACACACACATACACACACGCACACACACACACAAACACAAATATACGTACATTGTGCTTTCCCCCCAAAAATACCTCAGGTGTTGCTCAGGAAACTATGATGCAAATTAAAAAGGAAAAATCAACATATAAAAATTAAACCATAGTTTATATTTCTAGTCAAGAAAAGGCATTTTAACTTGCTAATTCAAACCGCATTCAGACATATTGTTGCATGAATGAGTTCCAAAACCTTATGACCCCAGTTCTAAACGACCCCCCCCCACATTCAAAACCCGAAATGTGTTTTTTATTTAATGCATTCCTATCAACTTCATAATCAGATCTGCCTTTTATTCCTTTAGTACCTTATCTCATTTTGCAATTTGTATTGTGATGATATATATTTGCAAAATGCCTTTGTTCGTTTTTGTAATGATCTGTTGTCTAGGATCCTCTACATGTGTTTTATATCAGAGATTCTTGAAACTGGCTTTATGGCTCTGAACTTTATTGCCATATTCAAATACTGCTGACATTGTCATGTATGAGATGAAATCTATTCTATTAACAAATTGAGAGGTGCTTGCACTTAAACAGATAAACAGGGCCATAGTTCATTGGCATACTGTCTATGAGACACTATGAGCCGCTTACAACTTGTTTTTCGCCCTGAGAACCTGGCTGTCATGGCATCTCCAACCGACAGGCTATGTTCAAAATGTCCTTTCACTCTGGAAACAAACTGTAATTTTGGTTTGCAGTATAAAAAGCAGAGTGTAACCAGTAAGTTTATGATGCCTGGTCTCTAAACTGTAATTTAGCCCCAAGCCAATTCAGCTTTGGTTCCCTCCTATGTTTTCAGAATGATGTCACACAAACAATAAGGTCACAATGGATACCATTCATATAAATGCATGCACCAAAACAACAACAATATCCATGAAAAATTCAAACAGTAAAACTGAATCATTATGAAGAATTAAAATGAACTCATGAAATGATAAACTCATTGACATTTGTGAGTCATTTCTTTTTTACATTACATTCAATCTGACAATTATTTCAATAGCCTATTTCTAAACACCAGCATCGATCATCACAAAGAAGTTATAATTGTAACTTATAATATTTTAAACCGATTATATTTTGCAAAATGACTCCCATTTACAAAATAGAATATTTTCATTCATACAATGTCTTGTTTATATCCTATAAGTGTAAGTTCAAGTTGGGAAAAAGAATTACCTCAATGTTTATAATACCTGGAAATTATACTGTACCTTAACCTCATGGAACTGCATTGAAACCGTTGACAAACTGTCTGGAATGAACTCTCTATTGAGGACCGAGACAAATTAATTTAAGCTACATTCAATTTTGAATGAACAACAAGTTTATCAAAACATATAGTTATAATATTTCCTGTTTAAACAGATATTTCAATGGACACAGGTTAAACTGTTGTCAGTATTCTACCTGGGAATCAAACCAGTAACCTTTACTCAACTTCAGAATACACTATGCATTGCTATGTTACAAATTACATAAAACTAAAATATATCATGCATTTCATTACATTGCACTACACTGCACTGCACTACATAACATTGCAGTTCACCACAATGTATTGCATTACACTACGTTAGATGGTACTTCACTGCCTGGCACCATACTGCAATGCATTATAATTCAATACAGTGCTGGTAATTCCAGTGAACAGAATGTTTTGTCTCCGGAGCATTTGGATAGCACATGGGACAAAGTGCAAAACTCAGGTGTTCAATAAGAACTGACTGAAACATTGACTAAGGGAAGACAAATGATGGCTGAGACATGAGAGCATACTGAGGTACACCCCATAAGCATAGGCTCCCCCCCACTGTTTTACTGCATGTCTATTTTGGAAGTTCATGGGTACACAAGCTACTTTGCACAACACCTGGCTAAATAAAAAAAGAATGTTACTGCACGCAGAGACAGAGTGCAACTTTCACTGCTTATACAGGCTTAAGCAAATCACAGTAGGCACTCACAGCAATAGCCAATCTGTTATTGGGGGAATTCTTGTGCCTGCAGGACCTTCACAAAGTCAACATTTCTGAACCAAAATAAAATGCTAGAAATTTGATTCATAATGCAATGAAACATGAAAACTGCTCGACAATAACTTGATCGGAGGGTTTTTGTGCGCTGGCTTCTAGCTTGCTAGTAACTTGAATCTGGGGATATCATGGAATTGAACAAATATAGTGTGTGAGGTTCTTAAAATGATAATACCACAGTGGCTCATATACTGTTGTACATTTATGAATGTATTGGCATGAAAATTTCAGAAAGGGACCGCAAGTGATCTTTGGCGGCTTCACTGGAGTTCTAATTTCACCGAGGTGTGAATTTGTCTTTCTCTTAAGCTGAAATTTAGAAGCCAGGCTTGAGCTGGAATGCTGATCTAATCCACAATTTACTGCCTCACCACTGTGCAATAAAACTGCCCAAATTCTTGGACTGCGTCTCAGCAGCCACGATGCCTCTGCTGCAAATCCCAACGAAAGGCCGGTTCTCTCCCACTTTAGATTTGGCATGATTCACACCCAAAATTAACATCAGTCAAAATAATCTCCATTTTCTCTGAAAACAAAGAAATAAAGCTGAATAGATCAAAGAGGCCAGGCGGTGCACTGGGGTCTCACATGCGTGAGTAGAAACCTAAATCAGACGAGCGCAGGACGGAGCGCAGGACAGAGTGGGGAATTAGGTAAGATGTTACTGTAAGTGGAGCACTCGGTGTGTGCTGAGCAAACACTCTCCCCTGAAGTCATCCGTCAGCCAAGTGCCACGGACCTGTGATGGGTGAGACCTACCTCCGGAGTCCGTGCTTCTGAAATGCTTTGGTTTCGGTGCAGGAAACCTTGATTACATAATAACAGTGTATATTCACTGCTAATTTTGGAGATTTTGACTTTGCCACACTGAGACACGCATCTCGTTGAGGTACCAAATCGTTTGTGGGGAACACTGTTGACTAAAGCCATTTCTGACACCATGACACTATGCCAAGTTGTGCCACCCTGCAGGACAATGGAGATTACCTTATGGAAGGGCATCTGGGAGTTGGTCATGCATGTATATATATATATACAGTGAGCTCCATAATATTTGGGACCATTTTTTTTACATACATTATTTTTTTGTTGTTGCTTGATTTGGCTCTGTATTCCAGATTTTTGCTTTATGACCAAACAATTCACATCCACATGTGGATTCTCTGCTTTTATTAAAGGGTATTTTTTACATTTTGGCTTCACCGTGGAGAAATTACAGCACCTTTTTATACTTTGCTTCATAAATGCTCCACCTCAAAGTGAACGGAACTCTATTTCTGCCAGATTCAGTAATTACAGAGTTCTGCAGTCATTTATGACACACAAGTTAAAAATAAGCGCACAATTGTGTATATGGCATAGTCTGCCTGTATAATTTCAATTGGTGCATGCAAATTGCCAGCATATTTCTAACATGCGGAAGGGTTTCTAGCATGGACATGCTGTGCATTTGCAATTGATTGTAATGAGGTATGTCAGGAAGAGATTTATTTTGAGAAGCATTTGTATAGCTATAAACTGTACTGATGAATTAGAGAAATAATGGTGCACTTAATGGTAATGAGCATTAAAATGCCAGACTGTAACTTTTCCTTTTGACTCAGCAGTCCACTAATGGTGGAGTTCTACAAAAAATGGTCTGACCCCTAAAGGCCGTTTTGTATTTGATAAAAGGTTTATTTCAGACTAATGAACATGGTTTACTAGTTTGCACATCTGTGGTAATAAGAGTATTGTTACTCATTATTATATTGTACTAAATACATGTGTCTGACATCCATGGCATATGACATCCCATATACCACATGTACCAGTGTGTTATGTAGCCACTGTTCTGTAGTCTGTGGTCAGTTTTCCATTTTATTTGTTGGGTATTTTAGGGGGCCTTGGAAAGAAAGTTTGTGAACCCCAGCTGTAATGTACTGTGGCATGTCCTATATATATATATATATATATATATATATATATATATAATAGACTCCATATATATATATATATATATATATATATATATATATATATATATATATATACACACACAGATGTTGCTTCTATGTTTCCGAGGTCTTTGATTGCAAGGTGGGAGAAATGAATTGAAGCCAACACATTTCAGTCACTAATATAACAGCCCAGCATACTGTACATGCATCCTGCCAGCAGTGTAATACATTGGACTCTTCCCAGACTCTAACATTCCCATTATTCACCACTGTAATCTTGTAAAGCTCACAGTGCTGAGTATCTGAACTCTGGAGCAACACGTACTGTACTCAGACATGTCCGCTTGCTCCTTATTTAGTGATGCTAAAACTTATCTGGCAGTTCTGGACCCAAATGGATCAAAACCGTTATAATTTGATATGACAGGGTATTTTAAAATAAGTCTTCAATGTAAAATACTCTTAGGCAACTTTTTAGAGGTACTCCAAGTTTTGAGCCTGATAATAGGGCCCCTGAAATACACACTGTATATTGAACCTCTTTTATCTTATCATGTCAACCTTCACTCTTCAGAGCTGCATGGTGTATAATTGTTTTTAGATCTTAAAAAAGCACTTCAATCATCTGTTCCAAAATGTGAAATTTTTTTCAACCAAGATGGAGGTCTTTCTTTCTGCTTCAGTAGATGCAGAAACATCTGGAAGACGTGTGCGACGAAAGGGTGGTGAAGCGAATTGCCTCACCATTCTGCCCCTACTGCTCCACCCAAATTTGCGCCATGGACCAGTGATCACAGAAGGTTCCAGAAAAGGGAGTACAAATAGCTGGGGAGCCACATTCCTAGGAACAAGCGGTCCCCAAAACTCACCTCTGAAACCAAGACCCACTATGAACCTATTACACGCTCAATGCAGTAATCCTATGATAACGCATAAACTGACAACATTTTATCAGTAGAGAAAATCACGATAATGCAATCGTGATTTGATTTAGAAATTGTAATGTAGAGATTAGGTTTACTTCATAAACTACAATTTTTTACATTAAAATTCTACTGATAGAAATTATCATAAAACTGTAAATGTTTTTAAAATATTAAACATCATTCATTTTTCTTGGTGTATTTCAATTTTTTTACAAGCTTTACATTCTTGCAATAGACACTGGCTGTGTGTTTGCAGTTCTTCGTTTTGAAATTTGGGGCCACCATCTTATGTTTTTGTCTGAAGCATTCATACACATTAAAAGTTTTGTCAGCAGGTACATTTTCTTTTTTACAAAGCATCATTCTACTTACTGAAACAACCCAAACCAACCCAACCCAAAACTATGGCCTGCAGAACTCTGTATGCTTTGTTGCACTGGGAGTATTTTGCTTTGCAGTGTCATAAGATGAAACTATGAGAAAGTCTCTTGCTGGCAGACTGTTGAAGATATGAAAAGAAGTAGCCACTGGTATGGCTGTCTAACTCGGTGTCAAAGTGAAAAATGTTGCAGCCATTGTTTGGAGTTTTTGCAATACAAAATTAAGAAAATAATGGGAAATATACTGTACAAACATCACAAAGTGTTTTTGAGGCTCTCTGGTAATAGACTTTTCCGGTGCCATTGTCCATTGTACTGGGTTTCAAATTTAAAACAGCAACCTTATTTAACTTTGAAGATGCATGGAGGTATGCGGAAAAGTTAACCAGTAATAAACTGCATTTACACCACTGTGCACTTCTTACATTTTGAGCTGGAAAATTCTGAGCAGTGGAACACTTGTATGGCTGCATGCTCGTGAGAAAGCTGTTGAAACAATGTTTGGCTCTGTGAACACATTTTGTTGAAAAGCAGTGGACACAAAGTGGGGTTTATTTCCAGAGTAATCTTAGCTTAACGTGGATTATGAGAGGAAGCGGAGGTCCCTTAAGATTACTTCTGATTAAGTGTTGAAGTGATTTAGGTCATGTGATCAATAAAATCTCCTGGCAAATGTTCCAAAGATGACTGATGACATTTTACAAGCAATGGAAGATGGCATTTATGTGCAGTCAATCAATGACAGGTCAGTTCAAACTAGTAGACATCTGCAGTTATGCGTAATGAATCTATGTGAGATATTAAATTTACAGTATGGATTATTATATTTACAATTGGAATTAGGCCTAAAGGTAAAGGCTACAGAAAAAGGGGGACACAATATAATGAATGCAGACATGAAGTACAAAAAGCCATTAGAGGATTTACATCCTGTACTTATCATGGGGGTCAGGGGATGGAGGCATGTTTTGTGTCAGATTACTCATCACTTATCAGTTGGAGAGTTTCAGAATTATTAAACTAATTTCAGGGGATGATTTGATGGTGAGACTGAATTTTTCCATAATCCCAGGGAACCCTCTACTCTTTGTGTGAAAAAGGAAGGAGCATCTATTGTAAGTACTCAACCATTTCATGTCTATTGTATCTATTGTAAGTACTCAACCAGATCATGTTCATCTATTGTAAGTACGCTTCCATCTCATGTCTATTGTATCTATTGTAAGTACTCAACCAGATCACGTTCATCTATTTTGAGTGCTCAACTAGATCATGTACTCGTACTCTGTACATGATCTGGTTCCTCAACAAAACCATTTAGTGTTTACGTTAAGAAGCAAACAACACAAATGCATCAGGTCCATTTAATGTAGACATTAATGTCGACCACTGTCCACAATACAACTGAGTAAATTTGATAGATTTGTTTTGCAGTACCATGGCATTCCTGCTCTAGTCACTGTGACCCAGTTCACATGATATATGGTATTGTATACATCAGAGAATATAAATTATTTCTCTGCTTTAGATTCACAAATCCTTAATAAGTAATTACGACTACAGATTTCTTTCAGTCCTCAGGCCTACAATCGAACATCTCAACAATGCAATCCTTATAATCTTTGTCAACTATGCTCAGTTTTTGTCTGGAGTTGGTTTGCTGTGGTCATGGGTATGATATGGGGGAAAGTGATTGAACAGCTTTTGCCTTGCCCAGTTGTAACAAAGATCTGTTGTAGACTTACAGCGCTGCACTCTTACAGTCTTACAGTTGGAAAGCATTTGAAATAACACACCTGGCTGCGGAGTTTAAAGAGTCCAGCTCAGCTCGCTCTGCCTGAGTGGATGTTGTCTTTATAAACTGTGCGGCCCACCGACGTTCTTCCAGAAAGATCCCCCTGTGCGCGTGAAACGCGCGTAACAGGGGCAGCACAGTCAGGCCTCTGTTCCCGACACCCGTCTCCCTACGGCAGCCCTTAAGATCACCGAGGAATGTATGTAATTAGCTAAATAATTCACTTTGTAATCGCGAGCTTTGGGAAGTTTGCAGTTTGCGAAAACACGGCGGGTTAGCCTCCCCTCCGCCCCGCTGTCCTGCGAGCGAGTCGTGCGGTCGCGAGGGAACCCCGGCCGCATTCGACCGCGCGCGTTCAGCTCCCCGGCGGCCGGCGGGCGGGGCGGCCCGGGCCTGGCGCGCACAGAAGCCCATTCAGCCGGTCCGGCCCTGGCACCGGCGCTGAACAAACACGGCCCGCGGCGAAACGGAACGTTTCAAACCGCCCCCGCGTCACGCACAGGTTCGCTGCAGAACAGACTTTTACGTGTGTGTGTGTGTGTGCGGTTTCATCTTGACAGCTTACGGGGAGGGCGAGGGGTTGCTGGGACATGAGGCAGATATTGCATCTGACTGCGTAACTCATCTCTCAGTTTGCCTGGGGTGTGCCGGGGTCAGGGCCTTGAAAGAGCTGCATTAGCCTGAGCGCTCGGTTTACATGAGGTATGGCGTCGGTAATGGAAACCCTGTCAGCGGTCGGCGGTGTTGAGTCCCGGGGGGGAGCCGCTCACAGGGATGCTGTGAGCGAGCAAGGGAAGGTCTTCATCGCTGCCAGCGCTGCTCAAGCACAGCCGAAAATATTTACATGGTTTCTGTTTCCCTCAAACACATATATCATCCGAGAGGAGATTCATACTGTGCTACTGTACTGTCTGGTCTCATGTGAGTCCGTGATCAGAATAACTCATCTTCCTTACAGTAAACTGTCACTGTGAGAAAGCTCCGTCATACAGTGAAGCAGGATCAGTGAAGTCTCCCTGGAGGAATAAAGTACTGTGCAGGATTTTGTTTCCTTTCTTTTCTTGTTTTAAATGGTTGAATTCAGTAACCCTACACCCGTTCCACACTGTTTCACTGTCTCTCTGTGTCACAGAGTGAATACTGTGTCTCATTCTGTCTGGGTTTAATTTTGTTTGAAAATTAAATGAACATGTTAGTTTTCTTATTCTATTGATGAAGTGCTATTTGATTGAAGAACTTTTTTATTGTCTATTTGACAAAAAAATCACCTATCATCTATTTTGCTTTGCACCAGGGATTTTTTTTTTTTTTTTTGCTCAGTTACCAGCGCATTTGTTTAAAAAAAAAAATCAGTATTGCTATCCATACCTTAATGGACAATTGGATCCCAAGCATCAGTATAACTGATTGGACCCCTCCCAAACAGCAGCGTGCCTGATTGGATCGCTCCTTCTTCCGCCATAAGCCCTATGAAGTAGGGCTGCATTTGTATCTATAGCCTTCACAAGTCTCCCTAAAATTTCTCACGTCTTTGAGGGCGTGTCTGATGGTCCAAGACGACTTGTGAGTGCGTGTGATCGTTCTCTGGGAGTAGACCACGAAGAGCTCTGCAGTTACAATACAGCCGGCCTTCTGCTTTGTTCAAATGGAAAATTTCACAAAGGCTTTCATTCTCCGCACACCCGGTTTCCTTTGACAAAGAGGAAGTGACCCTGAGACAGCAAAGTCTGCAGCCACGCCATCCATTTTAGGCTCCTGTTTCCCCTTAACGTTAATTGCTTAAAAGCACTGCCCCTAAATATTACTTTTGAATCCATTTCACTTTCCGCTTGCACTATGGAACATTCGGTGAAGCAGACCAGATTCAGTCTAGCCACATTGGGCCTCATTCACAAAATTTTTTCTTAAATTATTCTTTAGTTTTTAAAAATGTTCCCACGAAAAAAAACAACATGATATTCATGACACGTGCACACCTATGTTTTTGTGCGTATCGAAGGTGTATGAGATGAAGAATGCTGGCTGTTCGTAAATTTTATGCGCAATCCTGTTCATGTCATTTGCATGCCATGAACAAATACAGATAAGAAAAAATGATGAATGCCAAAATGTTCTTGGAAACGTTCTTACAGTTTACGATCCAATAGTATGCTCGTATGCATGTTTACTGAATGAGGCCCATTGTGCTTTGTCTTTGGCTTTGTAAGGAAGTCCTACTTTTGTAGTCCTACACAGATGCTTTGCATGCTGCATAAATATGAAGTTTCAATCTGAGTAACCCGTGGCATAACAGGTCATGTGCTTAGGGCCCAGTGGCCACGAGGACCTCCAGCTTTGTCCCCGTCTGTTCAGGTCTGAATGGCAGCATGATTCCACTCACCCTGGGTAATGAGACGCCATTTGACCAGCTGTTACACACTACTGTCTGGTGGCTTCCCTCAAACACAAGATAATTCACAACACTGATGACCACTGAATACCACCACAGAGTCTTAATGGTATACTTATAGTCATTACTCCAGTCATTATTCAATATCAGTCACATAAAGATGTCCGTTTGAGAGTCTGGGTCTCACTGTTTCATTTCAACAGTGTGGCCCTGTGTGCTGAATAAGCCAGTGCAGACAGCACAAGGGAAGATCGGAGCGAATCACAGATGTGGAGGCCAGTGGACACACTGGGCATGCTCACCTCAGGAAATGAAAAGCCAGGGCAGCTTCCTTTAAAGCCCTGAGACGGTCTCATCTCCTGCCAGTGGCTTAATGAAAAGGAAGCAATCTGTCTCTCTTTCCCATTCATGCAACCCATGCAATGTGCACTTGTAGACCAATCGTTTCTAGGGCTCGGTGGTTTTGTGTAATTAACGAATATCGGAAGTATTTTAACAGGAAAACAAATCGTGTTTATTTTCCCCAAATATTGAATGACCATATTTTTTAATACAGCACCTGCTAATGCACGCATAAGCAGTGTTAAAATGTCTATGCTTTGGTTCCAATTACATAACATGTGAGATTGCATGTGCAAAAGAAAAAGAAAAGAAATGTGGTGGGGGAGGAGGAGGATGGGGATCTAATTTCCAGGATTATTACAGCTGCCATACTGTGCTCCCTCCTCACCTGTACCGATATTGTAAAAACCAGCTCTGTAAATGAATCCCAGAAGTCCTGAGTCACTTTAGATTAAATCAGCTGCTGAATGAATACTGAATGCTAGCACTGTAAGAGCTTCAGCTCAGGTTGATGGCCTCTGCAAGCAGGCAAAGAAGACTAACCGTGCGTCAGATATTCTGGGAGGGTCTGGCCAGTCACAGGCCACGGGTTCTCCTGCTTTTTTCCGCTCACAGTCCCTGCTTGGCATGGGTCGAGTACTTTATAGGTGATGCGAAGATCAGGGAGCGGGTGGAGGCTCAGCATGTGTCACTTGAGAAGATGACCTCTGAAGTCTTTTACCTGCTCGTTTAAAAAAAAAAAAAGATTTTATGTTTATTGGCCTGTGCCATTGCTGTTCTAACATTCTTAAACCAGACTGGTACTGCACACATTACAGCTTTTTCAAATTGTTAGTCATGATGAATTCACAACAAAATATAATGAACATAGATAAAATATTTCAGAAAAATGCAAAGAAAGTCTGTTTTTTTTTTTTTTTTTAAAGTCTGTAATTAGAAAACTAGCAGTATGTATTAGACCATCAGTGTGGATCAACCCATGGGTAATAGTGAAAGACATGTATGGTGTCCTTATGAGGACATCCTTCATGATTAGAGCTGAAACACAGAGTTGTAAGTTTTTGATGGTTCCTGGCAGCTCAGATTCCGACACAGTAGTGTTCAGTGTTAAATCAACTGTAACACAGTACATATGGCCCTTATTGGAGTCATATGTACTCTGTTGGAGATTAATTAACACTGGACATTTTACTGTGTAATATCTTGAATCATTAACGATAAGGCTCTTCGTCAGAGCTCAGGCAATCATCTGCCTGCTGCTGTCCTGAACTCCCTCCCGGGTTTCTGGTTCTCAGCCTCGTCAGGTTGCCGTGGTCATAGGCCATGCATGAACCTGCACACGTCAGCACAGCTACAGGTCTGAGACATATATCTGGCCTTTGCAGATGGCGTGCAGGAGAAGCCGAGGGGGAATGCCTGTTGAATAACCTCGCTTACGGAAATGAAGAGAGGGCCCAGGTGAGACATTCCTGCTGCTTTCCCAAGTGAGTGTTTGTGTGCCTTCACAAGGGGGGTGGGGGGGTGGTCTGGGGGAGTTAACTGTACTGCTCTTCTCAGCTAAAAACACCCAGCTGGAGCTGAACTTGGCCTTCATGCCACCTTGGCTGTGTACATGGGACCTATTGAACACGCAAGTTCATGTGCCCTGCAGATCGAACCAGCTTTCCCTCTCAAAAATGGCACACCCTGCAGTCAAGGTAACTAAGGACAAGAAACTTGGGCCGCTTCATGTAAACTTAAGATTTGCTGTTTTTTTTGCTGAAAATCCGATTTTACGGAAATTCCCGCTAATGCACAGCAGCTGAGACAGAGAAAACATCCCAAAGAGGCTTTACAATTTTGTTTATTGTTCAGATGTATGTTACAAAATAACTGGTATGCATAAAAAACATTTTTTGTACGGTAAAACTAGGGCAGATGTTTACAGACAAGCACTAATTGTTAAAAAAGCAAAATAAAATAAAAAACTAACAAAAAAACAAACAAAGAACAAAACATCCTCACGTCAGTGTGCAAAGTTTATACAGACAGAAACACTGGCCACTTCAGGTCATGTTTCCTGATAAATTATTTAAATATCTTTTATCTACATGGACAATAACCTCTTACAAAAAGCATAAGACAAACTGAACAATAATTTATCCATTACAAAAGCACTGGACACACATAGGACAAAAATATTTTTATAAAAATTATCCCAATCCAGTTTATATACTGTTAGGAGATTTCTCTACTACAAAACATATGTCAATATATTTACAGCTTTAAAATAGAGGATCTGCTAAAAAAAAGTGATAAAACTAAAAATTTACCAATTTCTATTCTGCTGCTATATCGAAATGAGTACTTTCTTTGTTTTGTTTGTTTCAAATTATACAAAAATAATGAGGTAATATTTGTACATCAAAAGTATTTCTTTTTTAAATTTTCTTATTACAAAATGGTATTCTCCTAACACATATGAACATACACACATGCATACTGTTCTGAAGACATGCTGTTTTTGTAGCACTTGGCCCAGTTTTGGAAGACGGTGATAGAACAAAGTACTCAATTATTGCCAGTTTTCATTATTCTCAGTGGGGAATCTTTTTTTATACAGGAAAGGGAAAGAGAAAAACTCTTCTAGTGTTGTCTCTATCAACAGACGACAAAGGCAATAAATACACTTATTTACAATCTCTCAAACTGTCACTCTAGTCTTCTCTAGACAAATGAGACACCTGTTACACCCCCTCATTCCCCTTCTCAACGTAGACAAATAAACAAAGTAATAAATTATTATTTTTTAAAAACATTGTTTTCTCTTCTTCCAGCTTCTTTACACAAGGGCTGAATTATTCCATGCTGTTCCAGACACTCCAAGCTATCTTACACCAGGACAGTTTTTGAAGAGGTAGGACATATTGATATGAAATTCGGCATTAAATTAAATTGCAATGGGTAAGTACAGTGAGACGTTCTGTTTTTTTTTTTCTCTGAGGGCTGGAAGAGAGAACCGTCGAGTTTTGCACATTAACCTTATTACATGTTATAAAGGACAATCAACCGCACATATAGATACACTTTTAACCATACCTTCCACGCATTGCTTGTAGGTTCTTACTTTGTCAACTCCTGTGGCTGATTATCTGGATATCTCATATCACCCTGAGAATTCAGTGTTCACTGAGCTCAGCAACACTGCCAAAGCCACACTGGTCTAAAACAAGGCCTTGTTTGAGGCTTCACAATGCCCATTTTCAACTAAATACACTGGGTTAAATTTCTAGCTCCTATTTTACTTTCCCAAGGGTGATCTTGGATGAACTTCTCTGGAAGTGAGTACATCAAGTGGAGCTCAGTAAAATGCTAATGGATTTTTAAACTACACACTGTTTTAATAAAAAGTTCTCTTTTTTACGAATGAAAGGTAGCAACCTCAACACACAAACACACATGCAGCCACGCACAATAGACACACGTCTCCATAGTAAATACACCATGATATGTCCATTAACAATCACTTTCCAACGGTGTGAAACATTGCTCTGAAATCAAAGAGAAAAGCATTCTTCATCCTTGAAGTAAATTATTGAAGAGTCATTATTTTAAATTGGTTCTGAATTTGAGTTCACAGCAGATTTGATGAAGAAGATAGTCAGTCTTTCCTTAGTACCTCCAGTAAGGCAGATTATCTTAAGGCTTTTGAAGTGCAGAGGGTTTTGCTGGGAGACCATCCCATGCAGAGGTCGATCTATCACTTGAGCAAAGCAAAAGCAAATCCTCTTTTATCTGGGGTTAATGGCGAACCTTATCTTGAACTGTCAGCCAACTGGTTTCTGTCTGGAAACGACATGAATTTACCTGGAAGCTGATCGCACCCTGTTCCACTGATGTGCACGTCAGAGGGAAGAGAGGAACAGAGCTAGAGTCCCTGGGATTTTTAAAATACATACTCATATTAATACAGAAATGTGCTTTCTTCAAAGAGCTTCTCATTTGTGCAGTTATACATCTGTAAAAACAGAGATGTAGAAAACCATCAGTGGTGCTGCATTTCATGAACTCAATGTGACATAGATGATTATTTCCATGCAAACACAGATAACCCAGCCCGAGTGAGCCTCACCTCTGCATTCATATTTGAGGTCTGAGAAGTACACCATCTCCTGGGAAAAGACGAAGAGGCCTAGCCTTCCACCCGCGTACGTCTTGTCATAGATGCTTCCGGAATCCGCCATGATCTTTTTGCCCTCGTACATTACCACTCTGAGAAGGAGGAATGCGAGAAATGATTTGCGTGATCATTCATTGCGTCACGTGATGGTTGGTGTCCCTGATTGGGAGGATGTAGCAAGTAGCATGTGAATTGGGATTGTTAACCGACGATTTATGTAGCCATGCCTACCTGATGTGTCCGGTCCTGGGCCTGTGAATCAGGTGCCACCTGTAGGCAGTGAAGTCCTTCCAGCCCACGTTCTTGGGGTCGTGCCACAGTGTGCGAACCTGAGGAGGAATGAGAGAGAACCCCATCAGTCTCCACCCTGTTCTCTGACTCGCCAGAGGCATCGTGTCCTGTTGCTTTTAGGAGATGGTGCGGTACCTGTCCTGGGGTGTTGCCGGTGTGCCAAAGCGCATTCCTCAGGTGCTCCCCAGGGCCTGTGGTTGAGTTGACCACCTTGATGGACAGCCCAGAGTATCCCTGGGCCCGGGTGGGTGTGTTGGACCAGTACGTCTGAGTGATCTGCTTCCACATCACCACATAAAAACGAGCACTGGACTGGTACCCGAATACAAAGCCTGCATAGTCATCGTCTCGGTCCGTGTTTATGAAGAACGTTCCACTGAAGTCTACCGAATTGAACTCATCAAAACCTGCAGCGAGAGAAAGGGATGGGGATAGAGGGATGGAGAAAGGGTTAGAGCTCATCCTTCACCAGGATCCGCTGGATTTATCAGATATGCTCTTGAGTAACTGGCATCACTGTTGGTAAGGTGGTCAGTCTTACCAACAGCGATGCCAGGGTCACAGTTGACGGTCTGCACCAGCTCTTTGCCCTGGTGCCGTACCACCCAGTTGGGGTCGATCTGGGATGTGCCCTTGGGGTCGAGCGGCACCATCTGGAACTTGCGGAAGTCCGTCTCGCTGATGTCAAAGTTCTCAGGGCACACATCGTAGATGTCGGGAACGTTGTCCTGGTCAAAGTCGTCCTTGCAAGCATCACCACGCCCATCACCTGTTATACAAAAAAGACACAATTTTACATGCATATATTGCAGGAGTGCAATTCTAAACCTTCTTGAAGGTCACTGCATAGATGCATTCTCTCTTGCACTCACCATCAGAGTCCAGCTGGTCTGGGTTGAAGGCCAGCCTGCAGTTGTCTTTGTCGTCAGGGATTCCATCGTTGTCATCGTCGTGGTCACAGGCGTCTCCCTTGCCGTCCTTGTCATGGTCGGCTTGGTTGGCATTAGGGATGTAAGGGCAGTTGTCCAAGTTGTTCTGGTGGCCGTCCTCATCGATGTCCTGGTTACTGTCACACTTGTCTCCCACACGATCAGAGTCAGAGTCCAGCTGTGGACGGGAAAGATTTAAGTGTGATTAGGATCAGTACTAGCATTGGTCACATTCAGCTCTGTAAGCCACCAAGGCACACCTCTACAGTTAGGCACTTCCACACAGAGTAAATCCAACAGAACCCAGAACATCAAATGTGCATATAGCCTGAGAAGGTTTGGCACACACAAATGTGCATGTACAGTCAAGCCCACGCAGATAGATACACACGCACACACACACACACACACACACCCACAGTGACTTCAAGGGAAGTAGGGGCTTGATTCCATAATATGCGGTGAGATCCACAGGGACTCCACAGTGTTCTGGTAGGGCCAGCATGAGCCAACAAGCAGTTTCATACCTCATTAACTACGAATGCATTAAACCCTCATTTCATGACCCAGAGTTCATTGAATGCCAGAATTTGCCAGTAAGGTATTTATGCAGTATTTACTTTTCTGAACACGCCACCCTGATATGGTGCGATTTGGCTTCAACACCCCTCAGCTGGGCAAGGAATTTTTGTACTGGCAGAGGGTGTGAGGTAAGCTGAGGGCTTCCATCATGGACAGTAGAACAAAGGAACCGGTTAACTATTTTACAGATCCATTCTAGAACAGCAGAGGGACTCATTTCCATATGAGAACCACCCATGTTCCTACAAGCATGCCCACAAATCACAGTGAATATGGGGTATGTACCTGGTCAGGATTGTGCTCAAGGGGGCAGTTGTCACACTGGTCCCCAACACCATCCAGATCTGTGTCTCTTTGGTCCACATTGTAGACATAGGGGCAATTATCTTTCTCGTTCAGAATGCCTATAAATCAAAGACGGAGGCTTAATTAGCATATAGTCCTCGTGCTAACAGTGATAGCACTAAAGGTACCTGGCTTTACATCAGTTTCAAAGCCCTGCTCTGAGTAACTGGACCGCTGAGTTATACATTAGCATTTTTAGTCCAGCCAGCAAAGAATTAATTTCAGTTCAGCCGCCATTTGGAACTTGAAACATACCAAAGAGGGCATGCAAAGGATTTCCTCTGAATAGCCACTTGCACTAATAACCTTGTGACTGGGTTTAATACATTACAAAAGCTTAAGGGTATTACATGAAGTGGTCAACTTGTAATTGGGTATTTCAATTATTTTTTAATTAAACTTGATATTTCCCATTCTATGCTATCCGCTCTAGTGCATTTATCTAGTCACACTTTAAATCTCTTCAGTTTATCAAAGCAAGCACACTTCTGGCTGAGAGTATAAATTCTACTGTGCTTTCTCTGGTCCATTTCCGTTGTTTATTACTGATTAATGCTTATTTATTCAGCAAATAATTAAGAGCTAGGAGCATCTCACCATCTCCATCGATGTCCACGGCACAAGCGTCGCCTTCGCCATTGTGATCGGTGTCGGTCTGGTCAGGGTTGCTGTTATACGGGCAATTGTCACAGCGATCGCCAACGTCGTCGCGGTCATAGTCGTACTGTCTGGGGTTGAAGATGAACTGGCAGTTGTCCTGTTCCAAAGAAAACACAGTTTAGAGCTCGGAGCACAGTACGCCAGTGTCCACTCCCTTAATGCTGCCCTTACTTGGAATGAGATCTTAATTTCAGGCATCTAAGCTTGTAATTTACTCTGCAATGTGGGGCTATTTATGGGGAGGTCAAAGCGGGCTTTATTTTTAGGGCTGGTACCGAACTAAGTAAAGTTAAATTCAGTGAGTTATACAGTGTGTTGCTAGGGTTATACCTCTGTGCTGGAATTTGAGGTTTGGCTAAGAGGAAGTTACTGTTTGCTTGCGGTGCATATTTTTTTTCCCCTCTCTGCCAGCTGAATAAAGAGCGGAGTTACTGTAGGGGCTGTGAGCTGTCCGCTTGGCTCCATGCCTAAATAGAGACTAGCGTTCATTTGTTCCCATTGCCTAGTTTTACAGTAGGTGAAAGGTTTAGTGCTGGATTCGACAGGCTTAAATCTTTCTTCAATGCCAGGGCCCGGCTCCCATGTTGGCTCACCCTGTCGTCGGGGATTCCGTCGTTGTCATCGTCGTCATCGCAGGCATCACCGATCCCGTCCTTGTCGTAGTCTTCCTGGCCGGAGTTGGGCAGGTTGGGGCAGTTGTCCTGCGGAGCCAAGAGAGTTGCTTGCTTAGTCTCTCAGCACAAAGCATGGGAGAAAAACAGCTTGCAAACAGGCTAGGCTGCGCGGTTGCCAATGCTGACCTTCTTGCAATGGTAGGTGGCGTTCTCCACGCACACCAGATCGGCGTTGGGCCAGCCGTCCAGGTCGGTGTCCTCGCCGCAGATGTGCCCGTTCCCGGCGTAGCCTGGTTTGCACTCACACCGGAACATGGGGTCTGCAAAGTGGCCCAGGTAGTTGCAGCGGGCGTTCTTGTTGCAGTCGTGACTTCCATCCACGCACGGGTTCCGCGGTGTGCAGACCTGCAGAGGTGCACACACCGAGGATTATTATATAAATTACATATTTATTAGACACGCTATTGTGTCTCCTGGATAAATAAACGTACAGGTGGGTAAATAGATAATAGTCACTTGCCTGCTTATTGGCAGTGGCCTCCTCAACCCCCTTGCCGAAGGGTTGGGGTCCAGAGTAACGTGGGGGGCAGGGCAGGCAGTTGTATCCAGGATCTGTGTTTTCGCATCGGTGGACCCCGTTAAATATGAAGCACGCATCTGGAACCTCTTTACACTGAGAGAGGGAAATAGAAGGGAATAGAAGTGTTATGGACAAGTAGAAGCCTTTCATTCAAGGCTCGACACCAAGAAGCGTACCACAGGGCAGAAGAGCAGGAAGTGGGCTTTAGCTACCTCATCAATGTCCTTGCACTTGATGCCATTGCCCTTGTAGCCCGTAGGACAGGCTCCGCACTTCCAGGACCCATTGGGGAAGCTGGTGCACTTGGCTCCAGGGAAGCAGGGGTTAGACAGACAGCCATCTGGGGGCGGAGACCATCGACATGAGCATGCGACTGTACTGGAAAGCAGCACAGAGCAAAGGAGAGCCACTCATTTCAATGGAAGACTCACCAACAGGACAATCCTTCTTGTTGCACAGCTGGGTGGCTTTGGCATTGCCCACGCAGTCTTTGCCGCCGTATTTGGGAGGGGGGTCATTACAGAGCCGCTTGCGAGCCTGCACCCCACCCCCGCAGGTGACAGTACAGGTGTCCCACGGAGACCAGGGTCCCCAGTTGCCGTTGACTACAGGGACAGAAGCGAGACACCCAGCCCTGTTAGCTTATTGTGTTTTACTGTATAGTGAGATCTTGCAATTATAACAGGATGATGTGTGCTTATCGTGTTTTATGAGGACTGTTCCTTTTGATAAGGCACAACAGACTCACTGGGGCAGGGCGATTTTTGGCACTTCTCGGTTTGTCGGCCTTCGCCCTGGCAGTTCTTTCCGCCCATCTGGGGCGTGGGCGAGTTGCAGAGGCGGATCCTGGTGATGACGCCAGCGCCGCAGGTGACCGAGCAGGAGGACCAGGGAGACCAGTGGCTCCACCCACCATCCTGTTTGACTGGGAGACAAAAAGGAGACCATGTGTCACAGAGGGAGAAACTGTATGGCGGAAAGTAAAGTTCACGGTCACGGTTCACGGTCGCGTGACTCACAGCGCTTGTCACATTCCTGCAGGTAGCAGTCGCGCGTCTGCACAGACGTCCCCTCGCAGTTGTTGTTGATGCGGTCGCAGGATCGACCGCGCTGTTGGACACCTCGACCGCAGGTCACGGAGCAGGGGGTCCACTCAGACCACGGGGACCAGCCGTCCTCCGCGTAGTCGCTCACTGGGAGTGGAGACAATGGGACAGCTATTCCACTAATCCACGGCCCACACCTAATCTCCTCACTTATGCCCAGATTATACTAAATAGCCCCTTCCAGACAAGATTACACAAAACAGTCCACTCCAGACTAGATGCCACAGACCACTCTAAGACATATTAAATAACACTGGTCCCTCCAGGCCAGATTGCCCAAGAAAGATGACTCCTGAATGGTTCACACAGACCACGCAAAATCAGCTTGCACAAGCCAGATCACACCAGCCCAATAAAAAAGAAAGAAAAAAATAAAGCACTAGCAGAAGGTCCAGGAGCAAAAGTCTGTCACATAAAGACACTCTTTGAATCCCCAAGTGAAAATTAATTCCCAAACAGTGGCCAGATGATGGCAAACTTCAAGTGGCATGCACTGCCTCGCATGTGGCTTTCCATGTTTATTTAAGGTTGGATGAATCAAAGCTCCTGCAGCTCGAAATGTGGAAAATGTTCAGACTCCAGGAGAGAAGGTGTTTGTTTAACAGCAGACCAATTTTCCACCCTACATTACCCAATTTGCCCAATTATAGATACTGTAGATTCCTCTATGTGATGTACAAAGCTGCTATGTCTAAACACTATAGTCCCATTCATTCACTGCAATGTTATGGATACATCCTCTCCAGAATCAGTCCAGTAATTTTTTTCACGCTTTTTGTGGGTTTCTGCTTAATTTGGAATTTGACATTTAACGCGTTCCGCTCGGTGCTAAATGAGCAGGTGGCAGTCTTAAACCCTTGGCAGGTCACTTATTCCTGCATACATTAGAATTTGGAAAGCAGCCCGACTGGACTCTGATTCTCTCTGGTTTTCATTTCTTGATGAAACCTGGCACTGGGCCTGATGCCCCCCCCCCCCCACCCCCACCCTCCGGAACCGACAGAGCTGCACTCACAGGCTCCGCATCGCGGGCAGCACTCGCCGTCGGTCACGGTGGCGTTGGCACAGGGGATCAGAGGGCAGGAGATCTTGCGACACACGGTGGCGGAGTTCTGCGGACGGGAACAGAGGGGTCAGCCAACAGCGGGGAGCCAATAACACGGGCAGGCCAAGTCATCCATCATCAGCTGTCACTTATTATCTTAGGGAAAAAACATGCAAAAATGGGTGAGCTTTGGTAATGCAGGGGAAGGAGGATGTGCTGGGGTCTCTTCCATAGAACGGTGGAGTGGTTTAACCCTGCATTTCACAGAACTGCACTCCACTACACAGGAGTCCTCCATGCACCACTAAGATGGCCACCCGAGAATTACAGCAAAAGATGTCTAACATAACTTGTACATTCCGTTACCTGCTGTAAAACCTTTTTTTCAGTCTAACCTATGACTTAATATAATACAATAGATCTATTATATAATTATACACATATCATTTCTAATAAATATAATGCAAATAATACAATCAAATGAAATAATATCTATTTTGACATATTGTTGTGTAATTATTATGTGACTAACAATGGGATATAGAGGCATTTTATATTGAGCTGCTTTAGGAAGAGGGGAGACTCAAGCTGAATGTGTTTCAATGCTGCCATTCAGACTTAATTAGAGGCAAGGTGCTTTGGACAGTAAAGACGATCTTTTTACACACAGAAGCGCTCAATCTCCGAAAATAAAGGAGCTCATCCCGAGTAAATTACAGCGCCCACCGCAGGATCACTGCCGTGCCAATTATCGGCCAGATTACAAAGGCAGAGCCCCCGGGTGTGATGAGCGTCTGTCTGCGAGCGCTCAAATTGCAGCTTACCTGGCATGTGCACTCGGTGCAGTCGTCCACCGTCCACTCGTCCTTGTTCTGGTGTACGATGCCGTTGTGCAGGCACACGCCAGTGCGGATTCCGATCTGGTCCCTGATCAGGTTGTTGTCTTCAGTCTGGGGAGGAGACAGAAAGCAAAGGGGACGCAAACACTATGAGCCTGCAGGCGAGTCCTTCAGTGTGCTCTTTTGGCTTTGGGGAGCTGTACCGCGCCGTGTGACGTTCGGGTTAAAAATAGAGACGATAATAAGGAATCTGGGAAAGGCATTAGCTATAACTGGAGGATAAACATAATTACATCCAAACAGGAGGGGAAATAAACATCCAGATAATTGGATCAGAGGGCAATGGTGCGGAATGCCTGCTTTCGGGAGGGGGAACTGTTATCGGGACATGTTGCTCACTTGTTTGTCGGCTGAGCCTTCTCATTTTGTCTGCCCTGGGTGCGGTAGAGGAAGGACACAGACAGGGGGAGGGGGTTGGGGGTGGGGTGGCTGGTTAGCACTCCTTACCACTTTTCGGAGCTCGTTGGACAGCTGTTTCACGATCACGCCAAGCCCCTTGAGTTCCTTAAACATACTGGCCAGATCTTCGCAGGTAAACCCGCAAACCGTCATCAGATCTGCAGAGGAAGAATGCACAAGGGTTGGATACAAACTTCTTTATCGGCCTTAGGTCTACTTGATCTCCTGGGCATGAACTGACAGCTGCTCTTTACCTTTGGTTTTATGACCAATGTAATCAGTCCTGATGGCTGGGCTGGACCCATTGACTGGGATATCCAAGATGATGGTATCTGTCAAAGTGGCTGGAGGGGAAGCACAGACATTTCAATATATTCAGCAGCTACCCAGTGTTGTCCATATATCCTGTTTGTTTTGCAGGCGAGCCTCTGAACCAATCCCTGAGTCATAGAGTACAGTAGCATATTACTTATTTTAATAATTCAGGAGGGTCTGAGCAATATTCTGCAAAAATTGTAACAAAATGTTTCCATCAAATCACAAAAGCACAACACCCGTACTGACACAGCGTGCATCAGCCGTTTCAACGTGCATCAAATTACTGCTGTTGTTATTTCTGTAAACTGCGTTCACGGGAAGAAGTGGATAGCGACAGGAGTCTCGCAAGGCGTATAGATTTACTGCTGGCAACACCAGCTTTGAAGGGTTCAGGCGCATCGCAAAATGACAGAAATAATGACTTATGTAATTAAATCATTAGCAGAAACTGACACAGTTATAAAATGGGATATTGGCAAATCGACACTTACAGCTTTGGCATCCTTTGTTCCGTAAAATCGCGTCCAAAGTAGTTCCAAAAACAAAGCGCACATTTTGAAGTACCCCCTGTAAAAATAAAATACCATTTAGTTTACAGTCTAAGCAAGATTTTAACACTTACATATGGAGGACTCGGTACAAATGTAGCCTACATTAATAACAGTAGCACTTGCAATGTTCCGCGCAAGGTACGGGTGCCATAAAAAAACATGCAACACGATATTTTGAGTAGTTAAAATGTATTTAATCAGACATATTACTGGAAAATAGCTATTTATCCACTGCCTTCTGCGTTACTCTCATTCAGTTTTTCGATAAATAAAAAGTAGAGCCACATACCATAAATCTGTCTTTGACCGCTCCCTTGCCAATCCGCAGACGTGCAGTGCCCGGAACCTCCTGGGTCAAGATTCTGTTGATGGGCAGGTCCATCTCGGCTGTGTTTATTTCTTCACATCCCACGTACAGCTGAGCTCGTTCCTCCTGCACGAACAGCGTGATGTTCTTCCAGTGCCCGGTTGCTAAGTCCGCTTCCTCGATGGATACCACCTGTTGCTTATTCTCTGTGGAGTATACCACGTCCAGAGTGTTCGCCTTGCCGTTTGATACTATTTCGAATATGGGTCCGGACCCGTCCTGCTTCTCAATAGTCAAGATACTGCCTCTGGTCCGCTTGAACTGCTTGAAGTTGGCCAAGAGAAGAAATCCGCGCTCTGAATGGATGGAATCAATGAGGTCCCTGAAGGGGGTCTCGGGGACTGGGGGAATAAGGTCCGGGTTCAGGATTTTGTAAGCGGGACTGTACGGGTCTTCTCCTTTCACCAGACTCACGCCATGGCTCTTCTTATTAACTTGCACTAGCTCAAATAGGTCGTACACACTGTTGTCGTCTCGGCTCTCTGTGGACAAAAATGTACTTAGTAACTGATTTGATGACACAAGTGGTTTATTTTGGCCAGACATTTAGCCATGCCATTGAGTAAATGTAGTGTGAGTGATTATACGCTACTGTTATATTGCTATGCTATATTTCAGGCATATTCTATGAATAAAGTTGTATAGCACACCAATGTACAGAAAGACAATATAGCATTTAACTGCGTTCATGCCAAAAAAATAAGGTCCTATTTGTTTTTAGCATCGCATTTTCACCTGCCACCCTGGCTCCATCGGCGTGCCACAGCATCAACAGCAAAAATATCCCCGTCAACTTCATTCCGATAGTTTTTTTTAATTCTGTGAAATAATACAAAATGAACAAAATAATAAAAAGTTAACAGAGCACCATAGGGAAATCATACATTCCCACTTTAACGCATTGTTCTTCATGTATCAAATATTCCACTTAGATATTAAAATTAAAACCATACCTTAAAATTAATGCACGCACCTACCTTTTATTACCGTATAATTTTAATATACGCAGCTATCGGAAATAATAAATCCAAACGTAAATGGGGACTCAATATCCTCAGGATTCAAAATTCTCTGCTTTAAATCTGTCAATAAAAATCCAAGATTCGTTTCCTTTACTATTGAAGTAATATGGGAGAACCCCCTGTGCACGATCTTTTTGAGGCGCCGAAGTCTGAGTATAAGGGCTAAGGATAACGTGCCATTTAAGTAGTTTCATGACATTCCTTAGGACGCGTTTCCTCCAATCAGAGGGCCGAGGGGAAAAGGGACGATCTTATCCCCTTACCTCACAGCATGGAGAGCATCGTCTGAGACATGCTTATGGGAGGGGAACAAAAAAATCGACACATTCCAGAGCTGAAATTCCATTAACAGATTCATATTTTTTGAGATATTTGCTACTAAAAGTACATAATCGACTTCCAATGTGCTGAATTTTTTCAGCTTTGAGAAATATTAGCTATGAAGAAAAAAAATATTCTCATGAAGTTAGTCTAGTCCTAAATAAATTATATAATAGATATTAAGATAATATCAGGTAAAACATTTCGGCCAGATATTGTTACAGACAACAAACGGATTTACATTATTATAAGGCATGTGTCACGCATAGTATTCATTATGAGTATGTAAATATTTACCAAAGAAAAAAATCCCATAAAAGTTCCTTTTGAAAAGGATGCTTGGCTTGACTCTGTTGCAATTCATAGGAAGTCCACCAGGGGCCGTGTGAGTTCATACTATTCAGGAATGTCTGAAAACTCGCTGTACACTCAGGTAACTTTGGCATTATCAGATTTTAAGGATTTTTAATTGAATTTATCATAACAACAGCAATGTTTTTTTCTGAATACACACATTGCTTTTCCCCATTAGAATATGGGCAAATCATGTTCTTGTTCAGTTTGGTATTGCACGCATGTGTAAACACTATCAAACAAATATGTTCAGAATGAACGAAACTTCCATCTTTCCATGCCTTTCAGCCAAATTTGTCATCATAGCTCATACTATACTCATTTTGTGGCTGCTTTATCAACAATAAAAAATGACAGCGTTATTGGAGCATTATTTTCAGTCTCTCCCTCATATTAATTCACAGTTTATAACCAGTAGGCCTAATTATTCGGCATTCTGCGGCTCAACCACTTTCAGAAGATCGTTTTTCTGTGAATACATACTCAGACCCATGCGTCTGCATTTTTCGTCTGTCCAGGGGGGCTGAAACAACATTCCAGCACCTGGCATTGAACTGCAGAGCCCTAAAACATAGTGTTTTACCAGAAGAGACTTTAGGCAGAAAAGTACAGAGTGAAAGCCCCAAGAGAGTATTTCAATGGGAGTCTGTGAGTTTAATCTCTCTGCCAAGGCAACATGTCACTGTCTTACTGTAGTACCAGCTGGGAGACCATGGGGGCAAGCCCATGTGGGCAGAACCATGGGCCTATTCAGACCTGGGTCAAATACGTATTTGTTTTGGATTCAAATACTTTTACTGATCTTTTCTGGTGTATTAGAACCAATGAAATACTCTCAAAAAGTGCAAAAGTGGTCTTCTGGTCAAATTGGCAGTCTCAATCACACCAGGCAAGATCAATAGAGCACAGAAATGTATTTGAATCCAAAACAAATATGTATTTTCCCCAGGTCTGGCCCTATGGTAGCAAAATGAAGTGCACATGAAGGTGGTGACCTGCACGTGAGGTATTGTGATCCTTCCCCATCTTTGTAATTGATACTGTTGCAATGCACTTTAGGGTTGTCCGCTCTCTTTTTGAAAGGGCATTTTCAAATCAAGGCATCCAGATTCTAGGTGTGCGGTTTTCATTGCCATTGATTTGCCTTAATGAATTGGCATTCAGCTGAATGCCTTGGTTTCAAAGCAAACCACCCTCCTGGATACCGAGAACACTCGATTGCCCCTTCAGACTAAACTATAAAACAAAACAAATGGCAATTCTTAAATTACAATTTCAAAGTCAGCTGTGTGTGTAGATTTCAGTATTGACTTTAACGTATTCATTTTGCTTTTCAATGCAAATTTATCATCAACATTGTCATCATAAGTATGTCATCAACATTGATTGACTGTATACACTGTATATATATGCTGACCAATTGTATGCTTTTTACAAGATCAATTGCATCTACAGTATGTATTGGGAATGCATGGCTCTGTGATAGGGGTGAAGGTTTACAATGGGTCCACTGAGGCCATCATCCACCTCACAATCTCTAGGAGGTCCAAGAGCAGGATACTGAGGTATTTAAGATTCAACTCACAAAAAAACACCTTAAATGTTTCTCCAGTGTGTGGCTAAAGTAATGTTCTCAGTCATTCATCAAGTAAAATATGAAAAATATGAGCATGCAAGGTTTTTTTATCGGTTATATATGTCTTTCTGAAAATATTCGTTCTCATTCAGAAATTCATGTTGTGTTTAGGCAGCTCCAGCAGAGTCTGAAGAAGCAGTGATTGCTTTTACAGGCATGAAGACCGTGTACCTCACTCAGATCACATATCTCAAGCAAAACGTTTTGAAAAATCTAATTCTGTCTGTGTTAGAGGAGGATGAGGGCAGCAAGTGCATATCCATTATGATATGAAGGGCATTGGTTTACTGTGTACAATGTTGTGCCTGGTTATTGGCTGACAGCGTACTGTGTCCTATTGTTGGGTGGCAGTGTTGCGGTGATGCACTTTGCAATTGGTTGGCAGCAGACTGTGGGGTTCCCTGCTGTTAACAAACAGCTAAAATGCTAACACAGAGGATGTACCTAACCGCGCTCAGACATTTATTGATGAACTTGGCAGAAAAGTTGGTTTGTTACTGAAAATAAATACAAGGAATCCCAGAGTTCATCACTGTTTAATACATGAATAACATCAAAAACTATGTGTGTGTGTGTGTGTTTGAGCGAGAGGGAGCGAGAGAGTGAGAGAGTGAGAGGGAAAGAGAGAGGAAGTGATAGAAAGAGGTATAGAGACAGGGAGTGAGAAAGGAAATGAGAAAGAGATAGTATTTGTGTGTGTGTGTGTGTGTGTGGGAGAGAGAGAGAGAGAGAGAGAGATCACACTCTAATGACCACCACACAAGAGCAAAACTAAAACAATGAGAATCTGGATTGCATCCAGGTACTTCATGAAGGGTGCACCATTAATCAGACAGAATCTACCCTAGGCCTACTGAAATAACTGGGACTGAATCCTGGAACCCCTCTGTAAAGGATGGGCTGTCTATGGGGTGTGCATTGATTTATCAGGACCGTAGAGGCAATTGTCTGGTGGTTCCTGCCCCTGTCCACACACTTGTCCACATCTGTCACTCATCTGAGTGTTCTAGGGCCGCATGCTTGCTGTGTGCGTCAGCACCGAGAGTTATCAATCCCCCATGTTTACCTCATTATCCTGCCAGGCATGCTTACCCTCTCTAATGACAACCATCCCATTCCTCTACGCAACACATCCTCAAGCCAAACCGTGATCATTGCCCACCCTGTTTATAATGAAGGCAATTCGTGCAGTAAATTAGCGTAGTTTGCTTCGTAAAGTTCTGCGCTTTAGGCATTAAGGGGCCTGCACTTTATTATTCATAACATGATCTTTCAGAGCACAAAATTCTAAACTAAATAGTTTAAATTGCACCGCCATTTTATACACAGTAAAATGTTCAGTGTTAAATCAAACCATATGTACTTTGTTAGAGTTGAATTAACACTGTGCATCTTACTGTGATGATATATCTGTTATTTTAACCGTGACATATTCACAGATGGTGTTCTTTAGAATCATCTTCTGAGCTAGTTTTCTCTCTGCTTTTATCCTGCACCAATTGCAACCATGTAGACGTGCATGTGATTATCTGTTTCAGTTTATCTCTATGGACCACTTCCATACAGAACAGTAAGTTCCTTCTCTACTACTCTCACCTGGGATTCCTACGCTTTTAAACAAATCTAACCCTTATTTTTATTTTTCTTGCTGTTTGGATTGCTGAGTTGTTTCTGTTGACCCCTCCCATCACTGCAGCCTCCTCCATCAATGACAGGAGAGAGCTGAACTGGGGAGCTATGAAGGCAAGGATTGCTCTTCTTCTGAAGCAAGTGCAGGCACAAGACTGATTGGAGGATTTGCACAAATCATGTGCACTGAGGCTGGCAATTATCTGTCGACACTAGACAAGCAAAATTAAACACTAAAATCCATATTACGAAAAATATTTTATTTTTGATGACTGTAAATAATATCTATATCTATTATTGTTGATTGTCATACACCTTTGAAGTTTGCATATTCGATTGAACAGCGTCAGTGTTCAATCGAATAATCAGTGCTAGAGAAAAGCCCGCTGTGTGACTGTCATAATCACACTCCTAAGAAGGCTAACTAGCCAACCTGACTTTAAATAGTTTTATTTAGAAATGGTATATTTTGAAATATATGTAGTATATGTGAAATTATTAATATAAAGGTGAAATTATCCTTTCATCTCTCTGAAAATCAATTTATGGGAGTTTCACCTAGTTACCACTTTTTTTGTTTGCAAAAGGTAGAGACATTATTGGTTTTTCACATTTTTAGGTTTGGCACCACATTTGATTAATTTTATTTCAACACACCCAATTCATTTATGTTATTTATTTATTTTGTTCATTTGACTGGGACAGATTCAAAATGATGTACAGTGTATGTTAGTTTCTTCCATTGCCTTAAGATTGACTTATATGAAGGAAAAGAAATAAAATATGAAATATAGTTAGTTAAAAGGCAGACAGAATATTGAACATCACTCAACCAACTATTCAGACTGACACGTTTGGCCCTGCGCGACTTCAATATCTCCAAAACTAGTAAATCAAGGAAATTGAACAACCAAGAATTTTAGTCACTAAAACAAGCCAAGCCTGCCTTTGAAGTTTGTATAAATTGAATTGAATTTGGTTATCATCCCCAAGAACCATCCGCACACAGTAACAAGAAAAGTACCCTAGCAGCAAACTTAAAAAAACACATTAAACAATGTCACTGTAATAGACAAATAGAAGGATGTTCAGACACACTTATAGATTCTTATACTTACAGACGGATATTCTTATAAACTCATTGAAGGAGATTCCCAGAAAATGCATACAAAGGCAACCAAAGCAAATTTAGATTTAGGTAAGAGACAGAGATAAGGCATACTGTATATCCCGAAGCCTGAAGTGATGACGAAGGCCAAATAGCTATTCTGAGAAGCGGTAAAGAGCCCAGTGCCAGGTGCAGAGAGCAGTGGTGTGGAACACACCTTCCACAATGGGAAGACTGAGCCTGTGTGCAGCTGTTTGAATATGAATATGCCCCGTTTCAAAAGACTCAACGCACTGAGGAATGTCACTGCATCACCATCATACTGCTGAGACGTCATTTGTTCTCAGAAAGAGATTAGATCTGCTTCAAAGCTGTAAGCACTCAGAGAGCCAAAGGGATGGGCCTGGACAATGCTAGATTAGATATCAATCCCACCACTTCGTCCTATGACTCTAGTTTATGTGAGTAGACACTATACGGAACTGAAATTATTTTACATGTCAGTGTTTTAGTAAACTGTCTAATCCAGAGCAATTTATACAATTTATTTAGTTATTTTTATACAATCAGTTATAACAGCTGAGTATTTGACAGGAACACAGAGTCATTGCTGGGAACTTAACCCACAAGCGTTGCATTACATGCCCACTTCCTTAACCATTATACTGCGGTATAGATTTGACAAATTTACAAATTTGATATGTTAGAGAGGGCAGACAAATTTTTACCAAGTATTTGTTCATAAAACTTCATATATACTTTCATATAGATTGTGACAGTTATGAATAAGTGGTTTTGAAGCCCAAACCATCACTTTGCTTAGACTTTGGGTCATCCTCCAGCCACAGTGTGCAGAACAGCTTCAGGCCATATCCCACACTAGCCCACCACTCTACTATCCCCTACAGGGCGAAAAGTGATTCTCTTCAATTTCACAGCAGTATTCAATATAGCTGCTCTGTCTAGTGCCAGTGCTGGTCTCTGCTCTATTCTAATCCACAAGAAGTGCACTAAGATTATGGTTACACACTTTCCGGGAGTCATTTGTTATTGTTGCAAATGGAGTGTAAATGGTATGTAAGATTTTATTGACTTGATTAGGTGTTTTATTTTTGTAGCATACACTTGGGTTATATCTATGAGTAGGTAGTGTAAGTGCACCCACCACCTTTGCTAAGCCAGGGAGGTCTAGCATTGTGGAACAACTATTGACCAAAAATATATAGCAAAAATAGAACATTTAAAACAAAATAGAAGTCTATTCAATGAATGAGCTTAGCATCTTAAAAACACACTCTAGAGAGCACAAGGGATAGCAATATGACATTGTGGATCAGTAAATGACACACAGATAAATACCCTGTAGGTTCACTTCTATACCACTACGGCACAGAATGGTTCATAAAAATCTCACCAAACTGGCATGCCTCACAACACTCACTGCAAGGGAGACCACTAATGTTGTGTTTCAGAAGCACATTCAGGAAAAGAGATATGAATGATCATACAAAGACACAGATGTTAAAAATAAATATTGAATAAAGAATAAAACAATCTGAACATTCATTAATATTCCACACTTTTCAGAGTAACGAGACGAGAAACAAGTGATTACATTATCTTACAAAAATGGGAAACTTTCATTTTTGTTCTTTATTCATTCTTATTTTCTACTATATATATCATTTCTCTTTGCTGAAGTGAAGACAGCTTAAACCTTAATACATTCATTTTGGCATAGTAATAAGAGCTAACTATTTAACTGAAGTGATCAATGGGTGTACGATCTGCCAATTCCTGAGGAAACAGAACAAATCAAACTTTATGGAGTTTCCAGATCTGTTACCACAGCATAAAGGTCCTTTTCCAGACACTTTCTTCTATTTATGAGATACTTGCCTGGAGGGGAATCCATTGTAGGTGAATTCTTAACAGTCAGTGAATGGGAACTCAGAAAGAGTCTGCAAGGACCGTGGTGGCATACGGTCCACACAACGACAGTCACCAGGAGCGGTTTTCAGGAGCGCAGTGATCACATGCAGTCCACAACCGCAGATAAACTATCTTCGCAAGCAATACAGAGAAGTTTCAAGACATACGGATTGGGAAGCTGGGCAAGAAACTTAAAAGTTGTGAAATAATGGGTCTTCCAGAAAATAGTAAATGATGTCAGCTCCCAAAGGACAGAAGTTGTTCAGCAGCTTCCTGCCCTAGTTACGCTGCCATCTAATGCCGTGAGTTGACTCATAAAATTTATACGTATTTCACTGGTGTGCTCATATCACCCAGAAGATTCTCTGATATGATGTCACAGGATTGCTTTGTGAATGGCCAAACTTGTTCAAGTTCAATCTGGGTAAAATAGCTGGCAGAGAAAGGCTTACAAGTTCTGAAACCATTTCCACCCACCACCATGATGCTCATGTATGCATTATTCACAAAATGACAAACTGTGAAATATTAACTGTGAAATAACACATCCCTCCCCTATATATGATGGCATGAGAAAGCCATAATTGCCATCCATACAAGCACACGATCTGATGTCAATTTTAAGCCGGATGAAAATGAGGCATTTCCATACATCTGTGCATCTGTTTTGGGATCATAGCACCTAGCTATATTCAGAATAACTGTATAGTTTGCTGGCTGCTATTTTTTGATCTTCTGTGGATTTGAGAACTCATACTATTAACCATTCCCTGATCCCTCATTTATTGAAAATGGTTTGTGAAACAAATAGTTAAACAAGGAGAAAACCACGAGAACAGATCATACCCACTCTGGCTTTTGATCAGTTTTGGCTTTCTGTTTTATAGATGAACATGTTTTAATCGCTCTTAAACAGATCCATTTAATGAATATTAGATCTTGCTCTAAAACAATGTCAGAAATTCAACAAGTATGACAACATAAGCAATGTTTGCCACTTTCATAATTATTATTATTATTATTTGAATGAATTAATTTTGCAGGAACATTGTGCCGAAATGTCACATACTCAATGGTGCACTGCGGCAAATTGGCAAATTGGTATTTAAAAACAGACACTGGGTAAAGAGTTGAATCGCTTCATTTTGCAACATCTGCTGATGTGCTGCCAATAAGCGCTTTGCACCAGTGTCAGTGTCTGCAAGGCTAAGGATATTGACTTTTCTGATGGCATCCCAATTATTACTTTCCATCTACGATTTGGGAATCATGGGAATTCATTTCTCAGCCATATTTTATCAGGCTTTGGGCTGGAGAAATATACCAAAATGGAGTCTTTGACTGCTTGGAATGACTAAATACTGCTGTGGTCGTTTTCTAATGAAACTTAGCATCATTGTTCCCCACATACGCTTCCAGTTTGTTTCAATGGAAAAGCTTTGTCATTCTAGTTCCGTCATGAGGCATCAAGTTTTGAGCCATGCTGGTTTTAAAGGCTTTGTTCCTCTGAATTGTGTCTGACAAACTCCTCAAACCTGTTCCTTTGCTTGTCTACATGCTCCCTGATCCGTACATATCCATCCCCACTGTCAGAGCCAAGGTCTATAATTCCCATGACATCATCACTATCTGCTGATGCAGATGTTCTGGTATAAGTTCCATTTAAGGATTTATTCATTAGTCCTGTGGAAGCATACCGCCTGCTTCACTAAGTGCAGTCTTTTTTGCCCTTTAGCTCTCTGCAGTCTGTGAGCTTCCCACTGTCCTTGGACTGTGCCAACGTTTCTTGCGTGGGTTTTCCCAGGGACCCCAAAATCAAATATGCACTATCTTTGATATATAGCTTTTGTCTCTATTTCCCACAGTGCAAGGATTTTTTGTCCAACTTCAGTAATCCTGTGAGAGAGGAGGTGAAAGAGTGGGAATAATATATTGGGAATAAACCCTTACAGCCCATCTTTGGGCACTCTTCCTCTCACTAACATTCTGATGCTACAGTTACAGTTCTGATGCTACATGCACCTCAAGCAGAAGCCATAAACATTTCTGCGTAATACTTGTATGTATTTCAGAGCCACCATGGACTGAACACTCTGGAATGATCTCCTTTCTGATCCACTTCGGAAGGTGCTTCAGAGTTCTGAGCGTGATCCGTGATTGTTGAGGTGACCCTGGTGTCTGGGGGTGAGGAGGCTTCCTCTGAAAACCTAGTTCTCCAGCTTTCATTTCTACCCCCAATGCATTTATATAAGTTGTCCACCTGCCGCACTATATGAATGATACAAGTCGCCATGGTGATGGTGCTTTGGAACAGGAGCTGGACTCCAGTGGACACTGCTGTATTACCCTACAGCCAGGAACAACTCTATTATACTCTTTCCACTGAATATCCAGCATAATTGATTATTAATATACTCATTGTGCCAACTTGCCATGAGTGATACAAAAAACTTCACTGGACTGCACTCCACTTCACTGTGATACATGTGCCTCAAAATAGGAACATCTGATAGTGCTGTTCCATCTTTCCAGTTACAACACACTTACATGTAGCCTATCAATACAAATGGCCAAGTGGAAGAGAAATTGTGCTTGGACTGGAAGCAGGGTGTAACAGTTTGTGAAAAATTAGCAGATCCTTTGAATGTGATAGTGGAATGATCCATGACCCCTGGATACCAAATCTGATATTTTATATATTCATTCTCTCTTTTCCCCGCTTCAGGAAACTCCCCAAAGTGGTAGCCATAAGATCGGTTAAGCACCCTCCTCCAGATGCAGTTGGTTCAGCTTCAGTTTCCCTACTATTCGCTGCTTGACAGTAACACCTGTTGGCCTTCAAACTCGTCCCTCATCATGAGTCGTCCTTGCTCGGCTTCAGTTACATATTATCCATGACATTTATGCAGTGCCATTTTTTCTGTTTATTATACATGTATTATGCAAGCACCCTTTTTCCAATTAACCGGTGCCAGCCAGCAGCAGATGGCCTCTCTTTGAGCCAGGTTCTGCTCAAAGTTTCTTCCTATTTCTAGCCAGTGCGTTTTTCCTTGCCACTCTTGCCCTAGGTGTGCTCTTGGGGCTTCAGGATCGGAATGACGATGCCAATTATAAAAAGCACTATACAAATAAAATGGAATATTAGAAGTCAATGACATCATGCTTATTCCAAGGTATTTGGGTGTCTGAGATGCAAGCACTCTCATGGTATTAACGTTAACAGAGAGTTCTGGGGAAGATGATGACTTGGCCAGAAGACAGAACAGCTCAGTTTTCTCAAGGCTGACTTTTAGATGCTAGTTACTCAACCATATTGAGATCTAATTAAATCATATACTGATGCAGATGTGCTGTGATTGTCAGAGGTAGGCAACTAGAGAATGAGTTTGCTATCATCCTGGCAAAGGGCACACGAATAATGTGCCATTTGTAGCAAGGGGCAGGGCATTTATTTGAATACTGGGGGTGGGTTGAGAAAGGTAGAGGATGTAGTTTACAAGGATTATCGGAGTCCATTTTGAAAATTGATATGTAAAATGACTATATTTATGTTTTCTGTCACAAGGATGAAATTTTCCTATCAGCTATGAACTATAACAAATTGCAATTTAATATAGAGCAATCTTTACTCAGTTAAGTTGGACTGCTCAAACACACATGTGTGGACTGATGTTTAGTTTAAATCATTAATAAAACTTAGATATTTCTTCATTGTTTGTAATGTGGCCATTGGTCCACAGGTAGCCTAGGCTAATGCTAGCAATCTGAGGTGTGTACGTTCCAGTGGGCAAGCAACATCACATGAAAGCATATCAGCAGTTCAGCAGGCCGCTTGCGCAGCAGGAATCCCTCTGACGTCGTCCTCTCCGCGGACATGTACCGCCGTATTGTTCGCCAGCGCATGCCCCGCGGCTGCGGGACGCAAAGATGCAGAAACCCCGGGGCCCCCCGTACATGCGAGTGATGCGTGTCCCGGGGTAATGCGTCCATTCACAGCCAGCACTGAACAAACAGGGGGGTCTGTGGTGGGTCAATGGAGTCAGTGGAGTGAGCGCCCACATTAATTCCACATTAATTACACGGGGGATCGTGGAGGGGTGGTGCTGTGTGCAGGATCATCAATGTCAAGTGGGACAAAAGGAGAATGATACAGAGACATCCAGCAATACACAGGAGCTGATGAAGTAACCCCCCCTCCCCAATGACTAATTTGCAAGTATATAAAAGGCTTTCTCTTTTCAGAGGTGAAAACATTTGTTCAGGCGTAATCTTGTCATTTATATTTACATTATAATGTGAGCTTTTAATGAGAGTGTTTGTGTTTAAAAAAAGCTAAATTTCCACCTGTAATGACCCGTTTTAAAAAATCTAAATGCATAAAAGGAAAAAAAGATTATTCACATATCAATTTTGCAGATGTTTTGGCTACGCTCATGAATAAAAGCAAGCCCAAGTTTTATCACTGCATAAACAATGAACTCATCCAGTTGTTTATGACAAGATAAAAAGTAATGCTAATGCTTTGAAATGTTTACAACACTGATTGGATCCAGGATTTGATTTCTCGAAGTAGGAATTTTTTGCTAAAGCACAGTAAATGTGACAGTGTTCATAATTTATATTGTTTGCAGAAATGTTTGTTTATAACATTGAATAAAAGTGCTGTAGAATTTCAATTTGGCAGAGAAGCATACTCAAGACCCAGATAGAACAAGCAAATTCTTGGGGCTGCACGGCAAAGCACTAGACATTGTGATGTGCAAGGTCATAAATAAGGGAGTAAATTGATCTGCCAGTATGCATTCCCACGGATTAAAAAGAAGATAAGTACTATCGAAACGTTTGCCCATTCTCATAGATGACTTTAACACAATCAAATCTAGAGACACAGAAAACTGATTACATCACTACAACCTGTTACTAATCAAAATGGCCTGGAATATGTCATAATGTTGACCTTTGATGTGGTACCCTCCTGTAACTTCCAACAATTGCATCAACATTCCATTAGTGCATGAATATGTCATCTGTTCAAATAACTCATCTTTCGATATTGTTCAAAACAATTACGTGAGTGTTCCTTCTGTGCTTATTACAGAGGATTATAAACATTAAAATGATCCACAATTCTAGATTCATTTTAAATTTGCTTTAAAGCATGACATGTTAGAAACACAAAGTAAAAAGACCATGAAAACACCAGCCATGCACATCTATGAACATTTCTTTGCTTGCAAGGGAAATTCAGTTGTTTGTCTTTAACATTTGTGTTTGAGGACATCTTAATATGTATTGTCACAAGTCTTCAAATTCGCTTGCCGGAAATTTCTGCCAGTGCTCGGGAGTTTCCTCGCTGGTGCGGTTTAAGAGGTTTCAAAGGAAACAGGCCTGATTTATCAGCGGTCAGAAGCTGCTGGCACATTCGATGTAGGGGTTTTCTTGGTTGTTAAGGCACAAGCATCTCTAACCTTTCCCGGCTTTTGCTCCTGGAAACAAATTAACAGACTCTGCCAGACCTTGAGAACAGCACTAATTAATGAGAGTGAGTTTTATGACTGTAATCATGCTACAAAGCACACTGCATTCCCTTTCCCCCGCCAGTCTGTCTTATCCACCCAAGGAGGGAGGGAGGGCGTGCAGTCTTACCAGAGGGTCACAATGCACTCTGGTACATGTGAGAGGAAGTTAGTTCTGGGCCTTTGTGCTTATTACAAGATCTAAGGGATGCAGTTATCCATGGACTTTAGATGGCTTACGTCCTGAGCATTATCCTACTTCCTGAGTGTTATCCCTTTATACCGTTGGTTACAGTAAGCACCATGCTAACAATTTAAACCTGCAATCTTCAGTTCAGGCTTTGTCGAGAGCAGGGATTGAAATTCTCAGAGGTCAAGTGAGCAGGCCGTGTATTCAAGGAAAAATTCGACTGCAAATAACAAAGGCTGTTTTCAGAAAGGAACGCTGGAATAACAGCACACTTTCAAAAAATATTTTTTTTTGCCGTGAATAGTAGGGTGTGTTTTCGAAGAGAGGTGGCAGCTGCTGTTCACAGTGATCTCACTCACAGATTGATCGGAATGGACGGCCAGGAATGACCTCTGTCAGTGAAGAGGACAACGTATGCTTCAGGAGTGAGGCTGTTTGTTGTGACTGTGGCTGTTAGTAAGAGTTGCCAGCATGTGCTCACTCTAATTGATGGTCATGCGTTTGTGTGGCCAAAACCTAGAGTAGCTTATAATAATAATTCTGTTTGCTAACTTGCTTGTGTAAACAGAGAAGAAGCTAAAAGAGAGACTATTATTACAGCAAGAGACATCACCACACCACCCAGGCTGGAAAGGTCCCAATGTTATGCTGGTCTAGAGTTCATCTGCTGATTGATGTAGTCTGGTTGGGCCTGGACACTTCAGTGACAGGAAAGCCATAAAGACCAAACATCAAACCCACACAAGCACTTTCTGTTGGCAGACATACTGTAGATATTATCATTTATTTTATGTCCTACACAAGCTCGATTTTCAGTCCAGTAAAATGTGGGGCACAGTATAACAATTAAAATAGTGGCTAATGAGACAGATTTGGGGGAACCCATGGGAGAGCCTGGGAACATTTTTGGCTGAGGAATGCACTCAGGACCACACGGGGCCTATGCCATCTCCAAGTCCAACATGGCCATTCAGGGAACAGGCCAGTGGGGGCCCTGTCAAGACGTTTGGAGAGCACTCAAAGATAAGGACTGGCTACTGGTCGCAGCCCTCTGGAAAATCACTTGCAATGCTGGCCCAGAATGACTGCTTTTCTTCACCTTGCTGAAAGCTCCAGGGGGTCTTTGGGAGAATGTCGTATTTCAGTAGCTGGGAGACTGAGATATGCATCGACTGATCTGGGCCCTTCTAATGGGTAAAACAGAAGTGAATTCAGTTGGACAGAATCAGACGTACAAGCTCTTTGTACCTCTTTTGTTTAGCAAAAAACACATAAAGAAAAAAGAAAAACACAAAATAGAACTAAGGTAATAGTCAACACATTGTTTCATGTCAGAACTTGCTATGGTTCTGGTATAGTCACTTTAGTTAGTCAATCATGCAGTTAGTTTCAGTTAGTTTTAAACAGAACATAACCTGGTTCTCCCATAATGGCATTCAGTATCACAGACAATATATCAAATCATTTACAGCCATTTTATAATGCTTTCTCAGAACTCTTTCCATCTACTCTAGAGGATTTAAACAGGTAACCGTTACTTAAAAGTAAGAATGTTACACTATTATATATATATATAAGGATGGTGTTCTAGTTGCTTTTGCTCACACACATTCTTGTTGAGATACAATAAATTAATTGCACTGTGGGTTACCAAGGACATTAGCACCAACACAACCTCAACAGAGCATTTCAGGCTTTGTTGGCACATCACTGGAATTTAGCAGAAAGTCAGTGTTGAATTCAGAGTAACATGCCATGACTGCTTGCTGGAAAGGGAGTGGTTCAACCTGTGGCTCTTGGGCTAGGATATGTCCTGCAAATAACAAGAAAAGTTTTTTATGATTTAATGTATGGGTAAACCAAACTCTGCGTGCATAGTCCCCTTTTGGAAGTTATTTTTTCTTGTGCTGACATTTACCCTTTGCTTATTTCCAGTGTATTTATAGTTTTTGCCTGTCTCTGTATTTTAGACTGATGTGACCCATACTTTTCTTTCTCTAAATATCTCCATTTTATCAGTGGGTAATTTTTTAACTTTTTTTATGTGGCATGTCAACAGATGATGTGGAACTTTAAATGGGCATGAGAAAGCATCCTTTTCAATTAACCAGTTTTAAAGATGTTTTAAGGATAAGACAAATAAGTTCAGTGCTGCATAACTGTCCTTTCTGAATTTTATTGTCTTTGCAAATGAGCAGCATTTTACACATTTAATTATTCAAATGTAATTCAATCATGGAATATAGAAATTCATAAATTAGGCCTATAAATTCCTATCAATAGTGGTGCACTACATGGCCAAAAGTCTGTGGACACCTGACATCCAACATCTCATCCAAAATTATGGGCATTAATATGGAGTTTTATTCTCATTTGCTGCTATAACAACCTCCACCCTTCTGGCAAGGCTTTATTCTAGATTGTGGAGAATTGCAGCCGAGATTTGCTTCCATTCAGCCTGAAGAGCAAGTCAGGCACTGATTGGGCGATTAGGACGGGCTCGCCATTGGCTTTCCAATTGATCCCAAATTGGAATGGAGTTGAGGTCAGGTCTCTTTGCAGGCCAGTCACATTCTTCTACACCAATCTCCACAAAACTATTACTGTATGGAACCCGCTGTGTGCCCGGGGGCATTGTCTTGCTGAAACAGGAAAGGACCTTCCCCAAACTGGTGCCACAAAGTTGGAATCACAGAATTGCCTAGAATGTCACTGCATAAAGATTTACCTTCACTGGAACTCAGGGTCCTAGCCCAAACCATGAAAAAATTGCCGCAGACCAAGGGGTGCCCAGATACAGTACTTTCGGTCATATAGTGTACTTGGCAAACTTCCTGTATGTGATGTCCAGGCCCAGAGACAAAAATACATGTGAGACGAGAACTGTCTGGCGAATTCATCATGAGGAACCATCTGAGACCTTTCGGAATGCTAGAGGATACTATTGTTGTACATACAATAACAGCCTTTGGCTTCAGAAAGCTCCTGTTTTGTACATAATGTGTTCCTTCCACAGGCTGTTTATTTTCATGGCCAAAAGTTCCCGTCATTACAATGCCAGGGTGTGAGGGTGGGCACAGGATGCAGAAGGATTCCAGAAGATTCACCTCAAGTATTTGAGTTTTATTTTTCAGTTTAAGGTGCGTGAGAATGAGTCACTTATAAAACCACAGGTCTTATGGTCCAGAAATGAAACTAAGTGGGCAGGAACAGGAGGTAATACCTGGACCTAAGAATAGAGGAACACAAGCCGATATGCAGGTACCCTGAGTTCACATGAGATATATGAAAGCTAGAAATCTCTTTCTCTAAAATACAATTTACCTTTATTATTCTTCTCTTTCCATGGAAATACAAAACACAAGTAACTATACACATGCGTGTCTAGTTTCCTAGATTCAGCTTAAAGGAGGTAAGAACATTTGCATCAGTAAATCTGTTGGTCATTCAACTGAGATTTTCCTTTCATTATACTTTTTTGGCAGGGCTAGTGGCTTTCTAGGCACAGATGTGGCAAGGTATACATTCTTTTCAGTTTCTTTAAATGCTATTTCAGTTTTAGTGTATATTTCCATGTAAAGCCATTTATGGGGGTTTGTAGTCTTAAGCAATAAATCCACTTCAAGGAACTCCAATGCAGTTGTACTCACTTTAGCATGCTATGCTTTGGCTGTACAGCCCTCATCAGGATTCCATATTCATTCAGGAACCCCAGCAGGCATCTGAGCAGGACCTCACCGGACCTCACAATTATCAGGAAAGGCTGGTCTCCCTTCCAGCCATGTCAAGGAGCTCGCATGCTCAGGTGACTTCTGTGTGGCTCCACAGATCTCTGCACGCCACCTGGCTATTGTTCATTCTGAGTAGAAGTGCCAGGATATAGTCTGATGGCCTTTTGCTGACAAGGACATTGAGAACCTCTGCTTCTACTCCCTCTTCAACCTCTTGACTGGCCGATTCACCCCCTGGGAGCACATGGAGCTTGATGCATGTGGCAGACTTCATTGTTTTCTAGCCTGCCAGCACATTCTGGTGATGACTTATGACCTTCACTCAAAGTGGCTGGAGTTTAATCTCAGTCTGATCAGTAACTTCGCAGGGCGTCATCCTGGTGTGTGATTTTTCTTACTGGGGCCTGAGAAAGTCATCATGATGGACAACAAGCCCCAGTTCAAGTTTTTAGAGTTGTCTTTGTTCTAGTCAAGTTATATGTGTAGTTTTATTTTGTAAGGCTGTTCTAAATCCATTTATTTCAAATTTGACTACTAATTTGCTGCTGAGTATTTAAAAATGGCAATTGGTTTTCTTGGGGTCACAGAAAGTTTGCATTTGACCAGTCAGCAATGTACAGGGCAACTAGATCCACCCAGCATTTCTTGATACTTTTTGTTGGTGCCTCTCTGAAAGGGTAGCAAAGTTTTGTTCAGAGAACTACTTATGGTATGCTTCCGCTGGAAATGGAAACACATCCAGAACCTGTGATCACAGATTCACAGCATGGTACTGTACAGTACAGCACGGCAGTGGAATAGAGGTTAATGGGTTGTGGGGGGATCACCTGAACCAGACCCTGAAGAACTGCGCCAGAGCACATCTTGGGTGATCTTTTCATTGTCTACTGTATTGCCAAGCAACACAGCATTCGACCACTGTAGTACCATCCATGTGCCTGATGCTGGGTTGAAAACTTCTCCTGGACAAGTGCCAACCCCTGCAAACGGTGTGCATGCTCCAGTCACCTTGCATCAGCACCATTCAAAACAGTGCTTCAGCAGGTAACAAAGGGTCAAGACTTACCTAACATGGCTGTCTCCAATTAGGTCAGGACCAACCATCCTCACCACAAGAACAGGGTGTGCTCTTTCTGAGTCAATACAGACCAGGTGCCAGGTTGGGCCAGCCACTTTCCACTTCCCTGATGTCTCCCCCTGACATGCCACCCAGGCCTGTGTCTCTGTTTGGAGCCAGTGCCCTCTATCATGGACATCAGTACTCCAACAAAATGGCTGGAACTCCAGAGACAGATACAAACACTGGTTCAGACATCTGAGTCTTGGATGTTTCAGGTGCACAATTTTCATATTTATACTGTTTGTCATTTGGACATGAAGTAGTCTAATATTAAAGTCCCTCTAGATATGAGTTCTGTGAAATTAATAACAAAAAAATAAATGGATGTAAATACAGATCTCAAAATAATTCAGGAAATAACACATTACACATGGTGGAAAGATTTGCCATAGGTGAGGGGAGTGTGGGGTGAAGTGCCAAATGTCTGATCTATTTCTTCACATATTTTGAAGATGGTGTGTGTTTTTATAAGTATCCAAAAGGAGAAAGATAAATAAACTGTGATGTTGTTCACATTTTGTTGAATGTCGCGCACATGGTGAGTTTTCATTCATGCATTGTTTTATAAGCGCTAAAGGACAAGGTAGACTCAGCACTGAAAAATATTTATTATTTTAACTTATGTCTGATGTAGTGCAGTGTTTAACATCAGAGGGGTGAGATGTTGGTTGATACGCTATTATAGAAAGGGCTGTGATTTATGTTTCAGTACGGTGGCAACAGGTGGGATTTGGGTGGCGGGTGCAGACACAGGTTGTTGGTGCATGGGTAGGTGGACAGTTGGGGACAGTACAGTCTGGTTGAATGACCGTTGGATAAGTTAAGGGTGTGAGGAGGGCTGATTTGAGCAAATACAGGTCTAGTTTGGAACCAGTGTGGGATTATGGTGTGCGGGTGCAGGAAACAAGGTCTGTTTGGATGGCGTGGGGAGTTTGAGGGATGTGAAGGTTGTCAGGTATGGGTCGTGGGGTGTGGGTGTGTGAGCCTATCCCAGCCTGCACTGCCTCTGCTTTCTCCAGAAATGGAGTAAAAGAAGGGAAAACAAACACTCACACAGCTCCAGATGCTTTTCCCATCCATGGGGGGACACCCCCCCCCCAACTCATCCATCTGCTAAAATCCTTTCTTTTATTTTCTGCGGTTTATTTTTTTTAAGAGATCAGTTTTATTGAAAAAAAACATACGTGTAATGCACTAAAAATATGAACATTTGGAAAATGTTTTCTAGGTTCAGATGTGATGACAAACGCAATCTCAATTTGTGAAGAGCAGAGCCCTCTATGGGAAGAATAAGGACAAGTAAAGAGGAAGTGAAAACAAAGACGCTCTCTCGCTTGTTGCTGCACATATGCTGATGAGATTCTCAATTAAGCAGAACACAATAACCTATTTCAGAGCTGAAATTGCGTGGGATTCTCAGTTTCGCATTTAACTCATGATATAGGAGCGGGAGGCTTGACAAATCACAGTGGGTGGAGCTTTCCTGTGGCACTAGTGTTCAACCAATCGCAATCTTTGCCAAGAAAATTAATTTGATTATTTTATTTAAGCCTATAAACAGGACAAAATAATTCAGATATAAAGGCCATTAAGATTTACTTTATAGCCTTATGGAATTATGTGAGGCTGGGGGTTCAATACCAAAATGCAGGAAATTAAATAGCCTTTTTAAAAGGAGTTAAGTGACTGTTTTAGACACTGTGAAAAAAGTGATAGCCATCATAACAATTAGGAAATCCAGACCGAGCCAGGCCGAACCTGGTCTTTGCATCAGTGTCCCATGGCACTCGTGCTAAAACACATCCACCGTAAATCTAAGAAACATTCATACTTCCTTGGGTATCCTGTCAGACACAATGCAAATCATTCCCTTTCTAAAAGTGATATTCCAGAGAGCGGGATGCATTGTTTTCAGCCATTCTGGCTCTGGATCCATCAACGCGAATGGCCCTCACCGGTCCATCAGCTGGCCTGCGACACGGCCAATGCGACCGGCTTTCCCTCGCTGGTGGGACACGGCCTGGAAAAACGCGTAAGACGAATGTGCGCCATCTGTCGGGACACTGTTTATTAGAGCGAGGCTGTCTCCCCCTCCTGGTGTCGCTAGTTGTGGTTTATGATAACTCGATGCGTACGACTGCGCGGCCCAGTGTGTGTCATCCTCTGCCACCCTGGCCTCTGGGTTCTGAATGAAAACACATGAACAGGAAAATAACTGATTTCACTCCATCTCTATGTCATTCCGAACTGATGTCAGCTGCATATTTACTCAGTGAATTCATCGTAATCAATCCAAGTGTTAATATTCAAACCTTTCTCTTTTTTTTTTGTTTAAAAATTCCCTTCAAACAAATGGGGCTTATTGTTTTCGGTTATGTATTTATTTGTTCTCTGGAACTTTTCAAGAGATTTTCCTTGTAATCTTACACAACCCTATACATTCCTAGATAACCCTGCCATGGGCCTCATTTGAAATATCAGATCATAGACCCTTTATGATAAAAATATAACCTTTTACAATGTAAATGTAAAGATGAAATACAAATCACAATTCCCTGTATATTACAGCACTATATCTAGCTCTTGGCCAGTGCGTATGGACATTGTTTACCTGCTTGTTTACACAGTAAACTGGTGCTTCCTAAGGCCACGACATCATAAAAATCTGCTACTATGGCAACCAACAACAATCCCTGCAAACAGCAATATTTCAAACAAGCCCCAGCATAAATTTCACACTTTAAGGAGATAACTTTATGCAGATGCAGATGTGAAGTTTATTATCTCTAAGGGCTGGAATTCTGTTTATAGCACGCTCAGGGGGATGTGTAATGCAGTTCAGTTAATTATCTTGTTAGGTCATTGAACCTTGTAGATTTAGCACCATGTGTCCATCAAGGGGGTTCCCCATAGTTTGACCTATTTCACAACCTGCCACTGAAACACACGGTACTGTTTGTAACGGCCTCAGGCGTATAGAATGTCAGTCGTGAATATACAGTAGTTGACGATGTTTGAAGATAGAGAAATACCTCTCTTTTCATATGCTGCCACTTGCAGTTTTAACTTTTGAACTCTTTCATCACTAGCGGGCTGATGTGTATTGGCATGTGTGCTTACTTCAAAGCCGTTTTTTCTCCCAAGCAAAACCTTTATGTGCATTTCCAGCTGTATGTAATCTGCCTCCGCTGTGACTGTAGAGCGACAATCCTCCGTCATAGCTGCGGTGAAATGGTGTGTGAAAAAGTTTTTTTTATTTTTCCTCGAATCTTTTTTGAGGCCTGATTGCACGAAATAATAGCAATAACAGCTGGCTTATTATTCATCTGCATTTAGCATTCAGTTAGAAGTTGACAAACCAACAATCTCCAGACGACAGTGAGATGACGGGGAAACATTTGGCTGGCACATGAGCGTATCCCCCCCTTAGAGAAATGTGTCGATTTTCTTGGGCAAGCATGCGGACGGGCACATAAAATGAAATGGCGGGGAGGAGCGGAGGACCTGATCCTCTGGAGTCGCTCGAGCGTGCTATTTAACAGGGAAGAACAGCAGTTAAGCGCTTCAGCCAGGGTTACTGGAACAAGCCGGAATTTAAGGAATGTTTGCCGCCTCCGTTTGCCCTTGATGAAAGTGACTTTGTTTGCCTCAAACGGAGGGGAGAAATGTTACTCTTCCTTTGAAAAGAGTCACTGGGAATCCCTCTGTCTCAGGATGAGGGTGTGTGTGTGGGGGGATTGGGGTACCCCAGCCTCTTGAGTGAGCTATACCTCTCTCAGCTCACTCAAGAGTAAAGGCAATATCCTTGAGAATAACTCATTCTCAGCAATGAAGATGTTACCATAAAGACAAGCGTAATTAGATTTTATCATAAGGATGCACACATGTCCTTGGAGAGCATGCATCCATTGGATAAATATCTTTTAATTTTTAATAAATTAAAAGAGCTAATTGAGTCTTTAGAGTTTTCCCATACTGCAACTAACCTCAGAATATTATCTTATCCTTTTAGATGAAACACTGTGGACATTTTGGGGTGTTATGTAAGTAAACACGCATGATGAGACAAGTTTGGAGAACCTTTAATAAGATGGAAACAAGATCCGCTGTTCACAGACTGGGTTTTAAAAAAAAAACATATACATAGAGGACATTGTGGTTCCAGAAAGAATGCCAAAATTCAATTTGTGGATGAGACAGGATTGTAGTCTCTGTGGGAGGTAGGCATTTTTGCACCACTGAAGCGAACCACTGGTCTAATGTAATTTTAAACTGCATGAACTTTCCACCGTCAAGCTCATATATAAGGCTCTTCAGAGGCACCTATTTAAAATGATTTTACCAGTCGCCTGTGTCAGCAAGCATTCATATCTGCAATGAAAACCCCCATATGTCCCATGGCAAATATATAAGTAACAAGCACCATGCAACAATGATGTTTCACTGTCTGGGGCATGAAGTGAAACTGACCTTTAACTAATTAAGCAGCACTGTAATGGGACCTAGAGCACAATGTATTTGAACAAAGAGCACATCACTCAGTACAGGCCTAAATGCCAATGGAGATATTCAGTCACTGGATACAGGTCTAAATGCCGATGAGAATGTTCAGTGACTGGATATAGGCCTGAAGGTCAGTGTGAATGATGTTCAATCACTGGGTATAGGCCTAAAGTCCAGTGTAAATAATGCTCAGTCACTGGATACAGGCTTGAAGTCCAATGCAAATGTTTGCTCATTGGATGCAGATCTGAAGGTCAAGGGCAATGTTCAATTGCTGGATAAAGGCATAAGGAATAATGAGAATGTTGGATTGGAGGAGTATCACCCACAATGCTTCATGCTCCACCATTTTACGTAACCATTTTGGATGGGTCTTGGTGGTTTCTAAGAGGGATGGTGAAGGAAGTGTGTTTGTCTCCCAGAACAAAAGGACTGTGTGCCGCAGGACTCCTTTGAGTATCAGTGGCTATTACAAGGAGGTCTCTAAATGCTGTTCATATTTTACACAGCAGTCTTACCAAAGAGATGCATCAGGCTAAGGTCCGTGAGCCAGAAGGGGCATTCCATGGTACATTAATTTGAGAAAGACACTTGTCCAATGCCCCCACATGCCTCACAGTAATTGGTCATCCCTCTTGCACAAGAGCTGGCCACCTGATATGTGACTTGCAGCATGTGCCGTTCATTGGCAGGACCATGTGACTCTCCAAGCAAGCTGATCAGAAGGGCAGCTTTGCCTGCCTCTAATTATGCCCAGACAGGAAACAACAAAGGAAATGGTTGGAATACTTATTCAAATGCTATGTTTATTATTTACGGGAATTATGAACACTCATCTGCTAATCAAATGCAAATGCACCATTGGATGGAAATGATCATGCCTGCCTAACCTTGCACCTGAGTCATAGTGCTTGAAGTTTACACTGTCATGAAGAGGCATGTCTTAATACTGAGTGGGACATCTTGTTAAATGCTCAAGGGTTAAGGGTTCAGAGCAGCAAGTTGTCCAATAATCTGGTATTCAATCCTGATTGGTTTGAATGGTCCAACCAGCAGACCTGCGGGTGGCTGTAGTCACACAGGGCAGGAGCGTATCTGGACTGTTGTTTCACATTAACCTGCTGTAAAGCGTGCAACCGACACGTTGTGTCAGCTTCACCTCAGGATCATCTGCAAGTGCTCAGTCGCTAGTTAAAGACAGGAACTACCCTGCCGAACTGGACCATGAAAGTGAAAACAATGCCTATTATTCCTGGGAATATAGCCATGACACTGCATGGCATTGCCATAAAATCTCCGCTTTGATTAAGCTCAGATCCTGAACCCACATGAAACCCGAACTCATACCCTCCCCATTAACTTTGATTTGAGTCATTAAACCCTAATGGTTTTTCCCCTTGATTTTTCTTTAGTTTCCCTCTAAGATGCTGGCCACGGTTCTGTGTCGGAAACATTAACACAAGCGAGCGTACCGTGCGGCCTCCAACCAAATTGTTTGTTCGGTCAGTGGCAGATGTGTACACTTTGAAAGCTGAAACTGAGGGAACAGAGCGCTGAAGTGGAAAAGCTGATGGAATGTGACGCAAACCAAACGTTACGAGGAAAGCGATTCACCTTTCTCTCCTCTCGTTCTTGTTTACGGTTGATAACAGAACGCAAACGTTTCGGCAAACGCTGTCAGTAGCGGATGTTCTTTATACATCTGTTTGGGAAATTATTGGGCGGTGACATGATTGTACTGGTTTATAGCACTTTAGCGCTCGGCAGACCTTACTGTTCGGGGGTGTGCTGTGGCTCGTCCAGTAAAAGGGTGGAGACCTGACCCAGGGTCAGATGACGAATGCTGAACCAGAAATCTATTGGGAATGCATAGAGGAGTTTGGAGGCTGTCAGAAGGTGAGGGGCACCTCGCAGGCTTGCCCTGTCTGATGACAGCTATGTCTGCCATATCCGTAACTCTTGGCTTAAGTTCAGACTTCCTCCTCCTACATCTCTCTGAGAACCTTCCTCCCCGCCCACCGAAGCCTAAAAAAGGGTGCACTCTTAGAAAATAGGGCTCTGAAAGGGTTCTTTGACTTGTCTTCATAGGGGAATCCTTTTTAGGTCTTTATGGAACCCTCGAGGGTAGTTATGAAAAGTGTGAAAGCTCCCAGATTGACCCATTTCGCCTGACAAAAAACTCCCGAACAAGATAGGCCTCCTCCATGGAGACACAGAGGAGCCTTTTGGATCCCTTTCTTCTGAGAGTGTAATGACTTCTTAGTTCAAAGGTCAGAAAACACAATCTGTCCTTAACAGTGCTGACATGGAGAGAGGTAGGGGATATATATAGAATGCAATAAAAACAGGAAAGAAGGAGAATTTGCACAGATATGTTCATTCTATATGGCGGTACAGACAGACAAGATGGAATTAGGTAATCAAAGGTGGTCAGTGCCTTCACAAAGGAAAAACCCCAGGGGGGCCATGAGCTCCAGAAACACTTCTCAAACAGGCTGCTCAACACTCTGTTTTCGGAAAGCAAGGGGTGTGCGGGCATCATACCGAGCCCCGCTCAAAGAGCCCTCTGTCGGCTGACAGCGGGGGAAGCCAAACATGGTGACGTTGATGAATTAGCGGCGAGCCATGATGCCACAGAGAGATGCTCACCATCTCGAGAGACCCTCTCTTTTCCCACCCCCGGTTATAATGGGGCTCCCCCTCTCTCAGTCTGAACGCTGAGGCGGCAGGGGCGGGCTCCTGTGTCAGCAAAACAGGAGAAAGCGTCACGCAAGGGTGTTTTTACAGCTCCCGGGTCGTACAGTCGGAGCCCCGATCCGGGAGCGGAAGCCTCTCCCGCTGCCCTCTTATCCGGGCTCCGATCCAGGCTGCGCGGGCCAGGCCAGGGAGAGGAGGGGGGCCGAGGAGGGAGGGAGCGCGGAGGTCTGCAGCCGGCAGAGGAGCACGTATAGGGGGAAACTGCACACGTGAGCCGCTGGCTTCAGGAAGAACAGCAACAGTCCTGCCGGCGCAATGAAAATAACCGAACCAGCCAGGAAATAGTACCGCTTATTCCACCCATGCCAAGGCCTTCTCTCTCCCCAGTTCCACTCCTTCGGGAAAATACAGGACACACTTTTTACTGAGATGAAAGAAACTGCAGTATATTATTTTGGATTCATGGAAAATTTCATTTCACTTCTGAATGAAAATGTTATTTTGCACTTTTACCTGGGCGATTGCTGAATGCATGGTCTGCAGTCTGTAATGAGGAGTCCTAACTGGCTACTTGTTTTCCAGATGCTGCCTAGTCAAGCCTTCCTCAGAACTGCCTGTATTCCAGCTTAACTCTTCATAAAAAGATTTAAAAATCCCCTTTACAGTTCCAATCACGTTGAGTCGTGCACACAAATTTACTAAGGCTGCAAATGTAATCACCTCCACTGCTTTTGCTTGATTTTTTATTAACTTGGCTTTCATTGATGTCTCCATGCTTATGTTACTTACCACAGGATGCTGTCTCCTTGGCCCTGTGATTGTGTCTAAGTCTGAACTGATATGAGACACAGAGAGATGAGCATCCCAAGTGGCTCATCAACCTACTGTTTGCAAGGCATGCATGCCAGCGTTTTTTTCTTTTATGATGACATGTTAAAGGAGGCTCAGAGCATATTTGACAGGCTCAGAGAGAAAATTTAGCTCCTGTCAACAAAGGAAAAGCCTCTTTTATCTATTTGCAATGGTAAGTGTATTGGGTGGAATGCACTTGAGTTTATAGGAACTCTTTGAGGCGGTGGAAGCTGACAGGAGTATCCATACATGCTGATAGGTCTATACCTCAGAATTGCTGCTCTTAAGCGCAGTATCTTGCTCATGTATTGGTGTCTCAGTACTCGTGGCATTTGCAGAAATTACAGGGATCAGTTTAGCTTCATGCTAGCAGCCAGTTTTGCTAACTATCTGTTAAAATGAGGCTACCCTGTCAGCTCAAGCCCTCTGTCCTTTGGCAATGCTATGGCCAAATAATGTACCACACCATCATAGCAGGCACTGAATTCAATCTGGGCTGTAGGACTCACCATGTGAATAATCAGCTGGGTTAATCACTACAGAAACTCATATCTGGTCTGTTTATCAAATAGGGGGATCTTTGGTCACTGATTGTGTGTGTATTGAGTGACACTGTGCATCAGGAGGTCTCTGTCCATGGAAATGAGTCCCATAATGATCCCATAGAGAATGAAAGGAGATTAAGAGCCAACAGTGTTTGGATGGTTCTGTGTTGAGGTGCCAAGCCTTGTAATCCCGGATACTGTGGATAATGTGATAATTGGGAGGCCAGAAAGCCAGTGACATGGTAGCCCTGGGAAAATACAGGTGGCGCCGAAACAGTGTCAACAGATACTACCATCAGTACTGAGAAATACCTTGTCTCTCTTCATCAAGGGAAAACCATCAAGAAAAAAAAGAAATCACCAAAGTGTGGATTTAGATACAGCTCAATGCTGTAACCTAAACTTGACACTTCAAAAGCTTAATTGGACATGTTAAACATACCATAACCCCAAACAGTGTCCGGAACGAGGAGCTGTTTTTTACTGGGGCGTTTAAAAAAAAGATTGAGAACGGAGATTAAAATGTCAGTGTGGGATTACAGTGGCTGTGATCACTGTGCTAATCAATGCACATATTTTGGCTGCTTTCAAATGATGGGGAATGTGAACTGAATGTGCCTTTGTGAAAATCCGCGGAGCTGGAGAGTTTACCAACCCGGATCAATCAAGGCAGCACAACTTAAAGCCTGCCGCTTGTGCTGCCCCTTTGATGCAAGATATAAAGCCCAGGTTCTTTGATATGTTTCATTGAAATGTCTTAACTTGTACTTAACTTGGTCACCAGTTCAAAGGCCCTGACTTTATAGCTTGAAGCTCACCAATGAGAGTCAACCAATCACTTATGATGTAGTATAATGTAAAAAAAAGTTTGTTGGTTATGGAAGTGCTTTCCTGTTTACTGTACAGCATGTGACTGTTCTCACATGCCTGGGGTCACGCCTTTTGGGGATCACACTGAAATTTAGTTATACTTCAACTACCTACGACACACTTCTTTCAAAGTTAACTGCTGAGTTCTAGGATGTATACTGACAGCTGCTATGGTTTCAGATTCAAAATGTCAAACATTGGATTCACACCGGAGTTTGACGAGGTAGATCTGCTCAAGCAACTCATAATTCATTGCTCTGGAAACATTTCAGTCAGTTCATTTGTTAACTCATTTTGATGTGGACTTTATAGTCTTTACTCAGCACTCAGTACTCATTTGGTGTGGACTTTTTTCTCGGTCAAACATTTTAATTAAAATTCATTAAAAAAAGGGTAGAGCATAAAACAAGTTGTGAGGCAGGCTTTCGCTTTTATGTCAAGAAGCTGTGGAATTGTTTAGCCTCACATCTTTAAAAATGGCTGAAAATGTATTCAAGAGGCTTTTATTTTGAGTAGAAACACAAATATAGAAAACCTGTGGGAATGGGGTTAGTTCAGAATTATGAAATGTACCTTACTTTCAGAGTGAAATTTTCAATTCAACAATTCATTTAATTGTTTATAAAATATGATATAACAATGAATATTATTAATTTATTATTATTATTATTATTTGGGTATTAATTTTGTTGCTACAAATCGTTTTAGAATTTAATAATCAACAATCAAACCTATCCTATGGATGATTCAAAAGGTATAGCACTAATAAAAGGACACTGAGTAATGCATTAAAATCCGCATGCTATTATACACAAGACTTGTTTTTGTTTCATTATACCTCTCCCTCAGAAACTTTGTTTTAGATGGACCTCAGCGTGTAACAGGCACCCAGCAAGCATCCCTGCTGGTGAATGAGGTCTAACATCTGTCCATCTCAGCTGGAGTCATGCGCTCCTCTTTTCTTCTGCATTCATCATGTAGAGGTGTTCTGTTTGACGGTAAATTTAATGAAAATGGCGGGGTCACTGCTAAGAGTGGCATCTCTTTACCATCAGATCCAGCACAAGAAACATAACTCTGGCCAGTAGCCTATGTCCTGCAGGGGGCGGGGACCCCCGTAGCGTAACGGAGAGCCTATCATAATAAATGCTCTCAGTGTGTGTTCTAGGCCACTGAATGGGACAGGAGGCCGTCACTACCAAGAAAGAGTTATGTAACGCTTTTGGAATGAGACCAATCTTTTCACAGATCAATGAAGAAAGGTGGTGCAGGGAAGTGACCACAAGCCCTCCCCCTGCAGACAGGAAACAGTGAGGCATTGTGGGTACACCCCACAGCTCTTTGATGGTAGGATTACGTGATCTGACTTTAAAGGATTTCTGTGCCCAGAACAGTCGTTGCAAATATTACTTCTTAGAATAACTTTCTCTCAATCCATGGCTCGCTGGTTTTAGTATCAGCTGATTTTCAGCTAAATATCCAGTCCTTAGTTACTGGAGGAAACATGTGCAGTATGACCCTTTAACCATAGGGGCCACTGTTTACACTTTTAGTTTGATGCATTGTGCTGTTTAGTGATGTTTTATTGAATAAGTGATGGATTTATTTTCACCTGTGAAATAAAATGTATATATATAATATATGTATCTCTTATGATTCAAGTATATAAATTACTGCACAAGTCAGATTACATTCGGTTTGTTTATAAGTTAAAAAATAATTATTTCTGTTCACAAAGTAAACACAATCTGTCCCTATCTGAAGGATCAGAATTTGTTTTTCACTTCAAACATCACACTGTGGGCATCTGTCAGACCTGTGCTGGAGCTACATGCATTTCTCTCCACTTTTACTACTATAAATATCAAAATTTGTTATTTTACTGTGCACTTATAAACAGCTTGGACATTGGTTTCTGGCCACAGTTTCTGAGTGCTACAATTTCTACTCTTTAGGAAAACATTCTGAAAGATATACAAATGAATATTTTCAATACACCTAGTATGTATAAATAGCATTTGTGGTTTCCCTTTCTCAAAATGATTGGGATGGATAACATATGTTGCATTTACGTAAATATAAGCTATAAATTAACTATAAAGCAGCCACAGCTAAGAGGCTTGGGTAGTTTGTGAAGAGTCCTCTCCTCTGGAAATCCACCCATCAAAGCTCCCTCACACCTCTGTTTACCCTCCCGCCAAAGCTCTGCCGTTTGAGCTTCACAAAGGCTGTTCTGTACCGTCGAGAAATCCACCATAAAGACCCTTTGACCGGCAGCTTGAAAAAATAAATGCAAAGTGACTGATAAAAGAGGTGTTTTGATCTGTGACAGAATGTACTGGGAATTGGAGCTCTCTGAATTGGGCATGTGTGCACGGGCTCGGCAGCGGAGCTCAGTCCCTCTGGGACCACGTCTAGGACAAGTAGGAATTCCAAGCATCCCCGTCCGGGGACGGACCAGGCAGGTTCTGAACCCCAGCTGTAGAGGAGAACACACAAGAGATATGAATGGACTTCCTTCATTTTCTGACCGGCCGTTCGGAATGTTCTAGCATCTGTGGGGCTGCTGTACAGATCATCCCTGACCGCACACTCGCGCCCGGTTTTAAAGCAGAGACCTTTCAAAGGAGAGTGTGCTCAATGCATTTCCACTAATGAACGCTTGAAGGTCTGATTTTGCATCTGTGGGAAGTATACAGTTACTCTTATTGCACAGCTGTTAGTGGTTTGAGAGGCCCCTGCCAAAGTTAGCCAGGGCCTTTACTATCTTAACATTTGAACTTGAGCCAGTCATTGGCACTTGAGCTGAAACCTCCCCCAAAACTACTGTTGTAAATCCAGTAATAACCAGTAGTCTCTGCAGTAGAGCTGACCCCACACTCCAAAGGTTTAAAGGTTCATTCATCAAAATGTTGTCCCAATGTCATTACCAACTTGTAAACACTATATCTTCACATTTTACTATCGGGTATTACACACAGTTTTACGTGTGTGAAGCAACATAGCAATGACCACTTAGTAAACATTTCAGAAAATGCCAAATTCTGTGAGGTAAATAAAATGAGACATTAGCCAGCCAGACCGCATAAACCAACTCTCATTGTTTTGTATAGTTATACAAAAATAGTCATTAACTTAGTATAGGCTGTCAAAACCACTATCCTGTCATCTCTTTTGGTGAGTTTGTGACATGCCTGTTATTAGAAGTGATATATACTTGGATATTTATTTATTTTAGTAACCTTTATTTGTACTGGTTAGATTGACTGAGCAAGCATACTCTTTTGCGGCAATGTCCTGTGAATGTCCACCCCCCAAGTAGGCTAACCTGCATGTCTTTGGTTTGGGGGAGGAAAACGGAGAACCCAGAGGAAACTTATGCAGGCACAGGAAGAACATACAAACTCTACATGGTAAGGGCCCGACCAGGATCCAAACCCAGGACCTTCTTGCTGTGAGGTGACAGCGATATCCACTGCACCACCGTGCCATCCAATCTCTGCGTGCTTGTGTGTGTGAGCAAGTACGCGAGCAAGCTAGCTAGCTACCTATGCACAGATGGTGGTGTTAACTATGCAGCCATCAGATAATGGATCCACCCTCTTACTCAAAATCAAGTGATGGATGCAGACATTGTGAACATGGCAGAGAGTTGGTGGGAGCAGGTCTGCTGAACACCTTATTTCACAGTCACTTCATCCCCTGCCATCATGGGAAGCCCCACTTGCCTAATGTTATCAGGCAACGCTGCATACATTCCTTCTCCGGACAGAACAGTATGCTGTATTGTGCAGAATAATCTCGCAGAAATCAATACTGTGATTACTGCAAAGCTGGCTAATCTACAGACGTTCAACAGTGTCTCTGCTTTCCAGTTTGAGATCCAGCAGGTATAAGCTTAAGTGTTACCATCTGAACCCATGTACATACATCACCACTCTACCAAGATGGAGCATAGATTTGCACTAAAATTTAAATGACTGAATTTAAAAGCTGTTATGGTTCAACCCCTACTCAAGAAACCTTGCCTTGATTATTCCATTTCTAGCTACTGCAGACTTATTTCCTGTTCTGGAGTTCTCATTAAAATGTTTTAAATCTGCTAAATAATTATCAGTATGGTTTCAGCTCCAACCACAATATTGAAACTTTGAAATGACTAATTAATGAATCCAGACTCTATGAAATGCTCTCTAAGAGTTTGCTCACACCTGAGTTCTGGTTTTGACACTACTAATCATATACTGTAATGACTGAGGAAGAACCTGGTTTGGTCAGGAAGGCTACCGTATGTACTGGATTAGGTAGATTCCTATCTGGTGGGAAGGCAATATTTCAGCCTCTGCTTTCTAAATCTTCATCCTCTTTCTAACAGTTGAAATCAGACCAACCTCCGGCTCTGTTTTACTACAGGTCTATTCCCAATGCCTGTCTGGGTTCTATTAGTAGGAAATGAATTCAAACAAATATGTCTTGTGCTAAAATATGTATGTGGTTTTAACGTTCATTTTGGGGGCCGAAATGAGTGGAACCCAAAAATATCCACTCCATCATTTCATAATTCTCCAGCCAAGAATCACAATGTGGTACGGAAGTGAGCTGGGGTTTGAACACAGCAAATAGAATTAATGACAATGGCATTGGTGTGTGTCTGTTTTTACCTCCAATGCATCCTCTCCAGGTTTAGTAATAGGTTTTATATTTCCCTTGTCTTGCTTTTCAGAACCACTGTTTTCACTCTTCGTAAGTGGGCGGCCAAACAAATCAACAGTTCAACTGTTCAATGTTTTTCTCAAATTCCTGTGTCTCATTATTTTAATTAATTATCAAAATCCTGGGTACCATATTCTACCAATGTACAAAATACCACACTAGCTTAATCTCACATTCATTTTTCAACTCTCATTCATAAAAAGAGTAAGACTTTCCAGTGGGCAAGGGTAGTTTGAGAGCTTCCCTTGGGGCACATCCGGGTAAGGCACTTGCTCTCAGTACAGTCATGTACCACATGGTCTGGATAGAATCCAAATTGGGAAAAAAGAAAATGGAGATTAAAAGTTGTTAAAAATGTCAGTAATATGACAAACATAGCAAGACATGCATTGACCCATTTGACCAATATGTGGTTCTTAAGACTTTTCTCCAAGAGTTGTTCATTGAGTTGGGCAAACACAACCTCAAACCAAGCCAACCACAGGTCACATTTATTATAATAAATGAAAGGATTAAAGTATGTCTTGAAATTTTCATTTGTCACTGGAATACATTTTTTCAAATGTTCCAAAATTTATGAAGTAGCAATTGCAAACATAACACCACACCTTGTCCTTTGCATGTTAAAACCTTCCCCTTGCAAAACTATTTAAATTTAAGTTCACCGCACATTCCATCAGGTCAGATTTGCATGTTTCCCTGGGGAAGGAATTCAGCATTGCGCCCCAGAGAAGTGAATTCCATTTTCCCTTGCATCGTATGCCAAGCCCTCAGCAAAGGGCTAAAGACACAAGGAAATAAAAATTCCCTATTAATCTGACTGAACTTCAGGAGTCTAGGTTACACTCACAGGACACACAAAGTGACTCACAGGACTTCTGGCCACACCCACAAACACAGCATCATTCCCAATCTTTGAATGCACGGCAACAGCAAGTTTCAGCTTTCTAACTTAATATGACAGTGCTTCGTCAATGTCTGCAGTTCTGCTTTTAATGTATTGTATGAGGTATGGGATGACACCAGAAAACTGCCTTGTTGTGGTTCAAACTATGATGACAATGCCTTGGCTGGGGGACAAAGACAGTAGGATAGAAGCATGAAGTGAATTTCAACCCTACAATGATTCAATCCACAAAAGCTGCGCAATCATGGGTATAAATGCACGCTCCCCTTGAAAGCATTTTGTCTTTCCTCTCTTCATCTGTGAAACAGTTTAGCGTTCAATTTTGCAATCGGATATCACATGGATGTTGACTTAAACAGCGGGGTATGTGTCTGTGGAACAAGACACACATAAATTACAGGTATAATAGCTGGGGCCTTGCAACCTGAACTGCTCCTGTCTGGATACATACCGCAGTGAGACCCTCACATTTGCCCCATAAGGTGGCATAAAATACTTTGCCTAGATTGGTGGAAAACAAAAAAAAAATGGCCCCGGGGCCACTGTTTCCAAAAACCATAAAGGAGCATTGTTTATTATGCGCAGTGAAAAATGGACTCTTCCCTTAAATGACATTTTGCTCTATCAGTACTGACAATATGCTGCACTCCACATACCAGCAGTACTTTTCATTACTTCTATAAACTATTGGGCCCATATATTACAGCATACCAAAACATACGGCTGAGTGTGTCCTCAGAATGGCTAGTTCACATTTTTTCTTTGGTATTTTTTGTCTTTGACACAATGAAATGGGTAGAATAATTTGTGCCTGCATGGTTCAGAAATGAGGATGAAAGTTTGGTCATATCAAGACGTTAAACACAATTAGAAAAACAAAGAAGAAGCGAACATACAAGGAAAGTTAATTTTGTCCCCTACTGTTGATGAGTGTTTTATATGTATATATGTAAATATTGACTGCTTTAGGAATATTTAGTGATATTGGCCTGTGTTCGTAAAAGCAGGGGTGACAGAGCAGGTGATAGGGTCCTTACAGAAGGCCAAGGGTCAGGGACACCAAAGAGCACTAACGGGTACAATTCCTATGCCCAGAAGTCAGGGGTGACCTCGACAGACCTGCCTGGTGTACCAGGGCAACCTGCTGCTGTTCGATATACAGAGTTTGAACAGATCCAGATGCTGTAGCCAAATTGGCCCTTTATAGGGTTTTCACACCGGCTGTTAAGTCATGAGAGAAAATATTTCGGTGGCAGGCTTTGTAAAGATAAAGCTAGTAATGCACAACAGACTTTAATCATGCTGACTGCTTCCCTGGAGAGGAAAATGTCCTTTTCAACACGTATGCCCTAGTGTTATCAACCCCTAAATAGCTACCAGAGCCAGAAGGAGAAAATGTTTGTGTCACCTACCTTTATCAAATGTTTGCATTTTTTTCCAACGGGCAATGAGCTATAGACACATATTTTAGACAAATATCAAGTACAGATATCAGAAGCCAAGTGGAGACCATGCTGTTGAATTAAAATTTTTAGTTTTTAGTTTATCCTACAGGTGACTATCTAGAAGAAATGACCCAAAACTAGCAAGTCTTCATACATAGTATATTATAACTCTGTCCATGTGCCATGCAACATTGATTCGGGAAAATAGAGCCCCTAGACCTTGATAATTGTAACTGACCCATTGTGAAATTTGGGCTTGTTCGCCAGGACTCACAGTGAGATTTGGGCTTGTTCAGCAGGACTCACAGTGAGATTTGGGCTTTTAACTGGTCTCCAGACAACCCACAGTATAAAGGAAAACATAGGATGACCAGAGAGTCACTGCAAAATATAACTAATGGTGCAATAGACTCATTATCCCAGACAGAAGTCAGCAGTCATTTTCGTGTGTGCACTGTATGTTTTAACTCTTCTGAATGAATTAAGATCTGCTAGAGTTTTTTTTTTTTAAATATTAAAAACATATATGATAGTTGATCAGCAGAGATTAGCAGATATCAGATGAAAGATCTGTCTGACTCAGAGTATAAGCCCATTTTCATTCACCGTCTAAATCATTGTTATGTAAACCAATTTCCTTCATTGGCAAGATCCAGCAAGGAAAATTGGCACGGGAGCCCTGGAAAGAACACAAAAGCTTCTGAAACACAAGAGTCTGAAATGGTTTTTCTATCTAATCAGTTTCTGCTCTGGGTTTTTTTTTCCCCCAAGTCCCTGTGAGTCCTTGGCAAGCAATTCTGACTGTGTGCCACCAGTTACATCGGAACCAGGACAAAGGAAGTGCTGTTGGTCTTCTATATGCTTTGGCAAGTGATAATCCCCACAAGCGTATCCTCTGCAGGAATGATTTCCTTACCTTCTGTAAAGATGTGATCAGTTTGCAGGTTTTCAGCAGTACAGAGGAAGTTCAGCTTCAGTATTTGAGCCACCCATGTATGTTCAAGTTATCCCGAGGAATTAATTTGTTTCGTTGTCATGAAATGTGTCTACCTTATTTTTGTCTACCCACAGTGTATGTGTTCAGTACTTTTTTAGTCTAAGCCCTCATAGTTATGATAAAGGGAAACTATGGCTGTTTTTAGTTTAGATTACCACAGTTTATTTGGAAATGGAAATATATGCGGTCAGTATAAACAGAAAATTACAGGGAGCATGCATTTGCTTATTTATTTGACAAGAATCTTATTTGACTGGCAAAGACTAAAAATATTACATAACAGACAATAAATAGAAAGGGTGTAGGTTACAATGAAATGAAGCACAGATGTTCATGCTTTGGTCTTGTAAGAGCCGTTCCCCCTTCCTGTAGACACACCTGTGTGGGGAGGAACCTGAGATGCCCGTGTCCGCGAAGCTCAAATCCTCCTTCATCTCAGCCAGCACAGGGGAGGCCACGTGTGCCCCCAAAACCACTGAACCTCTCAACCCAAACCCACGCCTACTGTATGTTCCATGGTGCCAGAGAACCAACCCAATCTGTTTATGAGTAAAAGGAACACCTGCGATGGGCACGTGAGAAGGTCACATGACCATGATGGCATCCTCTTGCCGAAAACTTGTCCCTGGCTGGGTCCTTGCACAGCGCCACCTGGTGCACCTTATATAGCTTATCAGACAGGGGGTGAGGCTGACATTCCTGAGATCAGGGTGGGCTGCGGCCTGGCTGAAGACAGCATTGTTTTTAAAGCTTTCTTCACACAGGGCACTCAAGGATAATCCTGGAATCTGGACTCCTGGACAAAGTTATTACCTGGTGTGCACACAGATGTGGTCCAAGGGTTCCTGGGGCTACAGAAGGGGTTTGATTGGTGGGGGAGTCAGTGAGTGTTAGTACAGGTATGGGAAGCAGTCAAGGGGACTAGATGGACATCGCCAGTCTTGTGGTTCAGGAAAATATCAGTTCTGCTCCCTCAAATATTTGAACACAGTTTAACTGTGTTATGGTACCAGCCATAATATATGACACTAGAGAACATCACCACTTCAAACGATATTTCGTACTGGCCAGGCCTTGATATATAGCAAAATTTGACTTTTTTCATGGATAACTGGCCATCTAGTCAAGCTCTATGATATATTGGTTACTTTCATGCCCCTCTGTACATCTACAGTATATACTATATGCAGTAATTACCACAGTTTAAGAAGGAAAAGGCTCTCTCTCTCTCTCTCTCTCTCTCTCTATCCCTCTCTCTCTCTTTCCCGTAATGTCATGTCTGAGTCACAGTGCCATGCTTCACATCTCTCTCTCCGGGGAAGAATGTCATCTGTTTGAACATCTGAGCCGCAGGACAGCAGTGGGAACTATAAATCTCCGAATGTACACTTTTTATTGTTTTTCCTTTGTAGTGTTTTTTCCTCTTGGACACTAATCTGTCTGAAAGCCGGCAGAATGTGTGTTCCCCTTACCCGAAATCCCAGTGTGCAGTAAACATGTGGCTCGCACATGTCCAAGGGAGGCTAATGCGATCTGTGAGTGTGTTGGCTGTTACCTGGAGACAGGTGTGATCATGTGGAAACGCATGTATGTCAAGGACAAATGCGGGCTTTCTCTGCATCAGAGGATTTGTATGCCCACTTTTTCCAGGTTTAATTCTTTAAGGCCTCATTTACAATTTAATTGACACAAATTTTATTATCACATAGAATACCAATGTAATATGCTATAACTAAGAAGGAAATAAGGTGTAAAATATATTTAATTCTCAACTGTGATTAGCAAAATATTTTAAGTCTCATTATTTATGAAGCTGCCATGCTATAGTGAGGTGGCCTGTGGCATTGACAGACTGCCGTAAGAAGATAGTTCAGTTATCCCAAATGTTCCTGTTCTGGAGTGGTTTCTAAGACACAGTCATATTTCCTTGCTCGTAGGTCATTACTTTTCCAGATCCAAAGCACTGTGCTGTTGCACTTCTGTCCAGGGCTCTGTGTCCTCTTTAGCATATGATCTTTTTTTAGGTACGGCCCCGCTGTGCATTCTATATTTGCTCATTCGCTGCCCCCTCACTACCAAATATCCGAATATCTATTCCACATGCCAGTGGTCTGGGTCCTTGAGCCACTTCGAATTGCGCGACCCGTGCTTGTCCCACATTTCTGCCATACCTGCCTGTCTGGCCCCACAGACAGCCAGCTTTCTTACGTGCGGTCACTGAGCCGAGGGTTCATTGCCGGGAAACTCCTCAGTGCGCCAACAGGAGACAAAGCAGCACCTTATAGGGGTGATTTTAAAGAGGGGAAATGGCTCATTCTAGAAGGTACAAAGCAGTCTCGTCCCAGGCTCCGGGAAAACACAAAACAAACCTACTGAGCCATTTTAAAAGGAAACGACGTGCCATATTCAGACAATGATGCTAGATTTGCTGTGGGTGCTGTGCTCAGACAGTGTATAGTATTGTAGTGTATCGTATTTTTAGAAATGCTGCATGTTCATATATGTTGAAAGGAGCCACAAAATAACACAAAGCAGCTCATAATCAGAGGCTGAAACCCAGGTCCTAAATGAATGAGGCTTTACCCATCCTCCTCAAATTATGACGTGTCTGTCTGTGAATCTCAATATTCATTGAGAAATTTCTCCAGAAATAGACCAGATATGACATCTACCATGTACCCACCTGTTTGACTTTCATGGAATGTATTGTATTGTATTGTAAATTGTGTTGTGCAAATGTAAATAGGACAGCCCTGACACCTCCAACCGCTCTACGCAGTAACCAAACACGCAAGTTCTGACGTCTTCGACCGGACCGTGCGGAAGGCAAACGCTGTCCAGAGCCGTATTTAGAAGGGCAGCAAATATTGACCGTGACGTCAGAGAAGGGATGGCCCACCTCACACCCCACTACCAAAGCTAGAGGCTACCGGACCTCCATAAAGTCCAGAAATAGCTGGGACTCCCGTGGCTGTCTGTGACAACAGTGTTTGTTGTTCGAGAAACAAAAATCACATTTGCAGCCTAAGCACACGGACCTTGTGTACTTTCCCACTTGCTTGTTTCCACATGCACTGTCACTGCAAATTACAACCGATGCGTGTACCTTTTAGGTCTCTGCTTGAAGTCTATTTGCATGCATTGTTTTTAAGCTCCTTAAGCCACAATTTGATACTGTAGTTAAGCCTCCCTAAAGAGGACTGCGTGCTGGTTCCAGTTACATACAGCTTGTCCACATGGGAGTGAAATTAAAGTATACCTAATTTATGTTCCTTTGGTTTAGATGTGGCATGCAACAAATGACTCTGGTTGGAATATGTTTTTAGCATATGTAAACTGTTCATGAGAAACAGACATTCAATGGTTATTGCCACTTGTAACTCAATAAAGATGTGAGTGGGTGTTTTGTGAGTGGGGTGATCCATGCACGTGGTTCTGCATGTGTAAATAGATACACCAGCAGACACTTCAATTACTCATTTTTCAATGGCAAATCACCTTGTCCAGTTCTTCCCTCTGTACCTATCGCTGATAATGAAGTGAGAAAAGATATCAGTACAGGCTAAGACAAAATATCCAGATGGTGTTCTCTATTGTGTGTGTGTGTGTGCTCCAGCGTGTGCGCTAGGGAGGATGCTTGTGTATGTGTGAATTGGTGCCCGGCTGCATGCATGCTGTGGTCTCAAGCATGTTGGCTGCAATTGTTAAGAGAACCTCACGTACTGTCTTTTTTTTTTTTGCGACAAAAAATTCCACAGGCTTGGCGAGCTTTTACTTGTAAAACCACCTTTATTTTACCATAGAAATGTCCTTGGCACACTGGTCGCATTTTTAGCATCTTGTGAATCAAGACCCGAAATGAACAACTTCTGAAATATGTGCATGAATTCCGCAAACGCCCAGTTACATAACAGTCAAACGTATTGCACCCATTGGGTCTTTCATTTGTTTTGGTGTGGTTCATTTGCGGTGGCAGTGGTTGAAATGCGATGCTGGCACACGCGTGTCCCGTCCCGTCCCGTTCCCCCGGCCCTGCCTGGCACAGGCTGAGGAGGCACTGGGGTGATCATAAACTGCCCCGCTGCCGTGGTAACAAACGTTCTTCAAACAAACAGGAAGTGGAAAGAGAACGCCTAGCGCAGCTGCTCTCTCTGGCAGCGCCGCCCAGACCCAGGAGCACCGGATGCCCCGTGCAGATATCGCTGCTGCCTCACCGCAGGGCACCGGGAGGAGCACCGGTTGCCCCATGCGGCTCTGTGAGCTGATGTTTTTTCTGCAGAAATTGTTTTGGCTGCAGTTATGAATCAAGCTGCGCATTCCGTAATACCAGGACACTCAGAGGGCACCACAAATGGACAGATTCCAGGAGTTACATCTGGCAATCTGGAGCCTGGCTGGTGACTCGCGGTGTGGATAGATGAGAACGTGAGAGGGGTCTGGGGAGTGGTGTGTGGCTGCAAGGAAAGGAAGATGGGGCAGGGGAAGGGTGGGGGTGTTTGGTTGGGGCCAGGTGAGGGTCAGAGGAGCTAAGGTGGTGGTCTTCCATAATGAATGAGTGAGAACACTTAGAGGAGGTAGTCAGATGATTGGGAGCCTTGGGCAAAGTCATGCAGGTGGGGGCTGTTATTGCAGAACAATGCCACATGGACTGACTACCACTATGGAGTGACTACCACTCCATAAGACAATAACGCAGCTCACACAGAAACCATACAGCATGACAAAGCTGGCTGATTTGATGTCTGTTAATTATGTATTAAAAAGCATTAGAGATCCCATAAAGTACAGTTTGGACCTGTTTATCTCATGTTTGTAGTTTGTTTTGGTCCAGTTTCTCATAAGTAAAATGCTCTTTCCTGTATTCTCATTTCTTGGTATCAACCTGTCCTAGGAGGCTGTTGTTGATGTTCTGGCCATACACTTCATGACTTCATTAATTAAGGTATTCATTTATCTTTTGGAATTGGTACATTTACCAATCACCCTGATTATACAGTACTTGAGATCGTTTTCTTTCCGTGTCTGTGTTCCTTTACTACACAGCAGCAACAGGAAATCATCTCTAAACTGTTGATAGAATTCCCCCAGAAGCCAGATTTATGTGTATCCACACTAGCCCTGCTCTGCTCCCTCCAGATGTATGGCATGCAATCAGCCTCCATACCGCAGGTAGCATGTTCTGGAAGTGTCCGCTGGTCTGTATCCCCTGAGGGACATAATATTTATCAAAGTGTTAGGCACAAGATCAAACAGGGACGCTCCTCTGGCATACAGGCCTGCAGCTACTACAGACTGTTTTGCTGACAATCTGAAAATAGAGGGTTGGGGTTGAGGACGGCATGCCATACTGTGAAGTTCTGTGAGTGGAAGCTGTTGTGAACAGAGAGTGCGGAGGAATGTGGTAAGGGTGTGGGCCAGGACTGTAGGGTTGTCTGGGGTGGAAGAGTGCCATCTTTAACCTACTCTTATGACATCACTTTCCTCCACTGCTAGGAAGTGTAAATCTGTTAGCCTTGGTTTGTACATTACCCGACTCACCCCCATTCCAATTGAGCCCCCACTTCCTGAATGGGATAATCATTTAGAGCTATAAATATTGTTGTCTGCTATACTATCCGAGCCCTGAGGGGAAAGTACTTGTACTGGATCATACCAGTGTCTTCATTCATTGAAAAAAGAAACGCAATCTGAAAAATGCCAAAACTTCTCATCTGCTGAATGTTGTGGGAAGTGAATTAGCAGGTGGTGCTAAGCCACTGCTTAACCTGACTTTATGAAGTTGACATTTAAAGTTTTAACTTGGTACCGAAGTGGCCAAATGTCATAACATGTTAAATAATGACCTCTCCACGTCTCTGGCCTCATACGGGTCAGTTATGTAATGGTATTTATCAGCCTGAGAAACAAAATAACCCTCATAATCCTAGTCGATTCACACGGTGCTCTTGTGGAAATATACACAGGCTCTGCAAAAATAAAGCCACAGAGATATCCGAAGACATATCATTGAGTGACCACTCTCTATTCCGTTGTGGGGGCGTTATTTTTGAGCCAGCATAATATGTCATTCATATTTGTGAAACTAGCGTCTCCACTGTGATAACAGCTCAACCATTCCACTGGATGTGCTTGAGGGACCCCAGGCCCTCTGTAAATTAATTATTACAGAGAGGACACATAAATATGTTAAGAAACAGAACCAGGGGTGAGAGACCCTTTGCTGAGCTCAGACAAATAGATTAGGCACTCACCAACATTTAATTTCCTTCAGAGCCCCTCAGCTCCTAAAACTGTCACAATGTTGCCTCGGTTACCACTGATTCATCCTTTGGTTTTACAGCAAATTAATGGTGTTTAATTGTGTCCAGATTCACAAGCAGTCACTGTAACTATTAAAGAATGAATAAGCAGGCACACTGCAAGATGTTTGTGGATGTATGCTTAGTTTACTATTCATGGAAATTCCATTCTTAGCCCCAGCTCATCTGGTGATTTTGTGAGACTACTGAATGTAGACCCTAATGTTGACACGGTTTTATCCTTGAAAAGCGGCTGCTGATTTTCTTTTTCAAACCAGTGCAGCTGGACGCCAGGCTTATTTAAATAACTAAAGGAGGCTGACAATCTGCACCCTTCCTGGCTTGAGGAGGTAAATAAACAGCAGCGGTTATACAAACAAGGCAACCCAACTAGCCACTGTGTCAGGGGTATGTAAACTATCACACTTACAATGGCCTTACGGTGATTGTCCTGTGGTGGGGGATAATACCTGTTTATATTGGTTTACTCTGGAGTCTGTGGGTTTCACTCCTTCTACATTTTGTCTTAAATGCTTTAAATAGGCTTTCTGTCCTATTTTCTCTTCAGGAGCCTAATAAGGGAGTTCAAGTGTTTAACTTGAAACTGATTCCTCTTTAGTTTCCCATGGTGATTCACTCCAGAGGTGTAGATGGATACAAGCAATATGTCTGTGTTTGGATGTGCAGTCTAGTCTTCTTCAAAAGCAAAGTTTGCTCTGGGCCTGTGTCTTGAGACACATTCTCACATTAATGACAAGTTTAAACAATCATGCATTTTAATTAATCATGCAGCTGTTATGGTTTGGTATGCCACAGGAGCCGAGTGAAGTGTCCTGTTCCAGTCTTGACACAGTGTCATGTACTCCTGAATCTAGGCAAAAGGATAAGCCTACAAAATGTTGACGAATAGCCTCTAGTCTTCATCACCTGTCTATTTTTTCTAAGAAGATAAACTCGCAAATGAACTTTGTGGGGTTTCTCTTATTTTCCTGTTGTGAAACAGCACATTTTGGCAATGTTTAGACTGCAGCTAGAAGTGGCTTAATTAACATCCCCCACCCTCTGCTTCATAAACACATGAACTCACATCTTTTCAAATCTGGCTTGTGCCACATCTACATGTGAAATTTGATACATAACCATGAAACTTGTGGGTGGGTGTCCTAACTGGAATTGTTTGGTAGTTGAGTGGAGTGTATTCTTAGTCAAAGGCACTATTGATAGAAAATGGTATATCCCATTCCTCACCCAACTGGAGGTACATCGACAAAGTGTTGTTGAAACAAGACTGTTGCTTACTATTTCTTTACGATTTCTGTTTAATTACTACAAACATCCAGACCCCTCCAGGTCTTACGGTACCTGGAGATCCAACACTGGAGATTAATCGTAAATAACATTTCGTGAAATATCATGTGAACTAATTTACTATTTACTAATAGACCATGGCTAATTTAGATGCCATTTTAAGCTTATATTTTTTCTAATCACTGATAGAATGAGGATGAAACCCCAGTGGTTTGTATGCTGGGAATATATTATATTGCATGCAAGATCTAAGGCTGAAGACAAAGGAATGTATGAAAATGGTTTAAAGTATGCTCCTCAGGAATAAACCATGCAAAAGAAGAAAAGTGAGCTGCAATGACATGACATTTGTAGATCATTCCATGATCGTCATTGAGACAAATCACATAAAATCTGCAACTCCTGATCAATAAAATGCAGTTTAAATAGATCTTTCAGGAGTGTTCCTCTAACCATTAGTTTTGGGAGTGGACAAGAATGTCATTTGTTTACTTTTTGGCAGTTTGCTGGTGACTTACTGTAGGAACTCAAGTTATAGACATGCTTCAATGCAAATAACCTTTTACCTGTTATTGAAGGTGAGAGGTTTATCATTCCAAACCCCATTACTTGTTCTACATGTAGCTTTGTAATTTTTGACTAAATTAACCTTGTTGTTTTGTCAACAATAACGTGAAAATGCCTGGACACTAGTGGAATTACTAATTTTATATGGAACAGATGGAATATTTTTGCCTGTGCCCATTTTAGTAATTTAGTGGTGTGCAATATGGGCATTTACTTCAACATGTGTTTGGTGGGGCAGTTGGACTGTGTCTTGGGTAATAGGGATCTCTTCCATGCTTCCAGTATCATCTGTCTCCTTTTCAATGACCCGCTATCTTTGCTTAAGTTTGTGAACTGTTTTAAAAAAATATATGTATATTATTATGGTCATTCTTCATATAAGTAGAGTTTATTTGTATTAGTATGTGTATTTGTAATTCCCAGTTTAAAGACACCTAGCAGGACACCAATAAATAATACTCAGGTGAGAAATAAACATGTTTAGGGGAAAACAGCATCACTTGGGGAGCTAAGATGGCCTCCAATGAGAGAAAACAATTCAGCCACAGCTTTTAAAGCATTTCAGTATTGTTACTTACAACTGTCACAGGTTTAAGTTGAAGGTCAGCGGAAGGTGTTACGAAGGATTTGAATTGGACTGGCAAGCAAATGTGACCCTTCAGGCCTGCCGGTTCTACAGGCCACCCTGATCCTTTTCACTCTGCTTGGTCCTTGATAGCTCCACCAATCCACTTTTCTAGAGCTGAGACAGCTGTCACTCCAAAGTGAGACTATGGGACTCGTAATAGGAGACATGGGAAATAGGTTTCGTCCAGTGCAGTGAGCTCTGGGTCCTTGAGCCAATCCTAATATATAAATCAGAAAAAGCAACTGGATAAATGGCTGGAACAAAATGTATTCTGATTATTGCCTTTCAATTTGTGTAGGGACTTTGTGCATTCACTTGTACTCTTTGAATGAGTTTTGTTTGGTATTGTACAAAATAAAGATAATGGATAGTAAATCAAGTGATTTTTCACTCATACAGTGAGTGAGGCAGTAGGGACTATGCTGCAGAACCTTTATGTTTCATATTTAATATTATCAGGAAATAAATCTGATTTTAAATAATTATTTTTGTCATTTAAAGGGAACGTTTGTCAGAGCATGATCTACCTTGTAAAATGCTGTTAATTGCTTCAGTTCTCTCATAAAATCTCCAGAAATCTAATTTTTAAGAATGGTAGTAGTTTTAATCTGAAAAAAGCAGCTTGCTTGGGGTTTATTAGAAAATGGTTTCAATTAAGCTGAACAGCAACAAAATTTATTAAGAAAAGAGAACATTTTGTGAGATAGCATTTCTTTGGGCAATATTAGGCATATTAAACGGAGTCTTATTAACTAGCTTACTTAGAGTTAAGTCATCTGTAAGTTTTTCCATTCATTGAGGGATATTAATGTTTGGCAAAAGCAACAAAATAATATTTTGAAAGCGCCATAAATAAATAAATAAATAAAATAAAATAAATACATTGAGACCTATAATGATACCTCATGCATAAATGACAGAGATCTTTCCATGTAACTTAGCAGCCAATGTAATCCCCTTTGGTGTAGTTCATGTGGTGATAAAGTTTTACATGCGTTTTTAATACCATGCCCCCCCCCCCCCCCAAAATAGTATCAAGTAAAGACAAAATCGTTTCCATTTGTCCAATAATAAAGCTTCCATAAGGTTTTGTATTTTGTAAAACACATTATAAAATAGCCTTTAACATCTGTTACATATATTTTAATGCTTTTTTGCTTGACTCCCAGGTTTCTTTCGGTCACAAGATACACAAGATGTCATATTTATGGTATGGATAGGTTGTCAATGATATGTTTATAATTATATGTATATAAATTCATTTCATTGACAAACACAGCTTTAGTTGATCTGTATGCAATATGTTTATGTCCTCTTGACCAAATAAAATATATAAAATTGTCACAATGACAACAGGTGGTACGCAGACAGTAGGTACTAACATGCAAGCTAATTTATTTTGGTAGTACATTGCTACATAGGACAAATGGGGTAATGTGATAAAATACATTTGATCTCTTTTGGCCACATATAGCTTTGTTAGGATGTATTTAATCCCAAACATGTTAGTGTGACCGACACAATCAGTCGTTGTCCTAAATTTGATTTAACAGATACGTACAGTTTACCCTAAATCTGACTGAACAGATAAACACAACTGTCAGTTTTTTGTTCAACGAGCACAGTTTAGTGGGGTCAGAATTGATGGAAAAACTGCTGTAATTTAGAAAAGTTGCACTGTGCTGATTGAATTCAGTGATTAATATTGTGAGTGTGTTCCAGTTTATGGTGTGAGTGGGAACTGATTAGCCTAGCACAAGTTCATACTAATCCGTTCTTGTGTCAGTCTTTTAGAAATCAGTTTGCTTCTCAGCCTTTTCCTACTGGCCAAAAATGACAATTATGCTCTCATGGTTACCTGATACTGTAATATCTTAGTTGAATTGGTTATCTTATTAATTATGGAAATGAGTCTTTTTGAATGTCAGTTAACATCAGTGGCTTTTTCATACCCTTTCATCATATTATCTCCCTGTGTGTGCTTCGTCATTGAGCTCATTGAATTACAGGCATTTAGCAGACGCTCTTATTCAGAGCATTCACAGCTGAATATATACTGAAGAGATTTAGGTTAAATGTCTTGCTCAAGGGTACAGCAGCAAAGTCCTACTTGGGAATCAAACCTGAAAACTTTAGGCTGTAAGCTCAGTTCTTTAATCATTATACTTCCCTGCTGTTAGGCTTATGTATAGTATTTAAGAATGCATTGTTTCTGAACCCATGGGACCCCATACAATTCCCCTCTGAGAAAGAGTGAAAACTCAGAAAGGAAAGATCAGATTGGGAAACAAAATTAATTGGACTAAATATGAGAGTCAAAATGTCGCCTTTATCTCCTCCATTATTAACTGCCTGCCAAAGGGTCTGCCTAAGCCTTACAGTCATTCGATCCCAACTAGATTTGTGAGCTTTATTTAAACCAAACCTTGAAGAGAATCAACTGTTCTCTGAACTGTAGCCTCAATATAACCTTATCAGAACATTCCTTATTTCGAGGTGCCCATTGAATCATTTTAATCCAAAAAGGCAGTGTTTTACTGAATTCATGTCTGAGGTTCATCCGTGTGTCATGACAAAATACCTATCCCGAATTAATGTGGGAAGAAAATGGAAGAAAAAACGCTATTATATATTTTATTCCTTTGTTCTTGTTTGATTTATGCCTTCATTTCTGAGATGCTGAAGAGTTTTCTTTGGTCTCCTCCTGACAGGGGTGTAGGAGTAAGCTTGACATTGGGGGGGCACATGTGCTTCCCTGACCCTACCCCTGCCCGCCCCCACAATAAATATTATAGTTAGTGGAAAAGTTCAATGGTTCCACCAGCGCCAGCTATGGGTATTAAAGATGCATGCTAGCCTCATCCATTCTCACCAGCATGAGCTATGAGCTGTTCCTTTATTTTTGTGTATGTATGTGATATCTGATATATCTGAATGAGTAATAGGCAAAGAGTAGACAACCTCAAGAGGGCACAAGAATCAAAGTATCATGTTTATTCAACTTAATTAAACCATATTTAACTCCCTGGTGTCAAAAGGGGTGAATTAAATACATCACAAAAATTCTATTTTTAGACACATAACTACATGCATACATAGTAAATGTGCAATAAATGCATCTTACACAGAGTGTGGGGTGCAGATGAGGCATGCCAAATGAATACGGTTGGAGGAGCGCTATTCTACACCTCAACACCACCTCCCCTCCACCTCTCCACCCATCCAAACCCTCTACTGACACATATGGATTTTTAAAAAATCTTGCGGTGCACAATTTGAATGGGGCGATTGTCTGATTGCAACCTACTGAGACTATTGGTTACTACATACCTAGTGCATAATTTGAACACTCCTGTAGCATGGCATTCAAAATAAGGGGGGGGGGGAATTTAACTGTTTCCAATATTGGGGGGACATGTCCCCCATGTCCCCCTCACTTCCTACGTCCCTGCCTCCTGCTAAGAGTTCATTCAGTCATGTTGAAGTGTCCCAGCTAAACCTAGAATCTAACATCCCCATGGGGGACTGCCTGCATGCCTCATTCTCAGTCTGTGACACAAACATCCAATTACACCATTTTTCCTCCTGAAAATCACGGAAAATATTTTTCTTCAGCAAATTTTCAAACTCCCATATTTCTTTTCCGAAAACAGGTCTAATTTACGGCCATTCAATGCCATTTTCCTATGGGTCTTGCTTTAAAACCAATTTGAAAGCTGTTGGTTCGCAATGCCTTGTTTCCTATTGAAACGTTGTGCACTGTTTATATTTGTGTCATTCTCTTTACAGTTTCTGTATAATACGGCAGCTATTTAGAGATGACTGATGTAATATTTTCATTGACATTCCGGTAAAATGTAACTCCTATGAAATATACAGACGTAGATATGTTACTATTTTTCTAGCTCCAGAAAAATGTATTTTCACAGTAGTGTGAGTGATCTCACAATATTCATTTTTTTTTTTTTTAAACAATAAAGAATTGTTATTTGGCATATTATGGTAATGTAACAGTAACGGCAATGCCTCAATTGGCTAGATTCACAGTTGTACATATGGTAATACAATTTCAGTGGTATTTAGAAAGTTCAGTATCACAGGAGCATAGTGAGAATGATAAGAATAAGAGTGAGCTTTCGGGTCAACTGACATTGTGTTGGAATGTTTTTCAATATGACATGTCCAAAGATATTTTCAAACTCAAAAGTATATATTTTTGTGGGATTATCTCGCTAGAATGGAGCTTGCATCTGCATCTGGACAAAAAAAAAAAAAAAACTTTCCACCTTCAAGCTTTTCAAAATATTTCCATGTGTGGTCTTTCCATGCATATCTGTCGTGCAAGCTGTTGGCAGACTGAAAATGGATATTTCATCAAGCAAATAAACAAACAGAAGTGCACATTCAGGCTAGCCAAACACAGTCACTGTTTTTCAATATAGCTTCTAAGGCCAGAATTCCTGCACATTCCCGAGAATGCCTCCCTACTGTTTTTTTTTTTTTTGACAAAATCCCAGGAGTACAGAATGCCTGACTACACCTGGTGAATAATTCAGCAGATGCTCTTTTACCCATGAAATAGGGAGTCTTTTATCTGTTCGTTGGGTGGAACAAAACAGAATATTGTTTAATTAGGATTGGAAGTGCAGTTAGCCACACCATCTCCATGCGATATTCATATCTGCTCCAGTGTGTTGATTGGTGAAACAACACAAAATGGAGACAGATTAGTAAGATTCTATTACAGAATGTTGAGTCACAAGTAAACATTTCAGTTTCATTAGCATTGCAATTTTATTACTCTCACGAATTGTCCTGGGGCATCTGCAAGACTTTATGAAATGGAAAACACCGTTCAACAGCCATCTAAAAATTAGGAGTGGAGCAATTTCAACAAACTGCAATTTGAACTGTAATCTGACCATGTTTGTCAAGATAGGCCATATTTTGAAGACTTTCCTGCTTTTCTGCTTGTTCGTTGACACATTGAAATAATGATACATACTGTCTTTATGTTTTATTGTGTGAGGGATCAGAGGACTTTTCCACATGTCATTCCCTTCACTTTCCTCTTGATGAAGTCAAGGTGAAGTGCATTAATGTTTATGCCCCTGGTACATGGCCAGCAATCTGCCCATTAGAAGCTTTAGTTTTGAAGAGGCCTCTTAAAGTCTAAGGGGACCCCCTGGTTTTTTAGTTTTTAATTGGACTATGATCGCTTTGTCCTTATCAGAACCTGTGCTTAATGGCAGTACCCTGCATTCAGTTGTGAATGTAACTTGTAGTAAACAAAACTTAACTCCAGTTTGAACACTCAAAAAAATGTGTATGTATTAGTGATGTTCATAGAGCTTTGCTGTAGGTATCAGTGCTTCATATGCCCTGCTCTCATGGTGCTTGTGTATGGTTATATTGGCTTTGCAATTTTGTATGTATGTGATGCTTCTTTAAAAGAGTGATTTTTATCTTTTTTTCACTTTGTTTTCACTTTGAACCTTTTTAAAATATGTATTCATTCAAATGTTTGGGTCACTAGTGCTCAAATACAGAATGTATAATGACCTCCAAAATTACTCACACCCTTGATAAAAATGACAAAAGACAACAACAAAAAAATGCACTGTAAAAAATACATGTACTGAACTGGATTTTAAGTCTCAAACATAATATAGATAATTTACTAATCATTTATATGCCAAGATATTCATTCTTCATGGGTTGAGTACTTTGAGTACCCTCCCTTCACAATGATTACACTACTGAGTTGTTATATGCAGTGTTTAATGAGATAAACATATTGGCAGGGGGGCAGTTGATCCTTCTTACAAACAATAACAGTTAACAAGGAAATTAACCACTTCACGGGTGATTTTGAGGTATGCATGAACCATTGTCTTTCTGAAAGATCCATGTTCAGCAAAGACTGAGCTTCCTGGCAAAGAGATACCAGGTTTTTGGCCAAAATGTTTTCAGCATCCTTCTTCCAACACGAAACCCACCACTGGTATGCCTGGCCATAAAGCTTATTGGGTTTCATCTGACTGTGACACTCGGTTCCAATTGAAGTTTCAATGCCATTTAGCAAACCACAGATGCTGATGTTTTTTTTAAATTTCCCTCAATGGGGGCTTTTTCTGACAACCCTTCCAAAAAGCCGCCACCATGGAAATTTGGAGGTCTGGCATTAAATTAGATTTAGAGACGTTGTGTTCCAAACAAGCGACCAAGTTTTCTTCATCTCCAACAATGGCCAAACCATCTGCCAGATTTTGCACAGGGTCCCAGTGGTTTCAAACAGGTCTAAGTGGAGTGGAAAGCAGTATTGTCAGTGTTCAGAACCATCTCCTGACTTGTGACGTTGAAAAACCCTTTGTCTGCCTGATAGTTCTTTGCTTTTTCCCATGCTGATGGAAGACAAATTGATTTTATATGTGTGTTGCTTCATTTTTATTCCCTATTGAAACCATGAAGCCATGAGAGGCCACAATACAGTCCCCTAATATTGAGACTATCTTTAAAAAGTAGCATGTTATTGCAGTTCCATTTTTTTATATTTATTTTAATAACTCTTGCAGGTTTGATTAACAGTGATAAAAATATATTTTTTTTCTGGGCAATTGCATTAGTATAAAATAATGCATTACCCAGTTTTTGAACATAAAGTGTTAAGTGAATTATTTTAGAAGGCAATGCATATTGTGAAAATTATGCCACAAAATTATGTGTGAGACTTGAACAAGTCAAATGAAGAATTTAATATTCCTCAATTTCAGAATTTTTTGTTCACAGCCGAACAGCCATCAATTGTAAATCAGCATGCATCAATAATATTCTAATACATGTTCAAATATCACTGGATTAATAATCAATATCTCACCCTGGGGAAAATGATGGCCCATCACATGTATGTAATTTGTAATTCACAACAAAACTACTTCTGTAATGTTTATGTATATGTAACTATTCACTGTGACTAAAGTGGAATAGAGTTTTGTGGTTTTTTAATTACGTGCTATCACTATTTGAACAACATAATTCCACCTCTGATATTACTGAAATACAGTGTGCTTACAACATAGATAGAAAACATTTGTTTGCTTTACTTATGTGCAATTAAGCAAATTCTTTGTGAAAGAATGTTTTGGAAAATATTTATTCGGCTTTTCTGTACAGAGAAGGAATGTGTCTCACAATGTCACCTGTTCACTTGCCAATGTACCTATAAGGATCCACAGTACTTTATTTCAACATTATGAGATAAAAATATACATAAATGGATAAATAAATAAATATAGCATATTGGATCAGATCGTTTGTTCCTGTTACTCCATTTGAAAGCTTTAGTATCCCTGGCTGTGTACCAGTCTCTGTAGTATACAGTCTCCTTTTTCAGCCAGTGATGTTGAAGAGGTCACTGGGCTATCAAAGCTCCACTGATGAGAGAGGAACTGTAACAGTAGAAAGCTTGTGTGAGACCGTGCTGGTCTGAATAAGCAAATGGGGTCTCTGTGCCTGTTTTTTCCACACAAATGGAACCCTTCCACGTTACTTAATGAAAACTGAACTTCAGCAACTTGAAGCATAATCTATCTTTTAACAGCAGAATACCAGTAGCTCCTGTAAGTGATTGCGTACGATTATTGGTAGCGTGTGTGTGTCCGCTCATGCTCCCTCTTCTGGCAGCAGCAGGTAACAGCGAGCGCAGTGCTCTGATCGGTGGGGATCCGACAGCTCCACGTGCGAGCCTCGCGTCACAATCGGGGCAGTGCCTCAGCTGCACGAGAACGTGCAGGGATGTTTACCCCGGTGAGAATATCCTCCGGGACACGCGGGATCTGGCAGGGCCCGTGGCGGCTGACTCACCTCCCCATCACCACAGACAGGGAGCCGGGAACGGCCAGGCACGCGGACGCTCACTAAAGTCAGATACGGCGAAATCGTAGGAAAAACACTGTGTTCCGTGTGTCCTGCCTCACTGTGGCTCCACTTAACTGTCAAGCACATTTCCTGGTGCTGTGTGAGGAATACAAGAGCAAGCCGCTCTACCTCCTGGCTGAAAAACCAGGCGGCTCTTCCAAATGATGCAAGCGGATCAAAAAGAACATTCGGCCCTCACGCTTATTACAAAATACTGAGACCTTCACCTGTGGAGAATATGGCAAGCGCTCCCATTCTTACTGGAATAGTCTCAGACACTCAAGAAGAAGCGTATGTCAAAAGAAATATAAGATCAACAAAGTGCTGCATTTCAGTCTAGAAAGGTAGAATCAGCAGTTTGTTCCACCAGAGTGGGACAGCATTGTTTGGATTCCATATTTTGAATAGAGGGTATTGGCCAGCTGGAAGCCCGAGTCAATTACTGTTAATTTTCCAAGACAAGGCACTGATGACTGGTCCCAAACTGGTGGTCAGACTAATCCCACAATTCCTTGTTTACGGCAAATGTCAAGCACTCTGGCCTTTTTCAGAACCTTTAAATAAAATTACAGTTGAAGTGTTTTACAAATGAAGACCAGATGATGGCATTTTCCTACAGCTGCCAGTTTGTGCAGAGCAAGGACTAGAGAAGCTGTCTGTTTGTAACGAATCACACATTATTCTTTCTTGGTTTAACAGGGCTGCCATCTCTGAACTTTGACTCAGTTAATTATATACAGTAGCCCTGCTGTAGATATGATCACGGATCTTCCTTCAACCCTAAGAGCTTAATCTCTTGCCAAATTGTTTCTCACAATATTTATGATGACACTGTTCATAAGACCTTTCTTTACTGTTTGGTAATTATATTTACTTAATTTATTTGTTACTGACAAGGTGTCAAAGGAGACTGACAATTGGAGAATGACTGTGATTTGCTATTTGTGTACATGCCAGTCTATCACCTTTTGTGATGTTTTTAAAAAAAGTGACAATCCTCTTCCTTAATAACATATTTATTCATTTTTGAGTAATCATCACTATCCCATTCATTAATGATACATAATGCACCTGTTACGTCTTTATTAACCACTTACAAATAAATCACGTTATAAAGCTGTACACTTTTGACACTTGATGGTCACATACACAATGTCAGCTGATTGAAATCATATTCATATTAGCAGCATATAAATCAAGAGTTAATATGGGCTGGTTTCTCTCTAATCATCTAAACACATGAGTGGAATGGTGCTGATTGCTACAATAATTCCAACAAATGTTTAAAACCTTCCTGTTCATTCATAATAGTGATTAAAAAGCTTGTCTTGTTACTTTACAAATAAGTTAGACTCATCTTAAAGAACCTCCTCTGTTGAATCTGGTTCCATATCATGAAGACTTCAACCTTTATAATGGCTTTGTGGATTAATATAGGAAGGGATTATACAGGAAGTATATTACTTTTTTGAATTGAGGAAGGCTTTTCCTGAAAACTAATAAAAAGATTTCTCTGGGGACCTCTGGACGCCTAAAGCACCACAAACTATTCTTTTATTCTAAGTGCGACTATTTAAACCAATTGGTCCATTTAAACTTTCTGTTCTTTAATTTGTGTTTCTTGTAGAAAACAAAAACATTATGAGCAGAAAGGGCTCTAATATTGCAGAACAAATGATCTCCATCTGAACAAACAGCCTCTGGTTGGTACTGCCATCAAAGAGGGAAACTGGTACCTTCCCACTTATAGATATAAATGGATGTATGCAAGATATTATCTCACATCAATATCCAAATGCAGTTTTTATTTCTGTTTTTAATTTCCTGTTTAACATCATATCAGTCATACATACATTGCATAATTTTAGAGCTGATATTGTAATAGATTTACTGTGGTAAAGTGACTATGTTTTTAGTGTTGGTGCTGATTACTAGTAACTTTCCAGGCTAGATGGAGATACAGTTATGCAGAGTGAATTCGTGGAAACACAGAATGCCACACAGAGCCATGCCATAATCTGGGTCTGCTGTTTTTGTTTTACCTGCACTGCTGAACAGGCGCTAAGAACCAATAACGCTCCACTACTTTCACTGCTGGGAAGAATTTCATCAGTTGTGATCAAAGGGGGGCAGCATCAGCAGCTACTGGGAAGCCCTTGCGCAAGAAAAGAAAGTCTGGTTCCTACGGCGACCCCAGAGCCGCCGTCTGAAAGAACAGTCGGCGCTCCCCGCTGCGTTTCCTCTCGCAGCGCGGCTCATTATGTAACTAATGTGCCGCGTGCCGCCGGCGCTCCGGCTGCGCCTTCCTGATGAAGACCAGATTCAGCTCCGAGTATTCGGTATAAAAGGTCAGGGCTACTGTATCCCGCAACCAACCGCCCTTTCCCACACGAGACCGAGGCCGAGGCAATATTTACTCACTGAGTCTCCCTTTCTTCTGCGTTTTCCTGTGAGTCCGTGGGTGTGGGCGTCTGTGTATATTACGATACATTACATTGATTTAACAGGTGCTCTTAACCAGGGAACGTCCATCCATCAAAGTCATGTGACAGCAGTGTCAGACCTGGCTAATAACATTCCCATATTCACAAATGTAAGTGCAAGATCAATACAAGTTAATCAACGCCAACCCACAACCACAATGTAAATGTGACTCATATAGCATATAGGCTAAATATGTGCCAGTACGCAAGAAAAAATCACGGTTCTCCAAAGAGTAGAACTTAGATGTGCTGATACTGTGTGTAGGTGAGTACCAGCCCACTTCAAACACTGTTTACAGTATATTAATACAAAATCAAGCTAGTTTGTAGAACAGTAATGAAAAGGTAGTGGGTAACCTGCAATTACATGTATTTAATTTTTTTTTTTTTGAATTTTATTGCAGTTGAATAACCACAGAGATAAAGCAGTCTATCCATGGTGTGGACTGAACTTCCTCTGAGTCTTTGTGGACTGTCTGATTTTCCTCACTAAAGGCTGCAATAGCACACTCAGGAATTGGTGTCCCCTGGCTCCGCCCCTGCCGAACGTGAGATTTCCATTATTCTCATGGCTCCGCCCTTCGTCTCCGCGTTCCCTCTGCACGTGCCTGCCGTCTGAGAGGCAGGGAGGGAGGAGGAGAGACAGAGCAGGCGCACAGGTCACCTCCGTGTGAGGCTGCACTCGTGTGCAGAGCCATTCAACGCTCTCATCCAGCACAGACTGAGGATGTGGTTGGACCCATTAAACCCTATTCCTGCCAGGTGTTTGCAGTTACACTGTTCCCCAGGGCCTAGACTTTCTTCCAGCATTTATTTATCTATATGGAAAACAAAGGTCCCCTCTGCTTTCAGGCAGTGGTGGGATATCTTACAGTATTTGCTACAGCTGAATACGTTTCCTATAGTCTAAAACGGCAAGATTCAGTTTTAAGTTAGAGCTGCACTTACATCCCTTTTCTCTCTGTTCTTTTTTAACTTTACGTCCTGGCCTTTCAAATGAACTCAACATCCTGCTCTTCTACGCCTGTCACTTTACCGGCGCCAGGGGCAAATTAAGAGGGGTACGAGAGGAGTCGACGTTTAAGAGGAGTAGGAGATGAGTGGCGTTTTAAGAGGAATAGGAGATAAGTAGGTATTTGGATGAATAGGTCATGACTAGGCAGAAGTTTTTTATTTAACGACTGCCCACTGCATTCCAGAATCTCTGACAGAACGTCACCTGAATCGACTGTGACAACGTTGCCTTTTTCCAGCCACATGACATCACCCCTCCGACAGGATCATAACCTCCACGATTAGCATCACTCCCCTTTGGCTGGCTATACGCTGGCTGATGCCTTAAGTCAATTTCTAAGCCTTTTAACCAGAAAGCAGGGTGAATTAGCCCTACATGGTAAAATCTATGACACGATTGTAGCTGCAATTTTGTGGATGATAGTGAATTTCCTGTCTTGCATTGTGGTGGTTTTCTAGATCTTTTCTGTGGTTTATGGGTTTGAATCCCAAGCATGAGCACTGAGCTAAACTCTGTGAGTAAGATGTTTAGATAATGATACCTATCTGCCTAGTTGTTCGCCTAGCACACATACATACAGATGTGTCTCTTTATCACAGACCTTCTTGTATTGAATCAGTCTATCCCATGCTCATATATGACTGAGAAGCAAATGCAGATTCTATGAGGAATAGTGATTAAAGTAATTATTAACCCCTGGACCTTTCTCTACATTTCAGGAGCACTGAGTATTGTGTTTCATGACATGACGCATCATTAAAAATTTGCAAGTGCTCTGACATGTCAGCATGCAGCACAGCATTTCCTATACTTTGGAAATACTTAATGTGAAAGGAAGTTCCCCTTAACACTGAATGTGCTTCCGTATGTAAATAATTGTGATTAATCAGTAATTAATGTAGCAGTAATTCTGTAGATGTGGACAGTTTTGAAGCATAATTACACCTTATTTCATAGTCTCCCATTGGATGTAATTAAATCTGAATACATCGGTCCTTAGGTCACTACATGAGCTTAAAACCCTACTCTACAGTTACATATCAAATGCCCAAAGTGTCTTAAAGATCAGACCTCGGAGGATGTGAGTGCCTTTGGCACGTGCACTCTCATTTAAGCAGTTTCTTGGAACAATCTGCACTTTAATTGCTGCAAATGAAACTGACCGTTGGTCACTATGTTTGAACTTGTGGCTTGGTATGTGAGTGAGCCATTAATAAGGACACGGTGTCCTTTGTAGGGAAGAAAATAGCTTTTTTGATGGAGGCGGAATAAATGTTTACTTTGAACGGTTGCAGAAGGTTAGTAAAATATGTTTGCGGAATGGAAAAACAGGGCCAGCGACACTGCATGAAAAAGCTATTGATTCCACGAGAGCAGATTAACCTGTGCTTTATTAATCACTTTCACGAGGCAGAGTGCTATGGAGCTGTGTAGTTCATGGTAGTGAGTTGTGTAGGAACTCCAACCCAGGATAATTGGTTTTGGGAATGGAACTTTTACTGTTGGTCTTCCATAGACATTCCTGCATGGATTTAGCACTCAGGAATTGTTGACAGCAGTGTCACTTCCCATGTAGCTCCGTGTAAAATGAATGACGTGCTACGATAAACAATGAAATGCATGCTAAACCAGCCTAATCTGTCCCTGCCAATGTAAGCATTCAAGCAGGGTAAATTTATCTCCTCACTTGTGTGGAGATTGTATTTTCTCACGCTATTGTAAAGGGCCAGTGAGCAGTTGATTGAATAAGCACGTGTCTTACTCCCTTGATATAAATACTTTCTTGTGTTGCATTGCAGCCAGAAGTGTGCCAAAGCGGAACTTGTCTTTTTACACCTGTGGAGTTCATCGTTGTTGAAAACTGAATTTCCTATTGCAGTTCCCGGAGAATGGGAATAGTTTAAAAGTTGATAAATGTCTTCAGAACCGAAATCATAACAGACATAACCTCACTTCAACAAGTGGTGACAGATGGCAGGGGAAGGGAAACATAATACACGGTACCATTCCAGTCAGTAGTTTGATGGCTTCACTTAACATGAATTCCTTGTGTTGGGCCATTTCAAACTCTATGGTTGTTATGGAATGGAGCAGGTGTGCGAGACCAGAATTAACCTCTGGACCGGGTCAAACCAAGACCAAGTGGCCGTTAAATAACGAGCATTCCCAGCTCTGTGGGACCGGCCACAGGACCGCTGAGATCACATAACTCTCCCTCAGGCTGTCTGGGCACCCTTGCATGAAGAAACTTTAGACAGAAAGCAGAGCTGGAAACTGCTGGAACGCTGAGCCTCGAGTGGATGGGGATCACATGGGCTTTCGTCTTGCTGACTGCACAAAGTGGCTCCCGCACGCGTGCGCTCCCCCGCCGCACACCTTGCTCACGTGGCTCTGAAACAGGGCTTACATAACTCATTGTGGGCTTCCTGACTGGGCAGGGCTACCTGTGTAAGACTCACGTGGTTTTGTCTTTTCTTGTTGAAACCCAGCGAACTAAGGTTCAGATATGGTTCAGGTTCTTACATTTAGTTCTTTTTAAAATTTTATAATTGTTTTCCACCTGTATCAGGATAGATTGCATACATCCCAGCCCTGTACAGACGTTTTTAAACTTAATTTTCATTGGTTTGTCAACACATCGGTTTATGGCTTGGCACATGTTGATGAGTCTAAATGAAAGTTACATTTCCAAGTTAGAACTTCAACTAAGAGCTCAAATTGAATAACTCCTGAGACACAAGTTAAACAGGCGATGCAGGCCGAACACCAGCTTACAGAGGGGGCCCGTGATGTTAAATGCAGATTTGCTGCTGATGGAGAGACACAGTGAACGGGCTGTAGGACACATGAATAAACAGAGAGAGGGATGGGAGCTGTCAGACCCCGAAGCTCATTCCATCTAGCGTCGGTCCACTGGAGGGGCACTGTGCGTGTGCCAGTGGCTCCATCAACCTTCCGGACCGGATCTGCGGTGCCGGCCTCAGGCTCGGCCCAGCCAAATCCACCGCTGCTCCAGGGGGGCGACGATCAATACGGGCGCTTATTCCCTCTCTGGAACTCCGACACAGGCAGTCTGAGGCAGCGCAGCCTGTGTGAGGTCCGCCAGTCTGTCTGCCACGGCATGCAGGAGGGGGTAGGATCATAAAATGACTAGCATAAAGGGAATGTTATCAACTACACAGCGTGTCAAACAGGTTCCTATCCTTACAGCACAGCGATGCAAGACTGACATAGGCGCTCTGTCACTTTCTGTCTGTGGGAGGTAGCTGACACGTAGCGTGAAGGTAGTTTGCCCATTGGGAAGATGTCCCAGCTATATCGTTAACTGCGGAATCAGATTTGCGTCAAAATTAACATCATAAGAAAACATCATACTTTTGGCAAAGATTTGCATCAGAATTATCAAGCAAAACATTTTTGATTGAAAGCAAAAAAACCTCCATGTCACGTCACAACTACCTCCTACAGATGGAAAGCAACAGTGTCTATATATTGGCCCTACGTCACTTTTGCTTGTATGCTGTCTGGGCAGTTTAATATTGTCTGATTAGGGAATGGTTTGGGAAGTTAAAGACATACAGCATGACACTTCTCTCAGGGTTTGAAGTGGAAGCAGGGCAGACACATTTCTCTCAATTCTCTCTATGGCCCTTACAATATGTCATCTCTAGGAGGGGAAGCCAAGGAGAGCAGGTCCATTTTAAGGTTGTTTGATCTGCTATTTTATTGGTTGAGATGCTCCTAATGTTTTGGCCTGGCGAAATCCATTTACGAGGGAGTCCAAAATCAGGAACAGAAGTCGAATTTAATAATACCAAAAGACCGCCCCCCCCTCCCCCCCGCCTGTCTGCATCTTTGTTCTCAGAGAGCTGAGGCGGAGCTATTGTAATACCCCGCTGCATTCGGCTAGTCTCCGCATTATTCCTCAAAGCATTCGCGTCGTCAGTGGAGCTTGCAGCTTATCTCCGCATTTTGTTCGCAGCTGCCACATGCTGACGATGCCTTTTGATGTCCCGGCTGAAAGGATGCACCGACACGCAGCGCATTCCTGAGGCCGCGCGCGGCTCCAGGGGTCAAAGGTCACAGGACGGGGAAGCGCAGGTGATGCGCCTGACCCCGTGTGACGTGGAAGTCACGCAGGGGACAATAATCGCTTTTGGACGGACAGACCCGATCACTTCCTCTGACACTGAGTTCAGGATAACATGAATAGTCCTGCAACACACAGCTGTGTATTTCTTTAAATATATTTCCAATGGAAGTGGAAGGACGGTTGGCCAAGCGGCAAGCTGTTAAATCCCTTACTTAATCCCATTTTGTCCCGTGTGAATTAAGAATATGTAAAAAGACCTATTATGTAAGCTGTGGAATGTAAGGTGGGAAATAGCACATTTTTCAGGTGGCAGTATAGCACCATGATTAAAGGTCACAGCTTATAAGCAGAACGTTGTACGCTCAGCTTTAAAATTGGTATCCAGGTCTTTGAAATGATGTTTGAAATGAGGTACTGAATTGCACAGTTCACTCCAACATACGTCGGGCAGCAGTGTAGTTTCACGGGTAAGGAACTCGTCTTGGAACCAGGTCGGACATTGCTGTTGTACCCCTGAACAAGATACCTGCATTACTTCAGTATATATCTAGCTGTATAAATGGATACAATGTAAATGCTATGTAAAACGTTGTGTAAGTGGCTCTGGATAAGAGAGTCTGCTAAATGCCTGTAATGTAATGTAATGTAAAGCTGCACTTCTAAAATTTAACTTAGACAATAGAAAAGCACCGACAGAGTGCAGTACAAACAAGCATGTTGTATATAAGATACTGTAGATTGGAGAGCCAAACCAGACTTCACTAAATCATTGAAGCACCTTTCTGATTCGGAGCAGTTTGATGAATACTGTATGTGCAGACATACAGTATTGACCTGCACATGAATGCACTGATGGTCAGTTGTTTTTTCTTTTCCCCAGCATGGTGATATGAGTTCATGCAGGCTGAACTACAAGCTGACTATGTGGCTGAACTAGCGTCCTCTGCTGGGCAACCAGTGCCAAGCATGCGCAAAAGAAAACAAAAAAGTTCTCCAGTGGAAACATTGAACTTCAGACAAGATCCATTTGGTGTTATAATTGTGGGTTTAAATTTATTTTTATGTCAATGTGTGAAGCAAAATTGGAAAAATATGGCATGCGGTGTATGTGCAATTTTTGCCTCCTGTGCAGAAGTATATTTTGTGCATTTTTTGTGCTATTTGAGTTGTCTGGATCTCTGCCATTTGAACCGCTCTTCTGTTTTCAATCCCTGAGCAATATTTGGCTCCTTGGGGAATTTCGTCTGTGTAGTCATCGGCCGTTTACAGATGTACTGTCGGTTGGTGTTGGTTTTGGGACTATGTACACAGTGATCCTTAACGTATTTCCACTGCTATAGAGAATATTATTCTTACAGGTGTGCGTGGGTTTGAGTTAGGCATAAAGAGCTGTCTGTGTCCCCCCTTGTTTCATCGTTTAATGTATGACTGGAAGGGCACTAAGGAAAAGCAAGTGGTTTCTAGGTTTACAAACTTGTGAAGCACCTTTCATGAGCTATCCCCCCCTCCCATGCTGAGAAACACACAGCTTTCTGTTCCCGTGGCGCTGCTGTGTACTTTGCTGGCCCTTTCTCCTCTCTGCCCTACTTTCTGCGATTGGTCTCTATGTGTCCTAAGCACCAATCTCTGGTCCTATGGACTGCCCTCTCTGTGGTCAAACCCTGCTCTACCTGTGCCCTATGCCCCCACTCGTCTCTTACAGTATAGACCCCTTAACCCCTCAGCACCCTCACACACCCTCTACCCCCTAAACATCCGCACACTCATCCTATCTTGCCCACATCATCATACACTCAGTATTCTCTCCACACCCTCACACACTCCCTATTCCCACTGCAGCCTCACACACTCCCTATCCCCTCTGCACCCTCACCCACTCCCTACCCCCTTTCATCTCTATCTTTATCCTGACCTGTGCCTCCTCCAGCCCTCAAACATCTCCCACATTAATTCTCCGTCCACCTTCCCTGCTTTCGCATGTGCTTGCCCCACGCGCACCCCCTCTCCTCCGCCCTCACCCAGGAATGTTTATCCGCACAGGCCGGCGGGGGGAAGATAAACCCCCGCGCGCCGCGGGCCCCGTTTTCTTAGCTCTGGTGTGGAGGAGGAGGAAAGCGCAGGCAGCCGGCAGCCCGATTGAAGCTCGGGGGGAAATGTTTACCTGCACGTCTGCTCTCTCGCCCTTCCCTCAGGTGCTCCTTCTCTTCACCCTCAACTGCAGCAGAACGATGCCTTTGTGAGAGGTACCTGACCAACACCCCCCCCGTCCCACATCCGTCACTGAAAAACATATCTGGGTAATGCTTTGATCAAATTCGGAGGATGTGGGATGCATGTCACCTGTTGGTTAGTAACCCTCCTGCAACTTTTATTTTCTTTCTTGACAAAGGTTGTTACGCTATTTCAACCATCCATCTATTATCTAACCCACTTATTCCTGGTCAGGGCCTGCCCTTCCCACCAGTCTATTGCAGGACACACACCTTTCACTCACATACTTATGACTACGGGCAATATAGCCTCTGCAATTAACCTAACCTGCATGTCTAAGAGGAAGCCGGAGTACCCAGAGTAAACCCATGTGGCCACAGGGAAAATATGCAAACTCCACAGAGATTCAAAGGAAGGACCTTCTTGTTGTGACCTTCTGCCCCACCACGCCACTCCTATGCAATAACATTTTTTCCCAATTCATATGTGCTAATCAAGAATGGTGAACCTCAAAATGGCTATCCTTTCCGCAGCTCAAATGAACATCATTATAAGTAATATTTTCACTGTCTAATATTAAATGTTTACATGCCATTTAATATGATTTCACTTAGATTTTTAAGTGTTTGCATGCTCATCTATTATAGAGCTTGTCCCTAAAATATTGCCTCATTGCAAGATATATTTATTTCAGATTATGTGTATGACATTGGAACAAAATATAATTAAAAAATGAACCGGCATTTTATTCATTTATATTACATTTTATTTAATAAATTAGTGTTCCAAAATTAAATATGCTCATGGTAAAATCTATTATCATGGTAAAATTAATTCTCCATACCTTAATGGACAATTTCCACTCTGAAACAAATTATCTTAAGGTATATTTATATATAAAGACATATTTCCCAATGAAACCCTATGGTTTGAGAATGCACTGTGGTTTACTGAAAGCTGATTCTCAAACAACAATAATTGGGATATGTTTACTGATGGATATGTTTTAAAGAAACTGCACATTAGCCGTGGATTTCTAAGACAGTATGCTCTGTCTCTTCAGCCCTTAGATTTATACCTTATAGAAAACTTGTGTTTACATCTTGTTAATGTATTCTGTAAACTTTGAGATAGATGGAATGATGATATGCACTGTTATATATGTCCTGTGTTCCCACATCAAGCACCCCACAGCTTACAGAAAGGGCAACTGGCTTTTGATGACTCTCTGCCACGGATTTAATGTACAGCCAGCAATTTAAACCATGTCTCAGGGTTTACAACTTTTTTTTTCTTTTCATTTTTACTAATGCAGCTTCCAAAGCAGCAACACATTTAGTCCATATGCAGCTCAGTAGCCCAGAGGGATATCAAAAGAGTAATTTTCAGCAGCTTCTTAGAGAATGTTTTGAGCACTTACCTTTGTAGAAGCATGGAGAACAGTGGTATAGCTCCTGTGGCTTAGGTTGTTTGAAAATTCAATAAAGAAGAGGATTTGGTGTAATGTACGGCTACATGAAGTCACAGAGTATTTTAGTATTCTGGCTGTGGTGATATATGATTACTTCTATATTTCCAGCATTCTATTTTCACAGCTAATGTTTAAAAAACCAACTTCTAACTTTAGAAAGTGAATTATATTGACATTTACTGTGATATTGTTTAGGTACTGCGTAGTTACATTACTTAGTATAAAGGTACCTATGTAGGAAGTGTCACAGGAGAGGTATAGGCATATACCATGTGTTGGGAAGGCACACTACATGGCCAAAAGTATGTGGACACCCAGATGTGCTTAGTGAACATCTCATTTCAAAACCACGGGCATTAATATGGAGTTGGTCCCCCCTTTGCTTCTATAACAGCATCCACTCTTCTGGGAAGGCTTTCCACATGATTTTAGAACATGGCTATGGGGATTTGCTTCCATTCAGCTACACAAGCATTAGTGAGGCTGGGCACTGATGTTGGGCATAGGGTCTGGCTCACAGTCGGCGTTCCAATTCATCCCAAAGGTGTTCGATGGGGTTGAGTTCAGGGCTCTGTGCTGGCCTGTCCACATCAAACTCAGCAAAACTTCTTTATGGACCTTGCTTTGCGCATGGCGGCATTGCCATTCTGAAACAGGAAAGGTCCTTCCCCAAACTGTTACCACAAAGTTGGAAATACATAATTCAGTAGAATGTCATTGTATGCTGTAGCATTAAGATTTCACTGGAACTAGCCTGACCCAAGATAAACAGCCCCACACCATTATTCCTATTCCACCAAACTTTACAGTTGGAATTATGCATTCATGCAGATAGCAGGTCGTAGGCTCAACCTAGGAAACCCATTTCATGAAGCTCCCAACAAAGAAGTTCTTGTGCTGACATTGCTTCCAGAGGTAGTCTGGAACTCTGTAGTAAGTGAAGACAGACGGGTTTTACATGCTACAAGCTTCAGCACTTGGCGTTCGGTGAGCTTGTATGGCCTACCGCTCCTCAGCTGAGCTGTTGTTGCTCCTAGACGTTTTCATTTCACAATACCAGCACTTACAGTTGACCAAGGCAGCTCTAGCAGGACAGAATAGTTGACATCCTATGACAATGCCTTGTTGAAAGTCCCTGAGCTCTCCAGTACGACCCATTCTACTGCCAATGTTTGTCTATGGAGATTGGAATGCTGTACGCTTGATTTTATGCAGTGGGTGTGGCTGAAGTAGCGGGACCAATTAATTAGAAGGGATGTCCACATACATTTGACCATATAGTGTATGTTAGCAGAACAAAGGATTAACTGTTGAATAAATTTTGAGTTCAGATTTTTTTTTCCGCTGTGATTTGCAGAGATTAGCTGCTGGGAGGGTTTCTGAAGGGACTTTCAGGATCTGGTGATGTGCACGGTGTCACTTCTATTTAGCTCCGCTGTGCAATATCAAACCCACAGCCAGTACTTTCCAGGGCCGGTTCCCCAGGGAGATCACAGTGCTTTCTTTAACTGTAATTCAGACCTTTTTTCCAAGGCAAACATTACCGGTATTTCCATCTGTTATTAAATACACAGAAATAATGCAGGCGCACATTTAGAAATTAATGTTTCCGATAGGTTTACTTATCCCGAATGTCAGTTTTTTGAGAAAACTGCAGACGCCGTGTCCTTGGTATTTTTTTTTTTTTTTTTTTTAAATAAACGTGAAGTGGAAACGGGAGTTATGTAAGAGAGCCTGAATTCAAAGGCAGGTGGGACGGTTCACAGCGAGTTGCTAAACCTGGTAAATCTCCTGACGGCCGCCGGAGTGCTGCCTCCCGTCTCCGGGACCTTCCCGTCGCCCGTCTCCGTCAATTGGCTGCCCCCGGGCCCTCCGTGCCGCTCGGCTTGGCCGGGTAATTGGACCGGCAGCATTAGGACCCGAAGCCCATCAGATAAGGCGGCTGGCTAGCCCACAGGACATTCCAGAGGTGCCGCTGTGCTTCAGCACACAAAGCGGCGCTCCTTGCGTAGGGCTTAGAGACCAATCCTGTGGAATGCTGTGACTGCCCGTTGAAGTTAGCGACGGGACCTCCACCCCTGCATTCTTCACCGCTGGAGGAAGATCAGGGCTTGTCTGGCTAACTTCACCTTTCTGAGGGCCCACAGGCACTCCCGCAGAACCAAGACTTTATTGAGGATGTTACTGATTTCACAAAACATTAAATCATCCCTCTTTCATTCCCATAAAGTAAGTACACGTAGGAAACTGTCCATAGTCCTATTCCAGCTTTTTTTGTATACAGTCAGTGCACTGTGTCCTTGAATAATTTGAATTCTTTTATGTTTTTTTCAAAATATATCCCATCAGGATAGAAATGTTTCATCAGATGATAAAGGTGATCAGTCTGTATTGATTTGCAGTGACCCTTCCCTCGAAGCGGATAAGTGGACCAAAACCATGCTTGGAAAATGCCCCCCACCGCATAACAGAGCCACCAGACCCCCTCACTGTAGGGGTCAAGCATTCTGGCCTGTACTGTTCTCTTGGAGTACACCACACATGCACTTGCCCACTTGTCGAATATCACTTTTTTCCACCTTTCTATTGACTAGTGCCTATGGTTTTTGCACCACTGAACTCTCAAATGTGCATTCATCTCTGTAATGAGGGGTTTAGGCATTGCAACCTTACTATAACATCCCTTTCTATGCAGTTGTCAATGGACTGGTCTTGTTGACACAGTCTAATCATGTCCTTGACATTCTCAGTCACCTGAGGAAGAATTGCTCTTTTGTTTTTCCGTACATGCCACACTAATGCTTGAGCATCATGGTCATCAAATGTCGAAAATACATTGCATTCTTTTTACAGTGACGCCCCCCTCCCAGAGGCAGTGGATAATGAGAAGACAATGGACAGTATCTGAAAAGACTTATGAATGGGGAAATCAAATCATTTTAAAATGCAGATTTGTTTTGTTGTTGGGTCTCCTCATTGAAGTCAAAATGCCTTCAGTGATTTCAGTATGTCAGTAATTTGCATTGAACATTCTGATCAACACCAATAATGAAAGTATGAACAATACTGTCTTTCCATTACTCACAAGCCACCTCATGACATCCAGGGAATTTTACATGGGTCTTCACATATCAGTGAATACTAAATTTCAGTTAATGGGGAAATTTTTCTCATCCTGTAGTTGTGATACAGTACAATGGTTTGGTGAATCATGTTGCTATAAATTATGTAACACCAGTCCAGCAAAAATACGGTATTAACTGAATCCTATAATTTTCAATTATTTATTTGCAATTATTTCTAATGTACACTGTCAGAGTTGTTATGTAAGCTACAGGCAGTAAGAACATCCTCCATCCTTTCCTGAGGTGAGTATGGGCATGCAGTTTCATAGAACCCTTATTTCAAAAGAGCCTTTTCAGCAAAACAGCTGCAATATGATGCTGTCTGGGAATGCAAATTGGAAGGCACTAGAATATTCAACACTTCTGCCAGTGCCCACACAGTACAGTACCTTGCTATGCAGTAATTAGTTCAAAACTCAGTGGTTGTGCCTTAGTGTTCTGTAAAACATCATTTTTGTGGACCACCAGCCATTTCAACAGTGCTTCAACTTTTACACGAACTGACATTTTATAAACAACGTTCATAAACAACAATTGTCATTGTAAGTGAATGCTTTATGTTACAGAATAACTTTGGTTCACCACTCTCAGATTCAGCTTTAATGACATCTATGAATGGTATGTGGGGTTCTGTGCTTTTTTCTGTATCTATGTAGCTGTGTATCTAAATCTGTGTAGAAATGTTTAAGTGCATACATTTATATAAATATTGTTTAAAATGTATAATCTGCTATTGAATTGGATGCACTGGAAATATATTTATGCTCCTGCAGACAGTGTTGGGCCATTTGCATAAAGATAACTTGCCCTTTCAAGGTTTTCTTTTCCGAGTGTTATGTTTTCCCCACATCTCCCTAGCAAGAGGGGATTTTGATAGGTATGTTTGCTCAACTGGCGAGTCTGAAATCTCAACACAGGGAGTACAGAGGCTACTCTGCGCCCAGATCAAGCAGAAGCCAGTTGGAAGGCGGTGGGAGGTGGGGGTGGTTGCCTTAGGCCCTCAGCAGACAGACATCACAATGATCTCCTTATGCAGTAGACACTGAGTGCAGGAGGAGAGGGTCCAACATGTGAGCACTCCATGCCGCCCCCCCCCCCCCCCCCCCCCCACCTTTCCCCCAGTGTCAGCCAAAATACTGGCAAGCAGCACACCAAGAAAACTGCCATTCCGCAACGACTAAAACACAAACATCTGAAAATAATGTCCAATAATTTTCTTTTAGAAACAGAATGCACCGAGTGACTCGTTCGTGACTCCGAGGCTTTGTAACGCAACAGGAAAGGAGAGCAGACAGGCTGGGCATTCCCTCAGAATAGCGTACATTTCGCATGGCTATTATACTTCAATAGGTGCTGCTTTGCTGATGAGAAAAAGGTATGTGTCGAGCACTTAAAGTTGTAATATTAATCATACATTTTCCTTTATGTCAGAATATTCCAACTCTATTGGAATATATCAGTTATTTAAGCAACCATAGAGGGAGTGCTGTTATACTGTATATCAACACATTATCTTCAGCATTTGGCCTGTAACCTGGTGCCTACGACTGAAACACAGTCGTACAAATAATAGAGCATAACAACACAACCTTGAGTGTAGTGCAGCAGTTTCATAAACAAGGCCATTTATCAAATAATGGTCATTTGAGATTATAATTTGAGATAATAGATTGTGATTTTATTGCTTATTCGGCCCTTCCAACAAAATAGTTTCTTTAGAATTCCATTAGCGACTGTAGCAACGGTCACTGCTGCCAGGCATCACTATAAACAAACGCAAAGACTTACTAGTCAGCTGGCTAGCGAGCTAACTCACAATCTAGCCACTATGTTAAGGCGACTGCACGAATGTATCACTGTTGGTAGTTGCATACACTGAACTGCACATTTCCATTGAATGTACCGTTGAGAAATTAGGAGGCCAGGGCCCTTGACATATCATTTTAAGATTAACAATACGGATTGATCCTGGTCAGTGATGAGGTCCAAGTGTTGGGTATTGGCCAATCACAGCACACTGTCAGAACTAACTGTTGTATGGGCCTCAGAAATTGTGTAGTCATCCTCTTCAGTTTCATTAGCATTTTCTAGATGTCCAGATCAAAAAAATAGATGGCCTATGGGAGAAATGAATTGCATTTTCCTAATTCCGTCAAAGTAATGTATGGCATTTGGATGTTTTTTTGTACATGGAAAGAGAATGCTTTTCACCCATGTTTTATTATTTAAAAAAAAAAATTTTATAATAAAAATTTTTTTAAATACTAATGGCTAAATGGTTAGCGTTCCATCGCACAATTACAACATCACACACAGGGATGCACCCATGCACCTTTGCATCTGCATTAACTGCATCTGGGGCATTTACTGAGGGTGATTCTGCTCTGTAACAGTGAAGTGGCAAAGCGGCGATACAGAGCCCTGTACGTGAAGCATTCTGAGAAACCGCAGAGGCACTTTCACCTAATCTAGCCTCTTCCATGGCAGGCGAAACATGCAAGGAATGCCTCCAGACAGTGCTTCCTTCCAGAGATAGGGTTTACAGCGAAGCCTTTGTTCTGCATCGGCTGTATCGCCATGCACTGGCCATCCCGGCACACAGTCCAACGAATGCCTACGTGCCTATTTGTCCTCCACATGCTCCTGCCTGAAGCTCACAAATAGGGTTGTGTTATAGAATGAAGAATGTGTGTGCATGTGAAGTGGACTTATTTCAAGATCAAAATCTTGCCAGAAACATAAGACTTCACATATATGTCACACTGGATTGGAGCTGTCAGAGCTATGTTAATGCTGACTGTAAGTCATTCTGAAACCACGCCTGAGTTTATTTATCACCCTGATCATCTGCTTTCCCTAAGAATACAGGCCCTGCCAGACAGAGACAACATCATTCTCTCTGCTTTGCATTAGTAGTGCTACATTATAGAACCCATACCTTGATTCAGTGCAAAGACAGTGGATTAATGATACTTATGAAAGTGGATTTTTTCACAGAACTGTCATAAGAAACTTGAAAAAACTTTTAATTGTGGAGGAACTCCTGGGATTGGTGGAATTATTAGTTGATCTGCTTTGACCTTTTATTCATGATTAACCATAGCCCTTTGAAAAAACAAAAATCTTATCTAAGCACAGTACGAATACACTAACAAAACTAAGTTCAAATTCTGGATCCACAAATTTAACTTGTCAATAGAGGATGAATTTTGGCTTGGTATTGTTTTGATAGCTGATGAGAGGAATTATTTTGAGGTTCATTCCATCACATCCCAACTTGTTTACATGAATGAACAAGGCAGCTGACTATGTAATTAAAATAAACCTTGCGTCTTCAACCCCAACTTCCATGTCCATGGGCTCCTGTGAATAATGGAGGCTCTGGGGGTATAGCAAACATAAAACACCTGTGTGTGTTTGTCAGGGTGAATAATCGTCATCCCCCCCTGAGGAGATTAGCATCAACATGTACAATAGTCTGTGGATTTAAGGTGTCAGTCTAAGGTGCTGGATTAATTACAATGCTAATATAGCAGCTGGGTCAAGTTAATCTCTCCTCTGCTTGACTTGGTAATGAAGCTATGATTTGAAATTCCTTTCTCTGTGATGTCATCATCTTACTGTTAAACATGGAAAATCAGGTGACAAGAAATCCAACCCCTCCACTAGAGGCAGGTCATGTATTATTGTGCTGAGTTCCACACTAAGTATCATCTGTGAAACACAAATAAAACTGCCTGCACCCACTGTATATTCTGATGCTAATGCTGAAATCTGATTTGCCATTCTTGTGGGCCCCCTGCCTGTTCTACAGTACAGTCATTCTGGCTGATCTTATAATTGTGGTGAACTGAACTCTGAGCCTGTGTGCCAGTGAAAGTGTTTACTGAGAGTCTTGTTCCGGGCATGGTGTAACTCCAGCCATGTGAACCTCACAGTGCCCCTGTGGGTTAGAACCACAAGAACAAAAAGGGAAATAGCAGGGACACCTGAAACGCCTGTACCTGTTTCTCCAGTGAAGCGTTTTCCATTAGCACTTTCTACCCAGAAAATGGATAGCACAACAGGTAAGTCTAAGCTGACCAGTCCAAAGTGTAGCATGTATTTTTTCATTTACCATGGAATTGCTTCTTTTGCTTTCATTCAACCATCACAAACATCTAAAGGCTACATTACCTCAGTGACCTGCAGAGGGAGGAGCCTCACAGGCCCTGAGGAGAGAGGACAGAGTGCCCGGAAAACAAAGTCAGCCATTGTCCACAGACAGGAGCGGCTTCCCTATGGCCTATGAGGCTGCCAACACACCGTGCCAACACAGAGCCATTCCAGCCGCATAGCCGGTCTCTTCATTTGCCGGTGGGGGCAGGGGGGTCATGGTGGTGAGATGGAGGGTTGTCCAAACACAACAGCATTTTGATCTGTCACATTTAATGTCTCTTTCAGGAGGCCGCTGCAGCATAATTTCTTTCACATAATTTATGTATTCCTATGCATTTTACATAGAATCCTTCCCGGTGACATACTGTATGTACTGTATGTAATGGGCCTTGGGGAGGTTGGGTTGAAAGCTCTGGGGCAATTTGTGTATTTCTGGGAAAGCTCCTGTTTTTGCCGGACCGTTCTTCCCCTCCAGCTGAAGGAAGCATTATTGGCTTAGTACAAACTGGCTCTGGTGCAGTTCACTACCCGGCCGGCTCTCTGTTTGCAGCGTTGACATTTTTACGTTGTGTGGACGTGTAAAATGAACACAGAAACACTGTTTATAGGGCCAAGTGGAAATGGCAGTACAGCTCATGTTGTGACTCCTTGGTCCCGTTGTTCTTGGTTCATGTAACATGTGGTGGTTTATATTAACACCCAGACGGGCATGGTAGTGATTTTGAGGGTTTGTTTTCTCAGCTGTGCGGGGACCAATTGTGCTGAAATTTTATATTTTTATTTGTATTATTATTTTAAAATATGATTTTATATAATTTTGTCATTAATTTAAACAGTTGCGAAAGGACATTTTTATATACAAAAAAGTCAGTCTGTTTTTAATTTTGTGTTTTATCATTTGATGTTTGGATTTCATAATGTGGTGTTTGAACTTAGCATCAAGCTTAAGGTGTGTAAACTGGGATTTTAAGTCTCTGGTCAATCAAACCCTTTCATTTGGTCTGCAAACAGACTGCTAAGTCTTTTCAAAGGAGGGGAAAAAATCAAAGGTCGTACTGAGGGGTTATAAATGTGTATCTCTACAAAAATGTTTGAAGATTCAGAGTGCCTCACACGCAGATGTGGGTGGAGTACTCAGCAACTGTACTCAAGTATAAGCATCTTTACTTTATTGAAAATCTATTCAAGTAAAAGTAGCCCTCCTAAAAAATGACTTGAATAATACTGACAAATTGCTTCATCAAAGAAAAAAAAGTTAAGCCTACTTATTATCTTCGGAACCCTTTGGCTGTCCTTTTTTCCTTTAATTTTAGTTTACTTAATTGCTTGTTTTGCAATATATTTGTGCAAGACAAAAATTTTTTTTTATTGCAATGGCAGCATTCAAAAAATACAAATAATATCAGCTATGGTGGTGGACTTTCAATCATCAAGGACACAGCCTAATTTACCTAAATACCATTACCACAGAATCACTGAGATTTACTCTCCGGCACACTTGGAAGTATATTGTGTTTGCCTTACAGCAATCAGTGAACTTACTATTGACTGAAAATGATACAATTCAGATGTCTAGACAGGAGGAACCAATGAGAGGTATTGCTGGGGGAAGATAAGGAAGGAAATGAAAAAAAGGTCTGTTAAAGGTCTTTTGTTGTGTGGTCAGGAAGTTGTATCGACAATCTGTGTTTTTAATTGAGATTAGATAGTGGCAAATGAAAGGACTCAGGCTTCTGGGTCAATCTGGTTATTTCTGCTGGACCCTGTAAAGAGCTTACCCCCTGAACAGGAAAGATTGTGTGCCACCAGCCCACGACTTGGCACATGGTAAACCTACCCTTACAATAAAAAACTTTTAGGATTATAAGGTAAACCTAAATTTATCTGGCGATTAAAGATGTGTTTATATAATATGTCAGTTTCTTTAACTACATGCTCTTCAAAAAAAAGGTCTGACCACCATTCTAAATTCTACCATTGATACAATGTCAATTTGTGATGTTGAAATATCAGTGCTGCTGAAATGGATGATGAAGAACACTTGTTTTTAACTGAATATATTAGTTAAATTGACACTAAGCTAGCTAAGCAGTTTGGTGTATATATGCGCCATGTTTATTCAATTTTGAGAGTGTCCACAAAGTATGCTGTGCTATGTTGTTAGACTATGTTGGCACCCATCTCATCTCATAGGCGCCTGAGGAGAGTTTTGCTACAATTTTGATACAATAGTATAGCTGCAATTTTGAAGCAAATGGAATCAATGTCTAGCTAGCCATCCATGATAGAAAACACACTGTGAGGCCATTTTGACCCGAGATCTAATTGAATATTAATATTTACGCAAGTGACAGCAAACCTAGCATAGCGCCAGCTTGTTATGTCACTAGAATGAGAGGGAATAGAACGAACGTCTGATTGCAAAGTTGTATCCGCGCTACCGCTTGGGGCAAGATTGCTTACTTTTCCAGTGTTGGCAAGTTGCATTAGGTTGCTAACACACAGCAACTACGTCTTGTTCGATACACATTTTTAATTAAAAGTTGCGGCATTGCCTTATTTCATTAATAGTTAACACTCAAAGGAAAATCATATGCACTGTTCGGCATGAGTATCTCTCCCTGCGTTCAAATCAGAGACTGTATAATGTGCAGACATTTGCAACAGTACACTCTGGCTGGTGGTAAGTGTCATTGCACTCTGGCTGATGCTATGTGACATCACACTCTGGCTGGAGACAAGTGACATTACACTCTGGCTGGAGATAAGTCATTACATTCTGAATTGCTGATGTAACTCTTGGGTACTTCTCTACATTTCATCAGTGGTTAGGAGTGGGTTATCAGTATGTGATTACCTGAGCGGAAGCAGGAGGGTTGACGAGAGTGGGGTGGTTACTGGGATATTCCTCTGCTTTGTTGAAATAGTCTGCACATTCATCTCTGACACACTTGACTACTGGGGCTAACATACACCTCTGTGAAAAACCATGATTTAAGTATATCCTTTTAAGTGTATTCCATGCCCACACATATTACAACTGCCTTGTGTGTGCCGTTCAGCCCTCATGCAATGCACCAGTATCCCTATATCCTAGTATCTATATCATGTGATCAGCATATTCACTAATCCACCTAATGATGTCAGTGTATAGGAGAGCCCCCTGGAATTGAGGGGTAGGGCAGGGGCATGCTGCTTCAGCATTCCTTCTCCCCCCCCGGCAATTTGGATGAACCCTATGACGTCAGCACTGGTGGGGCTGATGGGAAATGACCGTTCTTCCTCCTTATCTCCCAAGCCCCTGAGTCAGTCTTATTTGCCCAACCCGCCTACACACACACACACACACACACCTGAAGTTCAGAGTAAAAACGTAAGAGGAACTTCCGCTTGGGAAAGTACCGGTGCCTCATGCTTCCTTCTGCTGACACCGCGGGGTTGTCCCAGAAGTGGCCCCAACACCTTCCAGCCCTGTTTACATCGCCCACATCAGTGAGAATGAAACTGGTTCTGGCTTTTGAAGAGCCTGTAGTGGGGCTGGGTTCAGGGTAGGGGCAGGGCCTGGGGCAAGCCCAGGAGTGTTTTTCAATTGGTCAGATGGTGCACTTCTGTCCTGAACTTTTCATGAAGATTCATGACACTGTGCTGTAGGAGATGCCGTCTTTCGGGTGAGATGTTAAACCAAGGTCCTGACTCACTGTGGTCATTAAAGATCCCATGACACTATTCGCAAAGAGTAAGGGGTTCCCCGATGTAGTGGCTAAAAATCCCAGATCTGGCTCTCGCAAAAACTTTCCACCTAATCATCCCCTGATTTAATTGGCTAAAAAATATTCTCTCCCTCCAGTGGAGCTGCTCAGTGGCCAACAATAGAGGATTGTGGTTGTACTGGGCAGCTCCCAGTTGTGAATGTGTATGAGTGTGAAGCAGGGTGCTCCTGCAAAAGAGCATCCGTGCTCAGTGAACCTACCTTGGGTAAATAAAGGTTAAAATAAAAAAATAAAAACAATTATAGGGGTGCAATAGATAGTATTTTAAATGCAATTTTGATGAGTATGTTTTTATCTGACAAAGATTAGATTTAAAGCTAGACTTAGTTATGTAATGGACATGAGATACATGTCTTTAATAGCCCCATGTACCAACCTCATTATAAACATTCACAAGGACTGTTTTCATTGCAGTTTATTTTTTTACTCCTATGTAAAATCACATATGGTATAAATCAGTATGTGAGGGAAGGCACTGTCATGGTGTAGGTCAAGTGAGAGTGCCTGGAATTCCCAAGCCTTTGTGACATTGACAGCTCTTATTGTTAATGAAAATATATTACTGTATTTGTTTTTTTGGAATAAACTGTAACATAGCACTGGAAACACCTGTTACCAACTGGAATTTCCTGGAGGAAGGAAATAGACAGGTTTGAAGGAATATAGGAGACCGTCTGGTTACGACAGAGAATCTGTGCTGGAGGGATGATGAAGCCCCACTGTTTTTACTGTTCTGCAGAAAGGAAAGGAGGAAGAGAGGTGAGGAAGGGGAGAGAGATTGTTCTTGGTCATAATGTTCTCTGCTATTGACAATTACTGATTGCCATTGGCCTCTGGTCAGTGAATTCTACTCTTGTACAGAGTGTACTGTGTGAGATGAGCCCTCCTGACTGTACACTTCAGGGGGCAGTTCCACGTGTCACTAGGCAGTCAACAGCAGGGAGGGGACAGATGTGTAAGACCACAGAACACCACAGAACACCACAAACACAGGGTTATTACTGGACAACCAAAAACAGGTCTTATTTACCTATAGACCTGCATTGAAACAGTCATTAATGAAGCAGGGAAGCATTAGTTCCAAAAAGCTCTGTATCTTTTCTGTTGTACAATCACACTCACAGCCAGGCACACGTTGGCGCTTTGACCTTTGACACAGGTGATGTCGATAAGAAATGTTGATTTGGCCTCGGCGCTCCGGTCAGGCCTCCTCAGTAGGCCCCGTGTCTGAGCAGCACGCGTTCTGAACATGCCAGACATTTACACAGAAAACATTAAACCTCTGTGGGTCTGCACGGCTGCAGGTGCTGAGCGTGCGAATGAAAGGCTCACACATGCTAGTGTACCTGAGAATGCTCGGGCCTAATGTGTGTATAATGTAAATAAAGACAGCGGAGCGCGCGGGGACTCGGGGTTAGCTTCCTGAGCGGCCGACAGGGTTGTTCAGTTTACGGCGGCGTTCCCTCCAATACGGTGTCTGTGTTCGGGCTCCCGAAGGCTGTTGTACCCCACTTTCCTCAGGCATGGCGGACACACAGCTGGGTTTGGTGTCACAGAGCACTTCTGTCCAGTGCTCTTAAAGGGCACAGGAGTTCATGTAGCACAGCAAATGTCTGTGTTATGCGCTTTCTGTAATGTAGTAGGGTGAAACCCACACCGCCTTGCTGATCCCAGCTTACAGGCCTGTGCCATCAAGGCACTGCCATTGAATTCTGTTGCTCATCTGTTCTTCAACCCACCTAAACTCACTTATGGCACAACACTTTTAACTCTCTCTCTGGCTTGTGTGTACTCAGTTAAATTCATGCTGGCATACTAAGCAGCTAATGGTGCTGTCCCTTCCTATCCATAGGCAATGATTTGAACAACATTCACTCAAACCAGAGGTCTCTGTTTACCTCCTCTCACCAGCTGGCTGTCCCATCCCTTCAGACACCCGTCAGTCACTCCTCACTGCCCCGCCTTTTCTTTGCCCTCATCCCCCGGTGGCACAACAACCTTCTTTGATCAGTCACTGACTGTTTTCCACAAATATGAAATCCAAGCTTTTCAGACAATACATACACAATACAATTGCTTTGACTGAAAAAACATAAACAAGCTAACCCTTCCCTCAACATTGTAACATTTATGTTGTTATTCTTTTTGCCATGTACCTTGACGATGGGAAATTTAGCCATGGCATTTCTGAAAGTGTGTGTGTGTGCGTGTACGTGCGAGTGCACGCATGTGTGTGTGTGCATGTACATGCATGTGTGTGTGCGTGTGTGTGAATTTGTGTGCGTGTGCAGAAGGGGGCAACTTGCTAATGCCATACATGGAATGCAACCAAGAACAACATCCCCGGGTTTGACTGAAATGCGAAGCTGTAGCTAAAGTTATATCAACGTCCGGAGGTGTCTGAGAAGGGAGTTCACCTCTCTCGTACGTTCGCAAGCCGAGGGTGATATGTTTGCTCAGACACGGGAGAGACGTGGGGAGGGCACAGAGTGGCCAGGAGCGCACTCGGGTTCTGAAAGCGTTCGGAGAGGCAGGAAAGGGAAATATACAGCGTTTAGGCCCTGGCCGGGAGCTGCGGGTGGGGAAGGCATGTCTGAGAGTATCGGGTATTTGTCAGCGGAGCGGAGCACAGAGAGGGGCTTTGTGTGAAGCCTCATGGCCAGACTGTCCCGGGGACACAGCCATACATGTGTACCTCATATTTATTACTGATAATAACATTCATTAACTCCAGTGCAAACAAGTGAACGGTCCATGTTAAATGGGGAAAAAAAGATAATTGTTTTTCTCCTTTCCTCCCTCTGTCTCCGTAAACATGGATCAGTTCTTTTCCGTCCAATTTAACTTCCTCCTGCATCCAATAGTTCTGAGCAGATGTTTTCATTGATCCCGCAATGGTCACCTATTTTTTTTTTTTTTGGTTTTCTGAACGATTCATTATATAACGCAGACTTTGTTCGGAAATGGCCCTCTTTGTGAACAGAGGTTACCTCAGATGGAGCATGTGGAAATTTTCCTTACCTCTTCTGCCTTTTAAGTTAAATCACTGCTCTCTTTCAAACAACGGATGAGTCTGAGGACTGGGAGGACTCTGGAGACTAGATTGCATTGTTCCAGCTCGCTTGGCCTAGCCGGTTATGGTTCTGTTTTAAATCAGGTGCGGAGTCACGTGTCGTAACTAGTGGTGTACCTCTCAAGCTCTTTTTTTCATTCGTATTGCTATAAATTTCAAGGGGAAATTTTAATGTAACAAGGAAGTGGTGGAGTGAACAAAATCCACCCACTTGTTGAATGGTATTCTACCCATTCTGGAAAGGGCCACTGTGATGGTGTACAATGGGTCAGGCCTCCCTTCTCTGGTGGAAGTGATCTTTCCTCCATTAGCCATGAAGTCCCACGGATTAACCGTTCATCGATGCCATGGTCAGTGAATACCACTCCGAGAGCAAGTGACAGTTAAACTTGCAGGCCCAGAACTGTGTGTGTGTGTGTGCGCCATGCGCATGCTTTTTTGCGTGTGTGCGCATGTGTTTGTGTATGTCACTAGGAAGGTTGAGAGTGACTTTGTGTGTGGGGGTAGAAGCCTGTGAGTGCATTATGTGTATGTGCCTTGGACAACATTACTCAATGAATGTCATTTCTGGGTGGACACATCACCTAGTTTATTTATCCGGCTAACTGATTACTGAAGTGCAATCATCCATACATATGTTTACATGTGCTGTTTGAATTACTGCACTGATGTGCATATGTTTGGATCGCTGCTATAAATATATCTATTCAGAATTTCCTTTACTGGGGTTTTCATGAATCAGATCTGTCCTCCCTACTTTCCAGTCCATGGTCTTGTGTAAGCCCTATCTATTGCATAAATTTCAGTAGATAAACTGCAATGCCATGAGAGAAGAGTGCCCACAGCAGACTTGCCTCAAATGTGTCTGCACACACATTCCTCACCCTCTGCTAAAGCAGCTACCCTAAAAGCAGATTATCTCTGCCTGCTTTCATACTGAACATGACTTAGCCTCACTCACGTTAGCACTTAAATTCTCCTACATCAGTATTTCTCAAGTTCGGTTCCTTTTCTTTTTTTTTTCTTTTTTTTTGTTACAGCCAATGTATAGGTTATTGAACACATCTCATCACATTCTTTCATTGTTTTTTCGTGTTAACAAAACACCAGTTTGGCTCATTATCATTTGCTTTGTCTTTTTGAATTCTTCATTATCGGCTAAATGGTATGTTTTAGTGGCCATGTGTCCTCACTTTCACCGGTTAGGAGCCTATTGATTCACCTTAGTCTTTTATTTGATCTGTTATTATTATTTTTTCCCTCTGTGTGATTGTTTGCAATATAGCACAAAGTGAATATGGGGCTTCATGGCTGACATAGTATTTTCAGACATAATGTAGCTTAAGTGGGTAAATAATCAATGAAAACACAAAAAGCGTAATTAACAGCTTGATAAAATATTGGTATCGCAATTTTTGTTGAAACAGAAATCAGTATACACAGGGGTCTCCGAGGATCGAACTTGGATCGGTCTCAGGCACTAACAATCAATGAATGAGATAACTAAGAACCTGAGCACCATAAAACAGTGACCTATCTCGCCAAAATCTGCTGATACTTTCTGGTATGAATGCTCCTCACTGTCTGTCTAAATTGGTTCTTTGAGCTGATCTTAGCAATCTGTCGACATTGGCAGTTTAATTGACCTCAGCCAGGGGCTTCTTCAAATACAGCAGCAAGTTAAACAAACAGGGACTGGAACTTGCTACTTTGGTACCACACATACAAGATTAAACCAAGTGGTGGGGGCGGTTGCGGGGGTGGTTACTCCAGTGCCATGGGGTCCCTGTTTTTTTTAAGGCAATCTGTGTCAAGGTTCAGTTTTTCAGTGTCAGAAAGCCCCAGCTTCCACAGAGGCTCCCGCCAAAGCAATCTGCAGGAAACCGAGACACATCCTTCATGTGGAGAAGTGTAACTGGATGTGGCCATTTACGAGTGCCCGTGTTTGCTCAGGTGAGGATTTAAAAGTGCTAACAGCGCTTCTATCAGGAACCCCTTCATTCATCGGGTGAACTCTAAAGAATCAAGCATTTGTTCCATTTCGGAGTAATACAGAAGAAAGACTGTACAAATGATTCTGGATGGTGATGGTTTGGGAGAAAGTATTTTTGCAGAGCTCTAAAATTTTTCATTAATTTTCATAGAGACAGAAAAACAATTACAAAAAGACCTTACAAAAGGTTTTGATAAAAATGTATCCCATTTTGGCTCACACTGCAATCTCATGCAGTTTTTTCTCTATGCAGACATGTTCTAGATTAGAGCCAGTGGATGATGATGTAGTGCATGGCCAAGTAGGAATGGTGAATTATCCTGACTATTTAAAGCAACAGGGAGTTGCTTTCTGAATTGAATACTTTGCTGTGCATGTTCAGTCTTTATCACTAACTTCATGCTGACCAAGACATTGCTGAACATGCTTTTTATGTTGGAGCCTCTTTTCCATTAATGAGTTTGTTCCTGAAGAAGATTTGTAGTTGTGAGCATCTGCATTTTCCTCTAGTGTTTTGATACAACTGTAGCAATGCTCCACAGTAGCACTGTGAATAAAGAGCATGGTTTTCAAGTCTGCGTATTCCCCTCCAAATCAACGACCAGACTGATGGCTCCTTAAGGTGCTGTATCATCAAACCCACTTGTTTATTTACACCAGGCACAGTGCTGCTTTACTGGCTTATAGAGGAGCTCACCAATCATTTAAAGAAAACACACTGCTTGTACAATGCTTAACCCCTCTAGTGTATTCATGGAAGATCCCCAAGCTGAGCCTGCCTCACCTCTGGAATGCATCTGTAACCAAAGACGGACCGAAGGCCAAGAATTTGCTGGTAATTAAGCTGTATGACCCATGATACACTTACAATAACAGCAAGGGTACTGGGTTTGCTCTTAATAAAAAGCTGGGGAACTGCAACTGCACATTTGCCATGGCAGGGGGACTCTGTCATACACTGCTAGTGCCTCTGGTGGATGAGTGGCAGACAGTGCAGACGTGCAGAGCTGGTGTTTATTGGTGATGAGTGCCTCGAAGATCCTACACCCATCAGATGAATGCTGTGACCCTGTGGTATTAGAGTTTATTCCATGTGTGTTGTTGGACATAAGAGATGATTCAGCATATTGATCTTACAGGCTCATCTTACTGTGGTCCATGTTCTGTACTGGTCACTGCTATTCCTGAATGCATGTTCTAGTACAAGTATTGTTCCAAGTCACATGACGTACGGGAACCAATCTGTTTTGTCAAACATGCTCTTATGTTCTTTGTGCTTGCATATCTGCTGAAACTGCAGCTGTCCCCCTGTTGTGCTGCTTCCTGTGCTGTGTTTTTATGCGGGTAGGTTTTTATTGCTCATGAAAGGAAAGAATGTTTTCATGCTGTGTGACAGAGCAGTGGCATCTAGTGAAAATCAAGAGCAAGAGAGAGGTTTTTTCCAGCAGGATTTTTCCTTTTTCTTCCTAATTCCAATTTGGATTTGCCAGTTGTGCCTCTTCAGTTACTGTTCTGTCTGTGCACTCCACTGATGCACTTGACTATGAGCCAGTGATTAAGCCACTTAGGATAATTGGGGATAGGTTGTGCTACTCGGATGAGATAAATGCTTTTGCTTATGAGAACTGGTAGCATTAGGTTGCCTGGCGTTGGGAAGATGCAACACACATGTAACCTGTGCAACGCCGGGCAAATTAAATCTGCTTTTACACTTCCTGTTTTGATATTTTTCATTTAGAACCTGAACCTTACCATTGCGTCTTCTAAATCCTATGAGAATTTTGTTTTGTTTTTGTTCATCTTTTAATGTGATTTATGAAACAGGCCATTTGAGCCAGACAGAGGCACAGTGTAGTTCGCTCATTACAAGTAGCAGAAAGGATAATGCTCTCAGCATGTTATTTCTTTGGCCGCAGTAGGGTTTATCTCATGTCCCTGTTTAACCCCAGAAACTGCATGGAATCTCTCACTCTGTTGCTGACTGTTCCGAAGGCACGAACAGGGCTTGTCTACAGGGGGATGACTGACAGTTTGGTACAGAGGTAACACGGTTTCGCAGGGAATGATTGACATTTTAATATTGGGGTGGCATAGTCTGTTCGAGAGTCCAGCATACAGGTATCTGCCCTTGCTGATAGCACAGCCTTGATGGACCCATGAATGTGAATGAACAGCTGTCCGCTATGCTGAGTTCACCCACAGGCAGACAAGTCTTTCTTTGCTTAGTATGCTAGAATCTTCGCTTATACCTGCTGAAATATACATCCTGTGTAAAGCATCTGTGGTTTGACACAATTTAATTCATGGATGGCCCTATTAGTTTGGTCCTCCAGGGGAGCACACACCTTCTGTTGCCAATTTCACTGACTGTATCCACACAAACACATGCATGCACACACACACACACACACACATACACAAACGCACGTGCACATGCACACACACAAAGCTATACACACTTTCACAGAAGCTCCCTTTGTTGTTCTCATACAGTGGCTATGAGACCAGGCAGTCAAATGTCCAGAGTTAATTCAACTCTTAACAGACTACATATGCTTCCAATGGGGATCACATGTACTGTGTAAGAGTTTATTTAACACTGAACATTTCACCATCCACTTGTGTGTTTGACTATTGTCAAGTAAAGAGTGGGGAACGATTGAAAGCTGTGAGAATCCAGTTTTGGCCCCAGTCTTGTGAGCACACAGACAGTGCTCGCAAAAGAGGGTCAAGTTTTTCTATGAAATGTTTTTTAAGGTCATTAACCCTCCAAAGTATCATTACTGCCATATCCTACTGGGATGACTGAAAACATTACATTTTTATAGGCATAATTTCAGAGACATTGTTTTCTAGAGACATGAAAGTGACCAAATGGAACTGTTCAAGTCATTACACCCTTTGATACCGTATTATGGAAAACAATTATTATGATATTATAAGACTATTAAATATGGCAAAACAGGCTACTAGCACACAGTAACCAATATTTTCTGTGTTTGTTCATCTGAAAAAGATAACATTGCAACATTTATATCACATCATAAAATATAATTGTATTTGCAAAGGCATATGGAAGACATTTTTCATTGATAGCCATCTTTACCATGTTACCATTATGTTAGATTCAGTCATTCCAAATTTGCAGTTTAAATCTGGGCGAACAATATGAGAAATCTGAGGAATATATTTCGTTTTTGCAGTTTCTAACACAGGCATTTTACTGGCATGTGTATTCCATTACTGCAAATGAGAACGAAAATGCCATAAACAACATAAATACTCATTCCGTTCTATTATCTTGGAGAAATTATCCTCATCTTCCCAGATTTTGGTAAGGAAAGTGCTGTTGGCCAGTGGTTCTGTTACCATAGGCATTACTTCAAAAGAGCAATATTTTTATTCTGATAATTGCCCCCCCACCCTCCCCTGTAGCAAGTTCCATCCAAAACCACTTCAAAACAAAATTCTATTTTATAACGTTTATACATTCCCACATTTTAGAAATATACCATATTTTTAGACTTTCAGATAAATTTCACTGGTCCATAAAAGTTTGGCTTACACATCCATGTTAATATTCTGATCATTTGAATTTATTACATATTGTAGTCAAAACATGTTTGACATAGTAAAGAGATTTATATTATCAAGTAAGACATCACATCTATCCCTCAAGGTTGTTTCTGATGCTTGATTTGAGACCCCCCCCACTTCTGATTGATTTCTACTCCCCCTTCCCATTGTTGTTTGTGGGATAGTTGGTTTAAGTCTATGAGCAATGGTGTATTGCTGTTTGGATAAGTGCCTCCCAGATTGTATCATGCAGAAATATACCGGTCCAGTTTTCTCTATATATCAAGCAGCAATTTCCTCTTTAATAAGCAAACATTTGGTCTCAAAATATAGACTTTCATCAGGCAATAATGAATAAAGTTTGACGGTTGCCGACAGCTGAAAATGTTCACTCAGGAGTAAAGAACGGTCTTCTCTTGACCTCAAGAGTAACATAAAAACAGTTGTGGGCCTCCCTTATCTTCCAGGTTCTGTTTTCAATTGGAACTCAGTGAGAACACTGCATGCCTCAGAGACAAAGACACAATGTGCATTGCCTGTGCCTAGTTCCTTTCCAATGACATCTTCATTCATAGATTCTAGTTTGTCTGTTTAATAGCCTCCAAAATTAAATCAAATAAAATGATATACAGTCCCCTCCAAAAGTATTGGAACAGCAAGGTCAATTCCTTTGTTTTTGCTATACACTGAAGACAATTGAGTTTGAGGTGTACATGAGATGACAGATCTGAATTCCAGCTTTTATTTCCTGGTATTTTATCTAGATTTGTTAAACAACTTAGAACATATCACCTTTTGTATCAGACAACCCAATTTTTAGGTGAGCAAAAGTATTGGAACATGTGACTGACAGGTGTTTCTTGTTGCCCCGAAGTGTCCTGTTAGATTGATTGGTTAAACAATATATAGTTCTGAATGTCTACACTTGGTTTTAGCCTTGGGTTTTGCCTGTGAAAACTGCATTTGTGTTATAAAAGATAAACTAACATGAAGACCAGAGAGCTGTCTTTGGGAGAAAAGCAAGCTTAGAAAAGAGGGGAAATCAATCAGAGCCATTGCACAAGCATTGGGGATAGCTTGTACGACAACTTGGAATGTCCTGAAAACGTAAGAAACCGCTGGCGTACTGAGCAACAGATATCGAACAGGTCGACCAAGGAAAACAACAGCAGTTGATGACAGAAACATTGTGAAAGCTGTGAAGAAAAACCTCAAAACATCAATCAGTGACATCACAAACAATCTCCACAGGACAGGGGTGAAGGTATCTCAATCAACTGTTCAAAGAAGACTTAGAGAGCAGCAATATAGAGGCTATACCACAAGATGCAAACCACTCATCAGTAGTAAGAATCGGAAGACAAGATTACAATTTGCAAAGAAGTACAGAGTCACAAAAGTTCTGGAACAAAGTTTTATGGACTGCTGAGACCAAGATTAACCTCTACCAAAGTGATGGAAAGGCCAAAGTGTGGAGAAAGCAGGGATCTGCTCATGATCCAAAACATATAAGCTCATCTGTATAGCACGGTGGAGGAAGTGTCATGGCTTGGGCTTGCATGGCTGCTTCTAGAGTGGGCTCACTAATCTTTATTGATGATGTAACTCATGATGGTAGCAGCAGGATGAATTCAGAAGTCTACAAAAACATTCTGTCTGCCAACTTACGGAGAAATGCATCCAAACTAATTGGGAGGAACTTCATCATGCAGCAAGACAATGACCCAAAACACACTGCCAACACAACAAATGATTTCATTAGGGAGAAAAAGTGAAAGGTTTTAGACTGGCCAAGTCAATCACCAGACCTTAACCCAATTGAGCATGCATTTCACCTCCTGAAGAGGAGATTGAAGGGAAAAACCCCACAAAACAAACAACTACTGAAAGAGGCTGCAGTAAAAGCCTGGAAAAGCATCACAAAAGAAGAATGCAACAGTTTTGTGGGGTCGCAGGCTTGATGCAGTTATTGCAAGCAAGAGATATGCTACCAAATATTAAGTGTTATTTGCTTTCATTTACTTAAACACTCTCTGTTCCAATACTTTTGCTCACCTAAAAATTGGGTGGTCTGATACCAAAGGTGCTATGTTCTAAGTAGTTTAACACATCTAGGTGTAAATACCAGGACATAAAAGCTGAAATTCTGAACTCTTGTCTCATGTTCATCTTTTTATCTCAACCCCAAATGTATTCAGTGTATTGCAAAAACAAAGGAATTGGCCTTGCTGTTCCAATACTTTTGGAGGGCACTGTAGCTCAAGACAGTATGTAGATGTCATGCAATATACATTACTGTACTAGAAAAAGAAAGGATGAGTTTGAGGGCGCTCTGGATAGTTACGAATTAATAGTTTTATTTTTCTAGATAATAAACATGGTTGAGAAAGTATTGCGGTGGAATTATATGACAGCAGCACAACTGTCAGTAATAACATTACATAGAAAGTTATAATCTCCAGATTGAATTTAACAAAAAAGTTGGTAAGGGGGCCTACTTTCTTTTCATTGTAGATAAAAGCAATCCGATTGTTCTCTCCCTGCTGTAGGGTATGGATAAAGTCAACAGACTGAGTCAGCTCTCCGCTCAGTTGTTGGTCATTGTTCTTGCTTGATTTTCCTCTTCATGAGTGGTTATTACTGGCATGCACTGTTTGTGTCTCCATGTTGATATACTGCCAGCTCAGTGATAAAATATTTGCTGTTTATGCCTCCCAGCATGTGATTTTTTATCTGGATTTCAAAGACAACCTTTCTAAATATGTGAGTCAGGAGTTATTGTCGATATAATATGGTATGTATGAACAGCTGTAAAAAGCATTCATGTTTGCCCTATGTCCTTTTTATTACAAGGCTTACAGTTGCTACTTAGCAAGAACTGAATTGGCATTCATCAGAAATTCTTAATTCCGTTCAGAGCTGACACTATGCTATGAACAGGTAGAAATCTTGTCTGGTTATATGGTAGTGTACTGTACTGGTCATGAAACTGGGCTTGTAAATGGGAGGTTGTTGGTTTGAGTCCCACCTTGGCTGTTGCAGCTTGTCCTTAAACCAGGAGCTTTACCTTTGTGTCTGTAAAAATTAATGTAATTATTATTTTTTTGTTTGTTCTAGATGAGAGTCTGCTGTCTTAATGCAATGCAATACCAAAACTTAAACTGAGCAGAATTTCATGATAAGTGTATTTGACACAGGCTTCTGATTTTGACCCTGACAAAATGAAAACTGCACAAACTAGACAGGCACAACAAGGAAACCAAATCACCGGGGTCTCTTTTTTACTTCCCCAAGAATGTCTGATTTTCTTCAACAGTCCTGACAACTTTTTGATCTCCCCATGTTGCCATAGTTTTGGTGGACAGATTTCCCAGTGATGTATGCTGCCATCAACAGGTAGTGCGTTTCGATGTCGCAGCGTCACGCCATTAAGGCAGAATAGATTTTCCAGACCTGGGCATGGAGAGCTTTAGTTTCCTCTGTGTCTTGGCCAACCCTGGAACAGATCTGAGCGCTCAGAATAATTAGCGCAGAAAACCACATCTGGGATCATACTCCTTAAGTAAGCCCAGTGCGTCAGCTCAGTCACGTACCACGACCTTCACGAAAATGACTGAATGGAAACTAATTTTGTGAAATTTATGGTAATAGTAATTTGTTGCAAGAAGGAATAAATAAACGTGTGCTCTATGCTATGAAAGTCAGTGATAGACCCTCCAGGGCTTTTGGCCATATTCAAAGAATAAAAAAGAATAAAAAGAGTTTATTTTGCATGATGTAAGTATCCTGTTCTGAAGTTACACAGTACAGGCTAATGCACTGTGTCCTTATCTCACACCATCTCTTTTACATAAAGTAAATATGTGGGCAGCATCTAAACCAGAAGCATTTATTCAGTGAATTAATGCTATTATTATAATACCATTTTTGTGATTGTGTGAAATAGCAACACATAACCGCAATCCTTTCAATCAAAGGAGCCCAACATAGCCTAATATAGCTGTATGGAGTTAAAGGGTAAGTTTAAAATACAAAATATATATTTAAAATATAATTTTCTACTAATTAATTCAACCCTGCCATGTGGATAAATCATTAGTTATATCACATAATGGTCCTAAATAAAATAATAAGCACTCCACTGCCATTCACATCAACAGAAAAATATGCTTTTAAAGTGGTGTTTATTCTACTTATTTTACATTCCCTTAAGCATGCTTGAGTTCTGCAATGTGGGGTGTCATGTGTCAACATTTGTCCTGGATGTATTAACCTATTTGAAACACCAAGGATGACATTTATACTTCATATTAGTTTATGCAAGACTGACAGGAATCCATTATTTTATTTTCTCCATTGCCTCATTTTCCAGACTGCAATGCATGTTTTTTTCACTTTTGAAGGGCAGAGGAGAATGAAATGCATTATGGGAGATTGTAGTTTAGTAAGCTGGGTATGGGTAAAATTTTCCTTTAATGTAGTCCAACATGGAACATTTTAGCTCTATTGTTAATGTAGTCTAACCAGGCCTACTGAAGCCGTACAGTGTTAAGGATAACTACACCTATACAGAGTTAATATAGTCTAACAGGGCTGACTGTGGATATGAAGAAGAAGGCTTTATTTGTCACATGCATATACATGTACATACAGTGAAATTTGTCCTCTGCATTTAACCCATCCTAATTACTTAGGAGCAGTGGGCAGCCACAGTGCAGCGCCTGGGGACCAACTCCAGTTCCAAGGCCAGTGCCTTGGTCAAGGGCAATGGAGTACAGGAGTACACCCAGGGGCAATTTACGCTCTCCAATTTGCTTACCTGCATGTCTTTTTTGACTGTGGGAGGAAATCGGTGTACCCACGCAGTCATGGGGTGAACATGCAAGCTCCACATATGCAAACTCCACACAGAAAGGCCAGGGCAGGGGCTCGAACCCAGGACCTTCTTGCTGTGAGGCCTGCCCACTGCACCACCGTGCCGCCCACGTAGCCTACCAGGGCCAATTGTCACTGTGTAAGGTTGGTCTGTTGAGAGAGCGTTTGAGAAGTGGGTCATCAGTTTTTCACACTGCGGAGGTAGAAAAGACAAGATGAAGTAGCATGCATGTGGTGTCAGGGGCCTACATGTGTCTGGGGTCAGGCTCAGTGCCACTTGCTTTTGTAGCTTGTCCACATCTGGAGATTTCCCCCCCTCTTGGACCATCTGGAGCCGACTGATATACACACTCCCATGCGCCTACTTCAGAATAAGCCTGCAAGCCAAACCAACACTGCACACTGTCGGAACTGGGTCAACCGCACAGCCGAAGACCTAGACAGGGCATACAGTGGCCAGACAAGTTAAATACATGCATGTGGTCCCTATTGGACTCATATTTACTTTATGTTAGAGCAGAATTAACACTGGACATTTTACTGCGTGAGGTGGAATGCCAGTGCCCTGGACTCCACACCCTGTGGCCTCCCCTGGCCATGTAAGTCCAATCAATCCCACAGTCCTCTTAATACACAATGGCCCAAATGACCTGTGAAGTCTGGTGTGTGGTAGCCATGGTGGGGAGAAAGGCCGGTGTGTCAGGTGGGGGGGTATGCTTTGCCCTTTCCCAGGACCCAGGTACGTATGTCTCCATCTGGGAGCTGAGCCGAAGGAACCCCTGGGCCTGTAGCTTCCTGCAGTGGGAGAGAGGCCGCTGGCCTGTGGTCAATCCCCTGCCTAGCTGGACCCTCTCCTGGGCTATCGCTTTACTGACCTGAGAAATGAGCTGCGTACCTCTCCTTCCTGAGTATCCGTCCCTCCCCATCGTGGAAGAACAGCACACCAGAAAATAACTCACATTGTCCTTGACACTTCAATCATACTTTTAATCATCTTTCTTTTATGCAGAAAAATGATATTCTTTATAACTGTCAGTGGTAGCTTACATAATGGTGCATAAGTTTTTAAATGCATGTGTGAATTTCTCTGTACACTGCTTTTATGAGCTCTTATGAAACAGACATAAACCTTGGGCATGCCGTGTGCTCCAGGCAGGGACAGGAGACCGCAGTGCTACTTTCCATTTGGACTAGCAAGAAACCTCCCATGGGATTCTGGGAGTAGTCCTTCCTGTTGTACAGGCAATTGGTATGCTGAACCAGCTCCTGTTGCTCGGGGGCGGGGGGTGGGGGGGGGGAGTCACTGGAAAAACAGAGCAGGAATGGCAATGAAATGAATATGTCACAGAGGTGCCATTCCGCAAATTTCTTAGCTAATTAGCAACAGAAACCCTTCATTCACTGTTCTGCGCGCTTATCCTCCACCATTGGTGAGAGCAGCTTAGCTAATCTTTAAAAAGACGTAGAAATCGCATTACATAAAGAGTGTAAGGAAAGAAGCCCTCTGGGACCTGAAATGGGTACTCAGCCTTGAGTAATCAGCAGCTAGGATTTGGGAAGGCACCATTTCTCTGTTATTCAGCTGATAGGGCTCAGTCAAGCTCTCCTGTGCTGACTGGAGTGATTGTGTCAGACTGGTAATCCCCACCCCTGCCCTTTGCCTCGTGGAGCAGGCTTTTTAACCCCACCCTCCATTTCCGAGGAGACGTTGCATCGAAGGAGATGGGAGTATGGGGGCATTTGAACTTAAATTCTGTCTCTCCTTGCTCCCACGCTTGCCAAGACCATTCCAAAAAGGACAGTAGAATGAAGGATGATGGCAGTACTGACATGGGCCTGTTTGGTGAGGATACCCCTACAGCATCAGTACTGACTCAGTGGGGATACCCGTATATTTAGCACTGCTGTCGCAAGCTTATTCAGTGATGATGCTCCTATGTTAGCACGAATGACTCAGCATGTTCAGTGACAATACTGCTAGAGTACTGACTATTGAGGATACCCCTATTGATGAAGTACTGACTATTGAGGGTAGTCCTACTGCTGAAGTACTGACTATTGAGGATGTCCCAGCTGCTGAAGTACTGACTATTGAGGATAATACTACTGTTGATGCACTGACTATTGAAGATACCGCCACTGCTGAAGTACTAACTATTGAGGATAGTCCTACTATTGAAGTACTGACTATTGAGGATACCCTTGCTGCTGAAGTACTGACTATTGAGGATACCTTTGCTACTTAACTACTGACTATTGAAGATACTCTTACTGCTGAATTGCTGATTATTGACGATACCCCTACAGCTGAAGAACTGACTACTTCCCCATGTAGCAGCAGTACTGAGTCAGGCCTTCTGCAGGTCAAGCCACCTGCAGTCATATTACTGGCCGGCTGTGGTCTCCCTTTCAGCCACATTCTGGGCATTAGGGCTGCAGCAGAAACAAATCAAACGAAAGCATTTCCCCCCTCATACACCTCTGGGCCCGCTGTGAATGGCCTGTGTGAGGCGGTAGTGCCGCGTTCCTCACGGAAAGCGGGCACACCCGGGAGACGAGGGCCTGGCTCTTTAAGCACGAGCCGCCTGCATTCGACCAACACGCGTGGCCCTGGAGGCCCACACCGACGCTCACAGAATACAGGTCCTCTTCATAAATCCCCTCTCTGCCGCTCTCCAAAGAAAATCTTCCCACCGCGGAGCTACCTCAAATCCAAACACTCGTCTCTCCAGACAGGAGGCAAGATGAGGCGAACACACTCGGCATTTCCTCCCCGTTTCCCTGATTTATGAAAGCCCGCGAACGTTCATCACCTCGCAGGGCCGAGGAACAGCGTACAGGGGGCTTTTATTCAAACACCTCCGGTCGGAACTTCAAGGAAGGGCGTGTGCTTCAGGTCGGGGATCGCTTCTTTTTTTTCACCCTTCCTGGGCACGTGAATTTTTCTAAATATTTTCTCTGGCGAAATCTAGGCTTATATGTCATGCGCGAAGAGGAAACACATCTATAAATAGGCTGTCATTAACAGTGAGCGTTCCTTCATGGCTTTCAGTAATTTCATTTCCCCCTCAGTTTGGAGAGATGGTTGTCCAAAAAAGATGAAAAAAAAGAGTGCTATGTAACCTTATATGGTGAGACAGGTGAAAAAACCCCCAAACTGTAATGGGCAGTTTGACAAAATATGGGTCTAAACTACAGAAGTGACTGGACAGTAACCATGGAGAAGGTTGGTGTTTTGAGATTACAAGAAATGGCATTAATGTAAAGACCTTAACACATCAATCCCTTTGTTTTTTCACTGGTGTATATTAATTGCACATGACAGCAAATACTGTCATAATCCCAGTGGCACAAAAATGCACTGTTTGCAATTCCAAAACTTTGAATCCATTGTAATTCAAAAATAAATAAGTAAATCCTCTAGTAAGTGATAAATAAAACCTCCCAGTGTATCATGATATTTGCATATATTGTACCCCGATACTAAATGTCCAGTAATGTATCCATTAAGTGGTTTTTCCAGAGATTGCTGTGTAGTTGAAACAGTAGTCTTAGTAGTAGACTACAGGCTCGTAACTGAGTCAGAAACCGTACCTCTATAAACCCTCCCCTGTGGCTCATACCGAATCTAATGGAACTGTGTGGTCAAGACACACACAGAATACACAGACTCACAGTGCCATCTGGTGTGCAATGATCATTCATCACAGGCAATATTGGAGTACAAGCACATAGTTATGGGGCGAGTAGGGTGTGGGGGCTCTGTACCTGTAAAGCTGTTGCAGAGTGCAGTAGTAGCATGTGACTGTAGTTACCATACACATGCAAGTGTTTTTTTTTAGATTATTCTGTCATTCCGGTGATGTGACCCTTATGTTTATGTGCTGTGTGTGCTGTGTGGGTATCTGTAGTGAGAGATGTGAGCAGGAAGTAGGACTCATGCATAACTTGCTAGAGTAAAGTCACTTCTAAAGACGCTGTCAAGTTGTCCAACTGGTTTTATATATAACTGGTAATACAAGGTATTAACACACAATCAGCACCACCAGTGTCTCTGCAGTGCAGCTTATGGTGTATAATGTAAATTCTAATATAACAAATATATATCATATTACCTGCTGAGAACACTTATCTCTAATTTTGGACCAGCTCTGGAACAGGAACACAATTCTCTGTTTCATATAGATTGTTTTCCAGAGCTGTTATGCATAAATATGTTATATCATTTATGAAAAGGTGAGATACATACATTTTCTTTTAGTCTGAGGCATCAGCATACATATAACAGCTTTGCCAGTCTTTTGGAAAATTTGAAAAACATTCCAGCTGTAAAGAAGTTGTATTTGACTGGCCAATAAATCATTTTAATCAAAAGAGATTTACAATCTGTTTTTTCTTTGCTATTGTTGACATTCATATTTAAATGATGCATGCTAGCTGCCCGCTAAAACTTAGGACTCTGAAAGGAGCAGCTGAAATAGCTTGCGTGCAAAAGGATTTATATCAGTCATTCACATCACGCTGCAGTGCTTTCAAAATCAGTCATTGGAAAATGTCTTTGGCATGTCATAATATTGTGGCTGCTGGCGTGAGTGTTTGAGCTGGGCTACATGCTTGGTGGCGGAAATATGAACTATTTCTGGTCCATCCATCCTTTCAGCTGCCTTTTATGCCATCACTTTTGTGGTCTCCCACGGAATGTGCCGGCACCATAGATGGTCACTGAAAAACAGGACGAAGCTTGTGTGTGACACCGCTGGAAACAGATATGCAATATAAACAAAATGATTGATATCATGCTCTGTTTTAGAAGAGGTCTAACCAGGAATGACAGACTACTATTTCAAATCAAATCTAATTAAATCAAGTTTATTTTTAAGTGCATTTCACAGAAATCTGAACACACTTTAAAGTAAAAAACAATAAAAGTACAATAATACAGTAAAATAAGAAAAGTAGAAAAATACAAATAATTTACATGTAGACAATAATAAAAACAGCAGTATGCTAACTTAAGTAGTGTCAGTAAATTACAAAACAGTACAGACATTTAGCAGACGCTCTTATCCAGAACGACTTACACAACCTTTTACATTTACAAGCATTTGCATCCATTACATTTGCATCCATTTATACATCTGGATTTATTTATTTATTTATTTATTTTTGTTGCCATTTTCTCCAATTTTCTCCCCAATTTAGTCGTTATACCAATTCCCCGTGTGTATCACAGTCCTGGTTGATGCGCTATCCTCTGTCGGTCTGGGGAGGGTGTAGACTACCACATGCCTCCTCCGGTACATGTGGAGTCGCCAGCCGCTTCTTTTCACCTGACAGTAAGGAGTTTCACTGGGAGAGCGTAACGCGCGCGGAGGTTCACGTTACCTCCCCCAGATCCCCTCCCTGCTGAACAGGCGCCCTGAACAACCAGTAGGAGTCGCAACGATCAAGACACATACCCTCACCGGCTTCCCAACAGAAGTACCACTGCCGGGGATTGAGCCCGCGTCTCTGCGGTGATAGGCGAGTGCTTATACCTCTACACTACCCAGGCGGCCCCATACAGCTGTATTTATACAATGCAGGGTAAGTACTTTGCTCAAGGGTACAATGGCAGTGTCCTACCTGGGAATTGAACCTGTGACCTTTAGGTTACAAGACCTGGTCCTTACCCATTATGCCACACTGCCACAAAACACACAAGCGCACATGCACACATACAAAGCACACAAGCACACATACACACATAGACATACATATAAAAGACACACCCACGCACCCACAAGATGGAAGGGACAGGACCAGCACTGGACAAGACCAATGGACAGGTACAGCAGGTGGTGAGGGTGCAGAGAGAGAGGAGAGAGGCAGGAGAAGCAAGGGGTTAGAAAGTCAGTATTAAAATGTTATTTGTAAGCAACACGAAAAAGGTCAGTCTTAAGTCATGACTTAAAAATGGAGACTGAATATGCATCCCGTAAATGAACAGGCAGGCTATTCCATCAAAAATGGTGGAGAAGGCCCTGCCACCACCTGGTCTTTTAGCTACTTTGGGGGCAACAAGGAGGCCAGAGTCCAGAGAGCGCAATGTGTGGACAGGTTTGTATGGAAGTATCATTTCTTATAGATAGGAGGGGGCCAACCCATGGAAGGATTTGTACTGTAAGTTAAAAGCAGTAGTTTAAAATCAGTAAAATGCTGAATGGGTAGCCAGAACAAGGAAGCTAGCATTGGATTTATGTGATTGTGTTCCAGTTCGGAATCTGGCAGCCGCATTTTGGATGAGCTGTACATTTTTAGGCTAGCATTTCAACAGCCGGATAACAAAAGTCCAGCGTAGATGTCATAAAGGCATGGATCAGCATTTCAGCGTCATTTTTGGACACAAAATTTCTGATTTCAGCAATGTTGCGAAGATAATAGTAGGCTATTTTGTGATGTCGATTGAAGGACAGTTCTGGGTTGAGGGTGATGCCAAGGATTTTTGCAGATTGATTTGGAGTCAGGGAACAGCTGTCAACTAACGGCGACTGTGAACATCAGAAGTCTATGTTTTTTAGGGCCAAACACCATGACTTCTGTTTTGTCAGAGTTAAGGAGAAAAACTATTTCCCCTATTCACATCTGGAGCACAGGCTCCCAGGAGGCAACAGGACAGAGAACAGGATAATGCTGTAGGATCAGAGAGACTAGGGTGTGTACGGTGTTTTTCCAATGCAAGGTATTCCGATTTATTAAGAATTATTGGTAACAGATCACTGGTATGGTGATTCCATCTACTACGTTAAAGTATCAATGAGTGTCTTTGCCCTTGGCCTCTGGCAACAGATTCCTGGATGATCTCTGCTGCTGACGCACAATATCCCTTGTGTTGTGTAATTACCCAGAGGACTTTGGGATGGTCAGGTCCACTTTTCTGTAAATGGCCCGGCCAATGGGATTAAATGTATCAGATGAACTGGAAAAAACCCCCCACAATTTACTCTCTTACTTATGAATAACGAGGCCTATAACATAAATAGTAATTGAATAAAAATATTTTTATAGTTTTGCCATTCATATTAAGATAAAGCCTAGAGCTTAACTATTCTCATTACTTCAGTCCTTGTAAAGAAAGAAAACAATAACTGAGATTTATAATAATTTATGTTAACAATAAGCCTATGAAATATTCAAATAATGTTCATCTCTATGCAAAGAATGAAAGGTTTTGGGTCCTGTTTTGTATGTCCACTGGTTATACTTCCTGGCATTCGGAGTATTTGGAGAATGAACCTGGACAGGCAGCTCAAGCAGAAGGAGACTGAATTTAATAGCTTTAATACCTCCAAGACTCTCCAGTAAAACCTTCAGCTCTTTTATCATATGAGCAGCTATTTGTCTGCCTTCGTTTGAAGCAGTTTTACCCAGAGGACCCATCTGTGTTTTGTCATCTGGAGACACATAAAGTTTTATACACAAAACACTTTTAAAGCTTTTACAGGCGCTATGGGTGTTGCCCTTTATCTGAGATAGTCTGGTTTTAAAAGCAATGGGTATACTAAGTTCTTTTCTGCATCTTTAAAAGATATATATGAAGGAGAGAGAAATTTATTTTAGTTATTCGCCCATTATAATTGTTCCTTTACTGACATCCTAGCAATGGGTGGATCATCTAAATGTGTACCGCTTTCTTCAGTGATCCGTGTAAATTATTTCTCCATGACAATACATATGTGCCATAGGCATAGCCTATGTGTTATTGTGATTTATAAGCAATTCATAAAGTTAAATTCCAATAGCCTCAACATGATCTAAATGAAAATCACAAGCCAATTTGCCCAAAAACATAAGTGAGCCTTTCCACAGCTTTTTGATATCTTGGATATCTTTGATACAGTGCTATTATCACTGATATGAGCTTAGTCCCAGAAGGTGTGGCTGTTCCAATACACAGTGTAAACAAGGCAGCAAAACCAGAAGTCGTAAAAGGCCTCAAGGTTTTTTACAAACCTTTTCATCCGGGTAGACTTGTTTGTTCATGCTCCTCAAGGTTAACCAAAAGCGTATTACCCTAAAAGGTTCCACAGTGACCCCTATCGGATAACAACCTTATCTTTCTTTACACTGCCTCAGTCAGTTTGCTCTTTTTGACGTTGATTTAGCAGTGGATTTAGAACTCACTCCATACCCAGGCTTTAAGTCCTAGTGCGGTTGAGCAAATTCCTAAACCCGCCCTAGCACACTCTACACTCATGCTCTTGCGAAGGGATTTCTGCCATAGATCTTCAGCAGCGCCCTGTGAAAGACAGGAGGCCTGTCAAGGGTGTACTCCTGCCTCTCGCCCAGAGCATGCTGGGACATAATCCAGCACCACACTCGCGACCCTGCCAAGGATAAGCGGGTAAAGCGGGATGGATGGATGTATCTTCAGAAGCTTTGCGAAGCAAACTGCTGAAACTTAGCATGGGATTTTTTAAAAATTGTTAAAATGGCCCAGTTCAGCATGTCATTTTCATATGTCACCAAATTCACAAGATTAATTGTGATACATTATAAACATCACTCTATAACTCAAAATGATTTGCCATGAATCTCAACCCAATAATAATTATAGCTCCAAACTGCTCCAAACTTGTTATTTTGGACACTGCAGTCATTGAAACACAGTACCTAGTAGCATGCCCAAGGCTTTTGCCAGGGATTGAAAGTTCAGATGTCAAAAATTAGAGTTCTGCATGGATCCATGATGTGTTTTTTTTAATTATTTTTTTTATATACAGGCCCAAGCTGTGATTGCAGGAGGTAAAATGGAATAGTTCACTTTCACTAAGCCCTTGTTAGAGGAGTTTTGTGCACCATCTCTTAAAGCCCAGCCCAGAACAGATCCAGCACTAATGCCTCTCCTGTGTCACACACAAGTGTTTCCCCAATATCATGTTATGCATTCTTACTATAACAACACTGCCGCCATCTGTGGCTGGAACAAGTGTTTTATGAATGATGCTGCAGGTTTGTAGAGGTATCCAGGGCAAGTTTACTTGGATCTATCATACAGGGGAGGATTAAGCACCAAGAGTATTTGATATAGTTGCCACCTATCACCTGCCCATTGTGTGCTGTTGGAATAAACATTGTCTGTCATTATAGGTTCATTCATTATCTTGCCTCAATATTCAAACAAATCCCAACTTACTAAAAAGAGGAAGAATAAATACAAATAACTTTTACCATCAATTTGAGCATTAGGAATTTCATTGGAATTTAGTAGGAATTTAGTTGTACAGTGCAATCACATACACAGATAGAAATTTCACATCTGGCTTAGCTATCCATGCATATAATTATAATGATGACATAAAAGTAATGATATCAGAATTTCAGTAAACAAAATATTTCATATTAAGCATGAAAATGCTTATTTGTCACAAGTTTGACAAATAAGCAAATAAACAAATTGTGAACAAGAAAATTTAAAAATAAGTTTGATTTTGACTTAAAAAGAGATTAATTTTGACTCATGAGAGACAAAAATGCCAAAGAGACAGGATGCCTTTTAGATTTTTATCAGAAAGACTATCTTGGTTAGTGCTTGTTTGATGTTCTGGAGACTCATAGCTCACAGGCCTCCACTACAATCAATCTTCCACTGGTTGACAGCGATATTAACTTCCAACCCTTTGAAACATAAGTAATAGAAGATTTTTTAGGTCTGACATGTACATCTGGCATAATTTTACAAATTAAAACACCAGTTTGGCAACAAAAAAACATTTTTTAAAGCCTACTGTCAGTGAAATGTCATTATTTGTTTTCAACAAACTAGATTTGGCAGATAGGCAGTACTACCTCTTAATAAAGTCAGTTTTGAAATGGGCTGCAGTTACTTTGGGATCTTGAACTTGGCTGATCAGTTAGAAGATGCTCCAGGTGACCCGTGTGACCCCACCCAAGAGCAGGCAACAGCATTTTACAATGCCAATGGGTTGTCCCTCTCACACCACACTCTTTACATATCCTTCCACTCCAGGAATGACTGGAACTAAATTGACAGAGAAGTGGATTATGATTCCATCCCTCCTTTTCCTATACTGCATCCTATCAGCTTAGGAGGGGAAGTAAACAGAGGCGTTGGGTAAGCCTGAGTTTACTTGCTCCAGGGAATATGAAACACAGAAACAGAGTCAGGAGTACACCTTCCTAGGGTCCCCATTAAACATATTCTGCATGAGGCAAAACACCCTACAGATCATCTCTAGATGAGGTGGGATGTAATTTCACATTGACCTTGCCACGGGTCTGCATTCCTTGAGAACCTAGTTCTAAGACACATGACACCGTCATCACATGAGCAAGTCATTGTGAGGACAATGAGAACTGTGATCTGTTCATTACAGGCCAACAGCTCAGTGGTTTCAGTGTTTTTACATTTCATGCCGCTTAAAACCACACTGCATTTTGAGCTTAAGTTTGAAATTCTAGACTGACAGAATGACCCTGTCGATATACTTATCTTTCCCTCATTTCCAATAGTCCAGGTTATTCTTTGGACCAGAGGAAAGAAAACTCTGATTATCTCTGAAATCATTAAATGGAGAGAGACATTGATGTTACCCTTGAATGAAGATGCATTAGTTTACAGTTGGTGAATGCCGTATAAACACAATTGAATGAGACTAGTAAAAACTAGGTGAACATGACCCACCAGTGAGTCAATGAGCAGTACAGGTAGGTTACAGAATTTGCCCTTCGAGCTCAGTGTAATCCCCTTGATCACCACAAGATAGCGCCAAATATTTTATGACTGGAATCAATCCCAACATGCTGTGTTTCTGTTTGAATGCCGCAGGTTTCTTTAGACTTGTAGCAAGAAGCTAACGATAGCTGGATGTTAATGTGCATTACAGCTAGCTAGCTACCTAGTTTCCGTTCATTCAGACGGATACAGCTCTATAGGTTTATTTTATCGCTGTTGGTGGATTGTGCAGCTCTGTATGCGTGTGTGCTGTTAATTTAATCAAATACAAAACATCTTTGCAAAATGTGACTGTAAGTAAAATAATGCTTAAGTGTGTTATTCACTTTATTCGGCTAATACCAGCTAGCTCGGTGCATGCTGTGTCTGGTTGGATTGCTATTAAGCCTGCAGTGCAACCTTAAGTTAATACCTCTTGAATCTGTTCAGCTGGGTAGGTAGACGTTCGTTCAAATTGATACTTTTGGGTTGGAATTAAGTAATTTATATAGTATAGTTTTAGACAAATTTAGCTACATTAGCTAAGTCAGTTATTTGCACGGGCTGTTACCCGTTTGCTCACCTCTAAATGGTTGTATGATACATAGGCCTTAACATTAGTAGTATCACAGGTCTCTTAGCTCCAAGAATCAAGATAATGTTTTGCATGACAGCGGGTAGTCGCAGCACGTAACACCACTGCTTTATAAGTATTTTATTTGCAAGCTAGGTTAACTAGTTTGTTACTTCATGATAAATACAACCGTCTGTCCTATGTTCGCTTAATGCGTTCCCACCCTTGCTATCAGCTAGCTAATCGTTGTTACTTTAAGTTGAAAAGAAGACATGATCTTCGGTCAATGCAACGTGTTCAAATAAGCTAAATAATTAGCAGATAAAAGACAATGCATGAAATGATTAACTGGCTAGCTAACTTAGTTTGCCGTTCCTTTAAAACTTAGGTGAAAATACATAAGGAAATGGTAACGCTAAACTCGGTATTTAAATAATGTGTTAAACTACAGTTAAACTACTGTGCTCTGACTAACTAGCTCGCTTATTTAATACGTTGGCTAGCTTGGTCAGCATAGAGGTGAACTTGGTGGATCAGACAGTTGGCAGACTGGGTCTTGGATGTTTTGAGTAACATATTTTTTGTTTTCTTGAATACATTGGCTATATGCACCACTTGCAGGGTAGCTAGCTGTCGGGTGGGACATCCAGTTCCTGTTTCAGCTGAGGTGTGTTCCCATAGCGGTTTGTCATTTGTTGATTATTCAAGTCCATGGTGTTATCATTAAAACCGAGTTTGTACACCTGTACAGATTCAGGGTATTACCTATTTAGGCCTACACGATACTGTCTTCTAGCTATAAGCTGTTAGTTCAACAAAACGTAATTATGCGAGGAGTGTCCAAAGTGAATGTACCGCAGACGCAGACGTTATCAAAATAGCCTAATTTATGTTCGTGGTTGACGTGACACGGAAATAGCTTTGTTGAAAGGTAGTTTACTTATGTGCACATGCTCAGTTATGTAAGTATGTGCCTGCAGGTCTCTTATATTTTTATGGCTTGTTGACAGTAGTTTTGATCGTAGGTTTGGTTAATGGTACCAATGGTGTCGGTCGTGTTGCTGAACAGATAGTGGTTGTCCTGCACCATGAAGGAGTGTACTCACCCTGAATTATGCAAAATAGGAAGCGATTGCATGTTGTTAATTTTTGACCTGTGATGGTGTGTTGTGCATTTAGCCAGTAAAAGCTCTGTTTTACCTGCTCCAGGGTCTTCTGCTGCTATGGCCTCTGGAGATGACGTTGAAGAGAGAGAATTCAGAAGTTTCCAGGGATCCCAGGCCAGTGAAGCTCTCAAACGCAGGACTTACTGTGTGGCTGAGAAGAACATGAGGGAGGTAAGAGGATCAAGGACAGAAGTGGGGTGCAGAGGCACTTGGAGATGGATGAGAACGACATTTAGGAACGTGTGTATGTTGATGTGAAGCCCTGCGTTTAGTATCACTGAGGGGGGGTAAGGAAGCTTGTGGCTCAGTCACAGCAGCCCCCATTCATCACTTCTCCTCTCCTTTTAGGTGGATTATTTTAATAAGGAAGAAATTAATAAAAAGAGGTGAGTTTTCCTTGAGAAACAGTCCAATTGCGAGTCACACCAAACGGGTCTATAGTCGGGTTTCACTGATTGATCTGAAAGCGAGGCATGGAAACGATCTGCACAGTAGCAAGGCTCGGGCCCTTCACGCGGTGTAAAAGAGTACTCTATCGTGAGCTCCTGCCTGTTGCCGCGTACCTGACCTCTGAACCCTGACCCCTGGCCTGCAGGTCTCCAGTCAGCAAAGCGAAACGACTGTCGTGCAAGAGGAAGACGTGTCACGTGCCGGCGAGTGCCGCGAGCCGGCGGAGGGGCTGTGACATGGCCAACAAGGAGAATGAGCTGACCTGTGCAGAGGCTGTGCAGGAGGTACTTTGCAGTGACCACTGCGGGCTCCCCCTGAACCCTGTACTGGGAGCCAAGATGGACGGGCCGGCATCCAAATACAGCGAGTACTTCACTGAAGTAAGGAAATAACCAAGCTGGCATTCCTTTTGTTTTTGTACTGTGCTCTGGCATGTGTTCATTTCACCTGTGTTACGGTGGATGGTGCCTCGGCAGAAACTCAATTCATTTTGTGAACTTGGCAGAAATCATGTGATCTGGCAAGACCTTTTGATTGGACGTTAGCATTCCATTACATCCAACACCCTTCGCCTCACTGAATCTTCTGTCTGTTTAACAGCTGTCAAAGGACCATGATGTAATGACACATGTGCTTTTTGGAAGAAACCTCAGGCTGAATGTTGCTTTGACTCTTTGGCGAAGAAATGCCAATGAATTAGTCGCATATCTGATCAGGTACAAAATACAGATTTCAGGTCAAAGTTTTTTTTCCCTGAAAAGTTTCTTCTTGAGATTTCATATTTCTCCTACTTTGTTTCCTCTAAAGAATTCAGGACACAGGTGTGCTTGTTGACTGCTTACCTGTCATTACAAAAAGGTAAGTAATGCAGTGATGGTGGGTGAGCTTGAAATATTGGTGGGTGAGGGGGGATTGCCGAACCCTTACCTTTAAATCAATGAAGTTACTAATTTAAATTTTCAGCCCTCCCCGTTTCCAGCTCACCTGCCACTACCAGTTCAATACACAGCATCAAACAAAGTTTCTCTCGTGATAATTGTGTTTTCTTTCATAGCCTACAAGATGACAAGCCTCTTATATCTATAGGCTGTTGTGTGGACCTCCTGCCGCTAGTAAAAACTGTTCTTGCCAGTAAATATGAAGAGTAAGTTGGCCTGAAATACTTGCTTTGTCACAACATTGGTAAACCATTTTGCAGAATATTATTTTTCACTTTATAAAACCACCACATGTATATTTCAGATACCTGATAGTCGGTTTACACTGGGTTCAGTCCGTCATTAAAAAATGGTGGCCGGAACTATCTGTGAAAAGCAGGAGTGCACAGGAGAGCTGTTCAGATGACTGGTATGTAAGTGGCAAGGGGGGGGGGGGTTCATTTCCCTGCATCATTTGCATGAACTCCACAAACCCTGTGGAGTCTTCAAAGAGGGAGGCTGTTCTTTTATATTTCTGTTTGTTTACTTGTAGGAATGTTCAAATCATGAGGCAGCAGCTACAGGAATTGTGGGTACACAAACGTGAGTTGAGTTTAGTTCCAGGAACAACAGGCGAAATAGCAAAGGTAAGTTGTGCTATTCCAGGCTTTGCCTCAGTGACTTTGTGATTAACTTATTGATAATTGATGGCAGAAGCAGGACTGTGTTGCTATGGATGCATTTCTGTACATGCATGATTGCTCACAACGTTTTCCCATGTTTTAGGGTATAGAATCATATCTGTCCCAGCTGCACTGACTCCAGGCTCATTTCTCAGTGAGGAAGCGACCACTACAAGCGTTTGATTCGAATCAGAGGATCTTCAGCCTGCTCTAACTGGCCCCAAGGCCAGATGAACTGACACTAACCAAGGCTGCAGATGGCGAAGAACAATCACTGAATTGATGAACTGAGAAGTACAGAGGCACCTTTATTTAAAAATGAAGACAGTAGCAGGGCAGCGGGGAGCCTTGAACGAACTGTGAATGACTGCTTCACATTGAAGTGGACCGTTTTGCTTAAAATGGCACACATTCCACTCCGTGAGGTGCAAGAGACTGTCTGAACCCAGGCCGCTCAGTGATGTGCCAAGCCTTTTCTCCTGGTGCTGCTCTGCCATGCTTCTTGCGTTTGATATCAATTGATCTCCTGGAAGGGAGCGACTTTCTGCAGCAGTCTTATTAGAGCATGGTTTGCCTGTTCAATAAGAAAACACTCAGCTGTAAATTGTACATTCCTCAACATGCTTTTAATCAACTATTAAATAAATTTTCTTAGTTTGTGTGTCCAGTTATTCAATTGCTTTACAGTCAATAATGAGAATAACTTAATTGATAAAGTTGGGTTTATAGAATATTCTTATAGTCTTAGGGGAACTGATTTATTCAAAATTTTAAGTGTTCAGTAGCAGAGGAAGAATAATTAGTTCTGTTTCCTAAAGTAACCAGTGGTGGAACATCCAGGTTCAGTCCTCTCCAGCATTTTGTTCCAATCACCTGCATTTGCTAAATAGCACAATACTTCCACCAGGAGGTATAACTAGTGAAATCAGATGGCTGAGTTCATGAGTGGAAGAAACACATGGCAGGACCTCGACATTCTGACCCCTGGACTTTCCACCTCTGCATTGTATGCATTTAAACATTTTCAGCACTAAGTCCTTCATTATATGCTTCATCTACCCTTGTGGGAAATGCTGCATAGGAGTGTACTAATGTAGGTTCTTGGCATTTTCGTAACGCAGTGGTAACAAACCCTACAGAAAACCTACAGGACCCAGATCGAGGGTCCTGTAGGTTTTCACTACAACCCTAATCTGCGTTGAGCTGCTAATTTGACTCCGGTGTGCGATTGAAATGAAAACCCACAGGATTGTATATCTCTAGGAACAGGGTTGTTACCACTGCCATAATGGTTCTTACACAGTGGAATTACATGTTACAACAGTCAAGAGATCTGCAGATGTGATCCTTCAGAAAAAAACTCCACATTTGTTAACGATACTTAACTTGAATGGTTCACACTTTGTGACCAAACGGAAATGCAGTGTATCAATATCCAAGAACAATGTCTTGGAAATATTTAAATATTTAAATAATTCCTTGATCTCCAGGAACGAAATCTTATTGTAGGTAGTAGACTACTTCGCAGTCAGGCATTTTGAGGTGTTTTGCGTATCTAGTGATCACTGTTTATATAACTACATTGCTCCTTTCCTGGTTTGTTAATAAAGATTCGTCCACATATACCGACGTCATATTTTGCATGAGGAAGAAGCAGCTTGATGGCGGAAACGTTCAGTCCGTTTGAGGTTTAGCCTAAATTTAAAAGAAAAGCACAGTTTAGCTGCTACTACATTGGACAACACGGTTTCCTGAGTGAACGGTTAATCAGAATGTTACTCCAAAGGAGGATCTCACAAACATTGTTTATTTTCAATGTTTTGTACGCAACGTCTCTGTGTTTCAGTGATCCGGAGCCTGGCTCCGGACTTGCCGCTGTACAACCGAATGGAGACCGGTTTAAGATAGAAGGCCGAGCCATCGTACCGGGGTTGAGACCGCAAGATTGGATTAACACTGCCCGTGTTCTGGTGGAAGGAGAAGAACATATCGGGTTTTTACGGTGGGTTAAGAATAAAATCTAGGGTTTGCTGGTTCATTCTGCGCTAATGTAATATTAGCTAGTTGGCTAATAATGTGTACAGCTCGCTAGCTATGATAGCTAACTAGCGTTTGTTGGATGTAAGCATGACTCGTATGTACTCGTATGTTTACGTTATTTGACTCGACGTTATCAAGATTGATACCATGCCTGGAAACGTCGTTACTATGTCAAGTTGTGTTAATGATCTCTAGCGAATTGGCAACGCTGAGATTTTCAAAGCTGCGTAATTTTACATTGCCATGTTGAACATGCTATGGGTATGTGTTGCTGTTAGTCTCTGCGGTAGCAATCGGTTAATAACAAAATTGTTATAAATTCTGTTATTTAACTGTCTTTTGCAGAAACGTTCCAAACAAATTGGACTTCGCTCAGTCCCATGCGTGATAAAATTAAAGCCAAACCTGAACATGGAAAATATTCACTCACAGAATATATCGTGCATTCTATTTTGAAGTATTTAATGAATTGCAATTGGACCACAGGATTGCAAATTGGCAGATAGGATAACTATAACCGTTTCATGGTACAGATTGCTAATATTAATGTGTACAGCATGATACCAGCAAATAATGCAATGAAGTTGACGTAAATGGATTGGTACTATCGAACATTCTGTGTGATAATGTTTGAGCTTTTTTTGTGAAGGCTCGAACTGCAATCGTACGCAATTTATTACATGGAGTGTGGTGCAATTGTTTTTGGATTACTTACGAATGATATTACAGTGTTACAGAGATTCGATTGTGCAAGGCCATGTCCAGTGGTCCTGAATGAATCGTTGTGCAGTAGTTGCTTATTGTCGTCGACCTATTTGAGGCTTTTGTCTCATGTACGTACAGTCGCTTAATCGTGTTGGACCTTTATCCATCAAAGCAAATTATTATTTTTTTCTTAACAGAATTGATGGGAGCTTTGCCGTGAATGACGTCCCCTCAGGATCCTATGTTGTTGAAGTTGTCTCTCCAGTTTACAGATTTGAACCTGTTCGAGTGGACATCACATCAAAAGGGAAAATGAGGTAGGCTATGGTTGTACAAAGTAGTCACATTGCACAATACATTTTTAATGTTTGCCAGCCAAGTTTGCCATTTTCAGCAGTGCAATCTCTCGTTGTGTCTGTCAGTAAATATTAGTCGTAGCTTCATTGTTTCTGATGTTTTTTTTTCCCCTACACAATTTCTTAAAGTGAGTGACTCTGCCATGGACCAAGTAAATGTGGCAGTTTACGATGAGCTCTGTAATTTCAATTGCAGGGCGAGAGCTGTGAACTACATCAAGACGTCAGAGGTGATACGGCTGCCATACCCCCTGCAGATGAGGTCCTCAGGCCCGCACTTGTACTTTGTGAAACGTGAGACTTGGGGCTGGACCGACTTCCTCATGAACCCCATGGTAGGTCCAATGTTGAGGAGCAGGCAATGTCTCATTGGCTGGTTAATCCGACTTCTTAATTCAAATGAAACCACTGGTCCTACTTACTGCCTAGTGGTAACACTGATTATTAAAATGCTGTTGTAAGCTGAGACATTTGACAAAGTTGTTAATTCCAGAGCTGAATTTGCAGGGATTTTTCTCTGTGCTTTCTGAAAGGGAAATGGTAGAAATATTTGTAGTAACCTCCTGGCCTACTGTGGATATATTCTGCTCATTAGCAAGTCATTACATAAAGTGTGTTTAAGAACCCTTTACTGCTTTGAGGAGAGTTCATTGCTAATGGATATTCGCTGACCTTGCTAGGCTTTCCTGGTCCACTATTGATAAGTACAGGATCTTTAACTTCTCACTGTTTAGAATCTAGTGTTAGTCCTGGCATGTATAGTCTGGAAATGATCCTGATTAGTGGCAGAGGCCAGTGTCCACAAGAGTATGCAGTAATTGCAAGGAAGACGGATTGGATCATCTTGGTTTCCAAACTCAAAGGTACCTACTTTATCCTTACTTCTCTTTTTTCCAGGTCATGATGATGGTTCTTCCCCTCCTGATCATTGTCCTGCTTCCTAAGGTTGTCAACACCAATGACCCAGAAATGAGAAAGGTAACCCTAATGCCGTTTCTCTGGGATCTTAGCTCAATTTTATATGTAAATTTTTAAATGTTGTGTTCATAGTCTGGTGGAGTGAAGATTTCTTGTCCCCTGCAGTGTTTGAACGAAACCCCACTATGTGTGTACATATTGTTAGTTGCGTGTTAGAGTTGCGCAGAACACCTACAAAAGCCTTGTTTAGTCTGTGATGAGAACAGAGACCGGAAGAGAGTGAGCAGCATGTGATCTAAAGCATTCTGTGTGTTTCTGCAGGAGATGGAGCAGTCCATGAACATGCTGAACCCCAATCATGAGCTGCCAGACGTGTCTGAGTTCATGACCAAGCTCTTCTCCTCCAAGAGCTCTGGGAAGTCCGGGGGTGGCAGCAAAGGCAGCAAGAGTGGTCCGGTAAAGCGGAGGTAGTGCCCCCCGGTTTGTGCCTAAACGGTGGGGTTTCTCAGTTTGTGTGGTTTTTCTTTTATTTTTTTTTCGGTTTTATTGTTCTTTTTGAAAGGTTAACTTTTTTCTGCCTGTTTGCCTGTTTCTTTCCCCTCTCATCCTTTGAAAACATCAACATCAGTATTAAAATCATGGTTTCAGACCCACAAGGAAGGTTTTGTAGGTTGTGAGGGGGGTGAGGGATTTTTTTTGTACTGCCTTTCCCAGTTTTAAGCTTCATGGTTAGCTTGTTTTGGGTTTAATCTCCAAGCATATTTGTAATTTGCATTTGAGACAGATCGCAGCCACTCCTGTACAGTTCCGTTATTTAACACTGCATTTCAATGAAGCAATTGAACTGTTTGTCATTGATTTGTGAATGATGTGTGGCAGCATTGATGTATTGAGTGGTTTAAGTTGTATCTATACTACTATTGTCAGACCTACTTGAATGAGAGTTTATATGACTAAAGATACACTGAGATTATGTATAACTGTGAATGAAATTATAAAGCATAAGACATTTTAACTTTAAAATTATAAAAAGATATATAAAGCCAATAAATTGTGATGTTAAACCTATCTAGTGCTTCTGTTTTTACATGGGAGAATTTCTCTAATTATATACATTAATATGTACTACATGTAAAAATGTAGTGTTTTCTTTAAATTTTCATAAGAACTGACTTGAGTATACCTTGTCCCCTTCTGGTGATTTGTTAAAATGTGAAAATAAATAGCACAGTTTACAAGCACAGTTCAGTTCATCGTAAGAAAATACAATTGCAATTCTGATATTTAACTTTCCAGTTTATCATGATTGCACATGAAGCCATTTTGTTATTGTCCTTACCCAAACTAATTATCAAAAGGAAACACTGGTTCAAAACAGGGGTGGGTGAAAATGATAGAAAGCTGCTCACATATCACCCCTCACTCTCTTCTTTAACTGAGTGTGTAGTTTTCCATTGCGATATCCAGATACATAGCTGTTTTGAGCCTTGGATGTTGAGCTCTGCCCCCATTGTATAGCAACTAGTTGATTACCACTGTAACCTTAAATTGGTTTTCTAGTTGCATTTTTAGAGCAAGCTGGAGCTATTTACGAGAGCAGCTAGTGCACACTGACACAACCATCCTGTAATATTTTTGAATTGCCTACAGAAGTTAGCAAGTGGATTCTCTGTCAACTTTGTCGCTAAATTTATCAACACCTAGGGACTGTATCTTTCAAAAGGAACCAGCGACAATTCTATCTAGTTTTCTGACTGGCCGAGACCTTGTAACCATTGAGATTTTCATTTAGCGATTATTGCCACCATTAAAAGGCGTGCTTGAGTGGAGCAGTCAGCCGCAACTACATTATGAGCAGCCATCGCCAGGCAGTTGCCGTTAGCCCCAGTGACCTTTCCCTCCCACGAGATAAGATGGAGAGGCGCGGTTCGGAATGGGGAGGGCTAAAGCTGCCACTTGCGCTGGCTAGCTGTAGTTGTGTCTAATAGTTTTCACCGCTTCTCCTTTCATTCATCAAGGCTATTTGTTAGCATTTGTCTGCAAAAAAAGGTGTCAAAATCAGGCTCCATCTCATGGGCAATGGTAATATAATGAGCAGGCGATGTATATGCAAATTAACAGGATGCCATTCAAATGTGCACTTTTATGATGCCATCAAGCTACGGAAGCTGTCGAAAGTTGCTGAGAGACCTGGCAATACTGGCTTAATTTTTCTACAATGGCTTATTAAAAAAAAATATCCACAGAAGGGTATATGATGTTACAGCACAGAGAGAAACCCTTTCGGTTAACTTTTTGGACATCCTTTTTAGTGAAAAGTAAGTAACTTCAAGCATAATTGAAGCTTAATTGTTAATTGAACATAACACCGTTCCTTTTCTGTTCATTGGCAATGAGGATTCTTAGTTTTTAGTGACTAATTATTTTTCTTGTGTAATAAAAAATATGAGTGAGACCGATATATTCATTGATTTTAAATATGGTCAGTAAATGTTTTTTATGTTCAAAATTATAATTGATTGAATGAAACAAATTAGAGAAGCAACAAGTTTTGCTGTTTCCCCTTCCCTTAAAAAAAGACACAAACCAGAAATCAAGGTTGGAACCAAACTGTGCATTTGGAGAACCATTACACCCCTTACAGGAACACTTCACATGGTGGAAATGGCAGTCAGTAGTGACTGATTCACCTCAGCTGACTTCTATGGTAAGAACTAATCATTCAAATTAATGAATTCACCACAAACTTACAACTAAAAATTTTACGTTTATGGTGTATTTTTGTCATTGTTGACTCACATAGGTCTCCCAAGTTACTCAGCATAGAACATGAAAATAAAGCATATTCAACATTATGCAGAAAAGAGGCACATGTAACTGAACAACAGAAATATTGAAATGTGAAAGTTAATGTGTTGAATTTTGAGATAACAGATCTCAGGTCAAAGGAGAACAAAGTTTAGGCACAGAACAAATAGGTTTTACAAAGGAGAAACACATCTATTTACAATAAGCAATATGTAAAACATATGTACAGGATATGGGTCTTTTCATTGTGTGGTGTAAGACACAGTTACCTAAGTATAGACAGCATTGTCAGGGAACAAATAGTAATAGTACATTAACTGCAGTGTTTCACAATGCCCTAAGCACTATTCATGCATTACCAATAATATTAATAAAATATAACAGTCTATTAAAGTTAAATAACCAGAAATGAATATTACAAGCAGTAACACTGATGTAATCTTTGATTACAGTACATTTTTCAGATGGAAATAGTATTTAACATGAAACTTGAGATATGCTTGTTGTGTGTAGGTACCTGAGGATTATGAAACGTATGCAGGTCATTCTGTGAAAATGGTGATTTCCTGCTTTTCTCATTTCCCCAATTTAAATCATTTAAAAATGGCAAAAAACTGGTTCCACACCAAATCATGCGGTACTCCTCCTGTGTGGTGTCACTGCGGAAAAGTCTCAGCCTTCAGAAAGGCAGCATGTGTGCATTTGCTGGTGTGGGCTGGTCCTCTTTGCTTTCCCTTTCAGTACCATTACAGTGACATGCGCATAATGCCAACCCAAAGTACAGATACAACTGTCAAGGTGTTTTGACAGAGGATACATGAGAGGAGACAGGACATTGGATAAGCAGACATCTCATGTCACTTTACTGCCCATCACCACACTCTGGCCACCCCAGTACAGCCTCTCCTCGTCCCTCCTCCTCTTCCACTGGCACAGTAGCAGCGTGCGGAAGGTCTTCCGGAAGGTCTTGTTGCAGAGGGCGTAGCACATGGGGTTGACTGTACTGTTGACATAGCAGAGCCAGTAGCCCAGGTGCCAGAGTGAGAGCGGGACACAGTCGGAGCAGAAAGTGGAGACGAGCACCATGATGTTATAGGGAGTCCACGTGAGTATGAAGGCCAGGAGGATGGCGCTCAGAGTCTGCGCTGCCTTCTTCTCCTTGATGAGGACCATCCTCTTCCTCTTGCTGTTTTGGCTCTTCAGTATGGGGCCAGATATTCGGGAAGAAGAGGAGGAGGTGGAGGGGTGACCCAGGGACTCTGCTGAGGAGCAAGATGAGGGCATCGTTTTGGCCTCCCTGTTTCTGCCTGGTCGGGGGCTCTCGTCCTTTGGGACCAGCCTGAACTTGTAGGAGATACCCCTCTTGTTTTTTTGTAAGCCACACTTGGGATGGGAGGCAATGTAGAGGCCTTCATTGAGGCTAGCCAGCTCATGACTCTCATCCTGCTCGCAGGCTGGGTTCATCTGACCTGCCTGTAAGGTTCCAGAAGATGACCGGCGCTCATCATCCTCTAAGGATACATAGCTGTTGAAGGTGGCCATCTGCTCAGCTCTGAGCCACTCTTGGGTGGACGCTGTTGTGGATATGGAAACCATGCCGGGGTTTGAGGAGGACCAGGAGGTCTGTTTCCGCTCACAGCTGGTGCTGGATGACCGCTTGCAGCTGAAGCAGGATCCAATGATGATTTTCTGTGGCTTTGTGGGGCCTAGATGTGCTGAGGGAGCATGCCCCTGGAGCTCCACCAGGTCCTTTGTGCGCTTCTCTGTCTCTCTGTAGATCCGGCAGTACAGGATTATCATGATGGAAATGGGGATGTAGAAAGCAGCAATGGCTGTGCCAAATGTGATCACTGGCTCTGAGAAGAATTGAATCTGGCACTGTCGGAGGGGGACAGTTCTTTTGCCAACAAAATACTGCCAGCATAAAATGGGAGGGGCCCACAGGACTAGAGATACTAACCACGCCAGGCCAATCATGAACCCAGCCCGTCTTGGTGTCCGCTTTGCCCTGTACGTCAGTGGCCGGGTAATAGAGAAATACCTGTCAAAACTGATGACCAGCAAATTCATTACAGATGCATTGCTGGCCACATAATCCAGAGATAACCAGAGGTCACATGCCAAGCTTCCCAGAGCCCAGTATCCCATCAGTATGTAAGATGTGTATAAATTCATGGAGAAGATGCCAATAATGAGGTCTGCAAAAGCCAAGCTCAGTAAGTAATAATTGTTCACTGTCTTTAGTTGACTGTTGACTTTGAAAGATAGCATGACAAGAATGTTTCCAATTATTGTTATCAGACTCACTATGGCTGACATTGTTGCTATGGATATGACTTCCCAAAGACTGTGTGTGATAGCCTGGACATTTGAGGCATTTCCATGGACTGTGAAGTTCTGGGGATACTCAGCTTCCATGCTGCTTTTGTCACTACACCCACAGGAAATGGACTGTGATTGCCATAATTTTCTCCCACGGTCGTCTGAAGGAAAACAACAATTAGGATTAGATAAAATAGCTTTAGAGATAACAATAAAGGCACATTTTAATCATGTTTACCAAACTAATTAAATTGTTACCCGCAACACATTACCATGTTTGTATAAAATTATTGGTCTGCTGAGTACTTCATATTCAAAGACATTCTTCATATTCACTATAACATCTTATCAGTGAATTTATTTGAACTGTCCCACAGAAATGCTCATCGTAGTTACAAACGGAACTTTGGTGAAAGGCTGTTGTTGTCGCGGGAGTGGTGTTACACGTAGCACAAACTTGCGGTGCAGCTGCTCAGCTCTTCCGTGCTGTGTACAACTGCACACAGGATGGTTTTGTTGTTGTGGAGAGGTAACGTTAAATAACAAGTTCTTTGTTTACACTGAAACATCTCGGTGTTTCAAAACTGGACGAGTGATGGAACCGAGACACAACAGAGGCCGAGGGGGAAGCTGGAAGAGGGGAGGTGGGAGTGAATCCCACCAGAGTTCGGGTGAACACCGTGGACGGGGCAGGGGTAGCCACCATCGTGGAAGAGGGAGAAGGGACCACTATCGGGGCAGGGGGCGGGGTGGACCTGTTGCAGACCATCACCAGGTGCGTGGCGAAAGTTCAGCTTATCAATTAGATGAAATGTTAGTTAACTGCAGTTGCATGGTTGTAAACAGCATTACTGTTATACAGCCATGAGATACTTTAAAAAATAGTAAAACGATAATAATAATAATAATAATAATAATAATAATAATAATAATAATAGTGGGTTGCTTGTATATGGTATGCTTAATTTCTTAGCTAGGTAACGTCATGTGAGCCGCATATATCGTGTACTGTATGTGTCCATAAAAAGCTGGACTTATAATATTGCATGCTCGGGTGCTGTGGGATAAATGTGTAGCTTTTAGAACGCTATCTAGCAAGCAGTGTAATTTGTGTACTTTTTGCAACTTTTCATTCAGCTTGTTTCAGATGATGCCGTGTCATAAATAATGTCATGCCAAGTTTGGCGGAGATGGAACAGGATGAGGTTATGATTTTGGTTGGTAGAATTCCCGCTGGGAGGCAGTGGAGTACCACGCAATGTAGCATGGCCTACATAGCCTACTTATTTTAACCGGTGTGTATATATCGGCACTTTTCTGAATGCAAGAGTAAACTCCTGGGTTCCCTGGGAATACGTGGCATGTGTGCTGTCTGTGTTGGCATAGTGATTGGTCGGGATCGGCATCAAAAAAGAAAATTTTGGTTTCCTGGTCATGCTGTCGCATAAATCGTCCACTAAAATCAAAATTTAGGCAACTCCCACGACTATATTAATGTCTGTCCAGATTAAAAGTAGTGTGTTTTGCTCCAGCCTCCACACATTTACGTCAAATCCGGCGGTTATGAAGTAGGAAAACATGGGTAAGTGAGAGGTGAACGTTAACACCCTCTCTCTGTAAAAGGTATGCCCGGAAATGAGATAAGATGTATTGAGGAGTTCGATCATGTTTAAAGGGTCGAGATGAGACAGACAGTGTGGACCAGGAGGATGAGGGGTTTCAGACATTTTCTCGGAGGAAGCTGGAGTCCAACTGGGACCGCTATGAAGCTGAGGAGAAAGAGAAGCTGCAGGAGGAAGGACCGACGCAGCGAGGGACTGACTACCACGCCCTGCTGGGCTCCGCAGGTCAGAAATATCCACGTCTGCGTTTGCTGCCTTTGGTTCTTCACTGATACGTTTAATGAGCCAATAAACATTTTCCTCCCGTTTGGGTGTTTGCGTATCCAAATGCTGTTCATTTGGAACAGTGGTTCTCGACTTGGTCCTGGGTGACCTCTGCTGGTTTTCGTTCCATCCATATTTTAACAAGCTGTTCATTTTTCTTAATTAGAAGCTGTTCGCCTCTTCAAGGATTATTTACCCCCATAAACCGCATTATATATGAAATAGCTATAGGCTTGTCATGAGGGATAAAAGCCCCATATTCATATTGTGCTTCTTGCACTATTTTGCAAATTATCATATAAAAAGTGGTTAAACAACTTTTAACTTAAAACAAAAAAACTGACGTGAATCAACCAGGTACCTAATTGGTGAAAATGTTGACCAGGCCACTACAACGAACCCTTTGGTGGATGATGAAGAATTCAGCAATTGATAATGAGCTAAACCTGTATTATGTTAATACATTTAAGGAAAACATTAAAACAACTTAAACACATGTTCAACAACCCAGTCTTAACAAAGAGGTTGGCTGTAACCAAAACCAGCATACACAGGGGTCCCCCAAGACTGAAATTGAGAACCACCCTTGATTTAGAAGAAATGCCACCCATGCTCTATTATATGCTATACATAATAATACACAATAAATACATGGATTATTATTAGTAGTAGTGGTAGTAGTAGTGTTATTAGGAATAACAATAATAGTAATAATTATAATAAAAAATATACAATGATAATAATAATAATAATTATTATTATTAATTATAGTATTATCTATTATTAATGCCCAATAAGGGGGTTTTCTTTTATATCGTGGTCTTGAATGGCCTGGTTTGTTTCTCCTCAGTTAGAAATCGATGAGACTAGTGATGCTTGTTGAGGCAGGACAAAGCAGTATTTATCCCTCTGTGAGATTACAAGAAAATCAGTTTGGCCACCATCTTATTACAGTGACAGTTCTCCTCTCATCTGTAGTCAGCATTACAGGACTGGCAGCCGTGCTAGGTGCAGCTGCTGTTATCATTTGTTTCCTGGCGGTAGCATAGCTGATGTAGCTGCTTGTTCATTCTCTTCCGTCAAATGTCTTTGCTTCCAGAGAAAAAGCCTTTGTCTCATTGTCAGTGTTTCCTGGCTTATGATTCAGAACAGAGAGCCGAGCTGGCTCTGTGTGATTGAACAGCTCTTTATTGTTTGTGAATGTTGGGGAAAGTCATTGGGTTGTGTCAGTACTGAGTAGTATATCCGGCATCTTCTGTGATGGTCATCTGTGGTTAAGTTTGGTTTAATGGTTTAATGACAGTGACATAACAGCTTGGACCCCAAAGGGCCTCACACACTGGAACTGGGTTTAGTTCTGAACATCCTTATGTGTTGTTGTTGTTATTATTATTATTATTATTATTATCATCATCATCATTACTGCAGCAGTTTAAAAATCAACGATGATAAATGTTAGCCTAGGCACTTAACAAACTCTGCTCCTTTGTGACTTAAAATAATCGATTGAACCTTGACTTGCTTGAAAGTCAAGCACCCAATCCACTAATCCAATGCCGCCACCCCCAATGCCATTTTTAATATAAAGATGTTTTAAGTTAATATAACCTCTCTAGCCACCTAATATATATTGAGTTCTGCAGCCTCTGGGTTCAGATCTCAAGGGAGATTTCTCAATCATCTTACTGTGGGTAAAAGGATTGAGTGAGTAGCACGATCCCTGTTCACCTCTTACCCCCATGTGCAATTTAGACATTAGCCCCTCCTCTCTGGGACAGTTTCCAGGTGCATTTAATTAATCTTTAAAACATTTTTTAAATGCACTGCTTGGAATGCTTCGAAACACATCTGAAAAACCTATTTAACCTTCTTTGCGGTTTACAAGTGCTGATTGTACAGTTCTCAGATCACACCAACCAATAGTAAATGTGCTGTACAGTTGTGGAGGAATTATTTGAACCTCTTTGCTGTTCATGGTTTTGGCAGTAAGAACCTAAAATGAATCCTTGCTGGGATTTCATAATTCATTCATTACAGACTCGTGGGGGGAATTTTTGGTGGAGGGGGCAGTGTGTGCTTGACTGAGTATTTAGCAAGCGAGCTATACATTAAGTTTGACATATTGCCATGTGCTTGTGAGCGAGCCTGTGTCTGTGTGCATACAGTATGTGCATGTGTTTATGCATATGGGTGTACACATGTGTAGCTAGTTGTATGCATATGTGTGTGCAGTATGCGTATGAGAACAGAGAGCAATGATCTGGACAACTTGGCCTTTATGAACAGTGAAGTAAAGCAGTACATCAGCCCCCAGGGGCCGTGAAGTAAGCCGCTCAGTCCCAATAGTGTAACAGTCACTGCACACTCAAACCACCGTTACACTTCACTGCAAACACAGTGATGAAACCATATAGACCCTGTATCGGCTAAAGCTGATTCTGTTTGAATCTTGATCCATGTATCTTTAGAGCCTGATTCTGTTTGAATTAGGATACGTGAGTACATCCATCCTAGAACTTGATTCTGTTCTAATGTGGATTTATGTAAACATCAAACCTAATTGCATTTGCATTTAGATCCACGAGAAGCCCCGGAGCAAAGTTCTGAGCTGAGAGTCACGCGAAGTGCATCATCAGACAGTTTCAGCCCTGAACGGAAATTGCCGTCGGCTTCGACAGCTTAAAAGTCTTGCGCTTTCTTCCGTCGTTTGGCTTTGTTATCCGCCGCGTAAACCGGCGAGTCGGTACGGTCTACCGTGTACGCGCTGTTGTTCGCCCGTGTCTGAAAATCCTGCTTCAAAAAGGCAGATCTCGGATGTCCGCTCAAACACTCAATTTCAGCTCGTCGTCCACGTTCTAGTTTAACGTGCGACAAAGAACGAGCTGACTTCGCACTCTGCCTGGGAAACTTCTCTCTGAAGATAATTGCTTCTTTGATTTTAGCGAGGACCTGTATTAAGCAGTTTCGCGCTGCCCAGTATGTTCGGACTTAATTGGATCCATGTAATATCCTGGATTTTTACATTAGGAAATTGGAAGCAATTCATTTTCCACGTTCTTTCCAAGGATTAGTACTCGGAAGTAGTGAGATTCAAGGTGATTAATCTTATGAGGTGGAAGAACAAAATGAATCCCATATGAATTGATTTCAATCATTATAAAGGGAAAGTTAAGTGTACTGGTTAGAGAGTTACCACTTGTATGCTTTATAAAGAGAATGGAGTCCTTGAAAAATGACTTGTCAAACTGCCCTCTAAATGTTGGTATATGTGCATACTGTGCAAAATTCACCATTCAGATAATGACTCATGTCATTTGTCATAAACGTTTTAAATGGTAACCATAAATGTAAGCCTTCTAATCCTTTGCAGGTCACCTCTACCAGCTTCAGAAAGTAGCATCTTGGAAGACAAAATTATTCATCTTTTACATAAACTAGTTCAAACTCATTTATCTATTTTATGGAAAGGTTTAAGCTGTGTTTGAATTAAACCATGAGTCTTCTGAGTATCATCATCTTAAGGTTCTATGTTCAAGTTTCCATGCTGCTGTCAAAACAGGATAGTAATTTGGAAATTTTGACACATCCAAGAAAGTTTAACTCTCCCAGGACAGGCAGTAATGATGTATTGAAATTAGGCTATGTACTGCCTTCAAAAAATCTTAGTGCAGGAAATAGGGCTGGGGAGGAGAAGGGAAGCTGTGGTTGTGCTCTGGAAGTAGAGCTCTGGAAGTAGAAACACCTGACATTCAGGTCTGTTCTGACTTTTTCAGCAGCAAGTGCATATCAGTTAATTAAAAGGATGGTCAGACCCTCCATTAGGGCTCTGGCTTTTTTCACCTCAGACAGCCAGTTTCCTACATCCTGGCAGGATAGCAGGGGAGCAGTGAGTAATGCGGTGTTGAACGGCGCACAGTGTTTCTCATCAACTCGGAGCGGTGAGCGTTACTGGTAAGCGGCGCAGCGCGGAACAATGTGGTTTTTTGCGGTGATTGCTGAGTGCTTTAATCTGTATCGCTAGCTATTTGCGCTGGTTTCTTAACGGTGACCGGTGAAGAGTGGTGTTCAATGCACCCTACTGGTGTTCCACAGACAAATACAGATATTATTTCCTGCCCGTCGTCATGCACTCACGGATACTTCACAGGGTTTTGCACCTTTTCAGTGATGTCAAAGGAAAGTGTGAAAGATTTCAGCCCAGCGGACATGCGGTTGTGCATATTTGTATCGGGGTATATTCTACTCGATTTTGCTAGCGCTTAAAGTGAATTTCAGGAGATGTGCCTACAGCGAGCCGTAGAGCTAGACATACTCACAGTTTCTCAGCCTTAAAGCAGAAAGCTCCTCTCTGTCACCAGCAGCTCAGTCCACAGGTCCATGCTGCCAGTCTTTCCAAAGTTTTGATGATCCTTGATGCAGCAAAACAGGTTCTACGCATCCTTACCTATCCTTGCCGAGCCACCTCTCTGCCCCCAATAATAAATTCCGAGGATCCCGCTCAGAACTCCAGAGCATCCGGGTCCCACCGCGGACGGCGGGAAAACGCTCGCTGTCCAAACTCCCGAGCGCTCGACCGCTTCTCGCAACAAGTGGGAGCGGGTTTCCGAGCGGCCGGCTCCCGCCGGGTCAGAACCCCTTCCGACGGAACAGACCACAAAATGGAGCTTCTGTCGCCGGGGTGACGGGTTGAGGAGCCCCAGGCAGCAGGGCAGGTTTTGCGGAGACGGGCGACGGCGCTAGTCTGTGCCGGAGTTTGAACGCGGCGGTGCTGAGGAGAGCCCGCGCTAATGCTGCTCTCTGGCGCGCGCACACGCATACGCGCACACACACACAGACACGCGCGCACACGCGGCTCTCGTGGCTGGAGGAGGAACTCCCACGGGATCCGCACGCCTTATCACGTTTCAGTACCCTGAAGAAGAGGGAGGAGGAGGAGGAGGAGGAGGAGGAGGGGGGGCTGCTGCCCACGAAGGGGACGAGGTGGGTGGGGTGGGGGGAGGGGAGGGTTTGGTGGTCGGGGGTTGGGGGAGTCCAGTGCGCCCGTCGGAGCCTGAGCTGGAGAACGCGGTGACAAGAGCTTTTCACCCCAAAGGAGTCTATTAATTACCCTGCCTGTGACAGACAGCCATGTGCCACTGCTCCAGAGAGAGAGATGCGATCGTTTGCCCTCGATGGCTTCTTATTTTAACATCTCCACTATCGCAGTCTGTTGATGGATTGTTGTTGTTTTCTAACCGTTTGACCTGAACAGTGAAGACAAGACTGTTTCAAGACTGAGTCTAATTGCGGTACTGTTTCCATGATGCAGCCTTGTCATTGAGTCAGATCTTTTAAGTTAATTATTTTCATATCTCTAGTTTGGCTGAATCAGGCTAATCCGGTTAATGCTCATTCTGTGCACAAGAATTGAGCGGCTGGTGACTGTTTTCATCTCATGACCAGTTTGAGTATAGATTAATGTCATTGCTGTAGGTAGGAGGCAGCTCTAAACTGGATTTATTGTGTCCTGAAGAGAACATTTTGACATTAAAAGGCTTTAATAGATAAAAGATGTCCTGAAGCATATTTTGATATACATGATTTTAATGCATAATTGAAATTGATTTTTTATTTACTTATTTTACATTTATGGCAATTATCAAGGTTAAAAAAGTGAACGTTGGTGTTAAATATGGTGATTTAGGAACATCATTAACGTTGGTGTTAAATATGGTGATTTAGGAACATCATTAACGTTGGTTTTAAATACGGTGATTTATGAACATAAGTTCCATTAAATCATCTCCATGCTTTGAGCTGCTCAGTGGGGCATCATTGCTGAATGTGGTGATGGAACATGCCCACTGGAAAGCTGTGGTCATGTGACCAGCCTGATTAGCGTGAGGCACAATCAGGGCTGCAGGTGAGACAGCGCTGCGGCCGGGCTCTCTGTGTGCAGTGCCACAGACCAAAGCAAACCTGCGATTGGTTAATTATCCCGCCGCCAGGACGTCCACAGGTCTGCTGGGACTCTGCCCCGCCCCTCCAGACCCGCCCACTAGCACGGCCGCATCACCATGGGAACGGGACCATTCACCCTCACGCTGAGTGGCATCATTTGCTCTACTTCCAATAGACATGCCAATACAAGGGGTCCCTGATTGATTGAGCTTCAGGTAAAATTGATCACGCTTCAGATTTCTTTTCAGGTTAACTTCCTCTGGATTATTCATTTCATTCACTTATTTATTTTCTGTCTAGAATGGCATCAATATTACATCAATAGTAATTGCTCCATTAACTTTAGCGAGTGGGAACAGGTCAGTGGTTACTGAAGTTTTAGTGTGTGATATTAACAAAACTTCCAAGTATAAATTATAGGTGAGTAGTAACAGCTGATGGTACCTCTATTGCAAATGATAATAAATTATTTTCATCTACTTCAATGACAGTGTGACAACAATCAAGTTTAATTAAAAAATAGGACATTTTTGAATGCTTACTTAACGCAGTAGAAAAATGTAATGATAAATTAACCAATTGCAAAAAAAAATATGCTCGTCAAAGGTTTCAGGTGTCTCGAAGAAACAATTTAGTAAATTTCATATTCATGTCATATTTTACTATGTAAGAAAAAATAATACCAGGGGAGTAATAAAAAGTATACTGCCTGCCATATTATTTCATGACCACACCAACTGGTAGTGCTGAACACCGACACAAAGACCAGTCCTTTTGGTGAAGAGTCATGGGCATTAGCAAAAGCAGATTTGTGCTGACAACACATCCCACTGAACCACAGCAACATCCCATCTACCCCTGATCTTCAGTCTCCCCCCCCCCCCCCCCCATTCCTCCGGTCACCATCGGGGGCACTGTTTTACCCGCGGTCTTTGACATGATGGAGTGCAAGGAAACGATCCTACGGTGTGATCTATACTCATTCGCTGTTCACACAGTGGAGCGATCCTGTTCTGCAAAGATATTGATGAATAAGTAGCGTCTGATTGGACATCGTTCCACCTCATTTACAGACCTCTTTTGTGCTTTCAGAATGCGCCGGAGCTCATTACGGCACGATCGAGTTCTTAACAGTGTTAACAGTAGCCTTAATGGATACTTTTGTAACAATCTGTTCTTTTGTGTCAATGTGCCCATACTGTGAGCTTAATTATGATGGAGCCGTCAGTGACCCATCGGGTTCCATTCACTTTGGAAATCACAGCCAGTAGGTAGTCGATTGCAGAGACCCGGACAGAAAAAAAACCTACAGAAAGACAGCGAGTGGTTCCCATACAAGAAAGTGTCAGCGAGAAGCCGGCTATGGGAGATGTGAGCTTGAGTCTGGGCCGAGCGAGAACAGCCCTTCAAGGTAACGGCCTACCTTATGTGCCCTCTGCCCTTGCCCCTCGTGAGTCCGGGTCCATTGGCGCACGGTCAGCGTTTCCACATCTGTTCTCACCGCTGAGGGTCTGAGCCGCGCGGAGGCGTGGCCACGGAAATAGATCTTACTGGCACAGGGAAGCACAAATAATTCATAACGGTAGAGCCGTGTAACTTGGCTCCTTGAAGTTCCGACCTCAATAAAGGAGAGACGCTATTTATACAACCGTTTAACCGAGAATATAACTGGGAAGACAAGAGGGGGAAACTTAAAGCCATCACACGGAACAGTTCCTCACCCACAGAGCGTACATCTCCTCACTCAGATTACTCTGAATACTCAGACTGTTTCCTCACCTGGAGCAACCTCTCCTCCTAAAGGCTCCACCATGATAAATATCCCATCACACAGAACAATCAAAGATCGGTTGGACTGTTCTACTTGTGCGTTAACAGAAGTAGAAGACCGTGGTCCAAGGCACACATTTAGATCAGAGGACCATGGTCCAGGGCACGCATTTAGATCAGAGGACCATGGTCCAGGTTGTTAAACTGCCAAACGCAGAGCTTTTTTTTCCATTTACACATGAATCCGCACATTCGTGGAGCGAGTGACAAACATTTCCGCACACTGTAGAAATTTGTTTACCGTGCTAAGTACCAGATTATCTTGAAATAAATTCTGATTCAGTCTAAATACCTGAAATTCAGTTTTTTTTTTTAATTATGTCTACATTTTTAAAGTTTGCTTTCTATATTCTCCACAAAGGCTGCACTGATGTGTGTTTTTAGCCTGTAGGCTAGGACATCATTGTAAATGGCAAAGTGTTCTCAACTGGTCTAATTAAAGCTTTGTTAAATATAAAGAAAATGTGCTGGTGGTGTATGTTCACTTTTCAGGCACCATTCCCCACCATCCTGTAGTGTTCAGTAGCCACCTCACCCGCAGCCACCCCCCGACCCCCCCCCCCCCCACTTACGCGTTTAAAACCTCAGTTGTGTCTGAGCGTGTCTCCAGCACAGCCCAGCCAGGTGTCCTTTTCCGACGCTGACATTTAATTAATCTCAAGGTCAGCCCAAGGACATAAACAGCTTATTATTTAATGCAGCAGAATTTTGAGTGGCCATAACCGGTGGAATTTTTAACAGCGGGCAAAGTCTAATGAGCTGAGGTGGGTATTATGAACCTTTTTTCCATATCTGCTGCATGCTAAAATTAATTTGAAAACCTGAACCTCTGTACTGGTTCAGCAGAGCAGCTGTGTTTTAAGCCTAATGCCTGTTATGAAAATGTGTCTTTTTTTTTTTTTCATTTAGTAACTCTGGGATTCACTTTACGATCATTGGCAAACAAAAACGCCCACTCTTCACTTGTACTACGGCACCAATGACGAATAATAATGAACTATGCTGCGTCGGAGGATGTGTGGCACAGAAGGCTTTGTGTAGGTGTGCTTGGTGAATGTCTGCCTGTGGAGACCGATCGCATGGTCATTTTCTCTAACCCCTGTCTGCGGAGCTGCTCCCAAGCACAAAACTCGAGCGGCTCTTAACCCGTCCCCGTGTTGGGCTATCCCCAAGAAGTGAGCAGTCTGCTCTTTGCGCGGGATTGCGTGTGACTGCTTTCTTGTGTGACACATTTAACATCTTGTGTCATTATTCATATTCACTCGAGTCATTTAGGGCAACGGAAATTAGCCATGGATCAGCACTTGACAGCGTTGTAATGCATACACTTCTGAATGGATCAAGAAGTGCAGCCTGTGACCTAGTTAAACCTTACTGGGTAACGATGCCTATTATTAATGCAAGTGGGAAAGGATATTATTCTGTTGTTCTGTGTCCTGCTTTCACAGTGAGTGAAGCGGCTCATTCAGATGTGTGGTGTCCTCTCTCCAGCAGTGAAGGGCATGTGCACACCAACACGCCACAGGAGGCATTGTGCTCTAGGCTGATCAGAGACCACACTCTAGGTGCATATTTCCACTTTAAATTATAAATAGAATTAATATACAGTTTAATAATACGGGGAAAGTGAATTCTGGAATCATTCAGCGACATTGTTTTTCGGGTTCATGAAGCTCTGTGAAGCTCCTCTCCCATTAGTGCACAAGTTGTGTTAAAATGGAGGATGCTTGAATGCAGATATTCTAACTAAGACTCTGAAATTTTCTTTGATTGGGTAATTCAGTGTGGACTTTAACAGCATATCCTGTTAGTGTGTCTTGTGGCACATATTGTGGTCTGATGGGTGTCCTTGCATTATAAACAAATACACAAGCCCCTCAGATCTCTGGGATTAACCTGGAGGTGGGTTAGGCTCTGTGAAAGCTTATTTTGCATGTGATTGGGGAAACACTAGAGGCAGTGCCTCGGGATGCAGGCTACTTCTGTGGGCTTCTGTGAATGAACGTGTCATGTGGTGGTTGCCCTGATCAGAGATGCAGAGCTCATTGTGAAGCGAGTGACCCAACGTTCACACTGTCTTGCAAGGCTAGTAAACGTTTTAAATGGAACAAGGCTGAGGAGGTATGCCACCGCTTTCTCTACATGCATTGTGTGCGTGTGTGTGTGTTTGTGCATGCGGCGTGTGTGTGGCGTGTGTGTATGCGTGTGCATGTTTGTGTGTTTTTGTGCGTGCACGCGTGTGCATATGCGTGGGTTTGCACGTTTATCATCACTGATGATTGATAATGACAAAGGAAACGCTGCCTCTGCAGCTTAAACAGGAGGCTGTGTCTCACAATTAGAGCTGATTTCTGCAGTTTTCCTGCTTTCTTTTATTTGGATCAAAAACTACAATTTTCCCATCAATGAGAGTTTTTAATTAAAGTTCACTTTTCAAAGGTGCGGGCTGCACATCATATGGCACTGCAAGATAACTGCTTTCTGAGGAGCCTTTTAGAGAAAAGCAACACTGCACACCTTTACTTTACAGTACCTTTAGGCTTCATTGGTAGTGCCAGGTAGAAATGTCCTTACTGAGTTCCTTACAGAGATGGCTCCAGTTTCTTATATCAGCTTCTCACAGTTCTCATTTCCTTTGAGAAAAGGCCTATTCATTTATTTTGTTTAGTTACTTGATTCAGTTTTTTCATGTACATTTAACATAAATGCTACCATTTGGTTTGTGCCTAATTTAGCCAAGGTTCCTTTGGACCAAATGAAACAAACAAATAATGTACCATAATACTGTTATGAGAAGCCAATGGACTCACCAAGGGGATGCAGTATATTAAAGTCAAACTAGAAATTAGTTTATTAATGACACCTGGTACCGTCATTGACATTGTGATTTTGGTTCTGGTTCAACAGCGTGTGATTATGGCTTTAAAATGGCATTAGGTCTGACGGAAATGCCACGCTTTATGAAGCTGAAAGAACTATTGGCGTAATCTAATTTTAGAAGTTTTATGGAAGGGGATCGGGTAAAGGGAAATGTTTCTGAAATCAATCCCCGTGCCCACTGGCACATGGTGAACTTTCACTGGGAGCTTGGAGGGGGGAAAAAAACAAAAAAAAACATGCAGGCCCGCGTTTGTCATGCGCCATTGATTTTTAAATTTTAATTGCAATTAAGGCAGTCTGATTTATTGACGGCTTAGGCCGCTCCAGAAGAGCTTTGTGTTAATTGGCTTGGGCCAGTGCTGTGTTTAAGAGGCGTGAGAAACGCCAATTAGCATTTTCCCTAAATAGCTCTCTCAGGTAGCAGTGGTTGGGGGAGGAGGTATGGGCTGATGCCTTCCTGTGCAGCTTTTTCGAACGCTTCCTTTCATGCGCTGTATGCTGTTTGCTTTAAGAAGCGCACTACGGAGTCCACTTTCGGAAGGGTAGACTCCCCAAAGTGTGTTCTGGTAAAGGGCACCTGCAAGCTGCGATTGGCATGGAGAAAGTGCTGGAGAAAGGATGGACCCTCACACAGGGCAGTGCCTTAACCTGTACATTACCATTCACCAGTCACCCCAATACCAGAGTGGATCGGTCCACCGTCCTCATTGTCTCAGCTTTCGCATAGACAGGTTGGAATGTGCCACGTGTCCAAGAGGACAGTCCCCAAACTCAGAACATCCGGCGGTCACTGGTGTCCAGCTTGGCCTCAAGAAGACGCTATCAGAAGATCCACCTCAAAACAAACACGATACGGCTCTTCTTTCCACTCGTGGCTTTTAGAAATGCTTTAAAACACTGGTGAAGAATTTGTGTTATGACATCACAGATTGAGACACCCAGTGTCTTTATTACATTTAAATAGAAATATTAAGCAGCTGCAAACTGTATGTTCCTGAGTGCATCACATCTGTGTTCATCGTCCAACATTAAGAGAGCATAGGATTGTTCTAGCCAGTTTAAATTCCCATGTGTTCAAGCAGTTGGAATAACCCCTGCAGCCCTCATCATAAAGTTTAAGTGCAGTAAACCAGCCTCTGATAACGATGTTTAGCTACGTAAGAATTAGTTCCATGCCGACAAACAGATGCAGAGTTCTGACAGGTTATTATTGGAGAGCTTTTCTGAACTGCACAACAATTAAAACTGTTTTGCTTTGTTCCTGATCTATCCTAATAATGCTAGATAATTGCGCCAAAAAAAAGAGAGAAATAATGTTGTTTATGCAGGACTGTGCATAATTGGTCCTGCATGACTCCCCTTGTTCGGTGAGGAAAAGCAACGCCGGCACCCCTCGATCGGCACGCTTCCTGGCTCACCGGAGATGGTAGCCGGCGCTGCCGCTGATTGGAATCCCCTGGAGCCGCGCGGACCCCGCGAGCATCGGCGCTCCTGACATTTATAAGTCCGTCCCCCCACCCTCAGTGTGGAGTGCTCTAGTCATTACTGTACCCAATACTGAAACCGGGCTCTGTCAGATTCTGACACGTGCCACCGGCTGCCAGTACTGTCAGAGATGTCGGCGTAAAATCTTTTAACCGGGTCCGTTCTTCCTTCCACCCGCGCAATATTGCCTGTGCCACAGGCTGCCACACAACCCCAAAAAGTAATAGGTCCACCCCCATGCTTAGCGGTTGGCAAGGTGTTCTTTTCTTCAAATCCTTCCCCCGTTTTTCTCCAAATGTATCTGATGGTTGAGGCCAAATAGATTTTATTTTTGTTTTGTCAGTCCTCTGCATTTTTTTCCTAATGGTCGCTGGCCTATCTCAGGCATATCTCGGTGTTGAGTTGCATACTTCACACATTGACTTTTTGCGACAAGATTGCAGGAAAGGTTTTCATGTGACAGCGCAGATCATTTTTTTGTTAGAATCTCTGCACATTGAACTGGTGCACCATTATTCTGGTGTCACTAAACTTTCTTCAGGTCCTTTGCAGTGATGTATGGGGTTTTGCTTATCTGACCTGTCTACGAGCAGTTCTGTCAAATATTTTTCTTTGTCTTCCAGACCTTGTTTTCAGTTTAAGAGGTACACTTAAATTCAATTTATTAATGATGTTTCTGACATGGAAATTCCAAGCTGGAAGCATTTAGATACATTTTAGGGCCTTTCCCTCTATTATCTTATTATTTTCAGGTTTTCAGTCAGCTGCTTAGATGAGCTCATGGTTGTTGAGAGGGTCAGAAGGGTCAGAGTATTTTTTAAGCACTGGAATTGTCTCCACCTGGTTGAATTGAAAGTATTCATGGATCAACTTCAAGGGTGCTTTAACTTTTGCATATGCCAGTTTTAGCCTATTTTTTCACACTGTAATTTTCAGCCGATAAATAGTAGCCTAGCTGTCCATTAAAAGTTGCATAAATATATCATGTTTAAGTTTGTACCTTGCAGGTTGTGTTAACTTGTTTTCTCTTAGAGATTCAACAAAACATGCAATTTCACATCTTTGTAAAGCTGATTGTGTGTGGCCCACACACAACGTGTTAATAAATCCCCTGCCCACTGACATCTTTGCAAGATGACAGTGCTGTAACTCACAAGCCCCCATCCCCTACCCCCTGAACAGAGCCTGTGTATGTGTGTGTGCACACGTGCGCGTGTGTGCGTGTGTGTGTGTGCGCTGAGGGGAGAGAGTTCCATCCTGAACTGGAGGATCTTTGGATTGCTTTATATGAATGGCAGTAATATAATGAGTGTTATGAAATAATTCATGAAAGATTAGTCTTGACCTCTAATATGTGGTTATGAATGCCATTATAGGCTCTGTGATCCCTCCTGTCTACCTCTCAATGGCAGTGCAAATGGCAACTCACCGCTTACAGGTGTAACACCATGCAGACCTGGCAACCGATCCAGGCAAAACAGAGGTGTACATTCCACTTCCTCTTCACCATGGTGGATTTTTACCTTTGTGTTGTGAATCATTGTCTGTAAAGAGATATCTTTCAACAAGAGAAAGATGCAGTCGGGTCTAATTTCAAGGATGCATTTCTTTACGGATGTGGCTGTGTCTTATGTCTGGTGAGGAAAAGGAGGGAGGTGGGATTTGGAAGAATAAGCCGTGGGTCCAAGGTCCTGTCTGCCCACAGACAGAGATGGAGGTGGAGGCCATGTCCCTGCCTTTATTATCTGGCTTAGTGGTGCGTGTTGGCTCAGTGTCCTCTGGAGCCTGTAATCTTTACACTTAATTAAATGACTTTTTAGGAACTTCTGGATGCATTCAGAATGTTTGGCTAGGTGCTGGTATCTAATCACTGGCAGGAAGTTTGTGCCAGCATTAATAATGTGAGCAAAATGCTCTTCATCTCCCACTTGGTTTTCTCAAAAGGACTATCAGATATCAGAACAAAGGAGAGCGTGTCTGGTAGACTGCTCCATGGCTGGGGAAAGCCGCTGGCTGGCAGATGGCTAACCGAGCCGCTGGCTGCAGACAGATGAATGCTCAGTGAGGTGTGGGTCTGATTCCTGGCTCTCTATTCCAGGCGACTCCTTCACCCAGTTTCGCCTGTCCGAAGAGAAGGATTGGGAGGCGGACTCTTTGTCCAGCAATCAGGTGCGTCTCTTTCCCTAAAAGGACTTGCAATGCAAGTCCTTTTCTTCTTTGTCTTCTACTGTTGTGATCAGTGTCCAGGTTGGTTGGTTGGTTCATTGGTCAGTGCCCTGTGATGTTGGTCAGTGATTGGTTGGTCTTGTCTTGGCAGGTGTCTGCTATGCTTGTGGACCTCCAGGCATTGGCCCAGTCCCTCCAGCAACTCCCCCTGCACGTGAGGCTCAACCTGGAGGTCGAGCACATACAGGTACCACTGCAACCTCTGTACACGGCTCTTGTATGCGCTGTGGCCTGATGATGTGGCTCAGTGCTTCTCACTGCTTGTGCATCATCACTATTGTCTCTGGTTTCAGGCGGCGACCCCAGTAGAGCTTCCCACGGTGACTCCGAAGCCGAAACAGGACGCTAATCTGAACGGTCTGTTCAGGCCTCCTCCAGCACAACAGGGCCTCTCTGGAAGCCTGGGCCTTTCCTGTCCCGTAAGGCCTGTTTTAGGCACCGCAGGTGGGACTGCAGTGCCTTCCAAGGCCCCCGTGGCGTCCTGTGGGACATCCACACCCCCAGCCGATGAGCTGGACCAGGAGCTGGATGTGCTCCTCACTCTACAGACCAGTGGCCCTGATCAGTCCCAGCCTACACCTGCCCCTGAGGATGAGATGAAACTCCCTGATACGTGTGAGTATTCACTGTATTACCTGCACTAATACAAAACATGCATTTACACAACTGGTGTTCTTACATATGGAGTCATCACATACAATGCAAGGCATACAAATGCCACATACTCGGTGTGCTTGTTTTGCTAGCATACCTAGCACTAGAAAGAAATTAAACGGTACTGATTTAGCGTTCAGGAGCCAAAATAGCCGTCACATGGCAAAATGGCACAAATGAAAGTGAGCCACGGACGGGGTGGACGTCCTCTGGAGGGGCAGATTCCCCCTCGCTCTGCTACTCCAAGCACCATCATCGCACCATCATAGGTAAAGATTATGTGAAGTCATTAACTGTGACCAGTCAGGTGTCCAGCACTCACGCAGAATTGCAAAGCTAATGGGGCCACGGTCTGCAGACCAGCAATCACTGGAGAATGCCTCTGCATTATGATGGAGAGAGAGCGCTGTGTGGTTTCCATAGCGACATCCCAGGAGGGAGAACCGGAGGCCGTTCCCCCGGAGGCGGAGGCGGAGGCTGCGAAGCCGGAGGCGGAGGCGAAAAGGCAGGAGGTGGTGGAGGACGACCTGGAGGACTGGCTGGACAGCATGATCTCCTGACCCCACGAGCTGGACATGAAGATTCATACAACTAAGACAGTGGAGGCGGTGGACCATCCATCCCTGTTACACCATCACACACGCACAGTAACACATGCAGCTACACACATACACAAGCATGCACACACACACACACCAACTGGTTTTCCCTTTTGCTGCTGGCAGTTGTGTGTGTCTCTGTACTTTGCTAGAAAGTGCAGCCACTGCTTCTAAATGACATTTTGAGTGAAGGCTTTACAATTGCACTAATGTCAGTCTCTGGAAAAGGTAAGATAGCAGTGATTTTGGTGTAGAAAACCTGGTACACAAAGCGCTGGCCTTTGATGAAGTCAATTAAGTTGACTGGCAGGGCAATTAATATTTTGTAGGAAAGGAATGAATAAATTGTGTTAGTGTTGCACTTTTGATCGCAGACCTCAAAGTTGTACCAGTATTGCTGTCCATCATAGTATTCCCATTCCATTGGAATGTTCAGACACAACCCCGACTGGAACAAACACACAATGTCTTCTATATAACTCAAGCCATAGCACTCTGTCCATCCAAGCACCAGGTGCAATCCCAGATGCAGGAACCAGTCAGACTTTGTTGCATTGGTTTCTTTATTTTTTTTTTTTTTTTTTCCCCCTCCAAAGAAATGTAGAGTTCGGCAAAGCAACTAAACACAAGTGACCGTACATGTGCATTTTCCCTCTGTTCTCATGTGGCTCTGAATAAACTGCGTGAGGTAATGTCCTTTGCTGATGCTTATTCGATCTGCTGCGGAAATGCTGCGGTTGGAAAGACACTTAACTCGGAAAGCGTTTGCACACTATTGATAACTAACCAAGTAATGACTGCGGCTCACTATCCCAGGACTACAGCGCTAACAGGACAGGACACAGGTTTGCATAGCTTTGTTGGCGAACAGGTAAGGCGGTAAGGCACTTAGTCGACATGTTATTGTGGGCACACTGTAGCAGGCTTGACCCGGTAAGCCACCCTAATCACTCGGCTGAAATGGCTATGGTATGCAGCAACACGTCCACACTGTGCACAGGTACGTCTAGTTTCCTAAAAATTCACCCGGCCTCCTTCCATAAGCCTGGTGTTCACTGTTCAGTGAGTATCTGATTCTTGTGCATATAAGGATTCACACAGCTCTGAAACCCTGCACAACCCCAGTGTTACTCTAGAAGAAAAGTGTGCAAGGGTTTGGGGTTGTGCAGAACAGACAACATATCGAGGAACTCGCCACTCGAGAGTAAATTCAGATTTCTGGGTTTAAGACTTTTCCTGTAAATTGGCACGTGGCATAATATTGCAGGTGAGAGAAAAGCAGTTTATCTTGATATGAAATGACATTTCTCCACAGTACAGAAGACGGCATCTAGCCTCCCCTTTAAGATGAAAAACGTGATTCTCCATAGTAAAGCTGTTTGGTTCGGATGAGGCTGAAGTCAGTAGTTCTCTTTCGCGACGGCGTGGGGTCCCCTCCTCTACCCCAGCTGGTCCTCGTATTGCTTCCGGAAACAGTCTCCCGCCGGGAAGAAGTCCCAGCAGCGCTCCTGGTACATCTTCCACACATATGACTCCTGCACAGAGAGCGCACAGGGTTTCCTCTTAAGTCAGGCTTTTACTTTTAAATACTCATGGCTTTTTATCGCTTTAACTGGAATGGCAAGAGTTATATCATATTGGGATGTTTTGTACTTAAAGTGTCAAATGACCTAGCACAGTTTTATTCATGACATCTATATGCACTATATTTAGGCATGATGACTTGAAATGAGTGGTGAAGCATGCTTATCATATTCACTTAATTCATGGGGGGAAGATAAGTGGAGGTGGGGGCAGCAGGGTTTAAGTCTGTATGGGAGTGGAGAGGTGTAGGTTGAGAGGGAGGTGGTGTAGGTACCTGTCCCGTGTGCTCTGTCTCATCCTTATTAATGAGGTACATCAGGAAGAATCTGCAAGAATAACAGGACAGTCGCACAGATGAGTCAGTGAAATGTCATGTGATCTGTTTTCTAGCACCTGACTAGTATCAGGGAATCACTGAATATTTAATGATTCCCTGTCCAGCTGACCATCTATAGATTCAGCATCAGGCTGGTTTCTATAAGAGCTCATAAGGTGGCGGAATGAGTTCTGTTAGTCCTACCAGTTTGTTGAGAGTACCAGTAGTAAGGAGTCCATACACGAAATGGCAACGGTGTGATCTTGCCCCTTTTCTTTGCGCTTGACCAAAATCATCAGGCAAAGTACAGTGGAGGCATGGTGCACTCGTTCAGGCCGGTGACCACTGGGGCGAGAAGCAGGGAGATACTCACAGATAGTTGGCCAGATTGTGCTCTTGTAAGGTGTGCGTCTCAAAGCCGTGTGGGATCCTGTCGAAGTAGTCATTACCAATCCCGCAGATGAAGCATTTTGTCTGAGGATTGGACAAATTAGACCTTGTGTTGAATTTTTACATGAATGCACCAAAAACAGCCTGCACAATGTCCTGCCAATATTACTTGCCCAAAGTTCAAAGTTGAACATGTTGGGTGCCATTTTAAGCATGCCTGAAGATGGCTGTACTTTACATTAAAGTGGAACCTGCGCAATCTCACCTCCATGTCCTCTTTCACTTGCTCCTGTTGGTCTCTCAGCTCTCCAAAAGCATCAATGATCAAACCTGTACCACAACATCTACCAGTTATACTTTTCCCCCAGTTGTTCACACAGAAATGAAAAACCATTAACCAGAACTGTAGAGCATGTAAAGAATTATAGTTTAAAATAAAAAATAAAAGTCTGCTTAAAACACACGTAGATGCACATAGTGAAAATGTAAAAACAATTGATGTGATTAGGAAAGGCTGTTGTTTTCAGGGTGTTAGTCCTCCTTTATGTGCTAATGCCCTGTCACTGCCCCATCATAAGTAGATTCGCAGTGAGGTGACCATGGCCTCTGCTGACCCAGCACATACCCTGAATAATAGCCAGCAGTATGACAATGACGAAGAAGAAGAAGGTGATGTCGAAGAGGATGCGGTAGAGCTCGGAAGGGTCCCCCGCTGGGTCTTCAATCTCATCACCGATACCACCCCCTGCTCGCACGCCCACGTACATGTGGAACAGGTAACACTGAGGGCAGAGGAGATTACATTTAATACTCTCACCACCCTTAAAGCTCTTTGACCCAGAACCTTGGTTACAAGCTTTCACTCAAAACTTGATCAGAGGCAACATGGTGCAGGGTAGTAATGAACTGAGAGACTCACAGTCATCATATCATCACACTTCATGTCAGGCTCCTGCTCGTCCTCGCTCTTGTTGTAAAATTTGCGGAAGAAATTGAAGGCCACCACAGTGTAGAGGTACACGACCACAGCCAACAGCCCCACCGTCAACGCCAGCTGTATGAGGAAGAGATAGCCTTTAGCACACTGATGAGACTTGCCATTTCCCCACTATCGGGGGGAGGCCAGACGGTATTTACCTGTTTGCCGTTGTGGGTAACAGAGGACAGAATGGTCCTCAGGGTCTTGAAACCCATGGCAATGTCCAGCAGGTGAGCAGCAAAGAAGAAGTTGTTGTAGTGTCCCAAGATGGACATCGTGGTATACCAGATCAGATAAAGGAAGGACTGCAACAAGGCAAAGAATTGGATGCTTTGGTTATCTTGTTGCCTTCACCCTTGATATCATGGTCTGTCACAGCCCATAATTGCCTACATGCATGTTCATTGTATTAAAATATACAAATACTGGCACACAATACTGGTCCACAGTAGTAAGTTATCAAACTGAATTTTAATATATGAGTGTAGCTTGCAAACATGGCTGTCAATCATCATCTTGTGCTTAATTAGTGGCAATTACTTTATGAACTTTATTAACTATTGAGGTGATGCAAATGGGATAATTGTTGACAAGGGGCTTGACAAAGAGACTATTGTGACTAGCTGGAGGAGAACTGAAGAAAACAAGGGGAGACAAACTGGTGGCCAAAGTCATGTAAAATCACTGAGGAAATAAATATTGAGCTCACATTGTCAGTTAAGACCACGCCCATTTTCCAGATGTGGTACTTGGTGTCCATGGAGCTCAACCTGCCAAGAGAGGTCATCAATGTGATCTCAATTTTCAGTATGGTGAGATGAGTGGTTTGCAGTGCAGGTGAGGTGTGGGTCTTACCAGGACACCAAAGAGGCCTCCTTCTCCACCGTCTCCTCAGTGGGGTTGAAATCCAGGGCATTCTTATCCAGACCCAGCAGCTCCCCAATGCGCTCAGCTCCATACAGATCCCCATACTTATTAATCACCTGTATACATCAGAAGAGGTACCCACATTCTGAGCCATTTGAACACAGCAGCAAGGTCTATCAAAAGAGTAATTCCAAATCTTTTAAAAATCTGAAATAGATATACATCATGTAAACCTTCCAGTTTAACACTCAGTAATTACAGATCCCGCAAAATGAAAGGGTTGGAGACTACATTTAAAAAAATATATGACTAAATTTTAAAGAGTAAAAATGTTTTCCCAGTTTTGCTGATGACCATCTGTCAATAGCTTGAGTTAGGGTTAACATTAAGAGGCCAGCAACAATCATTATAGTAACTCCTAGGCTCCATTACAGCTTTGACTGTACTGATCTATCAGCAGAAACATAGGGCCTTGTGTGGAAATTATTAAAATGTAAATTGCACACTAATAATAGGAACTATTTCTTCACAGTAAGTTTCAGCATTAATACAAAGGATAACTAGGCAGACCTGAGGGCTGGAGAGACCCTTAAGAGTCTTCAAGACCTGGGTTGCTGACCATAGGAAAGATAATAAGCCTTTATTGGCTTAAAGGCCTTGTCAACATTATTTTGTTCTTAGATTCTACAGGCAAGGCAGAGGTACTTTCACTGCAGCATGATGTGTATTTCCTCCATAGATTAAATGCATGCATACAAAAATCTGAAATTTTTAGGAATATAATTTACCTTGCGTTTGACAAATTTGTCCCAGTAGTTGTTGGGAAAGGACCTGCACAAAGGAAGAAAGGAGGGAAACATCACATCTACATTATTCAGCTTTTTTGTGCAAGCACAGCTCTGAAATCTCTCTCATGTTCTATTGCTCTGCTGGTCTTACGGGGTGTTGATGACCAGCCGATTCCACTGTCCTTTTATATCGTCATCAGAAGGTTGCTCTGTGATGTACAGGCCGTCAAACTCCAGGCTCCTGGCAATCTCCTTCTCACGCTTGAACACCACCAGGGGCACCTAGAACAGTCAAGACAGAACACTGGCTGAATGTGTTCCCTTGGGATTTAATCCAAGCCCAAACCCAACCTTCTCGACACCCTCACCAGGAACTGTAACATTGAACAATAAGACTGTTTGTGTAGGGATGATTGGGACTCTTCCATCCCATGTCCTGTGATTTCACAAAGGGAGCTGACAGCACAGCTAATTACATATTCCATTATAAGAATAATGCACACCATATATTTTCTTAAGGAACATAATTCCGTGGGCCTATCTTTAAAAAGAAACTTGAGATTGATTGTCATTCCCATAAAAGAAAGACGAGAAATACTGCAAATCTTATCCTGTGTCAATATTTGACAGAATATGTGGTAGAATGTTTCTATTCAATGCACATGGTGCTATGGAATATTGATAGCAGAAGGGTGCACCTGCAGCTTGAGTTACCTTAAGGCAGTAGTACCCCACCACACACAGCAAGGAGATGACTGTGTGCAGGATGGCCAGGAGACACAGAGTAGGTGCCATGTAGCCTGTGTTCTCCTGCAGTACAAAGTACTCCATGCCACCATCATCCTCTTCTTCATCATCCCCATTCCAGGAGTCTTCTTCCTCATCATCCTCATCTGCGGTAACCTGGAGGGAAGAGGCAGAGTCAGAGAGGTGCCAGTAGGGAGGAAGAGCTGGTTTGTGACCTTTGATCTACTTTAAGTCGGACACAGTACCTTGTAGAAGAGCAGGATGAAGTTGATGGCGAAGGCGACAAACAAAGCCAGCATGCGGAGGTTGTAGAAGTTACGGGCCAGGTAGTTCTGAGAATGCAAATGCATGGAGTTTGTTTTAGACGTGATTTTCCATGACTAAGAAAAAGAGGATGTCTGCTCAGCCTACCAAACTGGTGCAATGAAGGGAATGTCTAAATATTCTGTATTCAAGAAATCCTGTTCTGCATTGCATACTTACTAATAAATCTCCACACATGCCCTCTGTATAGTACAAATGGCCTGCCTTTACATTTAAATTAATGTTAGCTTGCGCCAAATGACCTGTGACTTTGGTGCTATGACTTTGGTTAAGTAGGTCTGTCTCAATATGGAACCATAGTTGGTGTAGAGGCAGGGTTCCTACTCACCAGCAATTTAGTCTGATAAACCTCTACTCCAGCGCAGAAGCTGGCCATGAAGGCTGGGGCCTCTTCCTTCTTCAGCCCATGCCTGGCCTTTGGGGGCCTCCTCTCCTTCTCCTCCTCAGCTTCTGGCACCTCTTCCTCCTTCTTCAGCTTGTCCTTCTTCTCTCCATTCTCCATGCTGCAACACCACACAGAAAGTCAGAACCCAACAGCAGGCACCAGGATCCAGAAGCCCTGCTGCAGAACACTCACTCTGCCTTCTCTGGTTCTGCTGCGTGGTCCTCCTCAGGCTTCTGCAGCACAGAGAGCAGCGTCATCTCAAACAGTAATCACACAGTGTCACGGTAACACACAAACAGAGTGAGCCCACTGTGCTTGCATTTGTCTCTTACACCACCACTCAAAGATGAGCTCCGTTTCTTTGCCTGTATCATTTAATTTTGTGGATTTGGCTGTGGTTTATTACTAAATGCTAGCCAATGATGGAGGTGGTGCATCAATTTTCTCTGTCAGTTCCAATCAAGAACTGCAGCACCAACAACGGTAGCACTCAACATACCACAGTGGATTTAAAAATTTTTAATATTAAAAAAAATAATGAATGTACTCCCTCATTCTTCTAGGCACAAAGACACTTGTATGTGAGAGAACAGACTTGATTTTTTAAATAGTTTGAAAGTGATTTCTAGAGCTTTCCTCAACTTACTAGCGCCCAGGGTCGTAAGCATTTTTCAGCTATTTTAAAAGTGGGAATGAACATGCTTAAGATGCAGTGACTTAGCTGACCTGGGATTTTTTCTTTCGGGGAGGCACACTGGACGCTGAGGCGGCTTCCCCGCCCTCAGAGATATCCCCCAGGCCAGGCTCCAAGCCGTGCTTCCCTTCCTTCTTGTGTGTGTGCACCATCAGCTCCGACATAAACTCCGCCTCCACAGCCGCGTCCCCTGAGCCCGCCTGTGCCAGGTCTGCTGCTGCTGCCGTCCCACTGCTCTCCGATTTCTCCACCTCCATTGTGTCGCCATGGATTCCAAACTGCGTGGGGTCAGGCATGTTACCCAGGATGTCCGTCACCTTCATGTTCTTGGCCCCCTCCACCAGGCCTCCGCCGAACATGAAGGCCCACAGCAGGTGGAAGAAGCCAAACACCAGTCCATAAATCCCTCTGAAGAGCCCGGTGAAGAGCGCCCAGAAGAAGTAGAAGAAGCCCTTGATCATCTCCCGGATGCTCATCTTCCTCAGCTTCCGGCAGTGTTTGCGCAGGTTCTTGAAGGTCAGCTGCTGGCGGAAGTTGGACAGACTCTTCCTCAGCGAGACGCAGGCCATGGTGAAGGCAGAGGAGGATTCAAGCTCACTGTGCTCCTCCGCCTCGGCTAGCTCCTCCAGGATGCTGTGCGTCTCCTCTTCTTCCTCCTCCGGCCGCTCCACAGAGTCGGGCTCTGAGATCTGGGAGGCGAGCTGCATCTCAAAGATGGTGTCTTCGCAGAAGTTCACAAACATCTCCATCTTCTCGCTCTCGCCGCCCTCGTTCACCACGTCGAAGATGAACTGCCGCTTGGACTCCTTGACCTGCGGCTTCTCCCACTGGGTGCGGCTCGACTCGCTGATCTCAAAGTAGACCCTCTCGATGCGTTTAGCACCGCCCATAATCTCGATGCGACCCAGGTAGGGCTGGAAGTAGTTTAGCACGCTCTCGGCCAGGTCCAGGAAGGTACCTAGCCGCGAGTCGTGAGGCATGTGCTCTGCCAGGTTGGTCAGCAGCACAGCCACGTTGAAGCCAATGTCCTTAGCGGGCTCATGGAAGCGCCCCACAAACTCCTCATAGTTGAACATGTCATTCTCGTCAGCCTCGGTGCAGCAGAGCAGGAACTCGATCTCAGACTGTGTGTATTGCTTCTGGTTCTCCATTGACTTCTGGAACTCCTTCTTGGAGATGATCCCCTTGCTGTCTGGGTCATACTCTTTGAAACTGTCAGAAGTGGTCAAGTCCTTCAACTTCAGGAACATGTCGAAGAACTTCAAGATCATCTCCACATTGTTGGATGATTCCACCAGGGTGTCTACCATCTGTTTGCCAATTGTCCCATTCACCACATTACCTATGAGAGAGAAACATGGGTCAGAAATTATGTGTTAACATTCTCACAGCTAACAATGAGGTACTGTACTTATAGCATTGTATCATATGATGGCGTAGAGTACATACTTGCACAGCACACATTTTTACATACAATACCAGTTTATACATATGGATATTTACTGAGGCAATTCAGGTTAAGTAATATGTTCAAGGGTACATCGGCAGTGCCTGGTTTGAGAATTAAACTTGCAAGCTGTAGGCCTTCATACATCCTTAGCCAGTATACCACACAGTCAACATTTTAAAACACTAGCACGGTGCTGTGGGTTTTCCTGTGTTTCGCAGACGTGCAAAAGACCTCCTACCCTCCAGGAGAGAGAGCATCATCACAACCATATCCTTCTGTAGGTCCATCAGCTCCTTCAGCAACTTAATCTGCCTGGAATCCTGCCAGAAGACCAAAGGACACCCACATCTTACCACTTGCAAAACATTATAAAAATGCATTTAGTCTCATGCAACATGATACGAAGCAATGGGTTGGCTGTCTGGAAAAGTCAAGGCCAGGCCCAAAAGATTGAGTCAATTAAGATCATCTCCAGATACAGTTTGTGAATCAGAAGTTTCTCAGAAACTGAGCACGGTTTATATTGCTTTGAATACTGAAATTTATTTATGGAATATGAAGAAATTTTGGTCTTAAAAAATTATTTTACAGAGTTATATAATCAGGATGCTCTTCATTCACTTAAAAAAAGGTCTACAGATGGAATTACCTGTGACAGTTTCATCTGCATATTGGCGAACACATGCAGAAATCCCACCACTGCATCCCACAACCTGCTGTGGGCCAGACTTTGCTGGTTCCCAATGCATGGACCCTGAAACAGAGTAGAGGGGGAAAGAAGAAAAAAGGAACCCTCCTTTGACTACTAGGAACAGGCTGAGTCTTTACAAATCCGGTAATTTCAAACAGAAATGAAAATGGCTAAACAGAAGGTAGCCTGGACTGAATTGGTGATAAAGAGTTGAGTCCCTCTCACACTGTACAGTCCTGGGTATGAGAGACTCAGGAGCAGAACAGGCCATATGTGTGCATTACCTGGATGTATTCTGTTAAGGAGTTAAAGATCTGCTTGGCTACAGCCAGGGCTTTAGAGAAGTTCCTTTGGCCGGACTCATCCATGATTTCCTTTCCAGAATAGTACCAGTAGAAATCACTAATGGACTCCTAAGAGACAGGAAGAGATGCCCAATTCCCACGTGGGGTTTATTGCACCATTTTGAAACACCAGGGAAAGAAGGTGTGTGGGTGGTTATGCACGTGTGTGTGTGTGTGTGCGTGTGTGTGTGCATGTGTTACCTGCAGGCGAAGCAGATAGTCCACAGTGCTAATGATGATGTTGACGGTGGTGGTGTTCCCTGTCTGAGTGCGTAGGAAGTTTTGGAAATCTGAAATACAACAGATGCCACACAAAAAGTTTATTCTACTTCTTAACTGGGATGGCTGAAGACTTCAGACTTTCAGAAGTTCAGGAGGGGATAAACATTACAAAAACCGGTAAATTGTTTTCTGTTAGTTACAGAACACAACATTTTGTTGTCATTAGTTACAGAACACAGCATTTTGTTGTCATGTGTTTGACAAGGGTCAACGGGCCTAATAATCAATAATTGATGAAATATGTATTTATCCTCGAAAATTCTATAAATCAGCTTCCATTAGCTCACACAACTTAAAGAGCAAATCATTGCCTCTGCTGAACCACAATATTAAGCAAGAAACCAAATAATAGCATTTCCCAGGCTTTTCAGCCAAAGATACAACAAGTAGGCTAGCAAGACATAACAGCAGTTACATACCACTGTTGTGACCCTCACACAGGAGCTGTAAGAACCTAAAGAGATCTTTCGTGAACTCATCATTCTGCAGGACCTTGGAACCTTGTGGAACAAGAGAATGAAATTAGGAGCTTCTACTGGACCAGAGCAGACAGTGAATATGAATACAACCCCAAACAAGCAGGTAACATTACATTACATTACATTCATTTAGCAGATGCTCTTATCCAGAGCGACTTACGGTGCAAGAGAAGGTAAGTGCATCCACATGAGTTGCATGAGCATCAGTTACTCTAGCACAGCTGATGTCTTAGCAACAAATTCCTGATGGACTCAAAGTATAAAAACTGTAGATGGCAGCCACATGACTTTGTCAAAATATCAGAATTCTGCTGCTGAAGAGCAACAGATAGATCTTGCTATTACAGTCGTGCTCAACGCTAGAGTAAGCCTTATTAAAGCCTTTGTTCACAAACGTACAGAGAAGATATTACTGGTTAGTATTGTTAACATACACTTTCCACACAAATAACAAGCGCTAGTTTAGTACAGGAGTCGAGTGAGTCAGTTTGAGTGTGTCAGTAATCGTTTGTTTTTTGGTTTAGCATGCAGATTTTCCTGCACACAGGAGTATTGGGTTAACACATCTGGGAGGTGGGGGGGGTTGGGCCGGGGGGGTTTCATACTAACATTCCGAGTGGTAGCATTGCGTAACAGATACGAGCTAAGCCATGTATTTACCCTGCTCACTCACGTTGACTGCGACCGATGAGTTAAATTCACAATGGAAAACAAACAGAAAAGCAGACGTAAGCAAAGGGAAAACACGGAATTACAATCAGAAAAAAAGAGTAAGAGTGAAAACCGGCATGACTGTTTGCTCTACAGACAAGAACATGCGGTTAAAGGAACTTTACAGTGCTACAGAGTTTGCATGATTGGCAGGTGTTTGACTGGAGGAAGGAAAAGCCACTTCTATCTATTGTCTTAGAATGAGCCAGCTACTGTATATAATTTCATCAACATAGGCGATTCTCATCCACAAGCAAGTGATAAGTAAGTAGCATCAATTTGTTAGCCCCTCCCCTCCAAAAAAAACAAAAATGGTCTACCATCCATAGATGCTTGCTGTTTTCAGGATTTTGGAAAGTATCTTTCCACTGCCTTTATAAAAAAAAATGCATCCTTTAACAGGACAGTCTTATCACAACAGTTTAGCATCCTGCCACTGGTTGTAAACCAATCATAAGTGTACTTTGGCAAAGTTTAAAGAGCTTGTAATATATCACTGCTTTGGTCCATTGGTTGGTCAGCCTGGACCAACAATTGCATTTCTAAAAGTTTTCATCTGTTTCTTATCCAGTATACACTACGTCTTTGTTTTGGCTCACAGCACCCCCGATGTATTCACCCTGGTACCGATTCCTAACTCACCCAACACCTACGAGGGTTTGTTGTCAGGATGGCCGGACAATGAGAGGTTAATGAGACCACATTGACCAATGACTGCAGCACAAGCAGTAACAGCGTGCACAAAAACTGCATCACAGGGCGAATGCAGCTTTATACTTCTCTGGTGCCACATTCATTCACTGAATGTCTTGTGTTAACCATTAAAAGGGTCCTTGTACATTAGCCTGCTAAGAAGTTCTTCCACTACCAACACTATGGGTTTACGACTCCTTGCTAGTGAGAATGAACCATCCTGTACCACACTATGCAATTCTGTAGTCCACATTACCCTGGTTTTGCCATACCATTGCATTTGTTCTTCTACTCCATGCATATTCATTAGATGCATTTTAAAATGTATTTCACCAATTTCCTATTACTCTCAAAAAACAGTAAATACTGTATGAGGACTATATGATACCCACTGTATAGATGTTCCAGTAGGACTGTATTTTACCCAGATGCTATCACTTGATCATCAAAGGAGCAACACTTTCCTGTGCCAGCAGGACAGTTTCCACTCACCTGATCCTTCCTCTGTCACCATACCCAAACCCTCCGCTTTGTTCTGCCTCTCAAAAGCATTCAAGTCCAGGACACTGCCAGTGTTAAGCACAGGAAACAGCATTAGAGGCAGAAACAGGAAACCGTTATAGAAAATCCCACATAAAGGAGATTGATTGCAGTTTCCTTCTAAAAAGACTTCTTTTAAAGACAGGCTACCTGCAGGACTGCATGAGTCCAGATAAGCTCTTGAAGAAGCCAGCGTCCCTTTTTTCCTTCAAATAGTCCAGCATTTTCTGCAAAGGCAAGTAATGCGTCACTCAAGGAAATACACATAGGGGAAAATTTAGGAAGCAACACATTATACAGTATATTACATTCAGATAAAACGTTTTATGTTTAGGTCATCACAGTCTATCTATCAAAATTTCCTTCTGTTTTCGGCATCATCCCCATAATCCAAAAGAATCTGTGGGAATTGTAGTTCATATGGCTCCTGTGGGCGAGTACCTGTTGCACCAGCACATTGCCTCCATTCAGAATGGAGATGCCCAGTTTGAGGGTATAGGTTACCATGGGACCCAGCCGCCCTGAGATTGGAGAGGAGAGACGTGTTAATACCGAGACCTGTAAAGCCGTATGTATGTGTGTGTGTATATAGGGCTGTGTCATTAACAACTTAATTGGTCCGATGTTTTTACCACCAACTACTTTTAGATAAGCATTATGTATGTCTTCATGATGTGAAATTAACATTTTTTTGTTTTATCTGGGAAACAATGATTATAAAATAATTGGTTATAAAATGTGCTAGCATTACGTTGCTTGATGTCTGAAAATGAAGGAGTACCAACCACCCAAGGGTAGTTTACATGGACATCTTGGTTTTAAGTTAGATGCAGACATTTGACTTAAAAAATGAAGTGTGCTGTAGTAGTATATGAGTGCGTATATGATTTTATGTATTTTGTGTACCCTTGCTGGCACCCATCATCTGCAGAACCATCTCTGCAGCTCCACGCTCATGCAGCCTAGCCTGCTGGTACAGAGTCTTCTGCTTCTCCATCTCCTTCTCCTGCTCAGGGACATGATGACATCACAACCCACATATGGACACTGCACAGGAAAAAGCGGGAGAGAGAAGTCCAAATAATTCTCACCTCAAAGGTAGTCTCTTTCTCTTCTTCTTCCTCTTCTTCTTCCCCTCCACAACTCTGCAGAGAAGAGAGTTTATGTAGAGAAAGTTATGACTGTAAATGAAACATTGCTAAACAAGTTAAGTTAGTGGAATGGTTAGTCCCATAGAATGAACAGTGCTGTGGAAAAAGTTTAACAAAATCCTGGCACATATCTGATGCAACATAAAATGATAAAAACAAGAGTAATACCTTTGCCATCATGTCTGCATATGCAATATACAGTGGGTCTTCATCTAGGGAGCTGGGTGTATAAAGAAAAATGCAGGACACAGCATTGAATCTATTAACACACTGGATAGTAACATGGCATTGTTACTATATCATATGAAAAGTGAATGCGTCAATGCGTTTTTTGTGTAGCAAAAAAAAACCTACAATAATTCAGGTGGGTGTGTGCGTGTGTGTGTGTGCATGTCTTCCTCACCTCCTCTCTGTGAGTGCGTTGTGACTGAAGTGCAGGATCAGCTGATGCAGAGGGTCTGGCTGTTTCTCAGACTCTTCCTCTTCCTCTTCTTCCTCCTCGACACATGCCTTCTGCAGGCATACTCATAGCAGTTAGCAGTTAGCAGAGCAGCACCCTCAACCAACTCCCAACACCTACTGCACGTACGCAATGCATTTCAGCAGACAACCACAGCAAGACTCACTAACAACCCCCCCCCCCCCCCCATTGCGATTTGGGTGGACAACAGACCACCAAGAACAGGTGAATTCACAATGTACTGTATACGGTCCAAACAGTACATGTTGAAGCTGCTCTGTGCTGCCATGGCTTGATGAGGCGGTGCTGGTTCTATAGGAGGGAGGACCAGATGCAGGTAGAGCAGGAGACAGAGCAAGCAAGCATGCAAAAACCAAGGAAAACACTGGACGTCCCATAGCGCAATGCAGTACCTTCATGTAACACAATGGACGGTATGTTAAATGGCTTCCTAAAGACTCACTAGCCAGCACAGCTACAGTAATAGCTACAGTTCAACATGCTGAGAGGAAGTCTTAGAGCTGTAGTTTAGGAGGAGTGAGGTGGCTCAAATAAGCCCTCAAAACTAGCCCTTGAAGAATGGGAAATCAAGAATGACTCACCACCACAATGAACCACCACAATACCTGAATGGCTAACTTTCCATATGGGTGGCTGCAATATAACTGTTCACCAAAGTAAGTTTGCAGAATTCTATATAAACCACAGAAAAACTGAAGAAAATGGCACCTTGCTCACAATGACAGAGACATAAAAAATTAAAAATATATATTTTTTCATAAAGGAATGATATTTTTTAAAAGGTTTCTGTTTGTATAATGAGGCAAAAAACTGTCAGGTATACAGTATGTATTTCTAGAAACAACAGTATTATAATTATACATACTTGCCTCTCATTCGAAACATACCATTATAAGTAGTATTTGTGCAGTTTCCTTGCTTCAATGCACAACATTAGTCTTGGAAATTTCTGTATAAATGTTTAAAAAGTGTCATTTGAATATTGTAGTGCATTTTTTTACACTTGGCAATGCTAAATGTGGAAAAATTGAGTAGGGTTACGCAATTTGCAAGATTTTACAAACAGCATCCCATAGTAGCCAATACAATAGCCGAACACAAACTCTTGAAATCAAATGCTCAGTGGTTATAATTCACTTATGTTCTGTGGCATTTATTAACAGAAGCATTGAGGAAATTATGTATAGCCAGATATGTCTTGCATATTTTGTGGCAGCAAAATTTTAACAGATAATGCATGTTATTTAATTTGTACCAAGATTACCATCTCAGAAACTGCAAACCTCAGAGGTCTTGTGAAACATGCAATACAACTGTGCAATTCATTGGTCAGGCAAAGTATTGGCACCTAATTGATTTTAAGGTCCTTTCTGTAGTTCTGCTTTTCACTATCCCCTTAGCCTCTCAATCCCTCAGGCCCTGGAATTACTGTTTTGTGAAATCATGGCACAAAATCAAAAGGGAAAGCCCTCATCGTGGGCTTGAGGGCTTCAGGGGTAACTTTGGAATGCAACAGAAATGTCTCATTTTGCCTATTTTAATAGATCCTCATTGAGAAAACCAAATTGGTCCATGTTTTCCTTTTAATGGGGAATTCTACTATTGCTCAAGAGTCAATAAATGGAGTGGGATAATCAATGCTTTGCAGAAGAGGAGGAACCCGCTCTCAAATCGGGCTGTGAGCAGATGCAGCCAGAATAACTGATCAATGAACAGGCACAAATTTAATTTTATTTAATCCATTTCTATAAAATACCGTTGACTTATTGGCCATAATGTCCGGCCTTCATCAGAAGCGTAAAATTCTGAAAGGGGACAGACTATATATCATTAAGTTTAAATGGAGGCAGCTGAACTTAATCAGTGGGGAAGGCCAGTCTGAAACCTGGCCGCATCAAAGAGAAAGCAAACAGCTGAAGCAACTAATCACCTACATAATGTGCACTAAATCCTTCCTGACATACAGTACTGTATATGTCACATAAACCCCAGCATTTAAATTAAATACATTATGACAGCATGAGCTGTATCCCAGCGAACATTTTTGTGGTGAAAAGTTGTTGAAACAGGTGTAACTCCAGCTACGTTTCGTTGAAAAGTGAAAGTTTTCTAGCCGACTAGGATTCAGCCAGGCTATAGCCGGGTAAAGCCTCAGCTATATTGGGGTTAACCTAGTCTGTTTAAGTCAAAACATCTCTCGACCTATATTTCCACCCCTGTGGTTGTCTAGATTCTGGAATTTGCTCACTGGGATATACGTTTTGGATTTTAGATCCATGTCATTGGGACAAAAACAGAGGCTCATAATCTACATGTTAGATAAAAGATAAAAAGGAGAAGCTTGTCAACTTCTTTGCCACAAAATGATGCGTGTGTGTGGGTGGCACTGAACATCACATCACAATAGAGACAATGACATGAATTATGATAAATTCAGTTTAAAAAAAGCAGCAGCCCCCTTACCGTAAACAAGGGCTGTCGTCATGACACTGAGAGATGCCATCCCTGCCCCGGATCAGTCTGGACCGCCCCCGTGTGACATGCCCGAGGGCGTGGCCTAGGCGGCAGGGGTTGCGGTCGAGCATGTGAGCGGGGTCATGCTCATGCAGCATTCAGTGCAGGGAGCAGCCGCGGGCTCACAGCGCCCGCAGGAGGGCATCACATGCGCAGTACTTACTGCCAGGTCCTGCACTAGCTCTTCCTCAAAGGAATATGCCTCTGTCTCTATCCAGAGCTTCTGGTAGCCCAGGATGAACAGGTTAATTGAGCGATGCCTGGGGATGGAGGGCCACATTAGGGGCAGTGTTAGGAGGAAGGAGGAAGAGAGAAAGTGGGAACAGGAAGTGATGAAACCAAGTGGTTAGTGAGGGACATTTGCTGAATCTGATTGGGCAGCTTGCAAGGAGGCATTTCTTCAAAGAAATGCACCAGACCATACAATGGGTGTATCAAATAGCTGCCAGGAACATCTGTCTGTACACCCATGCCTGTACACACACAATGTCAGAAAGGTAATAAAAGTATACTTACCAATCACATGAACACAAAATAAAATCATTCAATAAATTAATGAGATACATAATGTAAAAGCGATTTTTGAGGGACAATTTTCTATACAGTTTAACACAGACCTACATCTACTAGAGGCATACGGAAACATAACTCCCTGACTCCCCCTAAACAGCTGACCAATTACAACCTGGGTGAAAGTGTGTCACCGGAGCAACCTTGACCAGGATGAATATGAGTGGTTCCCACATAGACCCTCCCACAGTCAAGTCATTTCATACAAAAACATACAACAGACAATAAAACTGGGAGATAAAACTTTCATGGAGTTTGAGCACAAATGAAAAACCAAAGCACTCAATAGATTTTCATGTCTTCTTTATCCTAACCCCAAATGTGGGCAGCAAGGTGCACTTTTAAAGAAAATGGAGCAAAGAGCACTTCTCGCTTGAAGAAAAAAGAGAAAGTAAGTGGTGAAAATGGACTCACTTTCCAAACTTCAAGGCACACGACAGCGCGTGATGATGAAATGCACAGGCTTTCTGCTGAAATGCGTGGGCCTTTTCCTTTGTTGTTGGTCTCATAATATTTTAATGGACATGTCTAACCAGTGACAGCTTTTTAAACTTTTGACTTTTTTTCTTTAATCAATCACTGCCTAGAGGCATTGGAAAGCTAGTCAATTTTCCCGTCATGTTATTGTTATCAGGGAGCTTGGTTTGATGGTGATGTAATTTCAGAGCAAACAAAGAAAATCACACTGTAAAAGGAGGGAAAGCAGTGTGTGACACTAATGCAGCCAGTCACTTAGGATGGTTTTAGACTGTATCAAAATTGCGCTTGAATGTTGGAATGGGTGGTGGAGGAGGATGAGGAGAATGTCAGGATTCACAGCTGCTCTCCAAATGGGTTTGGTTTGAGTGACAGAAATGGCTGATTCAAAGTCAGCATCAAGCCATTAACTAGTAACCTCAAGACCTTTGCCGAATGTCAACAGGGAACAATCCTTGCATCTACAGATAAAGCTGTTACTGGGTTTATGCACTATGTGTAATAACAGACGTGTAAGCCAGTCAGGAAGTTAAAAAACACATGAAAGGACTTTCTCCAGAAATGTCAAGGTAGGTTGTCCAGCTGTATCAGTCAAAGGAAGATTTTGGACCACAAACACATACACTGAGATCCATACAAAAACCTTAAAACTCTTTTATACATTTACACTGTCAGGAAATACAGGAGCAAGCTAAAAACCAGAAATCACACATGAATATTACATTATGCAAATAGCAGTTTTGCAAGTTTAAGCTACTCAATGTCCAAAGACAGAGAACCTATGGATGAAACATAGAGAGACAATAATAGTGATACTAAACCTGGGCAGGTTGTAGAGCGGAGCCATTCGGAAGCAGGCCACCACAGCACGTTTACGCTGCCTGGACAGCAGCTTCTGCCACACACACTTCTTGTTCCTCAGGGGCTGCTCCACCTAGTGGTTAGGGAGGTAAAAGAAGTTACAAAAGTGGTACTGATCCACATTGCATAAGTAAGGGACAAACATACACTACTGACCTGTTGGCCAGCGAGCGAGTAAGAAGAGGCTGACCTGCTCCAGGTGGAAAACGGCAGTGGAGATGGTCTGCACTCGGTCCACAATGTACTCAGGATCAGGCGGCTCCTCGGTCTTCACCACCACATCTTTGTACAGGTTGAGCTGCCACTGCACCGCTGGGTCCTCTGACTGGGAGGTTAAGACATTGAAAACTCTGAAAACAGCGCTCAACCAATCACAAAAGCAAACACAGAGCACACTCACTGGAGCAGCCCTCAACAAGACAAAATCTGAAATCTAGAACAGTCTGCTACACTCCTTCCAGCTTACCTTATCTCGCAGGTGCAGATTCTGACGCAAATGCTCTTTCACCTCCTCATCTGTGTCTTTCTGTTGTGGAAGAATAAAAACATTCAGAGACCAGAGAAAGTCCTAGGATTAGCCAGAGATGAAGCCGAGGGGGGGGGGGGGGCTTTTCAAGGAGCTTGATTGTGAAGAACCCAGAATAAAAAGGAATTATTCACCCCCACCACCCCAATACCACTGTACACTTTTGTGAAATTTGTCTGTCTAGCCGCAAAATGGATCCGTTACTATGCCACTGGACTTAGAATTTGCTCCTTATGATGGTACACCAAAGTGTAGCAAAGATAAGGTGGCTTTTACCAGACTAGTAACTCATATGTGGTGCTAGCGGCTCACCAGGCTGTAGCGGACTTTGGCCAGCGAGATGAGCTCCTGGTCCCCCGGGGTGCACATGTTCAGGCCGATGGGCAGCATCTTCTTCAGCGCCGCCACGATCAGGGAGGTCTGGATGGAGTAGAAATCGCCTCTCCGCTTCTTGTGACGTCTCTCGTTATCCTGGCCCCCCGACTGTCAAGAGAGGTGCTGCTTTTGAACGCTGTTCAAACTCAAAGACAGCTCGTGGTCCTCTCAGATATGGGATCAAAAAGGACACTGTTTTCTGCTTATATAACTACACAGATAATTGTGTAATAAAACTGTGATAATCTGATAAAATGTTTATTTACTTTGGGAGAATATTCACTCAGGATGAAGCTGGAAGCAATCAGTCATTACAATAATTTTCATCTAACCACAAACTGACAGTCAAAACAGCCTAATTTGCCTGTTTTACACAAAGTACTGTAACAAACCACATAGTTATCAATCAACAGAACTTGAGCTTTCAGTGGTATCTGCAAACAGAGCTAAATATCACTACCAGTGATGCAGTTCACTGCTAAATAAAGCCAGGACTATGTATAGAAGCGCAGCCTTCATTAAGGGCTGTAGGCAATGCAGGGCAGCATACAGCATTACACCATTTGAGCAAACTGAATCGACCAATCACTGATTATGTTTTGGTATTGGAAGCCCTTTTATTGGTTTTGATCCAGGGTTGAATGAAGCGGATTGCTCCAAGGGTGTAAAGATTTGTGAAAGCCCCCTATTACTAGTGCCATATACTGTAAAAAGGCACAACCAGGTAGCTACTGACATACGTCCGACTAATTTTACAGACATAACACTGAAGCAAAACACAAGCAACGGTGGGCAGAGGAAAGACCACAATCCTCTGGAAACCGAGAAAGTACAGGACAGTGCTGATGTTGACAGACCATGCACTCTGACTGTACCTTTGTCAGAAAAGACTGTGTGAGGGAAAGAGAACAAAATGTACTTACTTTACAGGCATTTAGCAGACGCTCTTTCCAGAGCAACTTGCACAATGTTTTACAGAACATTTACATTGCATCCCTTTATATGGCTTGATATATATACCAAAGTAATGCAGGTTAAATACCTTCCTTAAGGGTACAACGGCAGTGTCCTACCTGGAAATTGAACCTGTGACTTTTTGGTTACCATTATACTACACTGCTGCCCAAGAGCAAAATCACCACCTTGTATTAGAAGTCTGTGTTCATGCTCAATGTAATATCACATAGATTCAAAAGCCCTGTAATGGCATGCATATACAGATGAAAAGAGCATATTGTTAAGGTAAAAATAGCAGTTCTGATTAATTTCATGAATTACATATTAAAATTAAAATGTCTTTTTTTGTAGCAAATTCTGATGTGACAATACTTGGGTCATTCAAAAATGTTTGCAATACTAGTAGGTTTTATATTTCTGAAGCTGCCTGTAACCCAAAAAATGGTAATGAAGTTTAAATGAAGTTAAACAACATAATAATTTTGTGCCATAAAACCCATTCATTGATTTTTGGCCAGCCTTCCTATTTCTGGGTTGATTCCCAATGCTTGGCCACCCAACCACATTAAATTACATTTTTTATATTTAATGCTGAAGGCTGAAAAGGCACATCTAATACACCGAACAAAGAGGAGAAGGAACAGGTACTGAAAGAGAAGAGAATGAGCAGCAGGAATATGCTGAACAGGGTTAACCAGTTAGAATTCAATAGCCTCCTAGTTCAAGAACAAACATTTTGTTACAAGCCAAGTTTAAACAAAGGTCGAAAAACCACAACCTCACCTTCGACATCTTGGTCTTGCTGTCGCTGGTGAGGAACGCCAGGTTGTTGATTTCATTTTGAACCACAAAGTTTTGCTCTTCCCTTTTAAAGTTCTACAGGGGGGAAAAAGATGGATGGATGGTACGCATAAGAAAATACAAACTGAAACAAGGTCTCCTGTGATAGCTGCTCTCAAAATGTATGCAAAGCAGAGGCCTCACATGTGATTTACACCACAGGATGAAGATGTCTGCCACCATCCTGAAGAGCGCATTGGAATCAGCGTCTGGTTCCTTTAACCACCGGGACCTGGAGAAGAGAAGAGAGAGAAAAACAAACCATGAGAGATCAGTCCCTCCATAAAATTGACCAGTCTGTCCACAGTGTCGATATTTTTTCACATTAGCAGTTATATTGCTTTACAGATCCTTCTGTAACATTATTACTAATGGTACTAATGGTATCCACTAAACTATGTGTCAAGGGAAATCCAAAATCAATTTTGTACAATTAATTGTTCTAGATAGCAGGAAATGGCCCTGAAGAGTGAGAGATATTTTGTTTGAGTAAGATTTGGAGTGGCTCAAACCGCTGGCCATGGCAGCAATATTTACATTCCTGTGGTCTTCGAGTAGCAGAAAGCAGCAGCCAGCCATCGAGTGACCTGCGTTACCTGTTGTTGTCCACGTAGCGGATGAGCATGGGGTAGAAGGCGTAGAGGTCGCGGCAGAGCACGGCGAACTCGTCCAGGATCAGGAGCTCCGCCTCCTGGGTGTCGGCTTTGCTGTCGGCCTTCAGCAGCTCCTCCTCCGCCACCACCTTCACCGTCTTCTTCTTCAGCTTCTCCAGAGTGGGCAGGAAGTGGGTCTTCAGCAGATCCGCCCGAGCCTTGCTGATAATGGGCTGAGCGTACACTGCGGCGACACAGAAAGATATTCACACAGGGGCCACCAGCCCACACCGAACACCAACCACCCCTCGCTCTTGTCGGATTTTGAGCTTTCATTTTTGACTAAGTGTCCCTGCATAACTCTTCCGAAGGTTTGCGAATACCTGCTATAGGGTCTGTGTTTTCAACAGCGGGTCTGCAGACCCCTGGGAGTCCTTGAAGATACTGTAGGGTGTCCCAGTTTTCAAAATATAAAACCTTTATGTTTAAAACATAACCATTTTTAACTTATGCTGGATGCCTTTGAGTCTGGATGGGGGTCCCTGGATCAGAAATGAGCCTGAAATCCCCTGCTGAAGGGCACCAAATCCCTATAGCGCACAGCTGTCAGACTCCAGTCCTGGAGAGCCACAGTGTCTGCTGGTTTTTCAAGGTGTTTTTTCTGGCAGCAGTGGTTCATTTAAGTCATTGATTGGTCAAGGAATCCACACACCTTGTTGTCAAGGCCTTAATTGGCAGCTGACTGAAAGGAAACCACAAAAATCCACAGACACAGCAGCCCCCTTGGGATTCAGTATGACACCCCTGTTATATAGTATGCATTTGTACTTCATATATGGACAGACTACCTATTTCTGGGCTTATTCACAATGCTTGGCTTTAGTATTTAATACATAGATGCGTGTCGGCATATCAGAGACACGGGTTTAGTGCGTTGGGGGCCCACGCACCGGCGATCCTCTTCATCCAGGGGGCGGAGTCGATGCCCAGGTTGCTGTTGAGGATCTTGAGGATGTTCCCCAGGATAAGGCTCAGGTGCTCGGAGGTGACGGTGGTGCAGCAGTGGGAGGAGTCGCAGCCGGCGCTCTCGGGCCCCTTGGCCCACCAGTAGGACAGGTAGTTGCAGAGCATGGGCAGCACCACCTCGATGACGTGCGGCATCTCGCTGTACCGCGCGCCCGACTCCGTCACGTCGCCGATGTCCCTCATCAGGGCGTCCAGCCGCGGCATCTCCGGGCACATCTCCTCCACCGTGTCCGGCATGCTGAGGACTGCAGGGGGAAAGCAGGTCACGCCAAGCGCACACGCGTAAGGAAGTGCAGCAATATATCATGCAGTAGTAGGTGCTGCAATCAATGATGAAATGCAGGCCAAAGATGTGTGCACTGTGTTAGCCACTCACTAGCTCTCTCGCGGGGGCTCTTGGTGTTGAACAGAGACTGGGGGTTGTGCATGTTCAGCTGGGGTTCCAGGAACGCCACGGGCATGGCACCCACCAGCGTCGCCAAACACTCACCCAGAGCTGGGAGCTGCCTGTAAAAAGACACACATACATACACACACACACACATAAAGTGACCTCATACAGACTTTGTAACTTCATAACAAAAATGTAAAATGCAAATACCTTTCAACATAGATGTTCTTTCCCGTTCCCAGAGAGTACAGACTAGTGAGGATGCGGTAACAGGACAGCTGGACATCATCCACTGAAACACACACAGCACTGTCCAATTAAACCTTCAGAAATTACACATTGGGGTGGTGCTTGGTGATGAAGAGATGTGGTTTGGTAGGGTGGGGGTGCGGTTTGGTGTGAAGGGGAGGGGTTTTCTGAGGTGGGCAGGGTTTGTTATGGAGGGGGCGGGGTCTGGCTGGGAGAACTCACACAGCAGATCCACTCCAAAATTATTCTGGGTGATGTGTTGGAAGAGGGCGGTGAGGATGGGCAGCAGGGCCATAGTGGTGTAGTTGATGTTCTGGGAGGCACACTTCATCTGGCTCCGCGAGTGCGAGATCTTCCCCAGCTTCAGGTTCTCCAGGGTCTTCTGCAAGTCCTCTGCTGCGTTCTCGAAGAACGTGCGCACGCCTGCCTTCACCAGCTCTGACCCCGACTTCATCACTGTCCTGTGGGCCACAGGAGATCCAGCAGACACCACGCACGGCACAGGTGACAGGTCAGTATTGGGGTTACCTTAGTCCGTTTATATAAAATCATTTAGTATAGTGAGGGGACAGGGCTGTACCAGGTATGGAATACCAGGTGAGGGGGTGGGACTTTACCTGATGTGGAATGAAAGGGATATAGTGAGGGGGTGGGGCTGTACCTGGTGTGGAATGTGAGGGCTATAGTGAGGGGGTGGGGCTGTACCTGCAGTGAAATGTGAAGGATATACAGAAGGGGTGGGGCCATACCTGGTGTCCAGCGTGTGTGCCAGAATATGGAGACAGCTCACCATGGTGGCAGAGTCACTCCCTAAGAGAGGACAGACACACTGAGCACAAATCCACAGCCTTCTGTGGTTAAATACAACAGCAGGTAAGAGATGAGCATCAGGCATCGCTGGTAATCTCCTTACCAAAGAGGGAAATCCTGTGTCTGACAAGGGCTGCCAGTTTACAGAACAGGCTGGAAGATAGAGGAGAGAGCAGAGCAGGGAAGCCACAGTGAAAACAACACCGCTACAAGGAAGAAAAGATGAGAGACAGGGAGAGGGCTCCATGGGAACAGTGTGCAGTGTTCAGCTGGACCTGAACATCGTAACGGCACGTGTGTGGCATTTGCTGTGCAGCGGTACCTGGTGACCATCTCCTTCTCCTTGTTGGAGGCATAGCCGCTGCTGCTCAAGTTGTTGCTGGGAGAAGACAGGAAGTACAGGCTGTGGTTCTTGAAGTACTGGTCTATGAGAGGCAGGAGTACCTGTAGGCAGGTGAAAAATAAAGAGCCGCACTGAGACCCACAGGAGAGCACGCTTGGCAATTAGCTCGCCTCTCATTTTAATTCCTTCCCCAGCACAGCAGGGGTGCTGTTCTTCCCTTTGCTTCTGCAGCTGCGTGAGGGCGTGCCTACCTTGGCGAATAACTTGATCTCCTGATCGTGAGGAGACTTGTCGGTCTTCCCGCTGGTGGCCACGGCCTCTAGAAGAATCACAGGGGTCATAGGTCAACTCTCCAAAAAGATGAAGAAGATAACCAATGAAGTTATTCACCAATGGGTAAAGACAAGGAACAAATTATTGTAAAGAAATGCATTCTATCAATAATGGAATGATCAATATTTGAATAACTGATAATTGATAGGTGAGTGTCTCCACTCTTTTTGATGGAGTTTTCATGTAGATGCACACACTCTGATGAAAGCTGCTCAACATTTGAAACATTTTCGAGAAAGTGACAGTCTGAAAGATGCAGGAGATAGAAAGCGTCACTGGCTAAATTCAGGTGAGTAGAGTTATAAGCCTCTCCCTTCTCTGCAGATTCTGCAGACCAACCTCCATGATACTCAGCTCTACATTCCATAAAGTTCAGTGTCCCTGCCACTGAAATTGAACCATCCCAATTTGTTTCATTTTTATGCATATTTAGCAATGAACATTCAGTACCTCAATATAGGTCTGGAAACCCCAGTAACAATAGGAATCTCCTTTAGTTTGTATGAAAAGAGGAGGGGAAGAATGCAGGACCCGAATATCTAGCCAGTCTCTGGAATGTGTTCACCTGAAAGCCCTCCCCACTCTCACAGTGCGCATGCAGACATGC